>NC_138769.1:272543818-273893818 GCF_965119305.1 Pelophylax lessonae | reverse complement strand
CACTTTCCACTTCAGTGTATGCGTCCCACCATTCTCTTCTGGTAGGTGCGCATACACCTTTAAGACCGATGCTGTCATCACTGAGCGCCGCAGAGCGGCTATTTCAACCGCCGGCGTTCTCACTCACATGTTCGTTCAACCTGCCTTGAAGCTCATATGCTTACAAGCGTACCTCGCTGTCGGAACCTCGCTGCTGATCACTGTATCCCGCTACCGGATCACTCGCTCATACCGAACCTCTCTACTACTGCTTGCTATTAGTGATAAGTACCCCGCAGGGGAATCCTCCATAACCTTCCTACTAAGCTTACACTATCTAGCTCTGCATATTAAGGACTGTAACTATCATCTGCACTGTTGTTTTAGATTGCTAGCTCTAGAGCCTACTAACATCTATCCTTGCACTGGGTTAGTCTCTCCTGTATGTCATCTGCTGTCCTACCACCTACTACCATACATGATTGCTAACCTATCTGCATCCTACCTGTTACCATCTATACTCTCATGAACATTTCTCTCAAGTGCTGTTCACCTATTTGTCACTGTTCATACCTGTCTCTTCAACTCATCACCACTATACTGCTATATACACCTATCACTCCAGGAACATCTTATTGAGTGTGTATATTTGTATGCTGAATCAGACAGACCACAGTGATGAGTCTTGGGAGTTGGAATTGGTATTTCAACGTATCTCTACATGACTACTGAGTGGAGTTTTTCTGCAGCTGCAAATCCATCTTGTTTCAGAAAACGCAGGAGCGTTACAGATTGAACGAACCTAAAATGGATTCAGCAGATTTACCCACTCAAGTGACACAATTAAAACAACAAGTGACTGCGTTAATACACGCTCTTACTGAATTAAAAGAAGACAATCAGGCTCTGAAGCAGCAGGTAACCTGTCTATCACAACTTGCCGCTGCTCAGCCCCCTGAACCCCAAATAAATCCTCCTCTAGTGTTTACAGGTGATCGCAAAAAATTTCGTGAATTCAAAAACGCCTGTCAGTTACTTTTCTTGCTAAGACCTCGTACCTACCTTACTGATCATATCAAAGTCTGTACTATTATTTCATACCTAACGGGTGATCCACGGGCCTGGGCAGACTCTCTTTTTGAGAAAAATGATCAGCTTCTCAACTCTTATGCTTTATTCCTAGCGGAACTCGCTAGTCTATATGATGACCCCAATAGGCAGAGTACTGCCGATATTCAATTGAGGTCCTTGAAACAAGGTAGGAGACCTGTAGAAGACTTTGTAGCAGAGTTCAAAAGATGGACCCTTGATTCAGGGTGGAATGATACATCTCTGAGAACTCAATTTAGACTTGGCCTATCAGAAGCCGTTAAAGACGAGCTCGCCCGAGCGGATTTACCGGACACCCTGGATGCTTTGATACAACTCAGTATCAACATAGACAGGAGGCTGCGAGAAAGAAAGGCTGAAAAAATGGGAATGCCATTGTCCAGTCCTTCTCGGATTTCGGCCGTTGACCCTACTCCTATGGAGGTAGGAACCATACGCCCACCTTTATCAACTGCTGAAAGAGCCAGGAGACGATCCAGTAATCTTTGCTTGTACTGCGCATCCCCGGATCACATGATAAGCGTCTGTCCCCTTGTCCGCAAAAAAGAGGGTGAGTGTTCACATGTCCTCCTAGGGGGATTGACAACTTCATTTACTAACCCTTATCTTTTTGTTCGTTTGACATTGCAGTGGGACCAGACTAGGATTACCACTAAGGCCATGATCGACACAGGATCTTGCGGAAATTATATCGATATACGTTTTGCTACTTTAAATAAAGTACCTATTATTTCAAAACCTAAGCCTGTCTCTGTGAGTCTTATTAACGGTATTCCGTTATCTTCTGGCCCAATCACTAATCAGACACAAGCACTCCTAGTCACCACTAACGAGTCTCATACGAAGACCACTACCTTCGACCTATTGTCTTCGCCCCACTTTCCCATTGTTTTGGGACTTCCCTGGTTACACACACATCAACCAACCATAGATTGGAAGAAACGGACCCTAACCTTCCTCTCTTACTATTGCGAGAGTGCGTGTAACCTCCCGTCTTATGGAAAGATCCTGTCTGTGGTGTCAGATGAGATTGCACCACTATGCTATCAGGATCTGTCCGAAGTTTTTCTTGAGAAAAATGCTCAAATACTGCCTCCCCATAGGGATTATGATTGCACTATTGATCTACTCCCTAATTCTAAATTGCCTTTTGGTCATGTTTATCCTCTTTCGCAGGATGAACTTTCCCATCTCAAGGAATACTTGGATGAGAATTTGACAAAAGGTTTTATTAGACCTTCCACTTCTTCCACAGCTGCAGGACTTTTTTTTGTCCGCAATAAAGACTCAAGTCTCAGGCCTATTATCGACTATAGGCAATTGAACGCCATTACAGTAAAAGATCGTTATCCTTTGCCGCTTATCCCTGAACTCATTGAACAAGTGCGTGGAGCTACCTACTTTTCAAAATTGGACCTGAAAGGGGCATACAATCTAATCCGAATCCGTGATGGAGATGAGTGGAAGACAGCATTCAGAACCAGATACGGATTGTTCGAATATCTTGTAATGCCATTTGGGCTATGTAACGCTCCCGCAGCCTTCCAACGATTCATAAATGATATCCTTAGAGACTTACTTGATGTCTGTGTTGTGGTATATCTGGACGATATACTTATTTATTCACGATCCTTGTCTGAACATATAAAACATGTAAGACTTGTGTTATCCAGATTACTCACACACAATCTATACGTGAAACTAAAAAAATGCTTATTTCATAAAGAAGAAGTATTATTCCTAGGATACATCATATCCAAAACAGGAATCAAGATGGATATGAGTAAGATATCCTGTATTCAGGATTGGCCTATACCAACCACCCGCAAAGCACTACAGCGATTCCTTGGATTTTCAAACTTCTATAGGAAGTTCATCAAGAACTTCTCTGCTATTGTGAGACCTCTCACACAACTCACAAGTATTAAGAAACCATTTAAATGGTCAGATGAAGCAAATGAAGCTTTTCGCTTGTTAAAAACAAGCTTTACCTCTGCTCCCATACTACGCCATCCAGACCCATCCCTCCAATACATTCTGGAAGTAGATGCGTCAAATATGGCAGTAGGAGCAGTACTCTCCCAACGACCGACGAATACTTCACCACTCCATCCAGTCGCCTTCTTCTCTAAATCTCTAAGCAGCCCAGAGGTGAATTACCCAGTGGGTGAAAAGGAACTGCTTGCTATAAAACTGGCTCTGGAGAATTGGCGACATCTACTTGAAGGCACCCGATTACCAATACTCATATATACAGACCATAAAAATCTTCAATATCTTCAGACTAACAAAACCCTCTACCACCGGCAGGTACAATGGTCACTATTCTTCCTAAGATTTAACTTCCTAGTGACCTACACACCTGCAGACAAGAATAAAAAAGCGGATGCGCTATCACGATTAACTGAAGATAATTGCTCCAAAATCCCTTCCGTTCCTATAATACCCTACAAGCGTATTATTGGGGTTGTCCGTTCCTTGAAGGAAGAGATTCTGCACAGTATAGGTTTGGATTCACTTCCACCACAACTAACTGCTGATGCAGAAGGCTTCCTCTACTACAACGACAAACTCTACATACCCCCTACTATGCGCACCAAGATCTTGGAATTGTCACATGATGTGCCTATGGCAGGACATATGGGTATGACAAAGACCCTTAATTTGCTTACCAGGCAGTTTTGGTGGCCTGATATGAAGACATCTATACAAAAATTTGTCTCTTCATGCAACGTCTGTGCCAGGTCCAAAATTGACACTACAAAACCATCCGGTCTACTATGCAGTCTACCAATACCCCAGACTCCATGGGAAGTTGTGTCCTTGGACTTTATAGTAGAACTACCACCTTCCAAAGGATTTAATACCATTTTAGTGTCAGCGGACCATCTGACAAAGAGGGCACATTTCGTTGCTATTCGCAGACTACCTTCGTCCAAACAAACAGCGGAACTACTGATGAAACATGTCTTTAAGTTACACGGTATTCCAAAAACTCTTTTGTCTGACCGTGGATCACAATTCATCTCCAAGTTTTGGCAAGAACTATGCCACATACTACGAATTGAGCGAAAGCTCACTTCTCCCTACCATCCTCAGACCAACGGACAGACTGAAACAGTCAACCAGTGCATCGAGCAATATTTACGTTACTATACATCATACCTACAGGATGATTGGGTGGATCTCCTCCCTCTGGCAGAATTTGCCTACAACAACGCAACCCACAGTATGACCAAACAGAGTCCGTTCTACTTGAACTATGGGTTTCATCCCACTATTCTTCCACCACGCATCCTTCCATCAAGTAACCCAGTAGCCTCAGACTATCTTACCCAAATAAAAGACTCTCTGGGTTTACTTAATACTACCATCTCACACGCTCATAGTCAACAAAAAAAGTACTATGACCTTCGTAGAAGACCTTCTCCTCAGTATTCTATTGGGGACCTCGTTTGGCTATCAACAAAAAACTTGAGATTAAAGATCCCTAGCAAAAAGCTTGGGCCTCTATTCTTGGGACCCTTCCCAATCAGGAAACTTATTGGAAAAGCTGCAGTACAGCTCACCTTACCAGCAGACCTCAAGATACATCCCATCTTCCATGTGTCGCTACTGAAGCCCCATGTTCCTGACCAAGGAATAAGGCCTACCATCCCACGTCCACCTCCTGTACAAGTTGAAGGCGGAGAAGAATATGAGATAAAGGAGATTATGGATTTTCGTATCCACAGAAGAAGACTCCAATATCTAGTACGATGGAAGAACTATGGGCCCCAAGACGACACCTGGCTGGATACCTCTGATATACATGCCCCTAGGCTGATTCGCAATTTTCACGCGAAATACCCGGAAAAAACAGTTCTAGAGGCCTTCCGGAGCCGGCCTTAAGGGGGGGGTACTGTAATGTTCTGGTACCTCTGGTACCCTTATTCCACTTTCCACTTCAGTGTAAGTGTCCCACCATTCTCTTCTGGTAGGTGCGCATACACCTTTAAGACCGATGCTGTCATCACTGAGCGCCGCAGAGCGGCTATTTCAACCGCCGGCGTTCTCACTCACATGTTCGTTCAACCTGCCTTGAAGCTCATATGCTTACAAGCGTACCTCGCTGTCGGAACCTCGCTGCTGATCCCTGTATCCCGCTACCGGATCACTCGCTCATACCGAACCTCTCTACTACTGCTTGCTATTAGTGATAAGTACCCCGCAGGGGAATCCTCCATAACCTTCCTACTAAGCTTACACTATCTAGCTCTGCATATTAAGGACTGTAACTATCATCTGCACTGTTGTTTTAGATTGGTAGCTCTTGAGCCTACTAACATCTATCCTTGCACTGGGTTAGTCTCTCCTGTATGTCATCTGCTGTCCTACCACCTACTACCATACATGAATGCTAACCTATCTGCATCCTACCTGTTACCATCTATACTCTCATGAACATTTCTCTCAAGTGCTGTTCACCTATTTGTCACTGTTCATACCTGTCTCTTCAACTCATCACCACTATACTGCTATATACACCTATCACTCCAGGAACATCTTATTGAGTGTGTATATTTGTATGCTGAATCAGACAGACCACAGTGATGAGTCTTGGGAGTTGGAATTGGTATTTCAACGTATCTCTACATGACTACTGAGTGGAGTTTTTCTGCAGCTGCAAATCCATCTTGTTTCAGAAAACGCAGGAGCGTTACATACACGTACAGTGACAGTAAAAAAAACATGCCTACAGTGTATTTTAATAGGGTTTTTCTATTTCGCGGATTTTCACTTTTCGCGGGTTGGTCCAGAACATAACCCCCGTGATGGAAGAGAGTTTACTGTATTAACCACTTTACCAGCGGAGGATTTTCCTGCTTTACGTCCAGGCCACTTTTTGCAACTCAGCACTGCGTGACTTTAACTGACATTTGTGCGGTCATGCAATGCTGTACCCAACGAAATTTACGTCCTTTTTTTCCCACAAACAGAGCTTTCTTTTGGTGGTATTTGATCACCTCTGCGCTTTTTTTTTTTTTTGCGATATTAATAAAAAAAGAGCGAAAATTTTTAGGAAAAATTACATTTTCAACTTTGTCTTTTAAAAAATATCCAATATACTCAATTTATGTCATATATTTTGGCCAAAATGTATTTAGCTACATGTCTTTGACAAAAAAATCTCAGTGAGCGTATTTTTATTGGTTTGCGCAAAAGTTATAGCGTCTACAAACTATGGTGTAAATACTGGAATCTACGCAGCTTTAATTTCTGACTCCCTATCTCATTTCATGAAGTGCTAAAATGGTAGGGCAGTACAAACCCCCCCCCCCCCAAATTACCACTTTTTGGAAAGTAGACTGTAATGGTATTGTGCCCTGAGTATCCTAAAAGCTGTCGCGAGCAACCATCTTGTCACCACGGGCATCCATGTTGTCAGTAACACAGTCTAGCAAGCAAATGTGTACTCAGAGATATTTTCCTCCCCCCTCAGAGTTAATTACCTCCCTGTGTCTGATATTGGACTCTCTCCATATTTGAACAACACAGACCCTCATAGTCCAACACTACACTTTGCCTCACACCTCAGCACAACACTGTCCCATCCCTACCCTAAATTCCAACCCCTCACATCACCAGTACAAGCAGCATGCAAAGTGCAAAGCTCCGGCATTGGCAGCTTAATGGGCCACGCACACTATAAGATTTTCTGAAGACTTTTTCCTTTAGACTTACCAAAACCATATAATATGAGGTCAAACCTAAACACTTTCAATTTGTATGCAATCTGGCAGGCCCTTGCACTACATAGAAAAGGTAAATCTGAAGGAAAAAGTCTTCAGAAAATCTTATAGTGTGTATGGCCCTTTAGTCTGTAGCCACCCACCAAAAAATAAAGACATGTTCCGTTCAAAAGTATTTATTTTACATGCAATTACAGCATAAGGAGGGATGCAGCAAGGTAATATTGACAGTCTCCAGTCCGTGTGCCTTTACAGCGCCAGCCCACGATATTTGATCCATGGCTACATTAGGCAAAGATACGGGATTCTGATATCTTGAGCAAGTTCATGCAGAGTCAAGAAGCAATTCTGCACCTCTACCAGCTCATAGAGGACAGGCATGGCCAGGTTGCTGTTCAGCTTCCAAGCCACTTCTGAAGTTCAAGGGTGTTCATGTTGGTGATCGAGGCCAGTTCTGGCCATGTGCCTCACAAAATATCCACTGACCACAAATGAAGACGAGTGGAGTCCATGAAGGTGGGTTTCTACCAGCTACAACCACAAGCTATACCACTCCTGGAAAAATAAAGCAAAGGATAAGCCATTTCATCAGGAAAATCACATCTTACTGCCCGCTTGCTTCATTTTTAACTTCATTTATTTTCTCCATCACGAGTGAAATTTCACATTTTCACGCAACTTACACAAACCAGAAATCATTAATGCAAACATTTGAATACACACCTGTGACGCCAGACAGCCCATCACCACAGGCTTCTCAGGGTACGTGCCATGATTCCAATCCAAGATGTCCAGATTCTAAAAAATTATGACACCATAAGATACCAAGCAGCCTTTCATTTTGTCAATAACTACACAGGTGGCATAGACACAACTAAACACCTGCCAGCTCTTCTCATCCCTCTCCACTATTTACAATACCAACATGTTTATGGTTTGAGGTGCGTGTTCTTGCTCAAGTAACACAGTTTAGGAATGTTGACTACACTTTATCTGGCAAGTGTCATTGGCAGATGATAATTACCATCTGTCTCCCTGTGAGTGTCAAATCTGCAAACTAGCAAGTTATAACACATGCTGTATCTCAAGCGGTTACAGTACTTACATGTAAAGTGGCTAGTGACCAGGTCATTCCGGGTGGCCATCCCTGCAGCGGTGCTCCGCCGCCTGGGGGCCGCCAGCTGACGGACCTCTGGCTCCCTCTCCTCCATCAGCTCCCAGGATTCATCCCGGGCAACGCACATGTTGTGCAACACGCAGCACGCCAGGATGATCCTGGAAGCCTTTGGAGGAGATTACAGGAGTTCCCCCCCCCCCCCCAGGCCGGGCCAAGCAGAGAAACCGGGATTTGAGAAGACCTATGGTCAACTCAATGATGCTCCGGCTTCTCCGCAAGGCCCTGTTGTAGTTCTGTTGTGCTCGGCCCTGGGGGTACCTGATTGAAGCCATCAGCCACGTCAGCTGCGGGTAACCAGCATCCCCTGAAAAGACAAAAAAATATACATTAGTTCTTCATATCATGTGACTTTAGATGCTCATCAAAATGGGAGACAATGATGCATTTTTCAAAACAACCTGCTCATCTGTGTGCAAAAACTCATATGAAACATCTGAACTATGTCTAACTGCCTAAATCCCTAATCTAAATGGAAAAAAGGAGACCAAAAGTGGTGTCTTTCTATTGAAAGTTCCACCTTTACCCATATTTTTTTTCCATTAGATTAGCATAGGCATTACTTCTGGAAGATATCTTACACTATAGTGAGGAAACCAATATTGACTCACTTATGCAAAGGACTTTCGGGATATGGCAATACCATTGGAATCACTTTTATGTTTTGCTTGTGTGGCATTAGGACAGCTTTTACACATTGGGTAACCACCTTCATTTGTCTTGAAGACAACTTTGGAAATGTTTCTGTTGAGAGCTGGTAGGCTGATGATCTGGTTGTGTGCAAACAGCCTGCCAACTCATAACACATACATTTTATGTAGGCTTTGCTTTAATCAGGGTGTACACCGAAGTAGCTTATTCATATATCTATGTAACCTTACAGTTTATGTTGTTGTCACAAAATAAGACTTTACCAATAAGCCACCCTTCTGGCATTTTGCCCCTTTCAAACTGCTGGTACAGAGTATTGTTTTGTAACATCCTGGAATCATGGCACGACCCTGGGTGACCTGTGTTGGCACTCATTATGCGCTGTTTGGCGTCACACACCAATTGGACGTTCAGGGAGTGGTACTGCTTGCGGTTCCGATACTCCATTTTGTGACTCCTTGGTGGCCTGATGGCTATGTGGGTGCCATCTATTGCCCCTAGGATTTGCGGCATCTGTGCCCGCTGGTTGAAACCGTACTTCACTTCATTCCACTTGTTTTCATTCTGTGGCCAGTGGATAAATTGGGGCACAATCTCCACAATGGCATCAATGACCAACATGAACACCCTGGAAACTGTGGCCTGGCTAATGCCCATTATACTTCCAGAAGTGGCTTGGAAGCTGCCCCGCCCTAATATATACAAAGTCACCAGCAACCTGGCCATGCCGGGCACCGCATGGCCGTGCTGTGTGTCAGATGTAATTTTGTTCTCTATCAGCTGGTAGAGGTGTAGAATAGCTCCTCCCTCGAGCCGGAAATTCCTCCTGATATCAGAATCTCGCAGCTTGTCCAAATATAGCCTTGGAGCAAAAATTTGTGGCTGGCGAGGTAAGGGCACACGGACTGGAGGTGCTGCTGCAGCTGCTTCCCCACCTTCTGCTGCCTCCTGTGCTATGGCCTCCTCAAACAGGGCACCAATAAATGCGAACATCGCACTTCCTAAAAGCCTTTGGTTTTCCATTTTGAGCGCGGGAATTAGCCGGCGCACATGCGCAGATATATATGCAAACGGCCGCTAATTGCCACACCTGTGAGCCTGCTATAAAATCAGCACATGGCCAATATGGCTGATGGATGTTACAGAGTGAAGTCTGCTAGCAAGACCCCGTGAGCCACAACTTCCATTATCTTTAGGTAAGACCATTGTATCTCCCCCTCTTTCTATAATATTATATATATATATATATATATATATATATATATATATATATATCTGTCTGTCTGTGTGGTCTTGCTCACCGTTATTGCTTCCTGAAGTATGCAATTTTTACTTATCTTGGGGGTGCTTAAGTTGTCTATGGTGAATCCCCTCCAACCCACAATACCTCGGGAACCCCTCAAGTGTCTTTTAATCATTGTCAGTTGCCCCCATGTGCATGTTGTTTTTACATGTGTTTTCTCATGTTTGTTTAATGTTTGCAGTCTATATTTGGCCTGAAAACCTGCCCCCTTACCTTCCCAGCTTCAAAAGACCCCCTTCTTGCTTTCCTGCTAAGTGTAATTTCTTATCATGTGCAGGCATGTAGGTCATGCGATTTGCAGCCTCCTTTTGGCTATACTTTCGGCCACCACCACCAGCAAGCAAGCCTGTGTAGTGCCCTTTGGTAAGTGTTTTAAGGGCCCTGTGCAGTGTTGTTGCATATGCGATTTATCATTGTTTTTTATTTCTTTGCAGCCTCCTTTTGGCTATACTTTCGGCCACCACCACCAGCACCACCACCAGCAAGCAAGCCAGCCCGTGTAGTGCCCTTTGGTAAGTGTTTTAAGGGCCTTGCGCAGTGTTGTTGCATATGCGATTTCTCATTGTTTTTTATTTCTTTGCAGCCTCCTTTTGGCTATACTTTCGGCCACCACCACCACCATCAGCAAGCAAGCCAGCCCGTGTAGTGCCCTTTGGTAAGTGTTTTAAGGGCCTTGTGCAGTGTTGTTGCATATGCGATTTCTCATTGTTTTTTATTTCTTTGCAGCCTCCTTTTGGCTATACTTTCGGCCACCACCACCAGCACCACCACCAGCAAGCAAGCCAGCCCGTGTAGTGCCCTTTGGTAAGTGTTTTAAGGGCCTTGCGCAGTGTTGTTGCATATGCGATTTCTCATTGTTTTTTATTTCTTTGCAGCCTCCTTTTGGCTATACTTTCGGCCACCACCACCACCACCACCAGCAAGCGAGCCCGTGTAGTGCCCTTTGGTAAGTGTTTTAAGGGCCTCGTGCAGTGTTGTTGCATATGCGATTTCTCATTGTTTTTTATTTCTTTGCAGTCTATATTGGGCTATACTTTCGGCCACCACCACCACCAGCAAGCAAGCCCGTGTAGTGCCCTTTGGTAAGTGTTTTTAAGGGCCTCGTGCAGTGTTGTTGCATATGCGATTTCTCATTGTTTTTTTATTTCTTTGCAGCCTCCTTTTGGCTATACTTTCGGCCACCACCACCAGCAAGCAAACCAGCCCGTGTAGTGCCCTTTGGTAAGTGTTTTAAGGGCCTCGTGCAGTGTTGTTGCATATGTGATTTCTCATTGTTTTTTATTTCTTTGCAGCCTCCTTTTGGCTATACTTTTGGCCACCACCAGCAGCAAGCAAGCCTGTGTAGTGCCCTTTGGTAAGTGTTTTAAGGGGCTCGTGCAGTGTTGTTGCACATGCGATTTCTCATTGTTTTTTATTTCTTTGCAGCCTCCTTTTGGCTATACTTTTGGCCACCACCACCAGCAAGCAAGCCAGCCCGTGTAGTGCCCTTTGGTAAGTGTTTTAAGGGCCTCGTGCAGTGTTGTTGCATATGCGATTTCTCATTGTTTTTTTTTTTCTTTGCAGTCTATATTGGGCTATACTTTCGGCCACCACCACCACCACCAGCAAGCAAGCCCGTGTAGTGCCCTTTGGTAAGTGTTTTTAAGGGCCTCGTGCAGTGTTGTTGCATATGCGATTTCTCATTGTTTTTTTTTTCTTTGCAGTCTATATTGGGCTATACTTTCAGCCACCACCACCAACGCGGCTTGGAAAGCAATCAGTGGCTAGCTTTGGTAAGTGTGTTCTGTAGCTGTTCACTAATTATACTGTATATTTTTGCATTGTGAAACGTATGTTTTTTTTGCTTTCCTTTTTGCTCTTTTTTTATTGCAGATTGTGGTGTTAAGGCTATTTGCTGCTGCTGGACAGCCAGATTACCTGCCCACCTCGTTCTCCCATGGCCCCACCCACTCGTACAGGGACTTGGAGGAGTAATAGGGTAGTGGGTAGGGTGGCCAGGGTGGCCAGGGGGGGCAGGGGGGTCAGGGGGGCAGATCGTCTGGCCCTGGTGTGAGGGAGGCTCCAGCTGTATCCAGAAGGGAGTCCACCGTCTCCATCCCAGAGGAGGAAGCCAGGAGGGGGGGGGGGGTGTTACCACACCAAGTGGACAAGCTGCCTCTTCTCCCAGTAGTCCTGGAGAGGGAACTTCCACAAGAGGCAGCTTGTCCTCAGTCCCCCGGCATCCCCGTTTCTCCTTCAATCAGAGCCGGGTCCTGGTCCAGGCCTATATGGCAAAATATGATCGCCTACAAGGGACCAGGGCCCAGGCTACCTCTAACACTGAGAGGTTACGATTGTGGGATGAAATCCGGGATACTGTAAATGCACTGAGTGGTACACGCTGCTCTACTGAAAATGTGCGGAAGAGGGTCAACGACATCCGTGGGTCCGTTCGGAAGAAGCTAACTGCATGGGCTGCGGAGGGCCTTTATGACCGAGAAGGTCGGCTGGATCCAGGTGCTGAACGTTCTCTCTAGATTTATCAATTGCCTTTTTTGAGGATCCTTGGCCCGACACCATCTTTTCCAGGGAGGACGTCGATTCGGATGCTTTGCGCCAAGGTAGGTTATTAACTTGGATGTAAATTGTGTGAGTTGTGAAAATATTAACTACTATCCTATGTGTGACATGAATTGACTTTTATACTTGGCCTTCAAATTGTCCTTTTTTTTCCAAAACCTGCAATTTGTTTATCACGGTTTAGCACGGATCTCAGCCCCTCCACAGCCCATGCAGCTTGGCGACCGAGACGGACTCACGGCTGGTGACATCAGTGTTGACCCTCCTCCTGGTAGGTCCCATATCGTACTGTGCTAAACAATGTAGATGACTATTTTCTCTCATATTGCTATGTCCTCTTTACAGAAGAGCAGCAGCAGGGGACCCCCCCAGTGCAGCAAGGCCTGGAGGAAGATGTTGGTATGTATTGCTAATGTTTATTTTTAGGAATGTTATTGTTAACCCAGTTGAAGCAAATGTCATTTCTTTAGAAAAGAGTGTTGGCTTTTAGATGTCGACCCTTCAGAACACCGTTGTCATCATTCATGGGTGCCCTATTTAGTATTCTGACCATGCCTTCTTATCCTTTGGGAGGGTGCTAGCAAGTGTCCTATGAGCCCAGGGAAACACTTTTGAATGTTTGGCCTCAATGCTTATTTCCTGAAGCTAGGATTGATATTTGCCACAAATCCTTACTGCATAAGGTTATTTCCTAAACCTTTTCTTTCTTTCTTTTTCAAAGAACATCAGGCCCCTCTTGAAGGAGCAGCTGGAGTTGGACCAGGAGCTGGCGAGGATTCTGCATCCAATGCTGGGGTATGTGATATAAGGGAACAAGGTGCAAATGTTCCATTTAAATGGTAGTACTGTTTTTGGGCTAGATGTGGCTTACATTGTCTGTGTGAAATTTGTGCAGGGACATTCTGACGATGCACCAGCACCACAAGAATTAGATCCTGAACGTCAGGGAATTATTGTATAATTTCGGGGGCCCCAAAAGTTTCCAAAACATCCAGGACCTTTAAAGTCCTGCCAGTCTTTGATTTTCCATGTCAAACTTCATGTGTGTCTTTTTGTGGGGGTGTCATGTGGCCTATTTCTGGCCAGATTTTAGACAACTTACTTAGATGTTGAAAGTCATTGGTGTAGTAACAGACTTTACAAAACCAGAATGAACCTACCAGACCAGGCTTAGTTTTGAACTTGTTCTTGTAGAAACAGTTTTGCCATTGTCATATTAGTAATAAAAACATAATATGTACCCATTATCAGAAGTGTTGCTAGCTTGGATAACATTACAATGATCAAGTGCTTATTAGAAGCACATCCAACTGTTCTAAGTTCTGCTTGGGGTGTTTAGGTCGTCAAACTAATCTTAACTCTTTTGTAATGATGTTTTCTAAATATTTTGTCTTTTTCTTCTGATTTCAGCCAGCATTGGATGCAGCAGGATTGTCACCTACCCCACCTCGTCCATCTCTGCTGGATGTGGCCCGGATGCTGCTTGCCGAGTATCGGCTCCAAAATGAGTCAAGGAGGCCTGCTGATCAATTTAGTGAGTTAGTACGGTTGCAAGGGCTCATACAGGAATCTGTATCAATGATGGCCACAAATCAGACAGCTTTGGTACAGGTTCACCAGGATATGCGTGACTGCTTGCTAAGGTTAGCAGACCAGCATCCAATGGATCGGCAAAGTGTCGACACTCAGGTGCTGGACACACGCCAACAGCTGGTTGGAGCTGAAAATGCCCGATTGGCAGAGCCCTCCCAAACAGCACAATCGCCTGCCACTGCAGGTTGTGTTAGTGGGAGGGCGATGCCAGTGTTGGCTACTGGGCAGGCAGCTGGAGAGGGGACAATTCCTCCTGTAGCCTCTCCCAGCACTTCACAGTCCCTTCCAAATCTCACACCCCTCAATGAGCAATCCTCCTGCACAACCTCTTTGGGAATTGGTTCCACAATACCCCTTCCAACCGGCTACCATCCCTACTCACCTTTCTCGCTTCACTCCTCCCCAGGCCGTTCCCCTTATTTGGTACCACACACACATCTCACTTCCCCCCGCACCATGGCCCACCTCAAACAATCCAGCACAAGTCCCCACACATCTTCACAACCCTTGCACCACCAGCAGCAACAAGTAGCCTGGGTGGAGCTGAAGCAGCCACAGCAGCAGCCACAGCCACAAAAGCAGCCACAGCCGCAACAGCAGCAGCAACTACTCCAACTGGCCCAACTGACACAACTGCTGCAGCTGACCCCGGAGTAAAATAAAGATTAAAAATCAGCGCAGATATTCTAAAAATGGTGAACCGGGGGCGTGGCTTGGCACCGGACTCGAATGGCCGCATGTTAGCTCGGCTCCTCGCACTGGGGATCTACTAAACACCTTTTCGGGTGCCTTCAACCTCCAAATCATGCTCAGATCGGGTCGCAGTGCCTCAGCCAGCCGGGCGATGCCTGATCAGGAGACCCAACTCATGGGAAACATCCCAGCCATCTTCCGCACGCAGAAGAACAGCCAGCGTGCGGCCTCCCCGGCTCCCGCGCCCAGCTCTCCCATGGCACAACCCTCTATCGCCACAGGATCCCAGGCTCAGCCAACCACCGCAGTACCCCTTCCGAGCCTCACGGATCTTCAAAATGTGGCCGCGGACATTAAATCCACCTTGGGCTCTGCTATATCGGAACTCACTGCAGAACTACGCTCAGTGACCGCCAGACTGGACGTCACGGAGAAGGCCTCTGCCACTCATGCGGCCGCCATCAAGCAGCTCCAGAGGGGCACGGACCTGTACACATCCCACCTCATCGAGATAAACCGCCACCTTGAGGATCTGGACAATTGGGGAAGGAGGCATAATATCCGCTTGCGGGGCCTCCCGGAGTCTGTGGAACCCCCCGACTTGACCACCTCGCTAACAACGATCTTCAATGACCTCCTCGAGAGACCGGCGGACACCCCGATCGATTTCGAGAGGGCACACCGGGCCCTGCGCCCCCGAGCGGGAGACTCCGATCCACCTCGCGATGTGATCTGCTGCCTGGTGAGTTACCCCCTTAAAGAAGCAATTCTCAGAAAAGCGAGTGGCCGGGATCGCGTACAGTTTGAGGGGACTGAGCTGAAACTCTTCCAGGACCTCTCGCCCATCACTCTGCAAAATCGCAGAGCC
The DNA here is from genome assembly GCF_965119305.1 of Pelophylax lessonae. Classification (NCBI taxonomy): domain Eukaryota; kingdom Metazoa; phylum Chordata; class Amphibia; order Anura; family Ranidae; genus Pelophylax; species Pelophylax lessonae. The sequence continues at coordinate 273,878,156 of NC_138769.1, read as the reverse complement.
CTACGCCCCCTACTAGAAGCTCTCCGCACCAGAGGTATCACGTACAGGTGGCGCTTTCCTTTTTGCCTCTTTGCTACCTTTCGGGGCAGGTCCGCATCCTTAAAAATCCCTGATGACATACCTGCTTTCTGCGATGCCTTTGAAATTCCTGTGATGGATCTGCCCGACTGGTATGGAGAGTTCTACACACCAGACCCCTGGATCTCAGTTACCGCCTCCAATACCCCTAAAGCACAGAGAAGCAGACAACGCAGAAGACGCCATTCGCACCACGATGCTACTCCCATGCGCTCCAGAGATGATCGTCGCTCAAGTCCTCTTCGATCGCCAGCCCGCCAACGGGAGAAGCTGAAGCTCTGAACTCTCCAGCTGATCGCTGATGCCTGACTGAAACTTCCTTAAAGGTACTCTTGTCCCATACCCCCCTTGGTCCTACCCCTCCATACACCTTATACCCCCCTGCTCTGGACTTTGTCATTGTGAATCTATCCAGCTACAACCCCCAGTCCTCGCTGCCCCTTCTGATCCATTTTCCTCTGTCAGTTGGCAGCCGACACCCTTACTGACTTAGACTGCTCCATAGACTCTGATGTCCACATTTCACCCCCCACCCCCCTCCTTGGTCATTCGATCCCTCCTATACATCGCCCACGGATGTGTCACTGATCCCCATTCCCCCCGATATCCCCCCTTGTTTTCCTCTCCCCTTGATTCTCCACAGGTTTTATCGTCTCGATTCAGCGCTTCTGAGGACTCAGAACTACTAACCTACATGACATTGCTCCACGAACCTCGGTGTTCACTGCAAGCCCCATGGATGGCATTTTCCATACATCACCACTGGCTGCTACAGGTTTCCCATTACTATTATTCTAGTTACTAAATGTTTAACCTACATGCTGTCTTGTCATTAGCTTATGCCGCCTTTATTTTGTCAGTATTTGCTATTGCATGGGGGGAAAGGGAGATGAGTTGCTTTGATCTGCCTCAAACTGCCTAAACATTGCATGTATTCTTGCTACGACCACACCTTGATGACAAAAGTGATTGAGATGCTGTATTTCATAGGAATGCTATTTATGGTATGATGAGTAGCTCTGGACACTGAACTGTTTGTCGCTGTTCCTCCTAATCCCCCTCCCTCCTCATTAATGACGACTATACCTCCTCCCCAGGATCCTCATTCTCCACTCCCCCTCTCATCCTACGGTTTCCTGTGACTACCTCCCCCTACCTATACAACTCATACCGTCCGACCAGGCTGATGATGCTCCCCACGATATAATCGCATTCCTCACCTCCCGGAATACCTACAATCTCCCTTCCAAGCCAACATCTCCCCCTCTTTAACTAAGCTTGTGGACACCGACAATCCCCCTCCAGATACCACTCCCGAGACTGACACAGACCGACCCTGACTTCCCATTAGGCCACATAAACGGGGACAGGGGACTGAATCGGCTCGAGAGTACCTACCGTTAATTCACTAACTGTTTACTTCATGCACAGGCAAGCTAAGATGTTGACCTTGTTGTCCTCTCCCCAGGATACAACCTATCTGTTACAGCTATTGTTACCAGTTTTCTCCCCTGTGTTTACGATGTGCCACACTTCAGGTTCTTTTTGTTCTCTTTTTTTTTTTTTTTTCTGTTTAATACACTGTTTGAAACTTGTTTATTGTTGGGTATCCGGTATTACCCACCTCAGGCTACCACTTTAATACACCTAATGACCCTCTCAGTCTCACTGATTGCGGCACCCACCGCCATTTGCTACACATGCTCTGCTGATCCCCAGTGCGGAGCCGTCCCATGCCTAACTTGGGATCGTATCCAGACTATTGTTCCCCACCTCAACAGCAGTTTATACTGTCTGTTGACCTGCGACACTTTGTGTCTTTCCCCCCTACCCCTCCTCTAGCGGCTAGTCATTCCGATTTGCTGATAGAGGGAGGCTAGGGGACCTTATTTGCTCTCTTTTTCCTTGTGTTTTTCTCCAGCCTCCTCCTTCCCGACTGTAATGTTCCGGCACCTTTGGTACCCTAAATTACTCTTTTCACAAGTGTATGCGCCCCACCATTCTCTTTTGGAAAGGTGCGCATACACCTTTAAGACTGAAGCTGTCATCACTCAGCGCCGGACTAGATGGCTATTTAAATCGCCGGTTCTCACTCACATGTGTTCGTTCAAACACCCTTACCTGGATGCTAACTTGGCTTGAAGCTTTCGTGCTTGCAAGCATACCTCACTGACGGAACCTCGCTGCGCTGATCCCTGCATCCCGCTTCCGGATCATCCGCTCCTCCTGAACCAACCTTCGGCTGTATTGCTATTAGTGCTAAGTACCCCGCAGGGGAATCCTCTATAAACTTATACTAAGCTTTCACTATCTAGCTCTGCATAGTAAAGACTATTTATCACATCTGCATATCTAGATTGCTAGCTCTTAAGACTACTGCTACTTATTCCTGCACTGGGTTGATCTCTCTTGTATGTCCACCTGCTACTCTGTCATCTGCTACCATACATGATTGCTAAACCTACCTGCATCCATCTGCTACTGTCTTACCTTCAAGTGTCTGTCACCTACCACCTCCACTCAACCTGTCTCTTAAATCTTCATCACTGTGTTACTACGTACATAAAGTCACTCTAGGAACCAGCTTGTTGAGTGTGTGTATTTACTAGCTGAATTAAGACCTTCCACACATGATGAGTCATTGAGGTTGGGAATGGTATCTCAGCATCTCTCTTACATGAGTACTGAAGTGGAATATTTCTGCAGCTGAAAATCCACACCATACATGAAACGCAGGAGCGTTACAGATTGAACGAACCCACAAATGGATTCAGCAGAAATAACCACACAGGTGACACAATTAAAACAGCAAGTAACTGCGTTAATACACGCACTTGCTGAATTAAAAGAAGACAATCAGGCTCTGTCGCAGCAGGTAATTAGACTGACACAACTTACCTCTGCTCAGTCCCCTGAACCCAAGATAAATCCCCCTTTGGTATTTACAGGCGATCGCAAAAAATTTCGCGAATTTAAAAACGCATGTGAGTTACTTTTTTTGCTAAAACCTCGTACCTACCTTACTGATCACATTAAGGTTTGTACTATTATTTCTTACCTAACAGGCGATCCTCGAGCCTGGGCAGACTCTCTTTTTGAGAAAAACGACCAGCTTCTCAACTCCTATGCCTTGTTCCTAGCAGAACTCACTAGCCTATATGATGACCCCAATAGGCAGAGTACTGCCGATCTTCAATTAAGATCCTTGAAACAAGGAAGGAGGCCTGTAGAAGACTTTGTTGCGGAAAGAGAGATGGACCCTTGATTCAGAATGGAATGATGCATCTCTGAAAACCCAATTTAGGCTTGGCCTATCAGAAGCCGTTAAGGACGAGCTCGCCCGAGCGGATCTACCAAAAACCCTGGATGCATTAATACAACTCAGTATTACCATAGATAGAAGACTACGAGAAAGAAAGGCTGAGAAAATGGGAATGCCATTATCCGTTTCCTCTCGGATTCCGGCCGTTAACCCCGTTCCTATGGAGGTCGGAACCATACGCCCACCGCTATCAACTATGGAAAAAGCCAAAAGACGATATGAAAATCTCTGCTTGTACTGTGCATCCCCGGATCACAAGATAAATGTCTGTCCCCTAGTCAACAAAAAGAAGGGTGAGTGTTCACATGTCCTCCTAGGGGGATTGACAACTTCATTCACTAACCCTTACATTTTTGTTTGTTTGACATTACAGTGGGACCAGAACAGGATTACTACTAAGGCCATGATTGACACAGGATCTTGTGGAAATTATATTGATATATGGCAGACCGGCGTCCGATGCTGTACCCGAGGCTCGCCATCGCTTGGTACCAGCGGCGAACTGCTACTACGGGGACCGGCCTCTGCACGCAGGTTATGCCTCATCTTTTATGACAAGCTTGCTTTGTTCTGTTATTCTGTAAGTGCATCAGCTACTGGGGGTATTCTTTTGGATAATAAAGCGGTGTTTTTAGCCATGCAATATTGCCCTATGTGAGTTATTATTTCCACATGTACCACCCCTGTTTGATTGGAACCTCCTGTGGGTATACCACAAGAATTGATCCGATTGAGACAGTTCAAGTGTCGGCGCTCCTGGTTAACTCCTGAGGAGATCGTTTCTAAGCCTGTGATAGGCTGATGTTACAGGCGCTTGTTGACCAGATTTCTGGTGAGTGTTTCTGATTTGGGGGAGCACATTGGTGAGGTGGAGGGTCCGGTGTATTCACCAACATACTCACGACCTTGGATTGTCAGGAGAGAATATCCTGGGCACATTGCATGATCATATGAGCACATGGACTTTATCCCAGTGGACTGCATTTATACTTTTTTATATACTTTTTTATGTTCTTAGCGCTGCTAGTGCGTTGTAGTATATCTTGTTTGTGATATTATTATATATGCACCTCTATTGTATGTCATTTTATTTATAGCAGCAGCTTTGTTAGATATATTGTTTGTATCAAGCATTCATATATCTTCTATATAATAGATTTTAAGGTACTTGTATTTTAGCGCCGGTTGAGCAGGTGTTTATAGTCCCTCGTAGTGCCCCGCCTACTTGCTCCTTTTTAGGATATTGATATATGTTTTGCTGCTTCAAATAAAATTCCTATTATTTCTAAACTTAAACCTGTCTCAGTAAGTCTTATTACCGGTGTTCCGTTATCCTCTGGTCCGATCACCGATCAGACACAAGCACTTCTAGTCACTATTAACGAGTCTCATAGGGAGACTACTACCTTCGATTTAATACCTTCACCCCACTTTCCCATTGTGTTGGGACTTCCCTGGTTACACACACACCAACCAACCATAGATTGGAAGGAACGGTCCTTGGCCTTCCTCTCTTGCTATTGCGAGGATACGTGTAACCTCCCGTCTTCCGGGAAGATTCTGTCTATGGTGACAGATGAGATTGCACCACTATGTTATCAGGATCTTTCTGAGGTTTTTCTTGAGAAAAATGCTCAAGCATTACCTCCTCATCGAGACTAAGATTGTAGCATTGATCTACTCCCAAATAGCAAATTGCCGTTCGGTCATGTTTATCCTCTTTCACAGGATGAACTTTCCCATCTCAAAACCTATTTGGATGAGAATTTGGAAAAAGGTTTTATTAGACCTTCCACTTCTTCCACAGCAGCAGGACACTTTTTTGTTCGCAATAAGGACTCAAGTCTCAGACCTATCATCGACTACAGGAAATTGAATGCTATCACAATAAAAGATCGCTATCCTCTACCGCTTATCCCTGAGCTCATTGAGCAGGTGCGTGGAGCTACCTATTTTTCAAAATTGGACCTGAAAGGAGCATACAATCTCATTTGAATCCGTGATGGACACGAGTGGAAGACTGCATTCAGAACCAGATACGGATTGTTCGAATATCTTGTGATGCCATTCGGGCTATGCAACGCCCCTGCAGTTTTCCAACGATTTATAAACAATATTTTTAAAGACTTACTAGATGTCTGTGTTGTGGTATATCTGGACGATATACTTATATATTCACGATCCCTGTCTGAACACATAAGACATGTAAGACTTGTACTATCGAGATTGCTTGCACATAACCTTTATGTGAAACTGAAGAAATGCTTGTTTCATAAAGACGAGGTACTCTTTCTAGGCTACATCATATCCAAAACAGGAATCGAGATGGACATGAGTAAAATATCATGCATTCAGGATTGGCCTACACCAACCACACGCAAGGCGCTACAGCGATTCCTGGGATTTTCAAATTTCTACAGGAAGTTCATTAAAAACTTTTCTGCTATTGTGAGACCCCTCACACAGCTCACTAGCATAAAAAAACCATTCAAATGGTCAGAAGAAGCCAATAAAGCTTTTCACTTGTTAAAGACAAGGTTTACTTCCGCTCCCATATTACGCCATCCAGACCCATCCCTCCAATACATTCTGGAGGTAGATGCGTCAAACATGGCAGTAGGAGCAATACTCTCCCAACGACCAACCCACACTTCACCACTTCATCCAGTCGCCTTTTTTTCGAAATCCCTAAGCAGTCCCGAGATAAATTACCCCGTGGGTGAAAAGGAACTGCTTGCTATAAAATTGGCTCTGGAGAATTGGCGACATTTACTCGAAGGCACCCAATTACCAATAATTATATACACGGACCATAAAAACCTCCAATATCTTCAGACTAGCAAAACTCTCTCGCACCGACAGGTACGATGGTCACTATTCTTTCTAAGGTTTAACTTCCTAGTGACTTACACACCTGCAGATAAGAACAAAAAGGCGGATGCACTATCACGACTAACTGAAGAAAACTACTTTGAAATCCCTTCCGTTCCTATAATACCTCACAAACGCATTATTGGAGTTGTCCGTTCCTTGAAGGAAGAGGTTTTGCATGGTATAAGTTTGGATCCACCCCCACCACAACTAAATACTGATGCAGAAGGCTTCCTCTACTACAACGACAAACTTTACATACCACCTACCCTACGCACCAAGATCTTGGAATTATCTCATGATGTGCCTATGGCAGGACATATGGGTATGACAAAGACTCTTAATTTGATTTCCCGGCAATTCTGGTGGCCTGACATGAAAACATCTATACAAAAATTCGTCTCTTCATGCAATGTCTGTGCCAGGTCCAAAATTGACACTACGAGACCATCCGGTCTACTATGCAGTCTACCAATACCCCAAACTCCATGGGAAGTTTTGTCCTTGGACTTCATCGTAGAATTGCCTCTTTCCAAAGGATTTAATACCATCTTGGTGTCAGTGGACCATCTGACAAAGATGGCACATTTCATTGCTATTCGCAGACTACCTTCGTCCAAACAAACGGCAGAACTCCTGATGAAACATGTCTTTAGATTACATGGTATCCCAAAAACTCTTCTGTCTGACCGTGGATCCCAATTTATTTCTAAGTTCTGGCAAGAACTATGTCACATACTACGGATCGAGCGGAAGCTCACTTCTCCTTACCATCCGCAGACCAACGGACAGACAAAGAGTCAACCAGTGCATCGAGCAGTATTTACGTTGTTACACTTCTTACCAACAGGATGATTGGGTGGATCTTCTCCCTCTGGCAGAATTTGCCTACAACAACGCAACCCACAGTACAACCAAGCAGAGTCCGTTCTACTTGAACTATGGGTTTCATCCCTCTATTCTTCCACCACGCATCCTTCCTTCAAACAACCCAGTAGCCTCAGACTATCTTACCCAAATAAAGGATTCTCTGGGTTTATTAAATACTACCATTGCACACGCTCACAGTCAACAAAAGAAGTACTATGATCTTCGCAGAAGACCTTCTCCACAGTACACTATCGGGGACCTCGTTTGGCTCTCAACAAAAAATTTAAGACTGAAGATCCCTAGCAAAAAGCTTGGACCTCTGTTCTTGGGACCTTTCCCAATCAAAAAACTTATTGGAAAAGCTGCAGTACAGCTTACATTGCCAATAGACCTAAAAATCCATCCCATTTTCCATGTGTCGCTACTGAAGCCCCATGTTCCGGACCAAGGAATAAGGCCAAATATTCCACCTCCGCCTCCTGTACAAGTTGAAGGTGGAGAAGAATACGAGATAAAAGAGATTCTGGATTCTCGTATCTACAGAAGAAGACTTCAGTACTTGGTTAGATGGAAGAACTATGGGCCCCAAGACGACACCTGGCTAAACACCTCTGACATACATGCCCCTAGATTAATCCGCAATTTTCATGCGAGATACCCAGACAAACCAGCTCCAGAGGCCTTCAGGAGCCGGCCTTAAGGGGGGGGTATTGTAATGTTCCGGTACCTTTGGTACCCTAAATTACTCTTTTCACAAGTGTATGCGCCCCACCATTCTCTTTTGGAAAGGTGCGCATACACCTTTAAGACTGAAGCTGTCATCACTCAGCGCCGGACTAGATGGCTATTTAAATCGCCGGTTCTCACTCACATGTGTTCGTTCAAACACCCTTACCTGGATGCTAACTTGGCTTGAAGCTTTCGTGCTTGCAAGCATACCTCGCTGACGGAACCTCGCTGCGCTGATCCCTGCATCCCGCTTCCGGATCATCCGCTCCTCCTGAACCAACCTTCGGCTGTATTGCTATTAGTGCTAAGTACCCCGCAGGGGAACCCTCTATAAACTTATACTAAGCTTACACTATCTAGCTCTGCATAGTAAAGACTATTTATCACATCTGCATATCTAGATTGCTAGCTCTTAAGACTACTGCTACTTATTCCTGCACTGGGTTGATCTCTCTTGTATGTCCACCTGCTACTCTGTCATCTGCTACCATACATGATTGCTAAACCTACCTGCATCCATCTGCTACTGTCTTACCTTCAAGTGTCTGTCACCTACCACCTCCACTCAACCTGTCTCTTAAATCTTCATCACTGTGTTACTACATACATAAAGTCACTCTAGGAACCAGCTTGTTGAGTGTGTGTATTTACTAGCTGAATTAAGACCTTCCACACATGATGAGTCATTGAGGTTGGGAATGGTATCTCAGCATCTCTCTTACATGACTACTGAAGTGGAATATTTCTGCAGCTGAAAATCCACACCATACATGAAACGCAGGAGCGTTACACCGACCCTCCTCACATTATCCCCCCATCCCCCCCTTTCCCTCTCTCCCCTTGTCTCCCTACTGGTCCCCCCTGCATATCTCCTTTCCTCCTCATCCCTTATCACCCCTTTTTATCTCTTCCTCCCTCTGCCTCGTTCCTTTCCCCCTCTGATACACCCTCTCATACTCCCTGATTTGTCTTCCTTTTTGAGTGGACGTCATCATGCCTGCCCCTGCCATAACCAAAACGCAACGCACTATCAAGATTCTTTCGTCCAATGCCCAGGGATTGAACGTTCCTGAAAAGCGCTCACAATTTCTAGCCGAAGCCTCACGTTTGCGGGCCCAAATAGTGTTAGTGCAGGAAACTCATTTCAAAACGGGTGATCCGCTTTCCTTCTCTAATAAGCACTTCCCTACAGCTTTTCATGCTACTTCTGAAGGTTCCAAATCGCATGGAGTTTCTATCTTACTTGCTAAACAAGTCGACTTCAAGCCTCTGGACGTTAGATCGGATCCAGAGGGCAGATTCCTCTTTGTTAAAGGCCACCTTAACTCTCGACCAGTGACCCTAGCCAATATATACGCGCCAAATACCAAACAAGTGCCTTTTTTCCGAACAGTATGCCAGGAACTTGCAGACTTTACTACCGGGCTCTTGATATTTGGAGGAGATTTTAACGCCCCTCTCAATCCCCTCCTAGATTCATCAACCGGTGCCTCAGTGCTGCCATTCCGGGCACTGCGCCAAATTCACCTTCAACTTCGATCCTTGCATCTTCATGATTCCTGGAGGACGCTATTCCCTAACGATAGGGACTACACATTCTTCTCCGCCAACCCCACTCCAAATTTTCAAGAATCGACTACATTTTTCTTTCACAAACAGACCTACCATTCCTTTCGGGTGCCACTATTGAACCTAGGATCCTCTCAGATCATAGTCCTATAACCATGACGCTCCGATTCCCTGAACTTGTCACAAAGTCCAAAACGTGGAGATTGAACCCCTCGCTCCTCAAAGATGGGCCAGTTCTCTCCAGCCTGCAGTCTAAACTTAGGGAATATTTCGAGATTAACGACACTCCGGACACCACACCTCTTGTTCAATGGGAAGCACATAAGTGCGTAATTAGAGGCGAACTCCTAGCAATAGCAGCATCCCTGAAAAAAGAACGCCAACGCGAACTTCAAGACCTATATTCCCGACTTACCGTCCTCGAGACGGCTCACAAACGCTCCTATGCCCAAACAGCCGCGTCGGAACTATTTGAGACCCGTACGCGCTTGAAAGAACTATTAGGCCTCCAAGCACATCGTAGACTTGTCCTTAGCCGTAAAGTGTTTTACGAGCAGGGTAATAAAAGTGGTCATCTTCTAGCCCGGGCCTCCCGCCCTAAAACTAATCTCGCCTCCATCTATACCATCAGAGATTCGGCGGGCAATCTCCACTCCTCTAATGAGGCTATCGCCTGTCATTTCGAGGAATTTTATAAGGGCCTATACAACCTCTCCCCAGCTCCTGGCAGTCTTACCCAGACTGCATCAAGAACATCTCAACTCGAGAATTTTTTCAAATCTCATGGCTTATCCCCCCTATCCACCCAAGACGCAGAAGCTCTTGAATCTCCCATCACCACCGAAGAGCTCACTAGAGCTCTACGCGAGATGAAGCCGGGCAAAGCACCTGGACCTGATGGTCTTCCCCTCCTATACTTTCGGGCCTTTGAGGACATACTCAAACCTCACTTTGTTAGAGCCTTTAGGAGTCTTGCAGAATCCCAGCATCATTCCACGTCGCTTTTAGAAGCCTACATTACAGTGATCCCTAAGGAAGGTAAGGACGAGACGCTAGTTTCCAGCTATCGTCCTATCTCCCTTCTAAATGTAGATGCTAAACTTTACGCCAAGATTTTGGCCAACCATCTTGTCCCGCTCCTTCCTTCCCTGGTCTCTTTGGACCAAGTTGGGTTCATCCCGGGGAGGGAGGCGCGGGACAACACCACTAGGGCACTTAACGTTCATCACTGGCTTACCTCCCACAACCTCCCCGGTTTCTTTCTCTCCCTGGACGCTGAAAAGGCGTTCGACAGAGTGGCCTGGGACTATCTCTCCTCTATGCTGACATCCATGGGATTGCGAGAGAGAATGCTACTGAGTATACGCGCTCTATACACCAATCAGATAGCCCGAGTACGGGTTAATGGCCACCTGTCGGACGCCTTTCACCTTTCCAATGGTACACGACAGGGCTGCCCCCTGTCCCCCATCCTCTTTGTACTCTCTCTGGAACCCTTTTTAAATATGATCCACTCGAACCCCAACATACATGGAATCCCGATAGGTGACAACACCCACAAGGTAGCAGCCTTCGCGGATGATATGCTACTTTTTCTTTCCCACCGCACGTCTCTCTGCCAAACTTGCTTCAAGACCTTGCACTCTTTCACTCCCTTTCAAATCTTAAGGTTAATTACTCCAAATCCATGGCCCTGAATGTCACTCTACCTGATGTGGACCTGGAGAGATGCAAAACTAATTTTCCTTTCATATGGGCACCAGCGTCCATCCCCTATCTGGGCATACACATACCCCGCCGCCTTGAATCCCTCTTTGACACCAATTATAAACCCTTACTGACATCTATTTGCAGCGACCTACGGGCGTGGAAGAATATACGCGTTTCATGGTTTGGCAGGGCCGCCCTACTCAAGATGTCTATCCTTCCCAGACTGTTGTATCTATTCCAGGCGGCTCCCATTCAACTCCCGGCATCATTCTTCACGACCCTTCGGACTACCAGTTCTAATTTTTTGTGGGATGGGAAACCTCCCAGGATCAAACTCACCCGCCTGACGGCCCCTAAACACAAAGGCGGCCTGGGCCTCCCGGACTTACAGACCTATCACAAGGCCTGCATCCTGACCAGACTTCTGGACTGGAATCTTCACTCCTCCAGCAAACTGGTTGTGAATCTTGAAAATTCCTTTTCAGAAATCCCGCTTCACTTACTGGCTTGGATGCCCTTCTCTTCCGTTCCCCCATCTCTTAAATGTCACCCCCTAATTGGACCTCCGCTCCTGGTCCACGACAAGTGGCGGAAAAAGCTCCGGATCAACCCGCGGGTTGGCCCCTTGACCTCTTTGAGGATGAACCCCGCATTTCCACCTGGCAATTCACTTAATTTCCTTCGACACAATTGGCCTCATCAGGAAATACTTGCTCACTGTTTTTTCAAAGATGGAAATCTCCTCTCCTGGGAAGAGATTAATCGCTCCATAACACCATACACTCTCCCACTCTGGTCCTATTTCCAGATTCGACACTTTCTTACTACCTCAGCTACCTCTAGCGATTGGTCGAGATCCCCGACCCCTTTGGAAGCTATCAGCATCCGCGCCAAACCACAGCGACACTTGATTTCGGAACTCTATGGCCACCTACTCGACGCTCCTCCAGTCGCTCTGGCCCCCTTTGCGCAAGCCTGGTCCCGTGACCTCCAACTCTCCCTTTCTGAAAAGGACTGGGAAACTATGTGCCGCTCGGTTTACCGGGCCTCTATTAACGTCACCACCCAGGAAAATGGATATAAAATCCTAACGCGTTGGTACAGGACGCCAGATAGAATTCATAAATTTCAACCTGGGGTTCCCGACACCTGTTGGAGGTGTAGTCAGGAAACCGGATCCATGCTCCACATCTGGTGGTCCTGCCCTAATATCCAGCCTTTCTGGGAGATGGTTCACAGGTTGGTGCGTGAGGTCACGTCTTATGACCTTCCCCTGACCCCTGGCCATTTTCTTCTCAACCACATCCCAGCCACTCAAAACACACTCAGGCCGATCCTTGCCCGCCACATGCTAACTGCTGCTAAACTATGCCTGCCATGCCACTGGAAATCAACCTCCATTCCATCTTCTAGGGTTCCTTAGACTCAATAGAATTGAGGAAATGGAGGAATTAATCAGCATTTCAAATGATCAAATCCACAAGTTTTCAGCCCTATGGATAGATTGGATCAGATTCAAGGATACCGCCACTTACAATTTGATTATGGAAACCAAAGACAACACTTCATGATTTAATTGATACACCTTTGATCATATACTGTTCCTTTTCATCCCCGCTTGCCCTCTCTTCTTTACTTTAACCCCCACTCACCCCCCTCTACATCCCTTGCTTCCTCCCCCTCCTCCCCTCCCTCCCTTCACGTTCTTTCTCAATCTCCCCCTCCTCTTCCCCACCCCTCACCCCTCTTCCCCTTCCCCGTCATTCCCACCCATTCTGTTGTTTGTCTCCTCTTTTTGGTAAAAATTGATTACCTATCCGATAATTAGTGGGTACTATCTTGCATCCCGGCCATATTCAACCCTTGCCCTATGTGCACCTCCCAGTTAATGGTGCCGCTGTGGCACATGTTTCCTTCCCCACGCATATCCTTAACTAGTATGGCTCCCTGCCTCAGGTAACCCCGATATTCAGATTAGACAGATTCGTGGCCATGTTATCTGTATGACTACTCTCCATGAACCCACTGTTATAATGAAGATGTTTATTCCACTTAATTTTTGCCATGTTATGCCAAGTCTGTGTTATCTTACCATTCACTCTTCTTTATTTGTGTATACATTCCATGCTTTTGTACTTATGTATAATGTATATTATGTATGTTTTCTATTTAAAACTCAATAAAAATTTCTTATGGAAAAAAAAAAATGGTGAACCATAGATATCTAAAAGTAGATCCTTAAAATGAATCAATAATTCAAAATCAATAGTATAAAATCAATACATCAACCTTCAGATAAAAAATGACAAATGTGCTTGAGTACCAAGGTTAAGGTGCATAAATATGATAAAAAAGTGAGATCCTCAATATGCTGAATCAATAGCACTTGAATAAGTATCCTGTGCAAAGTGAATGCTGTGAAGAAATCAATAATAAAGGGTACTGATCTAACATTCAGCCAGAAGAAAGAAGAAAACAATATTATAAAGTGAAGTGCCCTATGAAGAGTGACCCCGGAGCAGAGACTCTAGTTGGCGCAACAGATTTTGTTTGTTTTTTTCCGGATTCAAGTGCAACTCGTCAGCCACCACCTTGTTTGGTTTATTTTTGTGATTTTGGATAATTCTTCTAGATATTATTGGTTTAGGATATATGTGACCATTGGCCAAATTGCGGGGCCCCTTTTTTTTTTTTAATTTGAGGGTGGCAGGATATTATTTATACATTTTTATTTTGTGATTCAATAAATTTATATAGTAACTGATTAGTTTGTGTTTGATCTCTGGTATTTTGGGAGTGTTGTTGGCCAAGTAAGGGCCCTGGTTAATGTAGGCCTTTCTACACACGTGCTTCTCTATCTCCAAACATATGGTTACATTTGAATTTTCTAAACTCAATCTTCACATAATGACCCAAAAAAAAGTCCCCCTTCAAATTTAGCCTGAATACAGGTCTCATGGAGAACAGAAACCAAAGCCAACATGCAAACAATTACAGAACACCCCACTCAGAATAAACTAAACAAATCCAACGCACAACAGATTCAATGTTGAAAAACACACAAACTTATTTTTGTAGAAAACATACATATTTATTTTTTTTACAAAATTTGTAATCGAAAATTTTTATATTTAAAAATATAATAATTTAAAATCAAAATTGTAACAACATTCTGTTGCAACGTGCAACATTAAAAAATAAAAACAACCTTTACAGCAGTGGGAAAACATCACGAACAAACGGATCTCTGGGGTGAGGATCAACCCTGAACCTCTCCTCCAAGTCGGCTATCCGATCCCCACACCACTGTAGGTATTCAATGGCCACCTCCTTGGTGAGGTCGGTGTGCCCTGGGTAGAAAAAGAGAGGATAATTATCTTGAGGCAAACAAGGATTGTAAGAAATGTGCATCAAAAAATATGCTTTGGAGTATATTGGGTGGCTTTTATCAACATTGTTGAGAAAATATGATATATTGCTGGTCTAAATATTTACAATCAAAAGCATTATACACAAACATGTTTTGGGCAGCTGTAAGGTGAATTCTACAGCCAACCCGAATACATTTTTCACTTCAACCTCTTTGGATATGGATTGTTTGGGAATGCTAAACAATTGCATACACACAGGAACAGAGCTTCCCTATTGGGCTGATAATTTGAGTCATCACAAGTTTGGGAAGGGAGGAGGTCTAGCTCCTAGCAACCTTAGGTGTGGTCTTTCATCTCTTACCATTGAAGCATGAAGATGGTAGAGATGACAGTGGAGCAAGCACTTTGTTGGTGTTAACACATAAATCCTAGGTGCTCCAGCTTTACTAGGACCTAAACCTTGAACTCCAACTTCCACAGCAAATTGTTCCAAAGGTTACACAAGATGGCTTGGAATGTTAGTAGCAGTTCCACCAAAGCAATGTAAAAGGCTTTCCATGTCAACACAACTAAACATTTAGAACAAATGTAAGGTGTGGTGTTCAATTGCTTCCCACAATACATGTACACACATCTCTCTCCATCACCATAATAATTTGGATTGATTACTCTCTCCCTCCTACTGTCTATAGATTGAAACAGACACATTGTAGAGACTCACCCCTTGGAAGACGGATGCCAAATGTTTTCAGGGGTTGATCCCTCCCCAGTCAAGATCCGCTTGGCTGAAGCATAACTGTGTTAAGAGAGAGAAAAAAGTTTATCCAGGAATGTACTCACACTAAATGTAGGTTAGGCAGTCTGGAAAAAGCTGTAGCAGCCACTCCTTCCCCTCCACATTCCCCTGAAAGTGTGAGTTTTGCCTTTTAGTGTAGGGAGGCTGATTTCTATACTGCAAGCTTAAGGCTTCTGGGCGAAGGTTGTAGCCTTTAAGATATGTAATCCATGTTTTGCTGCTGATTGTGTTTCTGCCTCAGCCCTGCCTGTTCTAAATGTTGGGAACATCTCCTTTTTGGATGGCTGGGCTAAATAAATCAGGTTATACTTACCCACTGTTGCTTGTTTTGGACGAGAGCAGTCATGATCCTCCTCTTAAAATGGCCCCTCTACACCCCTCTAGGCACCTCCCTCCTGTTGATTGACCCCACAGCAGGCAGCTTGCTATGGAGGCACCTGAGATGAAGCCAAGCACCCTGTGTGTGTTCAGGCACTAGGCTGTGAGCCAGCCTGGCCCCCCTCCCTTCCGATAGTCTCAATGATTTGGAGTGACAGCATCAGAAGGCAATCTTGGCATGCTGTCACCTCAGCTAAGGAGGAGGGGGAGTCAGGATCAGACAAGTGTTTGCTCGAAAATTAGTGCAGTAAGAAAAGGGCCCTGGTAAGTGTAAGGGGGCATATGTACACCAAAGACTTGGAATAGTAATGGATAAAATGCATTCACATAAAGAACCTGCTGCCTTTATAAATACTTGAAGCCTGATCGGGGATATACACATGTAGCATTTCTCCACTTACTAAGTAGAAACACATTACAGCAAAAGCACACATTACTTACCATTATCATTGTTTTTTTTGGGCCCATGAGCCAGATGGCCTTTGGTCATGAGAAGCTGTTAAAAAACCCACAAAATGTTAACTAGAATTTGTGACATTCCCGGGTGATAAGCATTTTTGACATCTTGTGAAACACACACAATGTTCAAGCCAAGTCACACAAATTTTAAGTGTTGTCAAAATCAGGACATGAGTTAATTAACATGGCCCCAAAGAAATTCTAAGTCCAAAGAACGCCATTTCCTTTGTAGGGAAAATAACACAAATTTAGAGGAGGGTGGCTTGAGAAAGCAAACAATGACTAACATGTCCAGTAATGCTCCCCAATACCACCTTCCAAACATGAAATTTAAGCAATAGTGTTTCCACGCTGACAGTGTTGTGCAATATGACCTTACAAATATTGTTCAGTCTTAGAAGCTCACCAAACCCAAAAATGGCCACCCTTACATAGACACTCATGGTATATTCTCCATCCTTGACCTTCCCAAACATCCATGGCCAAATCTAAATCAACCTTCCTGTCACATGTAGATAAACTGCACTTGCTTTGACTACAACTTATATTAGCACAGATACACATCACCCTAGCACACACAATACATGTGAGAATCACATTCAATGTACTTACAGTGTGGTTCAGGGGAGCCGACCAACACTCTGGAAGAATTATCCTGCACCCCTGGAGTGGGGGACAATTGGGCAGACCCTGCATGGGGTGATGGTGTTGGAGATCCTAGAAACACAAAGACAAGAATACAATCATTTAACAACAGCTATTTTCTAAAGGCACACAGAAAGTAGTCTCTAAACATTGAAGGTTGTAGTTACAGTGGATTGGGTAAGCAGTGGCCCCTCTTCCCCAGTCCTCCACAACAAACATCATCAATGTCAGCTGCTACATAACCCCAAAGGCAAAAATATACATTACAACCCTTATAAATACCAGGACACATTGAACACACAAACACATGTAGAGTACTTACTTCCCATTTGAGGACAGCTGTTGTCCTCATCCTCATCACTGAGGGACAATGCAGCGTGGTCCTGGCCACCCCCCTCCTCATGGGCCCCATGGTCCTGGCCCTCCTGCCCCTGGGTCACATGACTTGGGCCTGCCTGTTCAGGCTCCGCTCTCGCTGAAGCTACATCAACCACAAAAGAGAACAAAACAAACAAAAATTCATACCTCAAAGTTAGACCAAACACACAACACACCAGCACATCCACATTACTTACAGTGGGCCTCCGGCTCCTCATCACTTGTTTCTAAAAAGAACAACAACCCAATTTACACACTTTTTTAGGACACAAATAGGCAGCAACCTCTCAACATGCTAGCACCATACTTAATGCCCCTACAATTCTGTACATAGAAGAGCACTTACATCAATGAGCTGCATTGACCATGTTTAGAAACAGGAGGTCAACATTCATTCACAATGGGTCACACCCCCCCCAATATCATGTGTTCACTCTGCAGTCACATTAGTCAGAGTTCCAGAAAGCAGATGATAAAGTTTGTTAATCTGCTCTTGATTTTATACATTGACCATGTAAAGTTTAGTTTAGCAAAATATAGCAAATGAACCATGGACACATCTACACACTTTTCGAGTATTATAAATTTGAAATGGTGAGGGCCTATGATAGGTGAACACACTTTTTTAATGAAAAATTATGACATCTCAAAGTCTCATAGACACAGATGAGTAAACCCTTTAGGGGACTTCCCTGGAAGAATGCCCATGTCCAAGATATGGACACGCTTATTTAGGTTATTGGTGACAGGGCGCCTAGAGATGTTAGTTTAGAGGGGAGCTCTGACATTCCCTGAGCACAACTTTTAGCCTATTAGTTCCCAAAAGCTAGACAAGCAAGAAAGGGCACAATCTCTATTGTTGGTGCTTT
This sequence comes from Pelophylax lessonae, assembly GCF_965119305.1. Taxonomy (NCBI): domain Eukaryota; kingdom Metazoa; phylum Chordata; class Amphibia; order Anura; family Ranidae; genus Pelophylax; species Pelophylax lessonae. The sequence goes on along the minus strand of NC_138769.1, from coordinate 273,860,111 downwards.
TGAAGATGTTTTATTTTTGAGGTGTTTTATCATGTACATGCTAAAGTGACTCTTTACCCATCTTGGAATCTGTACCAGTGGAATTTGTGGGATCACATGTCAGAGCTAACATCGAAGTCTCAACACAAACATACATTATTGATTAAGCTAATGATGTGTTGATGCCCTTTTCACACTGGGATGACTTGTGTGATTACTTAGGCTGGCCATACACAATACTATTTTATTATAATTTGCTGAACAAATTTGGATCAATTTAACTTCAAATATGTAGTACAAAGGCCTGCGTAATTAGATACAAGTGAAAATGTTGTTTATCTTTGACCTCATATTATGTGGTTTGTGGTAAATCGAACAGAAAGTGTACAACAAAAGTTGAACATGTATGCGCAGCCTTAATCACCTGACAGGTCACACTCCATTGTGTGCAATTATTTAGGTCATTAGGTTATTTAGGTTATAGGTTATAGTGGAGTAATTTTTTGAGACGGTGAAGCAGAGTGACTGAAGTTGCTGCACCGTCTTAAAAAATTACTGCACTACTTGTGTGCGACTTTGGAGCAGCTCTTAGTGCCGGCTCACACTCTTGCAATGACAGACATCAGATGTGATTTGGAGCACAATGCTCCTAAAATCACATGCGGTGTGTGTGTGTTGCAAATTCAGCCATACAGTTTGTGTGGCTGAATTATCAACACAATCACAGTCAAATCACACAGAATCCTTTTTTGTGGTCCACAGCAGAATTGGATCGCATAGTGGTTCACAGCAGTGCCATCCGATTCATGTTCGACCTGTAAAATCCCAATGCGATCTGATCTGGGGGTGTTGTTAACTTGCAAAGGACACCCCCATGGATTCACATATGCCAGTGTGAGATGCCTGTGCTGTGAATGCGATCCATGAACACGCAGGCAACTCACAGTGTTATCACATCAGTATCAAGTGAACACACACTCGTGCCTTGCCTTTTTTGCTGCTTTATCCAATGCAATCCTTTGGAGACATGACCAGGCCATATTTTTGTGCTCACTCATTCCATCTCAGGTGAACAAATTAGCTGCTGTCTGCACATCCAGCTTATGATGGTGACTCTCAGCCAAACATGTCGACCACCAGAGCTTGCAGTGTGTATGTATGTATTATACCTAAAATTGTGTTTAAAATTTATTTAGGGAATATCATGTTTCAAATCTTGCATCTATGAAAAGGGGCAATCCATTTGTGTTTATATAGACAGATTCAAAAATGTCTTAGCAATATGTAACTTATTTGTTGTTTTAAATTTGTACAAAAAGTTAATATGATATACACACATATATATATATATATATATATACTGTATATATATATATATATATATATATATATATATATATATATATATATATATATATATATATAGATAGATGTGATGGTGATGTGATGGTGTTCACCGTCACTGGAATTTAAGGACAGATGGGTGATGGTTTGAATTGCTTCATATTTGTCAGCAAGGTCATTTGTTCCCATTTGCCATGAGGTCTCTGGCCAGGAAGTACAACTCCTAATATGGTCATTCCAGGAAGTTCAATGAGGAGACGGACTGTCTGGCAATGTTGCTTTTGTCTGAGGTGGCTTTCCATTCACCTATTGTCGGGTGTGCTAATGAACTCACCTGTTGTCTGCTAGGGGATGTATTGACACTCAAAGTAATGTGTATTGGGGGCTCGTTAGGGAACCATTGTTCTGTGTCTGGCTATTGTGTACATTGATTGTCCCCTGGGGCTTCTGTCTCATTGAACATAACAGTCCTTCTGATCAAGCTATCCAAGCTGGACCAATCCCTGTTGACTCATTTTCAAGTCCTCATTTGCATGGCTGGAGAGGACCTGAAGGGGAACTGCAGGTACTTTGCAATTGACCAATGGGAGGGCGGTTATTGGGGGCAGGATGTTCCAAACTCTGTATAAAAGTGTACTGTGTTCTTCCAATAAATTGTCTTCCTGTTGAACTTACATACAGCCTGCTTGGTGTTTGTTCTAATGGATTTCGGACGGCACATAGCTGTAGTTCGGATCCCGGATCCTTGGTTGACCGAACCATCAGACGTTTCGAGCTGCAAGCTGACTCACTAGAAACAGAGGAGTTTCCAAAAACACATGACTCACCAGACAGCAGCAGTCTGGGTCATTATATATATCATCTGAAGAGGCCCCTATCCTACATTTAAATCATTGGATATGGAAAGGTTGGGAGACAAGGATTTCGGGCACTAAATTTTCATAAAATTGCTTTTTATTAAACAAACACTTTAAAAACATCTAGTGATACAAGCAGATGAGAAAAATCTACATTGAACATGAGACCAGAAAACGGTCGACAGTATAAGATATAATCTTGCATGAGGTACTAGACCTTCGTATAGTATGGGAACAGTTGTGTACAGTTGTGTACAGAACAAGTTGTATTATGCATACATCCAATGTGATATACTTCAAAGCAGACAGAGCCTGCCGGCGGACACCTCGATGCTCAGGGTGCCAGTCAGCAGGGTCGGCTGAAGTTTACAGTAAATACATGGTATACATTACTCATGACAGTTTGCTCAACATGTTTCGCCTTCTCGGTGAAAGCTTCGTCTGGAGCTTAATAATTGTTTTGTCTGTGTAAAAACATAAGTAATTTTAAGGAGACAGAATGTATTATTTACTACATATTCCATAAATGAGAATAATGCATTTTATATGTGATATACAATGTCAATGTAAAAGAAAAGGCATTTAACACATATGATATTACTGTTCTAGCCATCGGGGGGGGGGGGGGGGGCCCGGTGGGGAGGCAAGAGGACAGCCATTGGGACACATGTGGGGACACACACCGTATGAAATAGATAACACTATTTTTTAGGCATCAGTATATATAAATGATAGAGAAAACATATCTGTATAGGATATGAACATACCTGTACAGTGTATTTTCTGAACTTTTTTGGTACTGTAACGAGGAGGACTAAAAGACGGTCACTGAGCTCATAAATGGGGGAGCCAATGTTCACAAGGAGTATAAATACAAACGCTCCTGTGTGTTTGTATCTGGGTTGGATATAGAAAGTGCACTAGTTATAATATGTCAAACCATTATCGGTAGAAAATAGCCACACCCGGTGCATGTTGATACACAGATAGGTGAGGATAGAGTTGTTTGTATATAAAAAAGGAAGAAACCCATTGAAGAAAGATGCATGGACATATACCAATCACGGGGAGGGAGCTTCTACTTTATGTCATCATATACCGCAGTAATTAGAGGTTTTTATGAGAAGAGTTCCAAAAGAGTAATTGCCTAGGTATAAGCCGCTTGTATGGTCCTAGATCTTCATACAAGCAAAAACATAGGATACTTGATTCCCTCATGTGAGGTACAACATTATTAGGCCTTGAGTGTATAATGGATTAGAAAGATTACTTTTAGTACCGCATTTCTCTCAATGAGCCCAGCGGTGGTAGTCCATGCATGTTTCAAGACAGTTTAAAAATCACCAATAGTTACATGCGAGTGTATTGGGGGCTCTCTAATAATTAAACATGCTCACCGATCCTGCAGAATACTTTGTTAAGATAGGGATAAATTAGACCTGCCTTGTAAGTGGCAGACACTATTGGATTGAGAAAGGATTAAAGACAAAGTTGTAAGTAAAATGGTGTGCATAATCCAAGAGATAGCAGAGATATAAGTTTGTCGGCTTACCCTGTTGAGCCAAATTCCGTCATAGATGTCCTCCCCGGATGGGGAACCGCCGCCATACTCGGACGCTTGTATGGCGCCCTTTTATGGCGTGGGTCCCGGGCGGTTCGTCAGAACGACGTCGCCACCCCGGCCACACCCCCCGGATATGACGATGCGGCGTAGGCGGAAGTGACTCCGCTGCGGCCACTCGTAGAGCTCCGAGAGGGTAGGTCAGACTCTCAGAGCTGACAGGCTCCAGAAAGTCTGATCTGGTGCCACAGGAAACGATGCTCCTGGGAGCGGAAGTCCACTGTGGCTTACCAGGCCGCACATATGTCACCGGATTGGCTAAAAACTCTAGCGTCCCACAGCGCCCCCGGAGGTTACTCACATGGCACACTTAGATATAAAGCATCTGCAAACACATGATAACAGAAATACATTGATCTGAATAATAATTACAGAAAAAAATATATACATCAATAGTTAACGAAGAGTAATAAGAACAAGAAGAACCAAGAATATAATAATATTATATTCTAAAAAAGAAAAAAAAAAAAAAAAGAATAAACAGAAATGGTGAGAAACAGAGGAGTGTCGGGAGAGCGGAAGTGAGCGAGCAAGGGTCTCGTCACATTGGTTGGCAGCGGTGGGATTCGCTCTCCAGTTACTGGGACACTCCGAACCACCACAGTCAATGACCAGCTATGCAGCATGCAGGAGAGCCACGCTGAAAGACTTACTTGAGAGTCACGGAGGGACCGGTGGGACAAAGAACAAGGCCACCCTGATCAGTGAGCTATCCGAGATGGATAAGAGGGATGGTGATGCAGGACCCCGGTCAGATGAAGACTTGTTTCAGCAAAGATTTTGAGAGCGGTTGGCATTATATGGTGCTAACCCATCAGAGACCGCCATACAGAATGCCATTAGAGACATCCAGCTGCAGGATGAGCGACAAGGGAAAGAACTAGAACGACAAGAGAAAGAACTAGAATGGCAAGAGAAAGAAGGAGAACGGCAAGAGAGGGAACGAGAGCGGCAACATGAGCAGAGAATGGCAGAAATACGGCAATCGGAGAAAACGCCTAAAGATGCAGCGACTTTCCGTAAGTTGCCCTTTCGGGCGTTTAAACTATTTAAGGAAGGAGAGGAGGAAATTGACGCATTCCTGCAGGACTTTGAGAGACTATGCCAGATACATGAAGTACTGTCCCAAGATTGGGTCGCCTTACTGGCGAGTAATCTAACTGGCAGAGCGGCGGATGCATATCGGGCCCTGGAGGACGAAGACGCTAAAGACTACGACCAGGTAAAAGAAGCTTTGCTAGCCCGATTTTCCATTACACCCGAAGCCAGCCGGATTAAGTTTCAAGAATCCTGGAAACAAACCAACACAACATACGTGGAGTGGGCACATCGTCTGCAGCGGAACCTTAAGAGCTGGTTCCAGGGAAGCCACGCTCATACCATAGAGGACATCACCCAGCTAGTACTATTAGAACAGTTCTTTAACCACACCCCTCCGGTAGTACGGGATTGGGTGCGTGATAAACAACCACAGACGGTACAGCAAGCGGCTACTCTGGCCGATGAATATCTGGACTCTCGAAGGTCAGGCAATAACGAGCGCTATCCACTATCTCGGCCCAGTTTACCAGCCTCTAAGCCGACTTCAGTATCTCCGTGGTCTGCCTCTAGACCCCCAGCCCGACCCAACCCTCCTACCGGACTTAAGTGCTATACCTGTAACCGAACTGGTCATCTGCAACGATATTGCCCTAGCCAACCCACGAGGTATCGAGAGACTAATCATCCATCCAGACCAGCGGCTCATTGCTACCAGAATGAGCCCAACCATAGAGATGTTCAGGAAGAGTGTGGCGAACTTTTCGAAGCGGATCCTGTCCAAGCTGCTGCCAGAGATAATCGGCAGCACCATCGCAAGGCAGTATGGGTTAATGGGCAGCCGGCCCAGGGACTCAGCGATTCCGGGGCTATGATTACCCTCATCCAGCCTCACATGATTCCCCAGTCAGCCCGGACCAGCCAGACTGTTGCAGTCAGGGTAGCAGGGGGCAAGGCGCTACGTTTATCCACCGCCCAAGTCCTCTTGGATTTGGGCTCTAGGGAGCGACATGTGCGAGTGGGATTACTACGCGAGTTACCCGCAGAAGTACTTTTGGGGAACGATTTGGGCCATTTAACTTCCTTGTATGCCCCAGAGGCCGCCATGGCCGTGACCACCAGACGTCAGAGCCATCTCGAAGGCAACTCCACTCCGATGGGGACCCAGGTAAGACCAAATCCTCCTACTTTACCCCAAATTGACAACACCATGTCCTGGGATTTTCCCTCTGACGTTAGGCAAGAGACTCAGAGTGACCCAACTTTAGCGGGTTATCGGGACAGGGCGGGCAAGGATCCAGGTGGGGTGGGGGAAGACAGAATAGAGTGGGAGGGGGGGTTTCTTTATCGTTACACTGAAGGAATGGGCACTGGGAAGCGACAGGGCCCCCACAAATAGCTAGTTGTACCCCAGAAGTACAGACGGGAGCTATTGCGACTGGCTCACGACATCCCCTTGGCCGGACATTTAGGGATAGCCAAGACCCGGAGTCGGTTGTCTCATGCTTTCTTCTGGCCCTGATTACATGCTGAGGTGCGAGAATATTGCCGGACCTGTGAGACTTGTTAGAAAGTAGGGAAGACAGGGGATCACCCAAAAGCTTCGCTGCAACCCCTGCCAATTTTTAGAGAACCCTTTAGCTACATAGCGGTAGATATTATAGGCCCACTGGCCCACCCCAGTGCCACCAGGAAGAAGTATATTCTTACGGTGGTGGATTACGCCACCCGCTACCCGGAGGCCATTCCCTTATCCAATATCCAGGCGGATACAGTAGCAGATGCCTTACTGCGGGTATTTACTAGGGTAGGGTTTCCCCAGGAGATATTGTCCGATCAGGGTACCCAGTTCACGGCTGAGCTGACGCAGCAGCTCTAGCGTCTCTGTGTGATTAAACCCCTCCAGAGCGCCCCCTACCACCCTCAGACTAATGGGCTGTGTGAGAGATTTAACGGGACCCTGAAGCAGCTGCTTCGGGCCTTCGTGGAGAGTAGGAAGGATTGGGAGAAATACCTTCCCCATCTACTATTTGCATATATAGAGGTACCCCAAGAGTCCACAGGGTTTTCCCCATTTGAGCTGTTATATGGGCGAAGGGTTAGGGGACCCTTAGACTTAGTAAGGGCCCAGTGGGAGGGGGCAGAGGATCCAGAAGGCCTCCCCATCCTTAGTTATGTCTTGGAAATCAGGGAGCGACTGCGGGACCTTACGGAGCTAGTCCATGAGAATATGCAATCAGCCCGAGTCAGCAGAAGGTTTGGTATGATCGGTCTGCGCGGAATCACACCTTTTATATCGGACAGAAAGTCCTGGTACTAAAACCCCTGAAGCAAAATAAATTACAGGCCTCCTGGCAGGGCCCCTATCAGGTGGTAAAACAGCTGTGCCATACCACCTACGTGGTTGCCAGCTGTGCAGACACAAACATTAAGAGGACGTTCCACATTAATATGATGAAGGCCTTTAATGAGAGGGCTGAGGCAGTATCCGCTATATGCGCTCCGGCCACCGGGGACTTTGAATATCTACCGATGCTGGAGCTTCCCGAAATCAATAACTGTTCCGGGGGGGGGTGGAGGATATACGGCTAGGAGATAGATTAGGATCCCAAGAACGAGAACAGGCCAGAGAATTACTCCAGGACCAACAGGAGATGTTCTCGGCACTCCCTGGGTACACTCACATAGCTGTGCACAAGGTAGAGACTCCTGGGCAGAAGCCCCTGAGACAACCAGCCTATAGGATTCCTGGAGCAGTGCAAGAAGGGATGAGAGCGGAGATTAGGGAAATGCTCGAGTTAGGGGTGATCGAACCCTTAGCAAGCCCCTGGGCATCCCCTGTAGTATTAGTCCCAAAACGGGATGGCACGACCCGATTTTGTGTGGACTATAGGCGACTGAATGACTGTACTGTTACAGATGCCTACCCTATGCCCCGAGTGGACGAATTGCTGGACAAAATAGCCCAGGGACATTATCTGACGACTATTGACTTGTGTAAGGGCTACTGGCAGATTCCCTTGGACGCGGAAGCAATTCCGAAGTCGGCCTTCATCACCCCGTTCGGCCTTTACCAGTTTCTGGTGATGCCATTTGGGATGAAGAATGCTCTGGCTACCTTCCAGCGGATGATAGATGAACTCCTCGATGGTCTGCAAGATTTTGCATGTGCATATCTTGACGACATCGCAATCTATAGTCAGACCTGGGAGGAACATCTTAGACACCTGGGAATAGTGCTAGATAGAATCAGAGGCGCAAACCTGACCCTAAAGCCAGACAAATGTAATATTGGGATGTCTGAGGTGCAATATTTGGGACATAGAATGGGATGTGGGAAGCAGAGGCCAGAACCTGCAAAAATAGAGGCTGTCCTAAACTGGCCGGTTCCCAGAACCAAGACCCAGGTACTTGCATTTTTAGGGACAGCAGGGTACTACAGGAATTTTGTACCCCACTATAGTGACATAGCCAAACCCCTAACGGACCTGACCAAAAAGACTCTAAACAGTTCCTGTGGTCCTCGGAGTGCGAGACAGCCTTTCATTCGTTAAAAACCGCCCTAATGCAAGCTCCCATACTGGTGGCACCCGATCCTAACAAACGCTTTGTCGTTCATACAGATGCCTCCATGTTCGGACTGGGAGCTGTACTAAGCCAAATTGGTGAGAAGGGGAAAGAGCACCCGGTGGCGTATCTCAGCCGCAAGTTGTTACCCCGGGAAGTTGGATATGCTGCCGTGGAAAAATATTGTTTGGCCTTAGTCTGGGCTTTAAGGAAATTGCAGCCCTACGTGTATGGACGCTCTTTTACCGTCATGACGGACCACAATCCCTTGATATGGCTTAACCGGGTGGCGGGAGAAAGCGGGCGATTACTACGGTGGAGCCTGGCTTTGCAACCATACAATTTCACCATACAATATCGGCCAGGGCCTCAAAATGGGAATGCGGATGGGTTATCCTGGCAGACAGACCTGGAACCTTAAGACTACTTTTCCAACATCCTCGAGTTGACCTGTTCGGGGTCCCACTGTGGCTGTTGGACTGTTTCCCCGGGGGAAGATATGTGATGGTGTTCACCGTCACTGGAATTTAAGGACAGATGGGTGATGGTTTGAATTGCTTCATATTTGTCAGCAAGGTCATTTGTTCCAATTTGCCATGAGGTCTCTGGCCAGGAAGTACAACTCCTAATATGGTCATTCCAGGAAGTTCAATGAGGAGACGGACTGTCTGGCAATGTTGCTTTTGTCTGAGGTAGCTTTCCATTCACCTATTGTCGGGTGTGCTAATGAACTCACCTGTTGTCTGCTAGGGGATGTATTGACACTCAGAGTAATGTGTATTGGGGGCTCGTTAGGGAACCATTGTTCTGTGTCTGGCTATTGTGTACATTGATTGCCCCCTGGGGCTTCTGTCTCATAGGGATGATCAAACTTTTGAAAAGTTCGGTTCGGCCAGAAAATCCGAACTACCCGAAAGTTCGGCCCGGATTTCAGAACCCCATTGAAATCAATGGGACCTGAACTTCGGTAATAAAAAACACAATTTTAAAGCCCTAAAACCGAATAAATGCCCCTAAAAAGTGCCTAGGGTTCTGGGTCATGTCCCATTGACTATTAATCACACAAAAAAGTTCTTAAAAATTGTCATTTTTGATAAAAAAAGCCAATTATTGAAAAAATTTAAAAAAAAAAGAGATTTTTTGATTTTTTTGGGATTTCGTATCTGGGGGGGTCTAAAAAGTGTACCTGTGAAGTTTCAGCTCTTTAGCATGTCCAGAGTCATAAAAAAAAGAGATCGTTTGTATTTTGTCACTTTCAGAGCACTAATATGGCTCCGCTCCCGTCAGCATATTTTTTTGCTGCAGGCGTTGATAGTGCTTTTTTGAGGACATGCTTGGAGTCAGGCATGACATCTGAACATGTCTATAGGGGTATATATATATATATATATATATATATATATATATATATATATATATATATATATATATATACACACCTATGTCTGTATATATACACCTGCACATATATAGGTTTTAAAGGAGCAGAACACTATACTTTTGCTAATGAAATAATTTTCATTAATATGGCTAGGCTCCTAACACACCTATATATGTGTAAATGTAAAATACATATCAGTGTGTGTGTATATATATACCCCTATACAGAAGTTCAGATGTTTTGCCTGCCTCCAAAGAACCCAAAAAAATGCCCAAAAATATGCCAGCACCAAAAAAAAATGCCCAGGCATTTTTTTTGGGTTCTTTGGAGGCAGGCAAAACATCTGAACTTCTGTATAGGGGTATATAAAAACACACACACTGATATGTATATTACACTTACACATATATAGGTGTGTTAGGAGCCTAGCCATATTTGCAAATTATTTCATTAGCAAAAGTATAGTGTTCTGCTCCTTTAACACCTATAAATGTGCAGGTGTATATATAAAGACATAGGTGTATGTATATATATATACCCCTATAGACATGTTCAGATGTCATGCCTGACATCAAACATGTCCTCAAAAAAGCACTGGCAACCCCTGCAGCATAAAGAATGCTGACGGAAGTGAAGCCATATTCCTGTTCCGAAGCGACACAGAGAAATTATCTTTTCACCCTGCTATGGAAGGGTTTTGTCACCCTTCCATAGCAGTCACAGTCAGTTAACCCTAAATACACTACGGTCCCCTTACACTTAACACTTTCCATACAGAAACTGAATAAATTAAAGCGAACTATAATGAAAAATAGCACCTAACTACACTAGATATCCCTTTCCTCACACTAAAAATTGCTAAATGACACTTTGTAACACATTGTAACAGAACAGCATTCTACTCTCTTTCATGTCCCGTATAAGAATGCTAGGAATTTGGTGGGGTCTATCTTTTATACTGGGGGGCGTATTCACTAATGATTGGACTATGGACCCCCTAGTCACTCCAATCACATTCCTAGCATTCTCCTGCCCCTCAATTGGCTTTTACTGATGGTTCTGGTCCAATCACGGGCTTTTAAAGCCCATTTCCTGAACCATTGCATTTTGGTCGGTTCTGGTTGCCGAATTCCAAACTTTTTGGGGAAAAAGTTCTAAATTCGGCCGAACCTCGAACAGCCAATGTTCGGGTCGAACCGATGGTGGACCCGAACAGTTCGATCATCCCTACTGTCTCATTGCACATAAAAGTCCTTCTGGTCAAGCTATCCAAGCTGGACCAATCCCTGTTGACTAATTTTCAAGTCCTCATTTGCATGGCTGGAGAGGACCTGAAGGGGAACTGCAGGTACTTTGCAATTGACCAATGGGAGGGCGGTTGTTGGGGGCAGGATGTTCCAAATTCTGTATAAAAGTGTGCTGTGTTCTTCCAATAAATTGTCTTCCTGTTGAACTTACATACAGCCTGCTTGGTGTTTGTTCTAATGGATTCCGGACGGCACATAGCTGTAGTTCGGATCCCGGATCCTTGGTTGACCGAACCATCAGACGTTGCGAGCTGCAAGCTGACTCACTAGAAACAGAGGAGTGTCGGGAGAGCGGAAGCGAGTGAGCAAAGGTCTCGTCACAATAGATATATATATATATATATATATATATATACACACACACATATATACATACGAGCGAGCAAGGGTCTTGTCACAATAGATATATATATATATATATACACATATATAAATATATATATACATACATACACACACATATATATACATACACACACACTATATATATATATATACATACATACACATATATACATACATATATATATATATATATATATATATATATATATATATATATATATATATATATATATACATACACACATATACACATACATGCAACATAGCGAGAAATATTATGTCACTATAGATAAAGGAACAGGTTCACATACAGGAAGTTTATAGAATAGGGGAACTGACGTATACTAGGCATGCGTATACTAGTGCACGCGTGGGAAAGTACACTAAAGAATAGGGATGATCGAACTTTTCAAAAGTTCGGTTCGGCCAGAACATCCGAACTTCCCAAAAGTTCGGCCCGGATTTCAGAACCCCATTGAAATCAATGGGACCCGAACATCAGTAATCAAAAAACACAATTTTGAAGCCCTAAAACCCAATAAATGCCCCTAAAAAGTGCCTAGGGTTCTGGGTCATGCCCCAGGGAGTATTAATCACACAAAAAAAGTTCTTAAAAATTGTCATTTTTGATAGAGAGCCAATTATTGAAAAAATGAAGAAAAAAAAAAAGAGATTTTTTGATTTTGACTTTGGATTTAGTGTCTGGGGGGTCTAAAAGTGTACATGTGAAGTTTCAGCTCTGTAGCATGTCCAGAACCATAAAAGAAAAAAAGATTGTTTGTATTTTGTCACTTATAGAACAGCTCCGCTCTTTTCACACCTTGCCGGTTTAGTATCAAGCGTTTTTTGGGCATTTTTGGGGGGTTATTGGAGGCAGGCATAACATCAGAACTTCTGTGTAGGGGTATATATACACACATACTTATATGTATATATACCCATACACATATATAGGTGTGAAAGTAGCAGAACACTATACTTGAGCTAATGAAATAATTAACACTAATATGGCTCCGCTCCTATTACACCTATATATGTGTAAGTGTAAAATACATATAAGTGTGTGTGTATATATATATATACCCCTATACAGAAGTTCAGATGTTTTGCCTGCCTCCAAAGAACCCAAAAAAATGCCCAAAAATATGCCAGCACCAAAAAAAAATGCCCAGGCATTTTTTTTGGGTTCTTTGGAGGCAGGCAAAACATCTGAACTTCTGTATAGGGGTATATAAAAACACACACACTGATATGTATATTACACTTACACATATATAGGTGTGTTAGGAGCCTAGCCATATTTGCAAATTATTTCATTAGCAAAAGTATAGTGTTCTGCTCCTTTAACACCTATAAATGTGCAGGTGTATATATAAAGACATAGGTGTATGTATATATATACCCCTATAGACATGTTCAGATGTCATGCCTGACATCAAACATGTCCTCAAAAAAGCACTGGCAATCCCTGCAGCATAAAGAATGCTGACGGAAGTGAAGCCATATTCCTGTTCCGAAGCGACACAGAGAAATTATCTTTTCACCCTGCTATGGAAGGGTTTTGTCACCCTTCCATAGCAGTCACAGTCAGTTAACCCTAAATACACTACGGTCCCCTTACACTTAACACTTTCCATACAGAAACTGAATAAATTAAAGCGAACTATAATGAAAAATAGCACCTAACTACACTAGATATCCCTTTCCTCACACTAAAAATTGCTAAATGACACTTTGTAACACATTGTAACAGAACAGCATTCTACTCTCTTTCATGTCCCGTATAAGAATGCTAGGAATTTGGTGGGGTCTATCTTTTATACTGGGGGGCGTATTCACTAATGATTGGACTATGGACCCCCTAGTCACTCCAATCACATTCCTAGCATTCTCCTGCCCCTCAATTGGCTTTTACTGATGGTTCTGGTCCAATCACGGGCTTTTAAAGCCCATTTCCTGAACCATTGCATTTTGGTCGGTTCTGGTTGCCGAATTCCAAACTTTTTGGGGAAAAAGTTCTAAATTCGGCCGAACCTCGAACAGCCAATGTTCGGGTCGAACCGATGGTGGACCCGAACAGTTCGATCATCCCTACTGTCTCATTGCACATAAAAGTCCTTCTGGTCAAGCTATCCAAGCTGGACCAATCCCTGTTGACTAATTTTCAAGTCCTCATTTGCATGGCTGGAGAGGACCTGAAGGGGAACTGCAGGTACTTTGCAATTGACCAATGGGAGGGCGGTTGTTGGGGGCAGGATGTTCCAAATTCTGTATAAAAGTGTGCTGTGTTCTTCCAATAAATTGTCTTCCTGTTGAACTTACATACAGCCTGCTTGGTGTTTGTTCTAATGGATTCCGGACGGCACATAGCTGTAGTTCGGATCCCGGATCCTTGGTTGACCGAACCATCAGACGTTGCGAGCTGCAAGCTGACTCACTAGAAACAGAGGAGTGTCGGGAGAGCGGAAGCGAGTGAGCAAGGGTCTCGTCACAATAGATATATATATATATATATATATATATACACACACACATATATACATACGAGCGAGCAAGGGTCTTGTCACAATAGATATATATATATATATACACATATATAAATATATATATACATACATACACACACATATATATACATACACACACACTATATATATATATATACATACATACACATATATACATATATATATATATATATATATATATACAGGGCTCAAAATTTAAAGTCCTGAGCTACTAGCCAGGCCTTAAGGGTTACTCGCCACCAGTTGCCCCACCCAACCCCTACCATGCCCCGCCCCTAATCCCGCCCCTAAACACGCCCTCATAAATTATCTCAAAATTACACTGTTAAATGTTTTTGAATTAATGCAGAAGTTACAAAAATAGATTTTAATAACAACGTTTTCAGTGCCCATCAGTGCAGCCTCATCAGTGCCCATCAAGGGTCTGGAGGGTGGGGGGCTGAAGAGCACTGGGGGGGGGGCTGAAGAGCACTAAGGGGCTGGAGGGGGGCTGAAGAGCGCTGGGGGGGCTGAGAGCACTAAGGAGCTGGAGGAGTGGGCTGAAGAGCACTGGGGGGCTGAGAGCACTAAGGGGCTGGAGGAGTGGGCTGAAGAGCACTGGGGGGGAGCTGGAGGGGTGGACTGAAGATCACTGGGGGGACTGAAGATCACTGGGGGGACTGGAGGGGTGGACTGAAGAGCACTAAGGGGCTGGAGGGGTGGGCTGAAGAGCACTGGGGGGGCTGGAGGGGTGGGCTGAAGAGCACTGGGGGGGCTGGAGGGGTGGGCTGAAGAGCACTAAGGGGCTTGAGGGGTGGGCTGAAGAGCACTGGGGGGGCTGGAGGGATGGGCTGAAGAGCACTGGGGGGCTGGAGGGATGGGCTGAAGAGCACTGGGGGGGGCTGGAGGGATGGGCTTGAGGGGTGGTCTGAAAAGCACTGGGGGGCTGGAGAGGTGGGCTGAAAAGCACTGGGGGGGCTGGAGGGGTGGACTGAAGATCACTGGGGGGACTGGAGGGGTGGACTGAAGATCACTGGGCGGACTGGAGGGGTGGACTGAAGAGCACTAAGGGGCTGGAGGGGTGGGCTGAAGAGCACTGGGAGGCTGGAGGGGTGGGCTGAAGAGCACTAAGGGGCTGGAGGGGTGGGCTGAAGAGCACTGGGGGGGGGCTGGAGGGGTGGACTGAAGAGCACTGGGGGGGGGGGCTGGAGGGGTGGGCTGAAGAGCACTGGGGGGGCTGGAGGGGTGGACTGAAGAGCACTGGGGGGGCTGGAGGGGTGGACTGAAGATCACTGGGGGGACTGGAGGGGTGGACTGAAGATCACTGGAGGGACTGGAGGGGTGGACTGAAGAGCACTAAGGGGCTGGAGGGGTGGGCTGAAGAGCACTGGGGGGGCTGGAGGGGTGGGCTGAAGAGCACTAAGGAGCTGGAGGGGTGGGCTGAAGAGCACTGGGGGGGGGCTGGAGGGGTGGACTGAAGAGCACTGGGGGGGCTGGAGGGGTGGGCTGAAGAGCACTGGGGGGCTGGAGGGGTGGGCTGAAGAGCACTGGGGGGCTGGAGGGGTGGGCTGAAGAGCACTGGGGGGGCTGGAGGGGTGGACTGAAGAGCATTGGGGGGGCTGGAGGGGTGGACTGAAGAGCATTGGGGGGGCTGGAGGGGTGGACTGAAGAGCACTGGGGGGGCTGGAGGGGTGGACTGAAGAGCACTGGGGGGCTGGAGGGGGGGCTGAAGAGCACTGGGGGGGCTGGAGGGGTGGACTGAAGAGCATTGGGGGGGCTGGAGGGGTGGGCTGAAGAGCACTGGGGGGGCTGGAGGGGTGGACTGAAGAGCACTGGGGGGCTGGAGGGGGGGCTGAAGAGCACTGGGAGGGCTGAAGAGGGAGGGGCTGTACAGCACTGGGGGGCCAGCAAAAGAAAAAAAGAAGTTGGATAGGAGGAGCGGTGGGGCGGCTGCATATAGAGGAATTGATCTTTGCATATTCCTCCTGCAGCTGCTCAATGCCTGCAGAGAGGAGAATCAGGCATCCAGCTGGAAAGATCAATTCCTCTATATGCAGCCGCCCCACCGCTCCTCCTATCCAGTCACACAGGGAGGCTGCTAAATCCTTGGACACTCACCTGCTTCCAGCACCCGTGAGCAGCGCAGCACAGACCGAGGGAGCAGCTGCCTTCACAGGAGATGATCGGCGCGAGTACCGGTGTAGCTCTGGGAGATCGATTTTCACGCCGGCTTGACACCCCCCATCGGTATGCGGCCGGATAAGGTCAGAGCGGCGGATCATCCCGCTGTAATAGCTTCAATTGTAATTGCCGGGCGCTCGGTGACATACACAGTCCCGCCTCCTAGCCCGGCTCCTTTGATAGACGTCACACGTCCTGGTTGGCCAGGTGTTCTGTCTATCAAAGAAGCCGGGCTAGGAGGCGGGACTGTGTGTGTCAGCGAACGCCCCGCAATTACAATTGAAGCTATTACAGCGGGATGATCCGCCGCTCTGACATTAGCTCTGGCTTTCCTCTCCTCTCTTCCCCAGAGCTCGCCCAACAGAATTTTCCACTCGCAAAATGCGACCAGGCGAGTGGAAAATTTGAGGGCTGTATATATATATATATACATACACACATATACACATACATGCAACATAGCGAGAAATATTATGTCACTATAGATAAAGGAACAGGTTCACATACAGGAAGTTTATAGAATAGGGGAACTGACGTATACTAGGCATGCGTATACTAGTGCACGCGTGGGAAAGTACACTAAAGAATAGGGATGATCGAACTTTTCAAAAGTTCGGTTCGGCCAGAACATCCGAACTTCCCAAAAGTTCGGCCCGGATTTCAGAACCCCATTGAAATCAATGGGACCCGAACATCAGTAATCAAAAAACACAATTTTGAAGCCCTAAAACCCAATAAATGCCCCTAAAAAGTGCCTAGGGTTCTGGGTCATGCCCCAGGGAGTATTAATCACACAAAAAAAGTTCTTAAAAATTGTCATTTTTGATAGAGAGCCAATTATTGAAAAAATGAAGAAAAAAAAAAAGAGATTTTTTGATTTTGACTTTGGATTTAGTGTCTGGGGGGTCTAAAAGTGTACATGTGAAGTTTCAGCTCTGTAGCATGTCCAGAACCATAAAAGAAAAAAAGATTGTTTGTATTTTGTCACTTATAGAACAGCTCCGCTCTTTTCACACCTTGCCGGTTTAGTATCAAGCGTTTTTTGGGCATTTTTGGGGGGTTATTGGAGGCAGGCATAACATCAGAACTTCTGTGTAGGGGTATATATACACACATACTTATATGTATATATACCCATACACATATATAGGTGTGAAAGTAGCAGAACACTATACTTGAGCTAATGAAATAATTAACACTAATATGGCTCCGCTCCTATTACACCTATATATGTGTAAGTGTAAAATACATATAAGTGTGTGTGTATATATATATATACCCCTATACAGAAGTTCAGATGTTTTGCCTGCCTCCAAAGAACCCAAAAAAATGCCTACAAGAACAAACCTGGGCATTTTTTTTTTTGGCGCTGGCATTTTCTTTGGCATTTTTTTGGGTTCTTTGGAGGCAGGCAAAACATCTGAACTTCTGTATAGGGGTATAAATGGATTTTTGTAAAATCTTACCGTAAAATCCTTTTCTCTTAAGTTCATTGACAGACGTAGTCCTCCTTGATTAATATCAACTCGGGTTATACTGCCCTCTACAGGGGTAGGACTAGACAGGAAAGAAAACGTTCTGGCCACACCCTAGGGGCAGTCCCAGAGGGTATATCCTCTCACTTCCTGCTACAGCAAATCAGTTATGTCACAAAGCAGTGTTTAGAGAATTTAACCCAACCCAACTCAAAAACAGAGGGGCGGGTACCACGTCTGTCAATGAGCTTAAGAGAAAATGATTTTACGGTAAGATTTTACAAAAATCCATTTTTCTCTGTCGCTCATTGACAGACGTAGTCCTCCTTGATTAATATCAACTTGGGACGTCCCAAAGCAGTGCCACAAATGAGGGGTGGGAAAATGGAAATCAAAATCCAATCTAGAAGGCCCAACCGGTGCCAACTGGAAGTTTTAAAGGCTCATCAATCACACGATGAGACAACTGAAATTCCAACGGAAAAAAACCCTCTAGGTAGACCACCGGTCTCCTCAAATTGCGGCCTGCAAAACCTTGCGGCCAAATGAGGCATCCGCCGATGCCATCACATCAACTTTATAAAATTTTGTAAAGGTATGAACCGATGACCAGGTAGCCGCCTTGCACACCTGGACCACTGACGCCTGATGGCGGTAGGCCCAGGAAGTACTGAGCGCTCGAGTGGAGTGCGCCTTCACAGGGAACGGAGGATTCCGACCCTTAATAGAATAAGCCTGTACCACGTCTGTCTAATCCATTTGGAGATAGTCACGGCAGATGCAGGCAACCCCTTTCTGAGGCCATCCGTGATCACAAAAAGTGAATCCGTCTTACGGAACGATTCCGTAGTCTTCAGGTATGCCCTGATTGCCCGAACCACATCCAAGGAATGCAACGCATATTCCTGAGGATGATTGGGCTTAGGACACAAGGAAGGTAGCACAATATCTTCATTCAGATGAAAATCTGAAACCACTTTAGGAAGAAAGGATGGCTTCGGATGAAGAACTACCTTATCCCTATGAACCACTAGATATGGGGAATGGCATGATAATGCAGCCAGTTCTGACACCCTGCATGCAGAAGTGATAGCCACCAAGAAGGCCACCTTCTGGGATAATGTAAGCAAGGGAATTTCCCTGATATTTTCAAAGGGAGGTTTCTGAAGTACCGACAAACACCAAATTAAGATCCCAGGGCGGTAAGGGCGCGCGCACTGGCGGAGCCAAGTGCCGCACCCCCTGGACACCAAGGAATGAGTAGCCCAAGGCTTCTGAAAGAAGATTGCTAATGCTGAAACCTGACCCTTGATAGTGCTCAAGGATAGTTTCTGCTCAACCCCCTTTTGCAGAAAAGCCAAGATTCGGGTCACCGAATAGGTACGTGGGGGAAATTCCAAAGATTCACACCACGCGATATAAGTCTTCCATGTGCGATAATAGACTTTGCTGGAAGTCGCTTTCCTTGCTTTACTTAGAGTAGGAATAACTGAAGCTGACAACCCTCTGTCCTTCAGTACCTGGGTCTCAATAGCCAGGCCATTAAAACCAGCGACTGTAAAGCACGATGGAAGATCGGTCCTTGAGACCGCAGATCCTCCCTGAGAGGAAGTCTCCAAGGAGCGTCCGCGACTAGCCTGTCCAAGTCGGCGTACCCGGCTTGACGAGGCCAGCTCGGAATTTCCAGGATAACTGGAGTCCCCTCCACCTCTATCCTGCGGAGAAATCTCAGCAGCAATTTGAGAGGCTGCGTCCGCTAGAGGATCGCGGGTGCGAGCCCTGTTGAGCCAACCTACCAACAGATCCATATCCGGGGTGCCCCAATGAAGGGACAGCAGGTGAAATACCTTTGGATGAAGAGACTATTCCTCTTGATCCAGAATCTGACGGCTGAAATAATCTGCCTGTCCACCCCCTTGATAAATATCGCGGAGAGAACTGGAACAACTGTTCCCCCAATAAGAATGTTGGCCACTTCTATGGTGCCCCTTGGTGATCGACATAAGTCATGACCGTGGCATAGTCCGATTGGATCCGAACCGGGCTGCCCTGTAGCTGATCGGTCCAGTCAATCAGACAAAGTCTGATCGCTCTCAGTTCCAACACATTTATCGGTAACCTGGAATTTATCAGAAGAAATGACTTCCCCTGGCTGAGCATCGGAGACCGAAGCCACCAGACCAGAGCCTCCCTGGTCCGCTCACTCAATCGGATCCGATTGTCCAGGGAATCGGGATTCCGATTCCATATGAGAAGAATCTCCTCTTTGGAGAATTCGGGTATGAGACTGGGCAAACGGTACTGCCTCTAAGGAGGCGACCATCAATCCCAGCCAGTTGACGGACAGCAACATCCGAATCATTGACTGAATCTTCTGGAGTTTCTCCGCATGGAGAAACACTCTTGCCAAGGATGTATCCAAAATTAGGCCCAGATAGTTCAGTCTCCTGGTGGGAACCAGGGATGATCTTTGGGAAAAGCAACGAAAACGCTGATGTCCTGCGAAGATGGGGATAGGCATCCTAAATGTCTATGGACGCCAGGAAATCCCCCTGATGCAGGGAGGCCACCACTGTATGGATGGACTCCATCTCTTCCAAGACCAGAATTGGACGCACCTAGCCCTTTTTCTTGGGCATTGTGAACAAGTTCGACTAGAACTCCTCCAAGGAATGGGAACTACCACTGCTTGTTGTATCAAGCTGTCCCCCGCAAAGCTTTTTAAGCGACCCGGGGATGTCAAATATTGGAAGGGAAGAATCGCACCGGTGGAAGTGATCGAAACTTGATCTTGTATCCCGACCATATGACCTTGCTAACCCCTTTAACCCGGGATTCTGTAAAGCCCTGGATCCGGAAACCGGTGAAGACGTCCCCCCACCCTAGAGATGGGTGGGGCCCATTTAGTCAATCCAACGGGATAACAGTGGCTTTATTTAGTCTGGAAATCAGTGAGTCCACTATTGGTGGTACCGTCCATCTTTGGAATGAGGGATTCCTCAAAATGATAGCGTCTAGCAATGCGTTTGGAAATAGCAGGGCTCATTTACGGACGACCCTATTTGGGCAAGGGAAACCCTTCACCATTTTGGTAGGCTTGCTAGTACCAAAAAAGGAATATGAGTCTCAGCTACCTCTGCCGGTGTAACCTCAATTTTTAAGGTTTCCCGGACAGACACAACTAGTGCTTCCACCAACGCTTCTTGTGCTATGGCGGAGGCAGAAGCGTCCTCCTTACTGTCTGAGGAGACGGTACCTGAGACAACAACCCCAGAAAAGGGACTGCAATGACCAGCTCAGAATCCATATCTGAAGTATCAGATGACATAGGGGTAGGCGGGGGTCACTCTTCTTGACCCCCGCCCCTGACAGGCTACCTCCACCCAGGATACCAAAGACTCCAAAACTGGGGTACGGGAGGGTCCTGTGGCCACCCTGAGGGGATCAGGTGGGGATACATGTGTGGCAGGGTTCATGTAACAAGACACTTGCCAGCAAACACAAAAAAATTAATTGCAAGAAAAAAAACTTTTTTTTTTTTTAACTTAGTCCCCCAGCGCAGTAGCGCCCCTCAGTCTACCTGCTTGGACCCCTCAGAAAGAGAGAGAGAGAGAGAGAGAGAGACCCCAAGGCTCACCTGATGCACAGAAGTTTCTTAACAACCTGCTTCCAGCATTGTCTGTTACAGACAGGAAGTCTTTGGCTTGCTTTCCCTGGGCCAAGGAGGCGGCTCCGCCCCTTTACACGCCTTCCGGCGCCTCCCAATTACTCCACGAGGTGTTTGGTCACCTCAAACATGGCCGCCCCCATGCTGGAGACACGAGGCTACGCCAATATGACGGCCTTGTGCGATCTGCAGGAAAATGGCGGTGGCCTCTGTAGAATAGCGGCGGCTTGCCAGCTAGCAGCGGCCTGCGGGATGTGTGCATTCGGCCTGTGCGGCCTGCGGAAGCGACTGGCTTTCTGGAGGGATGGCGATCTGTGGCTGCAGTAACTCAGGCATAGGCATCGGCCTGTGTACACACTAGATAGGTAGGATACCTCTATACCTCAATAGTAATGCCTTTTAGTAGTCTGCCACTGACTTCAGTCACCCTTACAGTCATATAGTGACTTTAGATAGTCAGCTCCCAAACCAAGCCTCCTGGTTTCTATTCACAAAAATCACACTCAAATTGGGGGATCTGTGACCTGTTATAGGATAGAGGGGAGACCCAGAAACTGAGTGTCCGACCATCCCAGAGAGGGGCCCGCGTCCACCAACAAACCCGACAGGGGGAGAGGGGGAACATTCTACTCACCATACCGGAACCAGGCGGGCGCCAACTCCTGACAGAACCCCTCTCCACCGGCGAGACGTTTAACTCGCAGGGTCAGTCCCCGTCCAGTGGGACTATGTCGCGGCCGACCCAGCGCGGAGCTATGGCCAGCACGCACTCGTAGGCTGAACTGGGGTGACCACTGGATCTCAACATCCAGCCCGTCGCCCAGTTTCAGCGTACTTGCTTGAAAATCTCACAGGAACACTGGAGAAAAAAAGCAGTCTAAAAAAGTATTTCTAAAAAAAAATCCTGCCAGGACCAAAGATCCTAGCAGGGAATCTAGGTCCTTACTCCTAACTAGACAGAAAAAAACTGATTTGCTGTAGCAGGAAGTGAGAGGATATACCCTCTGGGACTGCCCCTAGGGTGTGGCCAGAACGTTTTCTTTCCTGTCTAGTCCTACTCCTGTAGAGGGCAGTATAACCCGAGTTGATATTAATCAAGGAGGACTGCGTCTGTCAATGAGCGACAGAGAAATATATATACACACACACTTATATGTATTTTACACTTACATATATATAGGTGTGTTAGGAGCGGAGCCATATTAGTGTTAATTATTTCATTAGCGCAAGTATAGTGTTCTGCTACTTTCACACCTACTGTATGTATGTGTATGTGTATATATACATATAAGTGTGTGTGTATATATACCCCTATACAGAAGTTCAGATGTTTTGCCTGACTCCAAAGAACCCAAAAAAATGCCAAAAACAATGCCAGCGCAAAAAAAAAAAAATGCCCAGGTTTGTTCTTGCAGGCATTTTTTGGCATTTTCTTGGGTTCTTTGGAGGCAGGCAAAACATCTGAACTTCTGTATAGGGGTATATATATATATATATATATATATATATATATATACACACACACTTATATGTATTTTACACTTACACATATATAGGTGTGTTAGGAGCAGAGCCATATTAGTGTTAATTATTTCATTAGCGCAAGTATATATATATACCTATATATGTGCAGTTGTGTATATATACCCCTATACAGAAGTTCAGATGTCATGCCTGCCTCCAAAGAACCCAAAAAAATGCCCAAAAAAAACGCCTGCAAGAACAAACCTGGGCATTTTTTTTTAGCATTTTTTGGGTTCTTTGGAGGCAGGCAAAACATCTGAACTTCTGTATAGGGGTATATATACACACACACTTATATGTATATATACCCATACACATATATAGGTGTGAAAGTAGCAGAACACTATACTTGCGCTAATGAAATAATTAACACTAATATGGCTCCGCTCCTAACACCTATATATGTGTAAGTGTAAAATACATATAAGTGTGTGTATATATATATATACACACTTATATGTATTTTACACTTACACATATATAGGTGTGTTGGGAGCGGAGCCATATTAGTGTTAATTATTTCATTAGCGAAAGTATAGTGTTCTGCTCCTTTCACACCTATATATGTGCAGGTGTATATATACATACATGTGTGTGTATATATACCCCTATACACATGTTCAGATGTCATGCCTGACTCCAAACATGTCCTCAAAAAAGCACTATCAACGCCTGCAGCAAAAAGAATGCTGACAGGAGCGAAGCCATATTAGTGCACTGAAAGTGACACAAGAGAAACGATCTTTTCTCTATATCGGTCACCCTGCTATGGAAGGGTTTTGTCACCCTGCCATAGCAGTCACAGTCAGTTAACCCTACACTACACTACGGTCCCCTTACACTTAACACTTTCCATACAGAAACTGAATAATTAAAGCTAACTATAGTGGAAAATAGCACCCTAACTACACTAGATATCCCTTTCCTCACACTAAAAATTGCTAAATGACACTTTGTAGCAAAAGTCACTGGAACTGCTTCCACTCTCTTCCATGTCCCTGTATAACAATGCTAGGAATTTGGCGGGGGCTATCTTATATACTAAAAAGCCCATTTCCTGAACCATTGCATTTTGGTCGGTTCTGGTTGCCAAATTCCGAACTTTTTCAGCAAAAAGTTCTAAATTCAGCCGAACCTCGAACAGCAAAAAGTTCTAAATTCAGCCGAACGAACCGTTCAATCATCCCTACTAAAGAACACTCAACTTGGACACCCGCTAGATAGGCGACAGACCCCCCACTGGCTAACAGAGATCTCGCACATTCAAATGTGTACATTTTCTCACACACACACACCTCTCACCTTGCAGATGAACACCACAACAGTGGGAGTATAGAGCGATGGCGCCATGTTGCTCAGAATTGCGAGAGGAACTGTACACATTCCGGAAACGTGTGCACCCAATAATAGTGTAGTTTCCGGTTGATTTTGGAAATGTGAGCACGCATTCTAAACCGTTAGCGAATTTGCGAACATGAGTAAACATTGCCTATACACAATCAGCATGTCTAACAAAGATTGTAAATAATAATATAACAAACATTTGTGGAAATCAAAAGAGCCGGTTCACACTGCTGCGACCATAAGTCACCCCATGTCAAGCGACTTTTTACCGCAATTTACAGTGACTTTTCCACGACTTTACCGCGACTTCAGCACGATTTGCGAATTATTTTGCGCGACTTATATGACAGACGACTTTGTGTTTGGCCAATCAGAATATGATGTGTTGTGACCTAATTCCCCTTTTCTGTTTTTTTTTACTCGTTTCCTTATTGCCCACCAGTGCCACGTATCAGTGTCCACCAGTGCCACTGCCCACCAGTGCCACATATCAGTGTCCACCAGTGCCACTGCCCACCAGTGCCACGTATGTGTCCACCAGTGCCACTGCCCACCAGTGCCACGAATCAGTGTCCACCAGTGCCACGTATCAGTGCCACGAATCAGTGTCCACCAGTGCCACGTATCAGTGTCACGTATCAGTACCACGAATCAGTGTCCACCAGTGCCACGTATCAGTGTCCACCAGTGCCACGTATCAGTGTCCACCAGTGCCACATATCAGTGCCACGAATCAGTGTCCACCAGTGCCACATATCAGTGCCATGTATCAGTGTCCACCAGTGCCACGTATCAGTGCCACATATCAGTGCCATGAATCAGTGTCCACCAGTGCCACGTATCAGTGCCATGTATCAGTGCCACGAACCAGTGTCCACCAGTGCCACGTATCAGTGCCATGAATCAGTGTCCACCAGTGCCACTTATCTGTGTCCACCAGTGCCACTCACACAGACCAGAGCAGAGATAATGGAACATATATACCATTACATATATATATATGAAAAAGAAAGGTTGGAGCTATCCCTTGTGTGCCATAATCTTAATTGATAAGAGAAAAAGACCGCTGATGCAAATCCTAGTTGCTCAGCAGAAAAATTGTAGCGGACTTTAGAGGCACATACCAGGCAGGCAGAATTACTTGTTTAAAAAACATGTATATTTTATTAAAACACATATTAAAACATTTGGTCAAAAAAAGAAAAGACAGAACATATACATATTAAGTATATTAAAATCCAAACTTTCTATGGATCTGAATTGGATTTACAGACATTTGTGCGAAGTTTGTTGCAAAAAGTTAAGTACTGTGATTGTACTGTGATTGTGATCTGAAGAGGTCGACGCGTTTCGCCTTAGCTTCTTCTGGACCTCAGACGTCTTATATATTTTTCTTTAGCAAAAATAGACAAGACATATAATTAATCAACAATATACATTCATCGTGTGTCCCTTATAGTTTTTAACATAGTGGCTAAGCAAACATTAAGTGCATCAACCAACCTCCTTCAGTGCAAAAAATATTTAAAAGATTTTCCGGAAATAACTTTCAAAAAAGCTAAATCGATCAGGGATCAGTCATCAGAAGTCATTTTGACGATAAGAGGGATAAGATAAATGAAGATATAGCAGGTACCTGGCGCTGTGGCAACTGCAAATTTTGTGAGTGGATTTATGAAAATCAGTCACTATACCTACCCAATGGACAACTGCATTTAATTAAGCATTATGTGGACTGTCAAACAATAGGCATCGTATACATTATGTTTTGCGAATGCGGCGCCTATTATATAGGAAAGACCAAACAAAATTTCTGGCGCCGTATTAAAGATCATATAGGTTATGGGAAGAACAATTTGCTGTCAACACCAATTGGGAGACACCTGGGTGTATATCACAAAAATGACACCAAAGTAGTTAAGTTTGCGGCCTTAGAGCGCATATTAGAGGACCCCAGAGGGGGAGAATTTGATAAAACTATATTACAGCGTGAAGCACGCTGAATTTATATGCTTCGAGCCACATCAAGTCCAGGCCTAAACAAAGCACTAAGCTTTAAACCCTTTCTTTGAAAAAACAGATATATCCCCTAAAAATAACTCTCCCCTTTTCTCCTAAAAATTCTGGAATCTATGCTGTGGTCCCTCTATATGTATGCTAAACTAAAATTTCTCATCTTACCAAAGTCAAACCCAAAAGATAATTTCAAATATCTGAGGGGTTCACTATTGAGCTAAACCCTGGTAAGATACCTCTTGATTAAGAAAATAGGTCCTGCCATCCTAATCCCAATCCCTCCCCATCCCACTCCCCTGCATCCTCTCCTTTGTTCCTCCTTTTGGGCTTGTGTTTTTTCCCCCCCACTTTTCCCCTCTAAGTTGGGGTTATATTAACAACAAGTCCGAAATATTTGCCTAGATTTGCTCAAAATATTTGGGCATTGCTAAAATATATATCCTTTACATAAAATACGAAATGATATTGATTGAGTACTATGAATACCAAGGCAAAACATAATGTTATAGATTCTTTCATATAATGTACAGGTTTTTGTTTTTTATTGTTGGCTAAGGTGCGGGAACTTCCCCCTTCTGAGCAGAGAATATGTGTCACTGTGGTGGTAGCAGAGCACCTATTGGCCGACACAGGACGGATCACTTGCGGGAGTGGCAGGGCGGCGATGACCCACCCCTAATGGGTTGTTGGTGAGCGAACGTCACTTCCGCTAGATCCGCCCCCCCTCTTCCGGCGGATATGTGTTCCAATGAACGCTACCGCCGGAAGTAAATATGTGACATACTTCCGGTGTGCCACAAGCAACGAATGGAGGGAAACGAATGACGCACATCCGGTGCGCCGCAATTAACATGGTAACACCTGAGCCAATTAGCGGCCAGTGTGTTCGGGGGTATATAGCCCACACAATGAATGTAGATTGCTGCAGGACGGTCAGTATGCTGGTGGAGACACATGGCGCAGTAAGTAAGATTAAGACAAAGAACCTATACCTTCTTGATAACGCTCTTTGAATTACATACATTCACTTTGTCCTCTCCTTAGTGCCAACTTGTTGGATGAGGACTTACCCTTCTCCTGTTTCCACTGGCTGGATTAAATACACACCTATGTTCTGAGTATTGCTGTGATATACCATCATTGGTAGAGTATAAAAGCCTCCCAGATAGACACATAGAAACATGTAAGTATATAAAAAACTCTAGAACAAAAATAACCATATAACCCTTTCAAACAATAATCTATTATCCATCTGGCCTTGATTGTAGATTAGATTGATACAAGAAATCCAGTGGAAAGTCCTCATGGAAATATCGGAAGGGCATATACATTTTCTACTACACTTGGGCAATAAGATAATGCTCTGAGATGTGAATTCGATTTCTGTTAACAATATAAGGTAAATGTCAGAATGTATAATCAGAATGTAAAGATTTTATATATATATATTTAAATCAAATGGAGATATATATATATATATATATATACGTATATATCTTTCTCTGTCAGATAATACTTGCTTGCCGACTGTGTCATCCACCACACTGCTGTCCCCCCTATCCAGGTCTTTCTGGAATCATAGGTAATTATGGGACAATACTATCTAATGTAAGAAATGAAATTTAGAAACATACTGTTGAGTTGATATGCCCCTTATTATCTCAAAAATACAGGTGGGCTGAGTCCCCTCCCCCCTTGTTCATTTCCCCCCCCCTTTTATGGATGTTATTGGCTGCTGGCTACCACGGATTGCACAGTTTTTTTGCACTGAAAGAGGTTGGTTGATGCACTTAATGTTTGCTTAGCCACTATGTTAAAAACTATAAGGGACACATGATGAATGTATATTGTTGATTAATTATATGTCTTGTCTATTTTTGCTAAAGAAAAATATAGAAAACGTCTGAGGTCCAGAAGAAGCTAAGGCGAAACACGTCGACCTCTTCAGACCACACAGTACTTAACTTTTTGCAACAAACTTCACACAAATGTCTGTATATCCAATTCAGATCCATAGAAAGTTTGGATTTTAATATACTTAATATGTATATGTTCTGTCTTTTTCTTTTCTTTTTTTGACCAAATGTTTTAATATGTGTTTAATAAAATATACATGTTTTTTAAACAAGTAATTCTGCCTGCCTGGTATGTGCCTCTAAAGTCTCTAAAGTCCACTATACTTTTTCTGCTGAGCAACTAGGATTTGCATCAGCGGTCTTTTTCTCATATATATATATATATATATATATATATATATATATATATACACACACCATATAGGCATGGCTGCAATGTGGGGAATGCCTGGCTAATCTCTTTCTTCTTCCTGGAAAGTCTGATAACAAGTCGTTTCAATTAAGATCACAGGTCGCCTCAAAGTAGTACAGGACCCTTTTCTGAAGTCGGAGCGACTTCAGTAGTGCCAATTAGGACGGCACTGATTGATTAACATTGCTTTTGCTATGTCAAGCGACCTGGGGCGACACAAGTCGCCTCACAAGTCTCGCTAGTGTGAATGGGCTATTTATACACATGATCAATGTTTTGAGAAGACATTTGAAACATGCCCGCCCACCACCATCAATGTTTATTACAAACAGAATACACAGCTCAAACATTTCACATGACATTTTTTTTTTGCACAGTATCCACAGTATCCTAGTGAAGCCACACAAATTCGATATATTTTATAACATTAACTTCGTACAAAATTTACACCATATACATCAACAAAGATCCAAGAAAATTAAGATACATGTGCAGATTGACTAACCAATACACAATTATGTTAAAACAAACAAATACTTACAGAGAGTAACGGCCGGTTCACACTCTTGCGAGTGCGGTGATCGCATTGTAATTCGGAGCGCACTGCTCCTTCATTACGTGTGATCGGATGTGCGGATGCGAATTCAGCCATACACTTTGTATGGCTGAATTTGCACTGTATCCGCATCAAACACGCACATGACCCTTTTTTCCAGCCGCATCAGGATCGGATCGCACAGTGGTTCACACTTGTGCGATCCGATCCTGTGCGAAATGTCAGATCGCACTGCGATATGCGATCAAACTGGGGGTGTCGTTAACATTTAATTGACACCCCCTGCAGGAGCGTACCTAGAGCATTTGGCACCCGGGGCGGATCCTATATCTGGCACCCCCCCCCCCAGGCGACGAACTGCCCATTGACGTGTCACGTGTAAAATGTATGGAGACCCCCTTTTACATTACACAGCCCCCGTTCCCCTGGATCCCTTTACATTACACAGCCCCCTTACCCCTGGACACCTTTACATTACACAGCCCCCATACCCCTGGACCCCTTTACATTACACAGCCCCATACCCCTGGACCCCTTTACATTACACAGCCCCCTTACCCCTGGACCTCTTTACATTACACAGCCCCCTTACCCCTGGACCCCTTTACATTACACAGCCCCCCATTGGAACCCTTTACATTATACAGCCCCCATCCCCCCATGGAACCCTTTACATTACACAGCCCCCCCAATAGAACCCATTACATTACACAGCCCCACCCCCCATACAACCCTTTACATTACACAGCCCCCAATATAACCCCTTCACAATACAAAGCCCCCACCAATAGAACCCCTCTACAATAAATCCCCCATAGAACCCCTATACAATACAAAGCCCCCCCATAGAACCCCTATACAATACAAAGCCACCCCCCAAAAAAGAACCCCTTTACAATACAAAGCCCCCCCCCCAAAGAACCCCTTTACAATACAAAGCCACCCTCCCCAGAAGAACCCCATTACAATACAAAGCCACCCCCCCCAAAGAACCCCTTTACAATACAAAGCCACCCCCAAAGAACCCCTTTACAATACAAAGCCCCCCCCCAAAGAACCCCTTTACAACACAAAGCCACCCTCCCCAGAAGAACCCCTTTACAATACAAAGCCCCCCTCCAAAGAACCCCTTTACAATACAAAGCCCCCATCTCAAAATAACCCCTTTACAATACAAAGCCCCCCCCCTCCAAAGAACCCCTTTACAATACAAAGCCACCCCCTCAAAATAACCCCTTTACAATACAAAGCCCCCCCTCCAAAGAACCCCTTTACAATACAAAGCCACCCCCTCAAAATAACCCCTTTACAATACAAAGCCCCCCCTCCAAAGAACCCCTTTACAATACAAAGCCCCCCCTCAAAATAACCCCTTTACAATACAAAGCCCCCCCTGCAAAGAACCCCTTTACAATACAAAGCCCCCCTGCAAAGAACCTCTTTACAATACAAAGCCCCCCTCCAAAGAACCCCTTTACAATACAAAGCCACCCCCTTCAAAATAACCCCTTTACAATACAAAGCCCCCCCCTCCAAAGAACCCTTTTACAATACAACCCCCGTCCCCTCAAAATAACCCATTTACAATACAAAGCCCCCCTTCCACAGAACCCCTTTACAATACAAAGCCACCCCCCTCAAAATAACCCCTTTACAATACAAAGCCCCCCCTCCAAAGAACCCCTTTACAATACAACCCCCCCCCCCACCTACATTTTTAGGAGGAGAGCGGAGGAGGAGGAACTGTTTAAAGCAGAGGATGTGAGAGAGACTCACTGTCACTCCCAAGCCCTGAATACACAGCGGTCAGCGCCTCGGCGGGAACTGCAGAAGTTACTGTGCTAGTTAATGAGCAGGTGATTGGTTGATAGGCGGTCCTAGCAACCAATCGCCTTCTCATTAACCAGCACAGTAACTTCTGCAGTTCCCGCCGAGGCGCTGACCGCTGTGCATTCAGGGCTCGGGAGTGACAGTGAGTCTCTCTCACATCCTCTCCTCCTCCTCTGCGGCGGAAGCAGTCTGGCGGCCGGCCCCGGGTGTCACCCTGGTCTTCCCTGACACCCCCCTAATGTGCGGCACCCGGGGCGGATCGCCCCCCCCACTATTGGTACGCCACTGACCCCCTGCGTATCGCATATGGCAGTGTGAACTGCCAGAGGTGCGTTTGCGATGCGAGAACAGGCTGCAAATTCGCAGCCTTCCCGCATCGCACGAGTGTGAACCGGGACTCAAGTATTCATTCCTACAAATACAGGCCTAGGCTATGTGTCTTTAGACATAACAGACAACACAGCCAAATCCCACCTCCCACCTAAAAATAACAAAGGCCCCCAAATGTTAAACATAAAGCATGTCCCACGCACAATATATTGGACCTGTTGCCAGGCCAAATCTTCTCCCATGTCTGAGTGTTTTTTATAAGATCCAGGAAAATACACACCCAGTAATGGTAACGCCCAGGAGAAAATTTAACTGTGTGTGTCCTGGAAGCAAAACAACATAAGTGGAAATGCTATTTTGAGGAGGATGTAAGAGGGAGGATTTGCCAACCTTTGGAGCATGCGTGGTTTATTCAAACACACACTAAATCGTCTGAGTGTTGGAGCATGCCCAGTTGAAGAAAAAAGGGAAATAGAAATAGAGAGAGAGACCCCTAAAAAAAAAATTACATATATGTGTCTGGCTTATTGGGTACATTAAATAAAAGAAAAATTGAATTTTGGCATAGTCATATATAGATATTCTATATGAAGCAGTGGCGTCCATTTAGTTAAAGGTTGTTAAAAGTTCAACCTCCGTTTAAATTCTTAAACAGGTTTAACCCAGACATGCTGTGTTGACCTAAGGTAATAAATAAATAGTCTGTTGACTTTCTTTAGACAAAGACTAGCTGACAATATACCAAGGTAATCTTATCTATGTGTGGGGCCATAAACCTTAGTCAGTATTTTCTAAAAACCTTAGTTAGTATTTTCTATGCTTAAACCCATTTAAAAATAGGATTTACAGATACGTTATATCTTATATGCAACATAATATTAACAATGAAAAATATATATAACCAGCATACATAGATATGTAGAAAATTTTTATATATTATAATTGTTTCATATTTTGCTAAAAACTCACTTTACTGATTTTGATGACTCATGACTACATGTCAAGAAAGAAAGACTTCATGTTAATCCTTGTAAATTGTAGAAAGCATCATAAAATTTTGTTTGACCTTGCTAGACTCTAGGAAGTCTGAATTGTAAGCCATCTGTCAATTTAGGGTGCAAAGTTTATTTGAAGACAAATAATGCTGCTATATTCCGAAGCTAAGGGCAATGCAATACTGCCATCACTGGTCACTGAATGCTACTACGGTAATTGAAGTCTTAGGTTAGAAAGTCATTTCCTATATATATATATATATATATATATATATATATATATATATATATATATATATATATATATATATAGATATATAGATATATATAGATATAAATAAGATCTATTAAATATTAGAATGGTGTTACCAAGATTAATCTTTATTTAGATACATGATGGATATTAAATGGATTAAATGGACATGTCATAGATGAGAGCATGGTTACATTTTATGTTGTTTTATAATAGTCTTAAATGGAGAAATCTTTATTTAATTTTAATATACTGGTTGACCAAGAGGTGTCACCCAATGACATCACCAGTTAATGAATAAGATGTTCCAGCCAATGGGGATCATGTTACTCCCTCTGGGTTTAACTTATGGTATTTTTAATAGTCCTTTGTTCTATACCATATAAAAGCCCAGATGAGAGAGACACATGACACACATGACATTTTGCCCAAGCAGTGAAGTGCATTGTGCAGACAATTGTGGTCTGATTGTATAGTATACTTATCTATGGTTTATGCTACTACATCTGGGAAAAACTTAATCTTGCTTTATTTTTACTTCCATTATTGAGCTACCAATCACATTGCATTAATTGTTTGAAGTTTGTATTTTTGTAAAGTTATCTTTTTGTGTCATCTCAAGTTTGATCATTTATCGTGATTATTGTCTGGTGAATAAATATTCTTATATATATTCCATACTGTAGACTGTTTTCACTAAGATTGGTATATGCTTTTAAAAAGAAATTAATCAATAAAAAGAATTCGCCACATATTGATTTATGGAATAAGTTTAGATTCTCCTTTCGCACAGATCTTTGCTTATTATTAACCATAAATAGACACTGTTATATTCAGAGCAGTATAAACATTCTGACATAATGGAGGCACAGCGAGATATTATTAATTTATTATTAATTCTGACATATGTATGTATGTATGTATGTATGTGTATATATGTGAAAGTACAAATGAGAGAGAGAGAGAGAGAGAGAGAGAGAGAGAGAGAGTATATATGTTAAAGTACAAATGAGAGAGAGAGGTATATATATAATTTTTTTTTTTATTTATTTTTTTTGAAATTTGAAAACCAAATTTGGGCTTTGAAATTATTTTTTTGGGGGCGGGAGCATTTCTTTTGGAGTTCAGATTGTTATTTCAATGAAGATTGAACATATAGCTAAGCCAATAATCATGCTCATCACTCATAAACATCCTTAATCTTGGCGTTGCTATTACAGGCGTTCTTATGGGCGTTTTTGTGCAGGCGTTTGTAGATTGACTAGAGACCAATGGGAAAAAAACGCCCGTAACCTGCCCAATAAGAAGCTCATGGCGTCAAAATGCTAAGGTGTGAACAGGGGCCATTGAAATGAATAGGATTAGTCTTGTTGGGCGTTTTGAGAGCTGATCCTAGAGCAGAAAAACGCCCCCAAAACGCGTAATAGCCTAATAAGTTTGGAGTTGTAAGGACTGAGAAATAGCACAATGATTAGGGAGTCTGCCTCCCTCCTCTAAGTTTGTGAGTTCGAATCCAGAATGAGCCCTCTGTATGGGCAACAATTGGAGGTCTCCAACCCTCCAAATGTTAGCATCAATACTTTTGCTATTGTTTGACATAGGCATGTGTATCACCAAACGTTTAATATAAAGACATTACATAAATACAAAAGAAGCCACATAAAGTCAATATCTAGCAATATTGAGAGATAGAGCTATATTTGTTTGTTTACCATATTTTGCTAATTAGCCAAGTAGGGGGATATACCTGCAGTAAAATGTGTACTAAAATGCAAAAGCTTGGACATACATCTTTCCCGATTAAATATTTTGTGGTATACCCTAGATAATGTGGAGGTTCGATCTAAAAACTATATATAAGATTGTTCTAGTGAAATATGATTGAGCAAGAAAGGTGTCTAGAACGTGGTAATGTGATAGTATTTACTAAGGAATCACTTGCTAGAAGTATGAACTATGTGCATGTTTTTCAAATCCGCCAGTTCATTCCATTTTACATGGGCGATACAGCGGATTTTATGTTTCGCATTCAACATACCGCATGCTCAAGTTTGTGAAAGCGTAACTTTTTGAGCCTAGTTGGCGTTGCGCATGCGCACATGAGCTCTCTTGCAGCTCGGGACTTGCGGAGCTATTTTTACTTTCTACACTTTTGCATAAATTTCTCTTTCTGGGTCAGTTTTTGACACAGTTTAAAAGCCATTCATCTCCAAATGATCTCCCACACCTTCCACAGTGATTTGGGATTGTTGTGATTATTGGGGTGATTAAAATAATAATAAAAAAAAAAATGGATTTAAAAAGCCATGTATATTCCATATTATGCATATAAGATTCTGAACAGTATAGTGTCCATCTTGTTTTAAGGTGAAAGAAAGTTTATATATGTTCATTTTCAAAATGTCTCTTACAAGCTTACGAGAGAATAGAGTTTCAACAGAGGTCTTTGTATTTCTTTTAAGATCGTAAATAAGATTTACATAGACACCTTTTCAGATAAGACATAATGGTAATCCCAGTTTGTCTGTAATTATTTAACAATGGACAATACCCCAGTATACTCTTGCAGACATTTAAAATAAACTATATATATAACTTTTTAAAGATACATTATTATGTGTGAGAAGATATTAGCCATAATTATGTCATCATATTATGTAAGGCATATACATATATATTTAGGAATGTTATATCACATTTTGGGTTTATATTCTTACAGTAGTAATCTTACTTAGACTTAAGACTAGAGTGAATACTAATTACTTCATTTTAAGGCATGTGGTAGGAGTGTTTATATAAGAATTGCTTTGGACTAGGCTAAGTGTTCAAGTTATCGTAAATATTACAGGCCAGACAAAATGTCTGACAACATGTGGCATGGTCAAATAATTAATGGATCTTCACTAGCCAAGAGGTCAAAGATCATCAGATAAGAATATATTCTAATTACTTTAAACACTGAATTTAATAAACGGTACCATACTGCCCCCTTTTGGAGGTGCTAATAAATGCAGTCTTGGGATAATTCAGATATTTCCCATATGGAAATATTATATTGTATTAAAAATATAATTATTGAAATGGCATTGCTTGCCAAGGTGAATGATGGAGATACAGATGAACATTTATGTATGTACTGGGAGTATGGACGAGTTTTATGTTGTGCTTTTATAGTTAATATTGAACATAGAGAAATCATCATTTAACTTTATTATCCAAGGTATAGGGTTAATTATTTAAAGAGGTGTGACTCTTACCTCACCAGTTAAGGTATAGAATATCCCAACCAATGGGGATAATGTTTCATCCCTCTGGGTTTAACTTATGGTAATTTTTATAGCCCTTTGTTCATACCATATAAAAGAACAAACCAGATGAGAGATAGGACACATTACATTACACTGCCCATCATACAATACACATACATCACACACACTACTACATCCATTTATAGACTCATCCAGACATACTCCATCTTGCTCCATCATTCATCTGAAACTTTGAGGGATGCCAAACGAAACTCCTCCATCACTGGCATCCATCTTAGGACTCTGGTAACGACCATTTGAAGCTAGCTGCCATCTTAAGTGTGGTAAATATAATCTTGCTATGTTATTTTATTTTATTCAACAATTATTTATTTCCTTCCTTATATGTTTTATATTGCATATTTAAGGGTAATAGGATTACAATCCCAGCCATATAAACCATGGTAGATTTTTCTCTAAAAAGCTGATTTTTGTTTCTATACATTTTTATTAATATCAGATTTTGTGCATTATTTGCAATTTTAAGTCTTCCATTTTGCATGGCTTATTCTCACTCCATCTGCAGTGGAATGACTTTCGGCTATGTGATTCGCAGACAATTGTGGTCTGTTTATATAGAACACATACCTATGGTTTATGCTATACCTGGAGAAATGGTAATCTTGCGTTCACTTTCACTTTGTTTTACTTTCACTTTCATTATTGAGCTAAACATCACATTGTATTGATTGTTTGAAGTTAGTAGTTTATGTAAGAGTTATCTTTTTGTGTCACTTCTTGTTTGATCATTTATTGTGAATACATGTCTTGAGAATAAATATTCCATACTGTAGACTGTACTTACTAAGATTGGTATATGCTTTTAAAACGAAATCAATCAATTAAAAATAATTCACTACATATTGATTTGTGGAATAAGTGAAGATTCTCCTTCATACATCACACACACTACTACATCCATTTACGTCCTTAGAAAGCCTGAAGGTGGGGATTGGTTTTCCGGATCCTGTACGCGGCTAGACTGTCAAAAAGTCTCACACATGGGGTATCCCTGTACTCAGAAGAAGCAGCAGAATGTATTGTGGGGTGTCATTTTACATATACCCATGGCATGTGTGGGGAATATATCATTTAGTGACAACTTTGTGTAAAGAAAACAAACAAAAAAAAATAAATAATAATTTTCCCAAAACTTGTGGCAAAATATAAACTATTCCATGGACTCACCATGCCTCTCAGCAAATAGCTTAGAGTGTCTACTTTGCAAAATGGGGTCATTTGGGGGGGTTCTGTGCTATCTTGAAATCTCAGGGCCTCTGAAACTGTGACAGGTAGCGCAGAGGTAAAATACACAATTTACGCCATTAGAAAACCTGAAGGTGAGGATTGGTTTTCGGGGTCCCGTACACAGCTAGGCTCCCCAAAAGTCTCACACATGTGGTATCCCTGTACTCAGGAGAAGCAGCAAAATGTATTTTGGGGTGTCATTTCACATAAACCCATGGCATGCGTGAGCAATATATCATTTAGTGACAACTTTGTGTAAAAACAAAAAACAAAAAAAAAACAAATTGTAATTTTCCTGAAACTTAGGGTAAAATGTAAAATACTCCATGGACTCAATATGCCTCTCAGAAAATAGCTTTGGGTGTCTAATTTCCAAAAAGGGGTCATTTGGGGTGTGTTTGAACAGTCCTGGCATTTTATGCTCAATCTTAGCGACACATCACCCACTCTTCTAACCACTCTAAGACCAAGCCTTTTCTGTGACTTTTTGTTTACATAAAAAAATATTTTTTTTTATAAGAAAATTACTTTGAACCCCCAAACATTATATATTTTTTTAAAGCAGAGGCCCTACTGAACAAAATGGTGGATGTTGCAATTTTTTTTGTCACACGATATTTGCGCACACATTTTCCAAACGCAAGTTTTGCGTAAAAAAAAACACTTTTTTTATATTTAATGCAGAAATACACTATATAATTCCTGATTGTTTGGGAAAATTTAAAATATGATCTTATGCCGAGTACATAGACACCAAACATGACATGCTTTAAAAATTGTGCACGCCCGTGCAGCGGCAACAAACTACGTACGGTTTTAAAAACCTTTAAAAATGGATTTTTGTAAAATCTTACCGTAAAATCCTTTTCTCTTAAGCTCATTGACAGACGCAGTCCTCTTGATTAATATCAAATTGGGTTATACTGCCCTCTACAGGAGTAGGACACTAGGCAGAAGGAAAACGTTCTGGCCACACCTTAGGGGCAGTCCCAGAGGGTATATCCTCTCTCTCTCTGCTACAGGATGTTAGTTATGTCACAAAGCAGTGTCAGAGAATTTAACCCAACCCAACTCAAAAGTAGAGGTGCGGGTACTGCGTCTGTCAATGAGCTTAAGAGAAAAGGATTTTACGGTAAGATTTTACAAAAATCCATTTTTCTCTGTCGCTCATTGACAGACGCAGTCCTCTTGATTAATATCAAATTGGGACATCCCAAAGCAGTGCCACAAATGAGGGGTGGGATAACAGAAATCAAAATTTAAATCCAGAAGGCCCAACCGGTGCCGACTAGAAGCCTTAAAGGCTCATCAAACCAAAGGATGAGACTCAATTGAAAACCCAACAGAAAAAAACCCTCGAGGTAGACCCACGGTCTCCTCAAATTGCGGCCTGCAAAACCTTACGGCCAAAAGAGGCATCCGCCGATGCCAACACATCAACTTTGTAAAATTTTGTAAAGGTATGAACCGACGACCAGGTAGCCGCCTTGCAAACCTGGACCACTGACGCCTGATGGCGGAAGGCCCAGGAAGCACTAAGCGCCCGAGTGGAGTGCGCCTTAACAGGGAACGGAGGATTCCGACCCTTAATAGAATAAGCCTGTACCACCGTCTGTCTGATCCATCTGGAGATAGTCGCGGCAGATGCAGGCAACCCCTTTTTGGGGCCATCCGTGATCACAAAAAGTGAATCCGTTTTACAAAACAAGTCCGTAGTTTTCAAGTATACCCTGATTGCCCGAACCACATCCAAGGAATGTAACACAAACTCCCGAGGATGACTGGGCTTAGGACACAAGGAAGGTAGCACAATATCTTCATTCAGATGAAACTATGAAACCACCTTAGGAAGGAAGGATGGATTCGGACGAAGAACCACCTTATCCCTATGAACCACCAGATATGGGGAACGACAGGATAATGCGGCCAGTTCTGACACCCTGCTTGCAGAAGTAATGGCCACCTTCTGGGATAACGTAAGCAAGGGAATCTCCCTGATATTTTCAAAGGGAGGTTTCTGAAGAACCGACAACACCAAATTAAGATCCCAGGGCGGTAAGGGCGCGCGCACTGGCGGAGCCAGGTGCCGCACCCCCTGGATGAAATTCTGCACCAAGGAATGGGTAGTCAAAGGTTTCTGAAAGAAAATTGCTAACGCTGAAACCTGACCCTTGACAGTACTCAAGGCCAGCTTCTGCTCAACCCCCTGTTGCAGAAAAGCCAAGATTCGGGTCACCGAATAGGCACGTGGAGGAAATCCAAGGGATTCACACCACGCAATATAAGACTTCCATGTGCGATGATAGACTTTTCTGGAAGTCGCTTTCCTTGCTTTAATTAAAGTAGGAATAACTGAAGTTGACAATCCCTTGTCCTTCAGCACCTGAGTCTCAATAGCCAGGCCGTTAAAGCCAGCGATTGTAAAGCAGGATGGAAGATCGTCCCTGAGACCGCAGATCCTCCCTGAGAGGAAGTCTCCAAGGAGCGTCCGCGACCAGCCTGACCAAGTCGGCGTACCCGGGTCGACGAGGCCAGTCCGGAGCTACCAGGATAACTGGAATTCCCTCCACCTCTATCCTGCGAAGAAGTTTCTTCTTCGCAGGATAGAGGTACTGTCCCCACGGGGCGACCAGCGCGTCTGCTGCGTCCGCTCGAGGATCTCGGGAGTGGGCTACAAACCTCCACACCTTCCTGTTGAGCCGAGCTGCCAACAGATCCACCTCCGGGGTGCCCCAATGAAGGCACAGCTGGTGAAATACCTCTGGATGAAGAGGCCATTCCCCTTGATCCAGAATCTGACGGCTGAGATAATCTGCCTGCCGATTTTCCACCCCCGGAGTGAATACCGCGGAGAGAGCCGGAACAAACCAGTCCGCCCAACGAAGAATGCTGTCCACTTCGATGGCCGCCAGGACACTCTAGGTGCCCCCGTGGTGATTGACATAAGCCACGGCTGTGGCATTGTCCGACTGGATCCGAACCGGGCTGCCCTGGAGCTGCTCGGTCCGGTAAATCAGACAAAGTCTGATCGCTCTCAGTTCCAATACATTTATCGGTAACCTGGATTCTATCGGAAGAAATGACTTCCCCTGGCTGAGCATCGGAGACCGAAGTCACCAGACCAGAGACTCCCTGGTCCGCTCGCTCAACCGGATCCGATTGTCCAGAGAATCGGGATTCCGATTCCATTTGAAAAGAATCTCCTTTTGGAGAATTCGGGTATGAGACTGGGCATATGGTACTGCCTCTAAGAAGGCCACCATCAGTCCCAGGATCCTCATGCAAGTCCGAAGGGAAGGCCAGTTGACAGACAGCAACATCTGAATCGTTCACTGAATGTTCCGGAGCTTCTCCGTAAGGAGACACACCCTTGCCAAGGATGTCTCCAAAGTTAGGCCCAAGATAGTTCAATCTCCTGGTGGGAACTAGGAATGATCTTTGGGAAAAGTGAAGAAAACGCTGATGTCCTGCGAAGATGGGGATCTGAAATTAGGCATTCTTGCTGTCTCTGGATGCCAGGAAATCCCCCTGATGCAGGGAGGCCACCCCTGTTCAGATGGACTCCATCTTGAATTCTTGTACCTGGACAAAATGATTGAGTGCTCTTAAGTCCAGAATTGGACGCACCTTGCCCTCCTTTCTGGGTGAATAGGTTCTAATAGAACCCCTGAAAACGTTCTGCTCAAGGAACAGGAACTACCACTCCTTGTTGCATCAAGTCCATTACTGCCCCCCGCAAAGCTTTTAAGCGATCCGGGGATAGTCGAATGTTGGAAGGGAAGAATCGCACCGGTAGAAGTGATCAAAACTCGATCTTGTATCCCGACCGTATGACCTCGCGAACCCCTTTGTCCGGGATTCTGGAAAGCCATGGATCCGGAAACCGGTGAAGACGTCCCCCCACCCCAGAGATGGGTGGGGGCGCACCTTCAGGCTGTATTGGTCTTATCTTCAGGTTTGGCTGAGCCGGACTTTTGTTTACCCGACCAGCGCCCTTTGAAACCCCCTGAAGGGGCTTTGGAGGGCTTCACCTTATTGCCCGCCCCAGCGGAACGAACAAACTTTTTATGAGCGGAAAAGGAAGGTCCTCGCCTGTTACGAGGTCCTTTACCCTTAGCAGTCTGTGGCAAAAAAGTGCTCTTGCCCCCAGTGAGATCCTTTATAATCTCATCCAAGGTGGCCCCAAACAGGCGATCCCCTTGAAAAGGGAGATTAGCCAAAGCTTTTTTGGAACCTTGATCCGCCGACCAGCACTTCAACCACAACACGCGTCTGAGGACCACTGCTGAAACCGATGCACGCCCTAACAAGGGAGTGGCATCCAGGGCGGCGTCACAGATGAACTGTAGTCCTTGTATAATCTGCTCAATCAAATCGGATACTGCCGGGGGGATACTTCTCCCCTTTAACCTTCCCCCATCCGCGCTACAGCCTATATACGGACTCGAATTTTCGGGAGGCCGTTTTTAAACGGCCTCCCAGTGACACGTCCCGCGAGCGTGCTGCGGGGGAAATCTGTGTCGGCCGTGTCCCTTGGACACGGCCGATCACAGATCGTGGTGAATGGCCAATCACAGCGGCCATTCACCACGTGATCGGGCCATCCAATGAGCGATGATCTCATATGTAAACATATGAGATCATCTCTCATCGCCGGCGCTCCTTCCTCACACGGAGCCTGCAGTGTGAGGAAGGAGGGGGAGCCTCACAGCGCCGGGGACACAGGAGAATGTAATCAGGGCACTGATCACCAGTGCCCTGATTACTAGAGGTAAAAACACACACACAGTGCCCCCCCATCAGTGCCCACAGTGCCCGCCATCAGTGCCCCCCATCAATGCCCACAATCAGTGCCCATAGTGCTGCTAGTCAGTGCCCATCAGTGCCTGCTCATCTAAGCACTGATGAGCACTGACTGGCAGCACTATGGGCACTGAGTGTGGGCACTGATGGTGCTGCCCATCAGTGCCGCTTATCAGTGCCACCCGTCAGTGTCCAGTGCCATCCGCCAGTGCCCATCAGTGCCGCCTATCAGTGCCCGTCAGTGCCGCCTCTCAGTGACCAGCAGTGCCACCTCTTAGTGCCCAGCAGTGCCACCTCTCAGTGCCCAGCAGTGCCACCTCTCAGTGCCCAGCAATGCCACCTCTCAGTGCCCAGCAATGCCACCTCTCAGTGCTCATCAGTGCCGCCTATCAGTGCTCATCAGTGCCGCCTATCAGTGCTCATCAGTGCCGCCTCTCAGTGCCGCCTATCAGTGCTCATCAGTGCGGCATATTAGTACCTCCTCATCAGTGCCCATAAGTGCCACCTCATCAGTGCCCATAAGTGCCACCTCATCAGTGCCCATCAGTGCGGCCTATCAGTGCCCATCAGTGCCGCCTCATCAGCGCACATCAGTGAAGGAGAAAAATTTATTTTCAAAATTTACTCGCAGAAAATAAGAAAAACTTTTTTTTTTTTCAAAATTTTCTGTCTTTTTTTTGTAAAAAATAAAAAACCCAGAGGTGATTAAATACCACCAAAAGAAAGCTCTATTTGTGTGAAAAAAATGATAAAAATTTCATATGGGTACAGTGTAGCATGACCGCGCAATTGTCATTCAAAGTGTGACAGCGCTGAAAGCTGAAAATTGGCCTGGATGGGAAGGGTGTTTAAGTGCACAGAAGGCAAGTGGTTAAGTCACGGCGTAACAATTTGGTCCATTCTGTCAATGTTTGTGAAACTAAACCAATGGCAACCACTGGCCTAAAGGTTGACCCTATCAGGGAAAAAATGGAGCAGGATTTCGCTTCCACTTTTCGATCCACCGGATCCCTAAAGGACGGAGCGTCCTCCAACGGGATAACAGTGGCTTTATTTAGTCTGGAAATCGGTGAGTCCACCACTGGTGGTACCGTCCATTTTTTAAGGAGGGATTCCTCAAACGGATAGCACCTAGCAATGCGTTTGGAAATAGCAGGGGTTCATTTCGGACGACCCCATTCTTTAATTAGATTACCAAAACATTTGGGCAAGGGAAAAACCTTCGCCATT
Organism: Pelophylax lessonae; assembly: GCF_965119305.1. Classification (NCBI taxonomy): domain Eukaryota; kingdom Metazoa; phylum Chordata; class Amphibia; order Anura; family Ranidae; genus Pelophylax; species Pelophylax lessonae. Next base: position 273,817,137 of record NC_138769.1, on the reverse strand, counting down.
TTGGTAGGCTTGCTAGTACCAAAAGGAATTTCAGTGTCGCTACCTCTGCCGGTGTAACCTCAAGACTTAAGGTTTCCCGGACAGACACAATTAGTGCGTCCACCAACGCTTCTTCTTGTGCTATGGCGGAGGCAGAAACGTCCTCCTCACTGTCTGAGGAGACCGTACCCGAGACAGCAGCCCCAGAAGAGGGACCTGCAGCTGCAGTGACAAGCTCAGAATCCGTATCTGAAGTGTCAGATGAAATAGGGGTAGGCGGGGGTCGCTTTCTTGCCCCCCGTCCCTGACAGGCCACCTCCACCCGGGATACCAAAGACTCCAAAACTGCTGATAATGCATCAATCATAAGTGGGGCACTGGAGGGTCCTGCGGCCACCTCGAGGGGATCAGGTGGGGATACATGTGTGGCAGGGTCCATGATTAATCTAAGACACTTTCCAGCAAATAACAAAAACATTGCAAAGAAAAAAAACTTTTTTTTTTGTAATCCCCCAGCGCAACAGCGCCCCCTCAGTGTTACCTGCTTAGGACCCCCACAGCGAGAGAGAGAGACCCCAAGGGCTCACCACCTGATACACAGAAGCTTCTACCAAACTGCTCTCAGCGCTGTCCCTTACAGACAGGAAGTCTTTTGGATTGTTTTCCCGGGTAAAGGAGGCGGCTCCGCCCCTTTACACACCTTCCGGCGCTTCCCCTGCTACTCCTCGAGGTAGCTGGTCATCTCCAAAATGGCCGCCCCATGCCGGAGACACGAGGCTATGCCAAGATGGCGGCCCCGCGCGACCTGCGGGAGGATGGCGGCGGCCCCTGTGGAAAGATGGCAGCGGCCTGCTACACCGTGTGGCCTGCGAAAGGCAGGCATCAGCCTGTGCGGCCTGCGGGAGGATGGCGGCGGATGGCGGTAGTCCAGGCAACTGCAACCTTATGTATAAGGTAGGATCATATCACCCTCTTACATGGCCATCCTAAACAGTAATGCCAGCCACTGACTTCAGTCATGGTCCCTTTACAGTGCCCACTCATACAGTGACTTCCGATAGTCAGCTCCCAAACCAAGCCTCCTGGTTCTTATTCACCAAATCACACTCAAGAGGTAGATCTGTGACACATGCTATAGGATAGAAGAGGGACCCAGGATCAAAAGGGTCCGACCATTTACAGGGGGCCCGTGTCTATTCCCAAAACCCGACAGGGGAGAGGGGGAACATACTACTTACCATACCGGAACCGGCGGGCACCCCCTCCTAACAGAACCCCTCTCCACCGAAGTGGGGGGGCTGTTGACCAATACGGATGCCGCGACTAAGTTTCCAACTGGTCGTCGGTGTCCCGGCGAGACGTTTAACTTGCAGGGCCAGTCCCCGTCCAGTGGGACTATGTCGCGGCCGACCCAGTGCGGAGCTAGGGCCTGCACGCGCTCGTAGGCTGACTGGGGTGACCACTGGATCTTAACATCCAGCCCATCGCCCAGCTCCAGCATAATTGCTTGAAGATCTCACAGGAACAACTGGAGAAAAAAGCTGCCTAAAAAATTTTTTTAAAAAAAAAATCTTGCCAGGACCAAAGATCCCAGCAAGGAACTTAGGTCCTTACTCCTGACTAGACAGAAAAAAACTAACATCCTGTAGCAGAGAGAGAGAGAGAATATACCCTCTGGGACTGCCCCTAAGGTGTGGCCAGAACGTTTTCCTTCTGCCTAGTGTCCTACTCCTGTAGAGGGCAGTATAACCCAATTTGATATTAATCAAGAGGACTGCGTCTGTCAATGAGCGACAGAGAAAAGTCTTTACAGGTTACCACTTTGGACTTGCAGAGGAGGTCTACTGCAAGAATTACTGCACTCGACCTGGCATTCGTGGCGATACCTCACATGCATGGTGAAATTGCGGTTTACATATGACACTAGACCAATGCTTGTGTGCGCATTTGCGCACAAGCACGGGGGGACAGGGGGGCTTGATTTTTTTATTTATTTTTTTATTTTGCTTTTTTATGTTATTTTGACACCTTTTCTTTCATTTTTTTTAATCATTTTTATTGTTATCACAGTGAATTTAAATTTCCCCTATGATAGCAATCTGTAGTGACAGGTATTCTTTTTAAAAAAAATTGGGGTCTTTTAGACTCTAGATCTCTCCCCTGACCTTAACGCATCTGACCACACCAAAATTGGTATGATAAAATGCTTTCCCAATCTCCCAATGGCGCTGTTTATTTCTGGCGAAACAGAAGTCATGAAATGCTTGTAGCTTCCGATATCTTAGGCCATAGAGATGATTGGAGCCATTCTCATCTCCAATCAGCTCTATGGTTAGATAACTGAACCACCGACTGCCCTCTCGGGTTAACCGGTGGGACAGGAGAGCCAGAGAAAAACAGTGGAAGGCAGCAGGAGGGGGGGGGGGGGGGAGTCCCCTCCCACTGCATGTAAAAGCAGTCTAGCGGCCAATTATCCACTAGGATTGCTTTTACATGTAAGCCGACCGCTGTGTCAGAATGTTTATACTGCTCTGATATAACAGTGTCTATCTATGCAAATAAGCAAAGATCTGTAAGTAGGAGATTCTGAACTTATTTCCATAAATCAACAAAATGCAAGATCGTTTTAAGTGACACTAAACTGAAGATAAGGATCATACAATTTCTGTGCAAAAATAACAGAATTTTTGTAAAATCTTACCGTAAAATTTCTTTCTCTGAGTCCTCCGACAGTCGCCGCCCCCTTCCAAGTCCTCACCAATGGGTATTGACCTTTGCTCCGTAGGAGTAGCTAGGCAACAAGAATTGTTAATACAAAAGCTTTTAGCATAAACATACCCCTAGGGGCTGTCCCCTCAGTCAATACCTCCCTGCACCAGCATTCCCAACTCAGTTTGGTAGCATAGCAGTAAGAGTACACAAAAACCCCAAAAGAGGGGCGGGGGGCGGCGACTGTCGGAGGACTCAGAGAAAGGAATTTTACGGTAAGATTTTACAAAAATTCTGTTTTCTCTTACGTCCTCCGACAGTCGCCGCCCCCTTCCAAGTCCTCACCAATGGGACGTCCCAAAGCAGTGTAGACATGAGGGGTGGGAGACGCAACCGCAGAAAGGCAACGCAGTACCCACATCAGAGAAAGGAACCTTACCACAGGAAAGCTTGCTCAACAGGAGCAACAACCCAGGAAAACAAGAAACCCAGGGGTAAAACACCCCAATAACCAAGGGCCCACAAAAACAGGGGTCCCTAAGAAACTGCCGCACTGAGAACTTTACGGCCAAAGGAGGCATCAGCCGATGACTGAACATCCACCTTATAGAACTTTGAGAAGGTGTGAACGGACGACCAAGTCGCTGCCTTACACACCTGGGCCACAGAAGCCTGATGAAGGTAAGCCTAAGACGTACTCAAAGACCTGGTAAAGTGCGCCTTCACAGGAAAGGGAGGAACCTTCCCCTTCAAGGCATAGGCTTGTTCAATGATCTGTCTGATCCATTTGGCGATGGCCGCAGCCGACGCCGCCATGCCCTTCCGAGGTCCCTCAGGAAGGACAAAGAGGGAATCCGACTTGCGAAAAGATTTAGTGGACGACAGTTAAACCCTGATCGCCCGGACAACATCCAAGGAATGTAAGGCAACCTCCTTCGGATGCTTAGGCTTCGCGCAGAGCAAAGGCAAGACAATGTCTTCATTCAGGTGAAATTCCGAGATCCTTTTCGGAAGAAAAGATGGGTTAGGCCGCAGGACTACCTTATCCTTGTGGACCACCAGGTAGGGAGAGTTGCAGGACAAAGCCGCCAGCTCCGACACCCTGCGAGCCGAAGTGATCGCCACCAAGAAGGCAACCTTCTTGGACAGCAGAGACAACGAGATCTCCCTGATCTTTTCAAAGGGAGCCTGTTGCAACACGGACAGAACCAAGTTCAAGTCCCATGGAGGTAAAGGTTCCCTCCTAGGAGGGGCCAAATGTCGCACCCCCTGAACAAAGGTGCTGACCAATGAATTAGATGCCACAGGGCGTTGAAAGAGAACGGCCAGCGCAGAAATCTGACCCTTAATTGTGGCCAACGCCAAGCGCTGGTCCACTCCCGTTTGAAGGAAAGCCAACACTCTCGACACCGAGTATGAGCGAGGGGAATACCCCCTGGACTCACACCAGGCAAAATACGCCTTCCAAGTACGGTAGTAAATCTTCCCCGAAGAGGCTTTTCTAGCCTTGATCAAAGTGGGAATGACCTCAGGGGAGAGACCCCTATCCTTCAGGACCTGGCTTTCAACAGCCAGGCCGTTAAAGCCAGCGACTGTAAAGCAGGATGGAATATCGGCCCTTGAGACAGGAGGTCTTCTCGAAATGGCAGACGCCACGGAGCGTCGACTGCCAGATTTACGAGGTCTGCGTACCAAGACCGGCGAGGCCAGTCCGGCGCCACCAGAATCACCGTGTGCGGTTCCGAGGCTAACCTGCGAAGAAGCCTGGACAGCAGTTGAATCGGTGGAAAGGCATACATCAGACGATACTGATGCCAGGATGCCACCAACGCGTCCGAGGCGTCTGCCCGAGGATTGCGCGTCCTTGCCACGAACCTTTCCACCTTGTTGTTCAGACGAGATGCGAACAGGTCCACATCCGGGGAACCCCACTTCGCGCACAACATCTGGAAGACATCCGGGTGAAGGGACCATTCTCCCTGGTCCAGGGTCTGGCGACTCAGATAGTTCGCCTGCCAGTTCTCCACCCCCGGAATGTGAACTGCCCTTATCGCCGGGACGTGCGTCTCGGCCCAAGACAGAATGTCGGCTACTTCCCGAGCCGCTCGGGCACTCCTGGTGCCCCCTTGATGCTTGATGTAGGCCACCGCGGTGGCATTGTCCGTCTGAACCCGAACTGGACGGCCCCGAAGCCGGTCCGTCCATCTCAGAAGGCAAAGCTTTATCGCCCTCAATTCCAGAATGTTGATCGGAAGGGAGGACTCCTCCTCCGACCAAGTTCCCTGGGCGGACAGAACGCCCAGAACACCACCCCAGCCCGACAGGCTGGCATCCGTGGTGAGCACCGTCCACGATAATGGACGAAAAGACTTGCCCCCCGACACCGCCGGGGACTGGAGCCACCACAGAAGATCCCTTCTGGTGCTGTGGCTAAACGAGATCCGCAGATCCAGGGATTGCGGCCGCCCGTCCCACTAGGTCAGATTCTCCGCTTGGAGCCCCGCATGTGAAACTGGGCAAAAGGGATCGCCTCGAAAGACGAGACCATTAAACCTAGACATCTCATGCATGTCCGGAGAGAAGATTGTCGATTGTCCCTGAGGGACCTGACGTCGTCCTGAAGAGTCCGACGCTTGTCCTCCGGCAGGAAGACCTTCGCTTGGACAGAGTCCAGAATCATTCCCAGGTAGGGAAGACGAACCGAAGGACACAGAGTCGACTTCGGAATGTTTATAGTCCAACCGAACTCCTGCAGTGTCCGCATCGTGGCGGATAGGTCGGTCACCAGGCTCTGACTGGCGTTTGACCTTATCGGGATATCGTCCAGATACCCCAAGACAGCAATGCCCTGTGCTCTCAACAGGGCCAGAACCGGCGCCAGCACTTTGGTAAAAACCTGCGGAGCCGAAGCGAGACCGAAAGGTAACGCCACGAATTGGTAGTGATCCTCCGCAATGGCGAATCGAAGGTACCTCTGGTGACCCTCGAAAATGGGGATGTGTAGGTACGCATCCTTCAGATCGATGGAGGCCATGAATTCCCCCGGACTCAGGGCAGCCACTAGTGAGCGCAGGGATTCCATGCGAAACTTGCGAACCCGTACAAAGCGGTTCAGAGCTTTCAAGTCCAGAATCGGACGCACTTTGCCCTCCTTTCTGGGCACAGTGAACAGATTGGAGTAAAACCCCCGAAACCTGTCCCGATGAGGCACCGGGACCACCACCCCCTGGGCCCGCAGTTCCCGCACCGCCAGGTGCAAATCCTGCAAGCGCTCCGGAGACAGCTGAAGATTTGAGGGAAAAAATCTGCCCGCCGGCCGAGAAATTCGATCTTGTAACCAGATCGAACGATTTCCTGAACCCATCTGTCCCGAACGCGGGTCAGCCAAGGTTGCAGGAAACCGCGCAGACGTCCCCCCACCCCAGAAACGGGTGAGGGCACCCCTTCTGGCGGAAGTGGTATGGGAAGTTGAACCGGACTGGCCGGACTTCTGCTTCCCCGCCCACGGCTTCTTCTGGGAGCCTTGGCCCTTGAAGGGCTTGCCCTTGGACTGTGACCGAAAGGCACGAAAGGACCCCTGAGAGGGCCTAGACGAGGAATTCCATTTACCACGGAAGGACTTATGCTTGTAGGACTGGGACAGGAGAGTAATCTTGCCCCTCGTAACCCCTTTTATCAGGGTATCCAAAGCCTCGCCAAAAAGGCGAGACCCCGCGTAGGGAAAATCCCCCAGCGTCTTGCGAGAAGATTGGTCGACCGACCAATTCTTCAGCCAAATCAGACGACGATTCAGTATCGCCACGCTGGACAGGCGCGCAGCCAAGGGAGCTAAATTCAAGTCCGCATCGCACAAGTACATGACCCGCTGATGGATCTGGTCCACCATAGCCAACGTGGTAGGTGAAGCTGAATCAGCCACCAAGGTGCGCCTGAGCACCTCAGTCCAATCAGCAACAGCCTGTGCTGCCATAATGGAAGCAAAAATAGGCTTCAGCATAGACCCAGCCACCATATAGGCATGACGGGCAAGAGACTCTATTCTCCTGTCTGTAGGGTCCCGGAAAACCGGGGTATCCTCAGAAGGCACCGCAGTAGCTTTGTTCAAAACGGCCACCGCGTGATCCACCGGAGGCGCCACACACCAACGCTCGTCGGTGGCAGGCGCAAACGGATAAAGCAGTTTAAACTTATTTGGCACAGTAAAGGGCTTCTTTAAATTGTGCCACTGTTCATTAACCGTATGGTGAAATTCAGCAGGGCAAGGAAAAACCTGTGCCGATTTGCGAGTCCTCTGTGTTCCAAAAGAAGACACCCTAGCAGGAGGAGTAGGCTCAACCTCCAGGTGCAAGGTATCCTTTAAGGAAGCAATCAGCTCATTCATGAGTGCAAGCTCTTCAGGCGAGCCAGGGGGAGAAACATCAACCCCCTCTACCTCTGCCTCCCCCTCGGACCCCACAAGGTCCAAAGATGAGCGGGACCCCGAGAAGGGTACGCCAGCCACAGCAGCCACATCGCCCTCTGAATCAGAGGAAATGGATAACCTGGCCCTTTTTGAGGATCGTTCAGCCATCAGCATCTGCACCTGAGACACTAAAGAAGCCAATACAGTGGCCAGATCGGCCCCCTCGGGGGGTGCAGCAGCCCCCTGGTCCCACACCAGGGCGGGGGGAAACTTGCTATCCTGAGAATCCATGCCCCAGTACAGAAAAGTAATAAAGGTACTCGCCCTTTAATACCACGGCGAGCGCAGCCCACCGCACACTGCTGTATGCACTGACCCTGCAGGGATAGACAATACTGAGCAAGGAGTGACAGGACAAGAAGGTAAAAACCTGGAGAGAGCACACCAGACTGCTGCCACCGATCGCTGTTCCCAGAGAAAGAGGAAGCGATGCAATGCTGGCTGACTGATATAGCCTATTGAAGGCTCCGGCAAAATGGCCGCTCGGCCGGGGGAGAAGGCTACAATAAAATGGCGCCGCCATGTGCATGGATGAGCACAGCCCGCCAAAATGGCGGTGAATGGTGCCAAAACACGGCGCTGCATAAGGACAGGGCCGGTCACAGTAGCCAGTCAAAGAAAAAAATGGCGGATCGCCGCAGCGACCGCCGCTCACACACGTCTGCACACAAAAACTGCACCCAGAGCATAATAAACAGCAGAGCAGGATAGCCCCCCCTCGCAGCCCACAAGCAGTGCAGCCACACAGGGATCTGACAGGGAGCCCGCAGTTACACAGACATGAAGGGTACTACACAGCCACAGACTGACACCCATACAGAAAGGTCCCCACACAGAAGGTGCTTACTGTACCAGATGGCGTGGGGAGCCGTCTCCAGCGACAAACCGCTATCAAGGCAGACAGGGAGTGCCGCAGCCAGGATGCTTGTGGACCGCAGTCATGGCGTCCAGTGAGGTAGCCACCTCACAGACAGCATCCCTGCAGCGAACAGGGATGGGTCATTCAATGTGCCAGGGTAAAACCTAAGCTGAACGCTCGATGGCAGGCTGGGGATCCATCTGGCTCTCAGCCCTGGGATCCAGGGCGGCCAGTCCGAGACCCAGCTCCGCATGACGATTCTTCATCAGAAGATCCCTAAACTAAGCAAATATAACAAAATAACAGCTAGCAAGAAAAAGAGAAAAATACTTGAAATAAAATCAAATAAAGGGTAGAAGGCTGAGACTGAGCCCCAGCACAGGAAAGCCAGCTACACCTAAGCTAGGCAAGATCAAACTGAGTTGGGAATGCTGGTGCAGGGAGGTATTGACTGAGGGGACAGCCCCTAGGGGTGTGTCTATGCTAAGAGCTTTTGTATTAACAATTCTTGTTGTCTAGCTACTCCTACGGAGCAAAGGTCAATACCCATTGGTGAGGACTTGGAAGGGGGCGGCGACTGTCGGAGGACGTAAGAGAAATATATATTTATTGAATACTTAAGTGCAAGATAAAATGTCAAAATATAATTGGTGATAAACACAAAGTTAGAATAAAATACAATGAAACAAATCACACAGGTAATATGAGAATAAAATCAAAAAATTTTGTCTTAGAATGATAAAATGATCATAACCAAAGACTTTTTAGAGGATGATTAATAGTCTACCAGGAAGACATAAAATATGGCAACCAACATGACAGATGTGACACGTGACTTTTCTCTCATCTAACAGATATTCAATTCCTATGTTTTAAATAAGGTTGCATGGATCAACATTGTTGCACCACGCCTCAAAAGTCCAGATTAGTTTTGGTAAAATATATTTCTATTTATTTAATCTACTATAAAGAATACATCACAACTGAACCATATACTAAAGCCAAAATTGCTTGCAATTTCAAGAAAAGAAAATTAAACCAATCATACTGCAGTTAGAATGGTCCCAAATTCAAATCTTGATACTAACAGTTTCAATGATGGATCATTTAGGTGCATCTAATTAAAGCAGATCAAACTGTTTGTAGGAAAAATAGGAATATACTTTACAGCCAAGTCTTATTATCTGAGATGTCACGCTTTCTTGGCTTACAGGGTCAAATGTCACCCTCAATGTCTCAGAGCATCTGAGTTTTATTACGACCTCTCCAGTCCTCTGTCCTTCCTCCCCCCTCTAGCTGACAAGAACCTTTTATGCCCCCAGCAGTGTGGGCGGGGATCTCATTATCCTATAAATTCTTCGTCACTTGAAGGATCTGATTTCTATAATCAATGACTGCAATTAAAATGAAACAATCACTAGGGGCAGTATTGTATTACTCTTATATTCAATATATAGAGTATAACAATTAAACTTTGAACCTTATGTTGACAAAGAGCCTATAATCCTCGACCTTCTAGACCAGACTTCAGGCAAGGCCAAAAACAGTTTTATGATATTTTACCAATTACGAAAGTTTACTGAAATCTTTCTAACCTGAAATGATGAGTGATCAAAATCAGTTAATGAAACAAAATATCATATTTAACGTTTTCCTACACATCTATGTATGTCATTCTTCATATATACTTCATTGTTAATATTCTTTTACATAGGATTATAATATATCTTTAAATCTTATTTTTTTAACCACTTGCCGACCGCCGCAAGACTATCTACGTCGGCAGTCAGCCCCGAGCAGGCAAAGTGACGTAGATCTACGTCGGCACTTCCCGCCGGTCCTGGGCACGCTCCCGCGACCCCCCCCGCCACCGCCGATTGCTCGATTGGGTTCAGAACCGATCAGTCATCAGGTCCAGGCCAATCATTTTTGGCCTGGACCCGTTGATCGGTCCTGCCCAATCAAATGACACTCTAAGCCTGTGAAATGTAAACACAGGCTTAGAGAAGATGTGCCCTCCCCTCCCATCATCCTTTTTGGATCCAGCGTGAGAGGAGAGCACATCTAACTGAGTAACTGCACAAGCACACCCACACACAGGTAGATAGGCACATTTAACCCCTGATCGCCCCCACAGTTAACCCCTACACCACCTGACATAACACACACTGTATACAGCATATAGCATTTTCCTATATACCTGTATAAGTGTGATTTGTGGTCAGGTGTAGCGCTTGCGACCCCCCCTTTTCCACTTAAATTACCCCCACCCCCCAATAAAGATTTAACCCCCTGATCCCCCCTACACCCCCTGCCACAACACACACCGTATACAGTATATAGCATTTTCCTATATACCCGTATAAGTGTGATTTTTGGTCAGGTATAGCGCTTGCGGCCCTCCCTTTTTCACTTAAATTACCCGCCACCCCCGAATAAAGATTTAACCCCCTGATCACCCCTAGTTAACCCCTACCCCGCTGTCACATTCAACACTAACACAAACATAATATACTGTGTTTTTGTATTTTTTTATTAGTGTGTTTGTGATCAGAATTAGCGCAGGTGACTAAGTTTCTGTCCCAAGGAGGTTTAGGGTCCCCGCCACCCACCCAATAAAGATTTAACCCCCTGATCACCCCTACACCCCCTGCCACAAACACACTGTATACAGTATATAGCATTTTCTATATACCCGTATAAGTGTGACTTGTGACCAGGTTTAGTGATTGCCACCGTTCCTTTTATCCTTAGGATACCCGCCAGCCCCTCCCAATAAAGATTTAACCCCCTGATCCCCCCTGATCACATCCAGTTAACCCCTTCCCCCCTGTCACATTGCACACTAATACACACATAATATACTGTTTTTACTGTATTTTGTATTAGTGTGATTGTGACTTGAGGTTGCGCTAGCGAGTTAGTTTCTATCCCAAAGGAGGTTTAGGGTCCCCGCCACCCCCCCAGATCCCCAGCTCCTAGTTAGAAATAACCCCTTGATTACCACACACACACACGCACGCACATACACTTCCATTACTAGTATAGTGTTTGAACAGATCAATATCTGATCTGGTCAGAACTATACTAGCGCCCCCATAGTTTAGGGTTCCCAAAACGCAGTGTTTGCACGATCAGCACTGATTCCTGCCAGCACCTGCGTTTAACCCTTTCACCCAGGCAAGTGTAGTAATCAATAGGTCACTTGCAAAAAAACACAACACACAAACCGCTGTGTTAGCAGAGTCAGGCCTGATCCCTGCTAGCAGTAGCAGTTTTTTTTGGTAGCACTTGAAATATTTCTTGACAACCAGGTTCTTTTTTTACCTGTGAGTCGCACTACTGTACCGGTAAATTTAGTTACCAAAATGACCAAACGGTACAGTGGTGAAGAGATATATAGTATAATGACCATGTCAGGTGAGAGCGATGGGGAAGCCTCACTGGCAGAATCAGGGTCAGTATACGAACCAGATGACAGCAGCGGCTCCCTGACAGATAGCTCCAACGACAGATGGGTCCCTGTTAGACCCAGGCGTACCCGACCCCGTTCTAGAGTTGTTGAGATGCAGGAATCGCAGGGTGCTCGTATGGAGCTGAGTGAGGGTACTAGTGCCGCTCATCCTTCTGGCGACCTGGCAAGCGCCAGCGGCCTAGTACACCCTGGACCTAGTACAACCAGCACTGCAGTATCACCTGGTGACGTGGCAAGTCCCCTAAGTGCAGTTGAAGCTGGTGCGGTGGCTAGCATGAGTAGTGGCCCGCAGCCACCGCGTATTCAAAGACAGGCCCGTAGAGCCCATAGTGCCCTCCCTGATGCGCTGGCATATCCCAATTGGCAACCCACTGATTCTACAGCGCCAGTACTTCCCCCATTCACTGCCCAACCTGGAATCCACGTGGAGACAGCTGGTTTTACGCCCCTGAACTTTTTTGAGCTGTTCTTCATGGAAGATCTTTTCAGATCTATTGTGGATCATTTATACACACAACAATTCATCGCGGCCAACCCAAATTCGCCCCTTGCCAGACCATTCGGCTGGAAACCTATAACGGTTTCCGAATTTAAAATCTTTCTGGGCCTTTCCCTCAACATGGGCATAACCAAACAGAGTGAATTGCGGCTATATTGGTCCACTAGCCCACTTCACCATATGCACATGTACTCTGCCTCCATGTCCAGGACGAGATATGAGCAAATTCTGTGATTTATGCATTTCAGCGACAATGAAATCTGTCCTCAGGGAGACCCTGCATATGATCGGCTCCACAAAATTCGGCCCCTCATAGACCACTTCAATCAGCGGTTTGCAGCCTTGTTCACCCCTGAACAAGTTGTCTGCGTTGACGAGTCCCTGATTAAATTTACTGGCCGCCTTGCTATGAAACAGTACCTCCCCAGCAAGTGTGCCAAGTACGGGGTCAAGCTGTATAAATTGTGTGACAGGGCCACAGGTTATACAGTTAGTTTCCGGGTCTATGAGGGAAAAGATAGCTGTGTGGAGCCCCCCAACTGTCCAGACTACATAGGGAGCAGCGGCAAGATTGTTTGGGACTTGGTGTCACCCTTATCCGGAAAGGGGTACCATTTGTACGTGGACAACTTTTACACAAGCGTGCCACTATTTAGTCACCTGCTCAAATTACAAATTGGCGCATGTGGCACCGTGTGACCTAATCGCCGGGGCTTCCCCCAAGGGCTTGTAGATTCCCGTCTTAGTCGGGGGCGAGAGCCTGCTTGAAAACGGACAAATTGCTTGCGGTGAAGTGGAAGGATACACAGATGTTTATGTTCTGTCCTCCCTTCACGCAGACTCGACGATCCAAATCCCTACGGCAATTGGCGTTATGGAGAAACCCCTCTGTGTCCACGAATATAACCTTAATATGGGAGGGGTGGACCTTAATGACCAGCTTTTGATGCCGTATTTAGTTGCCCGTAAAGCCAGACGCTGGTACAAAAAAGTGTCTGTTTATTTATTCCAATTGGCGATGCTTAACGCCTTTGTCCTATACAGGGCGTCAGGACGAACTGGATGCTTCCGGGAATTCCAGGAAGAGATCATCATTGCCTACCTATACCCAGGAGGCATGCCTGCCCAACTTCCCCTTCCAGATGCAGTGAGCCAGCTGCATGAGAGGCATTTTTCACATGTCCTCCCGAGTACCCCTACCCAAAGATACCCCCAAAGAAGATGTTGTGTCTGTAGCAGGCGTGGATTTAGGCGTGACACCCGCTATTATTGTCCCAGATGTCCTGACCAACCTGGTCTCTGCATCGGGGAATGTTTTGAGCGCTACCATACACTAGTGGAGTATTAGTGTAGGGTACAGCACGACACAGTGTAGGGCACACAAACACAGGGTCTCGAAAGATGTTGGATGTCCATCGACATTTTGAGAGACCCAAGCTGGAAGATTGCAGTCCCAAATCAAGGAACAACAGTTAGAAAGAAAAATAAAAGGATCCAAAAACTGTTGTTGTGTCAGTCATTTTATATGTTCTTCTACTCTTCCTACTGTACTTTTAATGTCCTTTGTTTGTTTTTTCATTCTTTTGTGACCTGTTTCTCTTGCAGGTACTCGTCGGCTGCCACGACATTGATTTTATATATTCTGACACAAACAGTGTTTGCGCTCAGCATATATGGATACCTTTGCTGGCAGCAGCTGTGGTGATGTTCTGATTTCAGCACTGCAGTTAAAATCCTATTTTGGTATACGTGGATAGTGTCGTGTATACCCATCATTAAAATTCAGTGGGTGGTTGTTTGGGCGGTTAATAATGAGTAATACTACACATTATTCCTGTGCTGATTTCTGATAGGTTCTCTTTTTTTTCGTTCAGCCCACAGGCTGCATGAAAAAAAAAAAAAAAAAACTATATGCCAAACAAGTACCAGCAATGTACTGGTACGTTGCTGGACTTTGAGTGGTTATACCAGGATGATGCCTACAGATTTAGGCTTCATCTTGGTATCGTTTTTTACAGCCAGCGGTCGGCTTACAAGTAAAAGCAATCCTAGCAGGTAATTGGCCACTAGACTGCTTCTACATGCTGTGGGAGGGGACTCCCCCCCCCCACCGCCACCTTCCGCAGCCTTCCGTGGTTTGTCTCGGGCTCTCCTGTCCCACCGGTTAACCCTAGAGTGCAGCCGGTGGTTCAATTATCTAACCATAGAGCTAATTGGAGATGAGAATGGCTCCAATCATCTCTATGGCCTAAGATACCGGAAGCTACGAGCATTTCATGACTTCTGTTTCGCCAGAAATAAACAGGGCCATTGGGAAATTGGGAAAGTATTTTATCACACCAATTTTGGTGTGGTCAGATGCGTTAAGGTCAGAGGAGAGATCTAGAGTCTAAAAGACCCCAATTTTTTTTAAAAAAGAGTACCTGTCACTACAGATTGCTATCATAGGGGATATTTAAATTCACTGTGATAACAGTAAAAATGATTTAAAAAAAAAATGAAAGGAAAGGTGTCAAAATAACATAAAAAGCAAAAAAAAATAAAATAAAAAAAAATCAAGCCTACCCCCTATCCCCCCGTGCTTGCGTGCAATGGCGCACGCAAGCGTTGGTCTAGTGACATATGTAAACCACAATTGCAGCATGCATGTGAGGTATCGCCGCGAACACCAGGTCGAGTGCAGTAATTCTTGCAGTAGACCTCCTCTGTAAGTCCAAAGTGGTAACCTGTAAAGACTTTTAAAAGTTTTTAAAAATGTACGTACTTTGTTGCCGCTGCAGAGGCGTGCACAATTTTTAAAGCATGTCATGTTTGGTATCTATGTACTCGGCATAGGATCATCTTTTAAATTTTACCAAACAAATTGGAATTATATAGTGTATTTGTGCAATAAATGTAAAAAAATGTATTTTTTCGCAGAAATTGCGTTTGGAAAATCTGTGCGCAAATACCGTGTGACAAAAGAATTTGCAACATCCACCATTTTATTCTATAGAGCCTCTGCTTTAAATAAATATATAATGTTTGGGGGTTCAAAGTAATTTTCTAGTAAAAAAAAAAAATTTTTTCATGTAAACAAAAAGTCACAGAAAAGGCTTGGTTTTCAAGTGGTTAGAAGAGTGGGTGATGTGTGGATAAGATTGAGCATAAAATGCCGGGACAGTTCAAACACCCCCCAAATGACCCCTTTTTGAAAAGTAGACACCCAAAGCTATTTGCTGAGAGGCATGGTGAGTCCATGGAATATTTTATATTTTGCCACAAGTGTCGGGAAAATTATTATTTCTTTTTTTTTGTTGTTTTTTTACAGAAAGGTGTCACTAAATGATATATTGCTCACACATGCCATGGGTATATGTGAAAAGACACCCCAAAATACATTCTGCTGCTTCTCCTGAGTACAGGGATACCACATGTGTGAGACTTTTTGGCAGCCTAGCTGTGTACGCGACCCCGAAAACCAATCCACATCTTCAGGTTTTCTAATGGCGTAAATTGCTGATTTTACCCCTGACTACCTGTCACAGTTTCAGAGGCCCTGAAATTTCAAGATAGCACAACCCCCCCCCCCAAATGACCCCATTTTGCAAAGTAGACACTCAAAGCTATTGGCTGAGCAGCATGGTGAGTCCATGGAATAGTTTATATTTTGCCACAAGTTTCGGGAAAATTATTATTATTTTTTTTTTTTTACACAAAGTTGTCAGTAAATGATATAATGCTCACACATGCCATGGGTATATGTGAAATGACACCCCAAAATACATTCTGCTGCTTCTCCTGAGTACAGGGATACCCCATGTGTGAGACTTTTTGGCAGTATAGCCGCGTACAGGACCCGGAAAACCAATCCGCACCTTCTGGCTTTCTAAGGGCGTAAATTGTTGATCTCACTCCTTTCTACCTATCACACTTTTGAAGTCCATAAAAAGTCAAAATGGCACAAAACCCCCCCAAATGACCCCATTTTGCAAAGTAGACACTCCAATATATTTGCTGAGAGGCATGGTGAGTATTTTGCAGCTCTATTTTTTTTGGGAAAATGAAGAAAAAACAGGAAAATGCATTTTTATTCCTCTTTTTTCAATTTCCAAAACTTTGTGACAAAAAGTGAGATCTGCAAAACACTCAACATGCCTCTCTGCAAATAGCTTAGGGTGTCTACTTTCCGAAAAGGGGTCATTTGGGGGGGGTTGTGCTGTCTTGGCATTTCATGGCCTCCGAAACCGTGATAGGTAGTCAGGAGTGAAGTCAACAATTTACGCCCTTGGAAAGCCTGAAAGTGAGGGATTGGCTTTCGGGGACCTGTACTCAGCTAGACTGCAAAAAAGTCTCACACATGAGGTATCCCTGTACTCAGGAGAAGCAGCAGAATGTATTTTGGGGTGTCATTTCACATATACCCATGGCATGTGTGAGCAATATATAATTTACTGACAACTTTGTGTAAAAAAAAAAAAATATATATATATATATCTATATATATATTTCCCGGAACTTGTGGCAAAATATAAAATATTCCATGGACTCCCCATGCCTCTAAGCAAATAGCTTGGGGTGTCTACTTTCCAAAATGGGGTCATTTGGGGGGGGGGGGGGGGGTTGTGCTATCTTGGAATTTTAGGGCCTCCGAAACGGACAGGTAGTGCAGAGGTGACATGCACAATTTACGCCATTAGAAAACCTGAGAGTATTGATTGGTTTTCGCGGTCCTGTACACAGCTAGGCTCCCAAAAAGTCTCACACATGGGGCATCCCCATACTCAGGAGTAGCGGCAGAATGTATTTTGGGGTGTCATTCCACATATACCCATGTCATGCGTGAGAAATGTATCTTTTAGTGACAACGTTGTGTAAAAAAAAAAAAAAAAATGTAATTTTCCCAAAACTTGTGGCAAAATATAAAATATTCCATGGACTCACCATGCCTCTCAGCAAACAGCTTGGGGTGTCTACTTTCCAAAATGGGGTCATTTGGGGGGGTTTGTGGTATCTTGACTTTTCAGGGCCTCCTAAACCGTTATAGGTAGTGAGAAAATGCAATGAAAAAATGAACGCCCTTCGAAATTCTGATGGTGGTGATTTGTTTTCGGGCTCCCGTACACAGCTAGGCTCCCAAAAAGTCTCACATATGTGGTATACCTGTACTCAGGAGAAGCAGCAGAATATATTTTGGGGTGTAATTACACATATACCCATGGCATGTGTGAGCAATATATCATTTCAATGACAACTTTGTGTAAAAAAAACAAATAATAATTATTTTTAGTAATTTATTAAACACCTGTGACAAAAAAATGAAATATTCAATGAGCTCAACATGCCTCTCAGAACATTCCTTAGGATGTCTACTTTCCAAAAAGTGGTAGTTGGGGGGGGGGGGGGGGGTTGTACTGCCCTGCCATTTTAGCACTTCATTAAATGAGATAGGCAGTCAGAAATTAAAGCTGCGTAAATTTCAGTATTTACACCATAGTTTGTAGACGCTATAACTTTTGTGCAAACCAATAAAAATATGCTCATTGAATTTTTTTTGTCAAAGACATGTAGCTAAATATATTTTAGCCCAAAAAAAAAAAATGACATAAATTGAGTATATTGGATATTTTTTAACCACCTCCCACCCGGGCCATTGTAAATATACGGCCGGGTGGGAGTCTCCTCCTTCTGATCGGACGTTCCGGAACGTCCTTCAGAAGGAGAGAGATCGCGCTGCCGCGGGCACGCGCAGTGGCGCGATCTCGATGTGTCTGTGTCCCTCGGACACAGAGCAACATCATTCGGAAGGAGGGCCCTGTGATTGTGTGTCCAATGTAATGTAAATAGAGCCGTTGTAACGGCTTCCATCTCTTCTCCTCCTGACAGATCTTGTCAGTGAGGAGAAGAGGGATGATCTGTGCTGCAGCTGGGGTGATCAGTGAGTATTTCTAATTACTCACTGATCACAGGGGGGGTCTGTGCTGGTAATCAGAACATTGATTACCAGTGCAGCCCTGGGGGGGGGAGGGGTGCCACTAGAGCCACCAGGGATGCCCACCCATGACCACCAGGAATGCCCACCATGGCCACCAGGGATGGCAAACAGGGCTCAGAGAGCCCCCCAGTGCCCTCCCTATCAGTGCTGCCCACCAATGTCATCTATCAGTGCTGCCCATTAGTGCCGTTATTGCCATCTATCAGTGCCGCCCACCAGTGCCCATTATTGCCCACCAGTGCTGCCTATCAGTGCCCATCAGTGCCCTCCATCAGTGCCGATCATTGCAGCACAACAGTGCCACCTATCAGTGCCGCCAATCAGTGCCCATCAGTGCTGCCTAACAGTGCCCATCAGCGCTGCCTATCAGTGCCCACCAATGCTGTATATCAGTGCTATCTATCAGTGCCACATATCAGTGCTACCTATCAGTGCCCATCAGTGCTGCATATCAGTGCCACCCCATCAGTGTCTCCTCATTAGTGCCTGTCAGTGCGGCATCATCAGTGCTCATCAGTGCAGGAAAAAACATATCTATTTACAAAATTTTATAACCTAAACAAAAGAAACTTTTTTTTTTCAAACTTTTCAGTCTTTTTTTATTTGTGCACCAAAAAAGAAAAAAACCTGACGGTGATCAAATACCACCAAAAGAAAGCTCTATTTGTGGGGAAAAAATGACACAATTTTGGTTTTGGTACAATGTTGCATGACCGCGCAATTGTCATTCAAATTGCAACAGTGCTAAAAGCTGAAAATTGGTCTGGGAAGGAAGGGGGTTTAAGTGCCCAGTATTGAGGTGGTTAAAAGACAAAGTTGAAAATGTCATTTTTGTGCAAAATTTTCGCTATTTTTTTTATTAATATCGCAAAAAATAAAAAAGCGCAGAGGTGATCAAATACCACCAAAAGAAAGCTCTTTTGTGGGAAAAAAAGGACGTAAATTTTGTTTGGGTACCACATTGCAAGACCACACAATTGTCAGTTAAAGTCACAAAGTGCCAAGTTGAAAAAAGGTGTCTGGTCAGGAAGGGGGTAAAATCTTCCGGGGCTTAAGTGCTTAAATGGGTCTAAACACAAAAAAAATACTGACCAGGGTTTATGACTACCACACAGACAAGATTTTCCTGGTATAGCGTCAGCTAGACTTTACCTTAAAGAAAGTTAAACAGACTATTTATTTATTACCTTAAGTGAAGTTCCACCCATTTTTTCAACAATACAAAAATTGCATCTATTCCCCAAATGATCACAGTATTGGTGACTTTTTTATTTTTTTCTTGCTCCACTTGCCCTGTTGCTAGGGGTAAGGAATTTTCTGCCTCCTTCGGCGCCGCGGCGAGGTACGTCACTTCCTGTGTCTGCATGGGCTCCTGGGAGATGCGAGTCATCATTCCCTGGAGCCCGTGGGAAGGAAACATCACGATATTTGATGATGCGTGGTAGCCGTTGCTAAGCACCAACATTCTGTTTACATAACAGAAGAGGCAGCGGCCGGTGGAGGAGGCTACAGTGTACTGCGTGCCAGGGAGTGCAAGGTGAGGTCCCTGTCTCTCTCTCTCTCTCCTATCTCAAATTGTGCCAGCTACTGTGCAGGTGCCCGCTGCCCAGAACCAGGGAGTCCAAGCTCCTGTAAGGGCCACCCAGAAATCTCAGCCAACGACAACACAGTCTAGTGCAGTGCCCAAATTAGGATCTCTTACTCCACCTCCTCTCCGAAGACCCAGCGTGGAGGACAGAGGAGGATATTGAGTGATGTCACGCACAGTGCTGTCTTTGGTGTTCCTGCAAGCAAATCTACTCGGCTTCTCCAGGCTGCAGCTGCTGAAGCCAATAGTCGGCTACAACAACCCCCTCTGGCTCACTAAGGACTTCTCAGCAGAATGTCCACAACCCTCCCCCCTGTCTGTGTCTCTCTCTCATTCTGCCTGTCTCTCTCTCCCTCTCTCTTTCCCTCTGTCTCTCTCTCTCCCCCCTCTTTGTCTGTGCAATGAAGAGACGGCCAGCTTCTCTTATCCTGGAGAATGTTATCCAGGCAGCGTGGTGCCTCGGACTGCCTCCTCCCCCTCTGTGTACAGGAAGGAAAACATAGCAAGAGGAGGGAGGCGGTGTACGGCCGAAAGCTTCAACACAGAGTGACAAGTGAAGACTGCACTGCAGGCAGCTGGGGAAACATGTAGTGTCACCTGGTGTGGACCGCACCCTCATAGTGACGCCACTGCCTTCACTGTTACCTCACCAGAGCCCAGAAGCTAGCACAGCGAGTTGCGGTTGTAGTTGCCATAACAACGGGGCGGGACCTTCCTACGATGCCGCCGTTGAGATGGCAACGATGGACGCTATCGCGCGCCGCACTGTTGGTCCATTGCACATGCGCGGGATTCAGAGGTGCATGCTGGGTAACCAGCAGCACTGCTTGTAGGAAGTAGCGACGTGCGGGCTTCAAGTGCCCACAATTAAGATGGGAGCCCCCTACTGCTGTGAAGTAAAGGTTAGTGTATAGGAAATATAATTTATGAAACATTATATACTGTTAGGCGATAGGTAAAACATCACATTTAGCAACTGCTGTAATCATTTGAGAAATATAATCGATTTTTATAATGTTGAAAAAATGGGTGGAACTCCACTTTAGGTCAACTCAGCATGTCTGTTGAAACTTTTTTTTTAATAGACACCTTTCCTAAAAGGAGGTTTGAACTTTCAGCAACCTTCTACAACATGGATGCCACTGTTCAAAATTTCTAGATATTTCCTTTATTTAATATTTAATATCCCTCAATAATTCTGACATATCCCCTCCTTCTTCCCAGTATTCAGGTGACCAACCTTAGAAATAACTGGGAGGAAGTTTCAGGAGAAAGAAAAGAGAAAAAAAAATGTCCCATCCTCTTTTTCTAAGAGAGTAGTTCATATTGGGGATTGTTTATCATAGCTTTCAAGCAAAGCGATGAAATGAAAAAGCAGTTCCAAGTGTCAGTTCATAGCGACTTTGCTATTGTTAGCCATGTCACAACTGTTCCTTGTTAGTCCTTTGAATGTCAATCTCCTAGTAAAGAAACTCAAATTTTCCTTGAAATCTCCATCTTCAGCTTGCAAAGTTTTGATAGATATAGAAATTAACTACTGCAATGGTATTGGCAACTACCATTCAAAACGCAGTAAAACAATGTTGGTAAACAGGAATACGAGAAATTTCCTTGAACGTTGGTTGAACAATGAATGGTCTCAGCATGGTCTAGATTGTCATACACCTAGACTGAGTTTTGCTCACATGTGCAATGCACCATTCTCACATCTCCTTCAACTGAAAACAGGAGGTAGTGTGATTCCTCTCAATGGATATCCTCGGATCAAATGCACAAAGATCTTTTAAAACAAATCTCCATCTCCGTCAACAAGAATCTTGGGCGTCTCGCAGCATGATTCCTGAAGTGGTACTTGATTCAACGAGGGGTTCCATCCTGAGCTGGGCTCCAAGGAGTAAGATGACCCATCCGATTGCCGCGTTTTGGTAAATATCATCATCTGTGCCAATCAACGACCTGGCATGGAAGGTTATTCTTCTCCTATTAGAAGAAACATACAGTATGAATATATATTCTTATCAATTGATATTTTTCAAGATTCATGCAACTATAAAGAAACTTTTACATGTAAAGATCTGTTAAGCGAGAGAAAATATCACAATATCAAATCCTTATGTACAGTAGGTTTCTTCTTCATCCTCACCTTCCAGCATTCTCAATTGGGACCTAGGATGACAAGCACGTAATTGATTGACATGAACCCATTTCTCTACAAAACCATCATTCTTGACAATTTTTATTTTGTAAGCCACAGGTGAGATCTTATCAATGATGGTGTATGGACCTTTCCATGAAGGAAGAAACTTCTTTTCTTTGCTTGATTCCGAGCAAAATTGTACAGATACACCTTATCACCTGTCTCGTACTCCTTCTTGGTGGTTTTGAGATCATAATAAGTTTTGTTACTTACGGCTGCTTTCTCGAGGTTCTTTTGCGCAAAGGCAAAAGCGTGCTGGAGATGTTGACGTAAGTGTTCCACATACTGATGTGTCATGGCTGCATTGATCAGATTATGATCTAATGTGCGATACAACAGATGTTGTGGAAGAACCATTTTCCTACCTGTCATCAGTTCAAAGGGCGACATCTTAGTGGCAGCGCTTGGCGTGGCTCTAATAGCCATGAGCACTAGAGGTAATTTTATGTCCCAGTCTTTACCTGATTCTTTGATGAATTTCTTAAGGATGTTGACTATTGACTGGTTATAGCGCTCCACTGCTCCACTAGATGCTGGACGGTGTGCAATATGCAACTTCCGTTTAACCCCCAAGATTTTCCACAGCTTAGTCATTACCTCACTCGTAAAGTGCCGACCCTGATCCGACTCGATCCTTAATGGCAAACCAAATCTGGAAAAGACATGGTTAACAAGCAAAGTGGCACACGTTTCAGCAGTGTTATTATGAGCTGGTAAACATTCTATCCATTTGGTGAAGAGACAAGTAACAGTCAACATATAACGGTTACCTCTGGATGACTTTGTTACAGGACCTATAAAGTTAATCTGAATATCATACCATGGTAATGAGAAACCCTTTCTTTGAAGCGGGGCACGATGCGTGGGGCCTTGAGGTTGGAATTGAGCACAAACCAGACAACCCTGACAGTATGTTTGGACATCTTTCAACATATGAGGCCAGTAAGCATAATCACGTAGTAACTCATGAGTAATCTTTTCACCACGGTGACCTGCTGTGGGTGCGTCATGGGCATGTTGTAACATTAGGCCTCTAAATGTAGTGGGAACTACCCACTGTTGAAGACCATTCTTAGATGTCCTCATTAGTAAACCATCCTGAATCTTTGAACTGAGATTAGGTTCTCACAAGTAATTGGAGATCTTCCTTTTGGGCATAGTCTTCCTCTGATAGGGGGTTGTTAATAGGATCCTCAATGTGTTTATAAAAGATTCCAAGTATAGGATCATCTTTTTGGCTTTTAATCAGATCCTCACTTGTGGATTATTGACTCCATTGTGCCACATTGTTTGTAGTTTGAGTGTTAGCTCGTTGTCTAGTGACAGCTTCAATGTGTATCTGTCCTAATAACTTATCTATGTCCACACTTGTTCCATTTATGGCACCTTGTTTAGCAAGTTGATCGGCTAGATCATTACCTTCCTTGTCCATGTTCTGAGTTTTAGAATGACCTTTAGTTTTCTTCCAATAAATGGTTAGATCATTACTTTTGACTAATTCATCAATGGCACAGAATAGCTTGGCGTGTTTTACAGGTTTGTTATTGGACTGTAACATGTTATTTCTTTTCCAAGTAGGCAGGTATTCAACAAAACTATTACGTACATAATTGGAATCGGTGACTATAACAAATTCTGTGATGTTGTGCTCTATAGCAATTTGAACAGTTTTGTATACAGCTTCTAATTCGGCCACTTGGCTGCTCTTAGCACCAATGCTATACACTACTGAAGTGTCTGCAAATCCACTGGTCCAAGAGATTCCAATACCTGCTACTAGTTTTCTCTCCTCCCCTGCGATGGTGTGATAAGCACAACCATCAATATACACACATGGAAGTAAAGGACAGTAATCCTCATCGTATGCTTTGTAAGGGGAAGAGATTTGTTCCTCTAAGAAATCCTCCATTGGCTCCTCTTTATGAGAATGAGCCGCACAATCATGAAGTTCGGCAAGTCCTTGAGCTACTGGACTCTTTTTATTTCGTTTATACCGAATTTCTAATGGCCAACCTTGTAAGGATAATGTCCATGCAGTTATTCTGCTATTGGACAAATTGCCATCTCTTATTTTGTCACTTTGTAAATATTGTAGTGGTTGGTGTGCCGTTTCAACGATGATTTTCTCACCCTGAATATAACTTCTGAAGTTTTGAAGGGCCCAGACTGTGGCTAATAGGGCTTTTTCACAGTCATTAAATTTTACCTCTACAGGTGACAGGGCCTTGCTGGCATATGCGATGACCTTGTTTAATTTGTCTTGTTTTTGACACAATACAGCACTAATGCTGAGATTTGTAAAACCAGTTTCCAGATAAAAGGGTTTACCCCCCTCTGGATATATGAGACATGGGGCTTGGGTGAGTCTCCTTTTAAGTTCAACCATGGATTGTTCCTGGTCTCCCCCCCATGTCCATGGTACATCCTTCTTGAGCAATGTCAACAATGGTTTACTGATTTCTGCATAATTATCAAACTTAGGTGAATAGTTCATCATACCCAAAAATGATCTCAATTCACTGACATTGGTAGGTGTTTTAGATTTCAACACAGCATCTACCTTCTTCTTTTGA
Source organism: Pelophylax lessonae (assembly GCF_965119305.1). NCBI lineage: Eukaryota > Metazoa > Chordata > Amphibia > Anura > Ranidae > Pelophylax > Pelophylax lessonae. Next base: position 273,792,822 of record NC_138769.1, on the reverse strand, counting down.
GGATTAAGGCCTTCGGAAGTGACCTCATGTCCCCAGAAGTTTACCTTGGTACGACACCACTGGGCTTTCTGTAATGAAATTTTAACACCTGCCTCTCTCAACTGGTTAAGCACATGCCTAATCTCTTGGATATGCTGTTCAAAGGAGGTGCTTTTCAACAAAATGTCATCCACATATGTCAAATTTCCCCTTTCGGTAGCATCAGGCATCGCCTTATGCAAAAATACAGCAAATTCATGACCTGCATTTATATAGCCAAACGGCATACGATTCCAGGTAAATTGTTCCTTGCCAAACGTAAATGCTAGTTTATATTGGTCTTCAGGTCTTACCTTGATGGTCCAATAGCCTTGGGCACAGTCCAGTGCAGTGAAAATTTTGGCTCCTTGCATTTGTGCCAAGCATTGGTCAATATATGGCACGGGCCAGCCCGGACATATATACACGCTTATTGAGCTGTCTGAGATCAGCACACAAACGCCATTGACCATTCGGTTTAAGGATACCAAGGATAGGATTATTATAAGAACTGTGCACCGATCTTATAATGCCTCTCTCCTTGAGATCCTTTATTATTTCCGCTAGCGAATCGTAACAAGCTAGTGGAAGACAATATTGCTTGACATAAATGCCTCTGGATCAGTTTGAATCCTAGCAATGTGGATATCTGTTTCACCACAATCATAGGAATCTTTAGCAAAGATATCCTGACATTCCAGGAGAACTTCTTTTAATCTTTGGTGCTCTAAGTCATTAGAGCATCCATCAGCTAAAGAGATTTCCTGTTGGACCATTTCTAAAAACCCTGGAAAAGATTCAGGTTGACCTATTTCATAGGCTTCTTCAAGTTTGTCAGTGAGGTCATGACTTGGCTTATTGGTCTCATTGATAGACCCACCATATTCCTTTGCTTCCTGCTCATTAAGTGGATGATCAAAGGTAAGGGAAAATTCCTCCACCTGGCAGATACCTTCTTCAGGATAAAAAGGATAAATAAAATTAATGGTGAACAATCCTTCAGGAGAAGAATTAAATGTTTGTTCGACCATCTGCTCCTCGGTGAGATATTGTTCAGGAATTAGGCCGATGACTACATTTTGAGATCCAAAAGTATAATAATCTGAATCTAAGGCCAGACCAATTACAGTGTCTTTTGACAAATTGATTTCATTGGGAGTACTTTTGTTAACAATTATTTGAGTTTTGGATTGGTGAATATTTACCATGGGGATATGACTTACTGAAATTCCCAGTTGTTGCATCCTATTTGAGAGGCATATTAATGCATCAAGGTTCTTTAATTTTTGGCCTTTTGGTACCTGAATAGGAAATTATTGGAACCTGGAGGGATGACATTTTGTGGTACTATTACCTTTACTGCATATGGCAGTATCTGGGATGATCTGAGGGCCTCATATTCATTCATGAAAGCACATGGATTCTCTTTTAATCTAGTCCACAATATGGAATTCACCACATCCATGTGTATGGCAAACCGATGTAATATATCGTTGCCAATGTACATTTGACATCTCGGCTCATTGAGTACCAGGAATAAATGAGTGGCTGTTTTACCCCCTATGAAAATAGATAACAGGCATCTTGCAATGACATTGTGACTATCAGAGTTATCATCCAATTCATGGACCCAGTTATCTTGAGGGTTAGGATACCTAATTACTTTAGGATTGGCCACTTGTTTTAGCAGATCCCTACTAATGTAACTGTGTTCTTGGCGCAGATCCAGTTTAGCCCTTTTAGTTCTTCCCAGGTCATTAACCTGTAGGGGAAAGAACATGTCATCATTCACCTTTTCAATTCCTGCTAAGAATTGTGTATGATCACTAAACACAGTAGGGACAGGATCTCCGGGATGAAGGTGAATGGTCAGAATATCATGTTCCAAACAAACAGTTTTAACTCTTTCAGGGGACACACACACATATGGTGTTGTCTTCCTGTCCACCAACTGTACAGGTGGGAGTGGCTTGTAGGAATGAGATGTCTGGAATTTGGGAATTCCTGAAATGGATCTCAATAGAGTCTGGTCTTTCTTCAATCACATGGCAGTTACTTTCACTGCGATAGGACTGGGAGTGCTCATAATTAATGGGCATTTTTGCTTGGGACCAAATAACCTTATTGATGAAATCCACAATGGGATTCAACCTCTTAAGGAGAACTATGCCAATAATCAAACGATCATAGGGCAAATCAACTATCAATGTGGGATGGTAAATTATTTTATTTCCCAAGTTGATGGGCAACCAAGCTTCTCCTCTGACCTTTAAAGCAGTGCCTGAAACACTTATGAGGTTAGCTTTAAAACTTTTCAGTTTGTATTTCTCAGAAGATAAATCCTGGATTTGTTGAAAATATTTCTGAGATAATATCTCAGAAAGCATGACTACCTGTATCCAATAAAGCCATTATTTGTGGTAAATCATTATGCAATTTGATTTCCAGTGTGATGTTTGGGGGATCAGCTGGATCGCAGGACACAGGCGTTGCAACCAAAGAAATGTTTATTAACTTAAACAGGCTTCATAGCAGCAAAAAAAAACACAAGGAAAAAACAGTCTCACCGACTTGAAGAGTCCAGAGCTGCTTTTGCAGTCAAACAGTCCCAACTTTTGAAGAGGGTAGCTTCCCCTGGCAACAGGTTCCCAGTCAGCACACTGACATGCACCTTCTTGGCTGTACAAAAGTCCACCATTCACCATCCACAGTCTCCTCTATGCTCCACCACACCCCATCTACAAATTCCTGTCCTTCTTAAACCCACTTCCTCTGATCAATGAGTTAACCCCTTTTGCTCCCTTAAAGGGCCCAGAGCCCAAACAGAGGGGAAATATAGCGTCCTTCAAGGACCCAACCTCTTCGACCTGTACATATCCCCCCCCCCTCTGCCCCAACACCAAGGAGGTGGAGGCAACAGTGGAGCTAAGACAATGGGCTCGAGAGAGGGCATCTGCATTTTGATGCTGTCTCCCGGGCCTGTGCTCCACTACAAATTTAAATTCCTGGAGTGCCAGGAACCAACGGGTAATCCTGGCATTAGTCCCTTTACTTTGTCTCATCCATGTTAAAGGAGCATGGTCCGAAATCAGCCTAAATTTCCTCCCCAAGAGATAATACCTGAGGGATTCTAAGGCCCACTTAATGGCTAAACACTCTCGCTCAACTATCGCATAGGTTTTCTCCGCTGGTGTCAGCTTCCTACTGAGGAAGACTACCGGGTGCTCCTCACCCTGAACAACCTGTGACAGGACTGCTCCTAACCCTGTATCTGAAGCGTAAGTCTGGACAATGAATTCTCTTGAAAAGTTTGGCGCCATCAGGACAGGGTGTTGGCACAGTGCTGACTTAAGCTCCAAAAAAGCCCTTTCAGCGTCTGCATTCCACTCAATCATGACCGACTTCCGACCCTTAGTCAGATCGGTCAGTGGAGCCGCCAATGTGGCAAAGTTGGGTACAAACCTCCTGTAGTATCCCACTATGCCCAGGAATGCACGTACCTGCTTCTTTGTTAGGGGGTGGGGCCAGTTCTGTATCGCCTCTACCTTGTTGACCTGAGGTTTTACCAGCCCTCTACCTACGATATACCCCAGGTATTTCACCTCTTCCATTTCCAAAGCACATTTTTCTGGATTCACTGTGAACCCCTCCTTCGAAAGGGAGTCCAGCACTGCCTGGACTTTAGGCAAGTGTGATTCCCAGTCTCTGCTAAAAATGACTATGTCATCCAAATATACGGAGGCATACTCTCGGTGAGGTCGTAAAATCCTATCCATTGCTCACTGGAAGGTGGCTGGAGCAGTTTGTAGTCCAAAAGGCATTCTTTTGTACTGAAAACTCCCCTCTGGGGTAGAAAAAGCAGTTTTCTCTCTGGCAGCCTTAGTCAGGGGGATTTGCCAATACCCCTTAGTAAGGTCTAAGGTGGTGATATACCTGGCTGGGCCTAGTCTCTCAATAAGCTCATCCACCCGGGGCATAGGGTAGGCATCAAACTTTGAAACTTCATTAAGTTTACGGAAATCATTGCAGAACCGCAGAGTCCCATTGGGCTTTGGTACCAACATGATTGGGCTTGAACACTCACTCTGCGATTCTTCAATAACATCCAGGTCTAACATCTTCTTTACTTCCTCTGAAACGGCCTTTCTCTGAGCTTCCGGGATACGGTACGGCCGGACACAAACTTTGACCCCTGGTTCTGTGATAATATCATGCTCGATAACCGTAGTAAGACCTGGCAAGTCTGAAAATTTTTCTTTATTTTTCTGCAAGAACTCCTTTGCTTGCTGACTTTGGATTTTAGACAGTGTATTTGCTACTTGGACACTCTCCACACCAACTTGAGGTTCAAGTCTTACACCAGCCAGGGAGGTCACCGGTTCCCTGTCTATCCAGGGCTTTAACAAGTTTACATGATATATTTGATACGGCTTCCTCTTGCCTGGTTGGTGGACTCTATAATTTACCTCCCCTATTTTTTCCACAATTTCAAAGGGACCTTGCCATCTGGCCAAGAACTTACTTTCCACAGTGGGAATCAGTATCGCCACTCGATCCCCCACTTGGAAGTGCCTTATTTTAGCGGCCCTATTATATACCCTCCGTTGAGCCTCCTGGGCTGTTTGCAAATGTTCCTTGACCAGGGGCATCACACTCATGATCCTTTCCTGCATTTGGGAGACATATTCAAGAACACTCTTATGCTGAATAGGTTCACTTTCCCATTCCTCTTTAACAAAATCAAGCAATCCCTGAGGTCTCCGTCCATACACCAACTCAAAGGGTGAAAACCCCGTGGAGGCCTGAGGCACTTCCCGAATAGCAAATAGGAGAGCTGGTAACAGGCAGTCCCAGTCTTTCCCATCTCTTTGTACCACTCTCTTGAGCATTGACTTCAGAGTCTTATTAAAGCGCTCTACCAAGCCGTCTGTTTGGGGATGGTATACTGATATGTGCAGCTGTTTAATCTGAAACAGCTTGCACACATCGGCCATAACCCTCGACATGAACGGAGTGTCCTGGTCCGTGAGGATTTCCTTAGGAAATCCAGTTCGTGTGAACAATTGGAATAACTCCCGAGCAATAGTCTTAGAGGAGGTATTCCGCAGGGGTAGCGCCTCTGGATATCTGGTGGCATAGTCAAGGATCACCAGTATATAGGAGTGACCTCGAGCAGACTTTACCAATGGACCCACTATATCCATCGCTATCCTTTCAAATGGGACCTCAATTATAGGCAGAGGGACCAAAGGGCTACAGAAGTGAGTCCCCGGAGCGGTTAACTGACAGGTGGGACAGGAGGCACAGTATTTCTTTACCTCCGCTTTCAGACCTGGCCAGTAAAACCGGTCGGTGATTCGTGCTTCTGTCTTCTCCATTCCTAGGTGTCCCCTTAAAACATCGTTATGGGCCAGGTCAAGAACCTTCCGTCTATATTGTTGGGGTACCAATAATTGTTCTTCCACATTTCCTCTTATTTGGTTAACCTGATAAAGCAATTCATTGCATACTGTAAAGTGTGGCCATCGCTCATTTGCCCCTGGCTCTTGTGGAACCCCATTAAATACCACAACCTGTTCCCGTGCCCAGGCCAAAGTGGGGTCCTGCATCTGAGCAGTACCAAATGCCCCCTGGGTAACACCCAAATCTGGTAGAGCAGGGGTAGAGGCCACTTCCTCCTCCTCTTCCCCCAGCATCACCTGAAGAGGAGAAGGTTCCCCCCCCCTCAGTATTCAGGTTGGTCTGTGGACCATGTATTTTGGCATCCTCAACAGTTTCAACATTACTTTTATCCAGTTCAACCTCCACAAAATTTGGCAGTTCAGGATTACTTTCTTCAACAGCAGGAACAGAGGACGTTTCTCCCCAGTCTCTGGGCCATTCATGTGGTTGTCCTTGTTCCCACAGTTTTGCAAACAACGGACAGTCTCGTCCTATGATCACATCATGCACTAAGTTTTCCACCACCCCCACCTCTTGAGTACCAGTGCCACATGCCGTGGAGATGGACACCAAGATGAGAGGGTACTCTCTAGTGTCTCCGTGAATGCACACGACCCGTAAAGTTTTGCTTACTGGGCCGATTCTCCCAATAACTCTAGGATGAACCAGGGTCACCATGCTTCCCGAGTCCAACATAGCCCTGGCAGGAAGGTGGTTTACTCGAACTTCACACTCGAACTTCCCCTCACCAAGATCCAGATGTGTTGTGCATACTTTATGGGCATAAAAAGACCCCTTTTGGAGGACCCCGCATTCCATGGGCTCCTCTTGCAGTGGGCAGTGTGCCCGGGTATGGCCCCAGGAATGACACCGCCAACATTGTATATCCCCCACTTTCCGAGCAGGAACAGGCCTCTGAGGAGGCACAAGGAGTGACTCCTGGCCTTGTGGAATTGTTGCTCCAGGGTTCCGTGGGATTTCCATCCGAGCGGCTGCAGTTGGCCGAACCGGCCGACACGTGCTGGGGCCTTGGCGCTTGGTAGGGCCAAGAAGATCCTCCACTACCGTATATCGTTCCACCATCTCAACAAGGTGGTTCACTGTTGTGGGGTCTCCATGGCTGACCCATCGTTGAAGGTCGTCTGGCAGGGACCTCAGGTATCGGTCCAACACAACTCGTTCCACAATTTGGAGGCTAGACAACACCTCGGGCTGCAGCCATTTTTTTTACCAGTTGCACCAGGTCATGCATTTGGGACCTTGGTGGCCGGTCTGGATAATATTTCCACTGGTGCACTCGTTGGGCCCGAACAGCCGTAGTTACCCCCAGACGAGCCAAAACTTCTGCCTTTAATCGTTCATAGACTTTCGCTTCTTCAGGTGGTAGATCAAAGTAGGCCTTTTGAGGATCTCCGGTGAGGAAAGGAGCAATGAGACCGGCCCACTGGTCCTGGGGCCACCCTTCTCTCTCTGCCGTCCTCTCAAACGTAGCAAGAAATGCCTCTACATCATCACTCAAAGACAACTTCTGCAGGAAATGACTGGCCCTTACCGTCACCTGGTTGCTAGGGGTAACCGCTGCCTGTTCATGACTCTGTGAAAGGTGCTGTACTACCTCTTGTAAGGCCTTCACCTGAGTCTGTATAGCTCCTTGCTGGGCTGTCAGCTGGGTTACCAACAGGTGAGTACTTTCTTGTTGTACCTCCAGCTGGGTTGCTAAGCGCTGATTAGCTTCCTCATGACGAGTTTGCGCTTGCATATTAGCCAGGGATAACTGTTTAATTAGCTCCTCCATTGTTTCAGCTTTTAGTGCGGCTTTAACCCAGGACATAAGTAAAGTGTACTGTCCCTTTAAATGTCAGTTTCAGTCCAATGCAAAAAAAAAAAAAATTGTTTTTTTTTTCTTCTTGTGCCTGTTACTCAGTCCTGCCCGCATCCTCCACCACTTGTGATGTTTGGGGGATCAGCTGGATCGCAGGACACAGGCGTTGCAACCAAAGAAATGTTTATTAACTTAAACAGGCTTCATAGCAGCAAAAAAAACACAACAAGGAAAAAACAGTCTCACCGACTTGAAGAGTCCAGAGCTGTTTTTGCAGTCAAACAGTCCAAACTTTTGAAGAGGGTAGCTTCTCCTGGCAACAGGTTCCCAGTCAGCACACTGACATGCACCTTCTTGGCTGTACAAAAGTCCACCATTCACCATCCACAGTCTCCTCTATGCTCCACCACACCCCATCTACAACTTCCTGTCCTTCTTAAACCCACTTCCTCTGATCAATGAGTTAACCCCTTTTGCTCCCTTAAAGGGCCCAGAGCCCAAACAGAGGGGAAATATAGCGTCCTTCAAGGATCCACCCTCTACGACCTGTACACCAGATAATACCTGTCATCAATTTCCTGTAGTGAACACAAATATTTGGAATGATCAGTGAAAATAATGTCATGCTGTGTCTTACCCCGCGACCCCCCTTCCTTTTTCACACAAGAGTGCGTGCCTGTCAGTTTCACAGAAGAAGTTTTGGAAGGCTGCAAAATAGAGTCACAGACACAGACAAGTCGCCCCTCCTCCTTGCCATCTGGCATTGGAAGGGTTAAATTCTTTTCAGGCATACAAACAACAGGTTCAATGATTTCACTTCTAGGAATTGATACAGTACAGGTATTTACATGACTGGAAACTTCTGTTATTGTGGGTTGCTTTCTGCAGCATTCGGTCCTAAAAAAGGATTGTTGGATTTGTTACTAAGAAGCTGGGATATTTTTTTCCATCTGTTCTGCCATAACTCCCACTTGGTTCTGCATCTGATCCATTCTATCATAGAGATTAATCCTATTTTTCCAGTGACCACTGGGGGCTGGATTTTTGGAATTAGCAGTCTGAGACTTGTCAGAACCTTCCGATCCAGAACAATTATTTTGATTTTCTTTAGGGCTATTTTGATAATTCCTATACTTACCTCTCGGGTATCTTTTTATCTGGTGCGCTATCAATGACTGGACCCTTTTTATCATCTGGATGGGGTTTAGCCTTATTTAATTTGGGAGTATTGGGGTCTTTAACCACATCTGCATAACTCCTTTTTGGGGCTTCAAAGTATCCCTCATCTCTTTTATTATGAACCTCAGCAATTTCATTATTTGGCTTTTTAAACCTCTTATCCTGAGTCTCCTCACTAGTTTGCAACACAGCAAAAAGGGTTGTACTTTCTGATAGTAAAAACTCTAGACCCCATTCGGGATTATATTCCCTGGCCAGAATAATTTTGATTTTATTTGGCAGAGCATCGTAGAACAGTTGGATAAATTCATGGTTATCAAATTGGGGATTTTCCTCAGCCAAGCTATAGGCATTTTTGAGAATGGCCAAAAATTCCCTAGGGCTTTGATTTGGCCGACATTTCAAAGTAAACATGGCCTTCCTAGCAGCCGTGGCTGTTTGATAAGGACAAAATTCAGTTTTTACTTCTGAAACAACTTCAGACCAGGTATTTATACCCATATCTCATAGGGAATTAAAGAAAAACCTGTATCTTGATTCAAACACCCATGAAATAAATTGGACCTTCTGCCTGTCATGATTTAAATTTAGGGTCAGCATAGCCTCTTCATAGGCTTCTAAATGATTAATAATAGAAGGAGAACCTTTCTTGGTAAACAGACCTACTGTTTCTTTTAAGAATTTTATCACTTTTGGGCTATCACAAACAGGTTGAGAAGTCTTTCTTCCACTTCTCTGAGACCGTTTAGGAGTTAAGGTTGAATTCGCTTTGGGAAGAGAATGTCTTTTGGGTCTAAATATCTCTTCCTCAAATGGGTTATTGGAGTCACTCTCAGAATCTGACATTTGAGTATTTATGGGACGTTTAAAAACATTATGTTCAGCAGATGTTCGGCTCAAAATTGTAGGGCCATTTTCTCCCTTCCGAATAGAAGGTGTAACTTTTTCACTGATGGTTTGTTTTTCCAGCAGTGGGTACAGATAAGCTGAATCCTCTAACTCCTGTTGCATTAATTCTTTAGAAAACTTCAACCCGTCACATTCTATTTTTAAAGCATTCCTCTGTCTGTCGCATGTTACCAATTCACTATGTTTTTGACTCAGTTCTTTTCTTAGAGAATCAATTATTTCTTTGGTCGGATTGCTTTGCTCTTGATGACCTGATATGTGATCAGTCAATTTCTTATTTTCATCAAACAAATTTTTAGCTTGATTTCTATACTCACGAATTGTTTGTTGTGACTGTTCAACAATGTTAGCCTGAGATCTCAGTTCATTTTGAAACTTGTTCAATTGAGCAGCTAATGCATCAATTGTGTAAAGAAATACTGGAAATGATCTATATATCAGTCCATCTTTATCGTTCTTATTTCTAGCATCAGCAATCTGACAAAGGAATAAAGCTACCCATGATTCTTCGCTCCATATATCATTTACATATCCTGCAATTCTTTGTTTCATTTCAACTACCCAACTATTGAGTTCATCTTTAACATCCAATCTATCTCTTACATAAGACATCACATTAAATTTGACCTTTTCTCTAGTCTGTTCATTGTGCATACCCGTTTCCAGTTCTGGTTCTGTTTCTGCGCCAAAGGGAAGTAATTCATCTGACACACCTACAGATTCAGCCATGGTCAATATGGTAACCAACAATAACAACAATGAATTAATGTGAATGGCAATAAAATATATATTCTGCACAATTATAACCCTTATTTCACTAGGTACTTATCTCGCGCTCGGGCCTCCAATTATGTCAGAATGTTTATACTGCTCTGATATAACAGTGTCTATCTATGCAAATAAGCAAAGATCTGTAAGTAGGAGATTCTGAACTTATTTCCATAAATCAACAAAATGCAAGATCGTTTTAAGTGACAATAAACTGAAGATAAGGATCATACAATTTCTGTGCAAAAATATATATATATATATATTTACTGAATACTTAAGTGCAAGATAAAATGTCAAAATATAATTGGTAATAAACACAAAGTTAGAATAAAATACAATGAAACAAATCACACAGGTAATATGAGAATAAAATCAAAGAATTTTGTCTTAGAATGATAAAATGATCATAACCAAAGACTTTTTAGAGGATGATTAATAGTCTACCAGGAAGACATAAAATATGGCAACCAACATGACAGATGTGACACTATGTTTTAAATAAGGTTGCATGGATCAACATTGTTGCACCACGCCTCAAAAGTCCAGATTAGTATTGGTAAAATATATTTCTATTTATTTAATCTACTATAAAGAATACATCACAACTAAACCATATACTAAAGCCAAAATTGCTTGCAATTTCAAGAAAAGAAAATTAAACCAATTCTGCAGTTAGAATGGTCCCAAACTCAAATCTTGATACTAACAGTTTCAATGATGGATCAGTTAGGTGCATCTAATTAAAGCAGATCAAACTCTTTGCAGGAAAAATAGGAATATACTCTACCAGCCAAGTCTTATTATCTGTGATGTCACGCTGTCTTGGCTTACAGGGTCAAATGTCACCCTCAGTGTCTCAGAGCATCTGACTTTTCTTACGATCTCTCCAGTCCTCTCTCCTTCCTCCCCCCTCTAGCTGACAAGAACCTTTTATGCCCCCAGCAGTGTGGGTGGGGATCTCATTATCATATAAATTCTAAGTCACTAGAAGGATCTGATTTCTATAATCAATGACTGCAATTAAAATGAAACAATCACTAGGGGCAGTATTGTATTACTCTTATATTCACTATATAGAATATAACAATTAAAATTTGAACCTTATGTTGACAAAGAGCCTATAATCCTTGACCTTCTAGACCAGACTTCAGGCAGGGCCAAAAACAGTTTTATGATATTTTACCAATTACGAAAGTTTACTGAAATCTTTCTAACCTGCAATGATGAGTCATCAAAATCAGTTAATGAAACAAAATATCATATTTAACGTTTTCCTACACATCTATGTATGTTATTCATATATATATATATACTTCATTGTTAATATTATTTTACATAGGATTATAATATATCTTTAAATCTTATTTTTTTAAATGGGTCTAAAAACAAAAAAAAAAAATACTGACCAGGGTTTATGACTACCACACAGACAAGATTATCCTGGTATAGCGTCAGCTAGACTTTATCTTAAAGAAAGTTAAACAGACTATTTATTTATTACCTTCGGTCAACACAGCATGTCTGTTGAAACTTTTTTTTGAATAGACACCTTTCCTAAAAGGAGGTTTGAACTTTCAGCAACCTTCTACAACATGGATGCCACTGTTCAAAATTTGTAGATATGACCTATTTCCTTTATTTAATATCCCTCAATAATTCTGACAGCTGGTTATAAAAAACGATACCAAGATGATGCCTAAATCTGCAGGCATCATCCTGGTATAACCACTCAAAGTCCAGCAACATACCAGTACATTGCAGGGTTTTTTTTTCATGCAGCCTGTGGGCTGAACAAAGAAAAAGAGAACCTAACAGAAATCACCACAGTAATGTGTAGTATTACACACCATTAACCGCCCAAACAGCCAAACCCACTGATTTAATGGTGGGTATACATGACAATATTCCACATATACCTAAAGGTATTTTAACTGCAGGGGTGAAATCAGCCTACCACAGCTGCTGCCATCAGAGGTATCCATATATGCTGTGTGCAAACGCTGTTTGTGTCAGAATATATAAAATCAATGTTGCAGCCAACGAGTACCTGCAAGAGAAACAGGTTAACAAAAGAATGAAAAACAAAGTACAGTAAAAGTACAGTAGGAAGTGTAGAAGAACATAAAAATAACTTAGACGACAACTATTTTTTACTTTTTTATTTTATGTTTTTATGTATTTTTTTTTCTTCAACGTTAGAGTTCCAGGTTAGGGTCTCTCAAAATGACGATAGCCATCGAACATCTTTTGAGACCCTGTGTAAATGTGCCCTAAACTGTGCCGTGCTGTACCCTACGCTAATAATCCACTAGTGTGTGGTAGCGACGGAAACAGTCACCGTGGCAAAGAGCAGGTCGGTCAGGACAGTCGGGACAATAATTACGGGTGTCACGCCTAAATCTACGCTTGCTGCAGACACGGCATCTTTTTTGGGGGTATCTTTGGGTAGGGGTACTCGGGAGGAATTCCTGAAAATGCCTCTCATGCAGCCGGCTCACTGCATCTGGTTGGGGAATTTGGGCAGGAGCACCAGCTGAATACAGAAGGGCTCTGATTACCTCTTCTTGGAATTGAAAGAAGGATAATGTTCCGGCAGACGCTTTGTGTAAGAGAAAAGCGTTGTAAATAGCCAATTGAAATAGGTATAGACACTTTTTTGTACCAGCGTCTGGCCTTATGGGATCTTAAGTACGGTCCCATCATCTGGTCATTGAAGTCCACCGTTTCCATTTTACGGTTATAGTCATTGACACAGAGGGCCTTCTCAACAACAACACCGGTGACCGTAGTAATTTCGACTGTCGTGTCTGGGTGAATGGAGGACAGAATGAAAACGTTCAGTTTGTCCCTCCACTTCACTGCAAGCAATTAATCGCACCTCAAGCAGGCTCTCTCCCCCGAGCTCAGTGGGGCATTTACTAGCTGTTGGGGGAAGCCCCGGTGAGTAGATCGCATGGTGCCACAAGCGCCAATTTGCAATTGAAAGAGGTGTCTAAAAAGTGGCACGCTTGAATAAAAATTGTTCACGTACAAGTGGTACCCCTTTCCGAATAAGGGTGACACCAAGTCCCAAACTATCTTGCTGCTGCTCCCTATGTAGTCTGGGCAGTCGGGGAGCTCCACAGAGCTATCTTTTCCCTCGTAGACACGGAAACTAACTGTATAGCCTGTGGCCCTGTCACAGAGCTTGTGCAGCTTGACCCCGTATCTGGCATGCTTGCTGGGGAGATACTGTTTGATAGCAAGGCAGCCAGTAAACTTAATCACTCGTCAATGCAGACATCTTGTTGGGGGGTAAACAAGGCTGCAAAGCGCTGATTGAAGTGATCTACGAGGGGCCGAATTTTGTGGAGCCGATCATATTCAGGGTCTCCCCGTGGATGACAGAGTTCATTGTCGCTGAAATGCATGAACCGAAATATTTGTTCGTATCAAGCCCTGGACATAGCAGCAGAGAACACACGCATTTGATGAATTGGGTCAGTGGACCAATATAACCGCAATTCATTCTTTTTTGTAATGCCCATGTTGAAGGATAGGCCCAGAAAGATTTTAAATACGGGAATCGTTATAGGATTCCAGCCGAATGGTCTGGTAAGGGGTGAATTTATGTTGGCGGCGATGAATTGTTGTGCGTATAAATTTGATTGATCCACAATAGATCTGAGAAGATCTTCAGTGAAAAACAGCTCAAATAGTTAATGGTATTAAAACAAGCTGTTTCCACTTGGATTCCGGGTTGGGCAGTGAATGGGGGAAGTACTGGCGCTGTGGAGTCTGTGGGTTGCCAATTAGGACATGCCAGCGCTTCAGGGAGGGCACTATGGGCTCTACGGGCCTGTCTTCGAATATGCGGTGGCTGCGGGCCACTACTCGTGCTAGTCACCGCACCAGCTTCAACTGCATTTATGGGACTCGCCACGTCACCAAGTGTTACTGCAATGCTGGTTGTACTAGGTCCAGGGTGTACTAGGCCGCTCGTGCTTGCCAGATCACGAGAAGTGTGAGCGGCACTAGTACTGGCACTCTGCTGCATACGAGAAACATCCGGTTCTTGCATCTCAGAAACTCCAGAATGGGGTCAGGTACGCCTGATCTTAGCAGGGACCCCTCTGTCGCCAGAGCTATCTGCCAGTGAGGCTTCCCCATCGCTCTCATCTGACATGGTCAGTATACTGTAAGCCTCTGCACTACTGTACTAACGTTTGGTCATTTTAGTAACTAAATTTACCGGTACAGTAGTGTGACTAACAGGTAAAAAAAGCACCTGGTTGTCAAGGACTATTTGGTCGCTACAAAAAAAACTGCTAGTGCTAGCAGAGATCAGGCCTGACTCTGCTAACGCAGCGGTTTTGTGTGATATGCGTTTTTTGGAAGTGACAGTAATCTATTGATTACTACACTTGCCTGGGTAGGGTGGACTGGGCGGAGGGGCTAAACGCAGGTGCTGGCAGGAATCAGTGCTGATTGTGCAAACACTGCGTTTTGGGAACACTAAACTATGGGGACGCTAGTATAGTTCTGATCAGATCAGATATTGATCTGCTCAAACACTATACTAGTAATGGAGGTGTGTGTGTGTATGTGTGTTAGTGTACTTGACTCTAACTGACGCTAAATAACGGTGGTGTAGTGGGACCCTGACGCTAACTAACTTAAGTTGCGTCACCGTGACACTAATAAAGTGATAATCACTGTATATAGTGATCACTGTGACAGGGCAGTTAAGGGGTTAACTGGGGGAGATCAAGGGGTTAAACCTTTCTAGGGGATAGATGGTGGGTGGCCTAAACCTATTTGGGCTTAGCGCAAGCGCAAATTAGGGTCACAAGTGACACTAATACAGTGATCAGTAGTTATCTGATCTACTGTATATATTAGTGCACTGTGTGATAGGGAGTGAAGGGGTTAACTGGGGGAGATCAAGGGGTTAAAAGTTTATTAGGGGATAGACGGCGGGTGGCCTAAACCTATTTGGGCTTGAGGCAAGCGCAAATTAGGGTCACAAGTGATGCTAAATACAGTGATCAGTATTTACCTATATACTGTATTTAGTGCACAGAGTGATAGGGAGTGAAGGGGTTAACTGGGGGTGATCAAGGGGTTAAAACTTTATTAGGGGATAGATGGCGGGTGCCCTAACCCTATTTGGGCCTAACGCAAATGCAAATTAGGGTCACAAGTGACACTAATACAGTGATCAGAAAAAGATCTGTATACCACTGTATATAGTGTTCACTGTGAGGGGTTTGGGGGGTGATCAAGGGGTTAAATGTGCCTATGTGAGGTAGTGTCAGTGTAGTGTTTGGTGGAACTCAAGTTTTTGATGTCTCTCTTTTTTCTCCTGGAACCGAAAGGGCTCCAGAAGGGAAAGTTACATCACTTCCCCTGCCTGTGTTTACATTACACAGGCAGGGGACAT
The DNA here is from genome assembly GCF_965119305.1 of Pelophylax lessonae. Classification (NCBI taxonomy): domain Eukaryota; kingdom Metazoa; phylum Chordata; class Amphibia; order Anura; family Ranidae; genus Pelophylax; species Pelophylax lessonae. The sequence goes on along the minus strand of NC_138769.1, from coordinate 273,777,259 downwards.
GATGCCATTGGCTGGAACCGATCACCAGATCCAGACCAAAAATCATTGATCTGTATCTGGTGACTGATCGGTTCTCTGCCGAATCAGACCAGGATCGGCTCACGGACGGTATCGAGCGCTGGATACGACGCTGGACGGTATCGAGCCACTTTGCCGCAGTACCAGATCAGTGAGCGGTTGGCAAGTGGTTAATGATTAGTAAAAGGTGTACTATAAAGTACCAATGTGTAGCTATATAAAATATAAAGTGCTCTTGTCCAATTTTCCAACAGATATAATACAAATTCCTTATAAAATGACAAATATATAATAACTGATAGAGGCAATAAATAATAAATAGTGCTGGTTCAAAGTTCGTGATAGTGCTTAAGCAGTCCACAGTCCATAAATACAGTGCTTGTCCTGGACTGGACACTGGACGCTGGAGCGTGTTGCGTCACTTCCGCTAGTGGTGGTTTGAGGGCCGTGGAATGCACGGACCCGCATGTCAGCCATATACCGCATCATTTTCTACTAAACTGTGAGTGGATATTTGCTTGTATTAAATAAATGATTTAATATACTACACTATGGGCGTATTTCCATACTCTTTCCATATGTGAGCGATGGCATCGTAGGAAGCCAGTAGGAGAGCTGGGAAGTCCAGGGACATATCTTTACTGCAACTAAGGCTTTAGGGGTAAGGATTTGTGGTGAGTGCATAACCATAAGGGGATAAGCATCTGCATGAGCCTTGATGCACTAAGGAAGGAGGAAGCACTGTCCTTCTAGGTTGTGAATATATTTTACAGCACAAGATCACAGGGAAGCCTCCCCATTGTTATCAACACGGATTTAAAGATAAAGGAAGCACGGGCACTTTTAGCTATTTGGTAATAGCTGCAACCACATACAGGACAAGCACTGTATTTATGGACTGTGGACTGCTTAACCACTTTAATACAGGGCACTTCCCTCCCTTCCTGCCCAGGCCAATTTTCCACTTTTAGCGCTGTTGCATTTTGAATGTCAATTGCGCGGTCATGCAACACTGTACCTACACCAAATTTATGTCATTTTCCCCCCACAAATAGAGCTTTCTTTTGGTGGTATTTGATCACCTGTGCGATTTTTACTTTTTGCTAAACAAATAAAAAAATACTGAAAAGTTTGAAAAAAAAAAAAGTTTTTTTGTTTATGTTATACAATTTTGTAAATAAATACGTTTTTTCCTGCACTGATGAGACTGCACTGACAGGCACTGATGAGGAGGCACTGATGGGGTGGCACTGATAGGGGCACTGATAGGTAGCACAGATATGCAGCATTGGTGGGCACTGATAGGCGGCACTGCTGGGCACTGATAGTCGGCATTGATGGACACTGATAGGTGGCACTGTCGGATAACACAACCACATTCCCGCCGTCATTTGCCTATAGGGCGGGCGGGAAGTGGTTAAGCACTATCACGAACTTTGAACCAGCATTATTTATTTTTTATTGCCTCTAACAGTTATTATAAATTTGTCATTTTATAAGGAATTTGTATTATATATGTTGGAAAATTGGACGAGAGCACTTTATATTTTATATAGCTACACATTGGCACTCTATAGTACACCTTTTACTAATCAATATAAAGTATTTATTCTCATGCATGCCACTCCCTCTAGTGGCTGGGAAGGGCACATTCAGCACTTGGTGGTTTAGGCTCCATGTACACGGGACCCTAAAAAAAGTCCCTTGAAATGCTGGAATTTTTAGGACGTTTAAAATGTCCGTTGTGTCGCGTTTGCACCCGCGTTTAGCGGGTGTTTGCGTTTAAAACTGTTCCTAGAGGTCAAAAAAATAATTCCCCTTTAAAATGGAAAAACGCGAGGGCTAAGCGCAGGTCATCGCGTTCGGCAGCGTTTGGTCGTTTTTTTGTGTTTGAAACGCCGGGAAACACACACGTTCAAACGCAAATAATTGCTTTCCAAAAAACATCCCTGAACTCAACTGCTTGCAAATGACTGTAAACGACCCTGTGTACATGGACAGATAAGATAACATAGAGGTGGGTTCAGGGGCTTCTGAAAAAAAGCCCAACTGCTCCTAAACGGTCGTTTACAAGTTGCAGTGTACATGGACCCTAATACTATAAGTACAAGAGCACTTTTTTCGCCATTATCTGATTACAATATTGTTTACGGTATTTGTTTGATTACTTTTATCACAATTTTACCAAATTCAGAGGAGCGCCTACCTCATACTCCTTTTACAACATATCCAGATTTCCATTTAGGAAATTCAGAGGTGGCAGCAAACTCCCATTACTGACAACCCCATTTTTTTTTTTAGCACAACATCCACATATCATACTTAATTTCCAGTGCGCGGGATGTTTTCTAGATTTTCTTGCTGTACTGTATTGAAAACTGACTTCTGACACTCTGATTAGCTCAAAAGTCCTTGACTGTACTGCACCCTCCAGTCCTTCCTGTCTGAGGTAGCCTCTAGTAACACTGCTGCAACTCTCAACACTGTACACTGCCACTGTACACTTAATACTTTAGGGTCCACTCACTGGCACCCCCTTTTACTGAATACTTCAGGGCCCAACCACTGGCACCCCCTTTACTCTTCAGGGTCAACACTGGCACCCCCTTTTACTCTTCCTGCACCAGCTAGCTAGCTCCAGAATCCCTCTGACCTTCCCTCTCACTAGGAAGACCCCCAGGGGCAGTTTGCAGTACTCACGACTGGGAATGCTTTCCTGAAACTCGACCCCTCTCAGCTCCGCTGGTCCTCAGCACACCGGATCCTCTCTGCAGCTCAGCCCTCTGTTCACTCAGGCAAGCCGCCTGGGACACCCGATTCCTCTTGACAGGAGGAGAGACAGCCGTACTCTCCCTCCTGGGAATTTGCTTCTCGCCAAAGACGCTGTGTCAGGTGCTCCCATCAAACTTGTATCCACTCCCAGAATGCTGTGCGGCAGAATCTGCCTTTCTGGGGTAGATACAAGCCTGAGTGTGCCATTGGCTGGATTTCCTACACTGCCCAATGAGAGCCCTCATTGAGCACAGTGGGGAGACTCCCCAGTCTCAACAGTCACACCTGGGAACCATGACAACCTAGCTGAAAATCATGGCCCTGCTGATAAGCAGACATGGCCTACTATATGTAGTCCTGCCCCCCTGGGGGTGGCTTGTTGCATGGGCATCCTCGTCACCTCTTAAACCCTGAGCCTGCTCCAACCCATCTGACACTATCAGTTCTGTCATGGTAGATAACTGAGACCAATTAATAAGCAATTTACCGCTCTTTTGGCTTTTGAAGTGAAATCAAAGTATTCAAACAAAATCAGAAATAACACAGTTGTTGCAAAGGAAAAGGATCCTGAATCCCCAACCAAGGATTTATGCCTTTCAGCTCGGCACCCAGGATCCAGAACACCAGTCACACATATATACACAAATAAATGTGTATGTATGCAAGAGGATTGTGTTCTACAACAGTTAACAATACTTTAACTAAACAGATATGGTCAGAGAGTGACCGCAGATATACTTAATGACTATACTTAATGACTTAAATGCAAAATAGACAATATGATGATATAAAATCAACTGGCAGAGTGCACTCTGTGTACTAATGGGGGCCCCCTTTAAGATGAATTGCAGCGTCTCCTGGAGAGTGAGGCCTCACTTGTCTTCACCGGCAAGGAATCCCACAATCCAAGGAAAGTATTTGTAATCCAACAAAGGAAGGGAGGTTGAACTGTATTCCCCAAGACAACAGCAGTTGTAATCCACAGAGAGGCAAAGGTAGTTAATCCTATGAGTCACAACAGGTTAACAGCCTAGGACTGTATTGAGGGCTTAAGGCCGGGTTCACCCACCTCGCACTCTATTTGTATCTGCAGTGTCTAGTAGTTTCACTGAGTGTCAGTATGGCCTTATCAAGGTACACAATCTATTTGCCCTCCAGGAATCAGTCTAGGTCTGTATTGTAATAGAGATGTAGATACTGGATGTCTCTCACCCAAACCAGGAGATCCGCTTCCCTCTGCAACCAGGCTCCGTTCAATGTCTCTGTCCGCCTGTCAGCAACCCTCCGCTCGGTCTCGCCACCGAGACTCCTCCGCACACTCACACCGCCGGCTTCACTCCGGTGTCCGCTGCTAGGCCTCAACCTAAGTTCCTGCGATCCGCAGCAGCTCTTCACCTTCTTTCCAGTGTGCTGTCCTTGAGGCAAGAGAGAGAAGCAAAGTCCCACCTCCCTATTTATAACCACCCCCCCTCATGGAACCCGCTGCAGGGTTATGGGTGGTTTTTGATCCCTGGTCCTTAGATCCCCAGGGATGAAAGGACCACTTAGGGGCCGAGAAGAAAGGACCACACTTGTGAGGAGTCTCCTTACTCCTGGCAGTCTGAGGACGCAGAGTGCTCTTACCTCCAGTAAGTCCTTTAATGATCTCCTCTATGGAAGCTCCAAACAAGCGGTCTCCTACAAAAGGGAGATTCGTCAATACCTTCTTGGAAGCCTGGTCCGCAGACCCGTATTTCAGCCATATCATGCAGCGAAGAGTCACCGCTGTCACAGACACCCTGCAGGCTAGGGGGGGCGAATCCAGAGAGGCACAGATGTACTGCAACCCCTTGACTAACTGGTCCGCCAGCTCCGCCAGGTCAGGAAGAGGTTACCCTCCCTAAAAATTCTGGCGCAGGAGCTTAGCCCTTTCTGTTAAGGTCTGGGAAACCAAAATTATGGTAGAATGAAACCGGCCATGGTGAAAAGGTATCGGACCAGAGACTCCGCTCTCTTGTCAAAAGGGTCCTTAAAGGACGGAGAGTCCTCCACCGAAAGAAGGGTGGCTTTATTCAACCTGGAAACCTGAGAGTCCACCACAGGTGGTACTGTCAGTTTCTTTAGCAGGGAGTCTGCAAAAGGATACCTTCTAGCAAAACGCTTAGGAACCCCGATATGGTGTTTGGAGGAACCCCACTAACTTGCAACAATAGGCGGGAAAGGGGAATACTATCACTATCAGAGCACTCAGGATGATTGGATGCAGACCCAGTAGGGTTACTCGCATCTGCGCCGGCCAATCCTACCTCAGAATCTGAGGAAGCAGAGGATGTAGGTGAAGGCGGAGGACACTTTTTACTCGTCCTATTATGAAGCGCCAGTGACTGCAAGACTGCCATCATAGGAGACAAAGCGGGCTAGGACCCAGCAGGCTCCGCAGCCTCTGAGAGGTGGTCAGGTAGTAACACCTACTCCAGGGGCTCCATGGGTTAACTACAAGTCCCAGAGCACCAAAACTGCTATAGCAGAAAGAGAGAACCTTTTAACCCCCACAGGGACTCACCACTCCCTACTCAGATGCAGAGTGTCAGGCTGCACTCCGTGCGGCGATCAGAGAGAAAGAGGAAGTTCAGTGAACTGCCAATAGAGGGCCACCGCCGATTCACCTCCCCATAGCCTTAAAAAAATGGCCACAGTGTGATAGCAATGGGAAACTATAAGAAAATGGCAGTTGGACTACACAAACATGGCTGCCAATATATACAGCAGTCATCCACCACAAAATGGCGGCTACCGGGACCCTCAAAGGACCACCAATTACATATGGACAGTAGGGGGGGGACCCCAGTAGTACCCCCACCATGACCATCCCCACCCAAGAAAATGTGTTTGGGCAACCAGCGCCGCCCCTCCCCCCAGGGCCCCATCACACGCTCGACACCCTCACACAAAAACAGACATGGATGATCCGGGGGGGGGGGGGGAGGGAGCTAGGCATGGATGAATGGGGGGTGGTCCACAGAGGGACCCCGCTAGTGAGGGGGAGCGTATATGGGAAGGAAGGTCACTCAGGGGTCCAACCATCCCAGGGAGGGGCCCACGTCCACCCTGAGAAACCACCAGAGGGGAGGGGGGGACACTACTCACCACACCATGGGACTAGGCGGCACCGCTCCAGGCAGACCACCGCACCATCTTGGAATGGGGGTGCTGCAGGCCAGAGGTACACTGTAACTCCGGTCGTGACCAGGGCTATGCATTCTCACGATAATTTTAACTCGCCAGCCCCCGTCCAGTGGGGCTATGTCACAGCCAACCCAGCGCAGAGCTAAGGTTGGGTCTTGCTCGCTGGCTGGACTGGGAAGACTAAGGATCTAGAATATGCAGTCCGTCGCCCAGTCTGGCAGTTGATTGTAGTTCTCACAGGAACCAAATGGATTGTAGTTCTCACAGGAACAGAAAATAATACAAAGAAAAATAAAAGGATTCCGTTTAACCACTTTAGCCCCGGAAGATTTGGCTGCTCAAAGACCAGGCCCTATTTTGCGATTCGGAACTGCGGACAATTACGCAGTCGTGCGACGCTGTACCCAAACTAAATTGGCGTCCTTTTTTACCACAAACAGAGCTTTCTTTTGGTGGTATTTGATCACCTGTGCGATTTTTATTTTTTGCGCTATAAACAAAAAAAGAGCGACAATTTTGAAAGAATAACAATATTTTTCACATATTTTTATATGAAATTCTCAAAAAAAAATGTAAAAATAATTTTTTTTTAACATTTTAGGCCAATTTGTTTTCTGCTACATTTTTTTTTTTTTTTTTACAAAAAATATCGCAATAAGCGTATTTTGATTGGTTTGCGCAAAAGTTATTGCGTTTACTAAGGGAAAGATTTATGTCATTTTTATTGTTTTTTTTTAAACTAGTAATGGCGGTTTTTTTGCAGGACTGCGACATTGCGGCGGACAGATCGGATGTCTAACTGCCATTTTTGACACTTTTGGGGGTACCAGTGACATTACTACAGTAATCAGTGCTATAAATATGCACTGCTACTGTCAATATGACACTGGCAGGGAAGGGGTTAACTTTATTGGTGATCAAGGGGTTAAGTGTGACCCTAGGGGCATGATTCTGTCAGGGGGCGTGGCTTGTTAGATCATCACAGACACATAAGATCCTACATAGCAGGATCGCATAGCCTCTGTGATGATATAAATGAGAATGACAGACGGCTGTGTTTAAATCAGCCGTCTGTCCTTCTCCCTCTGCTGCGGGAGATCGTGAGTGACCGGCAGCCATCGGAGCCGCCAGTCACCCGCGCTAGCTCCCCAGGGAACGAGTGGGGGCGGTAGAGCGCTGCCAGCGGCGCACGCTTGCCCTCTACAGGCTGCTGAGCGAGCTACGTACAGATACGTCTCTTTGCCCAGCAGCGGCAGAGTGCCGCAGTATATGTACGGTGGGCAGGGCTGAAGTGGTTAACCACTTAAGACCCGGAAGATTTTACCCCCTTCCTGACCAGGCCCTATTTTGCGATGCGGCACTGCGTAATTTTAACGGACAATTGCGCGGTCGTGCGATGCTGTACCCAAATGAAATTGACGTCCTTTTATTTCCACAAATAGAGCTTTCTTTTGGTGGTATTTGATCACCTGTGTGATTTTTACTTTTTTCGCTATAAACAAAAAAAGAGCGACAATTTTGAAAAAAAACAATATTTTTTAAATTTTTTTTATATGAAATTCCCAAAAAAATAAATGTAAAAATCTAAATTTTTTAACATTTTAGGCCAATTTGTTTTCTGCTACATATGTTTGATAAATAAAATCTCAATAAGGGTATTTTGATTGGTTTGCACAAGTTATTGCGTTTACTAAGGGAAAGATTTCTGTCATTTTTATTGTTTTTTTTTAACGAGTAATGGCGGCGATCTGCGATTTTTTTTTGTGGGACTGAGACATTGCGGCGGACAGATCGGACCCTTGACTGACATTTTTTACACTTTTGGGGGTACCAGTTACATTACCACAGTAATCAGTGCTATACATATGCAGTGTTACTGTAAAAATGACACTGGCAGGGAAGGGGTTAACTTTATTAGAGATGCAGGGGTTAAATGTGTCCCTAGGGGTGTGCTTCTAACTGTAAAGGGGTGTGGCTAGTGATGTAACCACAGAGACATACGATCCTACATAGCAGGATCGTATGATCTCTGCAGTTAGATCAGGGAGAATGACAGGCGGCTTTGTTTACATTAGCCGCCTGCCTTTCTCCCTCTCCGCCGGGAGATCACGAGTGACCGGCGGACATCGGGTCCACCGGTCACACGCGCGGATATGTCAGGGAACGAGCAGGGGCGGGAGCGTGCCTCCGGAGGCACGCGCTTGCCCCCTAGAGGCATTCAGGCTAGCCACGTAGTACTATGTCACTTTGCCTGTACGGGGCTGACCGCCGCAGTAAGAGGTTAGAAAGGAAAAAAATACCAGGCCCAGAGATCCCAGCAAAGAACTAGGTCCTTATTCCTGACTAGGCAGCAAAAAACTGAAGTCCCATAGCAGGAAGTGGGAGTATACCCCCTGGGACTGCCCTATAGGCATAGTCAAATCTTTTTTCCGCCTAGTGTCCTACTCCTGAAGGGGGACAGCATAAACCCATCGGTCAAGAAAATCTGGAGCTGAGTCCGTCAATGAACAAAAGAGAAAATAATTGTAAAAAGAAAATGTAAATTAAAAAAAAATGAGGGTAAAAACAGCTTGAGGGATCCTTTTTTTGGCATCGGGTTCCCCTTAAAATCCATACCGGACCCGAGCCTGATTTTTGATTATATATCCTTTACCACCATATATTTATTTATCATCATCATCATATATACACCCCCCAATCATCCTCATTATTATTTACAATTATCACTTTATTTTATTTTTATTTATTCTTTTTTTATTATTAATTTGTATTATCTACATTTCCTCCAGACCTCTATTCCTTTGTTTTTAATAATTATAAGCATACATTTTTTATAATCATAAGCATATATTCTATTTAGACCTTATAGTAGGCATGAAGTTAATTTTATCTTCAATATCTTTGCTCTTCACTTCCCCTTCTTAATACTCATATACTTTCTGCTCTATAACACCACCATAGCATCAGGTTGTATTGTTGACAGCACAGTATATCCAGACATCTGCCCTGCTCTATAGCTGAATGCACAAGCAACTTCCTGTTCCAGCCGGAGAGCTAATTGCTTACAACTCATCATCACCATAACAACAAGTTACGCCCCCAGAGATCTCCGTCATTAAAACCCTGGCATGACACAAGGATCAGTATACCTGAGGAAGGAGCACGCATGCTCCGAACGCGAGCACCCCCTGCCACTACTGGATGTGACGCAGGATACTGGAATGCAGCCAGAGACACAGCAAGTGTCAGAATCCACCAACAAAGTCCGGACCAGTGGCTGCTCCAGTCCACCTAACCAACATCCCCACACAGTGTTGCAGATGAACCATCCAGTATGCTGACCCACAATCTCCTCTGTGTGCGTTTTTAATTGCTTTTATGTAATAAATTACTTTTATATACACACTATGGTGGCGCTGCTTTTTTCTCCCACACCACTTGTCTGTTACAGAGTCCATCTAGCTCTGTTTGAAGCCTGCAGCCACCACATCCATCCTTTTCTAACTAACCAGTGATTGAACTATTCTGTATATCACCTAACAAAGACTGAACAGTTCTATGGTCATGCATTCCTAGGCATGCACTTTTTGTACTTGACATTTCACTAGCGCTGGTCAAAGGTTGTATGTACTGTAAATGTTGCACCTGTTTTAAAGGTATACCAATTGTTCTTTATTCTTGCCTCTATGGGCTCTACTTGCTTATAGGTAGCATCACTAACATGATGGTCTTTTGCAAATGGCTCAGTTTTTTTTTTTTGTGTTTATTGATACAAATCAAAAGTTCATACTATCTAAACTCACATAGTCCCCAAATCTAAATCAGAAAAAATCTAACTACATCATCATAAACAAATTATACAAGAAACATAACATAATAAACAATATTTAGCAATTATTACATGATAAAGAGTAATGAAATAATAGCCTTCACAGACTTTCCATGTAAAACAGTACAAAATGGTATGTTATGCTGAATCAGCTGAACCATGCAAGGGAAAGGTAAAACTAAACTAATGAAATAATTAGTAGTTCTATACAATACTTGGATGAATTAAAGAACAGTTTTCAAGAAGAAGTGTAAGAAGCTGTTTAATTTCTGTTACACACTATTTAACATATTACTACCTAAAGCAAACTTTCCGATTTTTTCAAAATATAAAAGTTAAATAAATATATACACCCCTTAAGAAATAGCTATTTTGGCCAGACTTTTACTCAAAATAAAACATGGGTTACAAATGGTTGATACAATGGGTATGGAATGGACTGTTGCATCTAAAAAATTATTTGACTTATGGTACTGTTGATGGGATCAGTGGTTAACAAATTTAAAAAGTAGAAATGTGTATTTATATAAGTACTAAGTTTAGGTAGGGGTTTAAAGTCTCTAAATTGCAGCATAGACTGCAATTACTGGATTCCAGCTCCTTCCAAAAATAAGCTGTCAGCATTGTGAAAAATATAAAAGCAGTTCAAATTAAAAGTTAAATATTAAACTTGGTAAAAATGTGAATATGTGAAATGCAAAAGTTCATAAACAGAAACAAAATAAATGTTATCATTTTATCGAGTACACAAATCGACATTTTATCGAGTACACAAATCGACATATGTTCAGAACAAAGGATTTTCATCCCATCAAATAAAACATCAGGTCTCCAAAAAACTGGATTTTTGACCTACTGTAAAATCCCTCTCTCTTCATTGACAGACGCAGCTCCATATTCTTCTTGACCATTGGGTTATGCTACCCCCTACAGGAGTATGACACTAGGCAGGAAAAAAACTTTACCATGCCTATAGGGCATTCCCTGCAGGCATACACTCACTCATTCTGCTACAGGATTCAGTTTGTTTCTTTTTTCCAAAAAAGCTTTATTTAGAAGTATTCATAAACAAGGTATGGTTTACAACAGTGAAACAAGCCCGATCAACATTCTCTGTGGTTTGGTATACAACATAAGTTTGCACATAACATAACAATATGTTCATATAACAGGATTATATGCTAAAGAGAGTGGCAGTCATATAAAAGGAGGAGGGAATGAAAGATAATTATTTAATCACACCGTATAAGGAGGAAGGGTATACTCCACAGCTCCTGTTCTATATTAAAATTATTTTGGTGAACGGGTAGTAGTTATTTTAGGATGATATGGAATATTATAGCATTGTAGGGGAGCAAATGGCCAGCATAAGCTCCCGAGAAGGGGGCTGGGTCAAGGGGATAAAATATATAAAAGGTTGAGCTAGTTAGGATTCAGTTTTGTTGCAAGCAGTGTTTAGAAGAAAAACCCCCATCCCACTCAAAAATAGAGGGGCGGGTGCTGCGTCTGTCAATGAACTTCAGAGAAAAGGATTTTACGGTAAGTCAAAAATCTAATTTTCTCTGTCGTTCATTGACAGACGCAGCTCCATATTCTTCTTGACCATTGGGACGTCCCAAAGCAGTATTTGCATGAGGGGTGGGAAGACAATGCAGGAACGAAAGTAATTCCCCAAAGGCTAAACCTAGCCAGCCAGTGAACATGGAGCTCAACCAGGAACAACTGGACCTCACCTAAAACACATACACTCTCAAAGAGAAAATGTTCTCTTTTAAACAGCAGCCTGCAAAACCTTGCGGCCAAAGAAGCATCCAAAGATGCTAACACTACTATTCTACTTTGTAGAATTTTGTGAACGTGTGCCCAGGCAACCAAGCTGTCGACTTGAAAACTTGCATTACTGACGTCTGATGGCGAAAAGCCCAAGAGGCACTCAGCGCCCTAGTAGAATGCACCTTCACAGGGAAAGGTGGAACCTGACCCCTCAGTGAATAGGCCTGTACCACCGTCTGCCTGATGCATCTGGATATGGTCGCAGCAGACGCAGCTAATCCCTTGCGAGGTCCTTCCGTGAGGACAAAAAAAAAGAGTCTGATTTCCTGAAAGACTTAGTAGCCACCAGATAAACCCTAACTGCCCGAACCACATACAAAGAATGCAAGGGAATTTCCTTGCGATGCTTGGGTTTAGGACAGGGTGAAGGCAGCACAATGTCTTCATTCAAATGGAAATCAGAAACCACCTTAGGAAGAAACAACTGATTAGGTCAAAGTACCACTCTGTGGACCACAAGATAAGGTGAATAGCAGGATAGCGCCGCCAATTCAGATATTCTGCGAGCAGAGGTAAAAGCCAACGAAAAAGCTACCTTCTGCGACAGTGTAAGCAGAGGAACCTCCCTAATGTTTTCAAAGGGAGGTTTTTGAAGAACAGAAAGTACCAAGTTAAGATCCCACAGAGGTAATGGGGATCATATTGAAGGAGCCATATGGCGAACTCCTTGAATAAAAGTGCGAATTAAGGCATGTGTAGCTGAAGGGCATTGAAAAAACACAGCCAAAGCCGGCACTTGGCCTTTAATAGTACCAAAGACCAGACGCTGTTCAGCCCCTCTTTGGAGAAAAGTCAAAATCCTAGCCACCGAAAAAAGGCGAGGATGGACCTTCAACGATTCACACCATAAGATGTACGATTTCCACGTACGATGATAGATCTTTCTGGAGGTAGATTTTCTAGCCTTCAACAGTGTAGTAATCACTAATCAGAAAGACCTCTTTAATACCTGGCTTTCAACAGCCACGGCGTTAAAGCCAACTGTAAAGCAGGATGGAAGATTGGCCCTTGAGACAGCAGATCTTCCCTAAGAGGAAGTCTCCAAGGAGCATCAGCGACGAACCGTACCAGATCTGTGTACCAAGACCAGCGAGGCCAGTCTGGGGCCACCAGAATGACCGCAATCCCTTCCAGCTCTATCCTGCTCAGAAGCCTCGGCAGGGGTTTCAGAGGAGGGAAAGCATAGATCAGCTGACACTGACCCCAAGGAGCCTTCAGTGCATCTGTGGCGCTGGCCAGAGACATGGCTAATAATGTCTGCACCTTCTTGTCGAGTCGACGTCAGGTGTCCCCCACCGGACACACAGTCGGTGAAACACCTCCGGGTGCAGGGACCATTCCCCCCTGATCCAACACCTGATGACTCAGGTAATCTGCCTGCCAATTCTCCACCCCTGGGATATGCACAGCGGAAAGGGCTGGAACAAAATTTTCTGCCCAATTCAGGATCCCGGCCCCCTCCCAGGCCACCAAGACACTCTTGGTGCCCCCTTGATGATTGAGGTAAGCCCCGGCCATGGCATTGTCTGATTGAATCCGAGGTGGACAACCCTGCAGAGGATTTGTCCAGTGACTCAGGCAAAGCTTTATTGCTCTGAGTTCCAGAATATTGATCGGTAGTCTGGACTCCTCCAAGCTGTGTGTCCAGGACCCCTGGACACACAGCTTCCCAAGCACTCCTCCCTAGCCTGACAGGCTGGCATCCGTGGTTACCACGGTCCAATACAATGGGAGGAAGTACTTGCCCTGGTGTAGGGCTAACGAGTGAAGCCACCACAGAAGAGCACTCCTTGTGCTGTGACTCAACTAAATCATAGTGTCCAAAGATTTTGGATCTTTGTTCCACTTTACAAGAATTTCTCTTTGTAAGGGTCTCATGTGGAACTGAGCAAACGGAACTGCCTCAAAGGTCGACACCATCAGACCTAAGGCACGCCTGCAAGTTCGTAGAGAGGACAGGTTGCTGGATAACAGCAAACAAATCGCTCTCTGTAACTTTTGCAGCACTTCCGGGGGAAGAAACACCCTCGCCGAAGCGAAGTCCAGAGTCAGGCCCAGATAATCCCGTTTTGAAGATGGTACCACAGCAGATTTTTTTAAATTGATGTTACAACCGAACTCTTGCAGAGTCTGTACAGTGATCGCCAAGTTGCCCAACAGGACCGAATGCGAGTCTGCTCTTAAGAGGAGATCGTCCAGGTGCCCAAGTACCGCAATGCCCCGTTGTCACAGTAATGCCTGTGAAGACCCTGGGAGCAGAGGTGAGACCAAAGGGTAATGCCACAAATTGATAATGCTCCTCTCCTACAGCGAAGTGAAGAAAATGCTGGTGTCCAGCGTAAATAGGGATGTGTAGATATGAGTCTTTGATATCAATGGAGGCCAAAAAGGCTCCTTGGTGTAGGGACACAACTACCGTTCGAATGGACTCCACCCAAAACTTCTGTACCGCACAAAATGGTTCAGAGCCTTGAGGTCCAGGAGTGCACTTTGCCTTATTTCCTGGGAACAGTGAACAGGTTTGAATAGAACCCCTTAAAGGGTTCCCGAGAGGGAAATGGCACAATCACCCCTAGCGACAGCAGATCTTGTACCGCCTCTTGTAGATCCCTCAACCGATCTGGAGATTGGTGTAGGTTGGATGGGAAGAATCTGTCTGACGAATGAGGACGATCTTGTAACCCGATTGGATCAGTTCATGGGCCCATTTGTCCTGAATCAAGGAGGTCCATGGTTCTGGAAAGAAGCAAAGATGCCCCCCCACCCCAATTACGGGTGAGTGCATCTCTTCATGCAGACGGGGATTTGTCTGCAGATCTGGATTAGCCTGCTCTTGGCTTACCCGACCATATCTTCTTGGAACCCCCAGAAAACCTAACTACCTTAGATCCTCTCTCTTGCTGGCTGGAGGCACGAAAAGGCCACCTGTGGGCTGTAAAATAAGGCCTCCGTCTATTACGTGGTGACTTGCACTTGGAGGATTGAGGAAGAAGAGTAGTGTTCCCACCTGTAAGGGTCTTACATCCAATGAGGATCATTTCATCCAATGACGATCCAAACAAGCGGTCCCCCGTAAAGCGGAGCTCTGATAGGGCCTTTTTTTAAGCCTGATCCACAGACAAGCTTTTTAGCCACTCAATGGATCTAATAGCTACCCCCACCACGGATACTCTGGCTACAAGAGGGGCTGCATCTAGCGACACATCACATATAAATAGTAGGGCTTGGACCATTTGATCTGTTAGCTTTGTCAGGCCCGGAGGGAACTGTTCTGTTTCTAGGTCAGTTTTTAGTAACTTCGCCCAATCCATTATGGTCTGGGACACCAGAGTGATCACGAAGATTGATTTAAGTATTGAGCCCGCTATTACATGTATGTGGGGGGACAGAGACTCAATACTTCTATCCACAGCATCTTTAAAGACTAGGGACTCCTCCACCGGGACCACAGTAGATTTTGTTCAGTCTAGAGATCGGATGGTCCACCTTCTGTGGAACGGTCCATTTTGCAGATACCACATCCGCAAATGGATAGTGTCTCTTAAAAGTTTTGGCAACACTAACATGTGTTTTAGGCGCCCCCATTGGTCAGGGACAATTTTGTCAAAAGGTTACGGACAAGGGAAAACTTTGCCTGACTTCTGGGATTTGCGAGTGCCAAATGACACCTGCTCCCTGACAATGCAGATTCTTCCACTGGTTTTAGAGTTTCCTGTACTGACACTATAAGTGCCCTCCTGCGCGGCTGCAGACGAGGCTATGTCATCCTTGCCATCCTAGTGCGATGAAGCAGAACCCTCATGGTGACAAGCGACCACGGTGGTCATATCAACCTCAGAATTTGAGGATACAGGAGAGGCAGATGAGGGCATAGGGCGTTGTTTACTGGTGTATTTTAAAACCAAATACACAGTTGACACCAGGTTTTTGAAAACCGCCGTTAAGGCAGACAGGGGTCCACTTATCCGCAAGGAGGGGATCTGTAGGTGAAATTTGTTCCTGGTACTCCATATGAACACTGGAATAGTGCAGTGTCACTTTAAGAAGACTGTGAAAAACTGACCCACGCCGCTGCACCAGCGGTACTACAAATCCCAGCCACTAGCACTGCAGATAGCAGGGTGAGACAGAGACCTACAGGGACCCAAAAAGACATACCACCATTTGATATGGAGAACAGGATCGTTGTGCTGGCAGAGAAAACAATCTTCACAGGAAGAGGAAGTACCTGGGTCATTCACTAGAGTAAAGTCTTACCTGCTCCCTGCTGTCCACCGTTCGCGGACTCTGGGAAAATGGCCGGCCAATGCATTCCTATGGGGAAACCACAAAAACATGACCGCCCATGCATTTCAGTAGGAACTTCTGCAAAATGAGGATGCCACCAGGGCTAACTCCCCCAGCAGACCTGCTATAGTGGCATCGGCACTTCCACCCCCCAAGGATACCTGTCCCTGACTGAGGTAGGGACCCCTATGATGGTGGGGAGGGAGGCCTTGGGGGGGCCTTGTACATACCGAGAGGCCAGGGGGAATGAGGGGTACACAAGGGTCTGACCTTCCCAGGGAGAACATGTCCACCCCGAGACCGCCAGAGCTATGGGGAGACACTACTCACCATACCAACGACATCAGGTGGGCACCACTCCAAACAGACTACCTCTTCACTCAGGGTGGGGGTGCTGACGTCCAAGGTGTACTCTGCGATTTAGGCTGAACCAGGTCGTGTGCATCCCAGTGATGTGTTTCACTCGTGGGCCAGCCCCCGTCCATCAGGGCTCTGTTGTGGTGATGCCTAGCGCTGGGCTATAACCTACTCATGCTCACTGGCCGGGCTGGGAGACCTTAAGGATCTAGGATATCCAGTCTGAAACCCAGTCTGGCTGTTGATTGCAGTTCTCTCAGGAACATAACTAGCTAAAACATTTACATTTCAACAAAGGTTCCAATTAAAGTAAAAAAGACAAGCTAAGACCGAAGTCCCAGAAGGGAACTAGGTGCTACTCCTAAACTAGGCAGAAACAAACTGAATCCTAGAGCAGAGTGAGTGGGTGTATGCCTGCAGGGAATGCCCCATAGGCGTGGTTACAATTTTTCCTGCCTAGTGTCCTACTCCTGTAGAGGGCAGCATAACCCAATGGTCAAGAAGAATATGGAGCTGTGTCTGTCAATGAATGATAGAGAAATAATGGTGCTGCTTTAATTTTAGACCTTGCTGAATCAGAATGAAGTAGGATTTGGTAACCCATTCAAAGCAGTCATTAACAATTTATGCAGATTTTCTTTTATTTCTTAACAGAAGGATCAGCTGTCTATCATTTCAGACAGTTCCATGAGAAGATCATCTTCATCTTTGCTGGGATCCAGATCAATTTCATCATCTAGTTTACCATCTGAGATATCCCAGATCAGTTCATCAAAGTCGTCTTCTGTGCAAATTGAAGGCTTCCCCAATGAAGCAATACTTGCTCTTCGTGACTTTACAACATTATGCGCTGTACCTGAATATCCAGGATTTGATGCAGGAACCTGGGAACTAAAAGCATAAAAGTCTTTCAGTTGAGGGATAGGGAACATATAAAACATAACATTTTTTTGAATTAATGCCATCTTCTTTTTAAAGTGACCATTATTTTTATGAATGTAATAACCACAAAAATAGTGGTCACTTTAAAAACAAACTTGCATTAGATAAAGTGAATTTTGTATGTTAAAATACCAATACCAACTTACATTCTAACCATATCTACCATCATATTTGCATCTCACAATTCGATAGATCACCACTCTGTTGCAGTGTGGAATGCCAGGAGTGGACAGCCAGAGCTGAAAGTGGACCTATATCTATAGTTCTTTTGAGTTCTTTTGTACCTCCTCACCACAATCCCAACGGTTGTAAAGCCATATCTTGCACTTATGTGGTCTAAGAAACCAAAGTTACCAAGTTGGCTTTGTAAAAGTATGGCCATATCTGTGCTATGCACCAATGGTTCTGGATGGAAAACTAACTAAAAGGGACAAAAAGGAACAATATTTTATGACTCCACCTATAAGAGACCGAGCTCCTTGTTTTTGGGTTTTGCACTGAAGTTAAGATGTGTAATATATTATAAAAAGGCAAAACTGTCATAATATCTAACAGTTTTTAGTGTGTTTGGTATGTAAGTTTTGATTAAATGTTGCTGTCACAGTTTGCAGTCTTTAGAACCGACATGTACTGGCGTCAGCAGCTATCCCTGAAATAGCTGTGTAAAAGGAAATTATCTCAGGTACAAAAACACCATCTCCACTCTCTAAACTTTAATCAAGAAATTGTTACAACCGTTTAAGTAATATTAATAGAAATCATTTAAACAATAAAAAAACAATACTTATCAATTTCATATACAAAGGAAATATATCTAAATGCACCTAAGAAAATGTATACTGGTATATATTGCCAGCTATAGAGTAAGGGAAAAATAAACTAAAATAAACTCTTAACAAGTAAAAAAATGTATTAAGGCCAATGCTTTATACATCTACAATATCTCAGAAAAGTGAGTACACCCCTCACATTTGAGTGTACAGCTTGTATAACAGTTTAAAATCCCCTCAAAATAACTCAACACACAGACATTAATGTCTAAACCACTGGCAACAAAAGTGAGTACACCACTAAGTGAAAATGTCCAAATTGAGCCCAAAGTGTCGATATTTTGTGTGGCCACCATTATTTTCCAGCACTGCCTTAGCCCTTCTTTGGCATGGAGTTCACCATAGCTTCACAGGTTGCCCTGGAGTACTCTTCCACTCCTGCATGATGACATCACGTAGCTGGTGGGTGTTAGAGACCTTACGCTCCTCCACCTTCTGTTTGAGGATGCCCCACAGATGCTCAATAGGGTTTAGGTCTGTAGACATGCTTGGCCAGCACATCACCTTTACCCTCAGCTTCTTTAACAAGGCAGTGGTCATCTTGGAGGTGTATTTGGGGTCGTTATGTTGGAATACTGTCCTGCGGCCCAGTCTCCAAAGGGAGGGGATTATGCTCTGCTTCAGTATGTCACAGTACATGTTGGTTTTCATGGTTCCCTCAATGAACTGTAGCTCCCCAGTTCTCCCCAGTAATCATGTAGCTCCAGACCATGACACTCCGATCCCCATGCTTGACTGTAGGCAATACACATTTGTCTTGGACTTGTCCTGGTTGCCGCCACACACGCTTGACACCATCTGAACCAAATAAGTTTATCTTGGTTCCATCAGACCACAGGACATGGTTCCAGTAATCCATGTCCTTTGTCTGCTTGTTTTCAGCAAACTGTTTGTGGGCTTTTTTGTGCATCATCTTTAGAAGAGTCTTCCTTCTGGTACGACAGCCATGCAGACCAATTTGATGCAGTGTGCGGTGTATAGTTTGAGCACTGACAAGCTGACCCCCCCCCCACCCCTTCAACCTCTGCAGCAATGTTGGCAGCACTCATACGTCTATTTCCCAAAGACAACCTCTGGATATGACGTGAAGCACGTGCACTCAACTTCTTTGGCTGGCCATGGCGAGGCCTGTTCTGAGTGGAACCTGTCCTCTTAAACACCTGTATGGTCTTGGCCACCATGTTGCAGCTAACTTTCAGGGTCTTGGAAATCTTCTTATAGCCTAGGCTATCTTTATGTAGAGCAACAGTTCTTTTTTTTTACATCCTCAGAGAGTTCTATGCCATGAGGTGCCATGTTGAACTTCCAGTGACAAGTATGAGAGAGTGAGAGTGATAACACCAAATTTAACACACCTGCTCCCCATTCACACCTGAGACTTTGTAACACAAATGAGTTACATAACACCAGGGAGGTAAAATGGCTAATTGGGCCCAATTTGGACATTTTCACATAGGGGGTGTACTCACTTTTGTTGCCAGCGGTTTACACATTATTGACTGTATGCTGAGTTGTTTTGAGGGGACAGAAAATTTACACTGTTACAGTTGTGTTCAAAATTATTCAACCCCCAATGCTGTAAAGGGTTTTAGGGAATTTAGTGTACATTTGTAATTGTATTCAGAATGAAATCCTACAAGGACTTCTTAAAGAACCATATGCAACTAAAATTACATCAACTGGTTTTGTAATACAGTAGTAAATGTTTATTTTGTGAATTCTTCATTGACACAATTATTCAACCCCTTAACCACTTAAGCCCCGGAAGATTCTACCCCCATTCCGACCAGGGGGTATTTTGCGATTCGGCACTGCGTGACTTTAACAGACAATTGCACGGTCGTGCGACGCTGTACCTAAATGAATTTGGCGTCCTTTTTTTCCCACAAACAGAGCTTTCTTTTGGTGGTATTTGATCACCTGTGCGATTTTTTGATCACGCGCTATAAACAAAAAAAGAGCGTCAATTTTGCAAAAATAGCAATATTTTTCACATTTTTTATATGAAATTCTCCAAAAAAAAATTTAAAAATCAAAATTTTTTTACTTTTTCGGCCAATTTGTTTTATGCTACCTATGTTTGGTAAAAAAAATCGCAAAAAGCGTATTTTGATTGGTTTGCGCAAAAGTTATCGCGTTTACTAACAAAGGGAAAGATTTCTGTCATTTTTGTTGTTTTTTTTTTTAACGCGTAATGGCGGCGATCTGCGATTTTTTTTGCGGTACTGCGACATTGGGGCGGACAGATCGGACCCTTGACTGACATTTTTGACACTTTTGGGGTTACCAGTGACATTTCTACAGTAATCAGTGCTATATATATGCACTGTTACTGTAAAAATACTCTGGTAGTGAAGGGGTTAACTTTATTTGGGAGGGAGGGGCTGTGTGTATCCCTAGGGGCGTGCTTTCTACTGTGATTGGCTGGGGCTTGAGCTGTATGGACACTGATCAACGGATCTACATACTAGATCCGAGTGATCAGTATCCTAACAGCAAGGAGAATGACAGGCAGCTTGTTTACACAGGCTGCCTGACATTCTCCCTCTCCCCCGCCGATCGCCGAGTGACTGGCGGACATCGGGTCCGCCGGTCACACGCGCGGGGGGGGTCCGTGACCACGCGGGAGCGCGCCTCCGGGGGCGCGCGCTCGCTCCCTAGACCCTCACAAGCTAGTGACGTAGCCCTACGTCACTTTGCCTGTGAGGGGCTGACTGCCGACGTAGATCGGCGTTAGGCAGTCGGCAAGTGGTTAAAAACTACCACTCTGAAAAACAGAGGTTCATTGAAGTGTTTTCAATCAGGTATTGAAAACACCTGTGGATGTCAGGGAGCAGCAATAAAGCCTAATAAGCACCAATTAGGCAGCTTTAAAATGACTGTGATACTCAGCTCCTTCTAGACATTTACTGGTGTGGTTACAAACATGGTGAAGTCAAGAGAATGGTCAAGGAAGACAAGAGAAGAGGTGATTACTCTTCACAGGAAGGGCAATGGCTATAAGAAGATTGCAAAGATGTTAAACATACCAAGAGACACCATAGGAAGCATCATTCGCAAATTCAAGGCAAAGGGCACTGTTGAAACGCTACCTGGTCGTGGCAAAAAGAAGATGCTGACTTTGACTGCTGTGCGCTCCCTGAAGCGTAGAGTGGAGAAAAGTCCCCGTGTGACTGCTGAGGAACTGGGAAAAGATTTGTCAGATGTGGGTACTGAAGTTTCTGCTCAGACAATATGGCGCACACTGCGTAATGAACGCCTCCATGCCAGAACTCCCAGGCGCACCCCCTTGCTGTCTCCAAAGAATAAGAAGAGTCGACTGCAGTATGCCAAAAGTCATGTGGACAAACCACAGAAGTTTTGGGATAGTGTTTTGTGGACTGATGAAACAAAATTAGAACTGTTTGGGCCCATGGATCAACGCTATGTTTGGAGGAGGAAGAACAAGGCCTATGAAGAAAAGAACACCTTGCGTACTGTGAAGCATGGCGGGGGTCAATCATGCTTTGGGGCTGTTTTGCTTCTGCAGGTACAGGGAAGCTTCAGCGTGTGCAAGGTACCATGAATTCTCTTCAGTACCGGGAGATATTGGATGACAATGTGATGCAGTCCGTCACAAACCTGAGGCTTGGGATATGTTGGACCTTTCAACAGGACAATGATCCCAAGCATACCTCCAAGTCCACTAGAGCATGGTTGCAGATTAAAAGCTGGAACATTTTGGAGTGGCCATCACAGTCACCAGACTTAAATCCGATTGAGAACCTCTGGTGGGACTTAAAGAAAGCAGTTACAGTGCACAAGCCTAAGAATGTGACTGAACTGGAGGCTTTGCCCATGACGAATGGGCGAAGATACCCGTAGATCGCTGCAAGAAACTTGTGTCAAGCTATGCTTCACGTTTAAAAGCTGTTATAACTGTAAAAGGATGTTGTACTAAGTACTAAGATTGAATGTCACTTGGGGGTTGAATAAAACTGATAATGATGTGAGCACAGAAAAGACATTTGTGGTTATTTCATTATAAATGTTATGTTATATTTGTCTGACCTACACGTGCCTCTTTGATTTAATTGTAAGCAGGATGACTGAATGATCAAAATCAATGTCAAACTGGCCAAAACAATCAATTTCAGTGGGGGTTGAATAATTTTGAACACAACTGTATACAAGCTGTACACTCACTACTTTACATTGTAGCAAAGTGTAATTTCTTCAGTGTTGTCACATGAAAAGATATAAAATATTTACAAAAATGTGAGATATGGTATAAAATGTTGCTGTAGGCCTGATGTCAGAACATACACTGCTTTACTTTTTGACATCCGATACAGATTTTTTAATTATATGAACACTATTCTATGTCACCCTGATTATCTTTGTAAAGATAACAAATGTTTCACAACAATCTCAACAAAATGTTTATGGAAAAAAAAATATTAATTAAAATTAAATTCTTTGTTTTACTCTCTGATTCCATAGTATCAATTTTCTACAGAGGGAAAGTAAGCACTAATTATTAATATAATATATGTAATAATAATAAAAACAAAGGAAAATATAAATATGAAAAAATAAAAATGAAAAACAAACAATTATAAAAAATGAATAAATTGCTATTAATGTTTTTTTTTTCATTTTCTGATTTTTCTTTGTTTTTAAATATATTATAATATTTATTAGTATTTATTGTCCCTTTGTAGGGAATTGATATAATGGGATTGGAATTATCGTCATAGGGTAAAACAAAAAAACCTCATGTTAATTCATTTGTTACTTGTGAATAGTTTATTTTCATTTATTATGATTTCCTTAATCTCTAACTGGCAATATACAGTCAGGTCCATAAATATTGGGACATCGACACAATTCTAATCTTTTTGGCTCTATACACCACCACAATGGATTTGAAATGAAACAAACAAAATGTGCTTTAACTGGAGACTTTCAGCTTTAATTTGAGGGTATTTACATCCATATCAGGTGAACGGTTTCGGAATTACAACAATTTAGTATATGTGCCTCACACTTTTTAAGGGACCAAAAGTAATGGGACAGATTAACAATCATAAAATCAAACTTTCACTTTTTAATGCTTGGTTGCAAATCTTTTGCAGTCAATTACAGCTTAAGTCTGGAACGCATAGACATCACCAGACGCTGGGTTTCATCCCTGGTGATGCTCTGCCAGACCTCTATTGCAACTGTCTTCAGTTCCTGCTTGTTCTTGTGGCATTTTCCCTTCAGTTTTGTCTTCAGCAAATGAAATGCATGCTCAATCGGATTCAGGTCAGGCGATTGACTTGGCCATTGCATAACATTCCACTTATAAGGTGCGGGTACCTGTACTTATGGTGGAAATAGCACACTATTTAAATATCATACAGGATAAGCTGCTGCTAGACATAAAGGAGGTGCCTTTAAATAAATCTTAAAAAATATATGTGTCAGCGCTGCTATAACTAGTGCTATAAATATAAATCAATGTGTCATAAATTAGAAGTATAAATATTCAAAAAGTCTTGTGCATAAATACCAATAATTCCCAATATTACTCATAAACTGCAAAGTGATATCTCAATATAACAACTATTAGCAAATATAACAAATATATAATTATTACCCTTTAAATGTCTCTTTAATAAAAAAGTGCTCAGTGCTCCTTGTATATAAACAAGTGATTCCACTCTTATGAAAGTGCTCTGTGCTCAATTTTCATAACTTGCTGACAGTTCCACATCAAAATAGTTTGTGCCAGGTGCCTCCACTCTGAGCTCCCCTCTCAGTCCCTCACTCTCCGGACAATGAAGGGGAATCAGCCTGTATCACCCACTTCCTTTTCAGAGTGTGTTAAATGGATGCCAGATGTTGAATGGAATCTGCATGCTGGTAATAGTAGCGTGGCACAAGCGTGGCTCGCGAGTCCTTGGGCAAACCTGATGCAGCTCCCCCCACGGTTATAAAAAAGGAGATCTCCATAGTGAAATACCTTCTGAAGTTTTTATTAAATAAAAGCAAATACACTTACAAACAATGAAGAATCATATTGCCTTTCTCCCTTCCTGGTGGTGGACACCGCTTTTGCCGTCTGCGTTCCAACCACCAGAACCGGAAGTGACGTCATACGTGCGAGCAACGGCTTGACGTGTTTCGCTCCTCCTTCCAGAGCCGTCTCAAAAGCTGTTGCGTCATTCGCACGGCCGCTCCTAAATACACCAGAACTTCCCCTACGGCAAATTTCATTGGGCACAACAACAAGAACCCATATACATATCAGGCTCCAACATGTATATGAGAGTATACTTCACCAGTCATTGGCGCTGATCCTGAGTCCAATCCCGAATGTGACAGTTTGTGTGTTGAAATAAAGTATATCCAGGTCGCTGCAGCTCCTCTTGTGCTCCACTGGGTAGCGGACAAATAGCAGATACCAAACTGTAAAAGAGGGAAGCGCACGCAGACCTCGGATGAGAACGATTTAATGAAGGACAATACAATACAATAAAGTTGCACTCACATTTTAGTCCTAGCAGGACAAGCACGTCAGCATCTATACGGTAGCTTCCAGGTCCTCCTGTCCCTCCGGGGTAACCTCCGGACTCGTCTGTTGCGGCGGATGCCGCTCCAGCCCGCTCTCAGCCACTTCCTGCTTCTGGCCCTTCCGCCAGAAGCAGGAAGTGGCTGAGATCGGGCTGGAGCGGTGTCCGCCGCAACAGACGAGTCCAGGGGTTACCCCGGAGGGACGGGAGGAGCTGGAAGCTACCGTATAGATACTGATGTGCTTGTCCTGCTAGGACTAAAATGTGAGTGCAACTTTATTGTATTGTATTGTCCTTCATTAAAACGTTATCATCCGAGGTCTGCGTGCGCTTCCCTCTTTTACAGTTCGGTATCTTTCATTGGACACATGGTAATGCTAGAGGAACCGGAAGCTATACGGACTCCATCTTGGTCCTCCAATATTACAAAATATGCTCTAATTTCCCAATGTCTTATTACAATGCAATATTAACCCCTTACAATTCTATATATGTATATCGTACAGTTACTATATAATATCTCAATATAGTTCAAATCAAATAGACGTTACACGGGGTATAATATAGGAACTGGAAGTTTCACGGACTCCATCTTGGTCCTCCATAGTTGCCGAACATATCATTCCATTACATAATATTATCAATACATATTTAACCCCTTAAAACTCTTAAAATAAATATAAATTACATACATTACTCTCCTTCATGCTGCTATAGGTACTCTCTATGTAATAAACCCAGGGTGTAATATATAATAAGGAATATAATATTGGAACCGGAAGTCCCACAGACTCCATCTTGGTCCTCCATAGTTGCTGAACATAGCGTTCAATTACATATCATCAATACATATTTAATCCCCTAAAAATCTTAAAATACATATTACTTCTATTACTCTCCTCCATACTAATAGTAAAATTGGGCATGTATGATTAAACTACTTAAGGTAAAAATATAATATTAATGGTTATTCTAAATAATTATTATCTAATAAAAAAAATGAGTATGTATATAAAAAGTATGCATAAAATACAAAAATATTGGCTACATGGGTATGTATAAATATTATTATTATTTTAATATACAAGTTTTACTACACCCCTAATATGTATGGGTCAAATGAAAATTATATCAAAGGAATGGACATATACTATTAAGTATATAGATCTTGCTCTTTCATTATGGGGATAATTGATAATATAACTAAATTGTATAGACCCTTACTTTATACTCTGCTGGTGGACATATAATTACTTAAAAATATAAAACATATACATATCTGATTTCATTTTGCGATATGGCTTTTTTCATATTAGTTCCTCTCCAATGTGGATTAATTTTATCAATTCCACAAAAATATAACCTACTTGGATCCCTGTTATGGTGTAATCTAAAGTGGTTGGAGAGACAGGGATTATGGAATCCTCTTTTATTGTTACATGTTCCCTCAAACACACTTTTAGTTGTCTAGTTGTACGTCCAACGTATTGGTAACCACAATCGCATTCGAGTAAGTATGTCACATGCGTGCTACTGCATGTGATAAACTGCAAAATTTCATACTCAAATGCAGTGGTGTTGGATGCAAAACTAGTAATTTTCTTCCTCTTGTCTTTTTTTACAAGTAGTGCAGGCTACGCACCTACCACATTTATAATAAAGCATACAGGCAATATATAGATGATATCGTTATTGTCTGGGAGGGATCAGAGGGCTCACTTATGGAGTTTATGAAATACATGCATCAGAATATTTACAACATTTCATTTACTGCAAACGCTATGTTCGGCAACTATGGAGGACCAAGATGGAGTCTGTGGGACTTCCGGTTCCTATATTATATTCCTTATTATATATTACACCACGGGTTTATTACATAGAGAGTACCTATAGCAGCATGAAGGAGAGTAATGTATGTAATATATATGTATTTTAAGAGTTTTAAGGGGTTAAATATGTATTGATAATATTATGTAATGGAATATGTTCGGCAACTATGGAGGGCCAAGATGGAGTCCGTGAGACTTCTGGTTCCTATATTATACCCTGTGTAACATCTATTTGATTAGAACAATATTGAGATATTATATAGTAACTGTACGATATACATATATAGAATTGTAAGGGGTTAATATTGCATTGTAATAAGACATTGGGGAATTAGAGCATATTTGGTAATATTGGAGGACCAAGATGGAGTCCGTATAGCTTCTGGTTCCTCTAGCATTACCATGCACCCAATGAAAGATGCCGTAGGGGGAGTTCTGGTGTATTTAGGAGCGACCGTGCGAATGACGCAACAGCTTTTGAGAACGCTCTGGTAGGAGGAGCGAATCGCGTCAAGCCATTGCTCGCAAGTACAACGTCACTTCCGGTTCCGGTGGTTGGAACGCAGACGGCACAAGCGTTCACCACCAGGAAAGGAGAAAAGCGATCTGATTTTTCATTGTTTGTAAGTGTATTTGCTTTTATTTAATAAAAATGTTAGAAGGTACTTCACTATGGAGATCTCCTTTTTTATACCCATGGGGGAAGCTGCATAAGGTTTACCAAAGGACTCGAGAGCCACGGTAGTGCCACGCTTCTATTACCAGCAGAGTGTATGCATATTCCATACATCATCTGGCATCCATTTAACACACTCTGAAAAGGAAGTAGGTGATACAGGCTGATTCCCCTTCATTGTCCGGTGTGTGAGGGACTGAGAGGGGAGCAGAGTGGAGGCACCTGGCACAAACTATTTTGATGTGGAACAGTCAGCAAGTTATGAAATTTGAGCACAGAACACTTTCATAAGAGCTGAATCACTTGTTTATATACAAGAAGCACGGAGCACTTTTTTATTAAAGAGACATTTAAAGGGGAATAATTATATATTTGTTTTATTACATCTACACATTGAGAACTTCGAGCAATATATCAAAGAGGATATCAATCCGTTTGGTCTGCGAATCCAGATCTTCCCTACCATGGATGATCTGGATGACGCATTCAAAAAACGGTGGGAATCCAACCTACAGATCTGTTAAAAAAACATGATGTCCTTACTCACAGAAGAATACCATAAACGAATTAAAAATTTGGATCAAAAAATTGATAAACTATATGAGAAATTGACATCATTCCAAGAATCCCCTAGATATAAAAATCTATAAACCAATATCAAAACTCAACTAGATAAAATTATAAGTGAAAATATCATCAAAAAAGAACGCAAGATTTGTAGGGATAGGATGGCTTTCTGACCATCTAGTATACAAATGGTCACAACGACCAACATATCCAGCCCAGAGAGGTCTAAGACCATCCAGGGACCAGTATGGTTCCAATTCATCTCTCAATTCATCCATCTCCTCTTCTTCCCTCAAACAAGATGTCCCTCGGAAGTCTCTCAAAAACAAACGCACTTCTCCGAATACCAACACTAGAAATCCTCCTAAGAAACATATTGGAGATGGTGGTTGTCCGTTTCCTTCCACAGCTAATACATACAATACACGTCAAAATCGGAATATACGCAATGTAGGCGAACATACATCTCTACCCCCTAAACAAACCAAACGCCAAAACATGATGTCTGCTCAAACTGACTTGGGCGTGTCAGATAACGAAGACTCAGATGGTTTTTTAGAACTCGGGGATCAAGAGCCATAAATCAGGTTCACCATACCAACTCCACGTCTCCATCACCCAGCAATACTTTGCTGGAGGATGAAGATGTCGCTGTAGACGGTGACCAATTAGGATCTAGTGATGTAATAAATTTGACTGATTTCCCTATTACTTCTAGTCAACTATCATTATTATCAAAAGGTCTTAGCTTTTGCCCTCAAAGCAAACCTGATAAATTTTCAATTATTAAGGACTTACACCTTTTTGCAAGGAAAGTCCTGCTTAGGTCACAGTTTGACCAGAGACATAAGACAGCACAACCTTCTTCAACACTTTCGGCCAAAAAATCTGAACAAAATGAAGCCCTTGACTGCCTCATAACCTTACTAGAAGAACAAGAGGATGGGGACTTGATTGATAATATCGATTTAGATTTTTTATTAAATTTGGAAGAAACTGCTCAAGACCAATCGATTATCGAATCTACACCAATCTTATTCTCAATAATAAGGAATGGTACAGACCCATTTCTAAATCTGTCATTAACAAATTCAATCTAGAATTCTACATCCTGGTTGATCACGCTCATCTGTATAATATTATTGATAAACCTACATGGAACTTCATACGTACCCAATATCCTGTTGTCCCTACATTCTACAGTTTACCTAAAATTCACAAAAACCCTTTCAAACCTCCAGGCCGCCCAATAGTTTCCAGTTGCGGAAGCATTTCCGAAAACCTTAGTACATTCATCGATTCCAAACTCAGACCTTACGTACAGAGCTTGCCCTCGTACATGAAGGACACTATTTACCTACTTCAAATTTTGGAATCTCTGAATATTCCTCCGGATGCCCTGTTGGAGGCTATAGATGTAGAGGCCCTCTACAGTTCTATACCACACCAACAGGGCATCCACACCATTCAACACATCTTGTCCCAATCAGACCGTACTCTGGGCGATCTTAACAGGTTTATTGTCCAGAGCCTGGAATTCACACTGACCCATAACATCTTCTCGTTTGATGGTTCCCACTACCCCCAGGTACAGGGGGTGGCGATGGGGACTTCTTGTGCCTCATCGTACGCCAACCTGTACCTGGGGGAGTGGGAACGATGTTTTCTCTCAGATGACTCTCTGACTCCGTGGACCAGGCACATACTCCCCTGGCATCGTTATATTGACGATGTCCTTTTCATCTGGAGTGACTCTAAAGACGAGCTTATGGAATGTATCACCCCGATGAACAACAATATATTTAATCTCAGTTTTACCATGACTTACGATTCACATTCGGTCAACTTTTTGGACGTTACTATTACAAAGGATTCAATTGGCAATTTACAAACATCACTTTACCGAAAACCTACATCTGCAAATACCATTCTTCATGCCTCTAGTTCCCACCCTGCACCACTAATCCGTTCGATACCCTACAGCCAATACCTTCGTATTCGAAGAAATTGCTCCAATGACACTCAATTTAAAAGTGAGGCAAACAATCTGAGGAAACGTCTCCTCAAACGAGGATATTCAAAAACATGCCTGAGAAAGACCTTCAATAGAGCAACTTCCCATACCCGACAAGAACTTTTATTCGATAACAAAAAAGCTAGATCTAAGAATCTAAATGATAACAATAATCTTCTCAGGATTATTTTACAGTATACTACTGAGCAGCACCAACAGATATATAAAGTCATCAACAAATTTTGGCACCTATTACATGTTGATCCCAACATTGGCCCCCATGTAACAGATAAACCAGCCATTACATACCGTAGATCAAAAGCTCTCAAAGACTACTTGACGCAAAGTCAATTCGTAGGTAAACATCGTAATGACCCATGCAAAAGATTTGGCACATTCACATGTGGTGGCTGCAATCATTGTCAGTTCATCAATACAGCTAAAAACATACAACTTCCTAACGGCAGAGCCTTCAAACCATCTCATTTTGCCAACTGTAGGACCGTGGGGGTGGTTTATCTCCTATCCTGCCCCTGCTGTGCCTACTATGTTGGCAAAACTAAATTACCCTTCCACAAGCGTATATATAGACATATCAACAGCATGCGCAAATGCAACCCCGACTTACCTCTGGGGAGGCATGTTCGCGATAAACATGCAGGTCACTTTCCCACACCCAAGTTTCTGGCCGTGGACAGAGTTCACCCCAATCCCCGTGGAGGGGATTGGAATAAAACTCTGTTACAGAGAGAGACACGGTGGATACTGGATCTAAATGCGAGCACACCGCCAGGCTTGAACGATATGGTGAGTTTCAAGCCATTCCTAGAGGGGTTTTCCTCTGTAGGGTGGGAACAATAGCCTGAACATAGGCAGATTATTCTCTGTTCAATCAAATTTATACGTTCCCAGTACTATCCAAGGAATAGATGGAGTATCCACTCTATATAATTTATTTACAGAAAATTTGATATTCCATAAGATCTTTCAATCAAAATAGATAGTGAACTCAGTATATGTCTCTTGAAATAGGGTTTCAACTTTGCAAGCAAAATTACATAGTTACATAGTAGGTGAGGTTGAATAAAGACAATAGTCCACCCAGTTCAACCTGTGTAGAAGTGTGTGGCTGTAATCATCTCACATAGCCCTGAATGTTCTGATCCTTGAGATGTACGTCTAAGAGTCTTTTGAAAGCCACCATACTTCCCGCAGAAACCACCTCTTGTGGTAGAGAATTCCACAATCTTGTAGCCCTAACAGTACCCACGTTGCCTGAGGTTAAAACGCTTCTCCTCTAATCGCATTGTATGCCCTCGAGTCCTCATGCAATCCCTTCGACTGAATAGCTGTTTTTCTATGCCGAGATCCCCATTGAGATATTTATAAATTGCTATCATGTCCCCCCTCAGGTGTCTCTTCTCCAGGTAGAATAAATCAAGCAATTGCAGACGCTCTTCATAATTAAGGTCCTCCAACCCCCTAATCAGTTTAGTTGCCCTTCTCTGGACTCTCTCCAGCTCCAACACATCCCTCATGAGGACTGGCGACCAGAACTGGACAGAATACTCCAGATGTGGTCGGACCAGAGTTTTATAAAGTGGAAGGATTATAGTCTTATCTCTGGAATACATCCCTTTCTTTATGCATGCTAATATTCTGCTGGCTTTGGTAGCTGCCGCTTGACATTGCATGCTATTGCCTAATCTATCATCAACCAAGACTCCCAGATCTCTCTTCATTTTTGATTCCCCCAAGGGTTCCCCCCCTAACCTGTATTGTGCGTTTATGTTTTTAGTCCCCAAGTGCAAAACCTTACACTTCTCCACATTAAACCTCATTTGCCATGTCGTTGCCCACTCCGTTATTTTGTCCAGGTCATTCTGTAGGATATCTGCTTCATGCTGTGCAGTTATTGCCCTGCCCAATTTTGTGTCATCTGCAAAAACTGATATCGAACTACTGATCCCGTCCTCAATGCTGTTTATGAATAAATTGAACAAGGTTGGTCCCAGGACTGAGCCTTGGGGGACCCCGCTTACCACCTTAGACCAGTCTGAGTATGCGCTGTTTATTACCACCCTTTGGACACGCCCTTTTAGCCAGTTCCGTATCTAAGAGCAAACCCTGCTGTAGAAACCTGCAGACCTTATTTTATAAACTAAGCGCTTGTGGGGAACTGTATCAAACGCCTTAGCGAAATCCAGGTACACCACATCCACTGGTCTCCCCCTATCTAGCTCACCTCCTCGTAGAATGTTAAGAGATTGGTTTGACAAGAACGCCCATTTGTAAACCCATGCTGATTACTGCTGATGATGTTGTTGTCTTTAGCAAACTCTACGATATACAGTAGTCCCTTATCATCCCCTCCAGAAGTTTACATACTATCAATGTCAAACTAACAGGCCTATAATTTCCCTGGATATGCCTCTGCCCCTTTTTGAATATCGGTATCACGTTAGCAATATCGGTATGGTTAACTTATTGCACATACACCATGCTGTATACAATTCTTGCGATGACTGTGGAGGCTACCGTTGAGGTCTACTATATGTATCTTATGATATGCATAATTTACATGATAACTGCAGAGACCATTGTGGGTACTTTTTTTTGGGGACTCCCTTGGATGAGGTCTAAAGTATTGTTGGATGTGTCTGTATCGTGACGTGCATAGTCTTCATGACGATTGATGAGATCATCGTGTGGACACAACTTATGCATTTCACGATATAGACACTTTTGCTAATTTATGGCACACACACCATGCTGTATATAATCCTTGTAATGATTGTGGAGACTACCATAAGGGACTACCATATGTATTTTATAATTTGCATAATTTGTATGATAACTGCATAGACCATTGTGGGTTCCTCTGTTTGGGGACTCCCCCCCCCCCCCCCTTTATGAGGTTTAATGTGCTATTGGATGCATCTACATCGTGACATGCATAGTCTTCATGATGATTGATGGGATCATCGTGTGGACACAATTTATGCATTTCGCGATACAGACACTATATATGATCATTATAGGTACTACTATAGAGCCTAGTGGGAGACAATATATTTTATTAAAGCTCTCTATAGATGATACTTTATAACTGGAGATTGTTTGTATAGAGCTGGCTTTCTAGAGACCCTTTGGGAGCATGGGAGCATTTATTGTGTAAATGTACAATTTCCAATAGCCTTATATAAAGATCTGTGTATTATGGTATATTGTATACATATGTCACTGCAGTCCCTTGAACATTGGAGACTCTCGGATCATTGGCTGGTCTGTACTTTAATTTATTTGGCTATTTTTATGGCAATTTATGGATCCAAGTGTGAGCTTCCCCATCCCCGTCTCCCGATCTACCTCTCAGTGCTTTTTTTGTTCTTTTATGTTTTCCTTCATCCTTCTCTTTTTTTTCTATTCTTCTCCCTCACTCACTGTGCTGGATGACTCTGAGGTTTCCCCCGGCGCGGGAAGAGGGTGCTGTGGCTATCAGCACTTCCTCTTGCATCAGCTCCTTTCCGGGACAGCTGGTTTCCCGCGTCGGCGCCTTTGGAGCGCAGATCTCACCTCTCCTTCCGGGATGGGCGGGCTCTGCGCTCTGACGGCGGATGATCTGATTGGCCCACCCCAGATGCCTCTGCGCATGCGTCGGCGTCCAATGGACGCCTTATCTTCTGGCAGCTCCTGCACAGATTTGCAGAGACTGCCCTGTCTCAGCACAGACAGACAGGTATGAACTTCTTACAAACCTTTTGCAACTGGGAACTCCTCCAATATACAGTATCCCTATTTACTTGCATGCTATACTGCACTGGTTCACTAGAAGATCGGATATGACACATTATCACCTGGTTTGTTACTGAATTATTCGCCTTAAATTCTCCTTCTATCATCTATATTTGGGCTTCCTTACTTCACAGTGTCCCTGCCTATCAAATTTGATGGCACATACCTTGTGGCCAAATTGTTAGGAGCTACAAGGAGTATATTCCATATCAATGTATATGCTGTGTGGCTGAGACAATATGCATATATATACAGTATACTATGACTGCATGGTATGTATTAATATATACTTTTATACGGATAAAAATACTATATGTGACAACGTAAACTCTTCGGAAGATGGCTTTATATGCTTTGTCAAAACCACACAGCATACAGCACTATCGTTTTCGTCTACCAACTTGGTTCCTTATTTGTAACCTTCTAACTTTCCCCTTATACATGCACCAGCATTAATTCCTTCACCTACTCTCCTTGGAATATCTCGCATCTTTGTGCTGGATGTTTCTCACCCTGCACACACACCTACTTTGGTGTTTCTATTCATGCCACTTATCGCTTTCAATTTTATTTCTTACTCGTTTGGTTTGCTCATATGAAGACACAGTCAGACCCTAAAAAGATTCCTCCTCCTTCTACTTAGATATTCATACTCCATGATACTTCAGTCAGTGAACTGACATCCATACTTTACCTCGTCTGACCCTCTGTCACCACACTCATTCAACTTTTACAGGTAATATGTTTGTCCTAAACCAATTGATGAATAGCTCATGCATCTACATTTACTATTCAACTGTTTCCCTTACATTGCTTTTTACTCAATTAGGTTGATTATATCCACCCATACAAATTAACAAGGTTCCTTTTGGAGTGGTCCCTGCTGGTTAGGCTAAGATCATCGTGGCACCCCCGTTGACTTCCAGTGCAACTACTCTTCTTACTTTTTCTCACATTTGCCCTTGATGGGTTCTATTGGAACGGGGCATTCCTCTTTTATCGGTAACCTTTTACCGTTTTAACGACAGTTCATTCCAATCTCCTATGAAGACTTCGAGGGTAGGTATCTACTATCGGAATATCTGTTAGATAAAACTGCTTTATATATATTTTTTCCATATCCTATCAAGGTTTTTAATCTTTACAGGCACATTGAGTGTTTGGAACTCTGGTGGACCCCTGAAGGGTTTGATACCCGAAACGCGTAGGGTCATTTTCCGGTTCACTCCACCATGTGTACCCGAGTGTCTTCAATGTTGACTGGTATATGAGCTGTCATTGCATGTAACTTTTAACTAGCCCTTGTTTATGTATAATTGCGGTATATATAATTTTGTATGTCTCTTTCTTGTATAATAAAGTTTACCATTTATTGTGAACAACAGTGCCTAGTGGCATTCATAGTCCCACACCTTTGGGGATTTTCTGTATACATATACTTATAATTTATGACACATTGATTTATATTTATAGCACTAGTTGTAGCAGTGCTGACACATATATTTTTTAAGATAACATTCCACTTCTTTACCTTAAAAAACTCTTTGGTTGCTTTTGCAGTATGCTTCGGGTCATTGTCCATCTGCCCTGTGAAGCGCCGTCCAATGAGTTCTGAAGCATTTGGCTGAATATGAGCAGATAATATTGCCCAAAACACTTCAGAATTCATCCTGCTGCTTTTGGCCCCAGTCACATCATCAATAAATACAAGAGTAATAATATGAGTATTGCAGTGCTTGAACAGTTAAAAATATATATCCGTCAGTCCCAGAAGACCAAACGATAGGACACAGAACACTGGATCAGAGTGGCTCCCTGGATAAAATCTGTCTGATGTCACATCAACACAACAAGATGTCATCAATGAATCGCTTGTAAAATACAAGCGATCCTTGATCCACACAAGAAATGACATCCTTTTCCCAGTAAGCCATGAATAAATTGGCTAAACTGGGTGCAAATATAGCCCCCATTGCCACGCCCTTCTGCTGTAAAAAGAAGGTCTTGTTGAACCAACAATAGTTGTGTTTCATGGCAAATAATAACAGGTCAAGGGTACATGTTTTCTGTAGAGAGGGGATCGATCCATCCAAATCCAAATAGTACCTTACTGCCGACATCCCATCCTCATGCTTGATGTTCGTATATAATGAGGTGATGTCGGCAGTAACAAGAAACATCCCTTGCCTAAAATCCACATTTTTTAATTCATTGAGAACATGCTTGGTGTCTCCCAAATAGGCTGGTGTCCCAACAACCAAAGTTGCAGAAAGGAGTCAATATACTCCCCAACTTTGGCTGTGAGTGACCCAATTCCACAAATAATTGGACTTCTCATCTGAGGATTACTATCACATGTAACATCAGACAGATTTTATTCAGGGAGCCACTCTGATCCAGTGTTCTGTGTCATATCATTTGGTCTTCTGGGACTGCCGGATATATTTTATAACTGCTGCAATACTCATATTATTACTCATTATAAGGATTTGTGTGCTTTTTATTGCTGGCTGCTGGAAGTGGTGCGCTGATATTTTGGAATATATTTTTGTCTATAGGATTCACGGATTTAGATCAAGCTGCAGACTTTTTGGTGTATATTTTATTTGTGAAAGTGACAAAAACAAAGTGAGAGCTATACATGTGGTCTGGAAGCAAATAAATGTATAAAGGTAAATATGAAAGTCCCCCTGCAGGGGGGTGTGGTGATAATAATAACAATTGCAAACACTGAACAATGACGTGTTGAAATTATAGATCTATAGTCAAACACAAAAATTATACACCCAAACCAAAATAATGGGGCACAGAAACCCTCTCTTAGGGTCTAGTGAAGTCCACAAAAATTGTCCCACAACACAATGACCAAGAACCTGGAGTTCTCGGTAAACAAAAATGATGTGATCTTCAAGTGATGAAGTGAGATCTTGTGATAATTATTCACAACCACACGTGTTGGATATATGTATGAGAGTCCCACCACCTTAACGGCTTGCTTCTTACCAGCAGAAATATTTAATAATGGCAAAAAACACAGCTAATCTCCCGAGTAATGATTCCCTGTGCAGTGGGAGGAATAGTGTGCCTCTTCACACTTGGTGGAAAAGAAACCAAATAGCCTCTTACCAAATGAATGTAGCTTAGAAGCCAGTTTCTCCCCCTTTCGGGTCCCCCCAATATATCACAGTGGATCAGCACTCAGGTCCCTTGTCGGTGATCTCGAATGGATTCCTATGCTCCTTTATCTCGTCTCCCATACGGAATACATGGCACCAGCAATCTGCTAGATTTTGAAGAGGCAAGAGCTGGGTGTGAAACGCGTCACCTGCCTTCTGTGT
Organism: Pelophylax lessonae; assembly: GCF_965119305.1. Taxonomy (NCBI): domain Eukaryota; kingdom Metazoa; phylum Chordata; class Amphibia; order Anura; family Ranidae; genus Pelophylax; species Pelophylax lessonae. The sequence goes on along the minus strand of NC_138769.1, from coordinate 273,740,468 downwards.
CCCATGTCCTGGTGATAGTCTGAACACAGCGGTAGTGTAGATCATGTGTTGTGCTCAGACCTGAGCTGTGTCCACTCAGTTCCCTGTAGATTGCTCAGCTTGTCAGTATTGCACTTGCTGGGGGGGTGAAGGCAGTTTCTGAAACTGCCTTCACCCCCCAGCAAGTGCAATACTGACAAGCTGAGCAATAGGGATGGCCTTGCGGTTCGCCCGGCGGTCGGTTTGCGGCAAACTTTGCTCGTTCGCAGTCCACCGATTTTGCTAACATATGGCGTTGTTTGCATTAGTTTACATTGGGGAGAACTTTGACCCATGACACAGCCATCAGGTGGAACAGGACAACCAATTGAAACATTTCAGCACTTGGACATACCCCCTACCTTATAAATAGACCTGACCTGGCGGCCATTTCACATTCTGCTTTTTGTCAGTGTAGGTAGAGGTCTGCTGTGTGCACCAGGGACAGATTGTCAATGACACAAATCAATCTGTTAAGGTCCACAAAAGTCCTTTTAAGGGCTGGTATTTGGTATAGGTGTACTGTCTCTTTTGTCAGTGTAGGGAGAGGTTTGCTGTGTGCACCAGGGACAGATTGTCAGTGACACAAATCGTTGTGTTAAGGTCCACAAAAGTCCTTTTAAGGACTGGTATTTGGTATAGGTGTACTATTCTTTGGTGTGCAGTGCACTATATAGGGGTGTAATACACTTATAATATACTTTCTAATATAGAAAGAATATTATAGTGGATTTGTATTGTGCACTGTGCAGCATTGTGACTGGTGTGGTGAGCGTTTCTGCAGCAATAGTACTACTACAAACAGTGACAAAAGCACTTTTAAAAAAGTATTATAACTGATGTGATAGACCAATGCCCCCCCCCCCCCAATACCACATATTGAAGTGGGGTCTTATCTGAGTATACTTTTATAAGTGTATTTGTGTCCTTCAAAAATATTGCCTCTTTTGCTGCGTTAACTTTGCTGCACACAGTGCCAAACTTACTGGCCAGTTTTTTGTACAAATGGTGTGATAGACCAGTGGCCCCCCAATACCACATATTGAAGTGGGGTGTTATCTGAGTATATTTTTATAAGTGTATTTGTGTCCTGCAAAAATATTGCCTCTTTTTCTGCGTTAACTGTGCTACACACAGTGACAACAGTTACTGGCCAATTTTTTGTAGAGTTGGTGTTATAGTCCAGTGGCCCCACAAAACCACAGATTGAAGCGGGGTGTTATATACCTTCTTCCACATATACTGTGCTTCTCTAGAGACTTTTGTCACGGGGTAATTTAAAAAAATTACAGGCAGAGGAAGAGGCAGGCCCTTACACAGGGGTGGTAGGGGTAGGGCAGGAGCAGTAGGCCGGAGCCAAAGTGTGAAGTTTCAGAAGGTGCGTTCGATTACGTCAAAGGACGCACTAGACTTGGTGGAGTGGCTCATTCAGTCTTCCTCTTCTGCACCCTCCTCATCCTCTCTATCTGCACCCCTCTTCACTCTCTGCTGTGTGCACCCCCAAAGACACCACCACCAATACCACCACCATATACCCTCCGCTTGAGTCACTGGAATATTTTTCCGATCCATCACAAGACATTTGCGATGCGCAGCCATTCTTGGCATTGGATCAGGAAGAGGAGGTAGCAACAGCCGCCACTCAGCAGTCTGCCAAAAGTACCCAGATCAGCCCAAGGAGGTTGGTCCCCGCTGTTGCTGCATACTCCGAGATATCTAATGTTAGTGGTGGGGAAGGTGACGTCGATGATGACGTGTCTATGGACGTCACGTGGGTGCCCACAAGAGAGGAAGAGGAGGGGAGTTCAGAGGGAGAGACGGACCAGCAGATAGGGAGGAGAAGCAGGCAGAAGTTACATTGCACAGGAGGGACATAGCAGACTGCTAACGTATCAGGAGCGAGCTATCAACCATGTACGGTCACATCTGGCGCTCCCAGGATGCCGCCACATGGCTCCGCAGTGTGGGCTTTTGTTAATGTGTCCGCTGCTAACAGTGTTGCCATCTGCAGCCTTTGCAGTCAACGCATAAGTCGCAGTAAGCCCAACACTCACCTAGGGACGACTGCCTTAAGAAGGCACCTGGACTCCCATCACCAACGCCGTCAGAACCCACAAAGCCACACTCCAGGCTCTCACTATTCAGCCTCTTCTCCTTCTCCTCTCTCCTCACAGTTGTCCTCCACTCCACCTTCCATCATGCCGTCCTCACGTTGTTCTGGAAAAAGGCAGGCTTCCGTGGCCCAAATGTTGGAGTGTAAAAAAATGATGCCAGATAACCCTCTTGCCCAACGGTTGACTGCTGGCTTGTCGGAACTGATAGCCTGCCAACTACTGCCATATCAACTGGTGGACTCGGAGGCCTTTCGGAAATTTGTGGCCATTGAAACACCACAATGGAAGGTCCCAGGAAGGAAATATTTCTCGCAGAAGGGCATTCCAGAGCTGTATGGCCATGTTCAGCGGCAAGTGAATGTATCTCTGGCACACAGTTTCGGTGCCAAGATACATCTGACCACAGACACATGGTCTAGAAAAAACGGGTAGTGAAGGTATATAACTTTTACTGCCCACTGGGTGAACCTTCTGACGGTCGTCAAGCATGTAAGCCGTGGCACCCGAGTAGATTTGATTTTACTGCCACGGATTGCATGCAGGCCTGCCTCTTCTTCTCCTCCTCCTACTCCATCCTCCCTCTCCTCCTCGGCTGACTCCTCCTTTTCCACTGCTACCGTCTCTTCTGCTGCGCCGCCCAAGATCCCCAGAACCTATTCCACATGCCAGGTGAGACGTTGCCATGCTGTGCTGCGTCTGTTGTGCCTGGAAGCCAAGAGCCACACTGGTCCTGCACTCCTTTCAGCTTTGCGTTCACAGGCAGATTAGTGGCTGACACTGCTCAATTGGTTGGTACCAATTACAGTTGGTAAAGTGGTGTGCGACAACACTGTCAATCTGCTGAGTGCGCTGAAACAGGGCAAAATTACACACGTGCCATGCATGACACACGTTCTGAACTTGGTTGTGCAGCGATTCGTTGCCAAATACCCTGGAGTCCAGGGCGTCTTGCAGCAGGCCAGGAAAATCTCAGGCCATTTCAGAAGATCTTACACAGCCATGGCTCGCCTTGCTGACATTCAGCGGCGACACAACCTGCCTGTCAGGCATCTTATTTGTGACTACCCGACGCGGTGGAACTCAACGTTGTATATGCTTGATAGGCTGCTCCAGCAGAAACGTGCAGTTGACGACTACCTGTACGAACTCTGCGGCAGGACAGGTTCTGGGGAGCTTTGTTTTTTTTTCACTTCGCCAGTGGCTGCTTATACGCCACACATGCAGACTTCTGCGGCCATTCAATGAGAGCACCCAACTGGTCAGTCACGGCAAGGGCGCCATCAGTGATATCATACCTTACGCCTTCTTTCTGGAGCGTGCATTGCGGTGTGTCATTGATCAAGCCGTCGAGGGGCAGGAGCAGGAAGATGAGGAAGTCGCAATGTTGGATGAATTCCCAAGGGGTGCTACTCCATCTGAGACAAGTCAACAACAGGAGTCTGAAGAGGAGTCAGAGGAGGATGGTGCCGGGGTGGATGAGGAGGAGCAAGAAGAGCATGCTTTAAACCTTTCTGGGATCCCTGGTGTTGTCCGTGGATGGGGGGAGGAGAACGAGGATGACATTATCCTGAGCACTGAGACCGGTATTCACTATTGCCCTGGTGTCACAAACTCTGACCAAGTGGGCCAAGCTGTTATGCCGTGACCTGGAGGGGAAGCAGCACCCCCTGCCTTGGCTGAGCTGGCGGACCAGTTGGTCCAGGGGCTGCAGTTTATCTGTGATGCCTCTTGAATGTAGCTCCCCTAGTCGCTAGGCTCTGTTTCGGCAGTGGTTCTTCTGCATATTTTTTGGCTCAAATGCTGGTCTGCGGACGAGACTTCTAAAAAGGTCTTGACTGATCGTCCTTTTCAAGGAGATCTCCTGTCTGGAGCTACCCTTTATGACATCATTAAGGGTCTCACAGGGGGGAAAAGTACCTTTCTTCCGCAGGCTAGTAAGGACAAGGACCCTCATTGTAGACCATCTTTCTCGGCCTATAAGAAGTTTTTTCATCCCTCAGGGGTGACTGAGAAGGGATCAAAGCCTTTCAGGGCCTCCTCTGGTAGATCCAAGTGAACTTAGTCTGGCAAGTTGAGAGAGGGCTTCTCCAGACCCGCGGACAAGGCTCCTTCAGCATGAAGGTGCACACTTACCTTTTAGTGGTCCTTATATATATATATATATATATATATATATATATATATATATATATAGGCACATCAGCACTTTATATCTGCACCTGTTGTTTAATTGCACAAATATAGACACTCAGTCACTTTATTTATTTTTTTCACTGTAAATTTGTAACACCAACAGTCTCTCATTTGTTTTGGAATTTTTATACATTGTTTATTTATGCACAGTTTACATTTCTTTGTGTCTTAGAGTGAATATATTTATCCTACCTACATTAGGTCCTTCTAGGTTTAACCGTTATATACACCCCAGGAAGTTTTTTTCCTTCTTTCCTTATACACATTTTTGGCAGCGCCATTCACCTCCCCAATTTTTCCCATTCCTTACTGTACACTTCTGTGAACAGTTTTAGAGGTAGACAGCAGCCTATCTTCCATCTATAGACTGAATCCTTATCCTAAGCACGGATCTATCTCTTTCCTTTACATTCCAATATGTGTCTGTCACCAGCGCTTCCTCTTCCACTTTGCCATGGGAGAGGAGCATTATCCGTTTGTGGGGTTACCCTTTGGTCGCTCTTCAGGTCTTCATGAAATTGTTGGTCGCGGTGCTAGCATTTTTACATCAGCAGGGGATATCGCTACTGGGCTTCTTGGACGACCTACTTCTGTGAGCGGAGTCTCCTACTGCTCTGGTGGAAAACCTGGAGATCACCCTACAAACTCTGAGGGAGTTCAGCTGGATTCTGAATTTTCAGAAGTCTGCTCTGGTTCTGTCCACTAAGCTGGACTATCTGGGTCTGACTCTGGACTCGGCCTTAGCCAGAGTGCTCCTTCCTCTGGACAAACTCCAGAAACTGCAGGTTGTGTCAAGATGAAAATATATTGAGGACTCTTAAAGACTTATATATTATGTATTCATGTATCAGTATAGCAGTCTAGAGTCCCCTTTTAATCCCTGAATATATTTAAACATCATAGTTTTAGAAATTCAGTCTTTAGTCTAATTAAGTTGTCTTTATTATGAATATGTGTCAACTATAACATGAGATGTCCGGCCAAGAGAACTTCCCTAACTTTCCGGAATAACAGATAAACAAACATATATTGGCTTAGATAATGATAGTTCCAGTAACCGGCCATTAATTGCATATTATCCATCATTTTTAATTGTCATACACCCTTCCTGCTCCTAGAGCAAGATGACCAAGAACTTTGCTAAATAATCAACAAAGGCTGTATTATGGCTGTTATTGAAATATTGTGTAATCTTGTATGACTATGTTTTTGGACCTATGCCCGCCATAGGTTTTACTGTGATAAATCTCTATAAAAGCATGTATCAAAAATGTATAAGGCATCACATTCTCTATTTCTGTATGAGATGTGGTCCTTGCGCATGTAATCTCAGTAAAGCTTACCTGAACAGATGAAAACCTGATTGGCGTAGATTATTTCATGGCTCAAACTTAACATTTGAACTTAACATGAATTTAACAGTTGCAATTCGTCTCCTGCTGTCCAGCAGATGTCATCCCTCCAGACTTGCATGCGGGTGCTGGGCCTGATGGTGTCTACCTTCAAGGGGGTTCTGTTTGCACAGTTCCATACGAGGTCCCTGCAAAGGGAGATTCTGGGCAAATGGGGCAAGAATCCGCAGTCTCCGGACAGTTAGATCTGGCTGACCCAGGTAATGAAAGAGTCGCTAATATGGTGGCTTTGTTCTCCGGCCCTTCGGCTGGGCAAATTCTTCCTCCTTTTGTATTGGACAGTGGTCACCACGGATGCCAGTCTGTCCAGGTAGGGAGGCGACCTCAGCAAAAACTCTGCTCAGGGGGTCTGGACACTGGAAGAGTCCAGACTACTGATCAAAGTCCTGGAACTGTGAGTGATCAGACCGTGCCTGCAATATTTGGACGGATCTTCTTCAGGGATGTCCAGTTCGCATTCAATGAGACAACGCCATGGCCGTGGCTTATGTCAATCTCCAGGGGGGGCACGAGATGTGTCCTGACGGCTTCACATTCTGGGGTTTGGAAAACTGGAAGGCGGATTACCTCAGTCGGCAGGTGTTGAACTAAGGGGAGTAGTCGCTTCATCCGGAGGTGTTTTATCAGTTGTGTCTCCAGTGGGGCACCCCCAAAGTGGATCTGTTGGCATCTCAGCTCAACAGAAAGGTGCAGAAGTTTGTGGCACGGTCAACGGATCCTCTGGCGGACGCCACAGACGCACTGGTGGCCCCATGGGGTCGGTATCACCTGATTTATGCTTTCCCTCCTCTCGAACTTCTGCCAAGACTTCAAGCAGGATCGAGGCAAAAGGGAATTTTGATCATCATAGTGGCCCGAGACTGGCCTTTCCGGGCTCGGTACGCCGGACTGGTGCGGCTGGTTGCTGACGTTCCTTTGAGGCTTCCTCTCAAGGAGGATCTGCTGTCCCAAGGGCCAATCTTCTATCCTGCTTTACAGTCACTGGCTTTGATGGCTTGGCTGTTAAATGCCAGGTGCTGAAGGATAGAGGTTTGTCTGAGTCGGTGATTCCAACTTTGTTAAAAGCTAAGAAATCTACTTCAGTGCGCATGCGCAAGAGCTCCGCTATGGCCGCATAGCAGTGAAGCTCCCGCCTCCGCCCGGCCGTATCGCTCACCATCCGACCAGCAGCCAGCACACCGACAGACCCCAACCACCTTAGGGGGGAGAGGATCTCCCGAGGCACCCCCAGGTACCGCTATTGCCCAGTTTAGGGCATCAGGGGCCACAATAAGGTGCAGCCTAATTTCGGGCCTAGCATTGCAGCGAGCTTCCGCCGCGGCCCGGCCTCATCCACTGCCATCCTCTCGGCATCCAGGATAAGGAGGAAAGCTGAGTTCCCAGGACACCCCTAGGGACAATTATTTTGCATTTTAAGGCCACGGGAACCCCGATCCTGCCCTCTTCTCTCTCTGGCCTCACTTCCCAAGATGGCGGCCACACCTCAGTTCCTCAGGCAGCCCGACCCGCTTCCTGGGTCCCCCCAGCTATCCCCCCTCTTATCCCTCCATGTTCTGCCTCAGGGGACACCTCCATTCCACATTGCAAGCTCTCAGGGCTCCCCAGCTTCAACTACATCTAACTAATGCCCCCTATGGACTCAGCCACAGCCTCACTTCAGGCCAGGGACCCCCCACCATCTTATCCCACGGACATGCCTTTTGACTCCAACTTTATGATGCTAAAATTTTCTGAAATGCTTGACAGAGGCCTCTCCATTACAGCTGCTAGAATCACCTCAGAAATCAAAGCAGATTTAATGAATCTAGGCACCAGGATTGAGGCCATTGAATCAAAAGTGGACACGTCAAGTAACCCGGATTAACCAGAACACTGACAGGATCCAGGAATTACACTCTCAATTGGACTCAGCGCTTACAAAAATGAATGATTTAGAGAACAGGGCAAGGAGATATAACTTCAGAATCAGAGGGCTGCCAGAATCTTTCACTGACACTACTGACACAGTCAAAGCTCTCATAAAAATGCTGACACCCTACATTCCCTCACACAAGCTGGAATTGGACAGAGCCCACAGAGCTCTGGGTCCCCCCCGCTCGGATGGACTACCCAGGGACATTGTTGTAAAACCCCACTACTACTCCATTAAGGAGGAAGTGATGAAAAAGGCCCGTGCCACTGCTCAGCTTTCTTTCCAGGACCACCCTATTCAAATTGTTGCTGATTTATCGCCATTTACCATGCAAAGACGCAGATCTCTCAAACCCCTGCTGTCTGTTCTCTCTCAAAAGGAGATAAAATATTGGTGGCTTTTTCCCTTCAATCTGAAGTTCTCCAACCAAAACAAATGCTGCACATTCTCCAACATCTCTGATGGTGAAAAAATTCTCTTGGATCTACATCTGCTCTCCAAAGCTCCAGCCTCCCCACCTCCACAGGAAACTCCTTCTGGATCAACTGAACGACAGATGCCCACAAGTCCTATTGCACCTCTTTGGCAAAAGTCCAAGCACAAGCGCTCCAAGGACTCCAAGCGACCGGGATGAACTGTTTTCTCACAGGCTGACCCCTGCCAAAGGAACTCTGCAAGTGTAGGGCCAGTGTGTCCATTTTAACCCTGAGCAGCTGTCCTGGTTCTGGGAGGTTCTCCACCCATTCCTCCCCGGTCTACTCTGCTTATTTCACCACTAATTTTTTGAACACAGAGCTTCCCCCCTGCCCCCTTCTTTTTTTTTTTTGTTTTTGTCCCCCTGGTGTAAGTCACAACAAAATCCTTGGCTTATCTAGCCACAGCCTCCCTGCCTTCCTGTCAGCCGTGTCCTTAAAGGCCGGAGACTCTTCAACCGGAATCATGGTTGCCTTGTTCAATGTGGAATCCGGAGTGTCCACCTCCAGTGGAACAGTCCACATTTTAAGAAGGGACACCTCATAGGGGTACCGCATAGCAAATCGCTCAGGGACCACTAGGGGACGTTTTGGTCAGTCCCACTCTTTAGCGACAATTCTGTCAAAATAGGAGGGGGAAAAGAAACAACTTTGCCACTCTGGATGGCTTGTAAGTGCCAAAGGGAACCGACGCTTCTGTCACAGCTTCAGCTGCTTCCTCCATCTTTAAGGTCTTGCGCACAGATACAATCAGTGAGTCCACCAGCGCCTTTTCGTGTGCGGCTATAGGAGTGGAGGAATCCTCCTCACTATCTGAGAACTGCGTGTGGTCCCAGACCCAGCAGAGTGACCCACGTCCGCGGCCAAATCAGATTCAGGATCTTAGGAGACAGATGAGGCAGGGGAAGGGGCAGGGGAAGGTGGAGGGCGCTTTTTGCTAGCCCACCACCTAAACACCGGTTCCACTTGGGACACAAGAGACTCCAGGACCGCTGTCAGTGCATCAATGGATGGTTGGGACCGAAGGGCGACGCAGGCTCTGAGAGGGCATCAGGTAGGGAATTATGCTCCAAAGACTCCATAAGTCAATAGGGGGACCCCACAAAAAAAGGTGTAAAAACACTGCTAATGGACACCCCCACCGCTCCTGCAGCACCACCCGGTTGCCAGTAACAGAGCACCAATCGATCCTCAGCAAAAAGGGAGAGGACCCCACCAGACTCCCCACCCAGAAGAAAATGGCACAGGCAGGAAGGGGGGCCCTGGCAGGAGCTCACACTAAGTACGCCCCCAAAGCTGATTGCCAGTGGCGCACCCTCCCCCCCCCCACATTCCATCGCCAGCACAGCACCCTGCCCCTACCCCAGGAGGTGGACCAAAAACACACCACAGCCACAGCATAAGTGGAGGGGGGGCAAGATGGCCCACAGGGACCACAAAACCAATGAGGGGGGTGCCCAATGGGAAGGAGGGGGACCCAGGGGTCCAACTGTCTTCCATGGAGGGGCCCATGTCCACCCCAAAATCCTCCAGGGGGAGAGGGGGGACAGTTACTTACCATACCAGTAACCAGGTGGGCACCTCTTCAGACAGAACCTCCTCTCCATCAAAAAGGGAGGGGGGGTGTTGGCCAGGAGAAACGCTGCGACTCGGGCCGAGACCCGGTCATATGTGAGCTCGCGAGGCATTTAACTCACAGGTCAGTCCCTGTCCAGAGGGCCGACCTAGTGCGGGGCTGCACGCGCTTGCTGGCCAGACTGGGGTGACCACTGGATCTAGATTATCCAGCCCATTGTCCAGTCTGGCAGTTGATTGTAGATCTCACAGGAAAAAAATACAGGAGAAAAAAAAGACTATCTAAAAGGGAAAAAATTTCCAGGACCAGAGATCCCAGCAAGGAACTAGGTCTTTACTCCTGACTAGGCAGAAAAAATACCTATAGCAGAGAGAGGGAGTATACCCTGCTGGGACTGCCCATAGCTGAAGCCAGACTTTTTTACTGTCTAATCTCCTACTCCTGTAGAGGGCAATATAACCCAATGGTTAAAAAGCTCGGGAGCTGTGTCCGTCAATGAACAAAAGAGAAATCCAAATTTTTGCCAACTTACCAACCAGTTTGTTTCCTGGTATGCGCTGAGGGGCACTCACGTTCATATTTGACATATTTCAGCATTTCTGGGCTGAAAATGGTAGCTACTTTGGTTTATTTACTCTTAAGGCCTGATCCTGCTGTTGCTCAACCACCGTCCCTTAGATCTCACGAAAACCCAATCGAGACTTTCTGTACAAATTATGATGGCTTCTAAGGAAACGATAACAAGGATCTGGAAAACCCTGTCGATTGTATTGAGATTTTAAAATTACACAAGCAATGATACATAGTAAAATTGAGGCTACAATAATGAATAAAATCCCTAAACATCTCAAAGTTTGGCAGACCTGGGCGGACCATTTTCTCCCATTGGGCTTTGACTCCTCACTCCTGGAGCTGTAACTTTCCTGGTAATCGCACAACTGGATGGATGATTTCCTGTCCTGCTTTGCGCCAGTGGCCTCACTTTTTCCCCTCTGTTCTCTTCTCCCTCTCTTCTTGTTTTCCTCCTTCTTGCCATTGTCTTAACGGAAAATAATTAGGGTTCTCCAAGCGTATTTACTTGATCGTTGGAAAGTTAGTATTATATTTTACTATCTGTATTGTATTAAAGCTGAAACTTGAATACTTTGGCCACCTACTGCGAAGAGAAGACTCATTGGAAAAGACCCTGATGCTAGGAAACATGGAAGTTAGGCAAGGCAAGGGAGGACAAAAAAGCCTGGCACGCTATAGTTCATGAGGTCACGAAGAGTTGGACAAGACTAAACGACTGAACAACAACATCATCATCTGTATTGTACTATATTAGCAATGTTTTTTGGGGCCTCATTGTTCCCCTAACTCATACCTCTTATAGATGATGGATGGATCTATGTGATTCACAGTATAAGAAGCTGTCTATTTAACTAGACAATAACCCATTTCTTTAAACTTTCAACCTAATTGTGGTCTTGTATGTTTTGCAATCTCCTTTCAATAAAGATATAGGAACAAGAAAACAATTGCTGGCCCCCGATACAAAGTTTCCCAGCTATTGCCTAACATTTTCCCCCAGTTACCTTTCTTTCAGAAGTTTTGGTGAAGAATTCCTAACAAAGACATGTTGAGAGACCAAAGATTCAGCTGCTGGAAGCTGGAAAAAAAAAAAAGGAAAGCACCATTACACAAGTCTTGAATAAAGAAGCTGATTATCTCTTCAAACAAAAAATGCATTCTTCATTGGTGGCATTAGGCATCCCTATTTTGTACACAGGTCCTCTAAATGCTACTATAATATCTGTATAATCCTATACTTTGTCTAACGTTAAACAGATGGTTTCCGTCAATGCTTGCTGCAAGCATAAATTGTTTCTTTACAAGAAGACGACACAGCTGTAATACTCACTTTTAATTTGGCATTTTCCTATATACTCAGTGTTTTATCTATGTGTCCTCAAAGAACAGATCTATGTTGTTTTAAAGCCATTGTTTCAAAATTTTTGTGACTCTTACTGATTGACCTGGTACTAATAGAGTGGCACAAGGCCAATGTGGTGCCCAAATTAAAAAGTATTCCACAATTAACTACAGGCCAGTAACCTGAAACCTACAGGCCAAGACACAGTATAGTGAAGGCAGAAAAAAGACCAAAGTGTTTATCGAGTCTCCCCCTCCCTTTTTATATATATATATATATATATATATATATATATATATATACACACACACACACACACACACACTGATCCAAAAAAGTAAAGGAACACTGGAGCAGGCAGAGCTTGATAGCCATGCGCTCCAGGACATTTATCGGTAAGGATGTTTCCTCCGTCGACCACACACCCTTGACACAAAGATTGTCCAGCACTCCACCCCAGCCCAACAGGCTGGCATCTGTGGTGACCACCGTCCACAACAGCGGCAGAAAGGACCTGCCCTGGCTCAGAGCGGGCGACAGAAGCCACCACGAGAGGTCCGACCTTGTGAGACGGCTTAAACATATCATTCTGTCCAAGGACTGCGGGTCCTTGTTCCACTTGACAAGAATCTCTTTTTGTAGAGGCTTTGTGTGAACTTGAGCAAATGGGACCACCTCGAAGGTCGACACCATCAGCCCCAGGGACTTCATACACGTCCGCAGGGAGGAGAAATTGTTGTCCATCAGCAACCTTATCTCGCCCTGCAATGTCTGGAGTTTTTCCTCGGGAAGCAAGACCCTCGTCTGAGAGGAGTCCAAGATCATTCCCAAGTAGCTCAGACGCACTGACGGGGTCAGCGCAGACTTCTGGAAGTTGATGGTTCACCCGAACTCCTGAAGTGTCCGGACCGTGAATGCCAGGTCGTCCGAAAGGTTGGCAGGAGAGCTTGCTCTCAACAGGAGATCGTCCAAACACCGAGGATTGCAATCCCCTTTTTGCTCAGCAAAGCCAGCACCAGGGCCAAAACCTTGGTGTAGACTCTGGGAGCGGAAGCTAGACCAAAGGGTAATGCCACAAATTGAAAGTGCTCCTCCGCCACTGTGAAACTGAGATAACGCGGATGACCCTCGAAGATAGGGATGTGCAGATCCGCGACCTTTAAATCGATGGAGGCCAAAAAACCCCCCTGATTTAGAGATGCCACCACCGACCGAACGGATTCCATGCGGAACTTCTGCACCAGCACAAAGCGGTTCAGCGATTTGAGGTCCAGAATCAGACACACCTTGCCCTCCTTTCTGTTTGAGTAAAAACCCTGAAACCTGTCCCGCTGGGGAACCAGGACGATTATGCCCTGTGCAAGGAGATCCTGCACTGCCCCCCTGAGATCCCTCAGTAGATTTGGAGACAGACGGAGATTGGATGGAAAGAACCTGTCTGCTGGGCGAGACCGAAATTTGATCTTGTACCCTGAACGAATCAGTTTGTGAACCCACGTGTCTTTAATCAGAGACGTCCAGGGTTCCCGAAAGTAACGCAGACATCCCCCACCCCTGAAACTGGTGAGGTCGCCCCTTCACGCAGAGGAGGACTTGGCCGCTGAACCGGACTGGCCAGCCTTGGGCTTACCCGAACAAGCCTTCTTGTTCCCTCCGGAGGCTCTAAACGGTTTGCCTTTTTCTTGCGCCCCTGAGGCACGAAAAAAAGCCCCCTGTGAGCCTTTAAGGAAGGCCCCCGCTTACCCCAAGGCGCCTTACCTTGTGAGGATTGGGGGAGAAGAGTACTCTTACACCCCCTTAGACCCTTGATTAACTCATCCATAGAGTCACCAAACAGGCGTTCCCCCTAAAAAGGGGATGATCCGTTAAGGTCTTCCCAGAAGCCTGGTCAGCCGACCAGCTCTTCAGCCATACCATGTGGCCTATGGCAATCCCCACCGCAGACACTCTGGCAACCACATGAGCCGCGTCCAGGGCCACATCACACAGGTAAACCAAGGCCTGGGCCATCTGATCCGTGAGCTCAATTAGAGTCGGGGGAACCGACTCAGCATTCAAGTTACCCCGAAGTACCTTGACCCATTCCGTAACCGTCTGGGAAACCAAGACTAACGCGAATACAGGATTGAGAATCGATCCAGCCACCTGCACTTGTCGGCGGGATCGATTCTCAAACCTGTAAAGGGAATTCAACCACCTGTCCATCAGGTCCTTAAACACAGGGGAGTCTTCCACCGGGACCACAGTAGATTTGTTCAACCGGTTAACAGTGTGATCCACCTTAGGTGACACCGTCCAAAGATTTGAAACTGAGTCAGCGAAAGGGTTACGGCGCTGAAAACACTTAGGCACCACTAGCACGTGCTTAACGAGTCGCCACTGCTCATTCACAATATTATGAAAATCCTCGGGACAAGGAAACACCTGACCCGACTTCTGACTGTGTGGGCTCATCATCCAGTTGCAATGTTTCCCTGACTGAACGAATCAGTGCTTCCACCAGAACGCGTTTCCGTGCCCCAGCCGAGGAGGACACATCCTCCTCACCATCAGACTGCGAGGACAGAGATCAGGAATGGGGGTGTCTGTGGCGACCATATCAGGCTCTGAATAAGAAGACTGAGAAGGCATCAGCCGTTTCTGGGTAGTGACTTGTTTCATCACAAGATCCACCTTTGACGCCAGAGTTTCTAATGCGGCAGATAGAGACACCAGAGATGGCAATCCACAAGGTCCGCATGCACAAATAAAATCAGAAAGGAAATTTTCGACTTGGGACTCCATTTTGCGGTAAAAGAAAAAAAAATGAGTGCACCGCTACTTTAAATCGTGATCCACACCGATATACCGCGCTATATCCGGAGTACCCCTTTAAAGGTTGGCAAGAGCAAAGTTTTCCCGAGGAATGCCCAAAGGACCAATACCCTTTACTTAACCACCGCAGATTGTCCAGGAAGCAGCTGCTCTGCAGTCAGTCTTTCAGCAAGAGAAACGTCTGACAGGAAGTGACACATGAGGCCGAACTCCGCCTGTGTAGCCTCAGGCTACAAAAAAATGGTGCCAATAGAAAAGGTATAGGAAGCCAAGGGAAAATGCAGCTGCCCTTACACAGAGCGGCCTATGCCCACACCTAAGATTGTGGCCAAAATGGCGCCAAACGCTCAGGAAACCCAGGCATGAGGCCACCGCAGGAGGTCTGCTACAGGGACACGGGGGGGGGGGGGGCATTGCATCACTCACCATACCATTGACTGGGTGGGCTCCGCTCCGACACAGCTCGCCTTCCACCCTGAGTGGGGGTGCTGTCAGCCAAGAGGGGTACGCTGCAACACAGGCCGTTCCAGGTCGATGCGTCCCAGCGAGACATCCACTCGCAGGCTCGTCCCCATCCACCGGGGCTCCGTCATGGCTAGGCCTGGGCGGACCACAACCTGCTCATGCTCGCTGGCCAGGCTGTCGCTTGTAGTTCACCAGCAGGATCCTCCTGACACTAGCTAGCGATAGAGAGTAAAGAGAAATAAACAAATATTCTCAAAGAAAAAAAAAAACTGAGACCGAAGTCCCAGCAGGGAACCTAGGTCCTACTACTAAACTAGGCAGCAAGAAACTGATTTGAGAGCACAGTGTGTCTGGGGTTATGTTGTAAGGGACAGCCACTAAAGGCGTGTTGAATGAAAACTTTTCACTGCCTAGTCTACTCCTGTAGATGGCGCATAACCCAATAGTGAAGAAAAAATTGAGAGCTGCGTCTATCAGAGGACGATAGAGAAATATCATGCTAGATATCAATACTGATATGGACTGGGTAATGTGTTGGGAACAAAAGGGCTGAATTCAAAGACACCCCAAAAATAAAAGTGAAAAAATGATGCAGCAGGCTAGTCAATTTTGCAAAAATTTTGTTGCAGCAACTCAAAATGGTACTCGGTAGTTGGCCCCCACGTGTTTGTATGCATTCCTGACAACATCTGGGCATGCTCCTAATGAGACACGAGGTGTTCTGGGGTATTTCCTCCTAGATCTGAGCCAGGGCATCACTAAGCTCCTGAACAGATTGAGGTGCAACCCAGCAGTGTCAGATGGACCAAAGCATAATATCCCAGAGGTGTACTATTGCATTTGAGTCAGGCGAGCATGGGGGCCATACAATGTTATCAATTGCTTCATCCTCCAGGAACTGGCTGCATACTCTCACCACATGAAGCCAGGCATTGTCGTGCACCAGGAGGAATCCAGGACCCACTGCACCAGGGCAGAGTCTGACAATGGGTCCAAGGATTTCATCCTGATACCTTATTAAAGTCAGAATGCATTGTCTAGCCTGTAGAGGTCTGTGCATCCCTCCATGGATATGACTCCCCAGACCCACCACCAAACTGGTCATGCTGAACAACGTTTTAGGCAGCATAATGTTCTCCATGGCTTTTCCAGACCCTTTCATGTCTGTTACATGTGGTCAGGGTAAACCTGCTCTTGGTAAAAAAAAATAGAAAAAGAAAGTGTGCAGGATATATAAATAAATAAAGTAAAGCTGCAAACCTTTGATCCAGTGGAAAATAATCATAAATAAAACAGCAAGTGCGCTAAACTTTTGTGACTATACCAAATTAATGGTGTCCCCCTTGTGAATTTCCAACTATTCACTGTGATAGTGCTAGTTGTGAGGAAATGTGATCTATCTGATATCGCTGTTAACCTTACATAAGGAGCAGTATCATATATCAAATAAATTAACTCAATTGTCATAACATGTTCTTATCATTGAATAATGGCAGCAAATAGTGAATGTGTACAAACAAACATTTCATATGATGAACATAATAAAAGTGCAAAAGTCCATAAGATCAATGGTGCATTTCAACGGATTCCAAGTGATATCCAGTGACAAAAACACAGCAACTAATTGTGCAGTGACACCCACCACCTTAGCTGGACTAGCCCCTTACCGGAGCAGAGAAATATAAGGACATATAAGTATATATATAAGGTTGCACAACCCGCAGACAGGAAGTGGGAGAAGCAAGCAAGCAGCAGCGAGCGAGCAACTGGAGGAGTGTGTGTGGAGGAGAGCGTGGAAGAGAGCCGGGTGACACGTGCGGGGGAGCCGCACTAGGTCACCAGAAGCCGGCGCGGGTGCAGGGGACCGGGACAGAGAGACCGGGACAGAGAGCGGCGGGACCGGGACTAAGAGCAGCGGGACCAGGACGTGAGGGACCGGGACTGTAAGCCACGGCGGTAGACAGCGGAGCGGCGGAGAACGGACACCGCACAGTATTGAGGAGGTGAGGTTCACGGAAGCAGGGGAGGAGGAGCAGCGGCGACTGGTGAGTATCTCTCTGCAGCTGTGTGACGGTGCTTTGGGACCTGTGACTGACGGACTGACAGACCAACCTGTGACTGACTGACCATAGGGATCTGTGACTGACTGACCTTGCTTGCGACCGTCAGCGACTGACAGACTGCCCTGCGACTGACGGACTGCCCTGCGACTGACAGACTGCCCTGCGACTGACAGACTGCCCTGCGACTGACAGACTGCTCTGCGACTGACAGACTGCTCTGCGACTGACAGACTGTTCTGCGACTGACAGACTGTTCTGCGACTGACAGACTGTTCTGCGACCGACAGACTGTTCTGCGACCGACAGACTGTTCTGCGACCGACAGACTGTTCTGCGACCGACAGACGGTGCTCTGCGACTGACCGGCGCTCTTGACTGATCGACCGGGAGTATTTTAGAGACTGGTGAGTATCTTAGCGACTAGTGAGCATCTTGCGACTGGTTAGCATCTTGCGAGGGTTAGCATCTTGCGACTGGTGAGTATATTTGCAACTGGTGTGTATCGGGTGAGTATCTTTGCGACTGGTGAGTATCTTGCGACTGGTGAGTATCTTTAAGACTGGTGAGTATCTTTGCGACTGGTGAGTATCTTTGCGACTGGTGAGTATCTTTGCGACTGGTGAGTATCCTTGCGACTGGTGAGTATCTTTGCGACTGGTGAGTATCTTGCGACTGGTGAGTATCTTTGCGTCTGTTGGATCTTTGCGACTGGTGAGTATCTTAGTGACTGGTTAGTATATTAGCGACTGGTGAGGACCCCAGGTTTAGTACCAGGGGAGACAGAGGTAGTGTAGGTAAGGAAGAGCAGGTCGTTAATATATCCCCATAGAGTAGTGGGTAATAATGTCCGACAGGATTGCGGATGCCACTCAGTGCACTTCTTGCTGCATGTATGCGTTCCTTGATGAACCATTCGAGGGCGAATACTGCTGTGCAAGATGTGAGCGACTTGTTGCTCTGGTAGACCAGATCCCGGACCTAGAGAACACAGTGGCAACACTGCGTGGCATCAACAACCTGGAAAGGAGCTTGGACATTACCTATCAGGCGCTGGCAGGGGCCAGCATAGAGGAGGAAGGAGTAGAGGAGACGCAAGCAGCAGAGGTACGCAGCTGGGTGACTGTTAGGAATGTTAGGGGGAGGAGAGTCAGGGAGGCCAGTCCTGAGTTGGTACACCCTAACAAACCTGCCGAGTTGCAGGTTGAGGGGGATATCAACTCAGGGGTGGCAGTGCTGGAGCATGCGCCCTCCCCTAGCTGCCAGGGGAGGGACGGCTCCAGGAAGAAGGGGGGCCGTAACTCAGGAAAGGTTAGAAAGGTTGTGGTAGTGGGGGACTCAATTATCAAGAGGACAGAGAGGGCAATCTGTAAAAAAGATCTTGTGAACCGAACAGTTTGTTGTTTACCGGGCGCCCGCGTTCGGCATATCGCAGATCTGGCAGACAGATTGTTGTGCGGGGCTGGGGATGACCCAGCGGTCATGGTGCATGTGGGCACTAATGACAAAGTTAAAGGTAGGTGGAGGATCCTTAAGAACGATTTCAGGGACTTAGGAAAGAGATTGAGGAAAAGGACCTCCAAGGTGGTTTTCTCTGAAATACTGCCTGTACCTCGAGCCACACAGGAGAGGCAGAAGGAGATTAGGGAACTTAACAAGTGGCTGAGGAATTGGTGTAGGAAGGAGGGGTTTGGGTTCCTGGAGAACTGGGCTGACTTCTCAGTCGGCTACCGGCTCTTTAGTAAGGATGGGCTGCACCTTAATGGGGACGGTACAGCTCTTTTGGGGAGAAAGATGGCCACCAAGTTGGAGGGGCTTTTAAACTAGGAGACGGGGGGGAGGGCTCAGAAGTAGAGTCAGTCAGGAGGGAGCAGAGGACAGAAGGCAGCTGTAGTGTCAGCAGCGACAGTAGGTCCACAATGTCAATTGGCAGGTCTGTGTGGGAAAATCTCAGACCAAACAGGAATAAACATAACCGCCAATTGCGCTTAACTTCCGTAAAACTAAGAGGGGTATATGCTAATGCCAGGAGCCTAACTAATAAAATGGATGAGTTGGAAATGTTAGTACATGAGGAGGACATAGACCTTGTGGGAATAACAGAAACTTGGTTCGACCCCTCACATGACTGGCTGGCCAATATCCAAGGTATCAGCAGTAATCAGCACGGGTTTACAAATGGGCGTTCTTGTCAAACCAATCTCTTAACATTCTACGAGGAGGTGAGCTGTGAGATTGATAGGGGGAGACCAGTGGATGCGGTGTACTTGGATTTCGCTAAGGCGTTTGATACAGTTCCCCACAAGCGCTTAATTTATAAAATAAGGTCTGCAGGTATCGATAGCAGGGTTTGCTCTTGGATACGGAACTGGCTTAAAAGGCGTGTCCAAAGGGTAGTAATAAACAGCGCATACTCAACTGGTCTGAGGTGGTAAGCGGGGTCCCCCAAGGCTCAGTCTTGGGACCAACCTTGTTCAATTTATTCATAAACAACATTGAGGTCGGGATCAGTAGTTCGATATCAGTTTTTGCAGATGACACAAAATTGGCCAGGGCAATAACTTCACAACATGAAGCAGATATCCTACAGAATGACCTGGACAAAATTACAGAGTGGGCAACGACATGGCAAATGAGGTTTAACGTGGAGAAGTGTAAGGTTTTGCACTTGGGGACTAAAAACATAAAAACACAATACACGTTAGGAGGGGAACCCTTAGGGGAATCAAAAATGGAGAAGGATCTGGGAGTCTTGGTTGATGATAGATTAGGAAACAGCATGCAATGTCAAGCAGCAGCTGCCAAAGCCAGCAGAACATTAGCATGCATAAAGAAAGGGATGCATTCCAGAGATAAGACTATAATCCTTCCACTTTATAAAACTCTGGTCCGACCACATCTGGAGTATTCTGCCCAGTTCTGGTCGCCAGTCCTCAGGAGGGATGTGTTGGAGCTGGAGAGAGTCCAGAGAAGGGCAACTAAACTAATTAGGGGATTGGAGGACCTTGACTATGAAGAGCGTCTACAATCGCTCGATTTATTCTCCCTGGAGAAGAGACGTCTGAGGGGGGACATGATAGCAATTTATAAATATCTTAATGGGGATCCCAGCTTAGAAAAAAAGCTGTTCATTCAAAGAGATTGCATGAGGACTCGAGGGCATACAATGCGATTAGAGGAGAAGCGTTTTAACCTCAGGCAATGCGGGGGTTCTTTACTGTTAGGGCAACAAGATTGTGGAATTCTCTACCACAAGAGGTGGTTTCTGCGGGTAGTATGGTGGCTTTCAAAAGACTCTTAGACTTACATCTCAAGGATCAGAACATTCAGGGGTATGTGAGATGATTACAGCCACACACACCTACACAGGTTGAACTAGATGGACTATTGTCTTTATTCAACCTCGCCTACTATGTAACTATATATATATATATATATATATATATATATATATATATATATATATAGACACTGTTATCCAGGTGAGAGATACCATGCTCAGGTGAAAATTGGGTAAAAGATGGAAGGACTCCTCTTATACAGAGGAGGATGTGCCTCTTACCAGACAGCCAATACATATGAGCTTGCTTAAGAGGCTCCCCTGGGGATAGGTATCTTCTTATGTGGTTGGCCAATACCTGGATCAGTCCCTCTTGGTACCGATAGCAATGGTCCTCACGGATTGTCATGCAAAAAGAAATCGAGCAATAGTGCAATACGTTCTGAACTATTTATTAAAAGCGAAAAGGATGCACTTACATTTGGTGACTTAAAGCGGGAGACAGGAACCAAGGGATCGTGAAGCCGCGGCCGCCTGAGGAGCGCCACACCGTCACGTTCCTGCGACGCGGTCCGCACTGCAGGCGGCCACGGCTTCACGTCTGTGTTTTTGTCACTGGATATCACTTGGAATCCGTTGAAATGCACCATTGATCTTATGGACTTTTGCACTTTTATTATGTTCATCATATGAGAGGTTTGTTTGTACACATTCACTATTTGTTGTCATTATTCAATGATAAGAACATGTTATGACAATTGAGTTTATTTGATATATAAACCTGCTCTTATCTGTGAAAAGCACAGGCCATCAGTGGCGGACCTGCCAATTCTGGTGTTCAATGGCAAATGCCAATTGAGCTCCACGGTGCCGGCCAGTGAGCACAGGGCACACTAGAGGATGTCGGGCCCTCAGGCCACCCTAATGAACTCTGTTTGGTCAGAGACATTCACACCAGTGGCCTGCTGGAGGTCATTTTGAAGTGCACTGTCAGTGCTCATCCTGTTCCTCCCTGCACAAAGGAGCAGATACCGGTCCTGCTGATGGGTTAAGGACCTTCGACGGTCCTGTCTAGCTCTCTTATATAAACTGCCTGTTTCCTGAAATCTCCTCCATGCTCTTGAGACTGCTGGGAGACACTGCAAACCTTCTGGCAATGGCACGTATTGATGTGCCATCCTTGAAGAGTTGGACTGCCTGTCCAACCTCTATAGGGTCCAGGTCTTATGCTACCAGTAGTGACACTGACCCAGCCAAATGCCATCTATTGCATCTATGAGTGCTGCAAAGTCTGCGGCATCGGGTGGAGAGGAGGGCTGGCGCTCTGTCTGCGTGGCCATGCTGGAGGAAATGGCGGCCGTCAGCGGGTCTTCCAGCAAGGCCAAACCAGATGAGGTCTTATGGCAGACCGGGGTTGCATTCTTCCACTTGGCCAGCACATGATGCACCACCTAGGGGGGGGGGGGGGGAACAACAGCCTGCTAAAAGGGATTGCTGCACTGGCCAACGGAGCTCCTGAATCAAACATCATCTTCCCTCAGCGTTATCTTGGACACGCACCACTGTGACACTTTTTAGAATGTATACAAGACACTTTAACAAAATCTGTCTAAGCCAGTTTCCTATCTCTACGGTATATGCCAGAAGAGAGTTGGTTTTAGCTCCACTTTTGTAAGATATGAACTCTCTGTATTTTATTTTGAATTGGGGGGATTTATTGCACAACAATGTAAAAATAACGCATTTTAGAACTACCCGAATATGGTGCACGAGCCGCTGTCAGAAAGAAAAGTGTTGCGTATGCTTAATGAATTTGGTGCAATATATTAACAAGAGGGAATAATGCAAGAAAAACAGCCCAGCACTGAATTACTCCCATTGTGCTAATTATTATAAGAGTCCGAGGATTATACAGTTAACGTAGGCTTCCCCAGAAATCAGACCCACATCCCCCTCCCATTAAGCCAGTACCTTGAGGGGTATTTGTTAAGAAAAATTTGAAGCAATACGTTATAGCACTGGGATATAATCCCCTTAGAAGTAGTAGCCTCTTTGAGCAGACCAAACAATGGGGTTGGGGACAAGGACCACTCAAAAGACCCATCCTGAGCTAATACAGCATGTCTAAGTTGGAGGTAATAAAAACGAAAATACGATGAGAAGGCAAACCGCTCCTGCAGCTCCTCAAAAGACAGCAGGCTACCATTATGGAAAATCTGTCTCATATAGAGCAATCCATATCTCTGCCACAGTACTACGTGCTGCAACTTCGCAATCTCTAGATATGACCTATTCGACCAAATAGAGCTAATAGCACTGCATATTCTAGTAGAAATTCTAGTTAAATTCTGGGTGGGCGATTTTTCCAAATGAGACTATGGAATATAGAGTTTCAGTACGGAAGGTTTTTGAGTGGAATTATGACCGGGGAATTGTGAAAGACATACAGCAGCTGAGGTATTAAGATCATCTTTATTAAATTTACCCGGCCTGCCACCGACAGCTGTAAAGACCTCCATGTTTTATTACGATCTCTAAACTTTTGCAGCATCGGACAAATATTGGTTCTACCATAGTCTCTAATATTGGGTGTCACCTGTATTCCTAGGTACTTAAAAGAGGTTGTTAAAAGGTATGGAGTCCTGGGCTGCATACCAGAACAGTCACCTGAATCAATGAGCATTAAGGCCGATTTCGTCCAGTTTATTCTAAGACCCGAGTAATCTCCAAACTCCGCTATGGTGGACATGGTCTCTCTAAGAGATACATCCTCCATGGCCCCAAGCATGATTAAAGTATCGTCCGCATATAGCATCACCTTCTCATGTCTATTTTTTGTACCAAAAGCCTACTATATTAGCGTTTACTCTAATTTTATTTGCCATAGGTTCTATGGCCAGGACAAAGAGCAGGGGCGACAAAGGGCACCCCTGTCTTGTACCCCTGCCAAAAGAAAAGGTGTGAGATATTCTACCCGTCGCTTGAATGGCCGCAAGAGGGCGGTAATACAGCAAACTAAGCCATGAGATGTAGTGATCACCGAACTAAAACCGCCACAGTACCCCCCAGAGATACCTCCAATCGATGCTATCGAAGGCCTTCATAGCATCAAGTGTAAGCAGAGCTCTCCGTCCCACATTATCTGCTGGGGATTGCATATTAAGAAAAAGTCTCCTAAGGTTAACCTCTGTAGACTTATTGGGAATAAATCCAGCCTGATCCGGGTGGACTATAGAAGTACAGTAATAACTTTATTGAGTCTAAGGGTCAATACCTTGGCTAACAGCTTGGCTGTGCAGCAATAAAATGAGCCTAAAGGATCCCGAATCTGTGGGTTCTTTGCCAGGTTTTAGAATGAGAACAATGTTGGCCCTGGACATAGTTAATGGCAAAATTTACTGTTGCTTGGCTGCATTGAACACCCTTAGTAATTGTGGAAGTAGTATGTCAGCATCCTGCTTGTAGATCTCAATGG
Source organism: Pelophylax lessonae (assembly GCF_965119305.1). Classification (NCBI taxonomy): domain Eukaryota; kingdom Metazoa; phylum Chordata; class Amphibia; order Anura; family Ranidae; genus Pelophylax; species Pelophylax lessonae. Next base: position 273,716,761 of record NC_138769.1, on the reverse strand, counting down.
GGATCTCAATGAGGATTGCCTTACAATTAGGGAATGAGCCAACGGCTGTGTACAGCTCCTCTATAGTAAGTGGTGAGTCAAGGGCCTCCCTCTGGTCTATCGAGAGCTGCGGGAAAGTTATACAGTTCAAATAGCGGTCTAGATCTTCCAGCAAATACTGAGCCACAGAAAGATAAAGCTTCTCATAAAAAAAAGTGCCAACTCCTGCAGGATAAGATCAGGGGAGCAAACCAATGTCACCTCCTGAGTTTTAATAGCCCCAATAGCAGGAGAACGCAGCTGGGAACTGGCAATTTTAGATTGAAGTCTGCCCCTGCTCTCACCTTCCTCAAAAAATTCCAGACTGGAGAAGAACCGCTTTTTCTCCACCAAGGAGGATAGCAGTGTCTCGTAAGCAGCTTGAGCTGACTGTCATTCCTCCCTTGCCTGGTCTGTAGGATCATTTACATAGCTCCCCTCCAATTCATGGACCCTCTCCTCCAAATCCTCCCTCAAACCAGAAGAGTGTCTTTTAACCTTAGTAATTTCTGAAGTAAAGAGTCCTCTTAATTATGCCTTGAACCCCTCCCACTGAACCAGCCGGATCAAGGCCATCAAGGAGCCGGAGTACCACTAATGTGAACGGAGGGGGTATGTAAACACAAGTCAAAATACAGTGCAATGACCCAATGCTACAGTGTAAAAATACATATCTCCCCTCAGAATCTCTATGTACGTCAAATTCCTGAAAGTCAAGAGAGCAACGGACCAAAATACTCACCCCCCTTGAAAAGGAGATGGGAGTAGAGTGGTAGCCCTTTCCTACCCATGAGTACTTAAGGCAAGTTTTGGTCTCTACAGTTAAGTGAGTCTCCTGAAAACATAAAATGGCAGGTTGAAATTTTGTCAAACACAAACAGCATCATACGTTTAAGAGGGGAACTTAGGCCCCTAATATTCCATGATACTATCGGGACCTCTGCCATTGTAAACAGTTATGAGTGATTAAAAATCGCCATAAATAGCCTATGGCCCTGAGGCCTATACCTGTTATGGAAAGTAAAACAGTGTCCATAAGTGCCCGAAGGCCAGAAAAGTGGCACACTGGTAGAAACATCCCAACATCTTCTGTTCTGTTTGAAAGGGGTTGCAGTCACTGATGATAGGCAACTCGGCAAAACGGTGCCGTCAGTAAGGAGTCGGTAGCTGTGAGTACACCCGCTGACCAAGCGAGAGCCTCCAAAGTAACAGGCAAAGATGTCAACTGTTTTAAACTAACGGCGATCAACAGGACCAGCCATTGTAACAAAAAGGTCAACATTTGGAGGTACCAGAAACCTCCCTCACGCAGTCCAGCACACAAGCATCAAGAGGGTAAGCATGTTGTAGCTCGCAGTTCAGTGAACCATATCAAGTCTCCCAGCAGACCAGCATTTCAGACGAACAAGTGAAACATGTACAGTATCTCACAAAAGTGAGTATACCTCACATTTTTGTAAATATTTTGTTACATCTTTTTATGTGACAACACTGAAGAAATGACACTTTGTTACAATGTAAAGTAATGAGTGTACAGCTTGTATAACAGTGACAATTTGCTGTCCCTTCAAAATAACTCAACACACAGCCATTACGGTCTAAACCGCTGGCAACAAAAGTGAATACACCCCTAAGTCAAAATGTCCAAATTGGGCTCAAAGTATCAATATTTTGAGTGGCCACCATTCTTTTCCAGCACTGCCTTAACCCTCTTGGGCATGGAGTTCACCGGAGCTTCACAGGTTGCTACTGGAGTCCTCTTCCACTCCTCCATGATGACATCATGGAGCTGGTGGACATTAGAGACCTTGCGCTCCTCCAACTTCCATTTGAGGATGCTCAATAGGGTTTAGGTCTGGAGACATGCTTGGCCAGTCCATCACCTTTACCCTCAGCTTCTTTAGCAAGGCATTGGTCATCGTGGAGGTGTGTTTGGGATCATTATGTTGGAATACTGCCCTGCGGCCCCGTCTCCGAAGGGAGGGGATCATGCTCTGCTTCAGTATGTCACACTACATGTTGGCATTAATGGTTCCTGCAATGAACTGTAGATCCCCAGTGTCGGCAGCACTCATGCAGCCCCAGACCATGACACTCCCACCACCATGCTTTACTGTAGACAAGACACACTTGTCTTTGTACTCCTCACCTGGTTGCCATCACACACGCTTGACACCATCTGAACCAAATATGTTTATCTTGGTATCATCAGACCACAAGACATGGTTCCAGTAATTCATGTCCTTAGTCTGCTTGTCTTCAGCAAACTGTTTGCGGTCTTTCTTGTGCATCAGATTTAGAAGAGGCTTCCCTTCTGGGACGACAGCCATGCAGACCAATTTGATGCAGCGTATGGTCTGAGCACTGACAGGCTGACCCCCCCACCCCTTCCACCTCTGCAGCAATGCTTGCAGCACTCATATGTAAATTTTCCAATGGCAACCTCTGTATATGACGCTGAGCATGTGCACTCAACTTCTTTGGTTGACCATGGCGAGGCCTGTTCTGAGTGGAACCTATCCTGTTTAACTGCTGTATGGCCTTGGTCACCATGCTGCAGCTGAGTTTCAGGGTCTTGGTAATCTTCTTATAGCCTAGACCATCTATATGTAGAGCAACAATTCTTTTTTTCAGATCCTCACAGAGTTCTTTGCCATGAGGTGCCATGTTGAACTTCCAGTGACCAGTATGAGAGAGAGAGTGATAACACTAAATTTAACACACCTGCTCCCCATTCACACCTGAGACCTTGTAACCCTAACCAGTCACATGACACCGGTGAGGGAAAGTGGCTAATTGGGCCCAATTTGGAAATTTCCACTTAGGGATGTACTCACTTTTGTTGCCAGCAGTTTAGACATTAATGGCAGTGTGTTGAGTTATTTTGAGGGGACAGCAAATGTACACTCACTGTTATACAAACTGTACACTCACTACTTTACATTGTAGCAAAATGTCATTTCTTCAGTGTTGTCACATGAAAAGAAATAATAAAATATTTACAAAAATGTGAGGGGTGTGCTCACTTATGTGAGATGCTGTATATCCTGTTGAAGCTCAGCATGGATGGGCATCAAGGCAATCCAAAGTAAGAAAAGGGGAAGTAAGCTCAGTGTCAATCCCCGTCCTTGTTGTGGGCGACGTAGGGCCTGTTCATTACTACAGCCATGCAGCCGCATCCTCGGCCGTATCAAAGAACTGTGCCTGCCCATTGGCAGTAACACGCAGCTTGGTGGGGTAAAGCATCACATAGGGAAGTTGCAGGGAGCGCAGTCTCCTTTTCACGTCAGCAAACATAGTCCGACGCTTCTGTACCTTAGCAGAGAAGTCCGGATAAAATGATATTTTGGTACCGTTGTATTGTAGGTTAGCTCGCTCCCTTGCATACCATAGAATGGCCTCCATGTCTCTATAATGTAGAAGAGGTGCCAGTATGGGTCTTGGAGGGGCCCCAGGAGGAAGGGGGCGCCCTGGGGTGCGGTGCACCCTCTCTACAGTCAAGTAATATACTAAGGCCTCCTTCCCAAATAATTCAATTAACCAGCTCTCAACAAACATAGTAGGATCTTTGCCCTCAGATTTTTCTGGCAGCCCAACAATGCATATATTGTTCCATCGCAGGCGATTTTCCATATCATCTGCTCTAATATTAGTTTCTTGAGCCAACTAGTCACAGGTGGCAGTTTGTCCTCAAGTTCACTAACCCTGCTCTCCACAGCGGTCGTTCGTTCACGGATTTTCTGAAGATCCTGCCGCACCAGAGACACTTCCTCCCTAAGACCCCCAAACTGATCTTTAAGGGTGTTAACCAATGCCATGCACATATGCACTGCACGCAGAATTTCAGCCAAAGTCGGTTTCCCCTGCTCAACAGGATCCAAATCAGGGGGCAGCAAGGGTGTCTGTACTGCATGCCTGCCTGTGTCAATGTCCTGTGAAACAGCACCGGCCTCCAGGCCCTGAGCCTCCTGCTCTGCCCAGTGGGATGGCCCCGCCAGACCCTTCAAGGCTTTATCAGCTGCCCCCATCATTTTTTGTGAGTAATAGGTCATGTCCCTGGGGGGTCCTTACCCTGGTTCTTCTGGGTGTTTTTGTTTCCGCCATCTATGGCTTTTTCAGCAGCCAGAGGCTTGCGCGGGAGCAAGGCCGTGACGTCGCCATCTTGGATCCCCGGCCCCAATGAATCTTCCTTCCTTTTTTTTTTGGTCATTCCTCTGGTACAGAGGGCCGCTGGAGGGACCGGGTCTGTAGCCAGCTGGGGAGCCAGAAAGTCCCAATGGAACACTGCTGGGAGAGGATCAATAGGCTGTGCTGCAGTGGAGCTGTGAGAGACACGTCCTCTCACATGCTGGTCTTGGCCACGCCCCCCTAGAGTAAGGACTTTTGTCAGTTTTTTTTCCAGTATCTGTGTCCCATTGGGGAGATTTCCCTTCACTTCCTTTCCTACAGCCAAAATAGAAAATAACAGGAAATTCCTTAAAAGTGAGGAAATCCCTGATTGTCACCAGGGTCACTCAAACTAGTTCTCCCCATGGAAAATGCCCCCTCTATTTAGGCTCTGGGAACAAACAAAAAATTGGATTGCTAACTTACCGTAACATCCTATTCTCTGAAGTTCATTGACAGACGCAGCTCCACAGTCTTCTTGCCCATTGGGTTATGCTGCCCCCTTTAGGAGTAGGACACTAGGCAGGAAAAATCCTTAGCACACCTATGTGGCAGTCCCTGCAGGCATACACCCACTCAACTACTATAGGATACAGTTTTGTTGCAAGCAGTGTTTAGAAGAAAAAAACCCATCCCACTCAGAAATAGATGGGCGGGTGCTGCATCTGTCAATGAACTTCAGAGAAAAGGATTTTACGGTAAGTCAATAATTTAATTTTCTCTATCGTTCATTGACAGACGCAGCTCCATATTCTTCTTGACTATTGAGGCGTCCCAAAGCAGTATTTGCATGAGGGGCTGGAAAACAATGCAGAAAAGAACGGAATTCCCCAAAGGCTAAACTTAGCCAACCAGTGAACATGGAGCTCAACCAGGAAATATTTTCTCTTTTAAACAGCAGATTGCAAAACTTTGTGGCCAAAAGAAGCATCTCAGGATGCCAACACATGTACTTAATACCTGTAGAATTTTGTGAATGTGTGCACAGATGACCAAGTTGCCGCCTTGCAAACTTCCATCACTGACGCCTAATGGCGAAAAGCCCAAGAGGCACTCAGCGCCCTAGTAGAATGCACCTTCACAGGGAAAGGTGGAACCTGACCCTTCAGTTAATAAGCGTGTACCACCATCTGCCCGATTTATCTGGATATGGTCACGGCAGACGCAGCCAATCTCTTTCGAGGTCCTTCCGTGAGGACAAAAAGTCTGATTTCCTGAAAGATTCCGTAGCCACCAGGAAAACCCTGATTGCCCCAACCACATCCAAAGAATACAAGGCAATCTCCTTGGGATGCTTGGGCATAGGACAGAGTGAAGGCAGCACAATGTCTTCATGCAAATGGAAATCAGAAACCACCTTAGGAAGAAACGACTGATTTGGTTGAAGTATCACCTTATCTCTGTGGACCACCAGATAAGGTGAACGGCAGGATAGTCAAATCAGATACACCGCGAGCAGAGGTAATAGCCACCGAAAAGGCTACCTTCTGTGACAGTGTAGAAGAATCTCCCTAACGTTCTCAAAGGGAGGTTTTTGAAGAACAGACAGTAAAGATCCCACGGAGGTAATGGGGATTATCTCGGAGGAGCCATATGGCCAACCGGCTTGAATAAAAGTGTGAATCAAAGCATGCGTAGCTAAAGGGCTTTGGAAAAACACAGCCAAAGCCAACACTTGGCCTTTTTATAGTACCCAAGGCCAACCTCTGTTCAGCCCCTTTTTGGATAAAGGTCAAAATCCTAGCCACCAAAAAAAGGCGAGGATGCACCTTCAATGATTCACACCATGAGATGTACAATTTCCACGTACCATGATAGATCTTCCTGGAGGTAGATTTTCTAGCCTTCAAAAGTGTAGGAATCACTGAGTAAGCAAGACCCCTGTCCTTCAATACCTGGCTTTCAACGGCCACATCATTAAAGCCAGCAACTGTAAAGCAGGATAGAATATTGGCCCTTGAGACAGCAGATCTTCCCTGAGAGGAAGTCTCCAAGGAGCATCGGTGACCAACCTTATCAGATGTGCATACCAAGACCAGCGAGGCCAGTCTGGGGGCCATCGGAATGACTGGAATTACAACTATTCTGCACAGAAGCCTCGGCAGGAGTTTCAGCAGAGGGAATGCATAGATCAGCTGATACTGACCCCTGTGGCGTCGGCCAGAGGATCCCGAGACCTCCAGAGGATAACAGGTCGACGTCGGGTGTCCCCCACCGGACACACAGGTGAAACACCTCCGGGTGCAGGGACCATTCCAACAACTGATGACTCAGGTAATCCGCCTGCCAGTTCTCCACCCCTGGAATATGCACGGCAGAAAGGGCTGTAACAAAATTTTCTGCCTATTTCAGGATCTCGGCCTCCTCCCGGGCTCCAAAGACACCCTTGATGCCCCCTTGATGATTGACGTAAGCCATGGCCGTGGCATTGTCCGATTTAATCCGAACTGGACAACCCTGTAGACGATTTGTCCAGTGACTCAGCAAAGCTTTATTGCTCTGAGTTCCAGAATATTGATCGGTAGTCTGGACTCCTCCTCGATCCAGGACTATTGGGCACACAGCTTCCGAAGCACTCCTCCCCAGCCGGACAGGCTGGCATCTGTGGTTACCACGGTCCAATACAATGGGAGGAAGGACTTGCCCTGGCGTAGGGCCAATAAACGTAGCCACCACAGAAGAGCACTCTTTGTGCTGTGCCTCAACTAAATCATAGTGTCCAAGGATTTTGGATCTTTGTTCTACTTGACAAGAATTTAAATTTGTAAGGGTCTCATGTGGAACTGAGCAAACGGAACTGCCTGGAAGGTCGACACCATCAAACCAAAGGCTCGCATGCAAGTCCGCAGAGAAGACAGGTTGCTGGATAACAGCAAAAGCATTTTCGGGAGCAACTTTTCCTTCCCCATTCACTTTATGTTTTTTTCCTCTCTCCAGCTCACTCTCGCTCCACCAATTTGGGATCTCTATTTTTTTTAGCAGAGTCCAAGCTGGGGAGACCGCTCCAGGCGAGGCAGGAATCAGGTGCCGGTCGGATCCGTAATCCAGAATCACATAAAGTAAGAAGGAATGACCGCACTTCCGATAAAGTTCAAAAATGGAGTGTATTTATTCCACATCAAACGAATGGCAAAATAAAACGTACACACTGTGAGTGCAGGACAAAACGGTAGACGCGTTTCACGACTGGATGTGTCGCTTACTCATTATTAAACGCGTCTACCGTTTTGTCTTGCACTCACAGTGTGTACGTTTTATTTTGCCATTCGTTTGATGTGGAATAAATACACTCCATTTTTGAACTTTATCGGAAGTGCGTTCATTCCTTCTTACTTTATCTCTATTTTTTTCACATCAGCCCTTCCTACCTTACATACATTATGTATACCAATACAATTGGTAGCATTATGCTACTTTCTCACTACTATTTCTACTTTTATATATGACAGGTTGGAAGGTGCTTCCTCTCATTTGTATATTCATCACCTACCTACCATGGACCCCCCTCTCTGGTTGCTATTATATTGGGACCCTTCAGCTCCCGGGTCAGACATGACACGCCACTGCCACACAGGAGTCCAATTTCTCTATTTAAGTCTCATTTATTTGTGAGTATTTAGTACTCCATTGAGTTCTCATTATTTGATTGAATTTTTTTATTCAAAAATTCAGTATTACTGTATACCTCAACAACATTGTTCTTTTATAGATATACCTTGAATATATTGATCTCTGAAGAAGGGAGATGTTGCTCCCGAAACACGTCAGATCACGATGTTATATATTCTACTGATATGTCATCTCAGTACACCAGTCATGCTATGTTTGAAACTGAGTGGTTACACCAAGATGTTTGCCAATATGTGATGTAATATTGCCTGTGTTGTATATCATCCACATTATAGCCATTGAGCTACATCATGTGCCATTGAGCACATGTTACTATTTTTATCTTTACAACCTGTGTATATTATGCAATAAAATCAAATATTGCTTTATTCATCGATTGTGTACTTCATTGTTCTCCAGCCACCAACACGTACCTCATACAAAGTCCCGCGGGCCAATCTTTCTTGTTTGGATAACAGCAAAAGAATCGCCCTCTGCAACTTTTGCAGGTTTTCCAGGGGAAGAAACACATTCGCCAAAGCCGAGTCCAGAGTCAGGCCCAGATAATCCAGTTTTGAAGATGGTACCAGAGCAGATTTATTTAAATTGATAATCCAAACAAACTCTTGCTGAGTCCATACAGTGATTGTCAAGTCGCCCAACAGGACTGAATGTGAGTCTGCTCTTAAGAGGAGATTGTCCAGGTACCCCAGTACCGCAATCCCCTGTTATCCCAGTAATGCCAATACCAGAGCCAACACTTTGGTGAACACCCTGGGAGCAGAGGTGAGACCAAAGGTTAACGCCACAAATTGATAATACTCCTCTCCTACAGCGAAGTGAAGAAAATGCTGGTGTCCAGCATAAATAGGGATGTGTAGATATGCATTCTTGATATCAATGGAGGCCAAAAAGTCTCCTTGGTGTAGGGAAGCCACTACCATGCAAATAGACTCCATTAAATGGAGGTTTAAATAGAACCCCTGAAAGCGTTCCCGAGAGGGAACTGGCACAATCACCCCTTGCGACAGCAGATCTTGTACCGCCTCTGTAGATCCCTTAACTGATCTGGAGATAGGCGTAGATTGGATGGGAAGAATTTGTCTGATGGTCGAGACCTGAATTTGATCTTGTAACCCAATCGGATCAGTTTGTGGACCCCTTTGTCTTGAATTAAGGGGGTCCATGGTTCGGGAAAGAAGCAAAGACGTACCCCCACCCAAGTTACGGGTGAGGGAATCCCTTCATGCAGACGGGGATTTGTCTGCAGATTTGGATTAGCCTGCTCTCGGCTTACCCAACCATGTCTTCTTGGAACCTCCAGAAGACCTAAATGGCTTAGATCCTTTCTCCTGCCTGCCAGAGGCACGAAAAGGCCACCTGTGGGCTCTAAAATAAGGCCCTCATCTATTACGTGGTGACTTGGCCTTGGAGGATTGAGGAAGAAGAGTACTCTTCCCACCTGTAAGACCATTAATCATTTCATCCAATGAGGATCCAAACAAACGGTCCCCCGTAAAGGGGAGCTCTGATAGATCCTTTTTTGAAGATTGATCCTCAGACCAGCTTTTTAGCCACACCATGCGTCTAATAGCTACCCCCACCGCGGATACTCTGGCTACAAGAGGTGCCACATCTAGCGACGCATCATATATAAATAGTAGGGCTTGGACCATTTGGTCTGTTAGCTATGCCAGGCCCAGAGGGAGCTGTTCTGTTTCTAGGTCACTTTTTAGTAACTTTGCCCATTCTGTTATGGTCTGGTACACCAGAGTGATCACGAAGATCGCTTTAAGTCTTGAGCGCACTATCACATGTAAGTGGCAGGACAGAGACTCGATCCATTTATCCACAGGGTCTGTAAAGACCAGGGACTCCTCCACTGGGACCACAGTAGATTTGTTCAGTCTGGAGACCGGATGGTCCACCTTTGGAGGAACAGTTTATTTTGCGGACACTGCATCACGAATGGATAGCACCTCTTAAAATGTTTCATTACAACTAACATCTGTTTAAGGCGCCCCCATTGGTATGAGACAATTTTGTCATAAAGTTTCGGACAAGGGAAAAACCTTGCCCGACTTCTGGGATTTGTGAGTGCCAAGTTACACCTGAGTCCCTGACGCTATAGAATCATCCGCCATTTTTAGAGTTTCCCACACTGTCACTACAGTATAAGTGCCTCCACCAGCGCACTTTGCCGCACGGCTGCAGATGAGGATATGTCGTTCTCGCCACCCAAGTGCGAGGACGCAGAACCCTCAGGGTGACATGCGTCTGTGGCGGCCATATCTAGCTCAGAATTTACAGGAGAGGCAGGGGAGGGCATAGGACACTTTTTACTAGTGGTATGTTTAAAAACCAAATCCACTTTTGACACCAGGTTTTCCAAAACCGCCATTAAGGCAGACAGGAGTTGTGACCAGGAGGTCGCTGCAACCGCGAAGGGATCTGTAGGTGAAATTTGTTCCTGGGACTCCATATGAAACCTGGAATAGCGCAGTGTCCCTTTAAGAAAACGGCAAAAAACGGACCCACACTTCTCCACCAGCAGTACTACAAGTCCTGGCCACTAGCACTGCAGATAGCAGGGTGAGAGAGAGAGAGGCCTACAGGGACCCCAATAGAGATACCACCATTCGATATGGAGGAGAACTGGATCGATCTGCTGTGCAGAGAAGTACCTGGGTCATCACCAGAGTAAAGGCCTAGCTGCTCCCTACTGTCCAGCGTTCGCAGACTCCGATAAAATGGTGTTCCATGCATTTCAATGGGAAATTCTGCAAAATGAGGCTGAACAATTCTACATTAAAATGGCGGCCCTTTCGGCACGCCTTGCGATCTCCAGGACCCCCTAAGAGGTCCAAACTATTAGTGGCATCGGGGGGTCCCCGGCAGGGACCCCCACCAGGATGAACCCCCCACAGCGGATCCACTATAGTGGCATCGGCGCGTCCATCCCCCGAGGACCCCCGTCGCTGACTGAGGTAGGGATCTCTATAATGGTTGGGAGGGAGACCTTGGGGGAGCCTGGTACATACCGAGAGGCCAGAGGGAATGAGGGGTACCCGAGGGTCCAACCTTCCCAGGGAGGGGCCCACGTCAGCCCCGAGACCGCCAGAGCTATGGGGGGACACTACTCACCATACCAACGACATTGGGTAGGTGCCACTCCAGACTACCTCTCCACTCGGGGGGTGGCTGGGTGCTGACGGCCAAGGGGTATGCTGCAACGTGCGTCCTGGCTAGGTGTTTCTCTCGCGGGCCAGCTTTCGTCCATTGGGGCTCTGTCGTGCCGAGGCCTAGCGCTGGGCTATAACCTGCACACGCTTGCTGGCCGGGAGACCTTAACCACTTAAGCCCCAGGCCTATTTCGGACACTTTTTGTTTACAAGTTAAAATCAGTATTTTTTCCTAGAAAACTACTTAGAACCCCCAAACATTATATATATATATATATATATATATATATTTTTAGCAAAGACTCTGAAGAATAAAATGGCGGTCATTGCAATATTTTTTGTTGCGGTATTTGCGTAGCGGTCTTTAAAACACCATTTTTTTTTTGGGAAAAATTACGAAAAATCACATTTCACTGCATTTAAAAAAAACTAAACCGTAAAGTTAGCCCATTTTTTTGTATATTGTGAAAGATGATGTCATGCCGAGTAAATACCCAACATGTTACGGTTTAAAATTGCGCACACCCGTGGAATGGCGACAAAGTACGGTCAATAGAAATCTCAATAGCCAACGTTTTAAAATGTTTTAATGGTTACCAGTTTAGAGTTAGGGAGTGTAGATCTTTTTTTTAAACTATTGCTAACGCTCTGGCAATCGCGGTGATACCTCACATTTGTGGTTTGAACAGCGATTTCATTTGCGGCTCGACTTCCGTAAACGTTTTCTTTCGTGCGCGAGTTAACGGTGACGGGGGCGGCTAAAATTTTTTTTTTCAAATTTTATTACTTTTTTTTAACTTTATCACAGGTTTTTTAAAAAAAAAAAAAAATAAATCTGATCACTTTTATTGCTGTCACAAGCAATGTAAACATCCCTTGTGACACCAATATGCAGTGACAGGTACTCTTTATGGAGGGATTGAGGGTCTAAAAGACCCTAGACCCCTCCACTACACTTCCATGTATTCAAAACACTGAAAACTGCATTTTATAATACATTGGTTTTTTAAATCTGCCGCCCTTTGCAGCAGAGTAACCCGGACGTGACGTCATGGACGCCGCCTCCGGGTTATGTCATCAGAGACCTGATCGAAGCCGCTTCTGGAGGCATCACCCTGGTATAACACTGCAAAGTTTGCCGACGTACCCCTAGGTCACTTTGCGGTAAGTGGTTAAGGATCTAGGATATCCAGTCCGAAGCCGGTTGTTGATTGCAATTCTCTCAGGAACATAACTAGCTAAAAAATTTGATTTTTTTTAACAAAAGGTTCCCTTTAAAATAAAAAAAAGACAAGCTAAGACCTAAGTCCCAGCCGGGAACTAGGTCCTACAACTAAACTAGGCAGAAGACAACTGGGGGCGTGGCTTGGACTCTGTGGAAGATGGCAGCTTGATCCATGTGCTCCACCACACGGTACTCCTACATCGCTTACACAGGAACCCTAAAGCTCACCAAAATGGGGAAACCAGAACGGAGCATCTCCGCCACCAGGTCCCGCTCGCCTAGGGATCCGGAAGCCGACAGGCATATTCCGGTAGGTACTCCTACATCGCTTACACAGGAACCCTAAAGCTCACCAAAATGGGGAAACCAGAACGGAGCATCTCCGCCACCAGGTCCCGCTCGCCTAGGGATCCGGATCCGGCAGCCGATAGGCATATTCCGGAGATCTTCAGACAGCATGTGAGAGAGGCGCCATCCGCTCCGCAGGCCACAGGTACTAACAGGGCGACTAGCAGAAGCCCACAATGTAGATCTGACCACAGGGTTGCAGAATCTGCTGCCATCCAAGCCTCCATCCCTCTCTGCCTAGATGACTTAAAGGCTGTGGCAGCAGACATAAAAGCCATATTCAATGCAGCCATTTTAGAACTCCACAGAGACATGCAAGCTATCACAAACAGGCTGGAGGGGGGTAGAAGACCTCACGGACCGCCATGACTATAATATCTTCGATGCACAGAGGGCTCTTAACACCCATTCCTCCCAACTTAGAGACATGCACAGGCATATTGAAGACCTAGAAAACAGGGGAAGAAGACACAACAATAAAATCAGGTGGATCCCTGAATCCATAGAAGCCCCTACTCTGATGCAATCAGTCCTGGCCATATTCAATGATTTGCTTGGCAGGCCTCCTGACACTAACATTGACATGGAAAGACTTCACCGTGCTTTGAGACCTAAAGGCATAGACACTGATCCCCCACGGGATGTAATTGGGTGCATTGTTGACTTGCAAATAAAAGAGGACATATTAAACAGAGCAAGGCTGAGAGGAAGGATTTTATACCAAGGGAGAGAAACCAAACTATTCCAAGACCTATCGCAAATTCATTACAAAAAGCAAAGTCATTGCGCCCCCTTCTGGACACACTGCCCAACTGCGCTATCCAGAGGACATAGTCTCCTTTTGTGATAATTTAGGCATCCCTCAGGTCCCAATCCCAGACTGGACCTTGCTCCCCATGCCCATGCCTTGCTCCCCAAGTCATTGCGCCCCCACTGGAGGTCGCACTGCCCAACTGCGCTATCCAGAGGACATAGTCTCCTTTTGTGATAATTTAGGCATCCCTCAGGTCCCAATCCCAGACTGGACCTTGCTCCCCATGCCCATGCCTTGCTCCCCAAGTCATTGCGCCCCCACTGGAGGTCGCACTGCCCAACTGCGCTATCCAGAGGACATAGTCTCCTTTTGTGATAATTTAGGCATCCCTCAGGTCTCAATCCCAGACTGGACCTTGCTCCCCATGCAACAAAGAAAAGATGAAGCAATGGAAGTTCCCGACAACAGATCAACTGGGATTTCTAGAAGAAGGATAATCTCTCCACATGCTTCTTCTCCACCTGCAAATCACCGTTCACCAGGAGGTGGCAGTGTTCCTTCTTCTCCAGCTCACAAAAGACCTATAAGAGAATAGCAACCTGTCCTCCAAGAATATACAAAAGATTTTCTTTACTCTCGCAAGATAAATAGACAATCTATGCTACCCGTGCTCAATTAAGGTTTCCTCTTTTCATCCCAACATACTACACCCATCGGAAACGTGATCTTCATCTTCATTTTGTCTACTCCATGGACTGCCTTATTAGATCAGATGTGCCTTCCCACCGTCAAGCTTCGCTTGTCAAAGCCAGGTAATATTGAAAATTGCCACTCAATTCCCTCTTATATTACTTCCTGCGATATTTGTCTTTATTCTTCTCTATACTCTATAGCTCATGAAGTTAATCCCTTCTTACTATTACCGCTTACCCTGAGGCCTCTGCATCTTTTAACCTTACTTACGGAAGGTTATGAGAATCAAACACCTGCACACACACCTTTATGTAAGGTTTAACTCCCTCTCATTCCTGTTGAGATCACTCTCTGGTCTCCCCTGCTTATTAGGATATAATATATGCTTTCTCCTCTATGTGGTACCCCAATACTCTTTTTATGGCTATACTGAGAGACTTAATGATCTTTTGTTATCTAGATCTCCAGGAATAAGGTTTTTGTCTATCTCTTCTCAATATGTACTCACCCTACCATGATATTTCTATAGTGACAAAAGAGATGGAGCTTCATTAACATAAGATTCTTGCTTGGCTTAGCCCCCGTCCACACTGGGGCGATCCGACTTCCCCAGGCGACCACAGAGGTCGCGGCGCGATGCCCGCACCGCAACCTCGGAGCGTCCGGCATGGAAGTCTATGCAGGTCGCTTCGGGTCGCCCCAAAGAAGCTTCGGACCCTTTTTCTAAGTCGGAGCGACTTGTGTCGCTCCTATTAGAACGGGTCCATAGCTTCTGTATGGGAGGCGACCTACGGCGACCTCTCAGGGGACCAGGTTGCCTGACAGGTCACCCCAGTGTGAACGGGGGCTTAATTTCTCTAGTCCCCTAAGGTATAGTGTTGATTTTCAATAATACACTGCTGTTTATTTTTGTTGAGTGAATATTTGTTACATCTCCAACCATGGAGTATACTATTACAAATGTTATCTCTTGTTATCTGATATTATATATGTTCTATACCTGAGAATTATTGCAGAACTCTCACGTTACTCTATAATCCTCACCATCATATACCAATGTTCTTGATAATGACACCTTATTCAGGTACCCTTTCCTCAACGGGGGGGGGGGGGCAGCACAAACAACATTGGTCTCATTATTCTACAATCTCAAAATTCTTTTCACACAATATCATATTGTTTAATGTCTACTTCCCTGACCATGTTCACATTACTTTCCCCAACTAACATTCTAACCCTTTCCCGTGGTATAACCTATATTCAGTAACTAGAGCCTACACTGAGTCACCGTGTGCATCACACACGACTCTTCTTGACAGATTTCTATACTTATTGTTTACCCATCTCTCCGAGTTCTTCCGCTCCCCAACACAGCTTAGAATCACCATCTGGGCTAACCTTAACAATAATATAAAGTGACCTAGCTGGACTAGTTTCACTGCTGGGATCTCGTCTCCCTATACCCACCCACACCCATCTCTAATCCCTCCCCTTCCCTTCCACTATTCCCCATTTCGGGGGGGAGACCCCTTTTTTTCCTCTCATACACCTCTGGTTGAGTCCTACGCCCTTAAAAATGACACCTACCAATACCTCTTATTTGAGCACTAGCAACAAAAAAAGCAAATACCACCATACACTCCTTTCACTCCCCTTTTGGAGACAAACTGACAGCAAATGAGGATATAGCTTGGAAAAAAGTTGTCCCAGATAGTGAGTGACCCATGATTGCCATCATCCCATAAAACATTTGAAATACATGTTGATTGTTCTCCTCTTAAAGGGGGATTTTTAAGGCAATCAAAAAGAGAAAACAAAAATATATAAAAATATAAGTGTTTATTGAAAACTAGTTAAAAACATAGAGATGCAGACACTGAATAACCACATAATCTAGTCCTGATCATAAGGTCAAACTGGAAGAAACCAAAATTGACCATTAGCAGGTAGAACCACATATATTACTCAATTGAAAATATTGCCAAAAAGGAGAAAAGGGGAAAACATGACTCCCACCATGGGGAGAGGACCCCCAAGGGGGGAGAATGGTGAATCCAAAGCGTTTCGAAATAATTGGCGAACTTTTGAGTTCAAATCTTCATCAGGGATGTATGCATGTTGTAATCCCCTTTCTAAACAAAGAACAGACAGACAAAAAAAGAAAAACATATATATATGTATTACATCACTGATTGACAACGAGTGGCCATAGATGTGAATCCTCCACACATTAGCACATACGCGGTTACCCACCAGGCTTCTTGTCTTAGCATGATTCATCCATATTTTCTTCCAAGAAAATGTCAAAATCCAAATTCCATAGTAGATTCAAACAAGGAGAGGGGAGGGAGAAGCCAAATGCCAATCCACACCCAATATGATGGATGAGCTCCTAATCCCAGTAGGGCCAAGAGGTACGAGGTTCAAAAGACCCCAAAAAAGTTGTGGTGCCTTAAAACAAAAAATGCAAAATTGGTATTCCAAGGAGCATGAGGCTATTAACAAAATCTTGGCAAAATATTGGGATATCTTGACGGGTGATCAAATCCTATCAAAATGTATTTCCGATAAGCCATCTGTAGTGTTTAGAAGGGCAGGATCAATTGGAGAAAGGTTGGTACAAAGTGAGTTTAAGGGGGATCGTAGAAAGGATCCCTGCAAAACTTGGGGCACTTACCCCTGTGGTACATGCTCCTTTTGTCCCTATGTACAAAAAAGATTATCTTTCACTATTCCCAATGGTGATAGATTTAAATTATGCCACTTTGCCAACTGTAAAACGAGGTGGGTCGTCTACTTGGTGGAGTGTGAATGCGGTTTGTTTTATGTGGGGAAGACCAAGCAAGAATTTCAGGCATGGGCTAATAAACATCTAGCAAGTATGAGGATAGGCAACCTCTATCTGCCTTTGGGCAGACATGTTGCCTGGGACCACCATTATCACATGCCCTTGGTCAACTTCAATGTTTTGGACCGCATTCATATTCCACCACGGGGCGGCGACTGGAATAAGCTTCTGCTCCAAAGGGAAGCTGGGTGGATTCGGATCCTAAAAGCCACAACACAGCCAGGTCTCAATGAGGCCGAGAGTTTCAGGCCGTTTTTGGAGGGGTTAAGTTCTGGCAAGACGGACTGAACCTTTCCAATGATTCCCCCTACCTTCTCTCACTCTCTCCCCCTTTTTTCCCCCTTCCCCCTCCCCTTTTTTTTTTCCTTCCCTCCCCTTCTTTTCCTGTTTGGCTTATTTCCAAACAGGGTTTACTTTACATATTTATACGTTTTTAAGTGTATGTTTTATATTGTGGTTTGAATTGCAAGCACCTGTGAAGCCATGTTTGCTAAACCCTCCGGTAGGAAATATCCCTAATTGGGATCCAACCTGATTTGGAGTGGTGCTTCATGGCCATATAAATTTGTGTAACTTGCCTTATTTGTTTATGTATAAGGATTATATCAGAATGTAACTGTTTGATTTTTGTGGCTAAATAATTGTGAGGAATCCTCCATCCTAATACATATGGGTTATTGACCATATACATTCCTTGATCCCCAATTCTCCCAACTAGAACTTACCTAGTATTTATTCATATATTTCTTTTTTAAATTTACCATTGTGTGAGTTTGAGTTTAAGATGGGTTCCATGGCGGCTGGTTTGTGCAGTGCATATATGTGTGAAGGCCCGCATGTGCGCGGGCGCTGACGCTCCTTAGTCCCCCTCTGTATGACTCCCTTACAGTGGTTCAACTATTTGCTATTATCCAGTTTATATATTTCAATCTAGTTGGGGAAACTTTCATGATGTTTGACCTCCTCTCCTGGTCCGGCATAGGTAAGCCCGCACATGCATTTGTGTGGCGGGCAATGAGCAATGCATTTGATACAGCAGTGGTCATTTTGGCCCCTGTCTGTTCATTGCCCGCTCTTCCTGTGTCAGTGGTCATTGGTCTCCGGTTGTGTCCTCCCCTTCAGGACGGTGCTGAACAGCTTCTGGTGTCACTTCTGGGGCGCCGGTTGATATACTTACGGTCCGTCGGCTTCGAGGCGATGACTTCCGGGTCTCGCCGAGAAGGGGGAGGTGCCCAGCGTGCGGTTTCCCGCCACACATGGGCAAACATAGGGGACGCCAAGGGCCACTGTCGGCGCCATTCCTCTCCACTCTCCTCCATGGAAGGAGGTGGATGTTTATACTACATACCATATATGAACTGACTAATTGGGAGTGAATCTATAGCCATCCCGTGAAGGTAGTTGCTGCACTTGACCATTCAGGATACAAGCATACACCTATACTTTTTTATGTGAGTACTTTTAAGTTGTTGGTCCGGTTTTCCATTTTATATTCCTGAGTGCTATGCAGTCTCTGCTAGGAATGACCTTTTTGATTCCTTTTAGACTATCTACTGAATCTTTTCTGTCTCATTTGTCAGAATAACATTTTTTCCTTTTTTTCTTTATTTTTTCTTTTTTTTAAGGCACCACAACTTTTTTGGGGTCTTTGGAACCTCGTACCTCTTGGCCCTACTGGGATTAGGAGCTCATCGATCATATTGGGTGAGATTACAACATGCATACATCCCTGATGAAGATTTGAACTCAAAAGTTTGCCAATTATTTTGAAACGCGTTGGATTTACCATTCTCCCCCCTTGGGGGTCTTCTCCCCATGGTGGGAGTCATGTTTTCCCCTTTTCGTCAATATTTTCAATTGAGCAATATATGTGGATCTACCTGCTAATGGTCAATTTTGGTTTCCTCCAGTTTGACCTTATGATCAGAACTAGATTATGTGGTTATTCAGTGACTGCATCTCTATGTTTTTAACTAGTTTTCAATAAACACTTATATTTTTATATATTTTTGTTTTATCTTTTTGATTGCCTTAAAAATCCCCCTTTAAGAGGAGAACAATCAACATGTAGTTCAAATGAGGATATAGCTAACGAGTTTGCCAACTATTACTCACAGCTCTATAATCTGAAAACCAACTCAGTGGCTTATACTCCTCTCCGGAACAGACAACAGATGATTTCACAATTCCTACACAAATTCAGCCCTACACCACTAACCCCTAAACAAGCAGACGACATTGACGGACCCCTGACAACTGAAGAATTTATGAAAGCTATTAAGCAAATTAAACTGGGGAAAAGCCCGGGCCCAGACGGCTTTGCCCTTGTCTACTATAAAACTTTTGCCCACGTTTTAGCAGCACCCTTCCTGAAAGCCTTTAACTATCCCCTGACCTCTAATTCTGCAAAGCCCCACTCTATTAGAAGCCCATATGTCATTAATACACAATCCCAGCAAAGACCCCTCTCTTCCTTCCAACTATCGACCCATTTCACTTCTCAATGTCGACTTAAAAATGTATGCAAAAATCTTAGCAAATAGATTACTCCCATTCATTTCAACCTTACTCTCCAAAGATCAAGTAGGTTTTGTCCCTGGCAGAGAGACGAGGGACAATACCCTCAAAGCAATTAGTATACATCACTTCTTGACTAGAAACAAATTACCAGGTTTCTTCCTTTCCCTAGATACTGAGAAGGCGTTCGACAGGCTGGCCTGGGACTACTTAGAAGCTGTACTAAAAACATTAGGCCTCGGCGACAGACTTCTAGGCTTCATTATGGCTTTATATCATAATCCATCAGCCAAGAAGGTAAGGGTCAATGGCCTCCTGTCGAGCGCCTTCCAGATCACAAACCGCACACGCCAAGGTTGCCCCCTATCCTCTCTACTTTTTATTTTAACGTTAGAACCACTTTTACGAGCCATCCGTGCTAACGACAACATCAAAGGAATTCAAATTGGGAAAAAAACATTATAAACTAGCTGCTTTTGCCGATGAGGTTCTCCTTTTCCTAACCAACCCACACATAGCACTACCACATCTTCTCTAAGAACTCAATCTATATAAATCTATATCCAACCTCAAAATTCATTATTTTAAATCCCAAGCTTTGAATATCTCCCTTCCCGAATCCCAAATTGATCTATGTAAAAAAAACTTCCCCTTCAAATGGACCTCTGACTCTAACATATCTAGGAATACAACTCCCGACACAATTACACTCCCTTTATGACAGGAATTATATTCAATTTCTCAAAAAGATAGAACAAGACCTCAAGGTTTGGCATAAAGCACATTTCTCGTGGTTCGGAAGAGCAGCAATCTTTAAAATGAACGTCCTACCTAGAATACTTGATCTCTTCCAAACCCTCCCCATCCACTTGCAACTTTCCCTCTTCCACCAGCTTCGTACACTCTGCAGATCTTTCACCTGGGGCCACAAATCACTTAGAATTAACTTCACACAAATCACAAAACCTAAATTCAAAGGTGGCATAGGTATCCCACACATGCTTAAATATTACAAGGCATGCCACTTACAACATATTGTGGAATGGCACACCCACCATATTACCAAAGACTGAATAGAACTGGAAAACTGTTTTTCCCACATTCCCATTTGTGCAACACCCTGGCTCAAAATCAAGGATCTACCATCTGATCTGAAAATCCATCCCTTGATCAGCCCTAGCCTTAAATGCTTCCAAAACATCTGTTCCACTCTTAGAATCTCTGGACCCTTATCTCCTGTTTTAAACAACCCAGACTTCCCGCCGGGCCTTCACAAACACCCTCTAAACAATACTTTACCAAGCAAAACAATGAGAATATCTTACTTCTTACAACAAGGCAAGCTCCAACATTATGAAGATCCCAAATCTCAATCTACAACTGCTAATATCTCCTTTTTTGATTATGTACAGCTGCGCCACTTTATTTGTTCTTCAAGAACACAACAAGCCAATAACGTCTTTTGAAAAACTATGCCTCGACTCCGTCCCACAATCACACTTAATTTCGAAACTATACTCCCTCCTTTGGGATAGCGCAAAAGCAGGGGACGGACACTTCTGCAATACTTGGGCAGCAGACACTTAAACTTAACAGAAGAACAGTGGACGACAATATTTTACACAGCTCAAAAGGGGTCAATCAATGTCTCAGCTCAAGAGAATAATTATAAACTCCTCTCCCCTGGTACCATACACCTTCATTATTACATAAATCAAACACCTCCATTGACAAGCATTGATGGATATGTAAAAAAAAACATGAAGGTGATCTTCTTCACATTTGGTGGACCTGTCCAACCATTGAAATTTTCTAGAAACAGATACATTCCCTAATTCTTAACATAATTAATGAACCCATTGATTTGTCCCCCACCACATTCCTTCTTCACATGCATCCTGACACCAACAAATTACACTGTAAATCATTAATGATGTTCCTAATCAATGCTTCCAGACTCTGTATCCCCAGACACTGGGAGTCCACCTCAACCCCAACCATAAAAGAATGGTTTAGGCAAATTGATAAACTTTCTGAGATGTGGAGTATACCCTTCCTCCTTATAATTATATATAATTATCTTTCATTCCCCCCTTCTTTTATATGACTGCCACTCTCTTTAGCATATAATCCTGTTATATTGACATATTGTTATGTTATGTGCAAACTTAGGTTATATCTCTTATACCAAACCACCGAGAATGTTGATCGGGCTTGTTTCACTGTTGTAAACCATACCTTAATTTTGAATACTTCTAAATAAAGCTTTTTTGCAAAAAAAATAAATAAAAACTAAATCCTATAGCAGAATGAGTGGGTGTATGCCTGCAGGGACTGCCCCATAGGCGTGGTAAAGATTTTTCCTGCCTAATGACCTACTCCTGTAGGGGGCTGCGTAACCCAATGGTCAAGAAGAATATGGAGCTACGTCTGTCAATGAACAATAGAGAAATGTGGAATTTATTTAAGCGCGTCCCACCCACCCACTGCACTTAAACGGTGGGGTGGAAACGTCGTCATTCTGAGTTGATGCACCCATACGTCATCAGGATGATGCCACGCAGCCCCGATGTGCTTGTGTCTCCTGGACACAGCACATCTCCGCTTGACAGAAGGGATCTGTGATTTGCCCTTCTAATCACATGATGGCTGTGTCCAATCACAGCCAACATGTAATGTAAACCGAGCCGTCTGTCAGTTGATGTACGAATGGTGGCTTGGTTTATACTTGGTTGGCCTGCACTTTACCATACCTAATAGTTACATAGTACATAGATACACAGTAGTTGAGGTTGAATAAAGACAATAGTCCATCCAGTTCAGCCTGGGTAGGTGTGTGTAGACTAATTAAAGGAATAAAAGTAAATAAATAAAGGAATTAAATAAAATAAAGGAATTGAAAAACACTCGCGCCAAACAAAATGTACAACTAAAATTAAAATTGGACTGCCGCTGCTTCAAGCCCCTAGGGGTAAGAGACCATACATGAATAAATAGCAAATTGCTATTAGCAGCGCAAATTCCTCAAACAATGTATAACCTATCATTTCCAGTGCAAAAAGATTATGGTTAAAAGATCATACCAGTGATAAAGTGCTCAAGTGCAATAAAGAATTAATAAATAGTGCAATAAATAAAATATGAAGAATTGTCCAAATTTAGTCCAGATATATAAAGAAAATGGATATACAGTGCCTTGCGAAAGTATTCGGCCCCCTTGAAATTTGCGACCTTTTGCCACATTTCAGGCTTCAAACATAAAGATATAAAACTGTAATTTTTTGTGAAGAATCAACAACAAGTGGGACACAATATGAAGTGGAACGAAATTTATTGGATATTTCAAACTTTTTTAACAAATAAAAAACTGAAAAATTGGGCGTGCAAAATTATTCAGCCCCCTTAAGTTAATACTTTGTAGCGCCACCTTTTGCTGCGATTACAGCTGTAAGTCGCTTGGGGTATGTCTCTTTCAGTTTTGCACATCGAGAGACTGTAATTTTTGCACATTCCTCCTTGCAAAACAGCTCGAGCTCAGTGAGGTTGGATGGAGAGCGTTTGTGAATAGCAGTTTTCAGTTCTATCGACAGATTATCGATTGGATTCAGGTCTGGACTTTGACTTGGCCATTCTAACACCTGGATATGTTTATTTGTGAACCATTCCATTGCAGATTTTGCTTTATGTTTTGGATCATTGTCTTGTTGGAAGACAAATCCCCGTCCCAGTCTCAGGTCTTTTGCAGACTCCATCAGGTTTTCTTCCAGAATGGTCCAGTATTTGGCTCCATCCATCTTCCCATCAATTTTAACCATCTTCCCTGTCCCTGCTGAAGAAAAGCAGGCCCAAACCATGATGCTGCCACCACCATGTTTGACAGTGGGGATGGTGTGTTCAGGGTGATGACCTGTGTTGCTTTTACGCCAAACATAACGTTTTGCATGGTTGCCAACGATAACGATTTTGGTTTCATCTGACCAGAGCACCTTCTTCCACATGTTTGGTGTGTCTCCCAGGTGGCTTGTGGCAAACTTTAAACGACACTTTTTATGGATATCTTTAAGAAATGGCTTTCTTCTTGCCACTCTTCCAAAAAGGCCAGATTTGTGCAGTATACGACTGATTGTTGTCCTATGGACAGAGTCTCCCACCTCAGCTGTAGATCTCTGCAGTTCACCCGAGTGATCATGGGCCTCTTGGCTGCATCTCTGATCAGTCTTCTCCTTGTATGAGCTGAAAGTTTAGAGGGACGGCCAGATCTTCGTAGATTTGCAGTGGTCTGATACTCCTTCCATTTTAATATTATCACTTGCACAGTGCTCCTTGGGATGTTTAAAGCTTGGGAAATCTTTTTGTATCCAAATCCGGCTTTAAACTTCTCCACAACAGTATCTCTGACCTGCCTGGTGTGTTCCTTGTTCTTCATGATGCTCTCTGCACTTTAAACAGACCTCTGAGACTATCACAGTGCAGGTGCATTTATAAGGAGACTTGATTACACACAGGTGGATTCTCGTTATCATCATTAGTCATTTAGGTCAACATTGGATCATTCAGAGATCCCCACTGAACTTCTGGAGAGAGTTTGCTGCACTGAAAGTAAAGGGGCTGAATAATTTTGCACGCCCAATTTTTCAGTTTTTATTTGTTAACTAAGTTTGAAATATCCAATAAATTTCTTTCCACTTCATGATTGTGTCCCACTTGTTGTTGATTCTTCACAAAAAATTACAGTTTTATATCTTTATGTTTGAAGCCTGAAATGTGGCAAAAGGGCGCAAAGTTCAGAAAAATCCAACGAAATCAATAAACAACAGTGATTTCCCTCCACCTAGTGAATTTCCTCCTTACCCGGCGGAAAATAGATAAGTGCAATAAATAAATCGACTGTATTTCAAAAATACACTCGTCACGTGATGTTCACCTCCAACTGTGTAATAAACCACCAGTGCAAAGACAACAATGGCCTCTTACCAAAATGATAAAAAGGATGGGCTTGAAAACCACTGATATGAGAATGACGCTGCTCCCATCAGCAAGGAGGCGCGCCGTCACGATGTCACTCGCGGTCCGCGCTGCAGCCGGACGCGAGTATTCTGAGAATATCCTCTCTGCCATGAGTTAATTTCCAAGCCTGTATACGTCTCTTTTCATGTAAGTGCAAGTCTTTATTAATAAATTTGTTATAAGGGTAAAGCTTCCATTCATTTACATGTCTATATCGTGGATTGAACACATATGCTGATTTAATTGGGAAAGCCGCCTAACCCCATCTGAAGGAGAAGGGAGCAGCGTCATTCTCATATCAGTGGTTTTCAAGCCCATCCTTTTGATCATTTTGGTAAGAGGCCATTGTTGTCTTTGCACTGGTGGTTTATTAAACGGTTGGAGGTGAACTTTACGTGAAGAGTGTATTTTTGAAATACAGTGGATTTATTTATTGCACTTATCTATTTTCCGCCGGGTAAGGAGGAAATTCACCAGGTGGAGGGACATCTCTGTTGTCTATTGATTTCGTTGGATTTCTCTCACACCACAATTTGCATCATTTTGACCACAGATTGAAGAGAATTTTTTTCACTTTGGACTGTTGGACTATTAATTGTTTGTGCATTAGTCACAATACACCTTTATTTATTCTTATTTTTATTTTTTTCACTGTTGGATCATTCACACACCAGCACCAGTTGGTTGTATAATTTTATATGTACACAATATTTTGAATTAGCGCACCACTTTATTCATTTATTTATTTTATATTTCTGGTAGCAGCTTTTCACTTATCAGCGCACCCCTTTCCTAAATCTAAAGCACACTATTACTGTGCCACATTGTCAATGCTTCAGTCAGAATTTCTGGACTGTCATCTGGTACTTCTGGATATTCCCAGGCAAGGGGAGCCCAAGCCCAGCGCTGAGCAGAGTCTAGCTATTGTCTGTAGGCGATCTCCAGCTCCTATTCCTGATTGGCTAGAAATTCCAAATCTTCCAGTGCCCTTCCAAGTCATTCAGCATCTGTTCCCTGTATTCCAAGATTTCCTCCAAATGCCACTCCAAATCGCTCCCAAAGTCGGGGTCCTCAGACAGCCCCTCCTAATAACAGCCCCAGGCCAACGTAGCAAAGGCTGTCGACCGCTGTCCATGGGCACACTTGGGTTACATACCAGCGGAGGGCTCTATAGCTCTCATCCAACCGCATGTCCGCCTGGACCAGCCTGCTTAACTCAGCTTTTCATTACTTGTGCGGTGGTCTCCCCCAAAAACACCATTCGCACTGCACCCATTACCTTTCCTGGGGAGGGGAGGATTTTTCCCTGGTGTCGCTGCTCATGGGCTAGCCCTTCCTCCCAGAGTTCCAAGCGAATTGAATCATGCCATCCTAGCAGGACCTTCTCTGACACTGGTCCCCTGTGCTGTATCCGCATCTCTCACAACCTCCTCCCAAATTCCCTTTTCCATGGCGGCTGATATCTGTACCTCTCCTCTTCTGCTCCCAGAACCTTTGATCCCGGTGGAGGTTTGGATGTCCCAGACTGCAGGAAGCATCCCACCGCTTGCCACCAATGTAATGGAACTTCGACCCACACTGTGCTTGTGGGGTTCCGTCAGTATACGGCTTCCTAAAGTCTTGAACATATATACCAGATTTTCCCAGCCGCCCTACATACAAAGCTAGCCGACAACTTTGCTTATACTGGAATCTTTGTTTATTGAACAGTCACACAGAATTTATATGCAGCATGGACCCCCCCCCCCCTTCCTGATCAGATTACCACACACAGGTCAAAGGTTGCCTGATTACATTATCATATGCAGATGAAATTGTATACAGAAATAGAATTAACATATCTAAAGAACAAGCAACACAAACAGTATACTATTTCCACTCAGCAACTAAAAGATGACAGTGATTCAATCAACCTGAGCCAATTAACTAGCAGACTTTCCATCCTCGAGCTCCTGCAATTTAATACTCATTATTTTAGGTGTAAACACTGAGAACCCACCATAAACAATAGGTGAGCAAATCAGCATAATTTACAATGCGTGGAAGACAGGTGGTTGAGCTGATGATATTCGCATCTGTTAGGAGTCTGACTGTGTGAAGCCTTATTTGCAATAGGCAGCTAGGCCTAGTGTCCCAGAGTCTTCAAATATTCTTTAAGATATATTGTTGACAAATATTACTGTCCCATTTGAGTAATCCAAACCATATTCTGTGTCCATTAAGTATCTGTCTTTCAAACCCAGTAATGGTGAGTACCGTCACACCTGCTTTGACTCCTACCTCTTGAGCTACTCATTGGTGCACAGGCACCTGGATGCCTCCCAGTGGTGTAAAGAGATGCTGTTGTTTTTTTGTAAATTGTAATTAAATTTATATGCAACTACCTACAGCTTTTTACGCTTTTGAATATCTTTCTTTCTTTCTTATATATGGATATTTTTCTTATAGAACCAACTACTATTTCTGTCCACCAGAATCCCCTAAAGAAAAATGTACTAGTTTAAACGCGTAGGGGTCACCACTGGGCCTCGCAACCCTTGTGGCAGACTTAGAGTAACATGTGTTATGTCCTTTTCATATACTGAATATGCTGTGTTTTATTATCTCTAATTTTTTAAATCATCTGTACATCTGCACCAGTGAACATCTGTACATCTGTACCAGCGATCAACATCTGTCACATGGTACCAACACATCTGTGCAAGGGATTAACATCAGCAGTGCAGCTTTAACATGTTAAAAAAAAAAAAATATATTCAGCAGTGAGGAGGCTTTCCAGATACTCCAGAGTATGACGAACGAGAGCAGCAGGGAATGCTCTCCGTCAGACTCAGGTAGTGAGTATAAGGCAGTTGAAAGCAGTGGCTCAGAAATGAAATGTTAAGAGGATAGAGTCGAACCAAAGAGGTTCAGGAGATCTGAGGAGAAGCAGGCATCCACCAGCAGTGCAGTATATCCTGTGGCAGTGGCAAGTACAAGCAGCGGAGCACTCGCAGATGAGAGGCAGGCATCCACCAGTAGTTCTGCAAGTCCTGGTGCAGTGGTGAGTACAGGCAGGGCAGAATTCCCAGATGATAGTCCAGGTGCTAGAAATGGGGTGTCCCATCCACAACAATGAAGTAGGGCACATACTAGCCCCCCAGATGCACTTTTAGATCCCACATGCCTGCCCACTACTTTGGCAGCACCTACAATTCCCCCTTTTACAGTGCAGCCAGGCCTTTAGATACAAACAGAAAATGCTACACCAATTTATTTTTTTCATTTTTTTTATTTTTTATGGATGATCTGCTAATTTACATTGTGGAGCAGTGTAATCTGTATGCCAGCCAATATATTGCCAGCAATTTTTCATTTGCCTACCCATTTGTGTGAAAATCCCTCACCGTGGAAGAACTTAACATTTTTCTTGGACTTACATTATACATGGGGCTGACAGAAAAAAAAAAAAAGAACAAAGTCAATGCTTACTAGTCTACCCAACCTATACATCATATGTCATTCTATTCTTCTTTTATGCCCAAAACACGCTACAACATAATGAGATTTTGACATATTTTTAAAAAAATACCCAGTGTCCTTCCTTGAAATAATCCTGATTAGGACAAACTTCAAAACTCATCCACTAATCCACTATTTTTGCTGTAGATTTAAGGAAATGTTTACTCCTGATAAAACTATTTGTGTGGATGAATCCCTAGTCCACTTCACCGGAAGGCTTGGAATTAAACAATACTTCCCTAGTAAACGGGCCAAATATGGAGTAAAATTCTACAAGGCATGCGACAGGGCCACAGGCTATACCTAATGGGCCATACACACTATAAGATTTTATTGAAGACTTTTTTCCTTCAGACTTACCAAAACCATATAATATGAGGTCAAACCTAAACACTTTCAATTTGTATGCAAACTGGCAGGCCCTTGCACTACATAGAAAAGGTAAATCTGAAGGAAAAAGTCTTCAGAAAATCTTATAGTGTGTATGGCCCATAAGACTTCAACATTCATGAGGAAAAGGACAGCCAGCTATACCCCCTGGAGGTCCTACCTATATGGGGACAAGCGGCAAAATAGTTTGGCAACTTATAGAGCCGCTGTTCGAGAAAGGTTACTACCTGTGTGTCAATTTCTACACAAGTCTCCCACTATTCCGGCATCTCCATATGAAGTAAACTGTGGCCTGTGGGACAGCAGGGGCCAACCGCAAGGGCTTCCCACAAAGATTGGTCATTGCAAAACTAAAATGGAGGGAAACACCCAGTCTGCTGAATGAAGAGATACAAGCTATAAAGTGGCGAGATAAAAGAGACGTCTATATCCTATCTCAATACATGATGACACCTTGGTGCAGTGTCAAACAACAAAATGCATACACCACTATAACCTGTTAATGGGGGGATGAATATGAATGACCAGATGTTACAACCCTACTTAGCCACCAGGAGATCATGGTTTTGGTATAAAAGGGTCGCCATTTACTTGTTTCAGTTAGCCCTGTATGATTCGTCAGTTCTTATTTCTAAGTGCATACAAATATCCCTAAACTACCTAAAATACCAAGAGGATATTGTTCAAGCCCTTGTAACGCTCCTGCGTTTTTGTAGTAGGCTGGATATGCAGCTGCAAAATCTCCACTCAGTAGTCATGTAGAGATATGTTGAATAACCAGATCCAACTCTCCAGACTCATCACTGTGGGCCTGTCAGCTTCAACATACAGAAATATACACACTCAATAAGATGTTCCTGGAGTGGTGGAATGTATATGACAGTATGAAGGTGTTGTGCTGAAGGGACAGGTGTGAACAGTGATAGAGATGGTAAGTACTTGATAGGTTTGTTCAGGAGAGTACTAGATGGTATTAGGTAGAGTGCAGATAGGTTAGTAATCGAGTATGGTGACAGGTGGTAAGGACAGCAGATGACAATTACAGGATAGACTAACCCAGTGCAAGGATAGATGGTAGTAGACTTAAGAACTAGCAATCTATGTAACAGTGCAGATGATAGATGGTAGTAGACTCAAGAGCTAGTAATCTATGTAACAGTGCAGATAGTAGATGGTAGTAGGCTCAAGAGCTAGCAATCTATGCAACAGTGCAGATGATAGATAGTGTAAGTAGGTTATGGAGGATTCCCCAGTGGGGTACTTATCACTAGTAAATGTTAGTAGTAGAGGGGTCCAGTAGAGAGGGGAAGATCCGGTAGCGAGATACAGGGATCAGTAGCGAGGTTTCCGGTCTGCTCCAGGTAGAAGCAACCAGCTGGAGGTTCCGACAGCAAGACAGGCTTGAAAGCATGTGGATACACAAGGCAGGTTGAACGAACGACGTGAGTGAGAAAGCCGGCGGTTGAAATAGCCGCTCTGCGGCGCTCAGCGATGACATCATCTGTCTTAAAGGTGTATGCGTACCACCTAGTAAGAAAGGTGGGACGCATATTTTATTATAGATTATTAAGGGTACCAGAGGTACCAGAATCTTACAGCCCTTCTCTATCTGCATTGCCATGCCCCTGATCAAATTCGCTCTGATTCATTGACAAGACTCAATGAATGGCATATCCCAGATATCTGCCCTCTTACCCAAACAGGCCGCAAACCCCAAGGATGTCGTTGTGTATGTTCCTGTAAAATAATTTGCCTTGACACCCAACGTCCCTCCCAGTCAGGTCTCTGGAGAGTGCTTCGGAATTTATCACACATCACTAAACTATTAGTGAAGTAATGAAGATATTTTTCCAATGTCCGCTATCTGCTACCTGTATGACTCGGACTGTTTATTGACTATGCCTCCGCTTGCCATCTGAACTGAGCCTGGATTGTTCACA
Source organism: Pelophylax lessonae (assembly GCF_965119305.1). Classification (NCBI taxonomy): domain Eukaryota; kingdom Metazoa; phylum Chordata; class Amphibia; order Anura; family Ranidae; genus Pelophylax; species Pelophylax lessonae. The sequence continues at coordinate 273,686,562 of NC_138769.1, read as the reverse complement.
ATGCCTTTACCTGCCGCTTTAACTAGCAACCACGTTTCTGCCTTCCCCGTGACTTGACCTCGGCCTGTTAAATGACCATACTTGTTGCCTGCCTCCTGAACTGATCTTTTTCTCTGCCACTGTATTAGTGGGATTGAAGACAACACAGGGGTCTCACACATACTGTATGTGAGGGGCTCCAGAAAAGTGGACAAGACCAAGTTTTCGGCTTTTTTTGGATTTTGGAATTCTCAGATTAGGGTCTGGTGACCCGGAGGCTACCCCTATGCTCAGGTTTTACCTGACCGAGGCACTAAACCTGATATTTCTGCCTGCTCCCATCTGACCCTGGCTTGTTTTCATTTTTTTCCACATTTTCCAAAAACATGTGGAAAAAAATGACATGTTCAAAAAACTCATTATATCTCACAGAATATACATTTGGGTGTTTGCTTACCATAATGGGGTCATTATGTGGGTAATCCCATTGTCCTGGTTTTCCAGGGCATTCAAAAATTTGATAGGTAGTCAGAAAATTAGATGTGTCATTTATGTCCCTAGAATGCATGGAAGTGCTACTTGGATGTTGGGTCAGGCTTTGGAAAAGTCTCACACATGTGGTATTGCCATACTCAGGAAGAGTAGCAGAATATATTTTGGAGTGTGTGAGAAATAACTTGTTGTTAATATGACAGTTTTGTGGAAACAAAAATGTCTTAATTTTCCAAACAATTGTGGGAAAAAACTGCAACTTCAAAAAATGTCTTAATTTTCCAAACAATTGTGGTAAAAAACTGCAACTTCAAAAAAAAAAAAAATCACACTATGCCTTTGTCTTCTTAAAAAAAAAAAGAAAAAAAAAAAAAAAAAAGCGTAATTTGGGGGGTATTTGTACTGTCCTGGCATTTTAGGGCCTCAAGAAATGAGAGGCAGTTAGTACATCGTTTTCAATGATATGTGCATAACCTGTAGACAACATAACTTTTACACAAACCAATTATCATACACTTATCAGGATCTTTTTTACCAAAGATATGTAGCAGAATACATCCTGGCCTAAATTTTTGACGAAATTTGAGCGGCGATCGCTGATGCGAGGTGTCAGTCTGACTCCCTGCATCTCCGATCTCGGTAAAGAGCCTACTGACGTAGGCTCTTTACCGTGTGACCAGCCGTGTCCAATCACGGCTGGTCACATAGTAAACAGGAAGAGCCATTGATCGGCTTTCCTTAGTTCGTGCCTGACAGGCACGAGTAAAGGAGCGCCGATTGGCGGCTCCCCTGACAGGGGGGGGGGGTCGGCACTGGTAATCAGATTATTGATTACCAGTGCAGACCCTTGTGGGGGGGGGGGCACTATAACCACCAGGGATGCCCACCCATGACCCCAGGGATGCCCACCTATGACCCCAGGGATGCCCACTATGGCCTCCAAGGATGGCAATCAGGGCTCAGGGAGCCCCCCATTGCCCTCCCCATCAGTGCTACCAGCCATTGCCCTCCCTATCAGTGCTGCCCACCAGTGCCTATTATTGCCATCTTTCAGTGTCGCCCACCAGTGCCGCCTTATCAGTGCCCATTAGTGCCGCCCGTCAGTGCCGATCAGTGCTGCCTATCAGTGCCCACCAGTGCTGCCTATCAGTGCCCATTAGTACCCATCAGTGCCACCTATCAGTGCCCGTCAGTGCCACCTATCAGTGCCCATCAATGCCGCCTATCAGTGCCGCCTATCAGTGCCCACCAATGCTGCATATCTGTGCTACCTATCAGTGCCACATATCAGTGCCCATCAGTGCCGCCTATCAGTGCCACCCCATCAGTGCCACCCCATCAGTGCCTCCTCATCTGTGCCTGTCAGTGCAGTCTCATCAGTGCAGGAAAAAATGTATTTATTTACAAAATTGTATAACAAACAAAAAAACTTTTTTTTATCAAACTTTTCGGTCTTTTTTTATTTGTTTAGTAAAGGAAAAAACCCAGAGGTGATCAAATACCACCAAAAGAAAGCTCTATTTGTGGGGGGAAAATGACATAAATTTGGTGTAGGTACAGTGTTGCATGACCGCGCAATTGTCATTCAAAATGCAACAGCGCTGAAAGGGGAAAATTGGCCTGGGCAGGAAGGGGGTGAAAGTGCCCTGTACTGAAGTGGTTAAACATTTAATTTGGGAACAATGTAGCATGACTAAATAATTTACATTCAAAGTATGAGAGCACTGAAAGCTGAAAATTGGTCTGGGCGGGAAGGGCTTTAAAGTGTCCACTATTGAGGTGGTTAAACTGCGTTTTATTGAAAATTTGCAGTATAGGCAACATAATATAGACAGTTTTATATAGGTGTAAGGCACATATCACAATGAAGATTATACATCAGCATTCCTCATGTAGGAGGAGCAAAGTCATAAAAAACTGTGTCTACCAATCACGATTACACCAATTGAAATAACAGTATGTATATTTTCTTTTTGTGCAATACACAATGTATATCAACGTGCTGCGCTCCTGTGTATTGACAAAGGGAGAAACCCTTGCCCAAATTTTCGGAAAAAAAACAAAAACTTTGCAGCTTTCATCTTCAGATAGAACCTCTCTATTTTTACTTATGTAAATAGTGCAGCGCTAACAAATTAAAATTAAAAATGAAAGCAAAAAAAAATGGAAGCAAAAGAAAGTATCCCAAGGTGAAGATGAAGTGATCATGCACATATGATATAGTCTGTGCTCCACTCTGTGCGTCCGACACTCAGCCACACTATCTTCTCACCTCAAGGATAGCCCCTGTGTTACCAGACGGGCTAACAAGGCACAATACTCTCACAATTCTAAGAGAAATCCCAAAGATGATGACCATGGATCTTTAGCCAGGAGACACAATAAGTGCAGCCAGGCCTCTTCTTATCACCAGAAAATCTTCCATTCACCAGAGAAACTCCACGCATCCACATTAAATAAAAGGTCTAGACATAGTGCTTATACCTTTAAAATTGTAATTAGGGCAGTGGAGTTTATCTTCCGGGTTACAATGAGAGTGAGAGTCTAATGGGCGGTCTTGTGAGAGCCCTTTGTTCTTTATATGTGGCCGTGTCCCTGTCCCTTTCATTCGCTGATGAAGCCCCGCCTAGAGGGATACAACGCGTATGAAGGGGGAGGGGCCATTGACGTCACCTGCCATCCATCGCGGCCAGCGGGATCCTGTATACAACTATTATTGTGCACTGTGTTTTGAGTGCCTGTTAAGGTAATTATTTTATTATGTGAAGCATTAAAGTTCATTTTAAAAGGTATAAGCACTATGTCTAGACCTTTTATTTTATGTGGATGCGTGGAGTTCCTCTGGTGAGTGGAAGCTTTTCTGGTGATAAGAAGAGGTCTCTCAGGCAATTGTGAGATTCTTGTGCCTTGTTAGCCCGTCTGGTAAGACAGGGGTTACCCTTGAGGTGAGAAGAACGTGTGGCTGGGTGTCGGACACAGAGTAGAGCACAGACTATATCATATGTGCATGATCACTTCATCTTCACCTTGGGACACTTGCTTCCAATTTTTTTGCTTTCATTTTAATTTGTTAGCGCTGCACTATTTGTATTATGGTTGATTTGGGATTTGGTTTATTGGCCCTCAGTGTACAGCAGCTTTCTTGTGACTACATTCAGGTGCGCTGATTTCATTCATTTTATATTTTTATTCATGGACTCACTCATATGGACTGTTTTTTTCCCAATGCTCATTTAAAATGTGCCAATACTATACCAGCAGAGTGGAGGAGTAATATCTACATGTTAATAAACATCTTTAAAAAGATTCTTACCAGGGGGGGCGTGGCGACCGCCGAGCAAGATGGCCGCATAGGTTGAGAGCTCCAGGCGGCATCCGGCTTACCATCCATCTACGGCCCATCACAGCATCCTCACGGACTCCGGCTACCTCGATTCACCTAGGGGAACACCCGCTCCACACAGCCACGATGGCTAGAAGACGAACGGCGGCCCCCGCTGTCCGGAAATTGCCGGACTTTTTCTTCCCGGCGGCTCCCGGTCTTCGGCAACATGGCGCCGGAGACCGCTCGGCTCACCAATCGCCTCGTCCTCTAGGGGCAGAGTCGCCGGCGGATGACGTAACCCTGCGTGTTCCCGCCGCACGGACAGAGATACCAGCACCGATGAGGTCTGAGAGGTCCGCAGATTCCTCTCCCTCAACTCCTTCCACCCACAGCCCGGCCAAGTCAAGGCCCAGGAGGGAAGACAGCCCACCGCCTCTCGATATGGCGTCCATGGAGGTGAGCAACCCCAACACTACGCCCTGTACACCTTGGGCCTACACCCCTCCTCCTGATCCATTTGCCACCCTGGTTACAACTGGACAGCCTGTATCTGACACCAGCCTAAAAGAAATGCTTTCCATGCTTCACACCTCCATGCAGACCAACATCCTTGCCTCCATATCTTATTGCCATAAAGAACTGCATGGCATGGGGGATAGAGTTAATGCTGTTGAAACGAGAATGGAAGAATTCACCGTTTCTTACAACACCCTGGTGGATGCTCACACCTCCCACCAAGAGGACATTCGACACATACAGGCTAAACTAGCGGATCTCGAGGATCGCTCGAGACGCAATAATCTAAAGATTAGAGGCATACCCGAATTGGTTCTCCCGGCTCAACTACCTCTATTTGTGAAAGACTTATTTCAAAAAGCAGTGCCTGATCTTTCCAATGCAGATCTCACAATAGATCGCATACATCGGATCACTAAACCCTTATTCCTCCCACAAGAGATCCCTCGTGACGTTTTACTGCGGATCCATTTCTTCCAGGCAAAAGAACCGATTCTGGAAGCCTTCCCTCGCAAAGATCGCCTCCCTGAGCAAGCTGTGCCATTACAAGTCATGCCCGACTGCTGCCAATATACCCTCCAACTCCGAAGGAACCTCAACTCCATCACGAAAGCCTTGCGGAACAACAAGATCGTGTACAAGTGGAAATACCCAGCAAAACTCTGCGTGACTCACCAAGGCTCCACTTCTCACATAGTTTCCGTGGACCAAGGCATCCGCCTCCTCCGACAGTGGAACGTCATCCCTGAACCGACCGACCAACAACGACCGAATGCGGGACCCCTACCCTCTCGCCTTTAACAGGAATGGCATGTTGTCCCCGGACCCTCCAAGTCCTCACGCCATAAGAAATGAGGATGGCTAAGTGAACTTTAGCCGGATGCACCTGGCCCCCTGCCTTTGGTAGCACTCACCACCGTGCTCCATACCCCACCGCCCTTGCAGTTATTCAAACACAAAAAGTCAAAATATGTATGACAGAAAAACTGATCTCATATATTAACTCACCCCACGCACAAAACTATATATTGCCGATGGCAACTGTGATGGAAAAATATTGAAGACCCAAAGTCTAAAAGCAGCTGCTATACAGTAACAAATGGTAAAAAAGGTGTTAAAGAGTATTTGAATCATGTAAAATAAATCTAAAACACTAGCAGCGCTAAAACCAGAACTAATGTGTACAACCAAAAGTCCTTAAGAACTCATATGATATATAGGCATTTAGTCCATAAAATAATTGATCAAACGAAGTCCATCAAACAGGGTAGGGGAGTGAGAGATCTTGACTATTCACCAAGCTTCCACCACACTTCGGTGCTCCCCCCCTATTTGAAACACTCACCAGAGATCAGTGAAAACAGATCCTTCAAATGCATCCACCAATCGACGGGTGTAGGACTCACTGCTGGACAACACCTAGCTCCTTCCTCCTCAAATAGTCCTCCGTTCAAAGCACATGCAATTGAACAAAGTGGGGGCAACAATAATGTAATTCCGCAAAATGATTTATTAAAAGAACAACACAAACTGAGCCCCTCTCCCCTCCAGATGTCTACTTACAAGAGGGCAAAGTAGTGAAGGCATAGAGCTAAAAATATGTACACTGGATAGCCACCATTCGCAATTCCTTTAAGCCGAGGAACCCTGGAAGATGTCCTGTGTAATGTAATGAGCTTATCGTCTTATCGACTTCTTCTGAGAGCCTGTGTGCGCGGCGCGGTCTGTCTCCATTTAGGATGACGCCGGCGCATGCGACCCTGCGCCCTGCTCGGCGTCATCCGGAAGTAAGCAAACAATGACAACATCCGGCATCAATACCCTGATGTGCGGATGCATACTTCCGCCCGGCGTCATAACGCCCATCCTGCCGTTAGACAGGAAATGAGCAGCCGATTACAACATCTGGTTGTTGGACCCGGATGTATATCCTCACCAAGCCCTTAGGACATCGGCTCTGCGGACACCCTTCGCACCTTACTTCCGGTTAGTACTGGATCCATGGAAACACAATACCCATCAAGGCATCGCTTAGCTCTCTCGCTGCCCTATAATCATACTGACAGGCACATAGCAGCGGGGCATTGTAATGGATCAACGATTCCGGACAATTTATATAAAGCAACCATATTTTTCACTGAATGCCTTACACTGTACATAAAATATACTAAAAACGGCATCAAATCAAGTTGCAATACGCAATATGACAATAAATGTACATTCACGTTAATTAACTAGGGACAACCCAAAAAAGGTAAAAAACTTCAAATATATGATCGATTTAGATTCATTAATTATGCATAAATATTTAAAATGTTTTAAAACACAAAAGTCTTACATCTAAAATAATATACAAATTTTCTAAAAGCCAAGCCTGAAGAAAAAAAACATTACTTAAAAACCCATAACAACCGACTATGTCGGCTTAAAACCAGACATAAGAAATTAGACACCTCATAATTTCAGATTAAAAATCAATGAGATCAGGAATAGACACAAAAAGATGTTATACCACATAATTTGGAAATATGCTAAAAAAAATGGGATCCGGACAATAACTGCATCTGATAGTATTAATAATTGCTAATAAAGCAGTTAACCACCTCCAACCCGGGCCATAGTACATATACGGCCGGGTGGGAGTCTCGTCCTTCTGAATGGACGTTCCGGAACGTCCTTCAGAAGGAGAGAGATCGCGCCGCCGCGGGCACGCGCAGTGGCGCGATCTCGATGTGCCTGTGTCCCTAGGACACAGAGCAACAAGCCTCGGCAGGAGGGCCCTGTGATTGGCCCTCCTGATCACATGACGGCTGTGACCAATCACAGCCGTCATGTAATGTCAATACAGCCGTTGTAACAGCTTCGATCTCTTCTCCTCCTGACAGATCCTGTCAGTGAGGAGAAGAGAAGAGGATCAATTCTGCAGCTGGGGTGATCAGTGAGTATTTCTAATTACTCACTGATCACAGGGGGGGGTCTGTGCTGGTAATCAGATGATTGATTACCAGTGCAGCCCTGGGGGGAGGGGATGCCACTAGAGCCACCAGGGATGCCCACCCATGACCACCAGGGATGCCCACCATGGCCACCAGGGATGGCAAACAGGGCTCAGAGAGCCTGCCAGTGGTGCCCCTCTATCAGTGCTGCCCACCAATGCCATCTATCAGTGCTGCCCACCAGTGCCCGTTATTGCCATCTATCAGTGCCGCCCACCAGTGCCCATTATTGCCCACCAGTGCTGCCTATCAGTGCCCATCAGTGCCCCCCATCAGTGCCGATCAGTGCCACCCATCAGTGCCCATCAGTGCCGCCTATCAGTGCCCATCAGTGCCGCCGATCAGTGCCCATCAGTGCTGCCTATCAGTGCCCATCAGCGCTGCCTATCAGTGCCCACCAATGCTGCATATCAGTGCTATCTATCAGTGCCACATATCAGTGCCCATCAGTGCTGCATATCAGTGCTACCTATCAGTGCCCATCAGTGCTGCATATCAGTGCCACCCCATCAGTGCCACCCCATCAGTGCCACCCCATCAGTGTCTCCTCATCAGTGCCTGTCAGTGCGGCGTCATCAGTGCTCATCAGTGCAGGAAAAAACGTCTCTATTTACAAAATTTTATAACCTAAACAAAAAACTTTTTTTTTTTTTCAAACTTTTCGGCTTTTTTTTATTTGTGCACCAAAAAAGAAAAAACCTGGCGGTGATCAAATACCACCAAAAGAAAGCTCTATTTGTGGGGAAAAAATGACATAAATTTGGTTTAGGTACAGTGTTGCATGACCGCGCAATTCAAAATGCAACAGCGCTAAAAGCTGAAAATTGGTCTGGGAAGGAAGGGGGTTTAAGTGCCCTGTATTGAGGTGGTTAATATCCAAATCCACATTTAAGCCCTTGGGATGCAAGCAATCCGTAAGGTAGATCCAGTGTGTTTCTCATTTTGATACTTCACGAATCCTGTTCGAGCCCCTCCACACCGGTTCCACTTTCTCTACACCCCAAAATTTAGGATGGGTAGGATCACTATTATGGAAATCTCGGAAGTGAAGCGAAACACTGTGATCTTTGAAACCATTATGAATGTTTGTAATGTGTTCGGATACCCTGGTGGTTATCGTTCGTTTAGTCCTTCCGATATACAATAAGTTACAGGGACACTGCAAAGAGTATACAACATGTGTACTGTTGCAGGTAATAAAATCCTTTATTTCAAAGGACAGACCATTAGACGGAGATGTAAAGCTAGTAAAGTTCCTCAGGTGTGTATTTACCTATTTGCACGTCTTGCACCTCCTACATGCAAAGAAACCAACTGTTTCATCCCAAAACATCTTTGGCTTCTTTGGAGGGTCTAACACCTTTTTCACAACCTGATCTCCAAATGTTGGTCCCCTTCTGTAAATGAAGCTTGGAGTATCTGGCAACACCCCGCTCAAAAGCTTATCCATACGTAGGACTGACCAGTGTTTTTTGAATATTTGTTCAACCTCACGGTGTTGTGCACTGAACTGTGAAATAAAGCTCCATTCATGTTCTTGTGTCCTTTGCTTCACAGAGTCTCTCAAACACTCTTCTTGCGTCAAAGTCCCTATTTCCATTATTGTATTATCAAGTTTAGTGGCTTGATACCCTTTTTTAATAAATCTCTCCTTTAAGATTTGGGACTGCTTTGCAAAATCTGCATCCATGGTGCAATTCCTTCTGACACGAAGGAACTGTCCCCTGGGAATGTTAGACAGCCATAATTGGTGGTGTCCACTCTGGACGGGGAGATATCCGTTCCGATCGGTCGGCTTAAAGTACACTTGAGTCTTCAGTCCACCGTCTAGAAGAGATATCTCCACGTCCAGAAAGTGAATCTTTTCTCGACTCCAACTGAAGTCTAACTTGATATTGTTTGTATTGTCATTCAGTTTGTCGCAGAAAGCCACCAGGGAAGACTCGGTCCCTGCCCACAAGAAAAACAAGTCGTCGATATATCGACGGTACATGATAAGCTCCTGATGTTGGGCTGCATAAATGGACAGGTCCTCCCATTCCCCCATGCAGTTATTGCCGCACTTTTGACCCACCAGGGTCATGCCTTTTTATGCCCTATGTGTTTTGTCTGTCGTGTTTTTTCTCTTTTTTTCTTGTCATTTGTCGTTTACAGAACAGGACTCTCCACCGACCCATGGAACAACCTCCGGTTGCATCGTTCGGATACTGCTAACCTCCACCACCAAGTTAGACTTTCAACTCCTCCGCACCTACTGTTACATGGACACTATCGGACACATACGTTAACTGTGTCAACCAGGTACCGTGATTCCACACCCCAGATGCTTGCCTTTGCACACACTATAGAGATCTCTCTTTCCCCCTGCAATGATGTAAGCATTGTTTTGATTTACCTACTCATGTCATGATGTCTTTAAATTTACTATCCCTTAACATTAAGGGTTTAAATCACCCGGTAAAAGGCTTCTCCATGTGGAGGGAAGCTGAAACACACAAAGTGGATATCCTGGCTATACAGGAGACACACTTCAAACAGGGACATGCTCCCAAATGTACGCACCAGAATTTCCCGCATATCTTCCAGGCCTCTGCGAAGAAGAGGGGTGTGATGGTGGCTATCCGCGACTCGGTGTCCTTCACCTACTCCAAGGTGGTGCAGGACGTCGAGGGGCGATATCTAATCATTAACTGTACCATAGATGGTTGCATGTATACCTTGGTTAATGCTTATGCTCCTAATGTACACCAGTTAAGATTCCTACGTAGGCTCTGTTGTAAGGTCAACAAACTCAAAACGGGCAGGCTAATCATGTGTGGAGACTTCAATTTGGTGGCGAACAACGCCGTGGACTCGTTCTCCAGGAGGAAGTCATCCGCACCCACCCTTGCATCCCTTATTCACTCGGAGGGACTACACGACATGTGGCGCTACCAACACGCTGAGGAGAGGGATTATTCCTTCTTCTCGGCCGTCCATAATTCTTACACGAGGAACGATATGTTTCTAGTAGACGCTTCCACTGTCCCCCATGTTCTACATACGTCCATTTCCCCCATTACATGGTCGGACCACGCTGCCATTCATATGTCCCTGTCAATTAAGCCTGTTTCCCCCGACCACATTCATCTGGAGATGTAATAATTCTATTCTATCAGACCCAGACTCCCTCAAACACTTACAATCCCAACTACGAGAGTTTTTCGATATCAACGCCACTCCCGACATAGACCCCTTCACACTATGGAACGCCCATAAAGCGTTTGCTAGAGGCTTACTTATTCAAATGGGCTCCAGGTTGAAGAAGAAATTTCAACTTCGCCTCACTGAACTGACAACCCAAATAAAAGAACTGGACGATACCAACAAAAAGGCTCCCTCTGCCGCTAATGCTGCCCGCCTGTCCACCCTTAGACTGGATCTACGTAGGCTCCTGACTGAAAAACATGATAACATGATGGCACGCCTTTGTTTACGCTACTATACGTCGCACAACAAAGCTGGGAAATTTTTGGCCTCCAGACTTAAAGCCAAAAGAACTAAGACTAAAATAGATCACATTTTCCACCCGCATAATAATCAAAAATTAACGCACCCCCAGAAAATAACAGACGCATTTGCTGATTACTATGCCACCTTGTATCTGCACTCCGACTCCTCCACCCCACAACCCACAGACGAGGGCATTCAGGCGTTTCTCCGACGCCTGAAGCTGCCAACTATCTCGAACAAAGCTCTTTCCCATCTCAATAGCCCCTTTACGCTACAGGAACTTGCCAAAACGTTTCGTTCTCTCCCCATGAACAAATCGCCGGGCCCCGACGGTCTGACAAATGAATACCTCCGTTCCTTACAAGAAATACTTTCCCCGCACCTACTTAATGTTTCCGCCGAAGCAACGGCACAAGGACACTTCCCACGCGAGATGTTACAAGCTAACATTACCACCCTCCCCAAACCTGGCAAACCCCCCACTACACCTGCCAACTTTAGACCAATCTCGCTCTTAAACAACGATGTTAAGCTCTATGCCAAACTCGTAGCTAACCGCCTAGCGCAATTTTTGCCTTCACTGCTCGGGGGTGATCAGATGGGGTTCGTCAGGGGACGCCAAGCACCTGATGCTACTAGACGTGTTATAAACTTGTTGCACCACGCACCAAAACGCCTTCTCTGCTTCTATCCATTGACTCAGAGAAGGCGTTTGATCGAGTGCATTGGGGATACATGCGGGCGGTCCTACATAAATTTGGGTTTACAGGTCCTATTGTGTCATCAATACTAACCCTCTACTCCACACCATCGGCTAAAGTGCTTTCAGCGGGGACGCTGTCCAAATCGTTTTCCATTACCAATGGGACAAGACAGGGCTGCCCATTGTCGCCCCTCATCTTCAATTTACTAATCGAACCCTTGGCTGAGTCGTTCCGAACAGATCCGTTGGTCTCAGGTTTTAAACTGGGTCATAATAACCATGTCATTACGTTATTTGCGGATGACGTCATCTTAAACCTGACGAACCCTATCGTGTCCCTCCCTACAGCACATCAAATACTACAAAATTTCAGTAATGTGTCGTACTACAAGGTCAATTTTGGTAAATCTGTTATCCTCAATATGAATGTTCACTCCTCCACCCTCCACCATCTCCAGACTACACTACCTTACACGTGGACTTCCCAGTCCCTGCCTTACCTCGGTATCCAGATCTCGTTCCCGACGTCCACTCTCCTCCCCTCCAACCTAAAACCCCTATCATCATCCATTTCCAAAGACGTAGTCACACTTAGGCCCTCCGAGATCTCCTGGGCTGGCAGAATAGCCGCCTTTAAAATGGTATGTCTTCCAAAAATTATTTATGTTTTCCGTACACTCCCGATACCTATTCCCAAAAAGTACTTGGACCCGCTATCTAAATTGCTGAGAGCGTTTGTATGGCAAAAAAGGAGAGCAAGATGTAACTATTCTCATATGCTACGTCACAAACAAGTAGGAGGCTTGGGTATGCCAGATATTGTGGACTATTATCATGCGACCAGACTAGCGCCACTCCGTAGCTGGTTTTCCAACCCCCAGTCCCTCCCCTGGATCCCAGTGGAAGCCGCATTATCTAACACGACGGACCTTAGTCTTCTGTTACTAGCCGACAGGTGGAAGCCCCTTACCCTTTCTACCTTGCCTCCCACAATTAGAGCTTCTATTCAGTCCTGGAGACTTCTATGTACCCAATTCCCTCATGTCACTCCTACTTTGACAATTCCCCTCCCGATGTCAGTACTCAATGTGCTGATCCCGTTTTCTTCTGTTGCCCAATTCTTGTCCGCAGGTATACTAAAGATATCACAACTCTATCAAGGACAATCCCTTCGCCCATTTAAAGAACTTCAACAGGAGTTTGCCTTGCCCGCAAGGGCTGCATACGCATATAATGGTATATCCAGCTTCCTACACAAATTTCCCCCGCCAACCCTTTCCACCCCTGAATCCATATGGAAATTTTTTACAGACCCTAAAACCTCGACTAAGGGTATATCCTTGTTTTATAATATGTTTGGGTGCAAAACTAAATTTGTGAAGACTCCACACATGATCAAATGGGAGGAGGAGCTTCAACTGACCTTCTCTGATTTGCAGTGGCAAATAGCTATCTGGTCCTCCCATAGTACTTCCCAATGCGTTAATCACTGGGAACAGACGCAAAAGATCATTACTAGATGGTATCTTACACCTTACAGGCTATCTAAAATTTACCCTACCCATAGCCCACTATGCTGGCGCAACTGTGACCAACCCGGCACACTCTTACATGTTTTCTGGTCCTGCTTGGGACTGACAAGCTACTGGAGAAGGGTATTTGAAGTTCTATCCGACATCACTGAGATCCTCCACAAACGTAGCCCGGCAATGGCCCTTCTCTCCTTGGGGATGGATAGCATCCCACAAGACATGAGAACGGTGTACTGCCATGTTCTTACTGCAGCTAGAACATCCATTGCAAGACACTGGAAACAACCGGTGGCCCCATCTCATCTGGAGGTGGTAAAACTGGTTAACCTCCAATATTCTCTGGAAAAAGCCTACGCCTACTCAGTTTCACGGGGAGCTAAGTTCCATAAGGACTGGCACATATGGACCCATAGCCGGTACTATTCTCCTACCACATAAGGTTGACTAATTGTTTGTTTGCTGTTTGTTTGCTGCTTGTTAGCAATTGCCTTACTAAGACAGTATTCTGATTAACCGTTATGCAATATTGTTGAAGTTACAACATATGCTTTTGACCACATTTATGCGATACCTGTTCATGTTCCGTATCGCGTTTCTGCCTACCCTTTTTTCTGCTTTTTTGTTTAATGTTTATGACTACATTCACTTCATGATTGTATTGTTCATTTATATGCTCTAAAATCAATAAAAAATTATTGAAAGTAAAAAAAAAAAAAAAAAAAGATTCTTACCAAAACTGTTGTTCTCTCTTTTTCAGTCGAGGAAACAGTAGTATTCAGGGGCTTCACTTCAGCCACTGGCGAGCTTTGTTTTGCTTTGTGTTTTAATATAGTTTTGGCTGGAGATTGTTTTTTCATGACTTATATGAACAAAAAAATAAAAACAAACTCTTATTACTAAAGAAATACACTTGCAGCAGGGTTAAAAAGTTAAATCATTTTGTGTCCTCATATTTCAAGTAAAAGCTGAAACAATATGCTGGCACAATGAGCATTTTTTAGTTTACCTAAAACCAAAACTAAACATTATTTCTTGCATAAACAAAAAAAGAAACTCTTACATATGTAGCGGTTTAAAAAATTAAAAAATGTTGTGCCCTCAGCTGGAACAATATGTTGGCATAATAAGCATTCTCAAGAACCACCAGAGCTGTACAGATGAACCTAGAATTGTGTGGTTGGTGGGTGAATCAAATTCAGTGAATTATCATTGTCATGCATAATACATTTATGGCCCTCTAAAGATACAATGGTACTATTGCTCTTTTAGGACTGCAGTTATCTGTTCGTTATGTTCCTGCCGATACAAAAGGTTTTGTCATACAGTATGTCAGAACTATGCATGCTGAAAAGTATGGTATTCGGTAAGTCAAGATAATCGGATTTTTGTAAGATCTTACCGTAAAATCCTTTTCTCTTAGCTCATTGACAGACGTAGTCTTCTTGATTCACAAGAACTGGGTTATGTTGTCTCCGCAGGAGCAGGACTAGGCAGAAAGAAAAAACGTTCTGGCTCCACCTTAGGGGCAGTCCCTGAGGGTATATCCTCCCTCTCTCTGCTACAAGGCATCAGTTCTGTCACAAAGCAGCAACAGAGAATTTAACCCAACCTAACTCAATGATAGAGGGGCGGGTACTACGTCTGTCAATGAGCCAAGAGAAAAGGATTTTACGGTAAGATCTTACAAAAATCCGATTTTCTCTGTCGCTCATTGACAGACGTAGTCTTCTTGATTCACAAGAACTGGGACATCCAGAAGCAGTGCCACAAATGAGGGGTGGGATTGACCGAAATCAAAATCCAATCTAGAAGGCCCAACCGGTGCCAAACTAGAAGTTTTAAAGGCTCATTATAAACAAAGAATGAGACTCAAATGAAAATTTCCAACAGAATAAAACCCTCGAGGCAGACCACTGGTCTCCTCAAATGGCGGCCTGCAAAACCTTGCGGCCAAACGAGGCATCAGACGATGCCATTACATCAACTTTATAATGTTTTGTAAAGGTATGCACCGACGACCAGGTAGCCGCCTTGCACACCTGGACCACTGACGCCTGATGGCGAAAGGCCCATGACGCACTAAGTGCCCGAGTGGAGTGCGCCTTAACAGGGAACGGGGGCTCCCGACCCTTAATAGAATAAGCCTGTACCACCGTCTGTCTGATCCATTTGGAAATAGTCGCGGCAGATGCAGGCAACCCCTTTTTGGGTCCATCCGGGATCACAAAAAGTGAATCCGTCTTGCGAAACGAGTCTGTCGTTTTCAAGTATACCCTGATCGCCCGGACCACATCCAAGGAGTGTAAAGCAAACTCCCGAGGATGACTGGGCTTAGGACACAGGGAAGGTAATACAATTTCTTCATTCAGATGAAATTCTGAAACCACTTTTGGTAGGAAGGATGGATTCGGATGAAGAACCACCTTATCTCTATAAACCACCAGATATGGGGAACGACAAGATAAAGCGGCCAGTTCTGACACCCTGCGTGCAGAAGTGATAGCCACCAAGAAGGCCACCTTCTGGGACAACGTAGGTAGAGGAATCTCCCTAATATCTTCAAAGGGAGGTTTCTGAAGAACCGACAATACTAAATTAAGATCCCAGGGTGGTAACGGCGCGCGCACTGGCGGAGCCAGATGTCGCACCCCCTGGATGAAATTCCGCACCAAGGAATGAGTAGCCAAAGGCTTCTGAAAGAAGATAGCTAATGCTGAGACCTGACCCTTGATAGTGCTCAAGGCCAGTTTCTGCTCAACCCCTTGTTGCAGAAAAGCTAATATTCGACTAACCGAATAAGACCGTGGACGGAACCCCAGAGGTTCACACCATGCAATGTAGGACTTCCATGTACGATGATAAATCTTTCTGGAAGTCGCTTTCCTTGCTTTAACTAGAGTAGGAATAACTGAAGCTGACAATCCCTTGTCCTTCAGCACCTGGGTCTCAATAGCCAGGCCGTTAAAGCCAGCGATCGTAAAGCAGGATGGAAGATCGGTCCCTGAGACAGTAGGTCCTCCCTGAGAGGAAGTCTCCACAGGACGTCCGCCACCAGTCTGACCACGTCGGCATACCAAGCTCGGCGAGGCCAGTCCGGAGCTACCAGGATTACTGGAATTCCTTCCTCCTCTATCCTGCGAAGAAGTCTTGGCAGTAACCCGAGAGGAGGGAAGGCATACATACATAGTTACATAGTTACATAGTAGGTGAGGTTGAATAAAGACAATAGTCCATCCAGTTCAACCTGTGTAGGTGTGTGTGACTGTAATCATCTAACATAGCCCTCAATCTCCTGATCCTTGAGATGTAAGTCTAAGAGTCTTTTGAAAGTCACCATACTACCCGCAGAAACCACCTCTTGTGGTAGACAATTCCACAATCTTGTAGCCCTAACAGTAAAGAACCCCCCACGTTGCCTGAGGTTAAAACGCTTCTCCTCTAATCGCATTGTATGTCCTCGAGTCCTCATGCAATTCCTTCGAATGAACAGCTTTTCTTCTAAGCTGAGATCCCCATTAAGATATTTATAAATTGCTATCATGTCCCCTCTCAGACGTCTTTTCTCCAGGGAAAATAAATCGAGCGATTGCAGCCGCTCTTCATAGGTAAGGTCCTCCAACCCCCTAATCAGTTTAGTTGCCCTTCTCTGGACTTTCTCCAGCTCCAACACATCCCTCCTGAGGACTGGCGACCAGAACTGGACAGAATACTCCAGATGCGGTCGGACCAGAGTTTTATAAAGTGGAAGGATTATAGTCTTATCTCTGGAATACATCCCTTTCTTTATGCATGCTAATATTCTGTTGGCTTTGGAAGCTGCCGCTTGGCATTGCATGCTGTTGCCTAATCTATCATCAACTAAGACTCCCAGATCCTTCTCCATTTTTGATTCCCCCAAGGGTTCCCCTCCTAACGTGTATTGTGTTTTTATGTTTTTGGTCCCCAAGTGCAAAACCTTACACTTCTCCACATTAAACCTCATTTGCCATGTCGTTGCCCACTCGGTAATTTTGTCCAGGTCATTCTGTAGGATATCTGCTTCATGCTGTGCAGTTATTGCCCTGGCCAATTTTGTGTCATCTGCAAAAACTGATAACGAACTACTGATCCCGTCCTCAATGCTGTTTATGAATAAATTGAACAAGGTTGGTCCCAGGACTGAGCCCTGGGGCACCCCGCTTACTACCTCAGACCAGTCTGAGTATGCGCTGTTTATTACTACCCTTTGGACACGGCCTTTTAGCCAATTCCGTATCCAAGAGCAAACCCTGCTGTCGATACCTGCAGACCTTATTTTATAAATTAAGCGCTTGTGGGGAACTGTATCAAACGCCTTAGCGAAATCCAAGTACACCACATCCACTGGTCTCCCCCTATCTAGCTCACAGCTTACCTCCTCGTAGAATGCTAAGAGATTGGTTTGACAAGATCGCCCATTTGTAAACCCGTGCTGGTTACTACTGATGATGTTTTTGTCTTTAGCATACTCTACGATATAGTCCCTTATCATCCCCTCCAAAAGTTTACATATTATTGATGTCAGACTGACAGGCCTATAATTTCCCGGGATATGTCTCTGGCCCTTTTTGAATATCGGAATCACGTTAGCCTTCCTCCAATCCCCTGGTACATCTCCTGTCCTAATACTGTCAGCAAAGATCAGGAACAGTGGTCTAGATATAACCATACTGAGTTCCTTGAGCACTCTCGGATGTACGCCATCCGGGCCTGGTGATTTGTTTGTGTTAAGTTTATCCAGTCTTTCCCTGATTTCCCCCTCTGTTAGCCATAGTGGCAAGTCCTGTGTATTACTACTAACCATACAGTCATGGTCAGTGTACCCTTCCTTTTCCTGCGTAAAGACTGACGAGAAAAAAGAATTCAGCACGGTTGCTTTTTCAGTGTCCTCTGTAACCATCCTCCCATCATCGCTAATTATGTGTGCAATATGCTCTGCCCTAGTTTTTTTGCTGTTGATATATTTAAAGAATTTCTTTGGGTTTTTTTTACTATCCTCCGCTATTTGTCTCTCAAAGTTGATTTTAGCCATCTTGATTTCGTGTTTACACTTCTTATTTTCCTCCTTGTATTGCTGGAAGGCCGATATGGTGCCCTCTGATTTATATTTCTTGAAGGCCAATTTTTTTCCCCTAATAAGTTTTTTAACGCTACGGTTTAGCCAGCCAGGTTTGGCTTTGTCTCTTCTAAATTTATTCCCCATAGGAATGCACTGCAAGATGCCTTTGCTTAATATTGTTCTAAAGCATTCCCATTTTTCCTCTGTGGTCAGTGATCCCAGGGTTTGGTCCCAGTTTACCCTTTCCATCAATGAGTACAATTTTGGAAAGTCTGCCCTTCTGAAGTTTAGGGTTCTTATGTTCCCCACTTGCCTTTTTATATTGTTATTTATACTAAATGTGATCATCCTGTGATCGCTAGAGCCCAGGTTGTCCTGGACTCCTACCTCCGAGATTATGTCTGGGTCATTAGTGATCAATAGATCCAGGATAGCATTCTCTCTAGTAGGGGAATCCACCAACTGCGACATGTAGTTATCCTGTAAGGTTTCCGTGAATAGCCGGGCCTTATGCGAGTGTGCAGTCCCCTCTTCCCAGTCAATGTCGGGATAATTGAAGTCCCCCAATATGATGACTGATCCTAGTTTTGCCGCTTTACCTATTAGTGCTAAAAATTCCAGCTCTACCTCCTCCCCTTGGTTAGGTGGCCTATAGCAAACCCCCACAACTACTTTTCCCTTATCTTCTTCCCTATCGAGTTCAACCCACACAGATTCTAAATCCATGCTCATCCCATCCGTAATGTCACTCCTTTCTAGCACCTTTATATTGTTCTTGACATAGAGACATACCCCTCCCCCTCTTTTACCAACCCTGTCCTTCCGGTACACCGAATACCCTTGGATATTGGCCAGCCAGTCATGTGAGGGGTCGAACCAAGTCTCCGTTATTCCCACAAGGTCTATGTCCTCCTCATGTACTAACATGTCCAACTCATCCATCTTATTAGCTAGGCTCCTGGCATTAGCATATACCCCTCTTAGTTTTACGGAAGTTAAACGTGATTGGCGGTTTTGTTTATTTCTGTTTGGTCTGCTGTTCTCCCGCACAGACCCGCCAATTGATGTTGTTGACCTACTGTCGCTATTGACCCTACAACTGCCTTCAGTCCTCTGCTCCCTCCTGACTGATTCTATTTCTGAGCCCTCCCCCCCGTCTCCTAGTTTAAAAGCCCCTCCAACTCGGTGGCCATCTTTCTCCCCAAAAGAGCTGTACCGTCCCCATTAAGGTGCAGCCCATCCTTACTAAAGAGCCGGTAGCCGACTGAGAAGTCAGCCCAGTTCTCCAGGAACCCAAACCCCTCCTTCCTACACCAATTCCTCAGCCACTTGTTAACTTCCCTAAGCTCCTTCTGCCTCTCCTGTGTGGCTCGAGGTACAGGCAGTATTTCAGAGAAAACCACCTTGGAGGTCCTTTTCCTCAATCTATTACCTAAGTCCCTGAAATCGTTCTTAAGGATCCTCCACCTACCTTTAACTTTGTCATTAGTGCCCACATGCACCATGACCGCTGGGTCATCCCCAGCCCCGCCCAACAATCTGTCTGCCAGATCTGCGATGTGCCGAACTCGGGCGCCCGGTAAACAACAAACTGTTCGGTTC
Source organism: Pelophylax lessonae (assembly GCF_965119305.1). Lineage (NCBI taxonomy): Eukaryota > Metazoa > Chordata > Amphibia > Anura > Ranidae > Pelophylax > Pelophylax lessonae. Next base: position 273,666,848 of record NC_138769.1, on the reverse strand, counting down.
ACGCGATCTTTTTTACAGATTTCCCTCTCTGTCCTCTTGATAATTGAGTCCCCAACTACCACAACCTTTCTAACCTTTCCTGAGTTACGGCCCCCCTTCTTCCTGGAGCCGTCCCTCCCCTGGCAGCTGGGGGAGGGCGCATGCTCCAGCTCTGCCACCCCTGAGTTGATATCCCCCTCAACCTGCAACTCGGCAAACATGTTAGGGTGTACCAACTCAGGACTGGCCTCCCTGACTCTCCTCCCCCTAACATTCCTAACAGTCACCCAGCTGCGTACCTCTGCTGCTTGCGTCTCCTCTATTCCTTCCTCCTCTATGCTGACCCCTGCCAGCGCCTGATGGGTAAAGTCCAAGCTCCTTTCCAGGTTGTAGATGCCACGCAGTCTTGTCACTGTGTTCTCTAGATCCACGATGTGGGCTTCCAGAGCAACAAGTCGCTCACATCTTGCACAGCAGTATTCGTCCTCGATTGGTTCATCAAGGAACGCATACATGCCGCAAGAAGTGCACTGAGTGGCATCCCCAATCCTGTCGGACATTATTACCCTCTACTCTATGGGGATAATATTAACGACCTGCTCTTCCTTACCTACACTACCTCTAACTTCCCTGGTACAAAACCTGGGGTACCCACCAGTCGCTAATACCCTCACCAGTCACTAGATACTCACCAGTCGCAAGGATCCTCACCAGTCGCAAGGATCCTCACCAGTCGCAAGATACTCACCAGTCGCAAGATACTCACCAGTCGCAAGATACTCACCAGTCGCAAGATACTCACCAGTCGCAAGGATACTCACCAGTCGCAAAGATACTCACCAGTCGCAAGCTACTTCACCAGTCGCAAGGATACTCACCAGTGCAAGGATACTCACCAGTGCAAGGATACTCACCAGTCGCAAAGATACTTCCAGTCGCAAGGATACTCACCAGTCGCAAGATACTCACCAGTCGCAAGCTACTTCACCAGTGCAAGGATATTCACCAGTTGCAAGGATACTCACCAGTTGCAAGGATACTCACCAGTTGCAAGGATACTCACCCGTCACAAGGTACTCACCAGTCGCAAGGATACTCACCAGTCGCAAAGATACTCACCAGTCGCAAAGATACTCACCAGTCGCAAAGATACTCACCAGTCGCAAGATACTCACCAGTCGCAAAGATACTCACCAGTCGCAAGGACACTCACCAGTCGCAAAGATACTCACCAGTCGCAAAGATACTCACCAGTCGCAATGATACTCACCAGTCGCAAAGATACTCACCAGTCGCAAAGATACTCACCAGTCGCAGGGATACTCACCTGTCGCAAGGATACTCACCAGTCGCAAAGATACTCACCAGTCGCAGGGATACTCACCTGTCGCAAGGATACTCACCTGTCGCAAGGATACTCACCAGTCGCAAGGACACTCACCAGTCGCAAGGACACTCACCAGTCGCAAAGATACTCACCAGTCGCAAAGATACTCACCTGTCGCAAGGATACTCACCAGTCGCAAGGACACTCACCAGTCGCAAAGATACTCACCAGTCGCAAAGATACTCACCAGTCGCAAAGATACTCACCAGTCGCAGGGATACTCACCTGTCGCAAGGATACTCACCTGTCGCAAGGATACTCACCAGTCGCAAGGACACTCACCAGTCGCAAAGATACTCACCAGTCGCAAAGATACTCACCTGTCGCAAGGATACTCACCAGTCGCAAGGACACTCACCAGTCGCAAAGATACTCACCAGTCGCAAGGACACTCACCAGTCGCAAAGATACTCACCAGTCGCAAAGATACTCACCAGTCGCAAGGATACTCACCAGTCACAAAGATACTCACCAGTCGCAAAGATACTCATCAGTCGCAAAGATACTCACCAGTCGCAAGGATACTCACCTGTCGCAAGGATACTCACCAGTCGCAAGGACACTCACCAGTCGCAAAGATACTCACCAGTCGCAAAGATACTCACCAGTCGCAAAGATACTCACCAGTCGCAAGGACACTCACCAGTCGCAAAGATACTCACCAGTCGCAAAGATACTCACCAGTCGCAAGGATACTCACCTGTCGCAAGTATACTCACCAGTCGCAAGGACACTCACCAGTCGCAAAGATACTCACCAGTCGCAAGGACACTCACCAGTCGCAAGGATACTCACCAGTCGCAAGGACACTCACCAGTCGCAAAGATACTCACCAGTCGCAAAGATACTCACCAGTCGCAATGATACTCACCAGTCACAAGATACTCACCAGTCGCAAGGATACTTACCAGTCGCAAGGATACTCACCAGTCGCAAGGATACTTACCAGACTTCCCAGGTACTCAGTTGCAGAGACAGTCACACAGCAGTCAGTCTCAGTACAGACAAACAGCTATTGATTTCTTACAGAGTACAGTCACACAGCTTTCCCCCTGTTTGCAGCTGCTGCTCTACTCACAGCTGCTGACACACACACACACACACACACACACACTGGGACGGATGTCTCCTCCTCCTCACTGGGCACGGACGGTCCTCCTCCTCTTCTTCCAGGCACTAAGGAAGGCGGGTTCTGACCTCCGCCGCCGCCGCCGCCGCTCTCTGCCTCGGCTCCCGTCCTCCACCTCCGCTCAGTTGCTGGTCCCTGCACGGTGCACCCGCACCCCTTGTGCGGCTTCCCCCGCACGTGTCCCCGCAGCTCCTCTTCCTTCCTCCTCTCTCCCTTGCCGCACGAACCGCACGAACCCTCACTTCCCATACATTAGCTGGTATTGCCCCCACGGGGCGATCAGTGCGTCTGCGGTCTCTGCTAGAGGATCGCGGGAGCGAGCCACGAATCTCTGTACTTTCCTGTTGAATCGTGATGCCAACAGATCCACATCCGGGGTGCCCCACCGTAGGCACAACTGGTGGAAAACTTCTGGATGGAGGGACCATTCCCCCTGATCCAGAGTCTGACGGCTGAGATAATCTGCCTGCCAATTCTCCACCCCCGGAATGAACACCGCAGAGATAGCTGGAACAGTGGCATCCCCAATCCTGTCGGACATTATTACCCTCTACTCTATGGGGATAATATTAACGACCTGCTCTTCCTTACCTACACTACCTCTAACTTCCCTGGTACAAAACCTGGGGTACCCACCAGTCGCTAATACCCTCACCAGTCACTAGATACTCACCAGTCGCAAGGATCCTCACCAGTCGCAAGGATCCTCACCAGTCGCAAGATACTCACCAGTCGCAAGATACTCACCAGTCGCAAGATACTCACCAGTCGCAAGATACTCACCAGTCGCAAGGATACTCACCAGTCGCAAAGATACTCACCAGTCGCAAGCTACTTCACCAGTCGCAAGGATACTCACCAGTGCAAGGATACTCACCAGTGCAAGGATACTCACCAGTCGCAAAGATACTTCCAGTCGCAAGGATACTCACCAGTCGCAAGATACTCACCAGTCGCAAGCTACTTCACCAGTGCAAGGATATTCACCAGTTGCAAGGATACTCACCAGTTGCAAGGATACTCACCAGTTGCAAGGATACTCACCCGTCACAAGGTACTCACCAGTCGCAAGGATACTCACCAGTCGCAAAGATACTCACCAGTCGCAAAGATACTCACCAGTCGCAAAGATACTCACCAGTCGCAAGATACTCACCAGTCGCAAAGATACTCACCAGTCGCAAGGACACTCACCAGTCGCAAAGATACTCACCAGTCGCAAAGATACTCACCAGTCGCAATGATACTCACCAGTCGCAAAGATACTCACCAGTCGCAAAGATACTCACCAGTCGCAGGGATACTCACCTGTCGCAAGGATACTCACCAGTCGCAAAGATACTCACCAGTCGCAGGGATACTCACCTGTCGCAAGGATACTCACCTGTCGCAAGGATACTCACCAGTCGCAAGGACACTCACCAGTCGCAAGGACACTCACCAGTCGCAAAGATACTCACCAGTCGCAAAGATACTCACCTGTCGCAAGGATACTCACCAGTCGCAAGGACACTCACCAGTCGCAAAGATACTCACCAGTCGCAAAGATACTCACCAGTCGCAAAGATACTCACCAGTCGCAGGGATACTCACCTGTCGCAAGGATACTCACCTGTCGCAAGGATACTCACCAGTCGCAAGGACACTCACCAGTCGCAAAGATACTCACCAGTCGCAAAGATACTCACCTGTCGCAAGGATACTCACCAGTCGCAAGGACACTCACCAGTCGCAAAGATACTCACCAGTCGCAAGGACACTCACCAGTCGCAAAGATACTCACCAGTCGCAAAGATACTCACCAGTCGCAAGGATACTCACCAGTCACAAAGATACTCACCAGTCGCAAAGATACTCATCAGTCGCAAAGATACTCACCAGTCGCAAGGATACTCACCTGTCGCAAGGATACTCACCAGTCGCAAGGACACTCACCAGTCGCAAAGATACTCACCAGTCGCAAAGATACTCACCAGTCGCAAAGATACTCACCAGTCGCAAGGACACTCACCAGTCGCAAAGATACTCACCAGTCGCAAAGATACTCACCAGTCGCAAGGATACTCACCTGTCGCAAGTATACTCACCAGTCGCAAGGACACTCACCAGTCGCAAAGATACTCACCAGTCGCAAGGACACTCACCAGTCGCAAAGATACTCACCAGTCGCAAAGATACTCACCAGTCGCAAGGACACTCACCAGTCGCAAAGATACTCACCAGTCGCAAAGATACTCACCAGTCGCAAGGATACTCACCAGTCGCAAGGACACTCACCAGTCGCAAAGATACTCACCAGTCGCAAAGATACTCACCAGTCGCAATGATACTCACCAGTCACAAGATACTCACCAGTCGCAAGGATACTTACCAGTCGCAAGGATACTCACCAGTCGCAAGGATACTTACCAGACTTCCCAGGTACTCAGTTGCAGAGACAGTCACACAGCAGTCAGTCTCAGTACAGACAAACAGCTATTGATTTCTTACAGAGTACAGTCACACAGCTTTCCCCCTGTTTGCAGCTGCTGCTCTACTCACAGCTGCTGACACACACACACACACACACACACACACTGGGACGGATGTCTCCTCCTCCTCACTGGGCACGGACGGTCCTCCTCCTCTTCTTCCAGGCACTAAGGAAGGCGGGTTCTGACCTCCGCCGCCGCCGCCGCCGCTCTCTGCCTCGGCTCCCGTCCTCCACCTCCGCTCAGTTGCTGGTCCCTGCACGGTGCACCCGCACCCCTTGTGCGGCTTCCCCCGCACGTGTCCCCGCAGCTCCTCTTCCTTCCTCCTCTCTCCCTTGCCGCACGAACCGCACGAACCCTCACTTCCCATACATTAGCTGGTATTGCCCCCACGGGGCGATCAGTGCGTCTGCGGTCTCTGCTAGAGGATCGCGGGAGCGAGCCACGAATCTCTGTACTTTCCTGTTGAATCGTGATGCCAACAGATCCACATCCGGGGTGCCCCACCGTAGGCACAACTGGTGGAAAACTTCTGGATGGAGGGACCATTCCCCCTGATCCAGAGTCTGACGGCTGAGATAATCTGCCTGCCAATTCTCCACCCCCGGAATGAACACCGCAGAGATAGCTGGAACAAATCGTTCCGCCCAGCGAAGAATGCAAGCCACTTCTTTGGCCGCTCGAACACTCTTGGTGCCCCCCTGGTGATTGACATAAGCCACGGCCGTGGCGTTGTCCGACTGGATCCGAACCGGGCTGCCCTGGAGCTGCTCGGTCCAGTGAATCAGACAAAGTCTGGTCGCTCTCAGTTCCAATACATTTATCGGCAACCTGGATTCTTCCAGGGACCAAAGTCCCTGGACAGATAACTGACCGAGAATTCCTCCCCATCCGGATAGACTGGCATCCGTGATCACTATCGTCCAATATATTGGCAGAAATGACTTTCCCTGGCTGAGCATCGGAGACCGAAGCCACCAGACCAGAGACTCTCTGGTCTGTTTGCTCAATCGGATCCGATTGTCCAGGGATTCCGGATTCCGATTCCATCTGAGAAGAATCTCTTGCTGAAGAATTCGGGTATGGGACTGGGCAAATGGGACTGCTTCGAAGGTAGCCACCATCAACCCCAGAACCCTCATGCAAGTTCGAAGAGAAGACCAGCTGTTGGATAGTAACAACTGGACTGCTGATTGAATCTTCCGGAGTTTCCCTACCGGAAGGAAAACTCTTGACCTGACTGTGTCTAGAATTAGACCCAGATATTCGAGCCTCTGGGTGGGAACCAGAAATGACTTTTGCTGGTTCACCAGCCACCCGAATTCCTGTAAAGAAATTGTAGTAATTTCTATGTTTTGTAGCAGGGTCTGAGGAGACTCTGCATGAAGCAGGAGATCGTCTAGGTAACCTAGAATCGATATGCCTCTTTGGCGCAGTAGTGCCAACATTGGGGCCAACACCTTCGTGAAGACCCGAGGAGCCGTGGCGAGACCGAAAGGTAACGCCACAAACTGATAGTGGTTCTCTTCTACGGAAAAGCGTAGAAACCGCTGATGTCCTGCGAAAATGGGAATGTGAAGATAGGCGTCCTTGATGTCTATGGATGCTAGGACATCCCCTGGATGCAGGAAGGCTGCTACTGTGCGAATGGATTCCATCTTGAATTTCCTTATGTTGAGAAAGGAATTGAGTGCCCTTAAGTCCAGAATTGGACGCACTTTGCCCTCTTTCCTGGGTATTGTAAATAGGTTTGAATAAAACCCCTAAAAACGTTCTGTCCAAGGAACGTGGACTACCACTCCTTGTTGTAGTAAATACGTGACTGCTCTCCGCAGATCTTCTAGACGATCCGGGGATAGTCGGATATTGGAAGGGAAGAATCGTGCCGGTGGGAGAGATCGAAACTCGATCTTGTACCCTGACCTTATGACTTCGCAAACCCACTTGTCCGGGATTCTGGAAAGCCATGGATCCGGGAACCGGCGAAGACGTCCCCCCACCCCAATTATGGGTGGGGACGCACCTTCAGGCTTTGGACGATTTATCTTCAGGTCTGGAGGGGGCGGGCTTTTGCTTACCCGACCAACGTCCCCTGAAGCCTCCTGAAGGAGCTTTGGAGGACTTAATTTTTTCACCCGCGGGACGAAAAAACTTTTTGTGAGCAGAGAAAGAAGGCCCTCGTCTTTGACGAGTTCCTTTACCCTTAACATTTTGCGGTAAAAAGGTGCTCTTTCCACCCGTGAGATCCTTAATGATCTCATCTAAGTTGGCTCCAAATAGACGCTCTCCTAAAAAGGGGATATTAGCCAATGCTTTTTTGGAACCTTGGTCGGCTAACCAACCTTTTAGCCACAGTGTACGCCTGAGAACCACTGCTGAAACTGATGCTCGCGCCAATAATGGAGTGGCGTCTAACGCCGCATCACACACAAACTGTAACCCCTGTATCATTTGTTCCAACAAATCTGATACCGCCTGAGGGACCTCTTCTAAGTCCCGGCGTAACCACTTGGTCCATTCAGTTACAGTCTGCGAAACCAGACCAATAGCAATTATTGGTCTGAAAGCTGATCCAATCAAGGAAAACATGGTGCGAGACATAGCTTCTATCTTGCGATCCACTGGATCTTTAAAAGACGGAGCGTCTTCTAAAGGAATAACCGTGGCTTTATTCAATCTAGCAATTGGTGAATCCACCACAGGTGGTTCTGTCCATTTCTTAATGAGGGTTTCCTCAAACGGATAACGCCTGTTAATGCGTTTAGAAATAGCAGATGTGCGTTTTGGCAGACTCAATTCTTCTTTGATTGGATTGCCAAAACATTTGGGCAATGGAAAAACCTTCGCCACTTTGATGCGTTTTTTAGTCCCAAAAGGGATTTCAGTTTCAGCTATTTCCGACGGAATACCCTGTAATCTTAAGGTTTCTTGAACAGATACAATGAGTGCGTTTACCAACGCTTCCTCTCGGGCTATGGCTGATGCCGAAACATCCTCCTCACTGTCTGAAGAGACAGTAGCCGAGACACCAATCCCAGATGAAGTACCTGCAACTGCAGAAATAGGCTCAGATTCTGAATCCGAAGTTTCAGATAATAAGGGGTTAGGCGGGGGTCGCTTTCTTGCGCCCTGTCCCTGACAAGCCACTTCCACCCGGGACACAAAAGTTTCCATAATAGCTGACAATGATTCAACCGTCAGTGGGGTGCTGGAGGATCCTGCAGACACCTCGAGGGGATCCGGTGGAGATACATGAGTGGAAGGGTCCATGTTAATTCAGGACACCTCTGCCAGAAAAAACAAAAAACTTTTTTTTTTTTTTTTAAATAAAAAAATACCTCTTTTTTTTTTTTTTTTTTATGTGTCTCCCCCTAGCGCAATAGCGTCCCTCAGAGTACCTGCTTCTCGATCCCCACAGAGAGAGAGAGGGACCCCCAAGGCTCACCACCCGATGCAGAGAAGTTTCCAACCAACTGCAGTCAGCGTCTGTCTTTTACAGACTGGAAAGAGCTGTGTTAGTTTTCCCGGGTAGAAGGACGTGGCTCCGCCCCCTGTGTACGCCTTCCGGCGTTCCCAGCTCTCCGCGAGGTAGCTGGGCTCATCAAACATGGCCGCCCCCATACAGGAGACAATAGACTCCAAAAACATGGCGGCCGGCGTGACCTGAGGACATTCATGCACCCGGTCTACGGCAAAATGGCGGCGGACTGCCGAAATCGTTTTTCCCAGCACATCCACCTGCATCTCTGCTAAGTGGCGGTTTATCGATCTGCAGGAGGTACACTACAATTAAGGTAGGATTATACCTCCTATGTCTGCTGTAATACTACAGTCTGCTGGGTAGAGTGTTAGCTCTCAAACCAAGTCCACTTCCCACCAAACACATACTGTATTTACAAGGGGGACTTTTAGTGTCAGATATATACTGACCATGTATGGAGGGGCCCATAATTCATACTGCCTCATAATGAGGAAAAAAGGGAACGTTTACTCACCATACCGAAACGACAGGCACCCTCTCTTCACAATACCCTCTCCACCGGGGTGGGGGGTTGTGGACCACTCCGGACGCCTCGACTCTCTGGTTCCTGGCGTCCAAGCGAGACTTTTAACTCGCAAGGTCAGTCCCTCCAATGGGACTCCGTCGCGGCCGACCCAGCGCGGAGCTCTGGTCTGCACGCGCTCGTAGGCAGAAACCGGGGTGACCACTGGATCTCAACATCCAGCCCGTCGCCCGGCCCCGCATACTTACTTGAATGTGTCGCGGCCGACCAAGCGCAAATCAATGGTCTGCGCGCGCTCGTAGGCCGGCTGGGGTGACCACTAGTGTCGCCCAGTCCGGCGTATTTGCTTGAAGATCTCACAGGAAAAAAACACTGGAGAAAAACTACCTAAAAAATATTTTTTCTAAAGAAAAAATCTTGCCAGGACCAAAAAGATCCCAGCAAGGAACTTAGGTCCTTACTCCTGACTAGACAGAAAAAAACTGATGCCTTGTAGCAGAGAGAGGGAGGATATACCCTCAGGGACTGCCCCTAAGGTGGAGCCAGAACGTTTTTTCTTTCTGCCTAGTCCTGCTCCTGCGGAGACAACATAACCCAGTTCTTGTGAATCAAGAAGACTACGTCTGTCAATGAGCGACAGAGAAATTACATTTTTGTTTAGTACACACGGGAATCAAAAACTCAAATTGTTAAAACTTGACTAACATCTGAGTTTATTTACAATCTTAGAAGTTTCTCTAAAAGACCACCTCTAGCAAAATGCAATAAGCCTCAATACATATCATCACATATGTTAATCGTAATCACAATTGCCTCCACCATTAAATGGAATTCTGTTAAGATAGTTGTGTTTTTAAAACATTTCCAGTAGAACTGTGTAAAGGGATGAGGTATAGCTAGTTAGGAGGTCTGTGAGGGTGGGTCTCTCAGTGAATGTGTGTGTCTTGGTACAGCTGGATGATAAATGATAAAACATTCAAACTGCAGGTGATTTTGCAAGCATATATGAGCATTTTAGAAGTGTATTACAGGTGTATTCAAGCTTCAGCTATTTTTATTTTAGCCAAGGGGAAGCACTAAGGGGAGAAGATAAGTTAATGCAGGCTAAAAACAATGTCTGAAATACACCTGAAAAAAACAATTCCCATTGAACTCAGTGGGACCAAAAACTGCCAATTCTACCTGAAAAGTAGCCAATGTACGTTTCTGAGCGACAGTTGTCCATATCTACGAGCAACATGACACATACACATGCGAACAGGGGCTATTGAGCTTCAAGTTACAAAACACTCAGGTGTGAAAAGGGACTTAGGGATGAAATGAAGACATAAATGCAAAAAGAAAAGCCAATTTTCCAACTTTCTCCCCTATTTTGTTAAAACAAATTCCTTGTACCTTTTGATTTGTTTACAAGTATTATTTTACTTGGTTCCACAGAACATCCAACTTCATGCTGTGATATCTTCTGCGTGTCAGTGAAATTTGCATTGTTGAGAGACTGTAAGCCAAAGGTTTTCTCACTACCAATTTTTTCAGGAATTTTCACAAGGGCTGAGACAGGTGTTTCAAAATTCAGTGTTGCCTAAACATAAAAAATATCAGATAAAGTAACACAAGTAGTAGGCTTTTAATTTATTTGCAGATATCATTCTAAAGAAGATCCATGACAAACAGACTTACCTTTGTGTCTGCCGCTGTGCCAGCACTATTAGTTTGGTCTGTTCCTTCACTTACTGCATAAAAACAAAAAGAATGCCGTCTTAATCGGTGACATTTTCTACATAACATATACAAAACACAATTCTCCAGAAAAAAAAAAAAATCATGCACCAATCCTACAGATAATGGCCAGCCAATAAAAATATGCTGCAGCACTTACAATTTTTACTTAGTCCCCTTGCAAAGTCTCAGAAATACTTGTTGATCTTGGCTGACTATGCTGTTGAGTAGTTCAGTGTTAAGGGACCCTGACAATTAAAAAAGAGGTACGTTTGGTGTCTTTACATCCACTTTCAGCAGCCATTCAGAGTCCAAATTTGGAGCAGCAGCTGTACTTTAGATTAAAAACAAGCAGGATAGGAGTTGGCGCATCACACATACCTATATAGCATCAAGGGGTATGCAGTTTATGTATAGTCATTAGTCTGGTGTAGTTGATGGCTGAAATAGATGACACTCAGGGCCAGCTCAGCTGCAGAGAGAAGTCAGCTCTGAAAGTGGAAATAAAAACAAAAAGCAGAGCGCCTCTAAGTGTTATCAGTTTAATAAAAAGGGTAAGGCAGGTACAGGAAAACTGCTCACATTTAATAGAGTATAAAAAAGCTCATCTGTTAGGTGGTCTGCAGGAACACAGGGGTCCACGGCTGGATGTTTGTGGCTCCAAGAGGTGGTGCAGGGGATGGTGAAGGAGGGAGATGTCTGGAGGGCCAAAAGACCAGATAGTAGTATGGCCAGCGGCTTCAGGAAGGTGTTCTGTTTCTCAGGGAGACACCTGGTGAGCTGAGAGACCGTTAGGTAGGATGGCTGGTGGCTTCAGAAGGGCGCCCTGCTCCTTAGTACATCCGGCGCCGACAGATAAGGGAGCCCAGCGTGACAGATCCAGCAGCCAATCGCACAACGCGTTTCTGAGCGTGCACAGTAGCCTCACGGGGCATGCATGCTCCTTTCTCAAGTGCAATGGCATGACACAGAACAGCTGAACAAGTTTATAGGAAGCCAGCACTCAAGCTGGGTGGATGCAGATGGACTTAAAGTGGCCATTATAAATGGGCTGAACAGTGGGACCACAATACTTAAAGCGCCAATGAGAAAAAATAAAACACACAAAAAAAAAAAAAAAATTGCATAAAGGTAAATAGACATATAAAAGTATGTGTGTAGGCATACATAGCAAAGAAGCACTTTATATGATGAAAATACATATAACAATCGGAAAATGTAATCAGAACAAGGAGGAGGAATAGCAGATAAGCAGAAAAACAGTGAAAAAAGGGGGGCGAGGAAAAGGGGGGAGGGTTAGGGAGGAGTAAGATGAAACGATAGGGGGGAGGGGGGGCAGGGGGAAAAAAGAGGCGGGAAAGGGGGGGGGGGAAGTATAGGGAGGGAGAGGGGGGAGGAAAGTGAGGGACGGAACACAACATACTTACAGACGAGATGAGGGCATGAAGAATATAACTTGTATCAAAAAGTAGTACATGATACTACGAGCCTGAGGACAAGTACATATAGAAAAAGGTTATTTGACAAGATAAAAAGACATACATCGGCTCTAATCATAATATGGTGTTAACATCTAGCTCTTCGTTTAAACCCTTGGGTGAAAGTGAATCAAGGTTATAGAGCCAAAAAGTCTCTCGTTGGCATAATTTGGCAAATCGTTCGGCTTCAGATGAAAGTTTGGGGATGGACTATTACCCAAACCTCCAATCCTGATGTGGACTTGTTGTGGAACTCGAGGAAATGGTGTGGTACGCTATGTTGGTCACAGCCCTCCACCACAAACCTGTGATGGCGACCAAATTTTTGCCATAAAGGACGGATGGTGCGACCAACATAGAGTAGTCCACAGGGAGTAGATCATGTAATCAGTAGAACAGTTGTAGAATTCTTCCAAACGGTAAGTCTTATTCTTATGGATGAACTGTTTTTTACCATGTCGCACAAAGGCACATGTTTTGCATAAAGGCTTGTTACATCGGTACATGCCCTTTAAGGGAATGAGGCACAATGGATTATGGACTTTTTTGGTTTTGAGACAACTGGGTGCAATTTTGTTTTTTAGGGTGGGGCTACTGCCTGACCTGTCCCTGTGGACTACTCTATGTTGGTCGCACCATCCGCCCTCTACGGCACCAATTTGGTCGCCATCGCACGTTTGTGGAGGAGGGCTGTGACCAACATAGCGTACCACGCCATTTCCTCGAGTTCCACAACAAGTCCACATCAGGATTGGATGTTTGGGTAATAGTCCATCCCCAAACTTTCATCTGAAGCCGAACGATTTGCCAAATTATGCCAACAAGAGACTTTTTGGATCTATAACCTTGATTCACTTTCACCCAAGGGTTTAAACAAAGAGCTAGATGTTAACACCATATTATGATTAGAGCCGATGTATGTCTTTTTATCTTGTCAAATAACCTTTTTCTATATGCACTTGTCCTCAGGCTCGTAGTATCATGTACTACTTTTTGATACAAGTTATATTCTTTATGCCCTCATCTCGTCTGTAAGTATGTTGTGTTCCGTCCCTCACTTTCCTCCCCCCTCTCCCTCCCTATACTTCTCCCCCTCTTCTCTTTTTTTCCCCCCCCGTCTCCCCCCCCTATCGTTGTTTCATCTTACCCCCCACCCCTCCCCCCTTTTTTCACTGTTTTTCTGCCCATATGCTATTCCTCCTCCTTTTTCTGATTACATTTTCAGATTGTTATATGTATTGTCATCATATAAAGTGCTTCTTTGCTATGTATGCCTACACACATACTTTTATATAAGTCTATTTACCTTTATGTGATTTTTTTTTTTATGCAATTTATTTGTATGAAATTTTTTTTGTGTTTTATTTTTTTCATATTGCCGCTTTAAGTATTGTGGTCCCACTGTTCAGCCCATTTATAATGGCCACTTTAAGTCCATCTGCATCCACCCAGCTTGAGTGCTGGCTTCCTATAAACTTGTTTTGTGTCATGCCACTGCACTTGAGAAAGGAGTGCGCATGCCCTGTGAGGCTACTGCGCACGCTCGGAAACGCGGTGTGCGATTGGCTGCTGGATCGGTCATGCTGGGCTCCCTTATCTGTCGGCGCCGAATGTACGGAGGAGCAGGGCGCCCTTCTGAAGCCACCAGCCATCCCACCGAATGGTCTCTCGGCTCACCAGGTGTCTCCATGAAGAACAGAACACCTTCCTGAAGCCGCTGGCCATCCTACTATCTGGTCTTTTGGCCCTCCATCATCCCCCTCCATCATCCCCTGCACCACTTCTTGGAGTTACAAACATCCAGCCGTTGACCCCTTGTGTTCCTGCAGACCACCTAACAGATGAGCAATTTTTACTGTTTTCAATGTAAGCAGTTTTCCTGTACCTGCCTTACCCTTTTAAACTGATAACACTTAGAGGCGTCTCTGCTTTTTGTTTTTATTTGTAATTTAGAATAAGGGTCCTTTCACACGGCTGGTGCACCCGGCGGACTCTGTTTTGCTCAGCAGGGATCGATCCCCGCTGAGCAGGTGGATGACAGCTCCGTCTCCGCTTACTTTGCAGAGATGGAGCTGTCAGATCCCCGCTCTCCTTTATGGGAGATCAAATTAAAACGGACCGCCTGTCCGTTTTCATCCGATCCTATCAGATCCACCAGGCGGATGGAAAAAATGAATTTTTGTAAAATCTTACCTGTAAAATTCCTTTCTATGAGTCCTCCGACAGTCGCCGCCAACTCTAAGTCATCACTATTGGTTATTGACTTCCGCTCCACAGGAGTAGCTAGGCATAAGACTTAGTCAAAAAGAACAAAGGCATTTGCATATACACACCCACAGGGGCTGTCCAACTAGGTCAATACCCCCCTGCAGTGACCACTCCCAACTCAGTTTGGTAGCAAAGCAGTGTATACATGAGGGGTGGGAGATGCAACCGTAGAAAAGGCAATGTAGTACCCACATCAGAGAAAGGAACCTTACACGCATAGTAAGAGAACCTTCTGGGCAAACAGACAACAATGCTCAACAGGAGCAACAGCCCAGGAAAGCAAACACCAACAGCCAGGGACCCACAAAAAAACAAGGGTCCTTCATGGCACTGCCACACTGAGAACTTTGCGGCCAAAGGAGGCATCAGCTAATGCCAAAACATCTACCTTGTAGAATTTGGAAAAGGTGTGCACCGACGACCAAGTCGCAGCCTTGCACACCTGGGCCACCGAGGCCCGATGCCAATAGGCCCAGGACGCACTCACAGATCTGGTAGAGTGCGCCTTAACAGGGAAGGGTGGAACACGTTCCTTTTTTTTTCTATATAATATTTACTTGAAGGTCGATTGACAATACATTCATAACATTTGAAACAGGGAAGTACAGTTATATGCAAGGCTGAACATGTAAAAAGAACGATTGCCCCTAACTTGAATGCGAGAGGTGGGCATCGACACTTCATTTCACATTTTAAACCGTATAAGGATCCCATTCGGGAGAATAACTGAGCACAGAAAAACCAAAAATATGCAGATGAAGAAAAAGATAAAAATAAAGCTAAAGCTAAAGGAGGTGGGCAGGAGGGGGGGGGGGGAGAAGAAATAAGGAGGGGGGGAGGAAATGTTGCAGAGCGACACCATAGTAGCAATAGCAGATGTGTCAAGGTAGGATATCCATAAGCATGGAGAACAAAGCGTGGAGACCCAGTATGCCTATCTCAAAGATTAAACATAATGACTCTTATCTAAGCCCTTATCCGGTGTTCACATGCAGGAGCCCGACGCTCCAGAACTCATGGGAATGCTAAGGGGGGATATTGTCAGTGAGGGGGGGGTGAAGCAGGAGAGCCCATGGTATGGAGATAGGCAGACCATTTCCGGTGGAACCGATCATGGGAGGGGAGCCGCAGTTGGTGAAGTTCTACCAAGTCCCTTCATAGTAGTATTTGCAGTTCCCCCTTAACTTCCATGATAGTGGGAGGTTCCTCAGATGTCCAATGTTTCAAGATGACCCTCCGAGCTATCATCAAACAACTTAAGAGCCAAGGCTTGTTATGTTGCACAAGCGCCTCTGAGGCCTGGGCAGGAGATGTAGAGTGGCCTGAGTGTCTCCAAAAAGTAGAAGGTACACATCCTTTGTCAGATGTAATTCCAGAGTGCGGGTGATAAAGTCTATGACCTTGTCCCAGAAGAGAGAAACCAGTGGGCATAGCCATAGTTTATGAAGAAGGGATGGCATATTTTGGTTACAGAGAGGACATAGTAATTTGTTCGGCTCTGGGGACCACCGTAGGCAGGGAATGTAGGCCCCATGTAGGATTTTAAGTTGTTGTTCCCTCCAAAATTCATTTTGCACAAAGAGGCACGTGTCGTTGTAGCCTTTTAGAATCCGAGTATGGACTGACGGGGAGAGCTGCATTCCATCGAGTAGCCACCTGTGAGGCTACATGGTCATAAAGTTCCATACATAGGGAGGGATAAATGTGTGAGATTTTGTGGGCCCCCCGCTGCACCCAGGAGTCCATAATAGATGTCTGGAAGCGGGCAGTGGCTGGGATGTCTAAGGAGTGAATAAAACTGATACATTGTCGTACATACAGATAATGACCCTGGGGTAAATCAAATTTCTGGCAAATATCTGAGAAGGGTAGAGGAAGACCTGAGCTAGGATCAGACAGCTGGGAAAAGGTTGTAATGCCCCTGGCCACCCACAGATCAAACACCTGACCCTGCTGCGCTTGCGGAAAAAGAGGGTGCTTTTGGATAGGCATGAAACCGGAGACCCTATGAGGGGCCCCCAGTTTCCTGCGAACCTCCCTCCAGGCGATAACCGTGTCTCTTAACAGGAGGTTAGTACGCAAGTCTGGAGGGATATCTCTATGTCTACAATGCAGCAGGGCCTTCAGGTCATAAGGTTGCACCATTTGCAATTCCAGGTCATAGTTCGTATATCTAGAGCTACCCGTGATCCAGTCTAAAGCCCCTCGGAGGAGGCAGGAGAGGTTGTACATTCTTATATCCGGTAGACCCACCCCTCCCTTCCATTTCGGAAGGTAGAGCTTACGCAAAGCTATGCAAGATCGTCTACCCTGCCATATGAAGCCCGCAATAGCCCGGTTAAGGCGCGAGATATCCGTATGTTTCAGCAGGATGGGTAACGTTTGCATGGGATATAAGAGTTTAGGAAAACTGGACATTTTAAATAGATGGCATCTACCCCTGAGGGACAGGGGCAGTGACTGCCAGTTTTGAAGTTCAGCTATAATTTTATCCACTACAGGGGTAAAATTTAATTAGTAGAGGGAGGATGAATGCCTCCCCGCCGAATCCCTAGGTATGTGATATGCGACTGAACTATGGAGAACAAGGAGCAAGATGACCAATGTGGCCGGTGAGGGGAGCGCAGAGGTAGCACTTCACTTTTGGAGAAATTTATACGTAACCCTGTGCAGGAGCGGAAAGTAGCAAATATAGTTTGGATCAACGGCAAGTCATGAGCGGGATCCGCCGTGAAGATCAGTACATCGTCCGTGAAAAGAGCTGTGCGCAGTTGCTGAGTACCCACCGGAATGCCTCAAAGGTCTGGGTGGAAAGTCAATGTTCTGGAGAGGGGTTCGATAGCCATGTTGAAGAGGAGGGGGGATAGGGGGCAGCTCCGCCTGGTGCCCTTGTGAAGTTGGAAAGCTGCCAAGGTGAGGCCGGCCACCACCACTTGCGCCATAGGGGTCCGGTACATTTCCAGGATTAAGTGGAGGAAGGCACCAGAAAAGCCAAACTTGGTAAGGACCATATCCAGCCAGCGGAAGCTGACATTATCAAAAGCTTTCTCAGCATCTAATGTGACAATGGCAGCATCCGCGGCTGGATTGGCCCCAGCATATTCCAAAGCTGTGATCACCTTCCTAATGTTGGAAGTGGCCGACCTCCCCTGGGTGAATCCCAATTGGGCAGGATGGATCAAGGACGGTAAAATGTCAGCCAATCTGTTCGCCACCATCTTTGACAAGAGTTTAGCGTCCAGATTTAGCAGGGAGATAGGCCTGTAGGAACCGGGGTTAGTAGGATTTTTCCCTTGTTTATAAATCAATTTAATGTAGGCCTGATAGCCGGTAGGCATGTACTTGCCTCCCTGGTAGAATTGAGTTGTACAAGTCAAGAATGGTGGGGGCCAAAGTATCTAAAGCCAGTCTGTAGAACTCTGAGGTGTACCTGTCCAGTCCCGGCGCTTTACCCGGAGATAGGGATTTGATAGCAGCAGTAAGTTACCCTAAAGAAAAGGGAGAGTTCAGAGAGGAGAGTTGGTCGACAGTGACTGTCGGGAGTGAGACCAAGGCGAGTAATGTCTCCGCCTCCGTGACATCAATGGGGTCTGGTCCATAAAGAGAGGTGTAAAAATGTTCGAAGGTGTTCAAAACCTCCCGTGGTGTGTGTACTATCGTCCCCTGTGCGTTTTTTAAGGCATTCACTACTGTGGGGGTGAAGGGTGGTTTGCATAGTGTCACTAACAGCTTGCCCGGCATATTGCCATATTTGTGGAATCTCAAATCCTGATAATGGGCATACATGGTCTCCTGTGCCTCAGCCCACGTCTCGAAGTTAGATTTGGCCTTGGACCAACGGTCCCTGTTGTCAGCTGTGTTGGAGCAATTCAGTAGCCGTTGTGCCTCCCGTAAAGATGCACTGGCCGCTGCATAGGCTGCGTTTACCTTTCGCTTGTGAGCCGAGGCATAGGATATAATGCGCCCTCTCAGTACCGCCTTGCCTGCCTCCCAGAGAAGCGTGGGGGAGCAATCTGGTGAGGAGTTGTCAGACAGAAAGTCTGTCCAGGCTTCTCTGAGGAGCTTTTGGAGTCCTACATCTTTCGCCAGATATGAAGGGAATCTCCATGGGTATTTCGTTGTAGGGGGGGTCATATTCGACAGTTCTACTGATATTGGGGCGTGATCTGATACTGCGATGTCATGAATGTCAGGTCGGGTAGCGTGAGGTAAGAGAGAAGCATTGGAGAATATGTAGTCAATGCGTGATAGGGAATTATGCGGGTATGAGACGAATGTGAATTCGCGAGCTGTGGGGTGTGCTAGACGCCAGACATCTGTCAGGATCAGACTATCGGTAAAGGTCTGTAGTGGTGAAGTGGAAGGGAGTGAGCAGGGGGGGGGGGGAGCTAGCGTCCCCTCCCCGTTTGTCCGTAAAGTCGCCGGAGACCACTAGCGGAGTATGGGCCATAGGAGCTAAAAAATAAGTAAGCTGTTGGAAAAAGGTTTTAGTAGGCATGTTCGGTGCATACACCCCGGCCAAGGTCCAAGTTTTGGATCCAGTGGAAAGGTTTAGGGTCAGTATTCGCCCGGGGTCATCATGGGATGTGTCGTTGACCGAACAGGTCAGTCGCTTGTGTAGTAGCCTTACCTCTGACTGCCGGAGATCCAAAGACTTTGCCCACCCACATTTTGCGCAGTCGGTCCAGATCACCGGCCGCCAAGTGAGTTTCCTGCAACACCGCAATGTCTGCCCTCAGGCGTTTCAGATGCCTGAGGACAGCCATTCTCTTATTAGGGGATTTAAGGCCCTTAACATTCCAGCTGACAATTTTTAACGACATGGAAGACGTCGGGGGGATCTAGTGAGCAGATATGTGAGCATACAGTTTGGCCAAATAGTAGTGATGGGTCTCAACCATCGGTGCAATAACACATCAGCGCTTATTCTGAACAGGCATAATGACGTTCTGCAAAGGGGATAAGACAGAGTACGGGCCCAACAGGGGTCCAGGGGAACACATAAAAGGGTACCTTTAAAAGTAAGTCTCGACTTCACTTCTTTCCTCATGTAAGTCACCCTATCGCCCAGGGACAGCGTTACCGATAGTCTGCCGTTGGCGCCCAGCCCATCGTGGAAGGGTGGGAATGACGGTCTCAGGAGCTTAGGAGACATCTGGGAAGAAGGATGCATCCGAACGGGCTAAAGACACACGGCAAGGCTGTATCTAGGGAGAAGAAAAAGTATGAAACAAGAAATAAATTCAGTGAACCCGGTTGCATGCAAGAATACCCATAGAGATTAAACATCAACCACTGTGGAGATACAGTAAACAACAAAAGCAAAATTAACAGTGAGCATCTACCGCCCTCTAGAGGCAGCATCAGGACTGTTACTACAGCTGTGGGATCCCGAAGAACTGGGGACAGAGCCTAATGGAAAACAAAATGTCCGAGTAGGCCGGGCTGGAGCAAAATAAAACAGCGGGCATGAGAGGGCCTTAGGAACTTAGATCAAGGGCGACCAAAAGGGCCGTTCAAACGCTGTTTTTTTGCAGGGTCTTTTATTGGGCTACGTTGCTCTCTGGGTCCTGGGGAATTTTGATGGGAACTCCGGGTGGGGTCCAGTGTGATATGAAGGTAGGATTGCAGGTAATGGCTCGCCTCCTCGCAGTGAGTAAATGATTTCTGGACACCCGCCGCATCCGAGAAGCGGAGGGTAGCGGGATATGCCAGGGTAAACTTGATAGCCTTCTGGTATAACGCCTGACAGAGCGGTTGGAAAGCTTTCCTTCGCTTGGACACTTCCTGGGAATAATCCGCAAAAATGAGAAGCTTGTGGCCATCCAGTTGAAGTGATTTGGAATTGCGGAAGGATTTCAAGATGTTAACTCTGTCCATGTAATTCAGATACCTCACAATGACAGGACGAGGAGAGCGGCGTTCATTTGAGGGGGCTCCCAGTCTATGGGCTCTTTCCACCGTGCAGGGTGCAGGGAGACCCAGGGCAGCAGGCATCCGGGCCATACAAATGTCAGGGAGAGAGTCATTGATAAAGGATTCGGGCAAGCCTATAATCCGCAGATTATTACTCCTAGACCGATTTTCTAGGTCATCCAGTTTCTCTAGAATATAACTTTGCGTTTGTCTGGCCTGCTGGTCATGGGTAAAGGAGCTTTGGAACTCATCTTCTAAGTCAGAGACACAATGTTCCAGCTTAGCAAGCATGCCTGCCTGTTCCCCCAGCTCCTTCCTAAGGTGTGTGAGGCCCTGTGCTATAGCCTTATCGACTGCTGCAGTGATTGTGGGCGAAAGTAATGTGGCCACCGCTTGTGCCAGTGTGGCTATTTGTGCATTGGGGAAGACCAAAGCAGTTGTGCCCTGTGGTAATGCAGGCTGCTGCGGTGTGGCGTCCGCCATGTTTGCTTTGGATGAGGCCTGGTCACCAGGATCACAGCGGGGGGCCTGCGAGGTCGGCGGAGGGCCGTGGAGGAGGAATTTGTCCATGGTGTTACCGGTTCGGAGAAGGGATGCCTGGGCTCCGTGAGGTCGGGAGGCTTGGCGGGCTGTCTGTGAGGTTTTTTATGCCGCTGTGATCGGAGCCGCTGTTCCGCGTGTCTTCTAACATGAGGCGCCGGAACCGGAAGTGAACCCGTTCCTTCAAGGCATAAGCCTTTTCAATGGTCTGTCTGATCCATTTGGCAATAGTCGCTGCAGACGCAGCCATGCCCTTCCGAGGTCCCTCAGGAAGGGCAAAGAGAAAATGCGTCTTCCGAAAGGATTCCGTAGACGACAGGAAAGTCCTTATCGCCCTGACAACATCCAAGGAATGCAGAGCAACCTCCGTAGGATGCTTAGGCTTCGTACAAAGCGAAGGCAAGACAATGTCCTCATTATTGTGGAACTCAGAGACCACCTTAGGAAGAAAGGAGGGATGCGGACGCAAGACCACCTTATCCTTGTGAATCACCAAGTACGGGGAACGGCAAGATAACGTTGCCAGTTCCGACACCCTGCGAGCCGAAGAGATCGCCACTAAAAAGGCAACCTTCTTAGACAGCAGAGGCAACGATATCTCCCGGATGTTTTCAAAGGGAGCACGCTGTAACATGGACAGAACCAAGTTCAAGTCCCATGGAGGCAAGGGCTTCTTCCTGGGAGGAGCCAAATGTCGCACACCGTGAATGAAGGTGCGAACCAGGGAATGAGACGCCACAGGGCGTTGGAAAAGAATAGCCAGTGCGGACACCTGACAGGCGCTGGTCCACCCCAGAGTGGAGGAAGGCCAACACTCTCGACACCGAGTATGAACGAGGGGAAAATCCCCCTGGACTCACACCAGGCGAAATAAGCCTTCCAGGTACGGTAATAGATTTTACCAGAGGAGATTTTCCTAGCCTTGACAAGGGTAGGGATGACCTCAGGAGGGAGACACCCCTGTCCCTCAGGACCTGGGTCTCAACAGCCAGGCCGTTAAAGCCAGCGACTGTAAAGCAGGATGGAAGATCGGTCACTGAGACAGTAGATCTTCCCGCATTGGTAGCCGCCACGGAGGCGCCACTGCCAGTTGAACAACGTCGGTGTACCAGGACCGGCACGGCCAGTCCGGCGCTACCAGAATCACCAGGTGCGGTTCCGAGACTAACCTGTGGAGGAACCGGAATAGCAACTGAATCGGAGGAAAGGCATACATCAGACGATACTGATGCCAAGGGGCTACCAACGCATCCGAGGCGTCTGCCAGAGGATCGCGTGTTCTTACCACGAACCTTTCCACCTTTTGGTTTAGCCGAGATGCGAACAGATCCACGTCCAGGGATCCCCACTTCGCACACTGCATTTGGAAGACCTCCGGGTGCAGGGACCATTCCCCCTGGTCCAGGGTCTGGCGGCTCAGATAGTCTGCCTGCCAGTTCTCCACACCCGGAATGTGAACTGCTGAGATTGCCGGGACATGAGTCTCGGCCCAAGCCAGAATGTCGGTCACCTCCCGGGCCGCCCAGGCACTCCTGGTGCCCCCTTGGTGGTTGATGTAAGCCACCGCAGTAGCATTGTCCGTCTGTACCCGAACAGGACAGCCCCAAAGTCGGTCCGACCACTGGAAGAGACAGAGTTTTATCGCTCACAATTACAGTACATTTATCGGGATGGAGGACTCCTTCTCCGACCAAGTGCCCTGGGCAGACAGGTTGCCCAGGACTCCACCCCAGCCCAACAGGCTGGCATCCGTGGTAATCACCGTCCACAACAACGGACGGACTTGCCTTCCGACACCGTCAGGGACTGGAGCCACCACAGAAGAGCCAATCTGGTCTGACGACTCAACGAGACACTCAGATCCAGGGACTGAGGCAGTCTGTCCCACCTGGCCAGGATCTCCGCCTGGAGAGCCCGCGTGTGAAACTGAGCAAAGGGTATCGCCTCGAAGGCCGAAACCATTAACCCCAGGCCCCGCATACAGGTCCTGAGTGACGAGGATGGATTGTCCCTGAGGGACCTGATCTCGTCCTGCAAGATCCGGAGCTTGTCCTCCGGCAAGAACACCTTTGCCTGAGCAGAGTCCAGAATCATTCCCAGATAGGGAAGACGAACCGATGGAGACGTCGATTTTTGAACGTTGATGGTCCATCCGAACTCCTGTAGTGTCTGCACCGAGGTGGACAGATCGCGCAGTAGGTCCTGGCTGACACTCGATCTCAGAAGGAGATCGCTCAGGTACCCCAAGACCGCAATGCCCTATGCCCTTAACAGGCCCAGAACAGGCGCCAGCACTTTGGTAAACACCCTTGGAGCCGAAGCGAGACCGAAAGGTAACGCCACAAACTGATAGTGGTCTTCTGCGATAGCAAACCGAAGGTACCGCTGATGACCCTCGAAAATGGGGACGTGCAGGTACGCATATTTCAGATCTATCGAGGCCAGGAATTCCCCTGGACTTAGGGAGGCCACCACCGAGCGGAGAGACTGCATACGGAACTTCCGAACGCGCACAAAGCGGTTCAGCGCTTTCAGGTCCAGAATAGGATGCACTTTGCCCTCCTTCCTGGGCACAGTGAACAGATTGGAATAAAATCCCCGAAACCTGTCCAGATGAGGCACCGGGATGATCACCCCCTGAGCAAGAAGGTCCTGCACCGCTTGATGCAGGTCCTGCTGACACCCAGGAGGCAAATGAAGATTTGAGGGAAAAAAATCTGTCGGCCGGCCGGGAAAGGAATTCGATCTTGTATCCTGATCGAATGATTTCCTGAACCCACCTGTCCGAAATCCGGAGCAGCCAAGGTTGGAGGAAACCGCGCAAGCGTTCCCCCACCCCTGAAACGGGTGAGGGCGCCCCTTCAGGCAGAGGCGGATTGACCCGCCGAGCCGGCATTGCCGGACTTCTGCTTGCCCGCCAAGGGCTTCTTCTGGCTGCCCTGGGCTTTGAAGGGCTTGCCCTTGGATTGGTTCCGAAAGGCATGAAAGGACCCCTGAGTGGATTGAGACGCAGAACCCCGCTTGCCACAAAAGGACTTGTTCTTTGGGTTCTGGGGCAGCAAAGTGCACTTGTCCCCTGTGACGCCTTTCACCAGGGTATCCAACGCCTCGCCAAAAAGGCGAGAACCAGCATAGGGAAAATCAGCCACTGTTTTCCGCGAGGACTGGTCAGCCTACCAGCTCTTCAGCCAAATCTGTCGCCGGTTAAGTACCGAGACACTAGACAGGCGTGCTACTAAAGGGGCCTCATTCAGGGCCGCATTCCACAAATACATGATTCCATGGTGAATTTGATCCACCATATCCAGCCGGGCAGGTGGAACAGCATAAGACACGAGGTTGCTCCTAAGCACCTTAGTCCAATCAGCCACTGCCTGAGCCACCAAAACGGATGTGAAAATGGGTCTGAGCAACGAGCCTGCCACCGTATAGGAATGGCGGGCTAGAGACTTCAACCGCCGGTCCGTGGGATCCCGAAAAACCGGGGTATCCTCAGAAGGAACCAAGGTAGC
Organism: Pelophylax lessonae; assembly: GCF_965119305.1. Classification (NCBI taxonomy): domain Eukaryota; kingdom Metazoa; phylum Chordata; class Amphibia; order Anura; family Ranidae; genus Pelophylax; species Pelophylax lessonae. Next base: position 273,642,445 of record NC_138769.1, on the reverse strand, counting down.
CTTGTTTAGAACGGCCACAGTGTGAGCCACCTGTGGAGGCACACACCATTGTGATTCCGTAGCCGGTGCAAAGGGATAGAGCAATTTGAACTGACTAGGTACCAGGAATGGACGTTTTAAAGTGCGCCACATTTAATTAACAGTGTAATGAAACTCAGCGGGGCAGGCAAAAACCTGTGCTGACTTGCGGGTCCTGTGTGTTCCAAAGGAGGACACAATGCCCAGAGGACAGGGCTCATCCTCCAAATGCAGCGTTTCCTTAACAGAAACTATCAATTCATCCACAGTCGCGTGCTCTTCAGGCGACCCCGGGGAGGAAGTATCAACCCCCTCCACCTCTGCCTCCCCCTCAGACCCCAGCGGGTCTAAGGATGAGCGAGACCCTGAAAAGGGCGCGCTCGCTGCAGCAGCCATATCCCCATCTGAATCAGAGGAGAGAGATAATCTGGGCCTCTTCCTAGCAGCACGTTCAGCCATCAGCACCTCCATATTGGACACCAAGGTTGCCACTACAGCAGCCAAATCAGGTCTTAGAGGGGCCACAGGAGAACTGGGGTCCCCACCAGAGCTGGGGGCAATTTGCTGTCCTGAGAATCCATTGCCCAAGCTGAAAACAACAGTGCAATAAATTTGGTACTGCCCCTTTAAGATTGCTGCGGAGTGCGCAGCCCACCGCTACAGATACAGTGACAAAAGACCCCCAAACAGGAGAAGAAAAAACGGAGCCAGAAATGACAATACAGAAGGTAATGGGATAGCCTGCAGAGCCCCGCAGAGTGTTACCACACTGTCGCTGCTTCAGAGGAAAAGGAAGTGCTGTCAGAGGAGGCTGAACTATAAGCTGCATGACTCAGGGAAAATGGCTGCTCCATAGGACAGAATGGAAGGCTCCGGCAAAATGGCCGCCGAACATGCGGTCGGAACGATCGTTCTGCCACCGCAAGATGGCGCCAAAACAGCATGTAGTATTGCCCATAGTGAAGCCAGACATGCTTGCCCATACCTAAAATGGCGGACCGCACGGTTTCACCTCGCTGCGGCCGCCACACACACAGTCTGCACCCCCACAAACACCAAAATGACACAGGGAAAGGGACCCTCAAAAACACACAGCACCGCAGCGCATGTACAAGCGGTCCCCGCAGGGATCGCATCAGGGGGTCACACAGGCACAGACATGGGGACACACAGCAACACAGGACTGCCACCCCAGACAGAAGTACTTACCTGTACCAGATGGCATGGGGAGCCTCACAGAACGGAAAGCCGCTGTCCTCATCTGAAAGGGAATGCCGTTAGCCCGGGACATGACACTGCAGCATCGCAGATGTGTCCAGTGAGGTAGCCACCTCACGGCTGCATCCCTGCAGCGAACAGGGATGGGTCGTTCATAATGCCAGGACGAACCACGACTGAACACTCGATGGCAGGCTGGGGGTCCATCTGACCCTCTGCCCTGGAGAACCAGGGCGGTCAGTCCGAATCCCAGCACTGCATGAATCCATCTTCTTCCGAAGAGTCGACTAAAACTAAAGCTGACAAAAAAAACAGCTAGTAAAAGTAAGAAAAAACTGACATTTTAAAAAGAAAATCAAATAAAAAAGATAAGATAGGCTGAGACTGTAGCCCCAGCACAGGGAAGCCTAACTACTCCAGACGCTAGGCAGAAAGAAACTGAGTTGGGAGTGGTCACTGCAGGGGGGTATTGACCTAGTGGGACAGCCCCCGTGGGTGAGTATATGCAAATGCCTTTGTTCTTTTTGACTAAGTCTTATGCCTAGCTACTCCTGCGGAGCGGAAGTCAATACCCAATAGTGATGACTTAGAGGCGGTGGCGACTTTCGGAGGACGTAAGAGAAATAGGGTTTCCATCCGTCTGGATTTCACGGACAGGATCGGATTAGATAGGATAGCAGCAGGTGTCAGCGGAGATGTCTCCGCTGACATCTGCTGCTCTATAGGGGTGCATGGAGCATCCGATCAGGTCCGCCTGAAAAACTGACAGGCGGACCTGATCGGAAAGCCCGTGTGAAAGGGGCCTTAGTACTGTAGAAGATTTATTTATTTGTAAAAAATTTTGAAAACCATTTATCATTTTCCCTCCAGTTTGTGTTGATCTATCACATAAAATCCTTTTTCTTTTCTTACATCACGGGACACAGAGCCATAATCATAACATATTGTTATATAGGCCACCTATAGGTGAAGGACACTGGCAACCAATCAGAATTGATGACCCCCCTATATAACCCCTCCCACACAGAAAGTACCTCAGTTTTTTTGCCAGTGTCTAAAAGGTGAAGGTCACTGTGGAGAGGAGCTCCACATGTTTGTTTGTTCCTAGCATCCAAAGACATCAAGGATGCATATCTTCATGTGCCTGTATTTCAGACCCATCAAAGGTCCCTGCATTTTGTAATTGGAAACCATAATTTTCAGTTTGTGGCCCTGCCCTTCGGATTAGCCACAGCACAAGAGTGTTCGCAAAGATCCTGGCTCCAGAATTGGCTGTTCTAAGGTCCCAAGGGATATCAATTACAGGATATCTGGATGATCTATTGCTAATGGATCGATCGGTGTCAGCTCTAAGCCAAAACATCCTTCAGACTGTACATTTTTTTGAAATGTCTGGGTTGGATACTGAACTTAGCAAAGTCAGCATTACAGCCAGTCCAGTGTCTGGAATAGCTGGGGCTTCTTGTCGATACGGTGCAGGCAAAGATATTCTTGCCAGCAAGAAGGGTCTCAGACCTGAAGAATCAGGTTCGTTCTATAGTGAGATTAAGATCTGTCTATACGTCTTTGCATGACGTTACTGGGGAAGATGGTGTCCACTTTTGAGGCAATTCCCTATGCTCGATTCCACGCCAGACCCTTGCAGAACAACATTCTGTCTGCGTGTAATGGAAAAATTCAGTTTTTGGATTGGTTCATGTCTCTTCTACCAAGAGTACGACAGTCTGAATTGGTGGTTGTTGACCAGAAATCTGGAGAAGGGGAAATGCTTTCTTCCAGTGACCTGGAAGGTGGTGACTATGGACGTCAGTCTCTCAGGCTGGGGAGCAGTCCTAGAGGAAGCCTCTGCCCAGGGGAAGTGGTCTTGGGTAGAGAGTCGTCTCCCTATCAACATCTTGGAAATTCATGCAGTCAGTCGGGCGCTGATGTTCTGGACGCCCAAACTTCGGGGTCACCCTGTCAGGGTATAATCCGACAATGCCACGGCCATGGCCTATGTCAACCATCAAGGAGGCACAAGGAGTCTTTCAGCCCAGAAAGAGGTGGATATCATCCTGTCCCGGGCAGAGAAGTTTGCGCCATGCCTGACAGCAGCATTCATTCCAGGAATAGAGAACTGGCAGGTAGATTACTTGAGCCGTCAACAGATGTCTCCGGGGAATGATCCTTACATCCTGAGATTTTTTAATTGATTTGTCTACGCTGAGGGGTCACAGACGTAGATCTGTTGGCATCCAGGTTAAACAACAAATTCAAGAGATTTGTGTACAGGCTCGCAGTCGGAGTGGATGCTTTGGTGAATCCTTGGGAGGAGTATTCCCTGATCTATGCCTTTTCTCTGGTACAGCTGATATCACGTCTGTTGCGCAGGATCCAGTGGAGGGGAAACCAGTAATTCTGATAGCCCCGGCTTGGCCGAGGAGGATTTGGTATGCACAAATCCAGAAGTTGGCAGTGACGAGGCCCTGGGTCCTTCCACTGCATCCGGACTTGCTTTCTCAAGGCCCGATATTCCACCCTGCTGTACAGTCGCTAAATTTGAAGCCTTAATCTTGAAAGAGCAGGGTGTATCTGGCCCAGCAGTTCATACACTGATAAATGCCAGGAAGCCAGTCTCTAGAAATATTCATTACAGGGTCTGGAAGTCCTACATTGCCTGGTGTGAACCAGGAAATGGCATCCCACACATATATCATCGGGAGAATTCTATCCTTCCTGCAAGCAGGGGTAGATATGAAATTAGCCCTGAGCACAATTAAAGGGCAGATTTCAGCTTTATCTGTCTTTTTCCAGGAACCAATCGCTTCCCATTTGTTGGTGCAAACCTTTGTCCGGGGAATAGTACCTTTGCTCCCTCCAGTGAAGCCACCATTGTGTCCTTGGGACTTGAATTTGGTGTTGGCAGTTTTGCAAAAAACAGTCTTTTGAACCTCTGGGGCAGGTTCCCCTGGTTCTTTTGACCAATTAACTGGTCTTTTTGATTGTGATAACTTCGGCTAGAAGATCGGAACTAGCAGCTCTTTCTTGTAAAGAGCCATTCTTCATATTTTATCAAGATAGGGTGATTTTACGACCTCACCCAGAGTTTTTGCACAAGGTAGTGTCCGCCTTTCATTTAAATCAGGACATTATACTACCTTTGTTTTTTCCAGATCCTCACTCAGAGGAGGAAAAGTTATTGCATTCCCTTGATGTAATGCGTGCACTTAAATTTTATTTACAGGAAACCGCTCATATTCGTAAAACAGAGAGCTTGTCTGTGCTGCCAGAAGACCCCAGGAACGGGTTGGCAGCATCTAAATCTATGATTTCCTGTTGGATCCGCCAGGTTGTTACCCAAGCGTATGGTTTAGTAGGAAAGGTTCCGCCTTTTCCTGTAAAGGCACATTCTACCAGAGGAGTAGGTGCATCTTGGGCACACCGCCATCAAGCCTCTATGGCTCAGATTTGCAAGGCCGCAACCTGGTCGTCTGTGCATACGTTCACTCGTTTCCATAGAGTGGATGTTTGGACCCAGGAGGAGTCTACTTTTGGCCGCAGTGTACTGCAGGCAGCGGTGTAATCCTTCTGTTAAGGGTCAGATGGCTGTAATGTTTTGGTGTCCCCCTCCCCTCAGATGCATTGCTTTGGGATGTCCCATATGTTATGATTATGGCTCTGTGTCCCGTGATGTACAAAAAGAAAAATGGATTTTTGTAAAATCTTACCGTAAAATCCTTTTCTCTTAAGCTCATTGACAGACGTAGTCCTCCTTGATTAATATCAACTCGGGTTATACTGCCCTCTACAGGAGTAGGACTAGACAGGAAAGAAAACGTTCTGGCCACACCCTAGGGGCAGTCCCAGAGGGTATATCCTCTCACTTCCTGCTACAGCAAATCAGTTATGTCACAAAGCAGTGTTTAGAGAATTTAACCCAAACCAACTCAAAAACAGAGGGGCGGGTACTACGTCTGTCAATGAGCTTAAGAGAAAAGGATTTTACGGTAAGATTTTACAAAAATCCATTTTTCTCTGTCGCTCATTGACAGACGTAGTCCTCCTTGATTAATATCAACTTGGGACGTCCCAAAGCAGTGCCACAAATGAGGAGTGGGAAAATGGAAATCAAAATCCAATCTAGAAGGCCCAACCGGTGCCAACTAGAAGTTTTAGAGGCTCATCAATCAAAAGATGAGACTCAACTGAAATTCCAACGGAAAAAAACCCTCGAGGTAGACCACTGGTCTCCTCAAATTGCGGCCTGCAAGACCTTGCGGCCAAATGAGGCATCCGCCGATGCCATCACATCAACTTTATAAAATTTTGTAAAGGTATGCACCAACGACCAGGTAGCCACCTTGCACACCTGGACCACTGACGCCTGATGGCGGTAGGCCCAGGAAGTACTGAGCGCTCGAGTGGAGTGCGCCTTAACAGGGAACGGAGGATTCCGACCCTTAATAGAATAAGCCTGTACCACCGTCTGTCTAATCCATTTGGAGATAGTTGCGGCAGATGCAGGCAACCCCTTTCTGGGGCCATCCGTGATCACAAAAAGTGAATCTGTCTTACGGAACGATTCCGTAGTCTTCAGGTATACCCTGATTGCCCGAACCACATCCAAGGAATGTAACGCATATTCCAGAGGAAGATTGGGTTTAGGACACAAGGAAGGTAGCCCAATATCTTCATTCAGATGAAAGTCTGAAAACCACCTTAGGAAAAAAAGATGGCTTCAGATGAAGAACTACCTTATCCCTATGAATCCCCAGATATGGGGAATGACACAATAATGCAGCCAGTTCTGACACCCTGCGTGCAGAAGTGATAGCCACCAAGAAGGCCACCTTCTGGGATACTGTAAGCAAGGGAATCTCCCTGATATTTTCAAAGGGAGGTTTCTGAAGAACCGACAACACCAAATTAAGATCCCAGGGTGGTAAGGGCGCCCGCACTGGCGAAGCCAAGTGCTGCACCCCCTGGATGAAATTCCGCACCAAGGAATGAGTAGCCAGAGGCTTCTGGAAGAAGATTGCTAACGCTGGAACCTGACCCTTGATAGTGCTCAAGGATAGTTTCTGCTCAACCCCCTTTTGCAGAAAAAAACAAGATTCGGGTCACCGAATAGGTACGTGGGGGAAAACTCCTACGATTCACACCACGCAATATAAGCCTTCCATGTGCGATAATAGACTTTGCTGGAAGTCGCGTTCCTTGCTTTAGAGTAGGAATAACTGAAGCTGACAATCCTCTGTCCTTCAGTACCTGGGTCTCAATGGCCAGGCCGTTAAAGCCAGCGACTGTAAAGCACGATGATAGATCGGTACTTGCGACCGCAGATCTTCCCTGAGAAGAAGTCTCCAAGGAGCATCCGCGACTAGTCTTGCCCAAGTCGGCGTACCCGGCTTGACGAGGCTAGCCCGGAATTACCAGGATAACTGGAGTTCCCTCCACCTCTATCCTGCGGAGAAATCTCAGCAGTAACTTGAGAGGGGGGAAGACATACAGTAGCTGATACTTCCCCTACGGGGCGCTCAGCGCGTCTGCTGCGTCTGCTAGAGGATCGCGGGTGCGAGCCCTGTTGAGCCAACCTTCCAACAGATCCATATCCGGGGTGCCCCAATGAAGGGACAGCTGGTGAAATACCTCTGGATGAAGAGACTATTCCTATTGATCCAGAATCTGACGGCTGAAATAATCTGCCTGTCCACCCCCGTGATAAATATCGCGGAGAGAACTGGAACAACTGTTCCCCCAATAAGAATGTTGGCCACTTCTATGGCCGCCAGAGCACTCTTGGTGCCCCTTGGTGATCAACATAAGTCATGACCGTGGCATAGTCCTATTGGATCCGAACCGGACTGCCCTGGAGCTGCTCTGTCCAGTCAATCAGACAAAGTCTGATCGCTCTCAGTTCCAACACATTTATCGGTAACCTGGAATTTATCAGAAGAAATTACTTCCCCTGGCTGAGCATCGGAGACCGAAGCCACCAGACCAGAGCCTCCCTGGTCCGCTCGCTCAATCGGATCCGATTGTCCAGGGAATCGGGATTCCGATTCCATATGAGAAGAATCTCCTCTTTGGAGAATTTGGGAATGAGACTGGGCAAACGGTACTGCCTCTAAGGAGGCGACCATCAATCCCAGCCAGTTGACGGACAGCAACATCAGAATCATTGACTGAATCTTCTGGAGTTTCTCCGCATGGAGAAACACTCTTGCCAAGGATGTATTCAAAATTAGGCCCAGATAGTTCAGTCTCCTGGTGGGAATCAGGGATGATCTTTGGGAAAAGCAAAGAAAACGCTGATGTCCTGCGAAGATGGCGATATGAAGATAGGCATCCTAAATGTCTATGGACGCCAGGAAATCCCCCTGATGCAGGGAGGCCACCACTGTATGGATGGACTCCATCTCTTCCAAGACCAGAATTGGACGCACCTAGCCCTTTTTCCTGGGCATTGTGAACAGGTTCGACTAGAACTCCTCCAAGGAATGGGAACTACCACTGCTTGTTGCATCAAGCTGTCCCCCGCAAAGCTTTTTAACCCTCCTCTTATGTTAGAATTCCGTTACTATCCATGATGTTAGGGTCAGTTTTGACCCGTGTTTTAAATCAGCCATAAAATACCCTCTGAATAATTATTTATCATCAAATTTGTTTCTTACCTCTTGGTTACCTTGTTAGGCTTCTTTATCCTTGAAAAGATTGGTTTTAATATTTTTGGTGTGACCCCTAGACCTTTCTTTTGATAGCATACCTCTCATTGTCAAATTTAAAAAATGGTAAAATAAAGTCAGCAACTCTGAAATGAATTTGTCCTATGTTTCTTCACTTTATTTAGAGAAGCAGACAAGCAGGAAAAGAGATAGCCCCCTCCCTAACTACAGCTCACAGGGTTGAGAGGGGATTGGCTGTCACTTTTACTAAGCAGAGAGAGTGTTTATGATTTCAGTTTTGGCACTTATTAGTGTCCTAAAATCCTATATTATAACTGGGTCAGAATTGACCCTAACACCATGAACGTCTTAATTTTCACCACAGTATTTTATAATTTAGTGAAAAGGATTATTTTTCTATTACATTGTTTAAATAGAGGTTCCTGACAAAGTAAAAAAATCTTGATGCAATAAACAAATTTATGTGATACTTATAGACATTCAAAACCTGAAAACGGGTCAGTTTTGACCCCAACACAAGAGGAGGGTTAAGCGACCCGGGGATGTCGAATATTGGAAGGGAAGAATCGCACCGGTGGAAGTGATCGAAACTCGATCTTGTATCCCGACCATATGACCTTGCGAACCCCTTTATCCGGGATTCTGGAAAGCCCTGGATCCGGAAACCGGTGAAGACGTCCCCCCACCCTAGAGATGGGTGGGACCCATTCTGTCAATCCAACGAGATAACAGTGGCTTTATTTAGTCTGGAAATCGGGGAGTCCACTATTGGTGGTACCGTCCATCTTTGTAATGAGGGATTCCTCAAAATGATAGCGCCTAGCAATGCGTTTGGAAATAGCAGGGGCTCGTTTACGGACGACCCCATTTGGGCAAGGGAAACCCTTCACCATTTTGGTACAAAACCAAAAAGGAATTCCCCTAGGGGTGGGACTTTTTAGGCACCAAAATGATATGAGAAACAACCAATTATATATAAAAAAATCAATTCTTTATTAATTCATACAAAAAAGATAAAAGCATGGAGGCAAGCTGTAAAATACTTCACATCTTAAAGTCGAACTTAAGACCACACGACCCCTGGGTTGTTACCCGACGCGTTTCAGAGTCTATTTGAACTCCTTCCTCAGAGGTACTCTCGGAGGGTGGTCTGTGGGTAATCAATGCATAATAAATTAGTTTCAACATTTTACATAAATGATTATCCAGTACATTGCAAAAAGTGTTTAACAACAACTTACATAGTTCACTGTGGTGATAAGTATAAGTAGCCTGCCTGGCGATTAAAAACAAATGGTCAGCATATCGATGTTGTCCATCAGGGGTGCCATTTTCAGGATGTTAGGGTCTAAGCCAGAGTCCTAGATAGTAAGGTGTTCAGAATTTGTGTGCTGGCCAGTCTCAATTAGAGGCTGGGTGGGAGCGGCTGAAACCTCATGTGACAGCAAATCTTCTGAATAAGAATCGCATAATTACTGCAGAGTCTGGACAGGAGACCAAGCATGTACAAAGTGCCAAAAGGGGGGACGCCATGCTGCCTTGGTCCACCCAGATAAATTTCCCAAAATTAAATTTTTGATACTGGATAGAATCCATCCAAACCCCAGAGGAGGGGACTGGAACAAGACCCTGCTCCAAATGGAGTTACGTTGGATCTACCAATTAAAGGCCACTGAGCCACCAGGACTGAATGACCTCATATCATTCAGACCATTCCTCGAAGGCTTCACGTCTGGAGGCATGGAAAGATAAACCATGCCCCAGACGTGAGCACAGAGGGACATTTGTATTCTGGCGGCTCTCGGGATGTGCTTTGCTGGCAGGCTGATGATTCATGTCAAACCAACCAAGTTTGACATCTGGTATTACTATATCCCCCTATATCCTCTTTTCTGATATGTTATTTTCACTGTATCATCATTATCATATATATATTTTTTCTCCCCCTTCCCCTTTTTCCTCCCACTTTACTGTCATTATTCCTTATTTATGTTTTTGCATCTTCTTCATACAATAGGTTGTTTTGCTTATGTGTCTTGTGTAAATACTCTGCTCCCATACCTTAGCACTGTTGTACACAAATGTTCTAGCATATTTTCGAGTTGCCCAATCAGGAGTTAAGTCCGTTCTTCATTCATCTACACACCAGTAAACCCTTACTTAATCATAAGTATTACAGATTTCCAGGCAGTTTGTATTTATTTGAAAGGACGAATTGTCTGTTTCTGCTTTAAACACTTCAGTTTTCCTGTTTCAGCTTGATACTGGATTAGTAGATTTTTCCCAATAGTGTACAGTCTTTGAATGCCCGAGACAATCATTGTCTCTGGATGTGCATGTAGGAGTAGCCCGGCACGATAAGGCGGACGCCACCTTGTGGCGCCCGCATATATAGGCATCCACCAGTCTATCCCGACCTCTTTCAGAAGTCGGCGGTGCATGCCTAACACACTTGTTTGCGTTTCACGCAGACAAGTGGTGTTTCCGTGTCGGTGGAACGCACCGGCCGCTCACGCTTCCGCCGGATGTCCGGTTGGGGGCGTGTCCGGCTCCTACGTTCCAGGGAACCTAGACGGCTATCAGCTGAATGCGTGTAATCCAGCTGATGCTTCTTTCAGTTGATTACCACGCTATTTAAGCCCTGTGTACCTGACATCAGAGCTGCTTGCTCTCTTGCCGAACACACGGGTCTTTTGAGGCTTTCTGCCCTCTGTGAACAACTTATTGCCGTTTCCAAGGTAAGAAAGGAAAATCTTTTTCAATGACCCTAATTTAAACATTGCTGATCTACTTCCATCAGCCCTTTGAATACCGGTCATGTGCACGGTGCCTAATGGAACCCTCCAGCCTTTACCATAATTAAATGGGATTTTTTTCTTGGCCATTGTTATATTATCTGGCTTTACACACATATATATATATGTTTTACTTTTTATTTTTATTTTCATTTTTTATGTTACATAAAGAATATATGGGGCTGGAGGTTTTTCCCCCCTTTTGGCACTTTGTACATGCTTGGTCTCCTGTCCAGACTCTGCAGTAATTATGCGATTCTTATTCAGCAGATTTGCGGTCACATGAGGTTTCAGCCGCTCCCACCCAGCCTCTAATTGAGACTGGCCAGCACACAAATTCTGAACACCTTACTATCTAGGACTCTGGCTTAGACCCTAACATCCTGAAAACGGCACCCCTGATGGACAACATCGATATGCTGACCATTTGTTTTTAATCGCCAGGCAGGCTACTTATACTTATCACTACAGTGAACTATGTAAGTTGTTGTTAAACACTTTTTGCAATGTACTGGATAATCATATATGTAAAATGTTGAAACTAATTTATTATGCATTGATTAACCACAGACCACCCTCCAAGGGTACCCCTGAGGAAGGAGTTCAAATAGACTCCGAAACGCATCGGTTAACAACCCAGGGGTCGTGTGGTCTTAAGTTCGACTGTCAGATGTGAAGTATTTTACAGCTTGCCTCCATCCTTTTATCTTTTTTGTATGAATTAATAAAGAATTGATTTTTTTATATATAATTGGTTGTTTCTCATATCATTTTGGTGCCTAAAAAGTCCCACCCCTAGGGGAATTCCTTTTTGGTTTTGTAGTCACTTTTTGGGATGTGGCACCGTGGGGACACATACAACATGAGCAATTATTTATGTTCACCATTTTGGTAGGCTTGCTAGTACCAAAAAAGGAATATGAGTCTCAGCTACCTCTGCCGGTGTAACCTCAAGATTTAAGGTTTCCCGGACAGACACAACTAGTGCTTCCACCAACGCTTATGGCGGAGACAGAAGCGTCCATCTCACTGTCTGAGGAGACCGTACCTGAGACAACAACCCCAGAAAAGGGACTGCAATGACCAGCTCAGAATCCGTATCTGAAGTATCAGATGACATAGGGGTAGGCGGGGGTCGCTCTTCTTGACCCCCGTCCCTGACAGGCTACCTCCACCCGGGATACCAAAGACTCCAAAACTGCTGATAATGCATCATCACAAGTGGGGTACTGGAGGGTCCTGCGGCCACCCCGAGGGGATCAGGTGGGGATACATGTGTGGCAGGGTTCATGTAACAAGACACTTGCCAGCAAACACAAAAAAATTGCAAGAAAAAAAAAATTTTTTCTACTTAGACCCCAGCGCAATAGCGCCCCTCAGTCTACCTGCTTGGACCCCTCAGAAAGAGAGAGAGAGAGACCCCAAGCTCACCTGATGCACAGAAGTTTCTTATCAACTTGCTTCCAGCACTGTCTGTTACAGACAGAAAGTCTTTGGCTTGCTTTCCCGGGCCAAGGAGGCGGCCCCGCCCCTTTACACGCCTTCCGGCGCCTCCCAATTACTCCACGAGGTGTTTGGTCACCTCAAACATGGCCGCCCCCATGCTGGAGACACGAGGCTACGCCAATATGGCGGCCTCATGCAATCTGCAGGAAAATGGCGGTGGCCTGTGTAGGATAGCGGCGGCTTGCAAGCTAGCAGCGGCCTGCGGGAGGTGTGCATTCGGCCTGTGCGGCCTGCGGGAGTGCCTCGGCCTGCGGGAGGTGTCCTCGGCCTGCGGGAGGCTGTGCGGCCTGTGGAAGTGACTGGCTTTCTGGAGGAATGGCGATCTGTGGCTGCAGTAACTCAGGCATAGGCATCGGCCTGTGTACACACTATGACAGGTAGGATACCTCTATACCTCAATAGTAATGACTTTTAGTAGTCTGCCACTGACTTCAGTCACCCTTACAGTCATATAGTGACTTTAGATAGTCAGCTCCCAAACCAAGCCTCCTGGTTTCTATTCACAAAATCACACTCAAATTGGGGGATCTGTGACCTGTTATAGGATAGAGGGGAGACCCAGAAACTGAGTGTCCGACCATCCCAGAGAGGGGCCCGCGTTCCCCAACAAACCCGACGGGGAGAGGGGGAACATTCTACTCACCATACCGGAACCAGGTGGGTGCCAACTCCTGACAGAACCCCTCTCCACCGGAGTGGGGGGGCTGTCGACCAATGTGGACGCCGTGACTCTGCTGGTCATTGGCGTCCAGGCGAGACGTTTAACTCGCAGGGTCAGTCCCCGTCCAGTGGGACTATGTTGCGGCCGACCCAGCGCGGAGCTATGACCTGCACGCGCTCGTAGGCTGAACTGGGGTGACCACTGGATCTCAACATCCAGCCCGTCGCCCAGTTTCAGCGTGCTTGCTTGAAGATCTCACAGGAACACTGGAGAAAAAAAGCTTTTTAAAAAAGTATTTCTAAAAAAAAAAAAAAAGAATCCTGCCAGGACCGAAGATCCTAGCAAGGAATCTAGGTCCTTACTCCTAACTAGACAGAAAAAAACTGATTTGCTGTAGCAGGAAGTGAGAGGATATACCCTCTGGGACTGCCCCTAGGGTGTGGCCAGAACGTTTTCTTTCCTGTCTAGTCCTACTCCTGTAGAGGGCAGTATAACCCGAGTTGATATTAATCAAGGAGGACTACGTCTGTCAATGAGCGACAGAGAAAAATGGATTTTTAATTAATACTTTAATTTAATTTCATACCTGTAAAATCCATTTCTTGAAGTACATCACGGGGCACAAAGGTCCCTCCCCTCTTCTATGGGGTCTTTTATTGCTTGCTACAAAACTGAGGTACTTCCTGTGTAGGAGGGGTTATATAGGGGTTATCAATTCTGATTGGTTGCCAGTGTCCTTTACCTATAGGTGGTCTATATAACCATATGTTATGATTATGGCTCTGTGTTCCATGACGTACTTCAAGAAATGGATTTTACAGGTAAGTTGTATTAAAAATCCATTTTTTATTTAGGTCTTTGGTTGTATTCTTATCCGGATCCTCCCATTCTTACCCATTCTTATCCTGATCGTCCCATTCTTACTGTGGGGCTGTAATTCTGCTGGTGGCCACTAGAGGCAGAGGAGAGCACCACGTGGAGAGGAGAGGCAGAGGCAGAGGAGAGAACCATGTGGAGGGGAGCTGTGATTGCTGTGCTGTTAAGGGAAACAGACATCGGGGGAACAGCTGAGGGAGACTCAACAGAAGCCAGTAACTGAAGGGGGACTGCCAAAGCAACGTGACAGACACCAGGCTGCGGGGACAGTACAGTAGGCATGCAGGGACTGACTGACAGCACAGGAGACAGCAGAAACGTGAGTGTGCTGAATCAGCTGTTTGGCTGAGTGGGGGGAAGGGGGATCACACAGACAGCGTGTAAAGAGACTGACAGGGGGAGGCTGCAGGATCTCCCATCAGACAAGGACAGACCAGGGCAGACAAGCAGTAGATCTGACAGTACCTTGATACCTGCAAGTACCTGGGACCACCGAATGTCAGGAACGGCGGAGGACGGCCAGGGGGGCTGAAGGACTGGGAGTGAGCTGGTGACCCAGAACAGCAGCACGTGAGTAGGTGACCGATCAGCTGTTTGGCAGCTGGTGGAGGGGAACCAGAGGGGAATAGCTAGGGAGTGTAGGCGACAGAGTGTTGTGCGTCTGACCGGGCTGTGCGACAGAGTGTTGTGCGACTGAGAGTGTTGTGCGTCTGACCGGGCTGTGCGACTGAGAGTGTTGTGCGACTGATAGTGTTGTGCGTCTGACCGGGCTGTGCAACTGAGAGTGTTGTGCGTCTGACCGGGCTGTGCGACTGAGAGTGTTGTGCGACTGAGAGTGTTGTGCGTCTGACCGGGCTGTGCGACAGAGTGTTGTGCGACTGAGAGTGTTGTGCGTCTGACCGGGCTGTGCAACTGAGAGTGTTGTGCGTCTGACCGGGCTGTGCAACTGAGAGTGTTGTGCGTCTGACCGTGCTGTGTGACTGAGAGTGTTGTGCGACAGAGTGCTGTGCGTCTGACCGGGCTGTGCAACTGAGAGTGTTGTGCGTCTGACCGGGCTGTGCGACTGAGAGTGTTATGTGACAGAGTGTTGTGTGTCTGACCGGGCTGTGCGACTGAGTGTTGTGCGACTGAGAGTGTTGTGCGACTGACCAGGCTGTGCGATTGTGAGTGTTGTGCGACTGAGTGTCAAGTGAGTTTAGCGGAGTACCAGAGGGTGAGAAGGTAGAGTTAGGAAGCCAGGAAACAGCCACACAGGACAGACTTTAATTACTAAATCCCCATTAGATTAGATTAGTAGGTACAATGCCCGGCGGGTGTGGAGATGCGACTCAGTGTACATCTTGTGGTATGTATGCATTCCTCGATCATGCGATCAAGGGCGAATACAAATGCGCAAAATGCAAGCATGTTGCTTCCCTGGAAGCTCAAGTCCTGAATCTAGGGAGGCAGCTGGCAACACTGAGCCGAATGTCCATACCGAAGGAGAGCCAGGATCGTACTAGTCAGGCGCAGGCAGGGGCCTGCACAGAGGTGGGCGGAGTTTTGGAGGTGCAGGTATCAGAGCAGAGTAGAGGGGTGATAGTTAGGAGGGGTAGAAGGGGACAAGGCAAGGAGGCTGGTCCCGGGCTGGAGCACCCCAATAGATACGCCCCGTTGTGTGATGTTGGGGAAACCAGTCAGGGATCAGTTTTGCTGGAGCAGAGCGACGCCCCTAGCTGCCAGGGGAAGAACTCCTCCAGTGAGGCCGGGAGAAAGGGAAAGGAAAGGCAGGTGCTGGTGGTAGGGGACTCAATTATTAGAAGGGCAGAGAGTGCAATCTGCCACAAAGACCGTGTGCGCCGAACAGTCTGTTTTTTACCGGGCGCTCGGGTTCGGCACATCGCGGATCGGGTGGACAGATTATTGGGTGGGGCTGGGGTAGACCCAGCTGTCATGGTACACGTGGGTACCAATGACATAGGCAGAGGAAGATGGAGAGTCCTAAATCATTTCAGGGACTTAGGAGCTAAGTTGAGGACTAGGACCTCCAAGGTAGTATTTTCAGAAATACTACCTGTGCCTCGAGCCACACCAGAGAGGCAGCGGGAGATTAGGGAAGTTAACAAGTGGCTGAGGAGCTGGTGTAGTAAGGAGGGTTTCGGGTTCCTGGAGAACTGGGCCGACTTCTCAGTCGGCCACCGGCTCTTTGGTAGGGACGGATTGCACCTAAATGTGGAGGGTGCAACCGTACTGGGTGAGAAGATGGCCGAAAAGTTAGAGGGGGCTTTTAAACTAGGTGATGGGGGGGAGGGTACAGATGTAGAATTAGCCAGTGGAAAGCAAGATTCAGAGGGCAGAAATGGGGGCATTAGCGGTAGGATGTTCGGAGCTCCTAAACCCAGGGGGGGTATGGGGAAAAATAAAGAAAGCAGCCTAAAAACATCAAATGAGGATATATGTAACCGGTCAAAATTACGAGGCTTGTATACCAATGGCAGAAGCCTGGCCAACAAGATGGGAGAGCTGGAGCTGCTGATGTTTGAGGAGGACTTAGATTTTGTGGGGATAACTGAGACTTGGTTTGACAGCTCTCATGACTGGATGGCGACCATTCAGGGGTATTCCCTTTATCGCAGAGATAGAGAAGGTAAAAAAGGGGGAGGGGTATGTCTGTATATTAAGAACAGTATAAAGGTAAATATGAGGGATGATATTAATAATGGAGCTATGGACGAGGCAGAATCCCTATGGGTTAAACTTCAAAGGGAAGGCACTGTGGGGAAGGAAATATCGGGCGTATGCTATAGGCCCCCAACCTGAGGGAGGAGGGGGAGGCGGACCTCCTTTTACAGAAAGGATTGGCAGCAAAGATGGGAAATGTCATTATAATGGGGGACTTTAATTATCCAGATATAGACTGGGCAGAAGGAACCGCGCATTCAGCCAAGGCTCGGCAGTTCCTAAATGTTTTGCAGGACAATTTCATGGGTCAGATGGTGAATGCACCGACAAGAAACAATGCGGTACTTGACCTACTGATTACCGACAATACAGACCTGCTCACGGATATAGAAATACGGGACAACTTAGGAAACAGTGACTATAGGTCAATTGGTTTCAGTATTAATTATAGTAATAGTAAACACAAGGGTAATATAAGGACACTGAATTTCAAAAGAGCCAATTTCCCAAAACTGCGCTCTCTGCTAGAAAATATCAAATGGGATAGAACCCTTGGAACAAAGAACACGGAGGGAAAATGGGAGTGCTTCAAAAGCATACTTAAAGGGATTGACCAGTGTATCCCAAAGGGAAATAAATAAATTTAAGAGCAAAACTAAACCCCGGGTGGCTAAACTCCAACATAAAAATGCATATCATTGCTAAAGGAAAGGCCTTCAAAAAATACAAGGCTGAGGGGTCATTGGCAGCATTCAAGCATTACAAAGAGTGAAATAAGAAATGTAAAGACGAAATCAGGGCGGCTAAAATAGAACACGAGAGACATATAGCGGAAGAGAGTAAAAAGAACCCCAATAAATTCTTTAAGTATATAAACAGTAAGAAAGCGAGGCCAGAACACATTGGCCCCATAAAAGACAATAAGGGAGTTTTGGCCACAGAGGACAGGGAAAAGGCGGTAGTTTTAAATAATTTCTTCTCTTCAGTCTTCACAAAAGTATCAGGGGGCTACAATAACCCAGCTTGTAAGGCCAAAGTAAACAACACACCTCAGGAAATACCGCCATGGCTAACAGAAGATAGACTTAGAACTAAACTAGAGAAACTTAACATAAATAAATCACTGGGACCGGATGGCTTGCACCCGAGGGTTCTTAAAGAGCTCAGCCAGGTGATTGCCAGACCATTATTTTTGATCTTTAAGGATAATTTACAGACGGGTATGGTGCCAGCTGATTGGAAAGAAACCAACGTGGTACCAATATTTAAAAAGGGGCCGAGATATATCCCGGGTAACTATAGGCCGGTCAGCCTAACATCAGTAGTCTGCAAGATTTTGGAGGGGATGTTAAGGGACCACATACAAAACTTTAGTAATGAAAATGGTATTATTAGTAGTAATCAGCATGGATTCATGAAAAATCGTTCTTGCCAAACCAATCTATTAACCTTCTATGATGAAGTGAGCTGCCACCTAGATAAAGGTAAGCCTGTGGATGTGGTGTACCTGGACTTCGCAAAGGCCTTTGACACCTTTCCCCACAAAGGCTTACTGTTCAAACTAAGGAAGATAGGTATGGACCATAAGGTGAGTACTTGGATAGAGAACAGGCTCCAGGGGAGAGTGCAAAGGGTGGTGATTAATAGGGAGAACTCAGATTGGGCGGGTGTGGAAAGCGGGGTCCCCCAGGGTTCTGTCCTGGGGCCAATCCTGTTTAATTTATTCATAAATGATCTAGAGGAGGGGATATCGAGTAAAATCTCAGTATTTGAGGATGATACTAAACTAAGCATGCCAATATCTTCTGGGCAGGATGTGGAAACCTTACAAGCGGACCTGAACAAAATAATGGGGTGGGCAACTACATGGCAGATGAGGTTTAATGTTGAAAAATGTAAAGTAATGCACCTGGGTGCCAGAAAACAAGCTACTCACTAGGGGGAGAACCTCTGGGTGAGTCTAGGATGGAAAATGACCTGGGGGTACTGGTAGACAACAGGCTTGGCAGCGGCATGCAATGCCAAGCCGCTGCAAGCAAAGCCAACAGAATACTGGGATGTATAAAAAATGGGATTCACTCCAGAAATAAAGAGATTATTCTACCACTCTACAAGACTCTGGTCCGGCCACATCTGGAATATGCTGTCCAGTTCTGAGCACCGGTCCTCAGGAAGGATGTGCTGGAACTGGAGAAAGTCCAGAGAAGGGCAACAAAAATAATTAGGGGAATGGAGGACATCAGCTATGAGGAAAGACTACAAGCACTGAACCTATTCTCTCTGGACAAGAGACGATTGAGGGGGGATATGATATCAATGTACAAATATTGTACTAGCAACCCTAGCATATGGAAAAACCTATTCAGAGAAAGGAAATACAATAAGACACGTGGCCACTCACTAAGACTAGAGGAAAGGCGGTTTAACCTTAAAATACGCAGGGGGTTCTTCACTGTAAGAGCAGTAAGGATGTCGAATTCTCTTCCACAAGCAGTGGTATCAGCAGGGAGCATTGATAGTTTCAAAAAACTATTAGATGGGCACCTTAAAGACTACAACATACAGGGGTATACAATGTACGGTTAGCAGCAAACACACACACACATCATAGGTTGAACTGGATGGACTGGTGTCTTTTTTCAACCTCACCAACTATGTAACATGACAAAATGTGGAAAATTTCAAGGAATACGTTTTCAAGGCACTGTACAAATGATAATATAGTCAAACAAATCCTGAAATATAACAATCTAAATGTCCAATCATATCAGATTATAAGATATACATATTTGTTTATATATGCATAAAATTTTTAGAGTGTTAATATGTGGATTTATTGGTTTATATATTTGTATTTTACATTTTTTTTTTTTATTTTCTGATTTTATGTATTGTATTTATTGGAGGTGTATGAGATGTATTGTTTTATATGCTAGTCTTCAATAATATGGGGGTGTGATATATAGTTAGCTATTTACCTCTATGTTATTAGAGCACCGCCTTAGTTCTTGGGTGCCGATGTGAACATTAGTTGTGGAAGAGCAGTCTTAATTTGTTTTAAGATAGCGCTGTTCATTATTGGTTGGCGTGTTGACTGCGGCTCTCTGTATATTTAGTGTGGTGTAGCGTGGTGGCACTGATCGCTCCTGAGCCATTGAGAGAGCTGATTGGGCACAACACTCCAGTAGGACATTGACGTCACCAGGCTGGGTGAGGCAAGGACGAAATCTTGTTGACTGTATTACCTGCACTATTAAGATCACTATATGCCTTATTACTCCTTTGTCTCTGAGTGCATATTCTAGATATTTTTTAATAATAAAAAATTGGATTTTTGTACTTACCGTAAAATCTTTCCCTCTTTCGTTTATTGACAAGCACAGCGCTCCATAAATCATAGCTAGTGGGTTATAATGCCTCCTCCAGGAGTAGGACTAGGCAGAACAAAAACCACCTGGCTACACCCATTGGCCGTCCCCAGCTGGTATACAACCCCCCTCTCTGCTCTAGGTAATCACTTTAGTGGCAAGCAGTATTAGAAGTATAAGACCTCCATAGAGGGGTGTGTGCTGTGTGTGTTGAACTGGAGAAATGGATTTTACATTAAGTACAAAAATCCCATTTTCTCTTCCGTTCATCGATGAACACAGTGCTCCATAAATTATAACTAGTGGGACATCCAAAAGCAGTGCCAAAAGGAAGATAAGGGGTGGGGAAAATAACCCAAGGCTAAAAATAAGAGCCCCTAACCAGGACACAGAAGTCTTAAAGCGGTTGTATTCCTTGTGTAGATAAAAAAATACCCTGCAGGACAATGGCATAATGTGCTAGTATGCATCGCATACTAGCACACTATGAAATACTTACCTTAGAACGAAGCCCACACACGGTCGCCCGGACACCGCTGAGGGAGCCGACATGTTTCCACAGCGTCTCTTCCAGGTTCGGCGGCTCCGGCGCTGTGAGTGGCCAGAGCCTTGATGACGTCACTCCCACACATGCGCGCGGGATTTCACTTTCCAGCAAGGAGCCGGCAAGGAGCTCCGAAGGTCTGGCAAGGTACGCCGGACCTTCAGAGCGCATGCGCCACTGGTGTCAGCGGCTGCATGCAGGGTGAATATCTCCTACATTGTTTCTTTTTTTAGGAGATATTAATTTTATCTGCAGGTAAGCCTTATTATAGGCTTACCTGTAGGTAAAAATTAAACAGCGGAGTATACTACCGCTTTACCTGGGTCACAGGAGCCCTGTCTATAAAAAAAAAAAAAGGTGTAAAGAAAAAACACCCCTCAAGAGGGAAACAGTCCCTCTTAAATAGCAGCCTGCAAAACTTTGCAGCCAAAAGAAGCATACCCAGATACCAAAGTATCTACCTTATAGAATTTTGTGAAGGTAGGCATGGACGACCAAGTGGCCGCCTTGCAAACTTGCAATATTGAAGCCTGATGACGGAAGGCCCAAGAAGCACTCAGCACCTGAGTAGAATGTGCCATGACAGGAAAAGGTGGAACCTGACCTTTGATGGAATAGGCCTGAGTCACTGTCTGTCTGATCCATTTTGAGATGGTAGCCGAAGAAGCGGCCAGCCCTTTTCTTGGTCCGTCCATAACCACAAAATGCGAGTCTGACCTCCAAAAAGACTCCGTAGTTGCCAGATACACCCGAATCGCATGAACCACATCCAAAGTATTCAAAGAAAATTCCTTGGGATGAGCTGCCTTGGGACACAAGGAAGGCAACACAATGTCCTCATTTAAATGGAAGTCAGAGACAACTTTGGACAAGGTCGAAGAATCACTTTATCCCTATGGACCACCAAAAAGGGACTGGGTCAGGATAATGCCGCCAACTCCGATACCCTGTGGGCCAAGGTAAAAGCCACCAAGAATGTCACCTTCTGGGATAATGTAGGCAAGGGAATCTCCCGAATTTCCTCAAATAAAGGTTTCTGAACTGAAAGCACTAAATTCAAATCCCATGGCGGCAAAACAGACTGTACCAGTGGAGCCAAATCTCGAATCCCCTGAATGAAGGTACGAACTAAAGAGTGCGTGACTAGGGGTCGCTGAAAGAAGATTGCCAAGGCAGACACTTGGCCCTTGATGGTACTCAGGGCCAACACCCCACTGAAGAAAGGTTAAGATCCAAACCACAGAAAAGGATCGAGGATAACACCAATCTACTCCACACCAAGAAATGTACGCTTTCCAGGTATGATTAGTGTGTGCTCCTGTACATGCTCTCTAAATTGTGTGCCACATCCCTTGAAAGAGACAAGAATTGGAATGGTTTCCCCTAAGGTGGGACTTTATAGGCACATATCAAATTGATTATCAACAACTATGTATAAAATTAAGTTTTATTAAATACAATATGCAAAAATATACAAAAAGAAAAACTACACATTAAAAGAGTAAGCAAGCATAATAGTGTGCACAATATCAAAACTCAACCATCCGATCCAAGAGCCAATGCCCGACGCGTTTCGAGGTAATGACCTCTTCCTCAGGGGTCGCTCTGGATGGTTTTCTGCAAGTGTATGAAGAAATATGTATAATAACAATATTCCATCTCATTTTAATCCATGTTAAAAAATACAATAATGATTTAATATGATACATAATCATGGAGAGAAAACTGAAAAAACTAACAAAAAACAACATTTCACTTGACTGTGCCCAGTAATATAAGCTTGCTCAGATAAAAGCAGAAAGGATTGGAACCTGGCCAAGAACATGTGGTTATGGAGTGAAGCCCATATGGATCGCGAATAATCAATGTCAATGGGTAAGTAGTGCGTCCCCTCCAATCGGACAAGCTGGAGTCCAAGTGGCTATCAACACTCTGCCCAATACAACACCATGCAATAACTACAATAAAAGAAAAAGAAAAAAGGGAAATGGACAAAAAGAAAAACGCCTAGTGGACCAAAAAAAAAAAAAAATGAAAGAAAGAAAAAAGGGAAAAAAAAGACTAATAATTTACTTTATAGTGAAAGGACTAGGTCCATATTGTAAATATAATCGGATGATACATCTGATTAAATGATATAATATACACATATAAGAAAGGTATTTGAGAAAAAGGAGTTTTGTCAAGCCAACAAGGCAGGGAAATACCTTGCCTAACCGATTAAAACGCAGGCAAGCCAAATCCAGGATTCCGTTTCTACTCCACCCTGATACTAAACATAAGATTTCGCACCCACAGGCTATTGCCAATGAGTTTGCGACATTTTACAGCTCCCTGTATAATCTAAAGGATAACCAGTCAGAACCCCACCACGGAAGGCATCAAGACTTTCCTGGAATCTACTGTTTTGCCCTCTCTATCAAAGTCTCAACTAGACGCCCTTAATTCCCCCTTCACTGTTGATGAAATTAGATCCAACATTGGTACGCTCCCTAACGGAAAATCACCTGGGCCAGACAGTCTTCCCAATGAGTTCTACAAACTCTTTTTCCCGCACATAGGACCAACTCTCACGGAAGTGTTCAATAAAGCTATGTCCGTGTCCGCTTTGCCCCCTGAAATGCTAGGGGCGCACATTGTAATGCGTCCTAAGCCGGGCAAAGATCCGATCTCTCTGGCGAATTTTCGCCCAATATCTTTATTGAACTCTGACGCGAAAATTTACGCTAGGATTCTCTCCAAACGCATACAACTTGTTCTACCGCTGCTGATAGGTAAAGATCAACTTGGCTTCACTCCGGGTAGGCAATCTTCGGATGCCACCAGGAGGATAATTAACGTACTCCATGTAGCTCCATCCGCCAAAACGCCCTCAGTGTTGTTGACATTAGATGCCGAAAAGGCTTTTGATAGGGTGCACTGGGGATATATGAAGTCCACCTTACTAAAATTTGGGTTTTCTGGGCCAATTCTATCTGCGATTCTGGCTCTGTATTCCTCCCCATCTGCGCAGGTTTATACCGCTGGTTTGTTGTCTAAACCATTTCCCATCACTAACGGCACCAGACAGGGATGCCCGTTACCCCAACGATATTTAATCTACTGATTGAACCCCTCGCTGCGGTTATTAGGTCTAACTCAGGTAATTTCTGGCTTCCAATACCCTGCATCACATCATAAAATTACGTTGTTTGCGGATGACATCATCCTAATGCTTACCGATCCCTCTAAGTCTCTCCCTGCAGCATACGACGTGTTACAAGCCTTTAGCCGCGTCTCCTACTATGAATTAAACGCATACCAAGTCGACGATTCTCAATTCTCAATTCGATTCTCAGCTGCCCCAATCCCTGACATCGGCTGCACCTCCAGTGTTTCAAGGATCTGCTCCTACCGGATCAGGATACATTGAGACTGATGCTTGGGGGGGGACTCTGAACTTCTGAACTCAGCTCCAACAAAGACCTCCAGCCCTGGTCCGGAGGTATGTTCACCCTCTGAGCTAGGGGATCCCCTCTTGGCCCCGCCGGTGTCCATTCCGGCCAGCCCTGCTTCCTCCGGCCCCGAGTCGCTGGGTGCCCGTCCTCAACGATGCTGTCGCCCTCCTGACCGTTTTCAGCTGCAAGACCGGTTACGAGACTTTCGACGGGCCTGCTAAAAAGTGATCCGCTGCCATGTTCTCCCCGTAGCGTCCCCGGAAGTTGTTCTCACATCCGGACGCGGAAGAAGCCATGTAAATCTCCTGAGTTGGAGGACTGTTTTGGACACTTATTAGTTACTGTTTTATGCCTGTTCTCGTTTTGTTGTGTTTTTTGTTGTTGTTGTTTTTTTTAGGGATGGATGGAAGGTGTTATACCTGAAGGGTTTCACATGTACTGTTACTTTAAGGCTGGCTCCACCCAGGAGTGATGACAAGGGTCAAGGGGCAGAGTGGCCATCTTAGACACATGAAAGAGATGCATTGATATATACCGAGCTGTCCTGTAATGCATTTTGGAGTGTACAGTGAGTACTGAATAAACATCCGTTGTTCCATATCAGAGTCCTGTGTCTCTCACAAAACGGAGAATATAACAATAGGAGTGGCGAGTAAGAGATTCCACCAGCCTATCCGTAGGGTCCCTAAACACTGGAGAATTCTCCGCGGGCATAAGAGTGGCCTTGTTCAACCTGGACACCGTGTGATCCACCTTAGGGGCCACGGTCCAGCGCGAATCCGTAGGAGACGCAAAGGGATAACGGTACTGAAACCATGAATCCTCTAAATGTAGTGTATCCTTAACAGAACTAATAAGTGCAGACATAGCTCCGAATCAGAAGAGTGAGAAAGCCTAGGCCTTTTTCTAGAAGCCCGTTCAGACATCAAAAGATCCACTTTGGACGCTAAAGTCGCAAGTGCAGCAGTAATCGCAGACGATTCAGGTGTACCTGAATCTTCCACCAGAGCTGGGGGGAATTTGCTGTCCTGGGACTCCAAAAAAACTTATAGCGCTGGCCCTTTAAAACCGTGATAGCGGCGAATCCCACCACAATGCACCGCAATGAGGACTAGCCTGAGACACCCCACAGGGAGGAATATAACCGATAGCAAAGAAATATCCCCTTAAAACAGCATAAAAATTCCCCCAGAAGTGTAGCTATACAGTTACCACGCTTGCTGAACGATCTGGCTGCATGAAGAAAGGAAGAAGGAAGTGATGTCACACCGCTAGAGGCTAAATAGGACTTGGGCCATGGAAAAATGGTTGCCAATAGAAAGTAATGGGGAGGCTCCGGGAAAATGGCCGCCAAACATATGTACAAAAACCTTGCCACACTAAAGATGGCGCCCGCAATATACTACATGGAAAATGGCTGCTGAATGCCCTTACTGAAGCCAGAACAGCCTGCCCACAACCAAAATGGCGGCCACACAATTTTTCACCGCAGCGGCCCCCCACACACATGCCTGCACCCCCAAACTCACACTAAACAGTGACAAAGGGTTCAGGGACCCCCACAACCCCCCACAAGTGCGGTCCAGCCACAATAGCGCCCCCGCAGGGACCAGGAGGAAACGCGGGGCCCAGACACACAGACATGATGGGGATAACACAGACTCCAGCAGACTGTCGTCCCCCTGACAGAGGCCCCACATACACCCACGGACATACAATGTAACAGACAGAGGTGGTAGCATGGTACGTACCGATCCAACGAAGGCGTGGGTGCCTCTCTGCGACGGGAAGCCTCCCACCCCTGGAGGTGGGGGTGCCGTCAGCCAAAACAGGATTCTAGCAACATGTGGGAGGACGCAGTGTAGACATTCTAGTGAAATGGCCACTTTGCGGGCTTTTGTCCCTGAGGACAGGGACAGGTCGTTTGCGAGGCCAGGGAGTATGCATAGCCTACTAAACGCTCGATGGCGGGCTGTGATTCCGTAAGGCTCTAGTACAACCAGTCCGATTCCCAGCTCTGCAAACGCTGTAGTCTTCCGAAGTTCTGACTAACTAGCGCAGGAAACAAAAAAGCTAACAGTGCAAAGAAAACACACTTAGCATAAAATAAAATGTAAGAAAACAGAAGAAAAGGCTGAGACTAGCCCCAGCACAGGAAATCCAATCTTACTCCTAACTAGGCAAAAGACAAACTGAGTTGGGAATGCTAATAGCAGGGGGGTATTGGACCAGTAGGACAGCCCCCTACAGGTGTGTCTATGCAAATTGTTTGTGTTTTTAACAAGTCATATGCCTAGCTTGCTCCTGTGGAAAAAGGTCAATACCCATTGGTGAAGACTATATGAGGGGCGGCAACTGTCAGAGGACGTAAGAGAAAAAAAACTTTTTCAGGACTTATCCCAAATCACCCTGCAAAAACGAAAGGACCTGCGCCCCCTGATGGACATACTGAGAGAAAGAGAAATCCCATACAAATGGAAATTCCCCTTTTGTCTCTCAGCGGGCACGAGAGGTCGCACTGCATTATTGAGGAATCCGGAAGATACAGCTTCCTTTTGTGAGACTTTAGGAATTCCCCTTATAGAGATTCCGGGTTGGTCGCATATCTCCAGACCCATAGCTCACCACCAGGATAAAGAGATGGAGATTCACTACCAGAGAGGCTTTGCCATGCATAGGCAATGTCGTCTCTCTCCTCATTTCTCTCCCCAACCTGCAAATCGCCATTCACCAGGAGGTGGCAGTGTACCGGCTTCTCCAGCTCACAGGAAAGCCAGAAGAGACTGACATCACCCGGGGAGACTAAGCCCAGTTCAGTGTAACTTTACAAATCTATTTCTGTTGAGATTATCACACTATCTTTTTCAGCTCCCAGAAAGGAACATTGTGTCAAGATGGCAGACAAGACTGGTTATTCCGCGGTCAATCTGTCACCGCCTTTGAACTATAATTTACACGTCTGTTATGGATTATAGCAGCTCCTCGCAGGTATTTATTTTTTTTTTTTTGTTGGGGGGAAATCGTGATACCATTTTATATAAACACTTTTGCTATATATATATATAAATACCTGTACACGAGTATCTACAGTCCTGTTATATCTCTGACATTTTTTGGACAGTTAGCCCACATGTAAAATATGGTCTCATGCTCAATATTTTCATTATAAGCCTTGCATAGTCTATTGGCCTCATCATCCTTCTTCTTGTTATATTCTTGTTATGTTCTGACTCTCACCCCCCCCTTTTCTTTTTTCAGGGATGGGCAATTGCTTAATGGCTGATTAATTTTCTTTTGCTGTATAGATATTTCCTTAGCAGAACCAATATGAGGTTTTGTCATTCTATGCCCCTATACCCTAGAAGCCACATCTAAAACCATTGCGTTTCAGGGGTGACGCTGTAACACAACCTCCGGAAGCCCTTAGGACGCTTAATTTTTGTAATACAAGTGAACCTGAGCTAAGCTAATGAGTTAAGCAAACGAGTTAAGCTAACTTTCCTCCTCTGGCTCCTGGGTCCATAGGTTCATATATTGATATATTGTTACTGGTTTTTCTGAGGTATTTTCTATTCTTTGCTCTGAGATAATATCTCCTCTGTATTATTACATATTTACAAGTACACCGCTTTGTGTATTGACACCTAGATGAGCTATATGACTATATTATGCTATTCTTTGTTCCATACATGCTTTAATTTTTTTACAAACGTAAGTGCCTACCACAGGTTATTTACTATACATGTTTAAGAATGTCCTCATTGTGCCACATTGTCTCATATATTCTTCTTTGTCTCCTATTCACGAGATATTTCCATCATTCACCTTTTCCCTCACTCACTAGCTATTTCAAATTCTTCCTCTTGAGCTCCTGACAAGTGTCATGCACCCACCCGAACAACCACTAATCTTTTTTTACCAACTAGTAACACATCATCTCACTAGTCCTACCGCTCCTCACCACAGCACTGGTAGGTTAACCGTGCTGACTTCATCCGACACTCCCCCCCCCCCCCCCACTTAGCAAAGGTATCTGGAATACCTTTGCAGTCGGATTCCACACCCTCTCTCCTCTTCTTTCCTAAACTATTTACTCATTATCTTCTTTAAACCCTACTCTTCGTCCACCTTTATCTATCTCATCCCCCAAATCTAAACAAGCTGTTTTTTTCCGGTCTCTTGATGCTGAGAAGGCATTTGACAGGTTGGCCTGTGACTATCTTGAAGCCGTTCTTCAAGCCGATGGCTTGGGTAGCAGTTTGACCCAATTTACACTTGCTCTCTATATTAATCCTACAGCAAGGGTTTGTGTGAATGGCCTCCTGTCAAACGCCTTCTCAATCAAAAATGACACCCGTCAGGGTTGTCCGCTCTCTCCTTGCCTTTTCATTCCCACCTTCTGACTAGTATCCACAACAACCCAGATATCGAGGGAGTAACGCTCGTAAAATCATGGCATTGGACCAACACAAAACCCCGACCTGGAAATCTGTAGCCACCATGTTGGATTGGGGCACCTGGAACACATGAGAGAACATGACAGTGAGGCAGGATGAGGAGTAGGAGGAGTTCGGAACAGGTAGCACCCTCAAAATCCTCAGAAGTATGAGATGCACCCCAAAAATTGGAAAAGTGTATCTCACACGTACCAACACAGACTATCCCGCAATTTAATTGTTTATACCCAAAGGTTTTTATTGAATAGCGGAATAGAGGGCACAAATTTTCCGGGGGCGTGCCCGGAAGTGGCCATGTGATCTCACGCTGTGAGACTCCCCGCAGCATCCACACACCTCTCCCGACAGCGTTCCTGGGACACTAAGACCGGATCGGAGGACCTGTAACCTGCTAGACTAGTGGACGAGGAAGAGGGAGACCCGGTCAGCAGAACAGCGGCAGAGCAGCGGTCAAGTGAAACAGCTATTCCGCTGTATGACCGGCAGTCTCGGAGATACCTCTCACTCACGAGCGGGATGAACAAGCGCGGTGATATCGGATCTCACTAGATGCCCGCACGAACCGGCTGCATCGGGCTCCGCTGGTCTATCGAGACACCTCCTTGCCCAGAGTAAGCCCGCCACTGCGATATACCATTGGCGCCCCTGAGACTCTACACGGAGGAGGTCAGTTAGCGGCATTACAAGATCTTGCTGAGGAGCCGTCTCTCACGGCTGGAGAGCGAGAGATGCAGTTTAAGTGATTTATCTTTATAGATGGCGGTTAAACCAGTGGTGCAGGGCAAGGACTCCTTGGGCTCTAAAGTAAAGAGGATAGCTTATTGGAGGCCCCTCCACCGGGAGAAAAGAAACACGGTCGACATTTAGTGGGACACCTACAAACCCTGAGTAAGCCTGCTACTCTGCTATAACAACGGTCTCTCATTGATAACGCATGGAAGAGACAGGGAAGGACATTGGACTGGTTGTATAGCAAATGAGTAAACCAGTTACCCTGTCGCAACATTGACACTCATTGAAATATATGCTTCCTTTAAGTAGGATAGCTATTTGGCTGTATCATTGGACCCTGCCGAGATACCTGCCCCCCTCCCCCCTCACCGGTTGAGGAGTGGGATATATTGCCTTAAGGAAAAGAAAGAGAACTTTTGGATAAATGATATTGGAACTGCTTTTCTCAACTGGGGCCTAATCAGAACTGGTGCAGCTGACACAGGGGTTGGAATTGCTCAACCTCCTGCTAGACCAGCAGTCCCTTCTCTACATTCTAACAGGCAGCAGAAGAGAAGAACATCTTGTAATATAAGAAGGTGGAGACGCGGGTGAGATGATATAATTTTGGCTCTCGTTTTTTCTTTTTTTCTCCTCTCTTCCTCTCCTTTCATTGTTATATCCGTGTCTTGCCTTCCTTTATATGGACTAAGGATGAGATGGACAGTTTTCTCTCTCCCTAAAAAAGGAAGATTGGAGGGCTAAGTAAAAATTAGAAATTATTTTTGTTTGGATGGTGTGAAGTAAAATTGAAGCCTCTAAGGATTGGCTACTCGAGTGGCAAAATTGAAAGTGGTCAAGTAGAGGCTATAAGTACAGGGTGGAAGAGAGGGGAGGATGACCCTTACTAAAAGGAAAAAAGGAAGGAAGTGTGCAGTGAAGGTACAGTCTAGCAGGCCAGAAGGAGAGATTGTCCGTTTTCTAGCTAATAGCCAGAAAACACCTAGAGGGGCAAAAATGGAAGTCTGCGGGAACAGTGCCTTGACGAGCCCAGAGTCAGGTGATATGCCCAATTCATCAGCTACCTCTCCTGTATCGGAAAGCTACCCTGATAGCCCAGGGGATGGGCAGAGAGAGAACTCTGCACCCTGTATACATGCACAAGCCCTCATACAGAATTCGGAGCTAAAAGCCATGCTTCAGGCCTTACCAACAAAAAGTGACATTGTACAAATGATCAGTAAAATAGAGGAGGCCCACCAAAAAGAGATACGAGAAATAAAAAAGGATATACAAAAGATAACAACATGTCTAGAAGAGGAGATGGCAGCTAGGAAAACCATAGAAGAGAAAGTGACATCTCTAGAGCTAACAAGAGAGAGACAGAGGGAGACGGAGGATACAATACAACTCCAGCTAGAAGAAATAGAAGATAGAAGTTGACGTAATAATTTGAGAATAAGGGGAATACCTGAAACCATAAATAATGAAAAACTAAGTGAAGTGGCAGAAAAGATCTTCAAACAGGTCCTGAAGGATAAATATACTGACCATTTTGAAATAGAAAGGATACACAGAACTGCAGGCCCTAGAAGCAAAGACGAGAGGAGACCTAGAGACGTAATCTGCAGATTACACCACTATACACACAAAGAGGCTATTTTAAGGATGGCCTGGGAAGTGCAAGATATGGAGGTGGAAGGAGTAACGGTTAAAATATACCCAGATATCTCTAGAGGAACACTGAGGAGAAGAGCGCTTCTAAGACCACTATTAGAGTTAGCGAGGAAGGCGGGATGTACCTATAGATGGGGGTTCCCCTTTTCAGTTACATTTCAAAGGGATGGACGATACTTTAATCTCAGGACATATCAAGATCGAATGGCCTTCTTTCAATTTATAAAGTCGGACCCCATACAGGTGGTTAACTGGCTAGACCAGATACCCAAAGGAAGGCTTCTCCCCCAATCTCAACAACAAGAGAAGAGATTAGATATTGTGACAGAGGAAGAGAGAAGATAAAGAGGACTAGTTTTCTTTATTGAGAGACTTCCTGTATCCGCAATGGGGGGGGGGGGGGGGTACTATTAATTTTTTTTTTTTTCTACACATATTAGGGAGGGAGAATTTTTTTTTGATACCCTACCCTTCTGATTATATTTTTAGAGGCACATCACAGAATACACAAGTAGAGGGAAAGGGGGAGGAGTTTTTTTTTACTTTATCCACCCTCCTAATTATATTTTTAGAGGCACATTACACAAGTGGGGGTTTTTTTTTTTTTTTTGCCCTCTCCTTTGTGGACGAGAGTGGAAGCTGAAATGGGGGGTATCATAAATGTATATGACAATATTCGAACTAAAGAAATGTATATGGTTTATCAACTAGCTATCCCCTTGGAGGGGGAAAGGAGAGGAGGAGAGAGACAAGGGGAAGAGAGAGGGGATAAGAGAGGTAGGGGGAAAGTGAAAATGTCTATGAGGAATATTTATAGTCTTATTAAGGGGAAGAAACCTAGTCTCTCTTGTTAGGGTGTATGTCTCCCTTCTCTACTCCTCCTAGCCCCCCCCTGGGACTACATTTAAACTAGTGGTAAAGAGACAGATGTATCCTCTCTATGAAGAAAGGAGGGGGGGAAGGAGAAAATAGGATAGAATACATGAGGGGGGGGGGGGGAAGAGTAAATAGGTGTTTTAGGAAAATCGCCAGTGCGGATATCTGGCCTTTGATGGTACCCAAGGCCAAACGCTGATCTACACCTTTTTTGAGAAACTCGAAGACATGAGACATCGAAAAGGAACGGGGGGGGGGGGGACCCTCCGAAATTAACACCAAGTAATGTACGCCCTCCAGACTTGATGATAAATTTTCCTAAAAGCAGATTTTCGAGCTTTTGACAGAGTAGGAAACCTCGTGTCGCATCCTGCAACTTCTTGAGTTTCACCTCCAGAAGAAACACCCGGGGTAAGGTCATGTCCAGGGTCAGGCTCAGATAGTCCAGTTTTTTGGGCGGAACCACAACACATTTTTGGAAATTCAGTTTCCATCCGAACTCTTGCAAAGTTCGCACTGAAATGTCCAGATTGTCTTTCAGGGCATTCGGAGACTCTGCTCGCAGAAGGAGCTTATCCAGGTAACCCGGGACTGCAATCCCCTTCTGCCTCAGTAAAGCCAACACTGGGGCCAACACTTTTGTAAACACCCAAGGAGCCGAGGCGAGACCAAAGGGTAATGTCACAAATTGATAGTGCTCCTCGCCCACGGCAAAGCGAAGGAAATGCTGATGCCCGACATATATTGGTATATGAAGGAAAGCGTTCTTGATATTGATAGAGGCCATGAAGTCCCTTTGATGAAGGGATGCCACCACTGTGCGAATGGACTTCATTTGAAATTTCTGAACCTGCACAAAGTGGTTCAAAGCCTTGAGATCCAGAACAGGACGGACCTTGCCTTCTTTCCTGGGAACAGTAAACGGGTTTGAATAAAACCTCTGAAAGCGTTCCCATACTAGAACCGGTACAACGACCCCCTATGAGATCAGATCCAGTACCGCCCCAAGAAGACCTTGTAGACGATCTAGGGACAAACGCAGATTAGGAGGAAAGAACCTTGCCTGAGGCAAGGACTGAAAATCCAGGAGGTCCACAGATCCAGAAGCAAAGACGTCCCCCCACCCAATGTACGGGTGAAGGCGCCCCTTCAGGCAGAAGCGGGCTTGTCTGGGGTCCCAGAGGGGCCCACTCTTGACTTACCCAGCCAGAGCCTCTTGGAACCCGCTGCGAGGTTACAGGTGGATTTTGATCCTTGGTCCTTAGATCCCGAAGGACGAAAGAACCGCTTATGGGCCGAGAAAAAAGGACCAGGCTTGGGACAAGTCTCTTTACTCCTGGCAGACTGCGGAAGCAGATTACTTTAATGATCTCCTACATGGAAGTTCCGAACAAGAGGTCTCGATCAGTCAATACCTTCTTGGAAGTCTAGTCCACAGACGAGTATTTCAGCCATATCATGGGGCGCAGAGTCACTGCCGTCACAGACACCCTGCAGGCTAAGGGGGCCACATCCAGAGAGGCATCACAGACATAGTGCAACCCCTGAACCAACTGGTCCACCAACTCCGCCAGGTCAAGAGGAGGTTGTCCACCTTCCAAATGCTGGCGCAGGAGCTTAGCCCATTCCGTTAATGTCTGTGAAACCAAGGTTAAGGCGAACACTGGCCGCAGAATGGAACCGGCCATGGTGAAAAGGTATTGTACCAGATATTATACCAGAGTCCTCCACCGGAAGGAAGGTGGCTTTATTCAACCTGGAAACTTGAGAGTCCACCACAGGTGGTACTGTCAGTTTCTTGAGCAGGGACTCTTCAAACAGATACCTTCTAGCAAAGCGCCTAGGGACCCCGACAGTGTGTTTGGGGGAACCCCACTGACTTGTGACAATGTTGTTGAAATAGGCGGAAAATGGGAATACCTTTGCCGCCTTAGAGGTTCTACGGGTACCAAAGTGCACTGTCGCAGTCGACGCAGTAGTAGCTGCGTCCTCCAATTTTAAAGTTTCCCACACTGATACAATCAATGCATCCCCAGTGCCTTTTCACGGGCGGCTGTAATATCCTCATTATCAGAGCACCCAGGGTGCGTGGACGTAGACCAAGTAGGGTGACTCGCGTCCTTGGTGGCCAAATCCCCCTCAGAATCGGAGGAGGCTGAGGATGCAGGTGAAGGC
Source organism: Pelophylax lessonae (assembly GCF_965119305.1). NCBI lineage: Eukaryota > Metazoa > Chordata > Amphibia > Anura > Ranidae > Pelophylax > Pelophylax lessonae. The sequence continues at coordinate 273,608,800 of NC_138769.1, read as the reverse complement.
GCAGGACACTTTTTACTCGTCCTATTTTGGAAGGTCAAATCTACTTTAGACACCAGTGGCTGCAGGACCACCGTCATAGCAGACAAGGCGGACTGGGACCCTGTAGGTCCCACAGCCTCAGAGAGGAGATCGGGTGGTGACACATGCTCTAGGGATTCCATGGGTTAACTCGAAACTGCCAGCAAAACGTGTAAAATTGCTGTGAAAAATACCAACCACAAGTCCCAGTGCACCAAAATCGCTATAGCAGCAAGACAGCCAAATAACCCACGCAGGGACTCACCACCCCCTTCTCAGATGCGGATGCAGAGTGTCAGGCTGCACACTGTGCGATGATCAGAGAGGAAGTTCATAGAACTGCCACTAGAGGCCCACCGCTGAATCCCCTCTCCATAAACTCCAAAAACATGGATGCCGATTGATAGAAAAGGGAAACTACAAGAAAACGGCCGCTGAACTACACAAACATGGCCACCAATAGATACAGCAGCCATCCACAACAAAATAGAGGCTGCACGCGGCACCCACGTGGCTCCCGGGACCCGCCAAGGACCACCAGGTACATTTGGACAGCAACGGGGGCCGCCGCTAGGGACCCCCACCAGGATCATCCCCCAAAAAGGCTGTGTTTGCGCAGCCCCCGGAAACGTGCCCCCTGCCCCCAGCACCCGCTCGACACCCTCCACCATAAAAATTAGCCATGGCTGCCCAGGGGGGCAGCTAGGTATGGGTGAATGGGGGTGGTCCGCAGAGGGACCCCCAATATTGAGGGGAGCATAAAAGTGTTAAGGAAGGGCACTCTGGGGTCCCACCAACCCAAGCAGGGGCCAACGTCCACCCTGAGGGGCCACTAGAGGGGGGGGACACTAAATACCACACCATGAGACCAAGCGGGCACCACTCCAGGCAGACCACCCACCACCTTGGCAGGGGGGTGTTGCCGACCAGAGGTACGCTGTGACTCAGGTCATAACTAGTATCGTGACCAGGGCTATGTGTCCTCGCAAGACTTTTAACTCGCCGGCCAGCTCTCGTCCAGTGGGGCTATGTCGCAGCCATCCCAGGGCAGAGCTAAGGTTGGTTTGCGCTCGCTGGCCAGACTGGAAAGATCGTAAGGACCTAGGATATCAGTCTGTCGCCCAGTCCGGCAGTTGATTGTAGTTCTCTTAATAAAAAGAAAAATTAGATTAAAAAGGAAAAAACACTAGAACCAGAGATCCCAACAAGGAACTAGATCCTTATGCCTGACTAAGCAGAAGAAAAACTCAAGTCCTATAGCAGGAAGTGGGAGTATACCCCCTTGGACTGCCCTATAGGCATGGTCAAATCTTTTTCCACCTAGTGTCCTACTCCTATGGAGAGCAGCATAAACCCATGGGTCAAGAAGAAAATGGAGCGGTGTCCATCAATGAACGAAAGAGAAATTAGACTTTTTCCTTTTTTTTACTGTATATGTTTTATAGCAGAAAGTTATATTATATATATATATATATATATATATATATATATATATATATATATATATATATACACATATACACACACACACATTTTTTTACTTTTTTTTTTTCCAAAATTGTTGCTTTTTTTTTTTGTTTAGCGCAAAAAATAAAAATGCAGTGGTGATCAAATATCACCAAAAGAAAGCTCCATTTGTGGGGAAAAATAATCACATAAATTTTATTTGGGAACAGCTTTGCATGACCGCGCAATTGTCAGTGAAAGTAACTCAGTGCCGTATTGCAAACAATGGCCTGGTCATGATGGGGGTAAATTTCTGGAGGTCGAGTGGTTAATTAAATGCTGCAGTGCATGTTTGTTTTCATAATACACACACAAATAACCATGCGCTGGAGGACAGTTCTGTGATGAGATAAAATAGTAGATAAATGGTGCTGATCCACACTCAAAACCAATGAGATAAAAAATACAAACACAGGTGGGATAAAAAGCATTACCCCCAGCCAGGCAAAAAACATCAGCTTGCAAAATTAGAATCCAAAAGTCTTGGTTTATTTATTTTATTTTTTTTAAAGTCTTGGTTTATTAACAATACATGCTTCACAATAGCTTTGCCTGCTCTTTATTCCATCCTCCTTTTAGGAACACGGAGTTATCAGACACTTGCACTGGCTCCCTCAAGGTACTGCCATTTTGCCATTTCCAACTGTGTTTCTCTTGTGGTGGCCAGCGTCCTTTATTATCCAGATCCTTTATTGTGAAGCATGTATTGTTAATAAACCAAGACTTTTGGATTCTAATTTTGCAAGTTTTTTTTTTGCCTGGCTGGGGTAGTGCTTTTTATCCCACCTGTGTTGTTTGTATTGTTTTCATAACAGGAGACCATATTTCTACTTTAACCACTTGTCTACTGGGCCCTTTAATCAACTTCCTATCAAGGCCAATTTTTAGTTTTCAGTGCTGTCGCAATATGAAAGAGAATTGCAACACTGTACTTTTTATCATTTTTTTCCCCCACACAAATAGAGCTTTCTTTTGGTGGTATTTAATCAACATTGGATTTTTTTAATTTTTGCTAAAACGAAAAAAAGACCAACAATTTTGAAAAAAAAAAAAAAAAAAAAAGTTTTTCTTAGTTTCTGATATTAAAATTAAGCAAACCGGCAATTTTTCCTCTTATTGATGTGTGCTGATGAGGCAGCACTGATGGGCACTGATGAAGAGGCAATGATGAGGTGGCACCGACTGGCAGCATAGATGGGCACTGTTGATGATCAGTGTCCTCCCAGAACTCGACGACTGTGCTGTAGTCGTCATTTGGCTATAGCGGAGTCGGCAAATGGTTAAGTAGACTTTAACATTAGGCCATGAAAGGACCTATTGTACAAGGATTGATGCTGAAGACATCATTTATTAAGAACATTGGTAACATATACTTACGGTTACAAAAAACAATAAGACAAACTGCTACCAACAATGAAACATAATCATAACACAGGCGAACTAGGTTTAAGTTCTTTCACATTTATATGTTAGGAATAGTGTTTTTACCTTGAAGTTTTGAAAGACGCAAAATCCTTTTACGACGTGACTTAACTTGTGGCTGGGAAACAGACTTTATGTCTTCAGTATTTGTGGCTTGCCAGTTGTGTTTGATTCTAAGAGCCTTTTCTTTCCTGATTTCTTCTAGGGTTTTAATTTGAACTTTTTCCACTGGCTGTGAATTTGCCTTTGTCCCCTTTAAACTGACAGAACTGCTGGGAACAATATCAGTGCGGTGTGATGATTTAATCCCTCTTTCATAAAAATGATTCCAAATAATGCCAGCTTGGCCTCTCTGCTTTTTTCCCAATTCCAGCAAATTCTTATCTTCAAAGTTTTGATTTGTCTGCAAATCCCTACCTAGTTTGCAGTCAGTCTTGTTTACTTTATTTTCATCTTTCTGTGCTCCATCTTTCAGTTGCCTCAGTTTCTTTTCTGCCTGTATTTCATGTAATGATTTGACATGAATAACAGGCTGGGGCTTGATGAAAATATGTTTTTTTAAAAAGAAACAGTCTTCACTTTTGATAGGCCGACACTTAAGTTGTTGCTCCTGTCTTTGACTGGCCTTTTCCTGTTGGATTTCTTGAAGAGTCTTAATATGGAAGTCTGTAGTTGGGTTAGCAGCTCTCTCTGCAGAAAGATAAGCCATCAGTAAAATGTTTATTAAAGTTAAGCTTCAGGCAGATGTAAAAGAAACCAAATGAATGCAACTAAGTATTCTTTATAACACCATTATATTTCTTTTAATTAAGTATCTGCATTGGACCTGGTATCGACTTCTTGCAGTCCACTTTACACAGACAAAGTGAGCACAAGGAACAACCTCAGGAGAAACAAAAAGAAAGCCAACAAATAAAGGAAAAGCCAAAAGCCTACAGCACCTGGTATTCCCAGGCGGTCTCCCATCAAGGTACTAACCAGGCCCGACCCTGCTTAGCTTCCGAGATCAGATGAGATTGGGCGTGTATAGGGTGATGTGGCCGTAGGCGATCACCACTGCCACCCTCGACCCCTTTGAACCTGGCCATGGCAAGATGGCACCTCAGGAGAAACAAAAAGAAAGCCAACGAATAAAGGAAAAGCCAAAAGCCTACAGCACCTGGTATTCCCAGGCGGTCTCCCATCCAGGTACTAACCAGGCCCGACAATCCCCTGTAAATTGAATGCAAACAGTGGACCAAGTCTCACAGAGAAGACCCTGTAAAGGAGGAAAATGGGATTTTGATGTGCCCAAATGCATCGAGTGAAATACTAATTATAAAAAATATATATACAAATTTCATTAAATTCCATTATAAAAACAACACATTAAGATACAATATCTAAAAGGTGTATTGCAGCACATTCTACAATGTGATGGATCGACATGTTTCACCCATGATTTGGGCTTCCTCATGATTCAGATGTGTAGCAAGCTTTCTCATAGAGTATATATACTCCTTAAATAAAAACACCAAGCTATAGTTCATCGGCCAAGCCACAAAACCTATAATTCTATACTCAAAAGTATAAAGTACGTATACACAGGGAGGAGGAGCTCACAGGCCCCTGCAGAGAAAAACTACCCACTCAGCCATTTTGCTGCTAGCAGGGACACTGGTGCCTGCAATGAGGTTAATTTTTTGCTATTATTGGACATGTAGCTTTAGCCATAGGTGGTGTTTGGTAGCTATAGGTTTTTTAAACTTTGTGATATTTGCACTTAATGCTTAATTGCATTCATTCCTGTTTGGAGCTCATCCAGTAGGGATCGAAAGTTTGGGCACCCCAGGTAAAAATTTGTATAAATGTGCATAAAGAAGCCAAGGAAAGATGGAATAATATCCAAAAGGCATCAAATTACAGATTAGACATTCTTATAATATGTCAACAAAAGTTAGATTTTTCTTTCCATCATTTACACTTTCAAAATGACAGAAAACAAAAAAATGGTGTCTGCAAAAGTTTGGGTACCCGGCAGAGTTAATATCTTGTTCTGCCCCCTTTGGCAAGTATCACAGCTTGTAAACGCTTTTTGTAGCCAGCCAAGAGTCTTTCAATTCTTGTTTGAGGTATCTTTGCCCATTCTTCCTTACAAAAGTCTTCCAGTTCTTTAAGATTTCTGGGCTGTCTGTCACGCACTGCTCTTTTAAGGTCTATCCATAGATTTTCAATTATGTTGAGGTCAGGAGATTGTGAAGGCCATGGCAAAACCTTCAGTTTACGCCTCTTGATGTAATCCCCTGTGGATTTCGAGGTGTGTTTAGGGTCATTATCCATTTGTAGAAGCCATCCTCTCTTTAACTTCAGCTTTTTCACAGATGGCATCAAGTTACCATCCAAACTTTGCTGAAATTTTATTGAATCCATTTTTACTTCTACTCGTGAGATGTTCCCTGTGCCACTGGCTGCAATACAACCCCAAAGCATGATTGATCCACCCCCATGCTTAACAGTTGGACAGAGGTTCTTTTCATTAAATTCTGTGACCCTTCTCCAAACGTACCTTTGCTCATTCCGGCCAAAAAGTTCAATTTTAACCTCATCGGTCCACAGAACTTGTTTCCAAAATGCATCAGGCTTGTCTATATGTTCATTTGCAAAAGTTCAAATGCTGATTTTTGTGATGAGGACGTAGAAGAGGTTTTCTTCTGATGACTCTTTAATGAAGACCATATTTGTACAAGTATCTCTTTATAGTGGAATAGTGTACCACAACTCCAGTGTCTGCCAGATCTTTCTGGAGGGATCGTGCAACATGGGTTTTGAATTGTTTTTCTTACAATCCTGCGAGCTGTTCTGTCTGATATTTTTCTTGGTCTTCCAGATCTTGCCTTAACTTCCACTGTTCCTGATGACTGCCATTTCTTAAATACATTCTGAACAGAGGATATTGACATCTGAAAACGCTTTGCTATCTTCCTATAGCCTTCTCTAGCTTTGTGAGCGTCAACTATTAACTATTTTCAGTTTCAGTTTTCTAGACAACTGCTTAGAAGATCCCATGGTGCTGATTGTTGGGGCAAGGTCAGATGAGTCTGGGCATTTAAAACCTTTGAGATTGACATCACCTGGTCTTCCCAGACGATGATTGAGAACAATCCATGACACTGGCAGGTCTCAGCCTTGCAAAGGGGGCAGTGCATGCTATAAATTCTACAGGGTGCCCAACTTCTGCAGACACCATTTTTTTGTTTTCTGTCATTTTGAAAGTGTCAATGATGGAAATAAAATCTAACTTTTGTTGACATATTATAAGAATGTCTAATCTGTAATTTGATGCCTTTTGGAGATTTTTCCATCTTTCCTTGGCTTCTTTATGCACATTAATACAAATTTTTACCTGGGGTGCCCAAACTTTCGATCCCCACTGTACATACTTTATACTTTTGAGTATACCATTATAGGTTTTGTGGCTTGGCCGATAAAACTATAGCTTGGTGTTTTTATTTAGGGTGTATATATACTCTTTGAGAAAGCTTGCTACAAATCTGGATCCTGAGGAAGCCCAAATCATGGGTGAAACACCTTGATCCATCACATTGTAGGATGTCCTGCAATACACATTTTAGATATTGTATCTTCATGTGTTGTTTTTATTAGCTTGTCTTTAATAAAATTTATATATATTTTTTAGAATTTATTTTTCAATCAATTGATGCTTTGGGGCAAATTAAAATCCCCATTTTCCTCGCCTACAGGGTCTTCCCTGTTAGACTTTGTCTACTGTTTGTAACAAATAGAATAAATAAATAGAAAACCTCCATATACAGTGAGTGAAAAAAGCATTTGATCGCCTGCTGATTTTGTACCTTTGCCCACTGAAGAAATGATCAGTCTAATTTTAATGGCAGGTTTATTTTAACAGTGAGACAGAAAAACGACAAAAAAATATCCAGAAAAACGCATTAAAAAAAAAAAAAAGTTATAAATTGCATTTTAATGAGTGAGATAAGTATTTGACTCCCTACCAATCCGAAAGATTTCTGGCTCCCAGGTGTCTTCTATATAGGTAACAAGCTAGGATTAGGAGCATCCTCTTAAAAGCAGTGCTCCTAATCTCAGCTTTTTTACCTGTATAAAATACACCTGTCCACAGAAGCAATCAATCAGATTACAATCTCACCACCATAGCCAAGACCAAAGAACTGTCCAAGGATGTCAGGGACAAGATTGTAGACATACACAAGGTTGGAATGGGCTACAAGACCATCGCCAAGCAGCTTGAAAGGGTGACAACAGTGGGTGTGATTATTTGCAAATGGAAGAAACACAAATAACTGTCAATCTCCTTCGGTCTGAGGCTCCATGCAAAACCAGACCTCATGGAATTTCAATGATCATGAAAACGGCGAGGAAACAGCTCAGAACTACACGGGAGAATCTTGTCAATGATCTCAAGGCAGCTAGGACCATAGTCACCAAGAAAACAAATTAGTAACACACTAGGCCGTGAAGGACTAAATCCCTGCAACGCACACAGGGTCTACCTGCCCAAGAAAGCACATGTACAGGCCAGTCTGAAGTTTGCTAATGAACATCTGAATGATTCAGAGGAGAACTGGGTGAAAGTGTTGTGGTCAGATGAGATCAAAATCAAGCTCTTTAGTATCAACACAACTCCCTGTGTTTGGAGGAGGAGGAATGCTGCCTATGACCTCATTAACATCATCCCAACCTTTAAACATGGAGGTGGAAACATCATTCTTTTGGGGCTGTTTTTCTGATAAGGGGACAGGACAACTTCATCTAATCAAAGGGACAGGGCCATGTACCGTCAAATCTTAGGTGAGAACATGCTTCCCTCAGCCAGGGCATTGAAAACTGGTCATGGATGGGTATTTCAGAATGACAATGACACAAAACACATAGCCAAGGCAACGAGTGTGAGTAAGAATAAGCACATTAAGGTCCTGGAGTGCCTTAGCCAGTCTCCAGACCTTAATCCCATAGAAAATTTGTGGAGGGAGCTGAAGGTTCAGGTTACCAAACGTCAGCTTTGAAACCAAAATGACTTGGAGACGATCTGCAAAGAGGAGTGGGACAAAATCCCTTCTGAGATGGGTACAAACCTGGTGGCCAACTACAATCACTGATTGCCAACAAGGGTTTTGCCATCAAGTACTAAGTCATGTTTTGAGAAGGGGTCAAATATTTATTTCACTCATTAAAATGCAAACCAATTTATAACCTTTTTGAAGTTTTACAAAAAGTTTTTTTTTTTTTTTGCATTTTCTAGATTTTTTTTTTTTTTTGTTATTCTGTCTCTCACTGTTAAAATAACCTACCTTTAAAATTATAAACTGATCATTTTTTTTGTCAGTGGGCAAACGTGCAAAACCAGCAGGGGATAAAAAAAATAAAATAATGTAGTTTATACAGAGGAAGGCAAAAGCAAAAAAAAAAAAAAACCCTATAAAGCATGGTCCAATTTGCAAAAGTGGGGGAAAAAAATAAATTCCTTCCTGAATTAATAGTCTCTGGTGTTATTACCTATAATTGCTAACATCCGGTTATATTCTGTGCATTTAAGAAAGAAGCTGGCTCTTTTTTGAAACAATCTACAGAACTGGCCAGAAATAGTTTGTGAAGGAGTCTATTCCCAATTTTAACAGCTCTTACTGTGAAGAAGCCTTTCCCTATGTGGAAGTTAACCTGTTAAAGACAAGGCATTTTCTGGCACTTTTTGTTTAGAACCCCCCTAAACATTATAAACATTAAAGCAGAGGCCCTAAAAACAATAAATTGGTGGGTTTTGCAAATGTTTTTTTATGTCACACGGTATTTGCGAAGCGGTTTTTCAAATGCAGATTCTTGGGGGAAAATCAACACTTTTTTTAGTTTCAATACATTTTTATTCGAGAATAGCAAGTACAAGCAACAACTGAAATGGTACAGAAATTAAAACTGTTACAGTTATATTTGAAACATGTAATACAGCATATTGGGGTGGGTGTGAAGCAAACAATGCATATATATAGTATCCAGGAATAAGTCAGAGCAAGTGGAACCACTCCTCAACCCAGAAAAGCCTAAAAAGGGGGTTACCAGCTAAGGGGTAACGGGGCGACCCCCCCAACGGCCGGGCGCTACCCTCGAGACACCCCAAAAGGGAGCAATCTGTGCCTCTGAGGAAGCGCACCAAACTTCTATTACTGAACCGTGTGGTATCCATGGAGGAGCGTGCCATCAGCAGATTTACCTGGAACCCCAAAGTCGCCAGAGCAGCTGATATGGGTGCCAGGGGAGAGGATTCAGGTGTACCCGAAGTCCCCACCAGGTCTGCGGGGGATTTATTACCACGGGAGACCATTTTTGCCTTTAATGAAAAAAGGGACGCTGGCCCTTTAAATTGCTCCCCCCCCCCCCGCAACTGCACCAACTGAAAGAGCCCCTTGGGAAAAAACACTAGCAAAAAAAGAATTGGATTTAGTCAAATAATGGCCGAGATATAAGCAAAAATCCCCAGCCTTTGAGCACATTTTTCACAGGATAAAAATGGAGAAGGAGGAAGTGACCTCACAGAGCTAGAGGCCAGCCCTCGAGCCCAGAGAAAAGGTGCCTATTGAAAGTCAATGACAAAAGTCACAGGGAAAATGGCCGCTTGCCCTTACTAGGCATGTTGCCCACATCCAAGATGACGCCGACCGGGAGCTAGAGCAGAATTCACACATGGCTGCTGTGTTACACAGAGCTTAGAATCTGCAAACCACTAAAGTGGCGGCCGCTCCAAACGGCTGCAAAATAAATGCACCAAACACATTTCTGGCTATCAGCAAGGACCCCAGGGAGACCCCCACAGCATTCCCATGCAGTGCCCCCAGCGGGGGCAGGTAGGGGAGGGAAAACCACAACCTGGCCAGAAGAGGGATCCTACAGAGACCGCCAGCCCTGCTATCCCCTAGGAGTGGGCCCACAACTCCCCAAACGTCCCCAGGGACAAGGGGGTTCAGTACTCACCAGTCCAGCAGCAGGCTGGAAAAATGGGAGACCTCCCACCCTAAGTGGGGGTGCCGTCAGCCATGGAGAGACGTTGGCAACACGCGGGCGATCCTGGTTGAGACATCCTCTGCGAAGTGCAGCTCCGGTGGCTCGTCCCCATATGGAGGGGCACTGTCGTTGCGAGGCCTGGGAATACCAGTAACCTGTGACGCTCATTGGCAGGCTGTGACTCCATAAGGATCTATGATACCCAGTCCGAGGCCCAGCTCTGCAGTCACTTGTTGTCCTCCAGGAAAGGAATCCCTGACTAACTAGTGATAGTGAGAAGAAATAAAAATCTAGTGTGTAAAGAGAAAACACTTAAATTCAGAGAAAAAAAATAAGAAAGCCTAGACGCTAGGTAATAGCAGGAAAAGACCTAAAGCTCTGCTCCTGATGCTAGGCAGCTTGAAACTGAAGTAATATCAGATTGAGTTCTGGTAATGGCTGAGGGATGGCCCCCTAGTGGCGTGATGAGGTACAAAAGTTTTTTGTTTTTCAACTGATAATCAATTATCTGCCTAGCCTGCTCCTGCAGAGTGCGCCATTACCCATTAGTGAAGGCTAATACCATCGGGCGGCGACTCTCAGAGGACGTAAGAGAAATAACAATTTAGGGAAGCTGACCATTTTGTATAAGTGGCACCTGCCAAACAGTGAGAGAAGGAAATCTTTTTTTTTTTTTAACAATCAAGTTTATTGAAAACATGAAGTACAGTACAAATATGAAAACAGGTTGTATGCAGAGGTACACACATGTCCAACAGTGCAAAAACTATTGCATCAAAAAGCTTGAAAAAACTGACGTAGTGAAACATTTGAAGCAGTCAATAGTCATATGTAAAGTACAGGAGATTAAACAAATAGTGCATAAGCATATGAAAAAAATACTAATAGAAACATTATGATTCTGGGATCAAACAAGACATACAAACAATTAGCTCTAGAAAGGATCGGATCTGTAAAACAGGGGAGACATGGCGTCCTCAGGATCCAAAGCTCAGCATTCATTCAATCCTACTGAGCCAGCAGGAATAGTAGGAGTTGAGTCTATCATAGCTAAAGCCCGCAGAGCTGCAATAATCCTACTACTGTGCAGGGCTGAAGGGTAAATCAAGTTGACATTACCAGGATTAAGAGTACAGCATGAGGTGGAGTAGGAAAAGAGTGAGAAGAAAGATAGGTCAAGAGGGGTGAGGAGGATGGGGAGCCGGCTCAGGGTAAACCTGAGAAAGATAAGGCATGTTGCGGGGAAGTCTGGAATTCTAGCCAGGCATTCCAGCAGGAAAGGAATCTGGGAATTATGTCGGTTGCCAGGGCGCTTACCCTTTCCATTTCACAAATTTCTGAGACTTTCCTCAGCCAATCAGGGACAGAGGGGACAGAGGTGGATTTCCAGTGCAAGGGGATGAGGGACCTGGCCACATTAATGAGATGGATGAGCAAGGAGTTCTTGTAGTTGTGGAGTGGTATGGAGCTTAGGTGCAGTAGGCAGAGTTCAGGAGAGAGGGTAACTTCCTCATCGACAATGGACGAGCACAGCATCTGGATTTTTTGCCAGTAGTTGGAAATGGGCGGGCAGGACCACCAAATGTGGATTAAAGTGCTTTTCTCTCGGCTGCATCTCCAACAGGTATCATCAGCAGTAGGGTACCATCTCTTAACTTTATCAGGTGTGGCATACCACTGCGAAAGGAGTTTATAAGCAGTTTCCTGCATTTTCGTGCTTAGTGAGCACTTGTGCGAAAGCTTACATACTCGTTTCCATTGAACCTCAGAAATAGGAGTGTTCAACGAGGAGCTCCATCTCTCCCTGAATCTGTCCTGCCTAGAATCAGTATGTTTCTGTAGCCATGCATAAGTCAAGGAGATAGTCTTCTCAACTCGATCTCCAAAATGACAGCAGTGTTCAAAGTCACTTAAAGGTCTACTCACTGGGAGTCTTCTGTTGTGTGATGTAAGGTAGCTACGTGCCTGAAAATAGGACCAGAGGGGTATTCTCCGTTTTTTGGTGAGCTGTGTAAAGTCCATCATTTGCTTAAAAACACTGCCTACAAAACAGTCCTTGGCCAATATTGGGTCTAGTGTGTTCTTCAGGAAAGCGGGGTTATTCAAACCCGGTGCGAACTCTGGGTTATATGCCAGTGGGTTCAGGGGACCTGGTGAGGAAGAGATATCATAGCTTTGAGCAATGGTATGGAACATCTTCAAATTGGGGCCTATGAGAGGGTGTGTCAGTAATGTTTTAGGGCAGGATATGGCAGGGATCCAGGGGGAATATGCCAATGGACCCAGTGAGAATGAATTTTCAACCTGTATCCAGTCTTTCGATAGGGCATGGCAATTCCAGTCAATAATTCTGGAGAGATGAACAGCCCAATAGTAGTGCTTGAAATTGGGTAAGCCCATACCCCCAAAGGATTTGGATTTAGTCATCGTATCAAAATGTACCCGGGTTTGTTTGCGATTCCAGATAAATTGTATCTGAAGCGATCATAGTTTCCGAAAGAAATAGGAAGGGATGGCAATAGGAAGGGCCTGTAGTAGGTATAGGAGCTTCGGCAGAGTTATTTTAATGATGGCCGCTCGGCCGAACCAGGAAAAAAATCTGGGCATCCAACCTTGTAATTCCTTTGTAATGGAAGCAAGGAGAGGAGGATAGTTGTGTTCGAATAAGTGTTTGGGATGTTGGGTTAGTTGTACTCCCAGGTATTGTATGCTTGTGCGTTTCCATTTAAATGTGCAATTTAGTTGGATACTACTCAACTGCTGCGCAGACAGGGTTAGATTCAAGGCTTCAGATTTGTGGTAATTAATCAGCATGTTAGACATATAGCCGTAAATCTCAAACATGTCCAACAAATTGGGGATCGAGGTGGCCGGGAGAGAGACATAGAATAAAAGGTTGTCCGCGTAAGCGGCAATCTTATGCTCCCTACCCTCCACCACGATGCCCCTGATGGAAGAGTGCAAGTTAATTGTACGAATAAAGGGTTCTAGGGACAGGATGAATAGAAGGAGTGAAAGTGGGCAGCCCTGGTGTGTACCATTGCAAATGTGGATCGGCTCCGACAAGGCGCCGTTCACCTTGACCTGAGGGATTTGTGTACAATCTGTGATCCAAGCAAGCATGTGATCTCCCATTCCCACGTGTCTACAGGTCGCGAACATAAAATCCCAGGCCACTCTGTCGAAGGCCTTCTCCGCGTCCGTAGACAGGAGAAGGCCTCCGACACCGTCCAGGTGGAATCTGTGAATTAAGCTAATTGATTTCAAGACATTATCGCGAGCCTCGCGACCAGGCATGAAGCCCGCCTGCTCCAGGCCTATTAATATTGGGAGTAAGGACCTGAGACGGGTAGCAATGAGTTTGGCTAGCAACTTAAGATCTAGGTTCAAAAGGGAAATAGGCCTGTAATTTGGGCATTCGGGGGGTCTTTGTTGGGTTTTGGGATGACTGTGATGTGGGCTTGCGTAAAAGAAGGGGGGACTGAGCGTTCAGAGAGAAGGGAGTTTAGGGCGGTGAGAAGAGGCGTAGAGAGCTGGTCAGTGAAAGTCTTGTAGTAATGGCCCGTGAATCCATCAGGACTGGGGCTTTTGTTGGATTTAAGCGATTTAATCGCGGCCAGAAGTTCCGCGGGCGAGAAGGGGCTTTCTAGGGACTCTACTTCCGAATCAGGTAATCTGGGGAGTTTGCTGTTGTGGAGGAATTCCCGGATAAGGGACGGCCTATCTCCGTGTAGTGCGGCTGATTTGTGACGTGCCGGGATGTTGTAGAGATTGGAGTAAAACTCCTGGAAATGCTGAGCTATTAGGCGCATGTCTCTGTCTAGATTCCCTTGTTTATTTTTGATAGCGGGGATGTTAGAGGCCAATTGGGCATCTTTCAAAGTCCTGGCCAGGAATTTCCCAGCCTTATCGCCTTGTTCGTAGTAAATGTGCTTACGGTAGAATAGTAAACACCTAGCTTTTGCATCGAGTAGTTGTCTTAGATCTTTCCTAGCAGAGATGAGAGCTTGAAGAGTGTCAGTCACCAGGGATTGTTTATGTGTGGCCTCCAGATCCAAGATCAGTCGTTTGTTTCTCAGTCTGTTTTTTTACGTCTGGCTCCCCACATTATGAGCATCCCCCTAATAGTGCATTTGTGGGCTTCCCAGACATTCATAGGGACCACTGTAGACTTTGCATGGACCTCAAAAAACAGGTCCAGCTCTTTAGAGATATGATCCCGAATAAGGGGGTCAGCCAACAACGCGGGGTTCAGACGCCAATTGAAGACCTTCCCTGAATCCTTTGGTCTGATGTTGAGAGTCAATGAGATAGGGGCATGATCCGATATGGTCTGGTTGCCAATATGTGAGGCGGTCAAATCCGGTAGATCCTGTTGGGAAACATACAAAAAGTCGATGCGAGAATATTTGGAATGTACTGGTGAATAATACGTTTAATCTTTGGCGTCGGCATGCAAGGCTCTCCAGGAGTCCACTAAGGTAAGCGACCCCAGCAGAGTCTTAAGTCTTTTCAGGGTCCTACATTTTATGCAGGAGTGACCATTGGAAGTGTCTAGGAGTGAGTTCAGGGGTACATTGAAATCTCCCCCTAGAATAACGCAACCCTCCCCAACCCATTTCAGCTCATCTATCACCCTCTGACAGAAGGAGACATGGGCAGAGTTGGGGAAATAGACATTAGCAAGGGTCAATGGCCTACCAGCTAAGGCACCTTTCAGGAGTAGATAACGGCCTTCAGGGTCCTCCAGCTGATGTGTGAGCTCAAATGGTGTTTCTTTATGTATCAAGATGGACACTCCCTTGGCCCTGTTCACAGGAGAGGTCGCATGGAAGGCTCTAGGGAATTGTCTGGTGCTTAGGTGAGGAATGGACCTGGCACGGAAATGCGTTTCCTAAAGAAAAACAAAGGCAGGTTTCACCTTACCTAAAGCTCTAAGGATGGATGATCTCTTCTCTGGAATATTAAGTCCTCTGCAATTGAAAGAGAGTACCGTGGGAAAACATGATGTGAATATGTCGGGTGGTGTATAGTGCGTGGAGAATTCCAGGTCACTCACCAATCCAGGATGGATGGGTCCAGGCCAATTGCAGAAAATCGACAGAAATACCGTGGTGGAACCTGGCAAAGTCAGAAGAGAGGGCCAGAACCAAACTTCCGTAGTTTCACTCCCAGCCGGCTGCAATGGAAGGAACAGGGAAGAGGGGGAGAGGATATAGGAAGAAAAGGAGCAGTAGCAAGGGGGGTAGGAAGATAAGAAATCAGAGGCAAAACTGGATGTGAGATAGCAAACAATCTAATGCATTATGCAGCAAAATCTCTTATAATAGTAACAACGCCTAACAGTGGGGGACACTGTAGGCGGTCAAAAAGGTAGTCCGATATGAACCAACAGGTGAAAGGACTAATGCAATCCGCATACATTTCAGACTACTGATTTGTGAGGTGAGTGGGAGGAACAGTCAGTGAGGTATCACTAAAACCTAAAAACAGAGAATACCATCACGAACCGAGCCCAAAAAAAATTGATTTTTCTAAGATCTTACCGTAAAATCCTTTTCTCTTAAGCTCATTGACAGACGCAGTCCTCTTGATTAATATCAAATTGGGTTATACTGCCATCTACAGGAGTAGGAGAAGAAAACGTTCTGGCCACACCTTAGGGGCAGTCCCAGAGGGTATATCCTCTCTCTCTCTCTGCTACAGGATGTCAGTTATGTCACAAAGCAGTGTCAGAGGATTTAACCCAACCCAACTCAAGATAGAGGGAAGGGTACTGCGTCTGTCAATGAGCATAAGAGAAGGATTTTACGGTGAGATCTTACAAAAATCCATTTTTCTCTGTCGCTCATTGACAGACGCAGTCCTCTTGATTAATATCAAATTGGGACGTCCCAAAGCAGTGCCACAAATGAGGGGTGGGATAACAGAAATCAAAATTCAAATCCAGAAGGCCCAACCGGTGCCGACTAGAAGTCTTAAAGGCTCATTAGACAAAAGGATGAGACTCAACTGAAAACCCAAAAGAAAAAAACCCTCGAGGTAGACCAACGTTCTCCTCAAATTGCGGCCTGCAGAACCTTGCGGCCAAAAGAGGCATCCGCCGATGCCATCACATCAACTTTATAAAATTTTGTAAAGGTATGAACCGACGACCAGGTAGCCACCTTGCAAAGCTGAACCACTGACGCCTGATGGCGGAAGGCCCAGGAAGCACTAAGCGCCCGAGTGGAGTGTGGCTTAACAGGGAACTGAGGATTCCGACCCTTAATAGAATAAGCCTGTACCACCGTCTGTCTGATCCATCTGGAGATAGTCGTGGCAGATGCAGGCAACCCCTTTTTGGGGCCATCCGTGATCACAAAAAGTGAATCTGTCTTACG
Organism: Pelophylax lessonae; assembly: GCF_965119305.1. Lineage (NCBI taxonomy): Eukaryota > Metazoa > Chordata > Amphibia > Anura > Ranidae > Pelophylax > Pelophylax lessonae. The sequence continues at coordinate 273,592,442 of NC_138769.1, read as the reverse complement.
AAACGAGTTTTCAAGTATACCCTGATTGCCCGAACCACATCCAAGGAATGTAACACAAACTCCCGAGGATGACTGGGCTTAGGACACAGGGAAGGTAACACAATATCTTCATTCAGATGAAACTCTGAAACCACTTTAGGAAGGAAGGATGGATTCGGACGAAGAACCACCTTATCCCTATGAACCACCAGATATGGGGAACGACAAGATAATGCGGCCAGTTCTGACACCCTGCGTGCAGAAGTGATGGCCACCAAGAAGGCCACCTTCTGGGATAACGTAAGCAAGGGAATCTCCCTAATATTTTCAAAGGGAGGTTTCTGAAGAACCGACAACACCAAATTAAGATCCCAGGGCGGCAAGGGTGCGTGCACCGGCAGAGCCAGGTGCCGCACCCCCTGGATGAAATTCGGCACCAAGGAATGAGTAGCCAAAGGCTTCTGAAAGAAGATTGCTAACGCTGAAACCTGACCCTTGATAGTACTCAAGGCCAGCTTCTGCTCAACCCCCTGTTGCAGAAAAGCCAAGATTCGGGTCACCGAATAGGCAAGTGGAGGAAATCCAAGGGATTCACACCACGCAATATAAGACTTCCATGTGCGATGATAGACTTTTCTGGAAGTCGCTTTCCTTGCTTTAATTAGAGTAGGAATGACTGAAGCTGACAAACCCTTGTCCTTCAGCACCTGGGTCTCAACAGCCAGGCCGTTAAAGCCAGCGATCGTACAGCAGGATGGAAGATCGGTCCCTGAGACAGCAGGTCCTCCCTGAGAGGAAGTCGCCACGGGACGTCCGCGATCAGTCTGACAAGGTCGGCATACCAGGCCCGACGGGGCCAATCCGGAGCCACCAGGATGACTGGAATTCCCTCCACCTCTATCCTGCGAAGAAGTTTAGGCAGCAACTTGAGAGGAGGGAAGGCATACAGTAGCTGATACTGCCCCCACGGGGCGACCAGTGCGTCTGCAGCGTCTGCTAGAGGATCGCGGGAGCGAGCTACAAACCTCTGCACCTTCCTGTTGAGCCGAGATGCCAACAGATCCACATCCGGGGTGCCCCAACGAAGGCACAGTTGGTGAAATAATTCTGGATGAAGAGACCATTCCCCTTGATCCAGAATCTGACGGCTGAGATAATCTGCCTGCCAATTTTCCACCCCCGGAATGAATACCGCGGAGAGAGCTGGAACAAACCGTTCCGCCCAATGAAGAATGCTGGCCACTTCTATGGCCGCCAGAGCACTCTTGGTGCACCCTTGGTGATTGACGTAAGCCACGGCCGAGGCATTGTCCGACTGGATCCGAACCGGGCTGCCCCGGGAACTGCTCGGTCCAGTGAATCAGACAAAGTCTGATCGCTCTCAGTTCCAACACATTTATCGGTAACCTGGATTCTTCCAGGGACCAAAGTCCCTGAGCAGATAATCTGCAGAGAATTCCTCCCCATCCGGATAGACTGGCATCCGGGGTTACAATCGTCCAGTATATCGTAAGAAACGACTTCCCCTGGCTGAGCATCGGAGACCGAAGCCACCAGACCAGAGACTCCCTGGTCCGCTTGCTCAGCCGGATCCGATTGTCCAGGGAATCGGGATTCCGATTCCATTTGAGAAGAATCTCCTTTTGAAGGATTAGGCTATCAGACTGGGCAAACGGTACTGCCTCGAAAGAGGCCACCATCAGTCCCAGGACCCTAATGCAAGTCCGAAGGGAAGGCCAGTTGACGGACAGCAACATCTGAATCGTTGACTGAATCTTCTGGAGTTTCTCTGCAGGGAGAAACACTTTTGCTAGGGATGTGTCTAAAATTAGACCCAGATATTCCAGCCTCCTGGTGGGAACCAGGGATGACTTCTGCAGGTTCACCAGCCACCCGAACTCTTGCAAAGAGATCATAGTGATCTCCAAATCTAGCAACAGAGCCTGCGGAGATTCCACATGAAGAAGATCGTCTAGGTAACCTAGAATCGATATGCCCCGCTGAAGACCCGAGAAGCAGTGGCGAGACCAAAGGGTAACGCCGCAAACTGATAATGGCTCTCTCCTACGGAAAAGCGAAGAAAACGCTGTCCTGCAAAGATGGGAATATGAAGATAGGCATCCTTGATGTCTATGGACGCCAGAAAATCCCCCTGTCGCAGGGAGGCCACTACTGTGCGCATGGACTCCATCTTGAATTTTTGTACCCGGACAAAATGATTGAGTGCTCTTAAGTCCAGAATTGGACGCACTTTGCCCTCTTTTCTGGGTATTGTGAATAGGTTCGAATAGAACCCCTGAAAACGTTCTGTCCAAGGAATGGGAACTACCACTCCTTGTTGCATCAAATCGGTTACTGCCCCCCGCAAAGCTTTTAAGCGATCCGGGGATAGTCGAATATTGGAAGGGAAGAATCGCACTTCCACAGTGATCGAAACTCGATCTTGTATCCTGACCGTATGACCTCGCGAACCCATTTGTCCTGGATTCTGGAAAGCCATGGATCCGGAAACCGGTGAAGACGTCCCCCCACCCCAGAGATGGGTGGGGCCGCACCTTCAGGCTTTAGTGGTTTTATCTTCAGCTCTGGGAGAGCTGGACTTTTGTTTACCCGACCAGCGCGCTTTGAAACCCCCTGGAGGGGCTTTGGAGGGCTTTGCCTTATCGCCCACCCCAGCGGAACGAAAAAACTTTTTAAGAGCGGAATAGGAAGGTCCCCGTCTGTGACAAGGTCCTTTACCCTTAGCAGTCTGTGGCAAAAAAGTGCTCTTGCCCCCAGTGAGATCCTTAATATTCTCATCCAAGGTGGCCCCAAATAGGCGATTCCCTTGAAAGGGAAGATTAGCCAAGGCTTTTTTGGAACCTTGATCCGCCGACCAGCACTTTAACCACAATACACGCCTGAGGACCACTGCTGAAATCGATGCCCGCCCCAACAATGGAGTGGCGTCCAGAGCGGCGTCACAGACAAACTGTAGCCCTTGTATCATCTGCTCCAGCAAATCCGATACTGCCGGGGGGATACTTCTCCCCTCTAAGTCACGGCGTAACAACTTGGTCCATTCTGTCAATGTTTGTGAAACTAAACCAATGGCAACCACTGGCCTAAAGGCTGACCCTATCAGGGAAAAAATGAAGCGAGATAAAGCTTCCACCTTACGATCCACCGGATCCCTAAAGGACGGAGCGTCCTCCAATGGGATAACAGTGGCTTTATTTAGTCTGGAAATCGGTGAATCCACCAATGGTGGTACCGTCCATTTTTTAAGGAGGGATTCCTCAAACGGATAGCGCCTAGCAATGCGTTTGGAAACACCAGGGGTACGTTTTGGACGACCCCATTCCTCTTTAATTAGATTACCAAAACACTTGGGCAAGGGAAACACCTTCGCCATTTTGGTAGTACCAAAAGGAATTTCAGTATCAGCTACCTCTGCCGGTGTAACCTCAAGACTTAAGGTTTCCCGGACAGACACAACTAGTGCATCCACCAACGCTTCTTCTTGTGCTATGGCGGAGGCATAAACGTTCCGAGACACAAGCCCCAGAAGAGGGACCTGCAGCTGCAGTGACAGGCTCAGAATCTGTATCTGAAGTGTCCGATGAAATTGGGGTAGGCGGGGGTCGCTTTCTTGCCCCCCGTCCCTGACAGGCCACCTCCACCTGGGATACAAAAGACTCCAAAACCGCTGAAAATGCATCAATAGTAAGTGGGGAACTGGAGGGTCCTGCGGCCACCTCGAGGGGATCAGGTGGGGATACATGTGTGGCAGGGTCCATGACTAATCCAAGAACACTTGCCAGCAAACAAGAATTGCAAAAGAAAAAAACTTTTTTTTTTTTTTTAGTGTGTAATCCCCCAGCGCAACAGCGCCCCTCAGTGTTACCTGCTTCGGACCCCCACAGAGAGAGAGAGAGACCCCAAGGGCTCACCACCTGATGCACAGAAGCTTCTATCCAACTGCTCTCAGCACTGTCCTTACAGACAGGAAGTCTTGTGGATCGTTTTCCCGGGAAAAGGAGGCGGCTCCGCCCCTTTACACGCCTTCCGGCGCTGCCCCTGCTACTCCTCGAGGTAGCTGGGCATATCAAAAATGGCCGCCCCCATGCAGGAGACACCAGGCTACGCCAAAATGGCAGCCCCGCATGACCTGCGGGAGGATGGAGGCGGCCTGCGGCCTGTGGAAAGATGGCGGCGGCCTGCTAAATCGTGCGGCCTGCGGGAGGATGGCGGCGGCGGATGGCGGTAGTCCATGTAACTGCATTCTATGCATAATGTATGCTTGATCATATCACCCTCTTACATGACCATTTCAAATAGTAGCGCCAGCCCTTGTCTCCATCCCTGACCTCAGTCATGGTCCTTTACAGTGCCAACTCTTTACAGTGACTATTAGATAGTCATCTCCCAAACCAAGCCTCCTGGTTCTTATTCACCAAATCACACTCAAGAGGGAGATCTGTGAAACATGTCATAGGATAGAGGGGGGACCCAGGATCAAGAGGGTCCGCCATCCACAGAGGGGCCCGTGTCCATTCCCAAAACCCGACGGGGGGGGGGAGGGGGAACATTCTACTCACCATACCGGAACCGGGGGGCACCCACTCCTAGCAGAACCCCTCTCCACCGAGGTGGGGGGGCTGTCGACCAATACGGATCCCGCAACTCAGTTTCCGACTGGTCGTAGGCGTCCTGGCGAGACGTTTAACTCACAGGGCCAGTCCCCGTCCAGTGGGACTATGTCGCAGGCCGACCCAGCGCGGAGCTAAGGCCTGCACACGCTCGTAGGCTGACTGGGGTGACCACTGGATCTCAACATCCAGCCCGTCGCCCAGCTCCAGCATAATTGTTTAAATGTGTCGCGGCCGATCCAGCGCGGAGCTGGAATCTGCACGCGCTTGTAGGCCGGCTGGGGTGACCACTGGACCTCAACATCCAGCCCGTCGCCCAGATCCGGCATAATTGCTTGAAGATCTCACAGGAACAACTGGAGAAAAAAAGCTAACTAAAAAGAATTTATCTAAAAAATCTTGCCAGGACCAAAGATCCCAGCAAGGAACTTAGGTCCTTACTCCTGACTAGACAGAAAAAAACTGACATCCTGTAGCAGAGAGAGAGAGGATATACCCTCTGGGACTGCCACTAAGGTGTGGCCAGAACGTTTTCTTCTGCCTAGTGTCCTACTCCTGTAGAGGGCAGTATAACCCAATTTGATATTAATCAAGAGGACTGCGTCTGTCAATGAGCGACAGAGAAAAGCGAAAAGTGCTATCAAGCAAGGCTTGAACCAGGTTAAGGTGGTCTCCAAAAAAAAAAAAAAAAAAGAGGCAATGATACGGCAGATAAACAAAGGAGAAAAGATTTATGGCATCAATGAAACTAGGCGCAATATGAAGGGTGGAGTCAAAAAAGTCAACCGTGGAACGAGAGGCAAGACTAGCAGAGCTGGTGTGCATCTAGGAATGACTGGACCATCAAGGTGTCAGGTGAATGTTCCGCCACTGTCAGAAGTGGGCCCTGAGTCCCGGAGTCTTGGGAGTTTTCGGTGTGGCATGGGAGCGTCGCGGTGTGCCATCAGAGTACTTGCTCAGCTTCGATTTTTTGCTGCTGGCTGGGGTAAGAGCCGGAGCTGGGGAGGAAGGAGTGGTGCTAGGTGCGTCTCGCAATTTAAACTCCACATACCAATCGGGAACTTCTGTAAAAGGAATCTGAAGGGCCTCACAAAAAACAGGTAGATCCGATTGGGTCCGCAGGAGGTAGGTCTTCCCATGAAAGGTCACACTGAGAGTGAAAGGAAATTTCCATCTGTAGGAATGACCCTTGATTCTCAGAGCCTCCAGCAGGGGTCGCAGGGCGCACCTATTATTAAGTGTGATAGGAGACAAATCTTGAAAAAGGAGAATAGGGTCACCATTAAACAGCACTTGGTCAATTTGGCACGCTTTAGCAAGAATTTCTTCCTTGAGGGGATAATTTTGCAGACAGCAGATAATGTCTCTAGGAGGCAGGTTATCCGGTCCTTTGGGTCGGGGGGGGGGGCCCTGTGTGCCCGTACAAAGTCAATCGGTGATTCCTCAGGCCGCTCCAGTAAATTATTAAAGATTTTGGCCAACGCCAGCTTAGTATCCTCAGGGGGTATAGATTCCGGGACACCACATACTCTAATATTATTACGTTTGCCCCTATTGTCCAGATCCTCAATCTGTCTATTAACTTCAATCAAATGTGCAGCATAAGATTCAGCAGTGTGTTCTAGACGTTTGATGGTGGTATGCCTGGCCTTCCCCTCCCTCTCTGTCCTGTCCAATTTGTACGAGAGGACCATGATGTTGGCAGTCAGGTTAGCGATCACGGCTGCAAAGGATTTCTTTATGTCCACCGCTATAACGGTCATGTCCGCATAAGTAAGGGGAAGGTCGGGAGAGCGTTCCTCTCTTAGCGTGTCTTCAGAAGCAGATAGTGACTCCTCACTGAAGTCGGCCTCATGGTGGAGCTGCGCCATCTTGTCGGCTAGGTTGAGGGATCTTGCCACGGCCTGAGCTTTGAACCGGGCCGAGATAGATTTGCTAGAAGAGGCTGGTGTGGACCGGGCTTGTCTGCTCTGTGTTCTGTGGCGGAGAATTCTGCCCATCGCCGTGTATAAAGGAGACCGGTGTGCGTATTATGGCTGCAGGTTCACGGAGCTCTCTCAATGTGCTGCCATCCGCCGCGCCGTCCAAGCCACGCCCCGTTGAGAGGGAAATCTTTCCAGGTGTCCAGTTCAGAGACAATTTTATTGATGACTTGGGGAATGTTGAGATGGTAAACAGACGATGGGGACTGTCCTATTTTGATACCCAGAGAGGTAATGAAATCCTTAGCAATGGGGAAGATGTGGGTGGCGGGCCAGGAATCGGGGATATTATAGTGAAGCGGCAGCAGTTCGCTCTTGGTGAAGTTAATTTTTAGGCCTGAACAGAGACGGAACGATTCAAAAGTTTGGTGGATAAAATTTAGGTCTTTGGAGGGATTCGAGGTGAAGATGAGGATTTCGTCGGCAAAGAGCATGACTCAAAGCTCCTGGGTGTCTATTGGGATACCATGCAGGTCGGGGTGATGCAGAAGGAATCTGGCCAGGGGTTCCAGTTGAAGGTTGAACAAAAGGGGGGGTAGCGGGCAACCCTGTCTGGTTCCTCTACCAAGAGTAATATGGGGGGAGATGTGACCGTTTGCCACAACATGGGAGGGTATACATAGCTTTGACAAGGTGGACAAAGGGGCCTGAGAACCTAAAACAATCCAGAACCATGTGAAGCCAGCCTATGTCCACCCTGTCAAATGCTTTATCTGCATCTAGTGAGAGTATGGCCATGTCTGAATTCTGGGCACTGTTGGCGGTTTCAAGGGCTGCAAGAACTTTTCTTATATTTGCTGTGGCGGATCTACCAGCAGTGAATCCTGCTTGGGCGGCATGATGGGGGTTTAGGCGATTCGCAATGATCTTGGACAAGATTTCACCATCAATATTAAGCAGGGAGATGGGGCGGTAGGATCTGGGGTCTGAGGGGTCCTTCCCTTTTTTTGGTATTCGTTTGATATGTGCCTGCAGTCCTGTGGGGAAATAGGGGTGACCAGTGAGGATGTGTTGATTAAGTTGAAGGAGAGAGGGGGCCAATGTATTCACTGAAAGTTTGTAGAAATCTGAAGTAAACCCGTCAGGGCCAGGTGCTTTACCAGAGGGTAATCGGGAAATGGCTTGGACAAATTCATCTAGTTCAATAGGAGCATTGAGGGCGGATAGAAGAGAGTCATCGATGGTAGGTAGGGTAACCTGTTCTAACCAGCGGGTGGCTGTCGCTATATCTACGTGCTCTGCGCTATAAAGTGTATTATAAAAGTGAGCCAGGATTGCCGTGATTTCGGTGGGAGAGGTGGTCATCGAGCCCGTATGGTCTTTAAGAGCCGCAATGTGAGTAGGTGTATATGAACCCCTGCAGAGTTTGGCCAAGAGTTTACCCGGTTTGTTGCCATATCTGTGGCAAGTCAGGTCTTGTATGGATGAGTGGAGCCTCTCCTGTGACGTGGCCCAAGAGTCAAAGGAAGACTTAGCTTCCTGCCAAAGCAGTCTGTTGGTTTGTGTGTTGGATTGAGACAATGCTAGTTGTGTAGCGCTTAATTTAGCACTTGCTTCAACGTAAGATTGACATATAATTTTCTTGCGACTAGCAGCGTAGGAGAGGATCCTACCCCTGAGTATCGCCTTCCCAGAAGAGTGATGGGTCGGATGTGTGTGTCGCGTTTGTGGCAGAATATTCATCCCAGGTGTCCCTAATAATCGAGGCGATTTTATCATCATGTGCTAAGAAGGACAGGAATCTCCAGTTACTCGCAGGGGTCATAGGCGATGGGTCTAAGAGCAAGAGTGAAACAGGTGCATGATCAGAAATGGCCAGGTTCTGAATGCCTGAATCCGCATGGGTAATAAAGGGGAGTTAATAAAAGCGAAATCAATTTGCAAAAGGGAGTTGTGTGGGTTGGAGAAGAATGTGAATTCCCTACCCACTGGGTGTTGCAGACACCAGGCATCCGTAAGGCCCAGATTTTCCACGAAGTTGGAGTGGTGAGGAGGGTCGGAAGGGGGACGGGATGACAATGCCCTATAGATTCGTGACCTGTCCTCCCTAGGATCCATGACTGCATTAAAATCTCCTGCCAATATAAGGGGGAGATGAAGGTGCGGGGCAAGGCGGGCAGCGAGTGATTGAAAATAACATTTAGTAGGAGAGTTGGGGGCATAGGTCGTAGAGACCACCCATTCTCTGTCACCCAGGGTAAGTTTTACAGTGACAAATCTGCCCGCATCATCTGAGTGTGTCTACACAATGGAGCATGAAAGGTGTTTGTTGATCAAGATAAGTACGCCTGCTTTGCCATGGATTGCCAGGGAACCCAATACATTGACCCACCCATAATTTACGCATCCTATTCAAATCTTGGGTAGAAAGATGCAATTCTTGCAGCAAAGCAATGTCGGCTTTCAGCCTTTTCAAATGGTGGAGTACCGCCATGCATTTGTTTAGAGAACGGAGCCCCTTCATGTTCCACGATATTACCTTAATCATTTGGGCCTGTCGTGTGTGAAATTATAAGCATATGCGAGGCATTTAGTGGCATTCAGTAGAGTAGGAAATTGAATGGGTACCAAGATAGTGTTGTCAACGGAAGGAGGACTCTGGGGGTAGAGAATGTAGGGGGAGAGGGGGGGGATGGGTGTGGGATGGCATAACCTGAACAGTCATAAGTAGGGTAAAGTACATTACAACAGAGTACCTAAATACCCAAGGAAGCCAGCACTTCTCTTTTTTCCACATGTGAAACCTCCTACAACGGCGTTACCGGAAGGTGTACTGTGTAGAGCCCGTGCAGCAAGGTCGCCCCCCACTTACAGTTAGAAGTAATCAGCAAGGAGAGCGCTCATGACCAGTCAGAGAAGATGAATGTGATCAAACCTCCCCCGGTGGGAAACAGATGAACAACTTGTGACAGCACCATAGTAGTGGGTGGCAGGTGAAAAATAGCCAGAACCATAAACTAAGAGAGAACAACAGATTAGTAACACATCTATGAAGTAACCATGAAGCAGTAAATGAATCTGCATGGTAAACATTTCAATAAACCTGAGAGGAACAGCAAACCACAGGTAGCACTTTAAGTTGTGAGCAGTCAGTGCATAGTTAGAGGAGGCAGTCAGGAGAAGCAGGGTGGTAAGGCATCAGAAATGGAAGGCCTAAAGCTCATGCTGATAGTTACATAGTTAGGTTGAAAAAAGACATCCGTCCATCCAGTTCAACCTATGATGTGTGTGTGTTTGCTGTTAACCGTACATTGTTTACCCCCGTATGTTGTGGTCTTTGATTTATGTCTCCCGGAGAGATCCGTGAAGCAAAGTTTTTTGTCCGGCTCCTTCAGGGGGCTCCTTTGATTCCTGGGTGTTTGCAGGCAGTGGGGGGGCTTGTGGAGGTGGGTCAGACGTATCCATAGGCAACCGAAGAACAGAGTGTAGATAATCCCAAGCATCGTCTGGGTGGGTGAATGACTTGGGTGTCCCAGTGGAGTCTGTGAAGCGGAGCGTGGCAGGATAAGCTAGGGTAAATTTTATGCCCTGCTGAAAGAGAGCATTATACACCGGCTGAAGCACCTTACGCCTCCAGGATACTTCCTGAGAATAGTCAGCGAACACGAGGATTTTGTGTCCCTCAAATTGAAGTGATCTAGAATTGCGGTAGGATTTCAATATGTCGACTCTGTCCACATAATTAAAGTACCTCACAAAAAAAAAAAAATAACAGGGCGGGGGGGTTCGGCGTTCGTTGGATGAAGGGCCTATGCGGTGTGCGCGCTCCGCCACACAAGGTGATGCAATCCCCAGGGCCTGAGGAATTCGGTTCATGCATATGTCCATGAGGGAGTCCGCGCCAAAAGATTCCGGGAGGTCTATGATGTGAAGATTGTTCCTCGATCTGTTTTCAAGATCATCAATTTTAAGTAAGTATTGCTGGGTTTGTTTCATTTGATGGTCTGCATGGAAAGAGGCTTGTGTTTCTCCCTCTATTTCCGCCACTCTGCTTTCCAGCTCAGACAGGCGCATGGCATGCTCTCCTAAGTCCTTTCTGATTTGCGCTATACCAGCCGCCATAGCGCAATCAACAGCCGCGGTAATGGTTAGGGACAGCAGGTGTTAGGATTGAGTTCACCTGCTGGTGGCACTGTGTTGCCCTGGGCTGTATGCTGCAGTTTCAATGTCTACCAGCAGGTGTCTCCCAGAAAACAGCAGGCTTCTATGATCACTTACAACTGTGTTCAGCTGCCAGGTGGCTATTTAAGGCTGATCCTCCCTTTCCCAGGCGTGTCACTATTTTGATTGCCTCCTTGCTGCCTGAACCAAGTGTCTGTGATCCTGATCCATACCCCGATCTATCCTGTACCCCTTGCCTTGCTCTCTGCTTTGTATCCAGTCTAGTTTGCCCTCTTCCTTGCTTCCCTGTTCCCCTTGTCCTGTATAGTGTATATATTTGTAGATAGATGGTTCTTTAGTTATTGTGTCTTTGGGGTTGGGTTTTGTTTACTGGCATTTGCTTTGTTCACTGTATGTGTATGTTTGTTTTGTGGTTAACTATAATACATTTTACTTTAAGGCTATCTATATTGTTTTGGTGTGTAGCTACATGTGTCTGGTCTCCCTAGCTGCTACAGAACCCTGACAGCAGGGCTGCGACAGCCTGGGCTATCCCCGCATATTGGTCCGGCGGGGGGCTAAAGATGGATTCTGCAGAGCCACTGTGAGGGTTGGGTCAGATGGTGGGGCCGAGATGCAGAGCGGCTGAGGCGCGCCATCTGCCATATTGGCTGTGAGGGAGCCAGTCTGAGAGCCAGCAGAGCAGGAGGCAGGAGCAGCGCTGTAGGAACCGTGGGTGAGAAATTTGTTGGGTGATAGCCCCTCACAGTGATGATTTTGGGGTGGGGGGGGGGACTCACCGCAGCAGGCGTTATTGCTGATTTTGTATCGTGAGGTGGCCGGAGCCGCCGCTTCCTGCTCCTTTACATATGGCGCCGGAGCCGGAAGTCGGGCCCACTTTCTTAAACCTAACACCTGGTCCCCCTACCACCCTCTGTGGGGTAACTGATCCGCAGCTGTGGGCTCGGTGTGGTATCCAACGACTGCGGGACATTATGCCCCTTGGGACACTTCGCTCGCTCCCGGACTTGAAAAGCTTGTCCGACTTGCCCTGCTGGATAGGCTTCCGATATCTACAACTGAGACATACAGTCGGGGCCCAGTTCCCTGTCACCCCTGTCCTGCAGACTGACTGCTTGGAGGACGTGGTGGCACAGGCAGAATTGCCTAAGCCGCTATCGGCCATTTATGCTACCCTACTGACGGCGGACTCCCCTGCGTTGGAGAGACTCTGGCAGAGGTGGTTGACGGACATACAGTGGGGATCGAAAGTTTGGGCACCCCAGGTAAAAATTTGTATTAAAGCGGAGTTCCACCCTGGGAAAGCTCTTTTTAATAAAAATACCCCCGGGACAGTCAGGGCTAGTACATTCCACAATGGCTAGCCTCTGATCTGTCCCGGGTTGCACTTACCTTTTAGAAGAAATACTTACCATGAAAATGTCTTGTCCAGCGCTGCCATCTCAGGTGTGGGCAGCTTGAAGCCAGCGTGATCCTCTTCTGTGTCCTCTTCCATCTTCTTCGGTCCCATGATGCCCTGCACCGGCCCCACCGTCACTTCCGGTGCCGCAGCGTCATCCCTGCACAGGCATGCCCAGAAGCTGTTTAGCAAGGTATGACGGTGCCTGCACCGGAATTGACGTCGGGGCCGGTGCAGGCGCATTGATTCCTGGGAGCGATGACATTCAGCTCCCAGGAATCATTGCAAACCAGGAAGTGACGAATCGCCGTGGCCGCCGAGGGGAGGAAGAGGAAGTAAGGTAAGTATATTTTCTTCTAAACCAGGTAAGTATAAAACAAAAAAAAAAATTGCGATTATCCATTTGTTTTTCAGGTGACCCCGGGCATGAAGATGGAGGTAAGTTTAATTTTAGGGTGGAACTCCGCTTTAACGTGCATAAAGAAACCAAGGAAAGATGGAAAAATCTCCAAAAGGCATCAAATTACAGATTAGACATTCTTAGAATATGTCAACAAAAGTTTCGATTTTATTTCCATCATGTATACTTTCAAAATAACAGAAAACAAAAAAAAAATGGCGTCTGCAAAAGTTTGGGCACCCTGCAGAATTTATAGCATGCACTGCCCCCTTTGCAAGGCTGGGACCTGCCAGTGTCATGGATTGTTCTCAATCATCATCTGGGAAGACCAGGTGATGTCAATCTCAAAGGTTTTAAATGCCCAGACTCATCTGACCTTGCCCCAACAATCAGAACCATGGTATCTTCTAAGCAGTTGTCTAGAAAACTGAAAATGAAAATAGTTGACGCTCACAAAGCTGGAGAAGGCTATAAGAAGATAGCAAAGCGTTTTCAGATGTCAATATCCTCTGTTCAGAATGTAATTAAGAAATGGCAGTCATCAGGAACAGTGGAAGTTAAGGCAAGATCTGGAAGACCAAGAAAAACAATTCAAAACCCAGGTTTGACTGCACGATCCCTCCAGAAAGATCTGGCAGACACTGGGGTTGTGGTACACTATTCCACTATAAAGAGATACTTGTACAACTATTGTCTTTATGGAAGAGTCCTCAGAAGAAAACCTCTTCTACGTCCTCACCACAAAAATCAGCGTTTGAACTTTGCAAATGAACATATAGACAAGCCTGATGCATTTTGGAAACAAGTTCTGTGGACCGATGAGGTTAAAATTGAACTTTTTGGCCGGAATGAGCAAAGGTACGTTTGAAGAAGAAGGGGCACAGAATTTAATGAAAAGAACCTCTGTCCAACTGTTAGGCATGGGAGTGGATCAATCATGCTTTGGGGTTGTATTGCAGCCAGTGGCACAGGGAACATCTCACGAGTAGAAGGAAAAATGGATTCAATAAAATTTCAACAAATTGTGGATGGTAACTTGATGCCATCTGTGCAAAAGCTGAAGTTAAAAAGAGAGGATGGCTTCTACAAATGGATAATGATCCTAAAGACACCTCGAAATCCACGGGAGATTACATCAAGAGGCGTAAACTGAAGGTTTTGCCATGGCCTTCACAATCTCCTGACCTCAACATAATTGAAAATCTATGGATAGACATTAAAAGAGCAGTGCGTGACAGACAGCTCAGAAATCTCAAAGAACTGGAAGACTGTAAGGACGAATGGGCAAAGATACCTCAAACAAGAATTAAAAATGTCTCTTGGCTGACTACAAAAAGCGTTGACAAGCTGTGATACTTGCCAAAGGGAGCAGTACAAGATATTAACTCTGCAGGGTGCACAAACTTTTGCAGACACCATTTTTTTGTTTTCTGTTATTTTGAAAGTGTAAGTGATGGAAATAAAATCTAACTTTTGTTTACATATTATAAGAATGTCTAATCTGTAATTTAGAGCATTTTGGAGATTTTTCCATCTTTCCTTGGCTTCCATGACTACATTTCCCATGATAGCTCCTCACACATTCACAAGTTCTCTGTCATCTACTGACATATATGTAGTGATGGAGTGTCACCACAAGATGGCCCTTGTGGACACTTTTGGGTATATGTGCCACGTCCGAATTAATCAATTATGAAAGAAGAATAGCTATTGCTAAAGGAGTGGACTTTCTCGGCACAGTAGTCGACACTAGTATTATAAAAATACATAACCATTCAAGGGAAGTGTTCCAAAAATTCTATAGGTACTTACCACCTAAGTTAAAATTTACTCTTACTTGCACCCTTTTAACAGGGCGTGTAGGCTGGCCGTCCTGGAAGGCTCAGTAGAAAAGCCGTTACCGGAACACTAACGGTAAGTTTTCTCTCTTCGCCTTCCAGGACGGACCAAACATGAGAGGATATTAGATTACCCATAGGCCTACTTTAGGGTGGGACCACTGCCTATAAGACCTTCCGGCCAAGGCTAGGTCTAGTTGAGACAGTACTTCTCCACGGTAATTCTTCAGAGCCGTGCCATGTCTGGACCAGGTGGCCGTATTGCGGATCTGTTCTCCAGATGCACAAGCTTTTTTCGGCCCAGGATGTTTTTAGGGCTTCTTGTCGAGTGTGCTTTTAGCATGCTAATGCCGGAGCACCTGAAACTTCATAAGCCATGTTAATGGCTTATCCGAACCACCCAGGGACTGAAAGCTTTTAGGCCCGCAGTCCTATTGGTCCAGGGTAGAGGATCAGCGGATGATTGGATCTCCTAAACCCCCTGATCCTCCATAATTAATTGAGGAGGTGGCTCCTCACATTTAATCCGTGAAATCCTATTTATCTTGCATTCTTAGGGTTACCACCCAAGGATGGTAAAATTATTACTTGCTTCCTGTAAAAGGAAGAGGTTACCTTGGGCAGGTCTAAGGGATCTGGACTGCGAACAATTCTATCTGGGAAGATAAAACATAAAAGATCTTTTTCCAGAAAGATCTTGTGAATCCCCTACACTTCTGCTGAAGTGATAATTACAGGAAGTTAGTTTTGAGGACCAAAACGTAAAAAGGGAACCTCTTCTATAGGTTCAACCTTATAGATCTGTCCACCATAAGCAGACAGGAGCTAGATAAATTAATATTTTGGCCCTATTGTAGATATCAGGCTATAAACGAACTCCTTCTAGATCTGTCCGCAAATAAGCGCACAAGGAGCTGAGCCCTTTCAATACCGTAGGGTACCCAGGAGGGATACATCCCAAGACGTAAAACTACAGTGTAGGGCATACGGGTCAGACAGGTTCTGATACTGACTCTTTAGACTACCACGTCCTTACCCTTCTGGCTGAGGTGATAAACTCCCATGCACAGAGATCCTAAAGGCCATAGGAGGATATTTTATCCCTCTTTTAGGGTCTTATGACCTTACCAGGTTTTTAAGCAGAGGAAGACCTCTGGTGTGACCAAATAAGAACAGGACTGTGTCTTGTGGTATCTGAAGCTTCTGCAGTCAAGGCTTCCATTTCCCTGGGGATACAAGGTCTGTGATAAAAGGCGATATATGTACAAATAATATCACACGTATAGAAGATTTACCGATTGTGCGTTACTGACGCACTACCCCAGAGAAAAAGGGATGTAGACATACATGCGTATATCTAAGGCGCTGCTAGACTAGATCAGGCAGAACACAACATTAACTTCATAAGTCCATATAAGGACTGAAGGGACACCAACTCCCATGTTGCGTATTGCTGATACCTGACCAGGTACCTTCATATAACCAACATACCAGGAGGAATACAAACTTTTAAGTTTTCTCATTTCTGAGGAACAACAAGGTATAGTTATATGAACAAACACCACTATACATCCATGTCGTGGATTTTTGGCAAAGGTCCAGCTGCAGTCTTTGGTGTAATTAGGGATCTGCTGCTAAGCTCCCTAGGATTACCACGGCCCAGGTTTGCTTACTGTCCTCCTGAACACATGGAAGGGGGAAACTCACATTAAACCTGAGGCCTCTTTACCAGCCAGCTTAATATCCCATCTGGGGATTTCGCAAGGGAAGAGGAACCCAACACCAGATCGCTCTTCCTGCTCATAGTAAGTCGGCTACATGCTCCCTGAGGGAGAAAGTGTTTATACTAAACCTGAAACCTCCTTATCAGCTAGCTTAATATCCCATCTGGGGATTTTGCAGGGGAAGAGGAGACCACCACCAGATCGCTCTTCCTGCTCATAGTAAGCCGGCTACATGCTCCCGAGGGAAGTATGGCTTTTCTATCCCTTGGAAGGAGGATTCTTATATTAAGCCTAAGGCCTCCTCATCAGCCAGCTTAATATCCCATCTGGGGATTTTGCGGGGGAAGAGGAGACCACCATCAGGTCGCTCTTCCTGCTCATAGTAAGCCGGCTACATGCTCCCCCACGGGGAGCATGGCTCTAGCTTAATATACCATCTGGGGAATTCACAGGAGAAGAGGAAACCACTACCAGATCACTCTTCCTGTTCACAGTAAAATTTTTCGGCTACAGGTCCCGCTGAGGGAACATATGGGCACTTACCAGAATTGCTTAATGCTGGTATTAGTCCCAAACAGTCAAGGAAACACAGCACTTACCTGGTTCCAACTGGGCTTACCTGTAGCCACCTAAACCGACCTTCCCCCTCTCTCACATGAGGTGGGTTGCGGTAGGCGTCCTTGCTTTGCAGCTGTCCGGATGCATCCCTCACATGAGGTGGGTTGCCTTCCCCCTCTTTTTCTTTTATTATACATGGACCATAGAAAGGACACTAAGTAAGTCCGACTAAGGTCCGGGAAATGGGACTCAGCCCCAGCAGTCTTTAATAACATGCAAGGATATGTTTCAGCACTTTTACCCGGTTCAAAACCATGGGTTTGGCTGCGACTGGACCGGCCTTGCACCTCCTTCTCCGGAAGGTAAGTTGTGGAGGTCATCATTTCCCCTTCAGCTGTCCGGGCTCCTGTAGCCTGGGAGTCTGCTTTCTTGCTAGTAAGCGGATCTGGCGTCTCCTCCACACTTTGTCTTCCGCTGCTGCATCATGGAAGTTGTGGTTTCAAAGAAGCGGCTTGAGGCGCCCGTCCGGCGACTTCCAAAAAACCTTCTGTGGAGGAGAGCTGCTGGCACCGGAGACAAGCCTAGAGGGGCACCCAGGTGACCGACGGCTTGTAGGCATGGGGGCGACCTGTGAGAAAACCCGGGAGGGGTGGCAGGTAGAGCGCTACTATCAACGGCTTTGCTGAACCTGGCTCACAGGGGGACCATAGGACTACAAATGTCCGCAGGTCAAGTGAAAAAAACAAACGGTCCGCTGTAGGAAGAAACACAATCTAAACTGAGGGACAGAGGGAAGGGTGGGGCCTTTTAACAACTGTTAATTGATTGTGTTTCCTGTGGGGAGAAGCCTATCATCTCTCATGTTTGGGCCGTCCTGGAAGGCGAAGAGAGAAAGAGGTTTTTATATATATGAGATCTGAAGAAAACAGAGGAAAGATGCATGAATACCATACAAAATATCCTACATTTCACAATGTATCATAGGGCGTAACAATCAAGCCCATTAGTTCATATGCATTTGGTGTTGCTGAATATGCTCTAATAATATATACAGAAGAGTTTTATTTTTCTTACCAATGTCTGGTATATAAATCCCAATGACAACAAGTCACGGTGTATGCTAAAGTTTAGGTCATTTGCATCTGTAGTGCTGAATGAGTGGATCTCCAAAGCTACAAGCAAAATAGAGCTGGGAGGGCATTTAGAGATGGATATATTTATTGTATTTTACAATTCCATTAGATGGGCAACATTTTTTTGTGTATGGGTGGTTCCTGCGCTATCTGAGGTAGTGTATGTTTCCTTCTTATTGCTGCACCACGATACTGGTACCAGGAACCAGTTGATACAGAATTAAAACAATGTGGGTTTGTGGCGCGCTTCAGAAGTGAAATGTTAAAATATTAGATGATGTGATAGATATTTAAATTATTAAACTCAATAAAGTGCTATTTTTTTAAAATGACATATTCTTTTGGCTGGGGTATATTTCCACTTCAAATATAAACGTGATGACGTAAATAAATAAATGTATAAACAATCTGTGTTCCCTCTATACCGTGTTAAACATATTTAAAAGTGCTGAGTGCTTTCAATCTTCAAAAAATATTAAAGACAACCAATAAATACGTATTCCAATTGAACAATGTGCAAATAGTTGCTCCAAAAAATATAAAGTGCTTTGTGCTTTCACTCTTAAATCAATATAAATTAAATTAATAAGGTGCAGTGTTCATTAGTGTCCATTAAATATCATCCACAATATGGTGTAATTCAACTCAATCTCTTCAACTTTAAAAACCAAAACGTGCTTCTGTGCAGATAAAAGTGCTGTGACTTGCTGCCTCCACCAGGTGTCACATCTAGGTGCTCTAAACTCTCACCTTGATAAGGTGTAAAATACGCCTGTGTATATAGGTTAGCCTTCGGGGTGATAATTAGGGGCTTTCACTCTTTCCAATATCCTATTCCTGCTTCCGGGTAATCCTGTTCTGTCCGTTATGTGGCTGTAGGTAGTCTTTTTAGGAGGTATGCAGGATAGTTCAATCCCTGGGTTTAGTGGAGATGGATGGTGGAGGTGGCTACAGGCTTTATACAGAGCTAGAAGGACTCTTAATACTTTTATCTTCACTTTAAGTTTAAAGCAGGTTTATCAATTCCAATTCAGAATGCCGCAATCACTCCTTGCTGCAGTGCTTCTGTTTGCCTCCCTTCACATGTGGTGTTTGGGCATCTCTGTTGAAGGGAGGCAAACAGAAGCACTGCAGCAAGGAGTGATTGCGGCATTCTGAATTGGAATTGATAAACCTGCTTTAAACTTAAAGTGAAGATAAAAGTATTAAGAGTCCTTCTAGCTCTGTATAAAGCCTGCAGCCACCTCCACCATCCATCTCCACTAAACCCAGGGATTGAACTATCCTGCATACCTCCTAAAAAGACTACCTACAGCCACATAACGGACAGAACAGGATTACCCGGAAGCAGGAATAGGATATTGGAAAGAGTGAAAGCCCCTAATTATCACCCCGAAGGCTAACCTATATACACAGGCGTATTTTACACCTTATCAAGGTGAGAGTTTAGAGCACCTAGATGTGACACCTGGTGGAGGCAGCAAGTCACAGCACTTTTATCTGCACAGAAGCACGTTTTGGTTTTTAACCACTTAAGCCCCGGAGGATTTGGCTGCTAAACGACCAGAGGGCATTTTGCGATTCGGCACTGCGTGACTTTAACGGACAATTGCGCGGTCGTGCGAAGCTGTACCGAAACGAATTTGGCGTCCTTTTTTTCCCACAAACAGAGCTTTCTTTTGGTGGTATTTGATCACCTGTGCGATTTTTTGATCACGCGCTATAAACAAAAAAAGAGCGTAAATTTTGCAAAAATAGCAATATTTTTCCCTTTTTTTTATATGAAATTCCCCCAAAAAAAAATGTAAAAATCAAAATTTTTTAATATTTTCAGCCAATTTGTTTTATGCTACCTATGTTTGGTAAAAAAAATCGCAAAAAGCGTATTTTGATTGGTTTGCGCAAAAGTTATTGCGTTTACTAACAAAGGGAAAGATTTTTGTCATTTTTGTTGTTTTTTTTTTTAACGCGTAATGGCGGCGATCTGCGATTTTTTTTGCGGTACTGCGACATTGCGGCGGACAGATCGGACCCTTGACTGACATTTTTGGGGTTACCAGTGACATTTCTACAGTAATCAGTGCTATACATATGCACTGTTACTGTAAAAATGCACTGGTAGTGAAGGGGTTAACTTTATTTGAGAGGGAGGGGCTGTGTGTGTCCCTAGGGGCGTGATTCTAACTGTGATTGGCTGTGGCTTCAACTGTATGCAGAGTGATCAATGGATCTACATAGTAGATCCATGTGATCATCTCTCATACAGAGAGGAGAATGACAGGCAGCTTGTTTACACAAGCTGCCTGACTATCTCCCTCTCCCCCGCCGATCGCAGAGTGGCCGGCGGCGATCGGGTCCGCCGGTCACACGCGCGGGGGGGTCCGTGACCACGCGGGAGCGGGAGCGCGCCTCCGGCGGCGCGCGCTCGCTCCCTAAACCCTCACAGGCGAGCGACGTAGACCTACGTCACTTTGCCTGTGAGGGGCTGACCGCCGCCGTAGATAGTCGTGCGGCGGTCGGCAAGTGGTTAAAGTTGAAGAGATTGAGTTGAATTACACCATATTGTGGATGATATTTAATGGACACTAATGAACACTGCACCTTATTAATTTAATTTATATTGATTTAAGAGTGAAAGCACAAAGCACTTTATATTTTTTGGAGCAACTATTTGCACATTGTTCAATTGGAATACGTATTTATTGGTTGTCTTTAATATTTTTTGAAGATTGAAAGCACTCAGCACTTTTAAATATGTTTAACACGGTATAGAGGGAACACAGATTGTTTATACATTTATTTATTTACGTCATCACGTTTATATTTGAAGTGGAAATATACCCCAGCCAAAAGAATATGTCATTTTAAAAAAATAGCACTTTATTGAGTTCAACATTTTTTTGTATTTTTATGTTCATATAGCATATGATGGGTAATCTAGTAAAATATTAGTATTTGCATATATTTATTTAGAATTGTATCAGGAAAAAAAATAAAAAATAGTAAAATATATATATATACAGGGAACATAGCTCTATTCTCTGCTCACTTACCTACATAGAAACATAGAATGTGTCGGCAGATAAGAACCATTTGGCCCATCTAGTCTGCCCAATATATCTGAATCCTATGAATAGTCCCTGGCCCTATCTTATATGAAGGATAGCCTTATGCCTATCCCATGCATGCTTAAACTCCTTCACTGTATTTGCAGCTACCACTTCTGCAGGAAGGTTATTCCATGCATCCACTACTCTCTCAGTAAAGTAATACTTCCTCATATTACTTTTAAACCTTTGCCCCTCTAATTTAAAACTGTGTCCTCTTGTGGTAGTTTTTCTTCTTTTAAATATGCTCTCCTCCTTTACCGATTTGATTCCCTTTATGTATTTAAAAGTTTCTATCATATCCCCTCTGTCTCTTCTATCTTCCAAGCTATACATGTTAAGGTCCTTTAACCTTTCCTGGTAAGTTTTTTCCTGAAATCCATGTACTAGTTTAGTAGCTCTTCTCTGAACTCTCTCTAGAGTATCTATATCCTTCTGGAGATATGGCCTCCAGTACTGCGCACAATACTCCAAGTGAGGTCTCACCAGTGTTCTGTACAGCGGCATAAGCACTTCTCTCTTTCTACTGCTTATACCTCTCCCTATACATCCAAGCATTCTGCTGGCATTTCGTGCTGCTCTATTACATTGTCCTCCCACCTTTAAGTCTTCTGAAATAATTACTCCTAAATCCCTTTCCTCAGATACTAAGGTCAGGACTGTGTCAAATATTCTATATTCTGCCCTTGGGTTTTTACGCCCCAGGTGCATTATCTTGCACTTATCCACATTAAATTTCAGTTGCCAGAGTTCTGACCATTCTTCTAGTTTTCCTAAATCCTTTTCCATTTGGCATTTCCCTCCAGGAATATCAACCCTGTTACATATCTTTGTGTCATCAGCAAAAAGACAAACCTTACCATCAAGGCCTTTTGCAATATCACTTATGAAGATATTAAACAAAATTGGTCCCAGTACAGATCCCTGAGGTACCCCACTGGTAACATGACCTTGTTCTGAATGTTCTTCATTGACTACAACCCTCTGTTGTCTGTCACTCAGCCACTGCCTAATCCACTCAACAATATGGGAGTCCATGCTCAATGACTGTAGTTTATTGATAAGTCTTCTATGTGGGACAGTGTCAAAAGCCTTACTAAAATCTAGATATGCAATGTCTACTGCACCTCCACCATCAATTATTTTAGTCACCCAGTCAAAAAAATCTATAAGATTTGTTTGACATGATCTCCCTGAAGTAAACCCATGTTGTTTTTCACCTTGCAATCCATGGGATTTAAGATGTTCCACAATTCTATCCTTTAATAGGGTTTCCATTAATTTGCCTACTATTGATGTCAGACTCACTGGTCTATAGTTGCTCGATTCCTCCCTACTACCTTTCTTGTGAATGGGCACGACATTTGCCAATTTCCAATCTTCCGGGACGACTCCTGTTACTGATTGGTTAAATAAATCTGTTAATGGTTTTGCCAGCTCACCACTAAGCTCTTTTAATAATTTTGGGTGTATCTCATCAGGACCCTGTGACTTATTTGTCTTCACTTTAGACAGCAATCTTAGAACGTCTTCCTCTGTAAAGACACATGCATCAAACGATTCATTAGTCATCCTTTCAAGTGGAGGTCCTTCTTTTTCTTTTGTAAAAACTGAACAGAAATATTCATTAAGGCAGTCGGCTAGCCCTTTATTCTCTTCTACATACCTTCCGTCCTTTGTTTTTAATTTAGTTATTCCTTGTTTTAATTTCCTTTTTTCATTTATATATCTGAAGAATGTCTTATCCCCCTTTTTCATAGACTGAGCTAGTTTTTCTTCTGCCTGCGCTTTAGAAGTTCTTATAACTTGCTTGGCCTTTTTCTGCCTAATCTTGTAGATTTCCTTATCTTCATTGCTCTGGGTTTTTTTATAATTACAAAATGCTAGCTTTTTATTTTTAATGATTTGGGCTACTTCTGCTGAGTACCACAGTGGTCTCTTCCTTTTTTTGCTTTTACTGACAAGTCTAATGCAATTTTCTGTTGCCTTCAATAATGCACCTTTTAAGTAGTCCCATTTCTCCTGGACTCCATGTAATCCGTTCCAGTCTGATAAGGACTCATTTATGACTAATTTCATTTTTGAAAAGTCTGTTTTTCTAAAATCTAAAACTTTTGTTTTTGTGTGGTGTGATTCTTTCACAGTTCTTATATTAAACCACACTGACTGGTGATCACTAGATCCCAAGGTTTCGCCTACAATGACATCATATACCGAATCCCCATTTGTGAATACCAAATCCAAAATGGCCTCCCTCCGGGTTGGCTCCTCAACCACTTGTTGCAGAGACAACCCCAGTAGGGAATTTAGAATATCTGTACTCCTGGTAGAACTTGCTATTTTGGTTTTCCAGTTTATATCTGGAAGATTGAAATCTCCCATAATGATAACTTCTCCTTTCATTGTCATTTTAGCTATTTCTTCAACTAGTAGATCATCTAGTTCTTTAACTTGACCAGGTGGTCTATATATCACACCTACACGAGTTACTGCATGATTAGCAAACTGCAACGTAACCCAAACTGACTCTATGTTGGCCTCACCAACTTATATTAGGTTAGATTTAATGCTATCTTTCACATACAGGGCCACTCCTCCTCCTTTCTTGCCTTCTCTGTCTCTTCTGTATAAAGAGTATCCTGGTATGGTTATGTCCCAGTACATATACACAATACTTTTTAGTTTGGGACATTAATGTACATAGAAGGTAGTTGTTTTTTATCGGTAGGTCAGGAAATCAGGCAATATGTAGCATTTATTTGTCCTATTCTAAAGGAAAAAGAAATATATGTAATGTGCTATACATGAAAAATATATATATAGTGACGCCCATTAGTGGGGCATTGCTATAAGGTAATGATAGTTATATATGTTTTTCATGTGTCTGTTTAGACATACCAGGCACATAAGTATTTTGATTAAATCCAAATAACTGTCAGATGTAAACTGCAGCCAATTCCATAGTGTTCAAAGTATAGGGTAATATATGACCATTTGGAAAAAAATACCCAGAGGAATATTGGTATTTTTTTCCAAATGGTCATATATTACCCTATACTTTGAACACTATGGAATTGGCTGCAGTTTACATCTGACAGATATTTGGATTTAATCAAAATACTTATGTGCCTGGTATGTCTAAACCAGGGATCCTCCAACTACGGCCCTCCAGCTTTTGTGGAACTACTTGCACTCAGCAGGGACCCCTCAGCTCCCGGGTCAGACAAATGCCACTGCTGTCACACAGAGAAAAACAGAATTTTTGTAAAATCTTACCTGTAAAATTCCTTTCTCTGAGTCCTCCGACAGTCGCCGCCCTCTTCATATTCGTCACAATGGGGTATTAGACTTTGCTCCGAAGGAGTAGCTAGGCAACAGAATATGTTAATATAAAAGTTTTAACACATCCCACCCCCAGGGGGTGGTCCCCTCAGTCAATACCCTCCTACTTCCTGTATCCATACTCCAGTTTCAGTGGAATAGCAGTAGAGAGTACATTCAACCCCAAAAGAGGGGCGGGGGCGGCGACTGTCGGAGGACTCAGAGAAAGGAATTTTACAGGTAAGATTTTACAAAAATTCAGTTTTCTCTTACGTCCTCCGACAGTCGCCGCCCTCTTCATATTCGTCACAATGGGGACGTCCCAAAGCAGTGCAAACATGAGGGGTAGGAAACGCAGCCACGCCCAAGGCAACGCCGTCTCCACAGCAGAGAAAGGAACCTTACCAAAGGAAGGAAACCCTCTGGGCAACAGAAGAAAAAACTTGCTCAACAGAAGCAAAAATCCCAGGAAAACAAATAACCCAGGGATAACAACATGTATCCCAAACAGCCAAGGAGCCCATACAAGAGGCTCTAAGGAACTGCCGCACTAAGAACCTTGCGGCCAAAGGAAGCATCTGCCGATGCCTGAACATCCACTCTGTAGAATTTTGTGAAGGTGTGAACGGACGACCAAGTCGCCGCCTTACACACCTGGGCCACAGAAGCCCCATGACGACAGGCCCAAGACGTACTCAGAGATCTTGTAGAGTGCGCCTTCACAGGCACAGGGGGAACTTTCCCCTTCAAAGCATAGGCCTGTTCCACAGTCTGTCTGATCCATCTGGCAATGGTAGAGGCCGATGCAGCCAAGCCCTTCCGAGGTCCCTCAGGAAGGACAAACAAGGAATCCGACTTGCGGAAAGATTCAGTCGATTTCAGGTAAACTCTGATCGCCCGAACAACATCCAAGGAATGCAGCTCCACCTCCTTCGGATGCTTGGGCTTCGCGCAGAGCGAAGGCAGGACAACATCCTCATTGATGTGAAAATCCGAAACCCTCTTCGGAAGAAAAGAAGGGTTAGGTCGTAAGACCACCTTATCTAGATGAAGGACCAGATACGGAGACTTGCATGACAAAGCTGCCAGCTCCGAAACCCTGCAAGCCGAAGTGATCGCCACCAAAAAAGCGACTTTTTTGGACAACATGGACAACGAGATCTTCCTGATCTGTTCAAAGGGAGCATGTTGTAGCACGGACAGAACAAGATTCAAGTCCCAAGGAGGTAAAGGTTCCCTCCTAGGAGGGACCAGATGTCGCACCCCTTGAACAAAGGTACTAACCAAAGAGTTAGACGCCACAGGACGTTGAAAAAGAACGGCCAGCGCAGACACCTGACCCTTGACCGTAGCCAGCGCCAAATGCTGGTCGACACCCGTCTGAAGGAAGGACAACACCCTAGACACCGAGTAAGTGCGAGGTGAAAACCCCCTGGACTCACACCAGGCAAAATAGGCCTTCCAAGTACGGTGATAGACCTTCCCCGAGGAAGACTTCCTCGCGTTAATCAAAGTGTGAATGACCTCCGGAGAGAGACCCCTATCCTTCAGGACCTCGGTTTCAACAGCCAGGCCGTCAAAGCCAGCGACTGTAAAGCAGGATGGAATATCGGCCCTTGAGACAAGAGATCTTCTCGAAGAGGCAGACGCCAAGGAGCGTTGACCGCCAGGTTCACGAGATCCGCGTACCAGGACCGGCGAGGCCAGTCCGGTGCCACAAGAATCACCATGTGTGGTTCCGAGTTCAACCTGCGAAGGAACCTGGGCAGCAATTGGATCGGCGGGAACGCATACAGCAGCCGATACTGGTGCCACGGGGCCACCAACGCATCGGACGCGTCTGCCCGAGGATCGCGCGTCCTTGCCATGAACCTGTTTACCTTGTTGTTCAGACGAGACGCAAACAGGTCCACTTCCGGAAGACCCCACTTCGCGCACAACATCTGGAAGACAGCCGGGTGGAGAGACCATTCCCCCTGATCCAGGGTCTGGCGACTCAGATAATCCGCCTGCCAGTTCTCCACCCCCGGAATGTGTACCGCCGATATCGCCGGGACATGAGTCTCGGCCCAAGAAAGAATGCCGGCCACTTCCCGAGCCGCTCGGGCACTCCTGGTGCCCCCTTGGTGATTGACGTAAGCCACCGCCGTGGCATTGTCCGTCTGCACCCGAACCGGACAGCCGCGCAGCCTGTCCGTCCAACGGTGAAGGCAGAGATTTATCGCATGCAACTCCAGAATGTTGATCGGAAGGGAGGATTCCTCCTCCGACCAAGTCCCCTGGGCGGACAGAACGCCCAGAACACCACCCCAGCCCGACAGGCTGGCGTCCGTGGTGATCACCGTCCATGAAAGAGGACAAAAAGACTTTCCCCCCCGACACCGCCGGGGACTGGAGCCACCACAGAAGATCCCTTCTGGTGCGACGGCTCCACGAAACCTCGACATCCAGAGACTGCGGACGCCCGTCCCACTTGGACAGAATCTCCGCTTGGAGACCCCTCGTGTGAAACTGGGCAAAGGGAATTGCCTCGAAAGTCGAGACCATCAGACCCAGACACCGCATGCACTTCCGCAGGGATGAGCACGGAACGTCTCTGAGGGACTGGACTTCTCCCTGAAGAACCTTGATTTTGTCGTCCGGTAGGAAGACCTTCGCTTGGACCGAGTCCAGGATCATTCCCAAATAGGGAAGACGAACCGCCGGGCACAGTGTCGATTTTGGATAATTTATCGTCCAACCAAACTCCTGCAGAGTCTGCACTGTGACGGACAGATCCTTCTCCAGACCCTGGCTGGTCGCAGACCGAACCAGAATGTCGTCCAGATACCCCAGGACAGAGATGCCCTGGGCCCTCAACAAGGCCAGCAGTGGCGCAAGCACCTTGGTGAAAACCCGCGGAGCTGAAGCGAGGCCAAAAGGCAACGCCACAAATTGGTAGTGATCCTCCGTAATGGCGAATCAAAGGTACCTCTGGTGACCCTCGAAAATGGGAATGTGTAGGTACCCAACCTTCAGATCGATGGAGGCCATGAATTCCCCCCGAACCAGGGCAGCCACCACCGACCGCAGAGATTCCATGCGGAACTTGCGAACCCGCACAAAGCGGTTTAGAGCCTTCAGGTCCAGAATTGGACGAACCTTGCCCTCCTTCCTGGGTACAGTGAACAGATTTGAATAGAACCCCCGAAATCTGTCCCGATGAGGCACCGGGACCACCACTCCCTGAGCTCTCAGGTCCCGCACCGCCAGGTGCAGATCCCGCAAACGCTCCGGAGACAGTTGAAGATTTGAGGGAAAAAATCTGCTCTCCGGCCGAGAGAGAAACTCGATCTTGTAACCAGATCGAACGATTTCCTGAACCCACCTGTCCCGAACACGGGCCAGCCAAGGTTGTAGAAAACCGAGCAAGCGTCCCCCCACCCCAGAACCGGGTGAGGGCGCCCCTTCAGGCCGCACTGTTGTGGGCAGCGGATCCGGATTGGCCGGACTTCTGCTTACCTGTCCACGGCTTCTTTTGAGAGCCCTGACCTTTGAACGGTTTGCCCTTAAAGTGCGGCCGAAAGGCACGAAAGGACCCCTGAGAGGGCCGAAAGGAAGCATGCTTCTTACCAGGAGCCGACTTAGCCTTCTGGAATTGGGGCAAGAGCGTGCTCTTACCACCCGTGATCCCCTTTATCAGTGTATCCAAGGATTCGCCAAAAAGGCGAGAACCGTCATAAGGAAGATTGGCTAAAGTCTTGCGAGAAGATTGGTCCATCGACCAACACTTCAACCAAACCAAACGGCGAGACAACACCGCCACACCGTGTACACGTGCGGCCAACGGGACCATATCCAAGTCCGCATCGCACAAATACATGACACCCTGATGGATTTGATCCACCATGTCCAATGTCGCCTGCGGGGCTGAGTCAGCCACCAAAACGCGTCTAAGCACCTGCGTCCAACTCGCGACCGCCTGGGCCGCCATAAGGGAAGCAAACAGAGCTTTTAGCAAAGAACCCATAATAGAATAGGTATGACGGGCAAGAGACTCCAGCCTCTTGTCCGTGGCATCCCGGAATACCGGGGTATCCTCAGCAGGAATCGCAGTGGACTTATTCAGAACCGCGATCGCGTGATCCACAGGAGGTGGTACACACCAACGCTAGTCAGTAGCGGGCGTGAAAGGATAACGCAGTTTAAACCTACTGGGTACCACAAAAGGTTTGCGAATATTACGCCATTGTTCCTTAACGGCGCTCTGAAAATCATCAGTGCAGGGAAAAACCTGCGATGTTTTGCGCCTTCTCTTTGTCCCATAAGCTGCCAAAGCAGCCGGCGGACACGGTTCATCTTGCAAGCGCAGCGTTTGTTTGATGGAAGCAACCAAGTCATCCATGAGCGCAAGCTCTTCAGACGAGCCAGGGGGAGAATTATCCACCCCTTCAACCTCAGCCTCCACCTCGGACCCCACAAGATCCAGGGAGGAACGGGACCCCGACAAGGAAACCCCGGCCATATCAGCCCCCGCACCATCACCCTCTGAACCAGAGGAAATTGAAACTCTGGACCTTTTTGTGGATTGAGCAGCCACCAACATTTGCACCTGGGCAGCAAGATTAGCCACAATCACAGCCAAATCCCCCCCTGGGGGAGAAACAGCAGTCCCCTGGCTACCCACCAATGTGGCAGGAAATTTGCCCTCCTGAGAATCCATTGCCCCACAAAACTTATGCTGACAAGAAAGGGTCACTGCCCCCTTAACAAGCGCGGCGAGCGCAGCCCACCGCCACACACACAAGCCTAATGAGACCCCCACAGGGAGAGCACAGAAAACAGGCAATGGATACAGGCAGATAGGAAAGTTAAAAAACCTGAGGGGACCCCTGTAGTAGCTGCTGCTGCGATCGGTGCACATCAGGAAAGAGGAAGTGATGCAATCAGGGCGCTCTTGTAAAGCCTATGAGAGGCTACAAGAAAATGGCCGCCCGCATTGAAAACATGCGGCCGGGGCGATGCAGGCAAAATGGCGGCGCTTGGCGACGAAAACACCGCTCCCCCGCTCTGCGATGTAACACATCGCCCATGTAAAAATGAACATGGCAGGTCGCCGCAGCGACCGCTGTACAGTGCCCCCAACATGACCACAGGCATGCCCCACAGCACACAGCGCTTCACACAGTAACAGGCAGACACACAGTGCCACACAGCCCCCCCCTCCTGCAGCCCACAGCGTGCAGGCAGAATGACAGGGAGCCCAATAGTGTGAATAGAGGCAGGTTACACAGTCCCAGACTGACACCCCCCCGACAGACAGGTCCCCACATAAGTACACTTACCTGCTAATGGCGTGGGGGACCCGCACTGGCGAACAAACCGCAGCACATGAGGCAGGGAGAGTCGCAACCAGGACGCACGAAACCGGGGTTAAGAAACCACACAGCGTCCAGTGAGGTAGCCACCTCACCAAGCATCCCTGCACCGAACAGGGATGGGTCGTTCACTGTACCAGGAGCAATACCTGGCTGAACGCTCGATGGCAGGCCGGGAAAACCACTGACCCACAACCTGCGACCAGGGGGATCAGCCCGAGTCCCAGCCCGCACGAATCCTCTTCATCAGAAGAACTAACGCTGACAAAATGAACAGCTAAGCAAACAGAGAGAAAAAACTCAAACAAAATCAAAAAAGAATAGAGAAAAGGCTGAGACAAATGCCCCAGCATAGAGACATCCAGCTACTCCTGACAAGCTAGACATTGAAACTGGAGTATGGATACAGGAAGTAGGAGGGTATTGACTGAGGGGACCACCCCCTGGGGGTGGGATGTGTTAAAACTTTTATATTAACATATTCTGTTGCCTAGCTACTCCTTCGGAGCAAAGTCTAATACCCCATTGTGACGAATATGAAGAGGGCGGCGACTGTCGGAGGATGTAAAGAGAAACATATATCTCCCCATTCCAATTTTTATCGACCTGTGAGTATTTCTTACTTTTTTGAATGTCCACTATCACATTCAACCTTTTTGGCATTTTTATTAAACTACACATTTTTTACTCTGATATGTGTTCTCCCATAGATTTACTTTGAGTGCATCTATCTCTGAGGAAGCGAGCGCACAGCTCGCGAAACGCGTCAGTTCAGGATGCAGTTTACTGTACTACTATGAATCAACATGTCATTAAAAGTTTAGGATGAAGATTACTGTGCTATTATGAATATATTTGTCATTAAGGTTGTTCTGAAACCAAGCTGCAATGCAAGATGTACATTTTTATGCTATGTATTACCATTCATACTGTATATTGTTTATATTTAGCCATGGGGCTTTCTCAATATGCAAACTAGTGTATGACAACACTCATCACTTGTATACTTTTTATACAGCCTAATAAAGCATGTTTTTTATTCTTGCATCCCAGTATTCTATTTCCAGCCCCTAACAGTTACCTCACTCAAAGTCCCGCGGGTCTACCTCTCATTTTTGTTTCGCACATATTGGGATGGAGGTATGTTAGGAAAAGTACTAGACCATTATCCCCTTTCTTCTACACGTCCCATGAGGCATTGTAAAACTCTGACATTCACAGACACGACTAGGCATGATGGGAATTGTAGTTCCTGAACAACTGGAGGGCCATAGTTTGAAGACCCCTGGTCTAAACAGACACATGAAAAGCATATATAACTATCATTACCTTATAGTGATGCCCCACTAATGGGCGTCACTATATATATTTTTCATGTATAGCACATTACATATATTTCTTTTTCCTTTAGAATAGGACAAATAAATGCTACATATTGCCTGATTTCCTGATCTACCGATAAAAACCAACTACCTTCTATGTACATTAAGGTCCCAAACTAAAAAGTATATGTAGGTAAGTGAGCAGAGAATAGAGCTATGTTCCCTGTATATATATTTTTTACTATTTTTTTTTTTCCTGATACAATTCTAAATAAATATATGAAAATACTAATATTTTACTAGATTACCCATCATATGCTAAATGAACATAAAAATACAAAAACATTTTTTGCCCATCTAATGGAATTGTAAAATACAATAAATATATCCATCTCTAAATGCCCTGCCACCTCTATTTTGCTTGTAGCTTTGGAGATCCTCTCATTCAGCACTACAGATGCAAATGACCTAAACTTTAGCATACACTGTGACTTGTTGTCATTGGGATTTATATACCCGACATTGGTAAGAAAAATAATACTCTTCTGTATATATTATTAGAGCATATTCAGCAACACCAAATGCATATGAACTAATAGGCTTGATTGTTACGCCCTATGATACATTTTGAAATGTAGGATATTTTGTATGGTATTCAATACTATTCATGCATCTTTCCTCTGTTTTCTTCAGATCTCATATATATAAAAACCTCTTTTTTTGTACTACATCCTCCTTAAGAAGCGTTAGTCTGAACGCGAAACATGTAGAGGCAATCTTTACTGCAGTGGATCCCTCAACATCGGAAATATATACCTGTATTTACTATGATCTAGGATTAAGTATCAGGTTTAAACAATACTATTATTTAATTTAGCGGTGATTGAGGGATACCTATAATATCATGAATTCAATGTTATGATCTGTTTTTATTTGAATTATAATGTATCTATTTGTATCATTTTTGATATGTGTACACGTATGAATCTATTTTAATGAATTTTCAATAAATATATATTTTTATAATACTAGTGTCGACTACTGTGCCGAGAAAGTATATTGACATATATGGACGGTGTACTGAGCTGTATGTGCGTTGCACAGTATTTTCTGATATGTAAACAAATAATGCATTCTGTATGCAGGACAACTAATCGACTGACCGATTAATCGATTATGAAAATAGTTGACAACCATTTTGATAATCGATTAGTTGACGATTAATCGATTAGTTGTTTCAGCCCTAAAGATGACACACTGCCCAAAGGCTAAACATAGCCAACCAGGTAAAATAGGAGCTCATAAAAAGAGATGTGAGGTAGGCGCTCCTCTATAAATATATAAAATTATGCATAAAGTGCTAGAGCAAAAATGGATGCAATGAACAATAATAAATAATCATATAGTGATGAAAAAGTGCTCTCGTGCTTAATATGATTACAACCAAGTGCTGGGATTGTGATTCCCTTACCATTCACTGGAGGGAGTGGCGTGCATTAGAATAAATTATAGTAGAAATTGGTATAATATAAATATGGTGACTAATAAGTGATCTTATTAAAGTGCCAATAGTGAGATTATATGGAAATAAAGTGATCCATATCCCACTTGCACATGGGTACCCCACAATATACCATATATAAATATGACAATAATTTAAACAATATTGGTGACAATTAGCAAATTAATTATAAAAATGGTGCTGGTTTCAAAGTTTGTAATAGTGCTTTAGCAGTCCACAATCCATGATTACAGTGTTTATCTTGTGTTGGTTGCAGCTATACTCCAAGTAGCTCAAAGTGCCTGTGCTTCCTTAATCCTTAACTTTGTGCCTAAATCAATGGGGACCTTCCCCGTTATTCTGTGCTGTTTAGGCATCCAATGCCTAAAGTGACAGTGCTTCCTTCTTCCTTAGTGCATCAAAGCTTGTGCAGGTGCTGTTCCCCTTCTGGTTATGCACTCACCACAATTGCAGTAAGGATGTCTCCCTGGTCTTCCCACCTCTATGAGAGTGCATACATAACTCCTTGGAGAGGGAGTGAGGAGGTAAGTGGTGAGTTTCCTAGTTGATACTCCTAGCCAAGGAATTCTGCTGTTATATCGTGTTACTGCTGCCAAACTGAGTGGATATTTGTTTTTAACATACTACACTATGGGCGAATTTCACTACTTTCTCCATATGTGAGGAATGGTACCGTAGGAAGCCGGCAGGAGAGCTGGGAAGACCAGGGAGACATCCTTACTGCAATTAAGGCTACATACCCCTGTAGGGGTAAGGATTTGTGGTGAGTGCATAACCATAAGGGGAATAGCACCTGCACGAGCCTTGAAGCACTAAGGAAGAAGGAAGCACTGCCACTTTAGGCATTGGATATACTTACAGCACAGGATCACGGAGAACGTCCCCATTGAGTTAAGCACAAAGTTAAGGATTAAGGAAGCACAGGCACTTTGTTGGTTGCAGCTATACTCCAAGTAGCTCACAGGATAAGCACTGTATTCATGGATTGTGGACTGCTTAAGCACTATCACAAACTTTGAAACCAGCACCATTTTTATAATTTATTTACTAATTGTCACCAATATTGTTTAAATTATTGTCATATTTATATATGGTATATTGTGGGGTAACCGTTTGCAAGTGGGATATAGAGCAATTTATTTCAATATAATCGCACTATTAGCACTTTAATAAAATCACTTAGTCACCATATTTATATCATTTCTACTATAATTTATTCTAATGCACGCCACTCCCTCCAGTGGATGGTAAGGGAATCACAATCCCAGCACTTGGTTGCAATCATATTAAAGCGGAGTTCCACCCAGTGAACTTTTTTTTAATAAAAATACCCCCGGGACAGTCAGGGCTAGTACATTCCACAATGGCTAGCCTCTGATCTGTCCCGGGTTGCACTTACCTTTTAGAAGAAATACTTACCTTGAAAATGTATTCTCCAGCGCTGCCATCTCAGGTGTGGGCAGCATGAAGCCAGCGCGATCTTCTTCTGCCTCCTCTTCCGGCTTTTTCGGTCCCACGATGCACTGCACCGGCCCCGCCGTCACTTCCGATGCCGCAGCGTCATCCCTGCACAGCTTCTGGGCATGCCCAGAAGCTGTTTTGCAAGGTATGACAGTGCCTGCACCGGAACGGACACCGGGGCCAGTGCAGGAGCATTGATTCCTGGGAGCGATGATGTTCAGCTCCCAGGAATCATTGCAAGACAGGAAGTGACGAATCGCCGCGGCCGCCGAGGGGAGGAAGAAGGAAGTAAGGTGAGTATATTATCTTCTAAACGAGGTAAGTAAAAAAAAATATGTGATTATCCATTTGTTTTTCAGGTGACCCGGAGCGAGAAGATGGAGGTAAGTATCATTTTAGGGTGGAACTCCACTTTAAGCACGAGAACACTTTTTCATCACTATATGATTATTTATTATTGTTCATTGTATCCATTTTTGCTCTAGCACTTTATGCATAATTTTATATATTTATAGAGGAGCGCCTACCTCACATCTCTTTTTATACACTATCCAGACTTCCTATAGGGAAATTTAGAGGTGGCAGCAAACTTCCATTTTCCTCTTTTTAAACATTGGTAACAAAAATTCTCTTCTGCACATCTCCAACATAATTACATATTATTTCCAGTGCGCGGGGTATTTTTTTGACATTTTCTCCTAGAACAGAAGCTCAACCAGGAACAACTGGAGCTCATCTGACAAAATAACACCCTCAAAGAGCACCCTCCAACAGCGGCCTGCAAAACCTTGTGGCCAAAAGAAGCATCCGCAGATACCAACACATCCATCTTTTTTGGAATTTTGTTAAAGTATGCACGGACGACCAGGTGGCCTCTTTGCAAACCTGCACTACTGACGCTTGATGACGGAAGGCCCAGGTGGCACTAAGCACCCTGGTATAATGTGCCTTTACAGCGAAAGGAGGATATGGACACTTAATGGAATAGGCCTGCACCATCGTCTGCCTGATCCATCTAGAAATAGTCACAGCAGATGCGGCCAGCCCCTTACAGGGTCCAGCCACAAGTTCAAAAAGAGAACCCGATTTTCTGAAAGACTCACTCCCTGCCAGGTACACCCTGATTGCCCGAACCACATCCAAAGAATGTTAGGCAATCTCTTTAGGATGCTTAGGTTTAGGAGACACAAAGAAGGCAACACAATGTCTTCATTTAAATGGAAACCAGTGACGACCTTAGGAAGGAATGACTGGCAGAGACGAAGCACCACTTTGTCTCTGTGAACCACCAGAAAGGGTGAACGACAAGACAACGCAGCCAGCTCGGACACCCTGCGCGCAAAAGTAATAGCCACAAAGAAGGCGACCTTCTGTGACAGAGTAAGCAGAGAAACCTCACGAATATTCTCAAAAGACAGATTCCGAAAAACCGACAACACCAAATTGAGGTCCCATGGATGTAACAGAGATCTCCCCGGGGGAGGCAGGTGGCTGACCCCCTGAACAAATGTGTGAACCAAGGAATTTGTGGCCTTTGATGGTACCCAAGGCCAAATGCTTATCTACACCTCTTTGGAGAAACTCCAAAACACAAGACACAGAAAATGAACGGCTGAGGTAATCTGCATGCCAATTTTCTACCCCTGGAATATGTACAACAGAGATGGCTGGAACGAACTGTTCTGCCCACCTTAGAATGCCGACTACTTTCCGGGCCGCTAGGACACTTTTGGTGCCCCCTTGATGATTGATATAAGCCTTGGCCGTGGCATTGTCCAATTGAGTCCTTACCGGGTACCCCTGAAGAACACCCGTCCATTGGGTCAGGCAAAGCCTATTCGCCCCAATTTCCAGGATGTTGATCGGCAGGCTGGACTTCTTCAGAGTCCAAACCCCCTGAGCACAATCCGTGCCCAAGATACATTCCCACCCGGACAGGCTGGCATTCGTGGTGATCACCATCCAATACAGAGGGAGAAAGGATATGTCCTGTCGAAGTGCCAGAGAGGAGCCACCAGGTCAGGGATCCCCTCGTACCCCGGGTCAACAGGATCAGATTGTTTAGAGACTGTGGGTTCTTGTTCCATTTGGCAAGAATCTCCTTTTACAGAAATCTGGTATGGAACTGAGCAAACAGAACTGCCTCGAAGGTGGAGACCATCAAGCCCATTACTTGCATTCAAGTACTGAGAGATGACTGCTGGCTGGACAACAGGAGCCAAATTGCATCCTGCAACCTCTGGAGTTTCACCTCTGGAAGAAACACCCGGGCTGAGGCCGTGTCCAGGGTCAGGCCCAGATAGTCCAGCTTGGTGGACAGGACCAGAACAGATTTTTGGAAATTCAGTTTCCATTCGAACTCTTGCAGAGTTTGCACCAAAATGTACAGACTGTCTTTTAAGGCATTCAGGGACTCTGCTTGCAAAAGGAGGTTGTCCAAGTACCTTAGTACCCCAATCCCCTTCTACCTTAGCAATGCTAACACCGGGGCCAAAACCTTTGTGAACACCCGAGGAGCTGAAGCGAGACCAAAGAGTAATGTCACAAATTGATAGTGCTCCTCGCCCATGGCAAAGCGAAGGAAATGCAGAGGTCCGACATATATTGGGATATGAAGGTAAGCGTCCTTGATATTGATAGAGGGCAGGAAATCCCCCTGATAAAGGGATGCCACTACCGTGCGAATGCACCCCATTGTGTCTTGCCTTCCTTCCTGGGCAGAGTAAATAGGTTTGAATAAAACCCCTGAAAGCGTTCCGATTCCAGAATCGGTACAATGACCCCCTGTAAAAGTAGATCCTTTACCGCCCCAAGAAGACCTTGTAGGCAAGCTAGGGCCAAACACAGGTTGGAAGGGAAGAACCTTGCCAGAGGTAAGGACTGGAACTCGTAACCAGACCGAATCAACACGTGGACCCATTTGTCTTGAATCAAGGAGGTCCACGGATCCGGAAAGAAGCAAAGAGGTCCCCCCACCCCAGATATGGGTGAAGGCGCCCCTTCAGGCAGAAGCGGGATTGTCTGTGATCCCGGAGGAACCCACTCTTGACAGGGCCTCTTAGAACCCCCTGCGGGCTTACGGGCGGATTTTGATCTCTGCTTCTTAGATCCCGAGGGGCAAAAAGAACCACTTATGGGCCAAGAAGAAAAGGCCACATTTGCGACAAGGTTCTTTGCTCCTGGTAGTTTGGGGAAGCAGAGTACTCTTACCTCCAGTGGTCCCCTACAAAAGGGAGATCAGTCAATACTTTCTTGAAAGCCTGATCCGCAGACCAGTATTTCAGCCATATCATGCGGCGAAGGATCACCGCTGTCATGGACACCCTAAGGGGGCCGCATCTAGAGAGGCATCATAGATATACTGCAACCCCTGGACCCACTGGTCCGCCAGGTCAGGAGTGGACTGTCCCCCTTTCCAAATCACGGCGCAGAAGCTTAGCCCATTCCATTAAGGTTCGGGAAATCAATGTTATGGCAAAAACTGGCAGCAGAATGGAACTGTTCATGGTATCGTACCAGAGATTCAGCTCTCGTCAAAAGGGTCCTTAAAGAACGGAGAGTCCTCCACCGAGAGAAGGGTGGCTTTATTCAACCTGGAAACCTGCGAGTCCACCACAGGTGGTACTGTTCGTTTCTTTAACAGGGACTCTTCAAAAGAATACCTTCTAGCGAAACGTTAAGGGACCCCAACAGTGCGTTAGAGGAACCCCACTCGCGACAATGTTGTTGAAATAGGCAGGAAAGAGAAACACCTTTGTCGCTTTAGAGGCTCTGCGGATACCAAATTGCGCCGATGCAGCAATAGCTGCATCCTCCAATGTTAAAGTTTCCGGCACTGATACAATCAGCGCATCCATTAGTGCTTTTTAATGCGTGGCTGTAGTGGAAGAGGAATCCTATTTTGGAGGGCCATATCTACTTTGGACACCAGTGACTGCAGGACCGCTGTCATAGCAGACAAGGTGGACTGGGATCCCGCGGGCCCCATAGCCGCTGAGAGGGGGTCAGGTGGTGACACATGCTCCATGGACTCCATGGTTAACCTGGGTTAACAGCCAGCAAAAAGTGTAAAAATTGCGGTTACAAATTCCCCCCACCGCTGCACCATCTAACTATAGCAGAAAGAGGGAGTCATTTAGCACCCACAGAATGTAACAGTGTGTTAACTGTAGCCACAGTGTGTTAACTAAACCCCTGTTTCTAACCTACATTGTTAGACAGGTTGATTCGGTTTGTTAGCAGACTGGTTGGTGAATATGGTTTACTAAGGGCCGGATGTTCTCACGCACCTCATTTAAAGTCACAATCTTTTTCCCTTTATTTCTATCACAGGGATGGAGACGCAAAGCCTTTACAGGGCTTGTGTCTCATTCAAAGTCCCAAAATTGCCCATAACATTTAGCACCCACAGGGACTCACCACCCCCTCCTCAGATGCTGAGCCAGAGAGCCAGGCTGCATGCTGTGCGGCGATCTAAGAGAAAGAGGAAGTACAGGAACTGCCACTAGAGGCCCACCACCGATTCACTGCTCCATAGGCTTCAAAAACATGATTGCCGTGTCATAGCCATGGGAAACTACAAGAAAATGGACACCAGACTACATAAATATGGCCACCGATTAAAATGGCGGTTACACGTGGCTCCCGGGACCCCCAGGTACACTTGGACAGTGGGGGGGGGGGGGACGCTAGGGACCCTCACCAGGACCATCCCCCCCCAAAAAAAAAGTTAATCGCAGCTGGCGCCCCCCAAACAGGAAAAAAACAGGCATGGCCGCTCGGGGGGGGGGGGGGGGGGCGACAGGCATGGGTGAATGGAATGGGGGGGTGGGCCGCAAAGGGACTCCAATATAGAGGGGAGCGACATGAGGGAATGAAGGGCACTCGGGGGTCCGACCAACCCAGGGAGGGGCCTATGTCCACCCCGAAAAACCACCAGAACGGAAGGGTGACACTACTTGCCACATCCTGGGACCGGGCAGGCACCGCTCCAAGGCAAAGCAACGCACCATCTTGGAATGCGAGTACTGATGGCCAGAGACAGGCTGCAACTCAGGTCGTGACCAGGACTATGCGTCCTCGCAAGGTGTTTAACTCGTCGGCTAGCCCCCGTCCAGTTCGGAGCTAAGGTCGGGTCGCACTCGATGCCTAGACTGGGAAGACTGTAAGGATCTAAGATATCCAGTCTGTTGCCCAGTCTTGCAGTTGACTGTAGTTCTCACATCACCTGAATTGATTGTAGTTTTCACAGGAACAGAAAATAAACAAAGAAAAAAATCAGTTTTCAGGAAAAAATGCTAGGACCAGAGATCCCAGCAAGGAACTAGGTCCTTACTCCTGACTAGGCAGAAAAAAACTGAAGACCTATAGCAGGAAATGGGAGTAAACCCCCTGGGACTGCCCTATAGGTGTAGTCAAACTTTATTCTGCCTAGTGTCCTATTCTTGTAGGGGGCAACATACACCCAAGGGTCAAAAAGATCTGGAGCTGTGTCCATCAATGAAAGAAAGAGAAATCCAATTTTCTCTTTCGTTCATCAGCAGACACAGTACTCCATAAATCATAACTAGTGGGACGTCCAAAAGCAGTGCCAAAAGGAAAACGAGGGGTGGGGAAAGTAAACCAACATAATTGCCCTTAACTAGATCACAGGAGCCTTGTCTGAAAAATAAAGGTTTAACAAAAAAAAACACCCCTCAAGAGGGAACAGCCCCTCAAAACTTTACGGCCAAAACAAGCATCTGCAGATGCCTAAGTATCCACCTTATAGAATTTTGTGAAGGTATGCATGGACGACCGTGTGGCTGCCTTGCAAACTTGTGATATTGAAGCCTGATGACGGAAGGCCCAAGAAGCACTCAGCACCAGAGTAGAATGCACAATAAAGGGAAAGGTGGAATCTGACCTTTAATAATACTTAATGGAATAAGCCTGAGTCACTGTCTGTCTGCTCCATCTGGAGATGGTAGCCGAAGAAGCAGCCAGCCCTTTTCTTGGTCTGTTCATAACCAAAAAAAGTGAGTCTGACCTCTGAAAGGACTCAGTAGCTGCCAGATATACCCAAATCACACGAACATCATCCAAGGTATGTAAACAAAAAGTGCAGTGCTAGAAATCGAAAATGATAATTCAATAGGTACTGTTATCACTGCACCCAGGATCATTCCTACAATCAGAACCTGGTATCCTTAACCCTCTTGCATCCACTGCTATTCAGGATGAACAGGATAGCTGACGGATCCACTTAAATCATTCCCAGAGTTTAAAACAGGCTGCTAATATAGTGTAGTATTTGCTAGCAGTGGATGCAAGAGGGTTAAGGATACCAGGTTCGGACTGTGGGAACGATCCCGGATGCGGTGACAACAGTACCTGTCGAATAGGACTCAAGGTGTATATACACCAGACATCTATTTATATATAAGAAGTGCACTGGTGGTCTTTCATTTAGCCAACATAACCAGAATATCTTCTCCCTATATTAATCATTGTGTTTGGATGACATGCTTCTTAATGAACTTATAATTTTCTTTGATTGGATTCTTGGTAGATGGACTAGCCTCATCATAGTTTTACAAGTCAAAAAAGGAGTGAAGTATATGCACACCAAGGGGAACCTGCAAAACACACCCACTCACCCCGCGCTCTGATTAAAATGAGATAGAAACTCTATATACAAATAAAGACCCTATCTAGTGGTCCGAGCAGCTGTTATAATAAACAAGATTAGAAAAAGGTGTAATAGAAGATCTACAGAAAATAGATAAATCCACAACACTAGCAGCGCTATTGCACATAAGTAACTGATGACAGTTCAAGATCACTCTTATAATGAAATAATACAGTTTGAAAATTATATGCCAGTAAGTTCCAATGAGTCACAGTCCATGAAATAGGGAAAGGGTGTGAAGGATCTTTTCTTATCCACCAAACTTCCACCACAACCGGTGCTCACCCCTTTGTCTAGAAACTCACCAGACGATCGGTCAAAAATCTCCCTCAAAGGATCAACCAATCAACGAGCATACAATTCCGGACTAGTAAGATCGAGGTTCCATATGTTACAAAAAGTCCTTCATACGACACTCCATTCAAGAAAGCATGTAAATGAACAGAGTGGGGGCAAATAGTGTAATTCCGCAAACTTTAATGGAAATAAAACCAAAAGAATACACAACAAGCCCCTCTCCCCTCCAGATGTCTACTTACAGGAAGACAAGGGAATGAAGGCATTGAGTACAATCTGCACGCTTGATAACCCCCGCTGCACCGATCTCACCAAGTGGGTGTGTTTTGCAGGTTCCCCTTGGTGTGCATATACTTCACTCCTTTTTTGAATTCTTTGTTTACAACCCTGCTGCTATGGATGCTATATCCTTTCTAAGAGATAGACAACTAGAAGTAGATAACATTTTTTCTGATGTTATGGAAATCAATATTTCTCAAGATCTCACCTCCAACCTTAATTCCTTGGGTTATACCCTGAAAAAACAGGTTCGGACCTGGTGGGACATATGTACATTTGAAAAATATATAAAAGAGCGGATAATAATGAGGAGTCTTAGGTGGGAGGTCACCCCCCAAGACACTCTAGATGATGAGGGTTCCAGAACTGAGTGGTTGGAATTTTTTAATAGTGTGGGTATTAAATTACAGGAATTGATCCTTAAAAAGGAAAAAACGTAAAATAAAATTTTAGAGAAAAAAATAGCAGATTTAAAGAATATTTTAGATAAAGATAAGGAACTACCAGTTGATTTAAAATTTAACACGGACATCAAGAAAAAGTTGGAAAAAATAGATAAAGATACACATAAGAAAAAAGTTAAAAAATACTATAGAGATTTGGAAGATTTTAAAAATAACTCCATTTACCTCTGGCAAAATCCGGGGGTAGGTTCTAATAATAGACAAGTGAGTGGAGCAGTCTGGGGACTATCAGATTAATCAGATGCCTACTCCTGGTCCTAATACCCCCTAAAGGTCCGTATAGGACTGTATCTGGCCCACAAGGCCCGGCCAAAAAATTCAAATCCATATTCAGTTCAGGGGAATAATAATGGATACCAGGGGAGCATTGGAGGGTATGGGCACCATTTAGATCAGAGATCCGGCTCTCCATATCGAGTTCCTATGCAAAATCAATACGAACCTTTGACTCAATATGAAAAATACAATTCCCCAACCCCAAATCCACCTCGCCCTTTTCCGAGGAGAGGCGGAAGAGGCAGAGGGGGGAGGAGGGGAGGCAAACCCTGGAGGGGCAGACCCCAAGGGTGGGGTCCTCCACAATCACAGGGGATGTACAATTCACAATGGGGACAACAATCAGGTCCCCATCAACATATGGGAGACCGAATGCAAGGGGATGTAGAGCTGGACGCAAACAACAAAAAAAGAAGGGACTTCGATTAAATGGGATCTATAATTTGGCTGATGTTTCCCTTACAGATAAGGAAGTAAATATATTACATGCTGGCTTAACCGGTTGCCGACCGCCACACGACTATATACTGCGGCGGTCAGCCCCGGCCAGGCAGAGTGACGTACCAGTACGTCACTAGCCTTCGCAGCTCTGGTGCCCGCACGCGCTCCCGCGGTCCCACCGATGACTCGATTGGGTTCAGGACCGATCAGTCATCAGGTCCAGGCCAATCAAATGGCACTAAGCCTGTGAAATGTAAACACAGGCTTAGAGCGGATGTGCCCTCCCCTCACATCGTTCTTTTTGGATCCAGCGTGAGAGGAGGGCACATCTAACTGCAAGTACAGCACCAAGCACAGTCACATACACTTAGATAGGCACATTTAACCCCCGATCGCCCCAATTAACCCCTACAGCCCCTGACACAACACACACTGTATACAGCATAAATGGATTTTTGTAAAATCTTACCGTAAAATCCTTTTCTCTTAAGCTCATTGACAGACGCAGTCCTCTTGATTAATAACACATTGGGTTATACTGCTCTCTACAGGAGTAGGACACTAGGCAGAAGAAAACGTTCTGGCCACACCTTAGGGGCAGTCCCAGAGGGTATATCCTCTCTCTCTCTGCTACAGGAAGTCAGTTATGTCACAAAGCAGTGTCAGAGAATTTAACCAAACCAGACTCAAAAAAAAACCGAGGGGCGGGTACTGCGTCTGTCAATGAGCTTAAGAGAAAAGGATTTTACGGTAAGATTTTACAAAAATCCATTTTTCTCTGTCGCTCATTGACAGACGCAGTCCTCTTGATTAATAACACATTGGGATGTCCCAAAGCAGTGCCACAAATGAGGGGTGGGATAACAGAAAAATTCAAATCTAGAAGGCCCAACCGGTGCCGACTAGAAGTCTTAAAGGCTCATTTAAATCAAATGATGAGACT
The DNA here is from genome assembly GCF_965119305.1 of Pelophylax lessonae. Lineage (NCBI taxonomy): Eukaryota > Metazoa > Chordata > Amphibia > Anura > Ranidae > Pelophylax > Pelophylax lessonae. The sequence goes on along the minus strand of NC_138769.1, from coordinate 273,549,216 downwards.
CAACTGAAAATCCAATGGAAAAAAACCCTCAAGGTAGACCACCGGTCTCCTCAAATTGCGGCCTGCAGAACCTTGCGGCCAAAAGAGGCATCCGACGATGCCATCACATCAACTTTATAAAATTTTGTAAAGGTATGAACCGACGACCAGGTAGCTGCCTTGCATACCTGGACCACTGACGCCTGATGGCGGAAGGCCCAGGAAGCACTAAGCGCCCGAGTGGAGTGCGCCTTGACAGGGAACGGAGGATCCCGACCCTTAATAGAATAAGCCTGCACCACTGTCTGTCTGATCCATTTGGAGATAGTCACGGCAGAAGCAGGCAACCCCTTTTTGGGGCCATCCGTGATCACAAAAAGTGAATCCGTTTTACGAAACGGGTCCGTAGTCTTCAGGTATACCCTGATTGCCCGAACCACATCCAAGGAGTGTAATGCAAACTCCCGATGATGGCTGGGCTTAGGACACAGGGAAGGCAATACAATGTCTTCATTCAGATGAAACTCTGAAACCACTTTAGGAAGGAAGGATGGATTCGGACGAAGAACCACCTTATCCCTATGAACCACCAGATATGGGGAACTACAAGATAATGCAGCCAGTTCTGACACCCTGCGTGCAGAAGTGATAGCCACCAAGAAGGCCACCTTCTGGGATAATGTAAGCAAGGGAATCTCCCTAATATCTTCAAAGGGAGGTTTCTGAAGAACCGACAACACTAAATTAAGATCCCAGGGCGGTAAGGGTGCGCGCACTGGCGGAGCCAGGTGTCGCACCCCCTGGATGAAATTCCGCACCAAGGAATGAGTAGCCAAAGGTTTCTGAAAGAAGATTGCTAACGCTGAAACCTGACCCTTGATAGTGCTCAAGGACAGCTTCTGCTCAACCCCCTGTTGCAGAAAGGCCAAGATGCGGGTCACCGAATAGGTACGTGGGGGAAATCCAAGCGATTCACACCACGCAATATAAGACCTCCATGTGCGATAATAGACTTTGCTGGAAGTCGCCTTCCTTGCTTTGATTAGAGTAGGAATAACTGAAGCTGACAACCCCTTGTCCTTCAGTACCTGAGTCTCAATGGCCAGGCCGTTGAAGCCAGCAATTGTAAAGCAAGATGGAAGATTGGTCCGTGAGACAGCAGATCCTCCTTGAGAGGAAGTCTCCAAGGAGCGTCCGCGACTAGCCTCACCAAGTCGGTGTCCCAGGCTCGACGAGGTCCGTCCGGAGTCCCCAGGATAACTGGAATTCCCTCCACCTCTATCCTGCGAGGAAGTTCCCGCAGTAACCTGAGAGGATGGAAGGCATACCGTAGCTGATACTGCCCCCACGGGACGATCATCGCGCTTTTTGCGTCCACTAGAGAGAGGATCGCGGGCGCGTGCTACAAACCTCCGCACCTTCCTGTTGAGCCGAGATGCCAAGAGATCCCCCCCCGGGGTGCCCCAATGAAGGCACCGCTGGTGAAATACCTCTGGATGAAGGGACCATTACCCTTGATCCAGAGTCTGACGGCTGAGATAGTCTGCCTGCCAATCCCCTAGGTGATTGACCTAAGCCACAGCCGTGGCCAACTGGATCCGAACCGGGCTGCCCTAGAGCAGCACGGTCCAGTAAATCAGACAAAGTCTGATCATTCTCAGTTCCCACACATTTATCGGAAACCTGGATTCTATCGGAAGGAGTAACTTCCCCTGGGTGAGCATTGGAGACCGAAGCCCCCAGACCAGAGACTCCCTGATCCGTTCGCTCAACCGGATCCGATTGTCCAGGGAATCGGGATTCCGATTCCATTAGAAAAGAATCTCATTTAGAAGAATTCTCCTGGAGGGAACTGGAAATGACCTTTGAAAAAAGTGAAGAAAACGTTCTGCTCAAGGAACGGGAACTACCGCTCCCTGTAGCATACGAATGTTGGAAGGGAAGAATCGCACCGGTAGAAGTGATCGAAACTCGATCCTGTATCCCGACCGCACGGCCTCCTGAACCCCTTCGTCCGGGCTTCAGGAAGATCATGGATCTGGAAACCGGTGAAGACGTCCCCACACCCCAGAGATGGGTGGGGGCGCACCTTCAGGCTATATTGGTTTTATCTTCAGGTTTGGCTGAGCCGGACTTTTGTTTACCCGACCAGCGTCCTTTGAAATCCCCTGAAGGAGTTTTGCCCTTCTCGCTCGCCCCAGCGGAGCGAACAAACCTTTTATGAGCGGTAAAGGAAGCTCCTCGCCTGCTGCAAGGTCCTTTGCCCTTAGCAGTCTGTGGCAAAAAAGTGCTCTTGCCCCCAGTGACATCCTTTATAATCTCATCTAAGGTGGCCCCAAACAGGCGATCCCCCTGAAAAGGGAGATTAGTCAAAGTCTTCTTGGAACCTAGATCCGCCGACCAGCACTTTAACCACAATACACGTCTGAGGACCACTGCTGACATAGATGCATGCCCTAACAGGGGAGTGGCATCCAGGGCGGCGTCACAGATCAACTGTAGTCCTCGTATGATTTGCTCCATCAAATCAGATGCTGCCGGGGGGGATACTTCTCCCCTTTAAGTCACGGCGAAACAATTTGGCCCATTCTGTTAATGTTTGTGAAACGAAACCAATGGCAACCACTGGCCTAAAGGTTGACCCTATCAATGAAAAAATGGTGCGGGACTCCGCTTCTACCTTTCGATCCACCGGATCCTTAAAGGACGGAGCATCCTCCAACGGGATAACAGAAGTTTTATTTAGTCTGGAAATCGTTGGATCCACCACTGGTGGTACCGTCCGTTTCTTAATGAGGGATTCCTCAAACGGATAGCGCCTAGCAATGCGTCTGGAAACAGCCAGAGCTCGTTTCGGATGATCCCATTCCTCTTTAATCTTATTGCCAAAACATTTGGGTAAAGGAAAAACCTTCGCCGTTTACTAGTACCGAAAGGAATTTCCATCTCGGTTACCTCTGCCGGTGTAACCTCAAGCCTTAAGGTTTCCCGGACAGACACAACTAGTGCGTCCACCAACGCTTCTTCTTGTGCTATGGCGGAGGCAGGAACGTCCTCCTCACTGTCTGAGGAGACATTACCTGAGACCGCAGCCCCAGAAGAGGGACCTGCAGCTGCAGTGACCGGCTCAGAATCCGAATCCGAAGTATCAGATGAAATAGGGGTAGGCGGGGGGCGCTTTCTTGACCCCCGTCCCTGACAGGCCACCTCCACCCGGGATACCAAAGACTCCAAAACTGTTGATAACGCATCAATTACAAGTGGGGTACTGGAGGGTCCTGCGGCCACCTCGAGGGGATCAGGTGGGGATACATGTGTGGCAGGGTCCATGATTATATAAGACACTTGCCAGCGACAAAAAAATTGCCAAGTAAAAAAACCTTTTTTTTTTTTCTGTAATCCCCCAGCGCAACAGAGCCCCTCAGTGTTACCTGCTTTTTTGGACCCCACAGAGAGAGAGACCCCAAGGCTCACCACCTGATGCACAGAAGTTTTCTATCAACCTGCCTCAGCGCTGTCCTGTTACAAACAGGAAGTCTTTGGCCCTTTTCCCGGGTAAAGGAGGCGGCTCCGCCCCTTTACACGCCTTCCGGCGCCTCCCATGTTTCTCCACGAGGTGGCTGGTCATCTCCAAAATGGCCGCCCCCATGCTGGAGACACGAGGCTACGCCAAGATGGCGGCCCCGCGCGACCTGCGGGAAAATGGCGGCGGCCTGTGGAAGATGGCTGCGGCCTATGAAAGAGCTATCGGCCTATGCGGCCTGCGGGAGCCTGTGGGAGGATGGCGGCCTGCAGATGGCGGTAGTCCAGGCACAGGCATCGGCCTGTCTTGCAATCTTATCAGGTAGGATGCTCTTTGTATATGGCCATCATCACAGTATTGCCACTGACCTTAGTCATAGTCCCTTAACAGTGCCCACTATACAGTGACTTTAGATAGTCAGCTCCCAAACCAAGCCTCCTGGTCTTTTATTCACACAATCACACTCAATTGGGGGATCTGTGACCTGTTCTAGGATAGAGGGGAGACCCAGGATCCTGAGCGTCCGACCATCCCAGGGAGGGGCCCGCGTCCACCAACAAACCCGTCAGGGGGAGAGGGGGAACATTCTACTCACCATACCGGAACCAGGCGGGCGCCAACTCTTGACAGAACCCCTCTCCACCGAAGTGGGGGGGCTGTCGACCAATACGGATGCCGTGACTCAGTTTCCAACTGGTCGTTGGCGTCCAGGCGAGACGTTTAACTCGCAGGGTCAGTCCACGTCCAGTGGGACTATGTCGCGGCCGACCCAGCGCAGAGCTAGGGCCTGCACACGCTCGCAGGCTGACTGGGGTGACCACTGGATCTCAACATCCAGCCCATCGCCCAGTTCAGCGTACTTGCTTGAAGATCTCACAGAAACAACTGGAGAAAAAAAGCAGTCTATTAAAAAAGTCTTTCTAAAAAAAAATCTTGCCAGGACCAAGGATCCCAGCAAGGAACTTAGGTCCTTACTCCTAACTAGACAGAAAAAAACTGACTTCCTGTAGCAGAGAGAGAGAGGATATACCCTCTGGGACTGCCCCTAAGGTGTGGCCAGAACGTTTTCCTTCCGTCTAGTGTTCTACTCCTGTAGAGGGCAGTATAACCCAATGTGTTATTAATCAAGAGGACTGTGTCTGTCAATGAGCGACAGAGAAATAGCATTTTCCTATATACCTGTATAAGTGTGATTTGTGGTCAGGTGTAGCGCTTGCGACCCCCCCTTTTCCATTTAAATTACCCCCCATCCCCCCCAATAAAGATTTAACCCCCTGATCCCCCCTAATCACCGCCAGTTAACCCCTACCCTGATGTCACATTCAACACTAATACAAACGTAATACAGTATACAGTGTTTTTGTATTAGTGTGATTGTGATCAGAATTAGCGCAGGCGACTAAGTTTCTGTCCCAAGAAGGTTTAGGGTCCCCGCCACCCCTCCAATAAAGATTTAACCCCCCCTGAATACCCCTACACCCCCTGCCACAACACACACCGTATACAGTATATAGCATTTTGCTATATACCCGTATAAGTGTGATTTGTGGTCAAGTGTAGCGCTTGCCACCGTTCCTTTTATCCGTAGGATACTCGCCACCCCCTCCCAATAAAGATTCCCTGATCACATCCAGTTAACCCCTTCCCCCCTGTCACATTGCACACTAATACACACATAATATACTGTTTTTACTGTATTTTGTATTGGTGTGATTGTGTCTTGAGGTTGCGCTAGCGAGTTAGTTTCTATCCCAAAGGAGGTTTAGGGTCCCCGCCACCCCCCCCAGATCCCCGGCGCATAGTTAGAAATAACCCCTTGATTACCATACACACACACACACGCACGCACATACACTTCCATTACTAGTATAGTGTTTGAACAGATCAATATCTGATCTGATCAGAACTATACTAGCGCCCCCATAGTTTAGGGTTCCCAAAACGCGGTGTTTGCACGGTCAGCACTGATTCCTGCCAGCACCTGCGTTTAACCCTTTCACCCAGGCAAGTGTAGTAATCAACAGATTACTGTCACTTACAAAAAAACACAACACACAAAACCGCTGTGTTAGCAGAGTCAGGCCTGATCCCTGCTAGCATTAGCAGTTTTTTTGGTAGCGCTTGAAATAGTCCTTGACAACCAGGTGCTTTTATTACCTGTGAGTCAACACCACTGTACAGGTAAATTTAGTTACCAAAATGTCTAAACGTTTGTACAGTGGTGAAGAGGCTTATAGTATACTGGCCGTGTCATCTGATAGCGATGGGGAAGCTACAATGCCCGAATTACTGTCAGTATACGAACCAGATGACAGCAGCGGCTCCCTGACAGATAGCTCCGACGACAGATGGGTCCCTGTTAGACCGAGGCGTACCCGACCCCATTCTGGAGTTGTTGAGATGCAGGAATCGCAGGGTCCTCGTATGGAGCAGAGTGCCAGTACTAGTGCCGCTCATCCTTCTGGCGACCTGGCAAGCGCCAGCGGCCTAGTACACCCTGGACCTAGTACAACCAGCACTGCAGTATCACCTGGTGACGTGGCGAGTCTCCTAAGTGCAGTTGAATCTGGTGCGGTGACTAGCACAAGTAGTGGCCTGCAGCCACCGCGTATTCGTAGGCAGGCCCGTAGAGCCCATAGTGCCCTCCCTGATGCGCTGGCATATCCCAATTGGCAACCCACTGATTCTACAGCGCCAGTACTTCCCCTATTCACTGCCCAACCTGGAATCCACGTGGAGACAGCTTGTTTTACACCCCTGAACTTTTTTGAGCTGTTCTTCACGGACGATCTTTACAGATCTATTGTGGATCAATCAAATTTATATGCACAACAATTCATCGCCGCCAACCCAAATTCCCCCCTTGCCAGACCATTCGGCTGGAATCCTATAACGGTTTCCGATTTTAAAATCTTTCTGGGCCTTTCCCTCCACATGGGCATAACTAAACAGAGTGAATTGCGGCTATATTGGTCTACTAGCCCAGTTCACCATATGCGCATGTACTATGCCTCCATGTCCAGATACGAGCAAATTCTGTGATTTATGCATTTCAGCGACAATGAAATCTGTCGTCCTCGGGGAGACCCTGAATATGATCGGCTCCACAAAATTCGGCCCCTCATAGACCACTTCAATCAGCGGTTTGCAGCCTTGTTTACCCCCGAACAAGTTGTCTGCGTTGACGAGTCCCTGATTAAATTTACTGGCCGACCTTGCTATCAAACAGTACCTCCCCAGCAAGCGTGCCAGATACGGGGTCAAACTGTATAAATTGTGTGACAGGGCCACAGGTTATACAGTTAGTTTCCGGGTCTACGAGGGAAAAGATAGCACTGTGGAGCCCCCGAACTGTCCAGACTACAAAGGGAGCAGCGGTAAGATTGTTTGGGACTTGGTGTCACCCTTATCCGGAAAGGGGTACCATTTGTACGTGGACAACTTTTACACAAGCGTGCCACTATTTAGTCACCTGCTTGAATTACAAATTGGCGCATGTGGCACTGTACGACCTAATCGCCGGGGCTTCCCCCAACGGCTTGTAAATTCCCGTCTTAGTCGGGGGGCGAGAGCCTGCTTGAAAACGGACAAATTGCTTGCGGTGAAGTGGAAGGATACACGGGATGTTTATGTTCTGTCCTCCCTTCACGCAGACACGACGATCCATATCCCTACGGCAACTGGCGTTATGGAGAAACCCCTCTGTGTCCACGAATATAACCTTAATATGGGAGGGGTGGACCTTAACGACCAGCTTTTGGCGCCGTATTTAGTTGCCCGTAAAGCCAGATGCTGGTACAAAAAAGTGTCTGTTTATTTATTCCAATTGGCTATGCTGAACGCCTTTGTCCTATACAGGGCGTCAGGACGAACTAGATCTTTCCGGGAATTTCAGGAAGCGATCATCCTTGCCTACCTGTACCCAGGAGGCATGCCTGCCCAACTTCCCCTTCCAGATGCAGTGAGCCAGCTGCATGAGAGACATTTTCCTTATGTCCTCCCGAGTACCCCTACCCAAAGACGACCCCAAAGACGATGTCGTGTCTGTAGCAGGCGTGGATTTAGGCGTGACACCCGTTATTATTGTCCCAAATGTCCTGACCAACCTGGTCTCTGCATCGGGGAATGTTTCGAGCGCTACCATACACTAGTGGAGTTTTAGTGTAAGGTACAGCACGACACAGTGTAGGGCACACAAACACAGGGTCTCGAAAGATGTTGGATGTCCATCGACATTTTGAGAGACCCAAGCTGGAAGATCGCAGTCCCAAATCAAGGAACAACAGTTAGAAAGAAAAATAAAAGGATCCAAAAACTGTTGTTGTGTCAGTCATTTTATATGTTCTTCTACTCTTCCTACTGTACTTTTAATGTACTTTGTTTGTTTTTTCATTCTTTTGTGACCTGTTTCTCTTACAGGTACTCGTCGGCTGCCACGACATTGATTTTATATATTCTGACACAAACAGTGTTTGCGCTCAGCATATATGGATACCTTTGCTGGGAGCAGCTGTGGTGATTTTCTGATTTCAGCACTGCAGTTAAAATCCTATTTTGGTATACGTGGATAGTGTCGTGTATAACCATCATTAAATTCAGTGGGTGGTTGTTTGGGCGGTTAATGATGAGTAATACTACGCATTATTCCTGTGCTGATTTCTGATAGGTTCTCTTTTTTTTCGTTCAGCCCACAGGCTGCATGAAAAAAAAAAAAAAAAAAAACTATATGCCAAACAAGGACCAGCAATGTACTGGTACGTTGCTGGACTTTGAGTGGTTATACCAGGATGATGCCTGCATATTTAGGCATCATCTTGGTATCGTTTTTTACAGCCAGCGATCGGCTTACATGTAAAAGCAATCCTAGCAGGTAATTGGCCGCTAGACTGCTTTTACATACAGTGGGAGGGGACTCCCCCCCCCCCCCCCCACGCCGCCTTCCGTGGTTTTTCTCGGGCTCTCCTGTCCCAACGGTTAACCCGAGAGTGCAGCCGGTGGTTCAATTATCTAACCATATAGCTAATTGGAGATGAGAATGGCTCCAATCATCTCTATGGCCTAAGATACCGGAAGCTACGAGCATTTCATGACTTCTGTTTCGCCAGAAATAAACAGGGCCATTGGGAAAGCATTTTATCACACCAATTTTGGTGTGGTCAGATGCGTTAAGGTCAGAGGAGAGATCCAGAGTCTAAAAGACCCCAATTTTTTTTTTAAAAAAAGAGTACCTGTCACTACAGATTGCTATCATAGGGGATATTTAAATTCACTGTGATAAAAAATAAAAATGATTTAAAAAAAAAAAAAAAATGAAAGGAAAGGTGTCAAAATAACAAAGCAGAAAAAAAAAATCAAGCCCCCCCCCTGCCCCCCGTGCTTGGACGCAATGGCGCACGCAAGCGTGGGTCTAGTGACATATGTAAACCTCAATTGCAGCATGCATGTGAGGTATCGCCGCGAATGCCAGGTCGAGTGCAATAATTATTGCAGGAGACCTCCTCTGTAAGTCTAAAGTGGTAACCTGTAAAGACTTTTAAAGGTTTTTAAAAATGTACGTACTTTGTTGCCGCTGCAGAGGCGTGCGCAATTTTTAAAGCATGTCATGTTTGGTATCTATGTACTCGGCATAAGATCATCTTTTAAATTTTACCAAACAAATTGGAATTATATAGTGTATTTGTGCAATAAATTAAAAAAATTTATTTTTTTTGCAGAAATTGCGTTTGGAAAATCTGTGCGCAAATACCGCGTGACAAAAAAAATTGCAACATGCACCATTTTATTCTATATGGCCTCTGCTTTAAAGAAATATATAATGTTTGGGGGTTCAAAGTAATTTTCTAGTAAAAAAATATATTTTTTCATGTAAACAAAAAGTCACAGAAAAGGCTTGGTTTTCAAGTGGTTAGAAGAGTGGGTGATGTGTGGATAAGATTGAGCATAAAATGCCGGGACAGTTCAAACACCCCCAAAATGACCCCTTTTTGAAAAGTAGACACCCAAAGCTATTTGCTGAGAGGCATGGTGAGTCCATGGAATATTTTATATTTTGCCACAAGTGTCGGGAAAATTATTATTTCTTTTTTTTTTTGTTGTTTTTTTACAGAAAGTTGTCACTAAATTATATATTGCTCACGCATGCCATAGGAATATGTGAAATGACACCCCAAAATGCATTCTGTTGCTTCTTCTGAGTACAGGGATACCCCATGTGTGAGACTTTTTGGCAGCCTAGCTGTGTACGCGACCTCGAAAACCAATCCACATCTTCAGGTTTTCTAATGGCGTAAATTGCTGATTTTACCCCTGACTACCTGTCACAGTTTCAGAGGCCCTGAAATTTCAAGATAGCACAACCCCCACCCCCCCAAATGACCCCATTTTGCAAAGTAGACACTCCAAGCTATTGGCTGAGAAGCATGGTGAGTCCATGGAATAGTTTATATTTTGCCACAAGTTTCAGGAAAATTATTTTTTTTTACGCAAAGTTGTCAGTAAATGATATAATGCTCACACATGCCATGGGTATATGTGAAATGACACCCCAAAATACATTCTGCTGCTTCTCCTGAGTACAGGGATACCCCATGTGTGAGACTTTTTGCCAGTCTAGCCACGTACAGGACCCGGAAAACCAATCTGCACCTTCTGGCTTTCTAAGGGCGTAAATTGTTGATCTCACTCCTTACTACCTATCACACTTTTGAAGTCCATAAAAAGCCAAGATGGCACAAAACCCCCCAAATGACCCCATTTTGCAAAGTAGACACTCCAATCTATTTGCTGAGAGGCATGGTGAGTATTTTGCAGCTCTCATTTTTTTTGGAAAATGAAGAAAAAAATGTTTTCCTCTTTTTTCAATTACTAAAACTTTGTGACAAAAAGTGAGATCTGCAAAACACTCAACATGCCTCTCTGCAAATAGCTTAGGGTGTCTACTTTCCGAAAAGGGGTCATTTGGGGGGGGGGGGGATTGTGCTGTCTTGGCATTTCATGGCCTCCGAAACTGTGATAGGTAGTCAAGAGTCAAATCAACAATTTACGCCCTTGGAAAGCCTGAAAGTGGGGGTTGGTTTTCGGGGTCCTGTACTCGGCTAGACTGCAAAAAAGTCTCACACATGGGGTATCCCTGTAATCAGGAGAAGCAGCAGAATGTATTTTGGGGTGTCATTTCACATATACCCATGGCATGTGTGAGCAATATATCATTTACTGACAACTTTGTGTAAAAAAAAAAAAAAATATATATAAATATATATTTCCCGGAACTTGTGGCAAAATAGAAAATATTCCATGGATTCACCATGCCTCTCAGCAAATAGCTTGGGGTATCTACTTTCCAAAATGGGGTCATTTGGGGGGGGGGGGGGTTTGTGCTATCTTGGAATTTTAGGGCCTCCGAAACTGTGACAGGTAGTGCAGAGGTGACATGATCAATTTACGCCATTAGAAAACCTGAGAGTGTCGATTGGCTTTTGCGGTCCTGTACACAGCTAGGCTCCCAAAAAGTCTCACACATGGGGTATCCCCATACTCAGGAGAAGTGGCAGAATGCATTTTGGGGTGTCATTCCACATATACCCATGTCATGTGTGAGAAATGTATCTTTTAGTGACAACGTTGTTTAAAAAAAAAAAAAATTGTAATTTTCCCAAAACTTGTGGCAAAATATAAAATATTCCATGGACTCACCATGCCTCTCAGCAAACAGCTTGGGGTGTCTACTTTCCAAAATGGGGTCATTTGGGGGGGTTTTGTGGTATCTTGACATTTCAGGGCCTCCTAAACCATTATAGGTAGTGAAAAAATGCAATGAAAAATGTACGCCCTTTGAAATTCTGACGGTGGTGATTTGTTTTCGGGCTCCCGTACACTGCTAGGCTCCCAAAAGGTCTCACATATGTGGTATCCCTGTACTCAGGAGAAGCAGCAGAATATATTTTGGGGTGTAATTACACATATACCCATGGCATGTGTGAGCAATATATCACGTCAATGACAACTTTGTGTAAAAACAAATTTTCAAACACCTGTGACAAAAAAATGAAATATTCAATGAGCTCAACATGCCTCTCAGAACATTCCTTAGGATGTCTACTTTCCAAAAAGTGGTAGTTTGAGGGGGTTTTGTACTGCCCTGCCATTTTAGCACTTCATGAAATGAGATAGGCAGTCAGAAATTAAAGCTGCGTAAATTTCAGTATTTACACCATAGTTTGTAGACGCTATAACTTTTGCGCAAACCAATAAAAATATGCTTATTGATTTTTTTTTGTCAAAGACATGTAGCTAAATATATTTTGGCCAAAAAAAATGACATAAATTGAGTATATTGGATATTTTTTAAAAGACAAAGTTGAAAATGTCATTTTTTTGCAAAATTTTTGCTCTCTTTTTATTAATATCGCAAAAAATAAAAAGCGCAGAGGTGATCAAATACCACCAAAACAAAGCTCTGTTTGTGGGGAAAAAAGGACGTAAATTTCGTTTAGGTACAGCATTGCATGACCGCGCAATTGTCAGTTAAAATCACGAAGTGCCAAGTTGAAAAAAGGGGTCTGGTCTTTTAGCAGCCAAATCCTCTGGGGCTTAAGTGGTTAAAGTGCGCCAAACAAAAACCAGTTAATAAATTTAATGTGTATATCGATCTACACAAATATATAAGGAAAATAAACCTTAAGAAATACTATCTAAATCCCGCTCGATCTAAAGGGACTGCCAGAGCTGGATTGATTTATTATCCAGTAGGAGTAGATAGTGGACTTAAAAACAATTCGTTATTTAATCCACAACAATCTTCGAATCAGCACATTGAGGTATTCAAAAACCTCGTGATTTGTGATCTTAAGGAAATTCCCAATAAAAAAATCAGTCAATCCGAGACATATCCAGGAAGGCCTTGAGGCTCTTGAAAAAAGAAAAAATGTCATCATTAGACCTGCAGATAAGGGAGGGGTGTGGTACTTCTTAAAAAAGAATATTACCACACTCAACTGTCCACTCTCCTGGCGGATACTGATACATATAGGATTTTGGAAAGAGACCCTACTTTACAATACAGACGAGAATTAAGTGCGCTGATAGAAAGAGGTTACGATACACATATACTTTGCAAGAAAGAAAAACAGTATCTCGTACCAAGCTACAGCAGAATCCCGACTATTTACACCTTGCCGAAGGTCCATAAGAACTCGGTTAATCCTCCGGCAAGGCCCATTGTAAACGGGATTCAATCTGTAGCCTCCAGATTGGGAGAGTACCTAGATAATTTTCTGCAAACCAGTGTACTTCAGTTGAGATCCTATTTACGGGACACAAAGGCCTTTTTGATAGCGCTTAAGGAGGTGGTTTTACCAAGTAATGGGGACGTCTTCCTGGTCACAGGCGACGTTGCCTCATTATATACCATCATCCAACATGATGATGCCCTTCTCGCTTTCAATTGGGCCTTCAGCAAGAGGGATGATGTTCCCGAGATCCAAAAGCGCTTCTTAAGGGATGCTCTTGATTTTTGTTTGGCGCACAATTATTTTTGGTTTAACAGTGTTTTTTACCAGCAACAGAGGGGTGTGGCAATTGGAGCCAAGTTCGCTCCAAGCCTGGCTAACATATTCATGGGGGAATGGGAGGACCGTTCCATTTATGCTGCCCAATATGAGGAACTTGTGATGTACCGTCATTACATAGACAATCTGTTCTTCATTTGGGCAGGGAACGAATTCTCCTTGTTAGAGTTTTTTAGTAAGCTCAACAATAATACAAACAATATTAAGCTAGACTTTAATTGGAACCGCACTAACATCCACTTTCTGGACGTCGAGATATCCCTCCTGGAAAGTGGACTTGGGACTAAGGTTTATTTCAAGCCCACTGACCGGAATGGATATCTCCCCGTCCAGAGTGGACACCATCATAAATGGTTGTCCAATATTCCTAGGGGACAGTTTCTCTGAGTCAGGAGAAACTGTACCACTGACAAGGATTTTACAATCCAGGCCCAAGTCCTAAAACAAAGATTTTTGGAAAAAGGGTATCAAGTTAGTAAACTTGATAGTACTATTGCCGAAGTAGGAATGCTCTCTCAGGATGACTGTTTGAGAGATACTGAGAGGCAGCCTACACGTGAACATGAATGGAGTTTTATATCACAGTACAGTGTACAATACCAGGAGGTTGAACACATTTTTAAAAAACATTGACCTGTCTTATGTATGGACAAGGTCTTAAGTGAAATGTTACCAGACACTCCATCTTTCATATATAGGAGGGGCCCCACCTTTGGGGACCAGGTAGTTAAAAAAGTATTAGACCCCCCCAAAAAACCAACTATGTTTTGGGATAAAACGGTTGGTTTTTTGCATGTAGAAAGTGCAAAACCTGTAAACAGGTGCACACACCTGAGGAATTTCACCGGCTTCACGTCTCCTCCCAATGGACAAACTTTTGAAATTAAAGAGTTAATAACTTGCAACAGTACACCCGTTGTGTACTGTTTACAATGTCCATGCAATTTATTATACATTGGCAGGACCAAACGGACGATAGCCATTAGGGTGTCGGAGCACATGGCAAATATCCGGAAAGGATTCAAGGATCACAATGTATCCCTTCACTTTCGTGATTTTCATAATAGTGATCCCACCCATCTCAAATTTTGGGGGGTGGAAAAGGTAGATCCAGTGTGGAGAGGTTCCAACAGAGTTCGCAAATTATCCAAACGTGAAACCCACTGGATCTATCTTATGGAATCCCTATATCCCAAAGGTTTGAATATAGACCTGGACATTAATTGCTTCATTAGCAATTATTAATAATATAAGCTAGTGATCCACATGTAGATGAATTCAGGTTTTGTCTCTATAGTGTTCTTTCCTTCTTTTTCAAGTGATGTCCATGTGTGTCTTTTTAAGTATTTTAATTATGCATTGCTCATATTTATTTTGATAGATTTGGGCAATATATTTATATATGTGGTGTGGGGTGCGCTAAACAACAAATAAATAATGAATATATAACATATATCTATATGTGAACCAAATCAACAAAAGTAAATATATATAACATATATCAATCTGTGAAGCCAATTAATAATGCAAATCAATTGGTGCATAAACATAAAAGTTCATAAGTGTCCATAAATATTGTGCAGGTGAGTAGAATTGTATTCTATCCAAATAATACGTGTATCCACCACCGAATGAAATTCATCCTTACCAAACGGAAATAAATAAGGTGCAACTATAGTTTCTTGTGCTGAAAAATTATCCAATCTCCTTGTGAACAAACACCACGTGTAAATCACCAAGAATTAGCCTCTTACCAGATGGTAATAGGTATGCACTTGTTCAGTGAAACCACTGCCTTGCTTCCTCTTTAAAATCCTGAAGTGGGATGTAGAACCGCTCTACCTTTCTTTCTCCACTAGATGGCAACGAGTACCAGCAAGAAACACAGCCTCTTCCTTCTTTACAAGCTCACAAAACCACCGTGTATTAAAGGAAAAAGAAGGACTAATAGTGTATTACCCTTAAGATTTATTCAAAAAACAGTTGATAATGCACTTACAATTAGATGTCTTGTATTCAGCATAAACATAGGCATACGAATTCCTGCAAAGGCTTGCGGCCGGCTGCAGCACGGACCGCAAGTGGTGTGTGACGTGTGCGCCTCCTAATCTGACCGGTTTCTTCCCATAGGACTTCTACTGAGACAGGAGTACTGGCGCATCGTCACTTCCGCTTTATTTATACAGGTGGAAGCAAATTGTCTAACTTCCGGTGTCTGCAGAGCAGGTAGTATAAAAACATCGATCCATAGCACATCCTGGTGACACAGGAAGTAAACACTTCACTTCCTGTCTGCACAGGAAGCAAACACTTCACTTCCTGTCTGCAGAGCAAGTGTCTGCAGAGCAGGTATGCTTTGGAACTTCTGGCTGATAGCAATTTAAGGCAAATTACTTAAATATGGGTAACTTTCCTTGTGTTAAAAGGAATGTATAAAAACATACTTTATTATTTGTTAAAACAAATGTATAAAAACATCAATCTGTGGCACATCCTGGTGACACCGGAAGTAAACACTTTCCTTCCTGTCCTACAACACACTGCTTTAGGAGCGTAGTGGGAAAGGGGTGACACCGGAAATATGTGTATAATAAAATGTATTGAACTATATTAAACTATATGCTCCAATACAAATTTAAAATATATGTTAAAAGATAAATAAAATATAAAACCTGCCAAAATATATGTGGGGATCAACAGTTATTGATGTGTGCGTTTATATCCCACTCTATGTTGAGTCCCCGGGGTCTGGAGCAGCCGAGCTCATATATCCAGAAGGTTTCCCTCCTGGATATAGACCTCCTCAGATTGCTCCCCCTCCAGTGTGGTGTATATTTCTCAATAGCGATGATTTTTAACCTCTTGGGATTTTTTCTGTGACATTGGGCGAATTGTTGGGATACACTATGCCCAGGAAAAGCTTTGTGTATGTTGGTCAGAGGTTCTACAATACGTATGGCAGCAGTACGTATGGTTCTTCCAACATACTGGTAATTGCACTCACACTGTAAAAGGTATACAACCCCTATAGGGGTTGTATACCTTTTACAGTGTGAGTGCAATTACCAGTATGTTGGAAGAACCATACGTACTGCTGCCATACGTATTGGAGAACATCTGACCAACATACACAAAGCTTTTCCTGGGCATAGTGTATCCCAACACTTCGCCCAATGTCACAGAAAAAATCCCAAGAGGTTAAAAATCATCGTTATTGAGAAATATACACCACACTGGAGGGGGAGCAATCTGAGGAGGTCTATATCCAGGAGGGAAACCTTCTGGATATATGAGCTCGGCTGCTCCAGACCCCGGGGACTCAACATAGAGTGGGATATAAACGCACACATCAATAACTGTTGATCCCCACATATATTTTGGCAGGTTTTATATTTTATTTATCTTTTAACATTTATTTTAAATTTGTATTGGAGCATATAGTTTAATATAGTTCAATACATTTTATTATACACATATTTCCGGTGTCACCCCTTTCCCACTACGCTCCTAAAGCAGTGTGTTGTAGGACAGGAAGGAAAGTGTTTACTTCCGGTGTCACCAGGATGTGCCACAGATTGATGTTTTTATACATTTGTTTTAACAAATAATAAAGTATGTTTTTATACATTCCTTTTAACACAAGGAAAGTTACCCATATTTAAGTAATTTGCCTTAAATTGCTATCAGCCAGAAGTTCCAAAGCATACCTGCTCTGCAGACACTTGCTCTGCAGACAGGAAGTGAAGTGTTTGCTTCCTGTGCAGACAGGAAGTGAAGTGTTTACTTCCTGTGTCACCAGGATGTGCTATGGATCGATGTTTTTATACTACCTGCTCTGCAGACACCGGAAGTTAGAAAATTTGCTTCCACCTGTATAAATAAAGCGGAAGTGACGATGCGCCAGTACTCCTGTCTCAGTAGAAGTCCTATGGGAAGAAACCGGTCAGATTAGGAGGCGCACACGTCACACACAACTTGCGGTCCGTGCTGCAGCCGGCCGCAAGCCTTTGCAGGAATTTGTATGCCTATGTTTATGCTGAATACAAGACATCTAATTGTAAGTGCATTATCAACTGTTTTTTGAATAAATCTTAAGGGTAATACACTATTAGTCCTTCTTTTTCCTTTAATACACGGTGGTTTTGTGAGCTTGTAAAGAAGGATGAGGCTGTGTTTCTTGCTGGTACTCGTTGCCATCTAGTGGAGAAAGAAAGGTAGAGCGGTTCTACATCCCACTTCAGGATTTTAAAGAGGAAGCAAGGCAGTGGTTTCACTGAACAAGTGCATACCTATTACCATCTGGTAAGAGGCTAATTCTTGGTGATTTACACGTGGTGTTTGTTCACAAGGAGATTGGATAATTTTTCAGCACAAGAAACTATAGTTGCACCTTATTTATTTCCGTTTGGTAAGGATGAATTTCATTCGGTGGTGGATACACGTATTATTTGGATAGAATACAATTCTACTCACCTGCACAATATTTATGGACACTTATGAACTTTTATGTTTATGCACCAATTGATTTGCATTATTAATTGGCTTCACAGATTGATATATGTTATATATATTTACTTTTGTTGATTTGGTTCACATATAGATATATGTTATATATTCATTATTTGTTGTTTAGCGCACCCCACACCACATATACATTTATCTATATTCAAAAGCACTGAATACCGGGAGCAGCTTCAACACACTATCAGCGCACCCATCCCCCCTTACAACAATATATATATATATATATATATATATATATATATATATATATATATATATATATATACACACACTTTTATGACCGATTATTTATTTATATATGCTTTTTAATATATTAAAGTCTGTTCCTTTGCTTTAACACTCATATTTATATTGGATGTCTACATCTGCTATTGTTTTTTCATGATATTATCAATTCAGTAATAATTGTACATTGATGTATTTGTAATGTATGCCTTTGATCTTATGGGATTCAAGATCAATTTTTATATGTATAATGACAGGCATTTAGTTCAATGCATGTATGCTATACATGAGCGTTGTAAGATAGTATGGAATATGTATCCGCTTTCCGTCTTGAGGAGTGACTATCCTAGAACGGGACATCGCCAGCCGGAAGTAATGCATATGCGGAGTGTGTATATTCCAAGTTCGGGCGGAAGCACCAGGGCTGGCGCTCACGTCTCGAAACCGGAAGTTGGCGAGTGCCGTGTACTTCCGGGTTAACGGCGAGCCGGCGAACTCACAAATATCGGCCCACCGCGCCGCGCACACACGCTCTCAGTGGAAGTCCTTATGACGAAACGTGTCAGCGCGTGTGTGCGTGGCCGCCTGAATATTGTTACCATGCCGGACCACGCTACAGGCATCTTATGAATATGAGATCGGTGCAGCGGGGGTTAACAAGCGTGCAGATTGTTGTAACGCTCCTGCGTTTCTTATATGGTGTGGATTTTCAGCTGCAGAAATAGTTCCACGTCAGTTGTCATGTAAGAGATATGCTGAGATACCATTCCCAACCTCAATGACTCATCATGTGTGGAAGGTCTTATTTCAGCCAGTAAATACACACAATTAGCAAGCTGGTTCCTAGAGTGACTTTATATATGTGGTAACACAATGATGAAGGTTTGAGGGATAGGTTGAGTGGAGGTGGTAGGTGATAGACACTTGAAGGTGAGACAGTAGCAGATGGATGCAGGAAGGTTTAACAATGTTGTATGATAGCAGATGATAGAAT
The DNA here is from genome assembly GCF_965119305.1 of Pelophylax lessonae. Classification (NCBI taxonomy): domain Eukaryota; kingdom Metazoa; phylum Chordata; class Amphibia; order Anura; family Ranidae; genus Pelophylax; species Pelophylax lessonae. The sequence continues at coordinate 273,530,405 of NC_138769.1, read as the reverse complement.
AGCAGGTGGACATACAAAAGAGATCAACCCAGTGCAGAAAAGTAGCAGTAGTCTCAAGAGCTAGCAATCTAGTTTATGCAGATGTGATAAACAGTCTCTACTATGCAGAGCTAGATAGTGTAAGCTTAGTATAAGTTTATAGAGAATTCCCCTGCGGGGTACTTAGCACTATTAGCGATACAGCCGAAGGGTGGTTCAGGAGAGGCGGATGATCCAGTAGCGGGATACAGGGATCAGCGCAGCGAGGTTCCGTCAGCGAAGTAAGCTTGCAAGCATGGAAGCTTCAAGCAAGGTTAGCATCCAGATAAGGGTGTTTGAACGAACACATGTGAGTGAGAGCCGACGCCTTAAATAGCCATCTAGTCCGGCGCTGAGTGACGACAGCTCCAGTCTTAAAGGTGTATGCGCACCTTTCCAAAAGTAAATGGTAGGGCGCATACACTTGTGGAAAGTGTAATTTAGGGTACCAAAGGTACAGGAACATTACAATACCCCCCCTTTAAGGCCTGCTCCTGAAGGCCTCTGGAGCTGGTTTGTCTGGGTATCTCGCATGAAAATTGCGGATTAATCTAGGGGCATGTATGTCAGAGGTGTTTAGCCAGGTGTCGTCTTGGGGCCCATAGTTCTTCCATCTAACCAAGTACTGAAGTCTTCTTCTGTAGATACGAGAATCCAGAATCTCTTTTATCTCGTATTCTTCTCCACCTTCAACTTGTACAGGAGGGGGAGGTGGAATATTAGGCCTTATTCCTTGGTCCGGAACATGGGGTTTTAGTAGCGACACATGGAAAATGGGATGGATTTTTAGGTCCATTGGCAATGTAAGCTGCACTGCAGCTTTTCCAATAAGTTTCTTGATTGGGAAAGGTCCCAAGAACAGAGGTCCAAGCTTTTTGCTAGGGATCTTCAGTCTCAAGTTTTTTGTTGAGAGCCAAACGAGGTCCCCGATAGTATATTGTGGAGAAGGTCTTCTACGAAGATCATAGTACTTCTTTTGTTGACTGTGAGCGTGTGCAATGGTAGTATTTAGTAAACCCAGAGAATCCTTTATTTGGGAAAGATAGTCTGAGGCTACTGGGTTATTTGAAGGAAGGATGCGTGGAGGGAGAATAGAGGGATGGAACCCATAGTTCAAGTAGAACGGACTCTGCTTGGTTGTACTGTGAGTTGCGTTGTTGTAGGCAAATTCTGCCAGGGGGAGAAGATCCAACCAATCATCCTGTTGGTAAGAAGTGTAACAACGTAAATACTGCTCGATGCATTGGTTGACTCTTTCAGTCTGTCCGTTGGTCTGCGGATGGTAAGGAGAAGTGAGCTTCCGCTCAATCCGTAGTATGTGACATAGTTCTTGCCAGAATTTAGAAATAAATTGGGATCCACGGTCAGACAAAAGAGTTTTTGGGATACCATGTAATCTGAAGACATGTTTCATCAGGAGTTCTGCCGTTTGTTTGGACGAAGGTAGTCTGCGAATAGCAATGAAATGTGCCATCTTTGTCAGATGGTCCACTGACACCAAGATGGTATTAAATCCTTTGGAAGGAGGCAATTCTACGATGAAGTCCAATGACAGAACCTCCCATGGAGTTTGGGGTATTGGTAGACTGCATAGTAGGCCGGATGGTCTCGTAGTGTCAATTTTGGACCTGGCACAGACATTGCATGAAGAGACGAATTTTTGTATAGATGTTTTCATGTCAGGCCACCAGAATTGCCGAGAAATCAAATTGAAAGTCTTTGTCATACCCATATGTCCTGCCATAGGCACATCATGCGATAATTCCAAGATCTTGGTGCGTAGGGTAGGTGGTATGTAAAGTTTGTCGTTGTAGTAGAGGAAGCCTTCTGCATCGGTATTTAGTTGTGGTGGGGGTGAATCCAACCTTATACCATGCAGAACCTCTTCCTTCAAGGAACGGACAACTCCAATAATGCGTTTGTGAGGTATTATAGGAACGGAAGGAATTTCAAAGTAATTTTCTTCAGTTAGTCGTGATAGTGCATCCGCCTTTTTGTTCTTATCTGCAGGTGTGTAGGTCACTAGGAAGTTAAACCTTAGAAAGAATAGTGACCATCGTACCTGTCGATGCGAGAGAGTTTTGCTAGTCTGAAGATATTGGAGGTTTTTATGGTCCGTGTATATAATTATTGGTAATTGGGTGCCTTCGAGTAAATGTCGCCAATTCTCCAGAGCCAATTTTATAGCAAGCAGTTCCTTCTCACCCACGGGGTAATTTATCTCGGGACTGCTCAGGGATTTAGAAACAAAGGCGACTGGATGAAGTGGTGAAGTGGGGGTAGGTCGTTGGGAGAGTATTGCTCCTACTGCCAGGTTTGACGCATCTACCTCCAGAATGTATTGGAGGGATGGGTCTGGATGGCGTAATATGGGAGCGGAAGTAAACCTTGTCTTTAACAAGTGGAAAGCCTTATTTGCTTCTTCTGACCATTTAAATGGTATTTTTATGCTAGTGAGCTGTGTGAGGGGTCTCACAATAGCAGAAAAGTTTTTTATGAACTTCCTGTAGAAATTTGAAAATCCCAGGAATCGCTGTAGCGCCTTGCGTGTAGTTGGTGTAGGCCAATCCTGAATGCAGGATATTTTACTCATGTCCATCTCGATTCCTGTTTTGGATATGATGTAGCCTAGAAAGAGTACCTCATCTTTATGGAACAAGCATTTCTTCAGCTTCACATAAAGATTATGTGCAAGCAATCTCGATAATACAAGTCTTACATGTCTTATGTGTTCAGACAGGGTCCGTGAATATATAAGTATATCGTCCAGATATACCACAACACAGACATCTAGTAAGTCTTTAAAAATATCGTTTATAAATCGTTGGAAAACTGCAGGGGCATTGCATAGGCCGAATGGCATCACAAGATACTCGAACAATCCGTATCTAGTTCTGAACGCAGTCTTCCACTCGTGTCCATCACGGATTCGAATGAGATTGTATGCTCCTTTCAGGTCTAATTTTGAAAAATAGGTAGCTCCACGCACCTGCTCAATGAGCTCAGGGATAAGTGGTAGAGGATAGCGATCTTTTATTGTGATAGCATTCAATTTCCTGTAGTCGATGATAGGTCTGAGACTTGAATCTTTATTGCGAACAAAAAAGAGTCCTGCTGCTGTGGAAGAAGTGGAAGGTCTAATAAAACCTTTTTCTAAGTTCTCATCCAAATAGGTTTTGAGATGGGCAAGTTCATCCTGTGAAAGAGGATAAACATGACCGAACGGCAATTTGCTATTTGGGAGTAGATCAATGCTACAATCATAGTCTCGATGAGGAGGTAATGCTTGAGCATTTTTCTCAAGAAAAACCTCAGAAAGATCCTGATAACATAGTGGTGCAATCTCATCTGTCACCACAGACAGAATCTTCCCGGAAAACGGGAGGTTACACGTTTCCTCGCAATAACAAGAAGGGAAGGTCAAGGACCGTTTCTTCCAATCTATGGTTGGTTGGTGTGTGTGCAACCAGGGAAGTCCCAACACAATGGGAAAGTGGGGTGATGGTATTACATCGAAGGTAGAAGTCTCCCTATGAGACTCGTTAATAGTGACTAGAAGTGCTTGTGTCTGATCGGTGATCGGACCAGAGGATAACGGAACACCAGTAATAAGACTTACTGAGACAGGTTTGAGTTTAGAAATAATAGGAATTTTATTTAAAGCAGCAAAACATATATCCATATAATTTCCACAAGATCCTGTGTCAATCATGGCCTTAATGTCAAAAAAACAGAAATGTAGGGGTTAGTGAATGAAGTTGTCAATCCTCCTAGAGAGACATGTGAACACTCACCCTTCTTTTTGTTGACTAGGGGACAGACGTTTATCTTGTGATCCGGGGATGCACAGTACAAGCAGAGATTTTCATTTCGTCTTTTGGCTTTTTCCATAGTTGATAGCGGTGGGCGTATGGTTCCTATCTCCATAGGAACGGGGTCAACGGCCAGACTCCGAGAGGAAACTGATAATGGCATTCCCATCTTTTCAGCCTTTCTTTCTCGTAGTCTTCTATCTATGATAATACTGAGTTGTATTAATGCATCCAGGGTTTTTGGCAGATCCGCTCGGGCGAGCTCGTCCTTAACGGCTTCTGATAGGCCAAGCCTAAATTGGGTTTTCAGAGATGCATCATTCCATTCTGAATCAAGGGTCCATCTCTTGAACTCTGCGACAAAGTCTTCCACAGGCCTCCTTCCTTGTTTCAAGGATCTTAACTGAAGATCAGCAGTACTCTGCCTATTGGGGTCATCATATAGGCTAGTGAGCTCTGCCAGGAACAAGGCATAGGAGTTGAGAAGCTGGTCGTTTATCTCAAAAAGAGAATCTGCCCAGGCTCGAGGATCGCTTGATAGGTAAGAAATAATAGTACAAACCTTAATGTGATCAGTAAGGTAGGTACGAGGTTTTAGCAAAAAAAGTAACTCACATGCGTTTTTAAATTAGTGAAATTTTTTGCGATCGCCTGTAAATACTAAAGGGGGATTTATCTTGGGTTCAGGGGACTGAGCAGAGGTAAGTTGTGTCAGTCTAATTACCTGCTGCGACAGAGCCTGATTGTCTTCTTTTAATTCAGCAAGTGCATGTATTAACGCAGATACTTGCTGTTTTAATTGTGTCACCTGAGTGGCTATTTCTGCTGAATCCATTTTTTAGGTTCGTTCAATCTGTAACGCTCCTGCGTTTCTTATATGGTGTGGATTTTCAGCTGCAGAAATAGTTCCACGTCAGTTGTCATGTAAGAGATATGCTGAGATACCATTCCCAACCTCAATGACTCATCATGTGTGGAAGGTCTTATTTCAGCCAGTAAATACACACAATTAGCAAGCTGGTTCCTAGAGTGACTTTATATATGTGGTAACACAATGATGAAGGTTTGAGGGATAGGTTGAGTGGAGGTGGTAGGTGATAGACACTTGAAGGTGAGACAGTAGCAGATGGATGCAGGAAGGTTTAACAATGTTGTATGATAGCAGATGATAGAATAGCAGGTGGACATACAAAAGAGATCAACCCAGTGCTGAAAAGTAGCAGTAGTCTCAAGAGCTAGCAATCTAGTTTATGCAGATGTGATAAACAGTCTCTACTATGCAGAGCTAGATAGTGTAAGCTTAGTATAAGTTTATAGAGAATTCCCCTGCGGGGTACTTAGCACTATTAGCGATACAGCCGAAGGGTGGTTCAGGAGAGGCGGATGATCCAGTAGCGGGATACAGGGATCAGCGCAGCGAGGTTCCGTCAGCGAAGTAAGCTTGCAAGCATGGAAGCTTCAAGCAAGGTTAGCATCCAGATAAGGGTGTTTGAACGAACACATGTGAGTGAGAGCCGACGCCTTAAATAGCCATCTAGTCCGGCGCTGAGTGATGACAGCTCCAGTCTTAAAGGTGTATGCGCACCTTTCCAAAAGTAAATGGTAGGGCGCATACACTTGTGGAAAGTGTAATTTAGGGTACCAAAGGTACCGGAACATTACAATTGTACTCAATGCCTTCATTCCCTTGTCTTTCTGTAAGTAGACATCTGGAGGGGAGAGGGGCTTGTTGTGTATTCATTTGGTTTTATTTCCATTCCAAGTTTGCGGAATTACACTATTTGCCCCCATTCTGTTCATGTACATGCTTTCTTGAATGGAGTGTCGTATGAAGGACATTTTGTAAGATATGGAACCTCGATCTTACTAGTCCGGAATTGTATGCTCGTTGATTGGTTGATCCTTTGAGGGAGATTTTTGACCGATCGTCTGGTGAGTTTCTAGACAAAGGGGTGAGCACCGGTTGTGGTGGATAAGAAAAGATCCCTCACACCCTTTCCCTATATCATGGACTGTGACTCATTGGAACTTACTGGCATATAATTTTCAGACTGTATTATTTCATTATAAGAGTGATCTTGAACTGTCATCAGTTACTTATGTGCAATAGCGCTGCTAGCGTTGTGGATTTATCTATTTTCTGTAGATCTTCTATTACACCTTTTTCTAATAGTTTTATAAGTGGCTATTGTTCTCGTTATATATACATTTAGGTTTTAGCACAGATTTGGACACTCATTATTATCATTTTAGATTTCTAGCGCTGCATTTTTTGTTTACATGTCTTTCTGAAGGTTATATATTCACCTTTGTGTGCTAGTTGCCTTTGCTGCATTTGGTTTCACCAATTCTTCCCTTTTTTTATATGTAACATCCATGGTATGCAAAGCAAATTCCTTGGGATGAGCCGGCTTGGGATACAAGGAAGGCAACACAATGTCCTCATTCAAATGGAAGTCAGACACAACTTTGGGAAGGAATGATGGACAGGGATGAAGAACCACTTCATCCCTATGGACCACTAAATAGGGACTGCAACAGGATAATGCCAACAATTTTGATACCCAGCAGGCCGAGGTAATAGCCATTAAGAATGTCACCTTCTGGGATAACGTAGGCAAGGGAATCTCCCGAATATTCTCAAATGGATGTTTCTGGAGAACCGAAAGAGCTAAATTTAAATCTCATAGCGGCAAAAGAGATTGTACAGGTGGAGCCACATGTGGAACCCCCTGAATGAAGGTACAAACTAAAGAGTGTGTGGCTAGAGGGTCACTGAAAGGTTGCCAGGGCTGACACCTGGCTCCTGATGGTACTTAAGGTAAACTTCTGATCAATGCACTGTTGAAGAAAGGTTAAGATCTGAGACACAGAAAAGGATCGAAGATGAGCGGCAATCAACACACCAAAATATGTACGCTTTTCACGTACATTTCAAAGTGTATATCTTGCTGGGAGACGACTTTCTCACCTTCACCATAATAGGGATCACTGATCCAGACAAACCTCTATCCCACAGTACCTGGCTTTCAATAGCTAAGTCATTAAAACCAACGACTGTAAAGCAGGATGGTAGATAAGTCCTTGGGACAACTGGTCTTCTCTGAGAGAAAGCCCCCAAGAGACGTTTACAGCCACCAGGATGATTGGAAGATCCTCGCTCTTGATTCCTCATAGGAACTGCGTTAGAAGCCGTAGCAGAGGATGATACTGGCCTAACGGTGGCCCTTGGACGCCTGTGGCGTCCATCAGAGGACCACGTGACCTCGTCAGGAACTTCGGTATGCTCCTGTGGAGCCGAACCTGCATGCAAGACTGCAAACAGAACTGTCTTGAAGGTGGATACCACCAGACTCAGAACTTGCATGCAAAATGGGAGAGAGAACTATCTGTGTGACAGCAGCCGGTGAATCACAGGCTCTTGTCCCTGGAGTTTGTGCAGAGGAAAGATGACCCTGGTCAGAAATAGAATCAGACCTAGGTAAATCAATTCCCTGGACAGAGATAGGGGGGACCTTAGGTAGTTCAGACATCACCTGAACCTTTGCAGGAATTAAATCTGCACAAGGAGACTCAGGAACTAAAAAACCTTAAAAGGACAAGCTTTGTCCCCCTTTCTGGGTACCCCCAAAATAAACATTTTGCAGGTCTCCTTGATGCTCACCAAAGAAGTCCACGGGGCCGGAAACCAGCGAAGATGTCCCCCCACCCCATTAATGGGTAAAGGCAGACCTTCACGCTTTAGGAGTCTTGTCTTGGCTAGCTCTAGGCTTACCAGACCAAGGTTTCTTGAAACCTCCCGGGGAAAAATTTAGAAGATCAATTTCCCTTATTCCCTGTCCCAAAATAATTTTGGGCTGAGAAGGGCTCCCATCTGCAGTGAGGCTCCTTCCCTTTCCTTGACTGTGGCAGGAAGGTACTTCCCCCCCCCCCCACCCCCCTGTATTACCCTTAATGATGTCATCCAGGGTAGCCCCAAACAAGCAATCGCCTTGAAAGAGCAGATCAATGAGAGCTTTCTTAGAGGCTTGGTCTGCGGACCAATTCTTAAGCCAATCAGCGCACTTTCCTACCCACCACATAAGCTGTGGTGATGTGCCTAATCACCACAGCTGAAACAAACTTTTGGACAGGAGCTGTATCCAAAGCTGCATCACAAATAAACTGCAGCCCATGGAATAACTGGTCCTCTAAATTCCTTTCAGGAAAACCTGTCAAAATAGGGCACATAAGGAAACACCTTTGGAGTACGATGTGACTTGTGCACATCAAACAACAAAGCCACGTCCAAGGCTATATCAGCTGCATCCTCCATTTTTAAAGTCTCAAGCACTGCAGTGATAAGTGTGTCTACTAGCGCTTTTTCATTCGCTGCTGCAACCATGGAGGAATCATCCTCACTATAGGATGGATCTGGGGGTGTGATATTAAGCCCCCCTGGACGGCCCGCGTCCACAGTGGCATCAGGTTTAGAATCAGATGAGACCGCCTGAGCAGGGGGAAGGCGGGGGACACTTCCTCCTGGGCCTTTGCCCACATGCCACTTCCACCCGGGACACTAAGGACTGCAGGACCGCCGTCAGTGAAACCATGGGACCCTGAGGCTCCATAAAGGAAAGGAAGACTTTGCAGTACAAAAACTATCTTTTGGCACCACTAAAGGATCCCCTCAAGGCTTAGGGTACCTATCAGCAGAGGGAAAGAGATAACAGGGACTTCAGTTGTCTCCAGCATCTCGCAGACTAAGGAAAAATAGCCACCAACCCAAGACCAGCCAAACTAGGGGAAAATGGCCCTCTGCAATGCTGCACCTTCTCCAAGGGGATCCCCCCCCCCCGAAGGTAGGACACACACTTAGGGGAGGACTCTGCTGTGCACTATGCCTAGGTCTCTGTACTTGGACCCCCCTGCACTATACCCACACTGGAAAAAAGCAGGGCATGCATCTAGGGGGTCTCCTACAATGGGACCCCTCCAGACTACCAGGGCACGACACACACTATTCCCGGATCCTTACAGAGTGGGGATAGCGGGGGGAGCCCCCAGGGGGTCTCTGTTGCATTATCTACCCTGGGACCCCCAGCAGATTCTAGTTCCAGACAGGGGGGAAAGGGAGTGTGGCAAGCCCAGCACAGTGAGGGATTTAAGGATGGGAGGAGGGAACTTGCAGGCAGGTCCGACCATACCTGGAGGTTACTCGCATCTACCCCAAAGAAACCCACCAAAAGGAGAGAGGGAGGACTGTACTTATGTGGTGGGTAGGAAAGTGCGCTGATTCAATATAGGGTGTGCTGCTACCTTAGAGTGTATGTTGTAGAATAGGTAAAGAAATCAGGTGCGCTGCCCTAGTGCATATGTGCAACATACAAAATGATGTAAACAAATAAACCAAAAATGCAATATAATGCAAAAAAATGAAAACGTATTCAAATCGTGTAAAACAAAAAATGTCCAGAAGGTGACTAGTGATACACCAATGTGCAATAAACGTCCATATTATAAGTCCATGAATAAAGTGCAAAAAATGGTGACAAAAACTTCCAGCTTGGGGAAAGGTGAACTGTGATTGGAAGGATAAGGAACTGTGATAAGGAAATCTACAAGATTAGGCAGAAAAAGGCCAAGCAAGTTATAAGAACTTCTAAAGCGCAGGCAGAAGAAAAACTAGCTCAGTCTATGAAAAAGGGGGATAAGACATTCTTCAGATATATAAATGAAAAAAGGAAATTAAAACAAGGAATAACTAAATTAAAAACAAAGGACGGAAGGTATTTAGAAGAGAATAAAGGGCTAGCCGACTGCCTTAATGAATACTTCTGTTCAGTTTTTACAGAAGAAAAAGAAGGAGAAGGACCTCCACTTGAAAGGATGACTAATGAATCGTTTGATGCATGTGTCTTTACAGAGGAAGACGTTCTAAGATTGTTGTCTAAAGTGAAGACAAATAAGTCACAGGGTCCTGATGAGATACACCCAAATTTATTAAAAGAGCTTAGTGGTGAGCTGGCAAAACCATTAACAGATTTATTTAACCAATCATTAGTAACAGGAGTCGTCCCGGAAGATTGGAAATTGGCAAATGTCGTGCCCATTCACAAAAAAGGTAGTAGGGAGGAATCGAGCAACTATAGACCAGTGAGTCTGACATCAATAGTAGGCAAATTAATGGAAACCCTATTAAAGGATAGAATTGTGGAACATCTTAAATCCCATGGATTGCAAGATGAAAAACAACATGGGTTTACTTCAGGGAGATCATGTCAAACAAATCTTATAGATTTTTTTGACTGGGTGACTAAAATAATAGACGGTGGAGGTGCAGTAGACATTGCATATCTAGATTTTAGTAAGGCTTTTGACACTGTCCCACATAGAAGACTTATCAATAAACTACAGTCATTGAACATGGACTCCCATATTGTTGAGTGGATTAGGCAGTGGCTGAGTGACAGACAACAGAGGGTTGTAGTCAATGGAGAACATTCAGAACAAGGTCATGTTACCAGTGGGGTACCTCAGGGATCTGTACTGGGACCAATTTTGTTTAATATCTTCATAAGTGATATTGCAAAAGGCCTCGATGGTAAGGTTTGTCTTTTTGCTGATGACACAAAGATATGTAACAGGGTTGATGTTCCTGGAGGGAAATGCCAAATGGAAAAGGATTTAGGAAAACTAGAAGAATGGTCAGAACTCTGGCAACTGAAATTTAATGTGGATAAGTGCAAGATAATGCACCTGGGGCGTAAAAACCCAAGGGCAGAATATAGAATATTTGACACAGTCCTGACCTCAGTATCTGAGGAAAGGGATTTAGGAGTAATTATTTCAGAAGACTTAAAGGTGGGAGGACAATGTAATAGAGCAGCACGAAATGCCAGCAGAATGCTTGGATGTATAGGGAGAGGTATAAGCAGTAGAAAGAGGGAAGTGCTTATGCCGCTGTACAGAACACTGGTGAGACCTCACTTGGAGTATTGTGCGCAGTACTGGAGGCCATATCTCCAGAAGGATATAGATACTCTAGAGAGAGTTCAGAGAAGAGCTACTAAACTAGTACATGGATTACAGGAAAAAACTTACCAGGAAAGGTTAAAGGACCTTAACATGTATAGCTTGGAAGAAAGAAGAGACAGAGGGGATATGATAGAAACCTTTAAATACATAAAGGGAATCAACTCGGTAAAGGAGGAGAGCATATTTAAAAGAAGAAATACTACCACAAGAGGACACCGTTTTAAACTAGAGGGGCAAAGGTTTAAAAGTAATATGAGGAAGTATTACTTTACTGAGAGAGTAGTGGATGCATGGAATAACCTTCCTGCAGAAGTGGTAGCTGCAAATACAGTGAAGGAGTTTAAGCATGCATGGGATAGGCATAAGGCTATCCTTCATATAAGATAGGGCCAAGGACTATTCATAGGATTCAGATATATTGGGCAGACTAGATGGGCCAAATGGTTCTTATCTGCCGACACATTCTATGTTTCTATGGAAGGTTTTCTACCTGGCTGCATGACCTTTGGAGCGGTCATATTCATATATGCCCTTAACATTTAACTTCTGGTAAGAGGACTGTACTTACCCTTCCATGGTGCAGGTAATGCTCCAGACAGAACTCCTTCCCACCAAACTGGGGGAGCTGTCGGCCAAGGGCCCGCTCAACTCAGACCCAAGCTCATTCGTATGTGACACTTTAAGATGTTTAACTCGCGGGCCAGCCTCTGTCTGTTAGGCTATGTCATGGCCAACCGAGCAGGTAGCTGCGGTCTGCATGCACTCGCTTGCTGGGCTGGGGGAACCATTGGATCTAAATTATCCAGCCCGTTGCCCAGTCTGGCAGTTGATTGTAGATCTCCCGAGAAAAAAACAAAAAAGGAATGCCTAAATGCATTGAGTGGCTGGCATGTGATTGGCCGATTACCAATTTGTGTTAGCAAGCAATTGAACAGGTGTACTTGATAAAACGGCCGATGAGTGTAAATTCAGACATAAAAATCCCCACAAGCAACTGTTCAAATGGATAAAAACAGGATTGTTGACTGATTGTAATATCATTTTCTTACAATACATTAACCACTTGCTGTCCAGACCAATTCGGACATTTTTCACATACAGTATGTGTTAAAATAAGAATAGTTTGTTAAAAAATTACTTAGAACTCTCAAACACTAAATATTAAATGAAAACAGAGGCCCTGGAGAATAAAATGGGGGCTGTTGCATTTTTGTATGTCGCACAATATTTGTGCAGCCATCAAACATATATGTTCAGGAAAAAATATGCTTAAATGCATTTTAGCTCACACAAACACAATATAATTTCAATACATTTTTATTAGTTTTAAGTGAAAAATTAAACAAATAAAACAGTCAAACAATAGCTGGAATGACATAGTCCGAATGTTGTACAGTAATCAATGGTCAGAGGATAACAAGTGCCAATTAGTGAGGAACAGTCTAGTACAGCAAATATCACATAAGTACAATGTTAAACATCTGGTAACTAGGTAGACATCCCCACCCTAGGCACCCCAATGGGACCAAACTGTGTCCCAGGGGGGGGATGCCCCATCAACAATTTAGGAACGTCAAACTCAATTAGCATGTGGACTGTCACTACAGAGTGAATCTGTGCTTCGGGGAAGACCAAAGAGCAAAACTGAAGGATTAAGGGGAGGAGGGGAGACACAAGGGGGGGGCATAGAAGGTGGGTTATGAAGCAGAGGTACAAGAGGGTAATTATAATAGGTGCTATCCAGCCACCAGAAGGTCAATTGGATTTAATAAAACTACATCACATGTTAACTGTGCATTTAGGATGATGGATCCAGACATCCCATTTCCTGGGAAAAGATTTAGTGGTTAGGGTGGTGCGTGATAATATGTGTTCCATTTCACATTGTTGATTCAAGGTAACAACAGTATCCTTTACCGATGGAGAGTTAGTGGATTTCCATAGTCTGGTAATCATAAGTTTGGCTGCTAGGAGGAGATGGATAATTACTGGGCAATATTGGGACTGAAAACTGTGTATGTTAAGGTGTAGTAGGGCCAGTTCCGGGTTGGAATCAATAGGTTGGTTGCAGATGTCAGAGATTAGGGAAAAACGGAATTTTTGTAAAATCTTACCTGTAAAATTCCTTTCTCTGAGTCCTCCGACAGTCGCCGCCTCTTCATATTCGTCACATATGGGGTATTAGACTTTGCTCCGAAGGAGTAGCTAGGCAACAGAATATGTTAACAATAAAGCTTTAACATATCCCACCCTCAAGGGGTGGTCCCCTCAGTCAATACCCTCCTACTTCCTGCAACCATATCTCAGTTTTAGTGGAATAGCAGTAGAGTATACATTCAAACCCCAAAAGAGGGGCGGGGGCGGCGACTGTCGGAGGACTCAGAGAAAGGAATTTTACAGGTAAGATTTTACAAAAATTCCGTTTTCTCTTACGTCCTCCGACAGTCGCCGCCTCTTCATATTCGTCACATATGGGGACGTCCCAAAGCAGTGCAAACATGAGGGGTGGGAAACGCATCCGCGCCGAAAGGCAACGCAGTCTCCACATCAAAGAAAGGAACCTTACCAAAGGAAGGAAACCAGCTGGGCAACAGCAAAAATAAGTGCTCAACAGGAGCAACAACCCAGGAAAAGACAAAAAACCAGGGGATACAAAACTTATCCCAACAGCCAGGAGTCCCCAACAAGGGACCCTAGGGAACAGCCGCACTAAGAACCTTGCGGCCAAAGGAAGCATCCGCCGATGCCTGAACATCTACTTCGTAGAATTTTGTGAAAGTGTGTACGGTCGACCAAGTCGCCGCCTTACACACCTGGGCCACAGAAGCCCCATGACGACAGGCCCAAGACGTACTCAGAGATCTAGTAGAGTGCGCCTTCACAGGCACAGGGGGAACCTTCCCCTGCAAGGCATAGGCCTGTTCAATGGTCTGCCTGATCCATTTGGCAATGGTAGAGGCGGAAGCCGCCATGCCCTTCCGAGGACCCTCTGGAAGAACAAACAAGGAGTCCGTCTTTCGAAAAGACTCAGTCGATTTAAGGTAAACCCTAATCGCCCGAACAACATCCAGAGAATGTAGTCTCACCTCCTTTGGATGTTTAGGCTTCGTGCACAACGAAGGCAAAACAATATCCTCGTTAAGATGGAATTCCGAAACTCGTTTCGGCAGAAAAGAAGGATTAGGTCGCAAGACCACCTTATCCAAATGAACAACCAGGTACGGAGACTTGCAGGACAAAGCCGCCAGTTCCGACACTCTGCGAGCCGAAGTGATCGCCACCAAAAAGGCGACCTTTTTGGACAACATAGACAACGATATCTCCCTGATCTGTTCAAAAGGAGCACGTTGTAACACAGACAGGACTAGATTCAAGTCCCAAGGGGGCAAAGGATCCCTCCTAGGAGGAACCAGATGCCGCACACCCTGAATAAAAGTGCCAACCAAGGAGTTGGAAGCCACGGGACGTTGAAACAGAACGGCCAGCGCAGACACCTGACCCTTTATCGTAGCCAGCGCCAAACGCTGATCGACACCCGTCTGAAGGAAAGACAGCACACGGGAAACCGAGTACGTGCGGGGTGAAAACCCCCTGGACTCACACCAGGCAAAATAGGCCTTCCAAGTACGGTAATAAACCTTTTCCGAGGAAGACTTCCTCGCGTTGATCAAGGTATGAACAACCTCTGGAGAGAGACCCTTCTCCTTCAGGACCTCGGTCTCAACAGCCAGGCCGTCAAAGCCAGCGACTGTAAAGCAGGATGGTAAATCGGTCCTTGAGACAGTAGATCGTCCCGAAGAGGCAGACGCCAGGGGGCGTCGACCGCCAGATTCACGAGGTCTGCGTACCAGGACCGGCGAGGCCAGTCCGGTGCCACAAGAATCACCGTGCTGCGTTCCGAGTGTAACCTGCGAAGGAACCGGGACAGCAACTGAATCGGTGGAAACGCGTACATCAGCCTGTACTGATGCCACGGGGCCACTAACGCGTCCGACGCGTCTGCCCGAGGGTCGCGCGTCCTTGCCACGAACCTCTTCACCTTGTAGTTGAGGCGAGACGCGAACAGGTCCACATCTGGAAGACCCCACTTCGCGCACAACATCTGGAAGACAGCCGGGTGGAGAGACCATTCCCCCTGATCCAGGGTCTGGCGACTCAGATAGTCCGCCTGCCAGTTCTCCACTCCCGGAATGTGAACCGCCGTTATCGCCGGGACATGAGTCTCGGCCCAAGACAGAATGTCGGCCACTTCTCGAGCCGCTCGGGCACTCCTGGTGCCCCCTTGGTGGTTGATGTAGGCCACCGCCGTGGCATTGTCCGTCTGCACCCGAACCGGGCAGCCCTGCAGCCGGTCCGTCCAGCGATGAAGACAGAGCCTTATCGCACGCAATTCCAGAATGTTGATCGGGAGGGAAGACTCCCCCTCCGACCAGGTCCCCTGGGCGGACAGAACGCCCAGAACACCACCCCAGCCCGACAGGCTGGCATCCGTGGTGATTATCGTCCACGAGATCGGACGAAACGACTTGCCCCCGGACACCAACGGGGACTGGAGCCACCACAGAAGGTTTTCCCTGGTGCGATGACTCAACGAGATCTGAAGATCCAGAGATTGAGGTCGCCCGTCCCACTTGGACAAGATCTCCGCCTGGAGACCCCGCGTGTGAAACTGCGCGAAAGGAATCGCCTCGAAAGCCGAGACCATCAATCCCAGACATCTCATACACGTCCGCAGAGACGAGTTCGGAACGTCCCTGAGGGACCTGACTTCCTCCTGAAGAGTCCTGAGTTTGTCTTCCGGCAGGAAGACCTTCGCCTGCACCGAGTCCAGTATCATTCCCAGTTAGGGAAGACGAACCGACGGACTCAGTGTCGACTTTGGAACATTTATCGTCCAACCGAACTCCTGCAGAGTTTGCATCGTGACAGACAGGGCCTTCTCCAGACCCTGACTGGTCGCAGACCGAATCAGAATGTCGTCCAGATACCCCAGGACAGAAATGCCCTGGGCTCTCAATAATGCCAGAACCGGTGCAAGCACCTTGGTGAAGACCCGCGGAGCCGAGGCGAGCCCAAAGGGCAACGCCACGAACTGGTAGTGATCGTCCGCAATGGCAAATCGAAGGTATCTCTGATGACCCTCGAATATGGGGATGTGAAGATACGCATCCTTCAAATCGATGGAGGCCATGAATTCCCCCGGAACCAGGGCAGCCACCACCGAGCGCAGGGATTCCATGCGGAACTTGCGAACCCGCACAGAGCGGTTCAGAGCTTTCAAGTCCAGAATAGGACGAACCTTGCCCTCCTTTCTGGGCACGGTGAACAGATTGGAATAAAACCCCCGAAATCTGTCCCGATGAGGCACCGGAACCACCACTCCCTGAGCCCTCAGGTCCCGCACCGCCAGGTGCAGATCCCGCAGGCGCTCTGGAGACAGTTGTAGATTTGAGGGAAAAAATCTGCTCTCTGGCCGAGAGAGAAACTCGATCTTGTAACCAGATCGAACGATTTCCAGAACCCATCTGTCCCGCACACGGGCCAACCAGGGCTGAAGAAAACCGAGCAAGCGTCCCCCCACCCCAAAACCGGGTGAGGGCGCCCCTTCAGGCCGAACTGTTATGGGCCGCAGGTCCGGATTGGCCGGACTTCTGTTTCCCAGACCAGGGTTTCTTCTGAGAGCCCTGGCCCTTGAACGGTTTGCCCTTGTAGTGCGGCCGAAAGGCACGAAAGGACCCCTGAGGGGGCCGAAAATGAGCATGCTTCTTCCCAGAAGCCCCCTTAGCCTTGGGGAAATGGGGCAAGAGAGTGCTCTTACCCCCGGTAATCCCCTTAATCAACACATCCAGGGACTCCCCAAAAAGGCGAGACCCATCATAAGGCAGATTGGCTAAGGTTTTACGTGAAGATTGGTCCACCGACCAACATTTCAACCAAACCAGGCGGCGAGACAACACCGCCACGCTGTGCACACGCGCGGCCAACGGAATCAGGTCCAGGTCCGCATCACACAGATACATGACACCCTGGTGGATCTGATCCACCATATCCAGGGTCGCCGCCGAGGCCGAATCGGCCACTAGGACGCGCCTAAGCATCTGCGTCCAACTTGCGATCGCCTGGGCCGCCATGAGAGAAGCAAACAGAGCCTTAAGCATAGAACCCGTAACAGAATAAGTATGACGGGCAAGAGACTCCAGTCTCCTATCCGTGGCATCACGGAAAACAGGGGATCCCTCTGCAGGGATCGCAGTGGCTTTGTTCAAAACCGCAATAGCATGATCCACTGGCGGAGGCACACACCACCGTTCATCAGTGGCAGGCGAGAAAGGATAACGCAGCTTAAATTTACTTGGTACCGCAAAAGGCTTGCGCAAATCGCGCCATTGGTCCTTAACAGCGCGCTGAAAATCAGCATTGCAGGGAAAAACCTGCGGCGTCCTGCGTTTTCTCTGCGTCCCATAAGCCGCCAAGGCAGCTGGGGGACACACCTCGTCCTGCAAACGTAGCGTCTGCTTAATGGAAGCAATCAACTCATCCATGATTGCAAGCTCTTCAGGCGAGCCAGGGGGAGAATTATCAACCCCCTCAACTTCAGCCTCTACCTCAGACCCCACTAGATCAAGAGAGGAGCGGGACCCCGATAGGGGGGTCCCCGCCAGAACAGCCCCATCACCTTCACCCTCAGAATCAGAGGACAGAGCAACTCTGGGCCGTTTAGTAGATTGAGCAGCCACCAGCATTTGCACCTGTGCAGCAAGGCCAGCCACAATCGTGGCCAAATCCCCCCCTGGGGGGGAAACAGCGGTCCCCTGGCTTTCCACCAATACTGTGGGAAACTTGCCCTCCTGAGAATCCATTGCCCCTGTATGCCAGACAACCAAGGGTTAACTGCCCCCTTACAGCAAGCGCGGCAAGCGCAGCCCACCGCACCACACTCAGGCACAATGAGACCCCCACAGGGAATATACAGACTGAATACAGGCAATGGAACACAGGAATAGAAGGATAAAACCTGAGGAGACTCCGCTGCTGCTGCTGCCTCGATCGGTGCTTCCAGGAGAGAGGAAGTGATGCTGCCAGGGCGCTCTATGGAAGCCTATGGAGGCTACAAGAAAATGGCCGCCGTGCATGTAAACCATGCGGCCGGAGCGGGCGCCGGTAAAATGGCGCCGTTTGGCGCCGAAATCGCCGCTCCACAGTGCATAAAATCACACACAATATTATCCCATTATATGGATACATGTTAGATCGCCGCAGCGATCGCTGTATATGCCCCAACATGCCATTAAAAACATGCCCCACAGCACACAGCTCCTCACACTGCCCAGCCTGACATACTCAGTGTCATACAGCTCCCCCCCCCCCTTGCAGCCCACAGCATGCAGCCGAGATATAGGGAGACAAGCAGTGTGATTAAAGGCAGGTTACACAGTCCCAGACTGAGACCCCCCCCAGGCAGACAGGTCCCCACATAGATACACTTACCTCACATGGCGTGGGGAACCCGCACAGGCGAACAAGCCGCTGCACATGAGGCAGGGAGAGTCGCAATTCAAGACGCACACAATGGCGGTTCAGAAACCGCACAGCGTCCGGTGAGGTAGCCACCTCACCAATCATCCCTGCACCGAACAGGGATGGGTCGTTCACCGTGCCAGGAGCGTTACCTGGCTGAACGCTCGATGGCAGACTGGGAAGCCACTGACCCACGACCTGCGACCAGGGGGATCAGCCCGAGACCCAGTCCGCATGATCCTCTTCGTCCGAAGAACTAACTAATGCTGACAAAAATAACAGCTAAGTAAAGGTAGAGAGAAAACTCAAACAAAATATCAAAAAGAAGAAAGAGTCTGGGACAAAAAGTCCCAGCACAGAGAGAGCCAGCCACTCCTGACAAGCTAGACATTAAAACTGAGATATGGTTGCAGGAAGTAGGAGGGTATTGACTGAGGGGACCACCCCTTGAGGGTGGGATATGTTAAAGCTTTATTGTTAACATATTCTGTTGCCTAGCTACTCCTTCGGAGCAAAGTCTAATACCCCATATGTGACGAATATGAAGAGGCGGCGACTGTCGGAGGACGTAAGAGAAAAAATTTATTCCAGAAGGATCTGAATGACAAACAAGTCCACATAATGTGAAATAAGGTACCTTGTTCCCCGCAATTCCTCCAACACAAGGCCGGAAGAGGGGGGTAGATTTTGGACAGCCTATACGGAGTTAAATACCAGTGATGGGTCAGTTTAAGATATTCCCAATGAGTGACACATTTAGTGGCAGAGTAGGTAGAGGAAAAGGCCTTCTGCCAAGACCGGCCCGGGAATACTTTCTGAAGGCTGGTTTGCCATTTTGTCATAGTGTTTGTCTTGGAGAAGGAGCCCTGTTGGGTGTAGGCTTTATAAAAGAGTGTTATACCTTTGTAGGGACCAAGGGGGTCCTGAAAGCACTTTTAAATGGAAACAGCGAGTTCAAGGTGCATTGGTAGAGGATGTGATTGCAGAAATGAGCGTATCTGGAGATAAGTGTGGAACGTCTTGGGGGGTAGTTTAAATTTTTTAACCAGATCTGCATATGAGGACAGTGATTTTCCCTTGGTAGAGATCATGCGTGTGCATTTGTGGGGAGTCCTTACGTCTCCATAGCCTTAAGTCTAGGTTGGGGATAAAATGCTTCAAAGTGGATATTGGAATAGGGATTTTATGTCCCAGTTCGGAGGAGAATTGATTTAGCGGGAACTCCTTCCATATTTGAGCGGCTATTTGTATAGAAGGAGAAGATGAAGGTGAGGGCACAGCTCCCAGTCTGATAGCTAGTAGTAATAGTCGTAGGTTTTTATGAGGGGTTGTAGCGGCTTCTATATGCGTCCAAATTTTTGGGGAGAAGTCGTCCACCAATGTTTAAGTTGATCGAGGACGCACGCTTTGTAATACGCTAGTATATTGGGCACCCCAACGACCCCAATGGACCTATGTCGAGACATAGTGACCAGAGAACATCTAGGGTTTATGGTTCCATATAAATTTAGTAATTATGCTTTGGATTGCCGTAAAGAAGCGGTTTGGTAGTGGAATTATTAAAGTGCGGAAGAGGTAAAGTTTGGGAAGAATAAGCATTTTGAATGTGGCAATTCTACCCGTTACGGAGAGTTCTTGGGTTTTCAAGGAAGCAAGTGACTGGGGTAGGGAATCGAGTAAGGGCTTAAAATTATGGTCATACAATTGTGAGGTGAGCGGGGTGAGTTGAATGCCTAAGAAACTTAAAGAGGTCATGACCCATGGAAAGGGAAATTTATGTGATAGTGAGTTCTGGAGAACAGAGGATATCTGAAGGCCTAGAATTTGGGATTTATTGGCGTTCAATTTGTAGTACAAAACTTTGCTAAATTCCTGCACTAGTTCGTAGGTTGCTGGGAGGGACGAAGCCGGTTTGACAGCAAGAGCAAAACATCATCCGCAAAGAGGCTGATCTTGTGTTCTATGCCGTCAACGCAGAGGCCTTTGATAAGAGAGCAAGATCGAATTCTTTGGGCTAAAGGCTCTATGAGGAGTGTAAATATGATGGGTGAGAGTGGGCAGCCTTGTCGGGTGCCATTAGTAATATGGACCTGTTTTGATTTAATACCCCAAGTGAGGACGGTAGCTGAAGGGTTAGAATAGAGGGATAGAATAGCCGATTGCAACCAATCTCTGATACCAAATGTATCAAGTACCTGTTGGAGGTAGCCCCAGTGGACCCTGTCGAATGCCTTCTCCGCATCTAAAGATGAGAGCAGAGAAGGCAGCAGAGAAGGCGTCCGAGAGGGTCCAACCTGGGATATCAAGTTAAGGAGACGTCTGGTGGCATCAGGGGCTTGTCGACAAATCCCACCTGATTAGGGTGTATCAAAAGGAGGAGTACCTTCTGAGAGCTAACAGTTTGGCATAAATCTTAACGTCAACATTCAGGAGTGATATAGGTCTATAGTTGGCCGGGAGTGTGGGGTCCTTATTAGGCTTAGGTATTGTGACTATTACAGCCCTTAACATGTCAGGAGGAAATGAAGCAGAGGAGGAGGCAAGGGAGAAGATGGACTGCAAACAAGGTGCTATTTCAGAGGAAAAACACTTGTAGTATTCATTGGAGAACCCTTCCTCACCAGGTGATTTGTTGTTAGGAAGTTTTGAGATAACGGAACAAATATCCTGAGACGTAATAGGCTGTGATATAGAATGTAGCAAATCTGCAGGAAGGGTTGGTAAAGTAGTTTTAGATAAAAAGGCATTAATAAGCTCAGGCGTAGGTTGTGGTGTTAGTTTGTCGTTACGGAGATCGTATAGTGTTTGGTAGTAAGGCGCAAAGGCATCTGCTATGTCCTTCGGGTTGGTCAGAAGGTTAGCTGGGATAGGATAGGTCAGGGATGTAATTTTTTGCTTAATTTGTTTAGATTTGACCCTCCTAGCCAGCCAAGCTCCTGCTCTGTCGTGGAGGGCATAGAATCGAGTTTTCATAAACTTAAGATGATTTTCGTCTAAGAGCCTGCCTTTCGGACACTAGAGTTTGGGTGAGATGGGGAGAAGGATTGATTTTATTTTCCTGTTCCTTGGTGTCAATAGAGAACAGCAAGTCCTCAACCTGCCTCCTCCTCTTTTTGCGTAGCACAGAGGACATTTTAATCAGGACACCTCGCATATAAGCTTTATAGGCATTCCACAATCTGAATCTATCAACATATGGGCTATCATTATACTCAAAAGAGTTGCTATGTTCCATTAAGATTTGTTGGCACAATGTCTCGTCAGTCAGCAGAGTAGAGTTCAATCTCCATAAGGGAGGGGGAGAGTTGCACATCTGATATTCAAACTCTAACACAATCGGTGCATGCTCCGACCAATAAATTGTACCAATTTTCACATTAATCACACTCTGCAAAGCTCTCTTTGTTGTAAGAAAAAGATCTATGGGGGAGTATGAGGAATGCGCTGCGGACATAAAAGTGAAGTTTTTTTTAGAGCCATGAAAACATCGCCATACATCATATAATTTGTGCGTATTTAGTAGGGGTACAATGGAGGGAATCAGTCGTCTGGTGTGGGAGGTGGAATCCATAATAGGATCCAGGACAGAGTTGAAATCTCCTCCTATGATGAGGGTGCCTTGTACAAGCTTCATAGTTTCAGAGAGTAGCGGGATCAAGAACTTTCTCTGTTTCGTGTTTGGGGCATAAAGATTG
Source organism: Pelophylax lessonae (assembly GCF_965119305.1). Taxonomy (NCBI): domain Eukaryota; kingdom Metazoa; phylum Chordata; class Amphibia; order Anura; family Ranidae; genus Pelophylax; species Pelophylax lessonae. The sequence goes on along the minus strand of NC_138769.1, from coordinate 273,508,345 downwards.
AGTAAAATGAAGACACTGTTGTTAATTCTGCAAACCAGTATAATGTACCTTCCTTCAGGGTCAGCAACGGTTTTAATATTCATAAAAGGATACTGAGTCTCTGACGGCTATGAATACGCCACAAGCTTTCTTCGGGCCATTTGCCATATACACATGAGGGAAACATGGGAAAGACACCTTGGGGCATGTATGGGCCGCAAAATGGGATTTGTGAATGAAAAGAACATCTGCTTTGTGGGACCTGGCTTCTTTCATTAACGCTGATCTTTTGTAAGGGCTGTTGAGACCTTTCACATTAAGGGAGACTACAAGTAGGGGCATATTGGAAGGTATAAACGAGAAATAGCCATTGGGCCTTTAACGCCTGTGGGGCCTTTAAAAAAAAAAAAAAAAAGCAGAGAGAAGTTCAGTAGCAAAATATTATAAGCGAATGGAGCACAGGGAGGACGTCTAGTTCCGCAAGACAGTGGTACTGCCGAGATCTTCAAGCTTGCGATGTTGGAGAGGTGATTTGAATACAGGCAGGTGGAGAGTTGTAGTAGAGGAGCTGCAAAGGGAAAGGGAGACAACAAAGACATACAAGAGAGACACCACACATATAAGAAAAGCCTGAAAAAAAGACAGACATGAGGGGCGGCTACTAGAGCCACTGCGGCCGAGGGGGGCATAGTGATGCTCAGCAACGTACGGAGCAGACCACACTTTAACTTATAACTGTGAGAGGAAAAAAAGGGCCTGAGCCCATAAAAAATGGACAATAGAGGAAAAAGGGAGGATAAAAAAATAATCAGGTGGTAGGTAGGTGGGCTCTCAGCAGACCTCTGGAGAAGTGAGGAGGGTCACAGAGACGATATCTTGAGAAGCTGCATAGAAATTTAGGACCATTCAGACTGTAGACGTTCCAAAGGAGGAGTAAAATATGAGCGATCATCAGCCACGCTATATACTGGGTAGGTCTTCCCGTTCTAAGTAATCAGGAGTTTCGTGGGGAAACCCCATTTATAGATCACCTTGTTATTGCGCAAGATTTTGGTGAGCGGAGCTAGTTTCCTGCGGTTCAGAGCTGTTTATTGGGAAATGTCTGTATAAAGAGAGATGCCAATAAATTCATCAGGCACTGCCAGACTGTTTAGCCGCCATCATGATACGCTCTTTGACGTGGTAATAAGTGTATGCGTGCTAAGGTATCTCTGGGTGCCGTGTCCGGAAGAAATTTGGGTTTAGGAATGTGCCCTATCCACACACAATTTAATATCGCTTAATGACAGGATGAGGGCCTTCATCAAGCGTTGCACATAGTCAGGTCACTGTGGGGTATAGATTCAGGGATCCCTCTAAATTTAATATTGTTATTTTTTTAGATCGATCCTCTAGGTCAGCTATTTTTTTTTGGAGACGTAATTCACTTTCTTGGTCAGTATAAGCATCTACCAAATTGTTATGGGCAGAATAGAGGTCTGCCATTTTAGATTCTAAGTGTCATCTTGTCAGCATGTGTCTGAACAATGTCATGCAGGGATGAGAACATGGCATAAAAGTCTGCTTGGAGGGTGCTCCTTAAGGAGAGAAGCATATTCTTCATAGTTGATTCAGAAATGGCTTGGTCAGAGGCAGGAAACATCTCTATGGTGAGGCCTGGTGAACTATGCGGCCTAGGGGTCTGGGCTTTACCCCCCGTACGCTGATTTGACTTAGCTGGGCTAGAAGTAGTGGGAGAGGAGGGTGGAGAGCACTCTTCTAGGGCCCCTATGCCTGTGAGGTTCCCATTATCCTGAACAAATTCTCCCCCAGGCTGGTGGGTGCCGAGTGCCGCGCTGGGTCCGGCGCCATCTTGCTTACCGCGCATCAGAGCCGCAGGGAAAAAGTCGGTCAGGCGCTGGGGAGGTTTATTTGCCTTCCGTCGATTGGACATAACGCTGCCAGTGATCGGGTTGCTGAGGAGGTGAGTTCGGGCGATAATCACTCGTTCCGCTTGTTGCTGTGAGCTGCTGTATGATAGAGGCTTCTAGAGCTCACTCGTTAAGCGGCCATATCACTCGCCGGCCGGACACGCCCCCACACAAACACAATATAAAACCCATTTTTTGGTCAAATATAAAAGATGATGTTACGCCAAATAAAGAGATAGCAAACATGTCAGAATTTTACATTTTGCACACCCTTAAAAAGATGACAAACTACGGCACCTAAAAGCCTGCAAAGTATCATACCTGTGATCAGTGGATCGTGGTTGCAATTTCAGGCCAGCATCCCCCAGCTTTCTTGCCTCTGTATGGGCTTTCTGTTGAAAGTTGGAGGATGTCAATGGACTAGGAGTTCTCAATGGATGTCCTCCCAGTCCATTGAGAACTACAAGCCATCTGCTAGGGTGGGATGGGACTTTTAGTTTCTTAATTTACAGATTACAGTTAATGAATGATGCGACTGGGTGGGTGGGGCCCGGCACAGCCGTGCCAATTTTATTCAAATGTGACAGCACCTGTGGAGAGAAACCCCCGCCCACTGTCAAAGGGAAGGACAAGTCAGGGTGGTTGCTGAACACGTCACATCCTAAATACAGTGCAGAAGAATTAACTTATCCTTTAATATTTCTACATACACCATACCATTGACATTAGTCCTCTATTAATGAGGTTTTCTAAAGGACAGATTGCATATCAAAACACAAGCAGTCTAATCATGAAATGTGTGTAATTCTAATTAAGGACAGTATTTAAACCTACACAAACTGTACAACAATATTTTGTAACTATGGGACATACTTTTTTTATGGTGGGCATCAGGAGCAATACCAGGTGATGAGATCTTCTTTCCAAGTCTTTCAGATAGTGTTTTCTTTACAGCGGGAAAGCTTTCTCCCCCTGAAAGAGCTTGTAGAAAAAATAACTTCTTGAAAATATATCAGTTGCAGTATTTGTAAAGATTTCTTAAGAAAGAATCAAAAGCTAATATGGATAGATCTGTTTACATCTATGCATCTATTTGCATGTATGCAATGTAAATAACATACAATATGCTAACATATTATTAAAACAGTGCATTCTGAAACTTAAGATGCCGAGAGGAGGAAATAGCGGACAGACCTGTATCTACAGGTTTGTAGATTTCGGCTTTAACTAGGCTTAAAAGGTGTAAAAATAATCTGCCTTCTCTTGAGAAATAGGAAAGAGGTGGACCATAGATAATCCATTCAAATAAAGAGAACACTAGAGTTGAATGTTGCAAAGTAAATCAGTGTTTTGTTGCTGTGCTTTACGCATGTGCAGTCTCCTTTACATAGTACATAGTTTGTGAGGTTGAAAAAAGACATCCAGTTCAACCTATGGTGTGTGTGTGAGTACATTGTATACCCCTGTATGTTGTGGTCTTTAACCACTTTACCACCAGAGGATTTTCCTGCTTCACGTCCAGGCCACTTTTTGCAACTTGGCACTGCGCAAATTTAACTGACAATTGCGCGGTCATGCAACGCCGTACCCAAACAAAATTTACGTCCTTTTTTTCCCACAAACAGAGCTTTCTTTTGGTGGTGTTTGATCACCTCTGCGCTTTTCATTTTTTGCAATATTAATAAAAAAAGTGTGAAAATGACATTTTCTACTTAGACAGTTAAAAAATATCCAATATATTCAATTATTGTCATATATTTAGGCCAAAATGTATTTAGCTACATGTCTTTGCCAAAAAAAATTCTCAATGAGCGTATTTTTAACCGCTTTAAGACCAGAAGATTTTACCCCATTCCTGACTAGGCTATATTTTGCGATTTGGCACTGTTATTTTAACGGACAATTGCACGGTCGTGCGATGCTGTACCCAAATTAAATTTATGTTATTTTTTCCCCCACAAATAGAGCTTTCTTTTGGTGGTATTTGATCACCTGTGCGATTTTTAATTTTTGAAAAAAGAGCGACAATTTTGAAAAAAAAAAATATTTTTTACATTCTTTTTTTTTTTTAAGTAATTTTTATTGGATTTTCAAAAATACAAGGCTTGTAACAAAGTGCAAATAAGATATGCCATGTACACGTGAACAAATAGAGCAGGTAACTCTGGATGGACAACAACCATCCATAAACATTCTTAATTCTACGTGAATATAAACCAAGTCACAACAGTTTATCAGATTTCTATCAGGCAAATAGTAACGCATCTATGCTCACTCACAGAAACTGAGTGGCGGCAGTTCTTCGGCATGTTCGGCTCCCACGTGGCACCCAATTGGGAACATTACTCACCACGCAGGGTCACCCACGCCCAAGCCCTGTACAAGGGGAGGTAATAAACACAGAAAATGAAAAAGAAAAGGGTGGAAAAGAGCATACTGTGAAGGTAAATAAAGCAGTAGAGTGTAGAGCAGACCTCTTAAGAAGCCCCATAGGCCTCCCACAATTTCCATCTATCTTGAAAACGTTGAAATGTGAAAGTGGAACACGACAGGATACTTTCATATTCATAAGATTCATCCACAATTTGAACAACTTCACGAAGTGAGGGTGAGACATTGCTCTTCCAGTGATGAGCTATTACCAATCTAGCTGCATATAAAATATGTTGCACAACCACTCTGCATAGCGGCAGGTACCAATCCAGTTCAATGCCCAATAGTGCTTGTTCAGGATTTAATTTGTTTAAGATGACAGTGACCTCCGCTATCAGTCTGTGCACCGAGGACCAGTAGCTCCTCAGTGACAGGCATGACCATAACATATGAAACAGTGTCCCCACCTGTCCGCATCCTCTCCAGCACAGATTAGAGTAAGAGAGTTGGAACTTCGCCACAATGTACGGGGTTCTATACCATCGTAAGTGTATTTTCATTGCACCCTCCCTGAAGTTTGCGCACCTAGTCAGTGAGTAATTCAGTCTAAATGCTTTCTGCCACTGCGCCTCGGAAAATGATCTGTTCAGGTCATCTTCCCACTTCAATTGGTGAGATGTCTTAACAAAAGTCGAGCGATCTTGCATGGAGTTGTAAAAAATACTAATACCATGATTGTTGGAGGGGCTAGTGAAGCAATGTGAATAAATATGTTGAGGGAACGGAATATATAATTCAGGTAAGGTCTGTACGATATGTGAGATACATTTGCACGTCAGATATTCCGTCTTAAAGTCTGGGAATCTAGTGCAGAAATCTGAGAATGGATGAGCTTAGATTGAGAGTGCAGGTCTGAGATTGGGAATAGTCCATATTTACCCCAATGAGTCACAGACAGGTCTGGTGAGAGTGCCTGTAATGTGGACAATGGGATAGACATGTGATGGAGATCACTTGACTTGGAGCCTTTCTCCCAGAAATATTTCCAGGCCTGCAGCGTAGCGGAGATGGTAGGGTGTGAGTCTGACGGCTTCCTACTAGACAAAGTTAAGGCTAGCACCAGGTCAGTTAAAGTCAGTCGCGGTACACAAGATTGTTCTAGGGAGCACCACAGAGGTAAATTAGCATTGGAGAACCAGGACTTAGACTGTGCCAAAATAGCCGCCATGTGGTAGTCGCTCACATCAGGGACTCCCAGGCCACCCACCCTGACCTGTTTAGTCAGTGTCTTATGAGACGTCCTGGGTCGTTTGTCCAACCACAAGTATTTACTGATAATGGCTTGTAATGCCTTATAGAAGGTATTAGGGGAAAAGAGGGTATAACCGGAAGTCAGCCGCGCTGGACGCTTACCGTCTGAGCTCCAGAACACCGGAGAGCAATCCGCAGCCATCGGAGCATACAGAGCCGGACCAACTCCTACATCCAACCCCATGTGACTGTGCACCCCTCGGGGCACCTGGAGATACCTTTATTTCCCACCCAACAGGCCGGATCGGCGAGCGGTTGGACCCACGGCCTAACCACGAACCGCTGCCTCTGCATCCCCGGGCTCGCATAGGCCGCCATCGGCGAGAGGGTAAGCCATCCGACCCTCGGTCATCCTGAATCGACCCCCCGAGACCTCCGCAATACCCCACCACCACGGAGCTATAAGGCCCTTACCAGCACTACCAGCCCAGGCCTACCGCGGCCGGCCGCCATCTTGACTAGGTCGCAATAACAATCAGCTGCAGGTCTTCACGGGGAGCTCCGTCTACCTAGACCGCTAATCTGTTACCATCCACTGCTCAGATCCCCCACTACTGTACCTCTTAGGCTGCAGCTGCTCCTCCACAATCCCCTGTACAAGCCGGACTAACTATTTTTGTTCTGGGCTGCTGGGATCTGGAGCTCCGAAATCAGGGCCTAAACCCCTGCTGAAGACTTTCCTAGCGGTCGCCGCGGTCCGCTGTCCGGCGCGGTGGCTGCACAGGCTCAAATTGACTCTCTGCCTCCCTCTCACAGGCATCCACTACCTGCCCGAGCCCACAGGACCCGCCATCCCTCATCTAACGTGTTTTCCTGGGCAACAGAAGGGCGCCCGAAGTAGCGGCCTAGTCGCCCTGGAAGCAGCGACCTCTCCTGTGGATGTTATCTTCACACCAGGCGCAGGGTAAGCACTCAGCCCCTCACACCGCCTATTTCATAAACCCAGCTGCTGCACACAGATTTTGTCCCTCACAATCTCTCCTGCTTGTTGCAGCAGCTGCTCCTTCCTCTGTCTGCCTATCTCATCATTTTAGCAATCCTTTCCTTCTACATATTCAAGTGGGGATGGGACTTTTTTTGACCGGTGATGACCGACCATAATTAAAGTGAGCTCTGGCGGCACCTTGATGATCTAACCCCACTGGCAATGCCTTGTAAAACACCCAACTTGCGCTCAATGTATGGCAAAAAATCCGGGAAGGGATCCTCATCCAAACTACCCAGCTCCGGTACTATCAAGCGATTTTTGTCTATAGGCGGCTCAAGCACTCACACGCGAGGCAGTAGGGCTGAGGCCTTGGTATCGGGTGCAGTGTCATTCATCCGCTCTGCATCACTGCGGGAGCACACTCCTTCTTCCTCATATTTTTCTGACCCGCTTGAAGAGATGCACTCTCCGGCAGCTTCTGATATGTCTTCTCTTTTACACGGTTTGAAACAGGAAATCTGGGGCATGTTTCGCAATCTAGAACGGTCACTTAAGAAAGAGATCACCGCTGTCCGCGCTATGTCCCACATACTTGGCCGGGTAGAGGACACAGAATGGAGGCAGGACTCGCAAGAGGACTCCATTAGAGAGCTACAGGACAAAGTCACGCAACTGGCGGTGGCCCACCAAGCCGCTTTATATAAAATGGAGGATCTGGAAAACCGCAACCGGCGGAATAATGTGCGTATCCGTGGTCTCCCCGAAGTTACCAGGGATGTTGACCTTGAAGCATCGGTAAGGGGCATATTTAATTCCATCCTGGGGAGGGCTCCCACTGATCTTTTATGTTTCGATCGCACACATAGAGCGCTTAGACCTCGTAACCTGTCCTCTGACCTGCCTCGGGATGTTCTGTCACCTGCACTATTTTGAAGGCAAAAATGCTATCATGACTAAACTATGCGGCACTCAAGTTGTTGACTTTCATGGGGCATCCCTTAACATCTTTCCTGACCTTTCTAAGGAGACCTTGGAACGACGCTGTGCACTAAAACCGCTCCTGGAACAACTTAGGGCCAATGGCTTCACTTATCACTGGGGCTTCCCGGCTTGTCTAATTGCTACCAAGAATGGTCATTCTGCTACCCTTCGCTTCCCGGAAGATCTACCAGCCTTCCTCTAGGATGTTGGCCTCCCACCCTTGGATCTCCCAGGGTGGCATGATTGCATCCCCATTTTCACTTTCAAACCAGGTGCCTCCTGGAGTAAAACGCCTTCCAAGAAAATGCGCACCTCTGCGCCATTTTCTGCTCGCAAATCGGGGATGACCCCTATATGAGGAAATCCTTTCTCTCTGCCTGCTGATATGATACTCTTTCTCATGCCTATTCACATTTTCTCCTTACAGGTGCATTAGTTTGTTGTTTTTATCATGCCTGTTCACTGTTTTACATACTCATGTTGGGTTTATTACTGTCTCCTCTGCCAGGGGGAGGTTATTCCATGGTTATTTGCGGTTTTGTTCTACACGTTGTCATTTGCATTTTGGCTTGTTGGGGTGCCGTCGCTGGCTCCCATTTGCACACGGCATATTGATTGGAAGTACTCTTTTAGTTCTAAATTGTGAGTACAGCTGGAATACGACCTATGTGACAGAGACTTGTCTGCAGTCCTATGGATTCCGAGGTCCACCAGGGCCCTCTCTCCAAACACTTCTCCCCTGACCCTATCTACCTTGTCCGTCTGGGATTCCATTCATACAAAGTTTTCCTGGAACTACAACTGTCCCTTAATGCCTCTGCTGAACCACAACCACTTCATGCCTGGTAGACTGGATGCTGGATTTAAAAATTGGTCTCCTAAGACTCCCCTCTTGTTATCCCACGTAACCCACTCCAATAATGTGAAACCACTTAGCCACATTTTGGGTTCCAGCCCCGCAACGGTTATGGATCAATGGAGACGCAGACAGTTATCCAGGTTCATAGCTACTCTTCCACGTCCGCTGCGTGACTCCAAGGACTTGAACCCTATTGAAGCGATACTATGCCCTCAGGACCCCCCCATCCACTCCACCTCGCAGTTTTACAAGGCACTTATCTCATTACAAGGCCAACCCTACCTGGATTTCTTGCACAAGTGGGAACTGGATATTGGATCTCAAATTTCTGATGCTCGGAAGGACAAAGTTCTAGCATTGGCTCACATTTCCTCTCTCTCCACCAAGGTGGCGGAATCCAACTACAAGCTATGGTCACGTTGGTACTATACCCCGCGGAAAATGCACATTATTTCTTCGGCCATCTCCCCGTTATGCTGGAGGGGATGCGGAGATACTGCATCACACGCACACATCTGGTGGCACTGTTCGGTAATTCGGCCGTTCTGGTTGGAAGTCCTTCGGCTTATCCAAGTAATCATGGAAGTTACTATCCCATCAGATCCCTGGGTTGTCCTACTGCATGGAACTAACATGCCGCTCTCTAAGTACAAAAGATCAATGATTCCTCATATGCTTAATGCGGCTAAAGCCCTGATCCCCACCCTCTGGGGCTCACCGACCATTCCCACGATACGTCACTGGCTACGGAAAGTTGAAATGACATACCAATTAGAGGAACTTACTTTCATAGCCCGTGACAAATTAGACCGTTTTTCACTCTACCTGGCAACCTTGATCTTCCTTTAAAAACACTTCATCCTATGTGGCCCTACTCACTGAGGACACCCCCCTTTGGCTTATCACCTTCAAATGTAATCCTATCTGATTAAAGCCAGAAGCTGCGAGGTGATCGGTGCACAGCTAGGGAGCTGTGTGTGTGAGTGGAGGAGGAGCGGAGGAGGAGCCGCGAGCCGCACGTGCGGGGGAAGCCGCACTAGGGAGCCGGGTGAAGGAGCCTCGGGTGAAGGAGCCTCGGAGGGTGACCGAGAGTGTGAGACAGAGCGGGACAGAGCAGCGGCGGCGGGGGAGACCGAGAGCGTGCGACAGGGAGACAGAGCAGCGGCGGCGGGGACAAGGACCTGACAGGAACTGACCGTGACCGGGGGACGTAAGTAGGAAACAACTGATTAGCAAATAGAGGGGTGGGGCTGGTGGGGGGACTAAAAGTACAAAACTATAAGCAATACAGGTGACAGAGGGGTAGCTGTGGTACGATCTGCACTGAGTGATCTATCTGCTTAAAAACTACTCTTCGACTGCTCTGCGACTGACCGACTGCGCTGCGACCGACTGACTGCTCTGCGACTGTCCGACTGACTGCTCTGCGACTGTCCGACTGACTGCTCTGCGACTGTCCGACTGACTGCTCTGCGACTGTCCGACTGACTGCTCTGCGACTGTCCGACTGACTGCTCTGCGACTGTACGACTGACTGCTCTGCGACTGTACGACTGACTGCTCTGCGACCGACCGACTGGTGAGTATCCTTGCGACTGGTGAGTATCCTTGCGACAGGGAGTATCCTTGCGACAGGGAGTATCCTTGCGACAGGGAGTATCGTTGCGACTGGTGAGTATCGTTGCGACTGGTGAGTATCGTTGCGACTGGTGAGTATCGTTGCGACTGGTGAGTATCGTTGCGACTGGTGAGTATCGTTGCGACTGGTGAGTATCGTTGCGCCTGGTGAGTATCATTGCGACTGGTGAGTATCATTGCGACTGGTGAGTATCTTTGCGACTGGTGAGTATCTTTGCGACTGGTGAGTATCTGTGCGACTGGTAAGTATCTTAGCGACTGGTTAGTATATTAGTGACTGGTGAGTACCCCAGGTTTAGTACCAGGGGAGTTAGAGGTAGTGTAGGTAAGGAAGAGCAGGTCGTTAATATTATCCCCATAGAGTAGTGGGTAATAATGTCCGACAGGATTGCAGATGCCACTCAGTGCACTTCTTGCGCCATGTATGCGTTCCTTGATGAACCAATCGAGGGTGAATACTGCTGTGCAAGATGTGAACGACTTGTTGCTCTGGAAGACCAGATCCTGGATCTAGAGAAAAAAGTGGCAAGACTGCGTAGCATCAACAACCTGGAAAGGAGCTTGGACATGACCCATCAGGCGCTGGCAGGGGCCAGCATAGAGGGAGGGAGGAATAGAGGAGATGCAAGCAGCAGAGGTACGCAGCTGGGTGACCGTTAGGACGGTTAGTGGGAGGAGTGTCAGGGAGGCCAGTCCTGAGTTGGTACACCCTAACATATTTGCCGAGTTGCAGGTTGAGGGGGATATCAGCTCAGGGGTGGCAGTGCTGGAGCAGGCACCCTCCCCCAGCTACCAGGGGAGGGGCGGCTCCAGGAAGAAGGGGGGCCGTAACTCAGGAAAGGTTAGACAGGTTGTGGTAGTTGGGGACTCAATTATCAAGAGGACAGAGAGGGCAATCTGTAAAAAAGATCTCGGTAACTGAACAGTATGTTGTTTACCGGGCGCCCGAGTTCGGCACATCGCAGATCTGGCAGACAGATTATTGTGCGGGGCTGGGGATGACCCAGCGGTCATGGTGCATGTGGGCACTAATGACAAAGTAAAAGGAAGGTGGAGGATCCTAAAGAACGATTTCAGGGACTTAGGTAATAGATTGAGGAATAGGACCTCCAAGGTGGTTTTCTCTGAAATACTGCCTGTACCTCGAGCCACACAAGAGAGGCAGAAGGAGATTAGGGAACTTAACAAGTGGCTGAGGAATTGGTGTAGGAAGGAGGGGTTTGGGTTCCTGGAGAACTGGGCTGACTTCTCAGTCGGCTACCAGCTCTTTAGTAAGGATGGGCTGCACCTTAATGGGGACGGTACAGCTCTTTTGGGGAGAAAGATGGCCACCAAGTTGGAGGGGCTTTTAAACTAGGAGACGGGGGGAGGGCTCAGAAGTAGAGTCAGTCAGGAGGGAGCAAAGGACTGAAGGCAGTTGTAGGGTCAGCAGCGACAGTAGGTCCACAACATCAATTGGCAGGTCTGTGCGGGAAAATCTCAGACCAAACAGGAATAAACATAACCGCCAATCACGTTTAACTTCCGTAAAACTAAGAGGGGTATATGCTAATGCCAGGAGCCTAGCTAATAAAATGGATGAATTAGAAATGTTAGTACATGAGGATGACATAGACCTTGTGGGAATAACAGAGACTTGGTTCGACCCCTCACATGACTGGCTGGCCAATATCCAAGGGTATTCGGTGTACCGGAAGGACAGGGTAGGAAAAAGAGGGGGAGGGGTATGTCTCTATGTCAAGAACAATATAAAGGTGATAGAGAGGAGTGACATTACGGATGGAATGAACATGGATTTAGAATCGGTGTGGGTAGAACTCCATAGGGAAGGAGAAAAGGGAAAAGTAATTGTGGGGGTTTGCTATAGGCCACCTAACCAAGGGGAGGAGGTAGAGCTGGAACTTTTAGCACTAATGGGTAAAAGTGGCAAAATTGGGATCAGTCATCATATTGGGGGACTTCAATTATCCCGACATTGACTGGGATGAGGGGACTGCACACTCACAGAAGGCCCGTCTATTCACGGAAACCTTACTGGATAATTACATGTCACAGTTGGTGGATTCCCCTACCAGAGAAAATGCAGTCCTGGATCTATTGATCACCAATGACCCAGACCTAATCTCGGAGGTGGGAGTCCAGGACTACCTGGGCTCTAGCGATCACAGGATGATCACATTTAGTCTAAATAACAATATAACAAGGCAAGCGGGGAAATAAGAACCCTAAACTTCAGAAGGGCAAACTTTCCAAAATTATACTCCTTGATGGAAAGGGTAAACTGGGACCAAACCTTGGGATCACTAACCACAGAGGAAAAATGGGAATGCTTTAGGAACATATTAAGCAAATGCATCTTGCAGTGCATTCCTATGGGAAATAAATTTAGAAGAGACAAAGCCAAACCTGGCTGGTTAAACAGTAGCGTTAAAAAACTTATCAGGGGAAAAAAATTGGCCTTCAAGAAATATAAATCAGAGGGCACAGTATCGGCTTTCGAGTAATACAAGGAGGGAAATAAGAAAAGTAAACAAGAAATCAGGATGGCTAAAATCAACTTTGAGAGACAAATAGCGGAGGATAGTAAAAAAAACCCCAAAGAAATTCTTTAAATATATCAACAGCAAAAAAACTAGGGCAGAGCATATTGCACACATAATTAACAATGATGGGAGGATGGTTACAGAGGACACTGAAAAAGCAACCGTGCTGAATGCTTTTTTCTCGTCAGTCTTTACACAGGAAAAGGAGGGGTACACTGACCAGGACTGTATGGTTAGTAGTAATACACAGGACTTACCACTACGGCTAACAGAGGGTGAAATCAGGGAAAGGCTGGATAAACTTAACACAAACAAATCACCAGGCCCGGATGGCGTACATCCGAGAGTACTCAAGGAACTCTGTAAGGTTATATCTAGACCACTGTTTCTGATCTTTGCTAACAGTATTAGGACAGGAGATGTACCAGGGGATTGGAGGAAGGCTAACGTGATTCCGATATTCAAAAAGGGCCAGAGGCATATCCCGGGAAATTATAGGCCTGTCAGTTTGACATCAATAGTATGTAAACTTCTGGAGGGGATGATAAGGGACTATATCATAGAGTATGCTAAAGACAACAACATCATCAGCATTAATCAGCACGGGTTTACAAATGGGCGTTTTTGTCAAACCAATCTCTTAACATTCTACGAGGAGGTGAGCTGTGAGCTAGATAGGGGCAGACCAGTGGATGTGGTGTACTTAGATTTCGCTAAGGTGTTTGATACAGTTCCCCACAAGCGCTTAATTTATAAACTAAGGTCTGCAGGTATCGAAAGCAGGGTTTGCTCTTGGATACGTAACTGGCTAAAAGGGCGTGTCCAAAGGGTGGTAATAAACAGCGCATACTCAGACTGGTCTGAAGTAGTAATCGGGGTGCCCCAGGGCTCAGTCCTGGGACCAGCCTTGTTCAATTTATTCATAAACAGCATTGAGAACGGGATAAGTAGTTTGTTATCAGTTATCAGATGACACAAAATTGACCAGGGCAATAACTGCACAGCATGAAGCAGATATCCTACAGAATGACCTGGACAAAATAACGGAGTGGGCAACGACATGGCAAATGAGGTTTAATGTGGAGAAGTGTAAGGTTTTGCACTTGGGGACTAAAAACATAAAAGCACAATACACGTTAGGAGGGGAACCCTTGGGGGAATCAAAAATAGAGAAGGATCTGGGAGTCTTGGTTGATGATAGATTAGGCAACAGCATGCAATGTCAAGCGGCAGCTGCCAAAGCCAGCAGAATATTAGCATGCATAAAGAAAGGGATGTATTCCAGAGATAAGACTATAATCCTTCCACTTTATAAAACTCTGGTCCGACCGCATCTGGAGTATTCTGTCCAGTTCTGGTCGCCAGTCCTCAGGAGGGATGTGTTGGAGCTGGAGGGAGTCCAGAGAAGGGCAACTAAACTGATTAGGGGATTGGAGGACCTTAACTATGAAGAGCGTCTGCAATCGCTCGATTTATTCTCCCTGGAGAAGAGACGCCTGAGGGGGGACATGATAGCAATTTATAAATTTCTCAATGGGGATCTCAGGTTAGAAAAAAAGCTGTTCATTCGAAGGGATTGCATGAGGACAAGAGGGCATACCATGCGATTAGAGGAGAAGCATTTTAAACTCAGGCAACGATGGGGGTTTTTTACTGTTAGGGCTACAAGATTGTGGAATGCTCTACCACAAGAGGTGGTTTCTGCGGGTAGTATGGTGGCTTTCAAAAGACTCTTAGACTTCCATCTCAAGGATCAGGACATTAAGGGCTATGTGAGATGATTACAGCCACACACCCCCACACAGGTTGAACTGGATGGACTATTGTCTTTATTCAACCTCACCTACTATGTAACTCTGTATTGTTTGGTACGTAAGTCGCCCGTGGCCTACTTTCCCACCCCTCCTCCCCCCTCTCTCTTATCCCCCTTCTCTCCCAGCTGCTCTCCCCTCTTCTTTCTCTTTATTTTCTGCTTTTTGCTATCCTTTTGCTTTTCTATAAGTTTTCTCCGACATTGGTTTTATGATGCAAGATGTTGTGTTATCATTATGTTGTTTCAGTCTTTTTAAGACTGGGTGTGCTTGGCACACACTGAGATGTTCATGCACTCATTGATATTGTTTCATAGCTACCTACCATATTTCATGTCGGATTGTACGGTCTATGTTTGGTTTTTCTTTGTTTTCTTGAAAATTTTTTCAATAAACAGAAATTAAACAAAAAAAAAAAAATAGAAGGCATTAGGGGCGACTACAGGAAGAGCTCTAAAGATATACACGAGTTTTGGTAAGATCAGCATCTTAAATGCCACATTTCTCCCTGACCAAGATAGATAGAACTTCCGCAGTCTCAGAAGGTCCTGGGTCGTGGCATGGAGCAGGGGGGAAAAGTTGGTCTCGCAGAGAGTGTCAGGCGAACTGGTAAGTTTGATTCCTAAATAGTCCAGGGATTCCGTTTGCCACTGGTAATGTACTATATGTTGGAGTCGCATCTGCATACTATGTCCCACATTTATACCAAGGAGATTAGATTTAAGCTCATTGACTTTGTAGTAAGAAACAGATTGGAATGTCCCTAAAGTATCTTGAATGTGCAACAGAGATTTTTCGGGGTCGGTGCAAGTCAATATTACATCATCAGCAAACAATAAGATAACACTAGGAGGGGAATCAGCCACCTTAATGCCCGAAATTTCTGGATGGGATCTCATCTTTTCCGCCAAGGGTTCCATGAGCATGGCAAATATCAGGGGTGACCAAGGACACCCCTGACGAGTGCCATTTGTAATTTGAAAACTATCGAAGAATAGACCCTCCGTGAAGACTCTAGCCGATGGGACCGTATATAAGGCCATAATGGCCTTGACAATTGTACCTGAAAAACCAAACTTCTCCAACACTTGCCTCAGGTATCCCCAATGTATCCGGTCAAAGGCCTTTTCGGCATCCAATGACAAGAGCACAGTGGGAACCCCGCGGGCAGAAACATGGTGAATAAGGCCAAGCAGTCCTCTAGTGGCATCCGTGGCTTGACGCCCCAGGACAAAGCCTACTTGGTCTGGCTTGATGAGATCTGGGAGACACTGAGAAATACAGTTGGCTATGACCCTGGCATACACCTTTAGATCCACATTTAACAATGAAATGGGCCGGAAATTCTGCGCCTTGGTGGATTCCTTGCCAGGTTTTGGCAGTGTGACCACCGTCCCCTCCAACATCTCAGCTGGAAATGCAGCCATAGTTAAGGCCCGGTGAAACACCCTACCAAGATAAGGGACCAAAATCTCCAGGAAGGAGCCATAATACTCGGAGGAGAAGCCGTCCGGCCCCGGGGACTTCCCCTTCGGTAGAGATTTAACAACCTTTAGAATCTCCTGATTGGTAATAGGAGTGTTCACCTGAGCCAACTGAGAGGGGTTCAGGCTCGGGAGGGAGATAGAAGACAAAAAAGTTTGGATGTCTGACGTGGTTGGTTGAGGCGTCGATCCGTCCAGGCGTAAATTGTATAGAGAGCTATAATACTGATTAAAGGCATCCGCTATGTCCTTAGGATTGGTCAGCCTCTCCCCAGTGGCATGATGGATTAAGTATGGAATCCTTTGTTTTGATATCTTGTCTTTCAGTTGAGCCGCTAATAGCCGGCCCGTTTTGTTGTCATGGGAGTAATAAGAAGCTTTGAGCCACCAGAGCAGAGGGGGTGTGGCAAAAGGATGACGCCGTGAGGAGGCTCACAACAGAGGTCCGACACCCGTAAGCAGGCATCCGCCCATAGTAGCGAGCAGCGGCATCCTCCCCCTTCAGACGCCGGAAGCGAGCGCACGAGGCCGCAACAGATACCTCCGAGTGCGGCAGCACCTGAGACCAGTACGGACTCCAGAGAGGGAGCAACAGGACGGCGCCAAGACGTCACCATACAGGGACCCGGACCCGGGGAGGATAGAGCAGCGCCAGGACTCCCACATATTGGGACAGAGACCCGGGGAGAACAGAGAGACGCTGAGACGCCCGGACATAGGGACCGGGACTTGGGGAGGACAGAACCACGCCGAGATTCCTGAAACATAGGGGCTCAGCCCGGTCCCAAGAAATATATCCACTAAACAGGACGGATCTCCCTGCACATACCAGCGTGGAGGAGGCGGAAAACAGCCAGCTGACATTGCGGGAGTACAGGGATTGTAGCTGAGCGCGGAGAAAGTGCAGCAACGGCCCTGGTGAGTGCAGAGACTATCTGACCTGTGGTTACATTCGGGGGGGCTGAGTACTACGTTATCCTGGGGGGATGGAGACTGTGGGACAGAAACACGGATACACCTAATTAGATGCTGGTGAGCTAGTGGTGAAGAAGTTTCAACGCCAATTAGTAGCTAAGTCCCCATCCCCCATACCCCCCATGCAGAAAAATGAATCCCAGAATATAAGAAGATCAGGAAGGAGAGCGGACATCTCTGCATATTTTCTTAGGGGTGCACAAAGGGGGAGAGTGGAGGAACAGTCTAGAATGGCACCAATAAGACCAGGGGCATCTGGAAACACAGGAGTAAAGAAGGACAGTAAAAGCAGTAATAATAGCAAAGAGACACAAGCCCAGCAAATGGAGGACATACTGGAGCAGACTGTTACTCCAAGTGATGAGCACTTAACCTCACAAGACTCCCCTCAGCAAAGTACGCCCACACAGACTCTGGAATGGAAGGAGCTACTCGCCATTATGCCCACAAAACAAGATCTGACAACTATTGCAGCCT
Source organism: Pelophylax lessonae (assembly GCF_965119305.1). NCBI lineage: Eukaryota > Metazoa > Chordata > Amphibia > Anura > Ranidae > Pelophylax > Pelophylax lessonae. The sequence goes on along the minus strand of NC_138769.1, from coordinate 273,491,076 downwards.
CCATAGTAAGCTCACTCACCATTGAAATTAACTCCTTGAAGGGCCAAATGCAGATAATGGATAGTAGGATAGAGGGGGTTGAAAAAGAGCAGACCCAGATTGTAGAGAAAGTTGAAAGTATAGAGACGCACCAGAAATTACTATCCAAACAGCTAATTATGATTCAGTTGCAGCAAGACGACGGAGAGAATAGGAATCGACGCAATAATATACGTCTCAGGGGGCTACCTGAGATGATAAAAGAGCCGGAACTGTTAGTCAAGATAACTGGTATTTTCAATGGACTTCTGGATAGACCTCAATTGGAGCCAATCGAGATAGACAGGGTCCATAGAGTAAGGGCCCTGCGGAGTATGGGGGAAGGCTATCCACGAGATGTCCTAGCTAGAATCCATTTCTTCCCACTCAAAGAAAAAATAATGAGGAAAGCATGGGATAGGGGCCCCTTTGAATATGAAGGTGCTATGATTCGTCTATTACCAGATTTATCAAGGAATACTCTCAGAATGCGTGCAGTAGTTAAACCTTTACTGGAAGAAATTCAGAAAGCGGGGGCTACCTATCACTGGGGCCACCCTTTCCATCTTAAGGTCACGAAAGGGGAACTGTTCTTTACGCTACGTTGGCCTGAACAACTACCGGGACTGTTTTCTTTTTTGGGATCACAGCCGATGCAAGTTCCTGACTGGCTGGACCCCCAAGTGATTAAGAGAGGCCCAGGAATTACTTTACAGGAACAGTGACTTGATTCAGTGGGATGATGCCATGCAGTAATGTTCTTATTTCCTGCGTTTTTCTATTTTGCTTGGCGTTCTGGTTTTTTCTCTCAGGGGGCTGTGGTCAGAGAGGGTGAGGGAAGACTCTGAACTCAGGAGTAAGGGAGGAATCCTGACTGCTGCTTTTGTTTGTTTTTTCCTCTTTTTTGTTTTTTTTTTTTTTTTCTCTTTTTCAACTCATTATTTGAGCAGTATAAGGGTCTCTAACGGAGGAGTCATAATTTTTTCCTTTAGGTATAAGTAGGGAGTGAGCTTAGCCCTGGTTGAGAGAGAAAAGGCTTAGGAAGCATGAATTAACAGGAGAGAGATTAAACAGTCTTAGTAAGTTGAGCAGGGGGCTTAGAATAGGAGGTGAGGGGAATATGTGTGGTAGTGAGCAATAGGAGGGAGGGATAATGGTAGGATGGTTAGATATTAAGTACCGGGAGGGCTTTGGGGGGTAAGATAAGGACAGCCTCTTAAATATGAGCAAGTTCAGGGACATTGATAGATTGAAACATGTAAGGAGGCAGATCGGTAGGGAATAATATATGGGGACCCCCAAGGCATCTCTGGGGGAAAAAAAAAAAAAAAAGAAAAGGGGGCGGATGCCCCGGGTGCACGGACCTGTTGAGATTGATGTGTTTACCTTTTTGTGTTCTTATTTGCTGTTTTTTGTTTTGTTTTTTTTTGTAGGTGTGTAAACACATAAAGAGAAACAGCTACTTTTGTCAATTGATTTGGTCCTCCTCACGGTGCGAATCCTTGGATCGCACACCCAAATAGGTTGCGTCCTGGTACGCATGGTCAAACGTTGACCACATAGGATCCCGACTTACTGGCATATCCGCGGGGAGGGGGGGAAGGGAGGGTAAATTGGTGCTTGAGGGGGGGGGGGGGGTTTCTTTTTTTTTTTTCTTTTTCCTTTCCCGTGGAGCGTTCGCGGACTCACGGCACCTCTTCTAGTGTGAGGGGGACGATAGTGGGAGGGAGGGGTGGGAGTAAGTATAACCAAGGGAATAAAATTCGGGGGCAGTATCCGGGGATAAAAATGCAGAAAATTAAAATCACTTCGCTTAATGTTAGGGGATTGTCTACACCCCAAAAAAGAGTACGTTTGCTGGCAGACATGAGACGAAATCGGACACAAATACTTTTCTGCCAGGAAACGTACTTTAAAAAGGAAGCAACCCCAAAACTACATTATAAAGATTTCCCTTGGTCATATCATGCCCCCACCCCCATCCTTAAGTCGAAGGGGGTGAGCATTATTGTAGCTAAAGAGATACCATGGACATTTTTGGAAACACGTATTGACCCACAGGGAAGATACCTGATGGTCAAGGGCAAGATAGAGGAAAAGACGATTACCCTGATAAATGTGTACTTCCCTAATCATAATCAAATTTCATTCTTAATGCTTATTACACCAATTCTGCTAGATTTCCAAGAAGGGATGGTAATTATGGGCGGAGACTTCAATTATGCCCCAGAGCCAATAATAGACACCTCCCAAGGAACATCACATCTCTCATATGCTAGATTAAAAAAACTTAGTAGGGAAATTACACTCCTCAATCTAGTCGCCCATGGCGTATTATGCATCCTAGTGAAAAGAACTATACGTACTTTTCAACGGTGCATAATAGATATTCTAGAATAGACCGCATTTTAATATCCCGGGGAGACTTACACAAAGTGGTAGCCACACAGATTGGTTCTTTCTCCATGTCGGATCATTCTCCAATCCATATCACAATTGACTTTGATAAAGGACCTATAAAATTACCGTCGAGGCACATAAATGTGTAATTAGGGGAGTGCTGATCAAAATGGGAGCAAAACGGAAACGAGAAAAGGAAGAGAAGATTTCTGAGTTGTTGACACAGATAGAAGTTTTGAGTGCCAGTCATAAAAAATCAGTGGCGATGGAACACCTGATGCCTCTCACCGCGGCCAGGGAAAAACTGAATGAGTTACTCTATGAGAAGGCTATTCGAACAATAGTGTCACAAAAAAGGCATTATTACGAATACTCTGACAAACCGGGCACTATGTTGGCTAGAGCATTAAGGGGACCCCAGAAAAGGACGATAATAGCACAAATACAAACGAGAGGGGGACAGATGAAACATGGACCATCAGAAATAGCGGAAGAATTTAGCAGATTTTATCAAGAGTTATATGACATCGCCTCATCGGAGTCAGCTGGTGGGGGGGAGGCTGGCTTCGATGAGGCGATTAAATATATCAGAACTACAGATATGCCCACCTTGAAGGAAGATCAAATCTCAGCATTAGAGGGGAAAATAACAGAGGAAGAGTTAAAAACAGCAATATCGCAAGTAAAACCGCACAAAGCACCAGGCCCAGACGGTTTGACACTGATATATTACCAGAAATTTTATGAAAGCCTAAAGACCCCTTTATTAGAACATCTGAATTATATTGGGGAGGGAGGGAAAGTACCACTGGATTCATTGCGAGCATACATTACATTGATTCATAAAGAGGGGAAGGACCCAGCGGTGTGCGGGAGTTACCGCCCAATATCCTTACTGAACTTAGACACGAAACTGTTTTCTAAAATATTGGCTAATCGAATTTTACCGTACATACCACAACTAATACATTACGATCAGATCGGCTTCGTCCCCACAAGAGAGGCAAGAGATAACTCCACTCGAACAATCGACGTGATAGACGGTATGCGAACGCGGAGAATCCCGACGATGCTCCTTTCAGTTGATGCTGAAAAAGCGTTTGACAGGGTGGCATGGAATTTTATCCGAGCCACCCTGTCACACCTTGGCCTGGGAACATGGATGATGACATCTATTTTGTCATTGTATTCTAATCCCATGGCGGCGGTGAGAGTGAATGGCTGGTGCTCGAATTTTTTTCATATAAAAAACGGTACCAGACAAGGTTGCCCGTTATCGCCACTGATTTTTATATTAGCTCTAGAATCCTTTTTATGTAAGATCCGCCAAAATGCTGAAATAGAAGGAGCACAAATGGGTAGGGGACAGCATAAAGTGGCGGCCTATGCAGATGATCTTCTGTTCTATATAACAAATCCTGACAGAACACTCCCATTGATACTAGAGGCGATTCGAGAGTATGGCGAGGTCTCGTATTTTAAAATGAATATGTCTAAGTCGGAGGCTCTGAACGTGTCAATACCAGGGAACAAGTGGAATCAAATGAGAGCCTCTTTTCCATTCCAGTGGAAGAACAAAGCAATAGTATACTTAGGGATTCATATCACAGCAGATCCTAGCGACCTATTCGAGACAAATTTTATTCCATTGATAAAATCCATTAAAGTCGATCTACAAAGATGGCAGACACTAGTTTTGTCTTGGTTTGGGAGGTGTAGCGTAGTAAAAATGAACATTTTACCAAGACTATTGTATATGATACAGGCCATTCCGATAGCAATCCCAATGACGTTTTTCACACAGACTAGGGCAGTATTGAGGGCATTTGTATGGGCTGGAAAATCCCCACGAATTGGTATACAGACCTTAACATTACCGAAGGTGAGAGGAGGTGTGGGTTTACCAGACCTAATGTGTTATTATAGGGCTGCACATTTAATGCGAGTGTTAGACTGGCACTGCAATGGGGAACAGAAGCAGTGGGTGCAAGTAGAAAAGGAGATCATGAGCTCTACAACCATCTTAGCTACATGGACGCCTATACCGAAAGATGATAAGATACATCTACATCCGACGATCGGGGCGACATTAAGTGAAATGAATAAAGTACAGAATCATAGTTTAGTGGCACCAGTAATATCACCGATGACACCCCTAGCAGGTAATGCCAACTTTCCCCCAGGGAGTTCTAACGCTAAAATTATAGGATTAATCAAGAGGGGCAGGGTCAGACTATGTGATATCTGAACCCAGAGAGATCCTCCGACGATAACAGAAATGTTATCTTGGCCAGAAGGAAACTTAGACACGTTCAGTGCTTACCAGATTAGACACTATTTAAAACAAATACAGAGGATGGGATTTACTCCACGTCCCCTAACTCCATTTGAGACCCTATGCAGGGAAGGGGTTAGAATACCACATGCTTTATCCTATCTGTACGTGCTCTTGGGGACATCGCAGGAGGGAAGACCACTTAAATTTATACAAAACTGGGAAAGAGAGCTGGAGATACCCCTAAATCAGCAACAGGTAAATAAAATTCTAAGACTGACACATAAAACATCGATATCAAGCAGATACCAAGAGATTAATTACAAAATTTTGACCAGATGGTACAGAGTACCAGCTAAATTACACAAAATTGATAGAAAACATCAGGATAGATGCTGGAGATGTGGAGAGGAAGGCGGAACGATGCTACACATATTTTGGACGTGTGCATCGATGGGGGGTTTCTGGGACGAGGTAGCTCGCTTTACAGAGAATTTAACGTTGACTAAGATACGGGAGGATCCCGTGCTATGCTTACTACATGGCACGAGGAGCTCGGTCAAGAAATATAGGAACTCCTTATTGATGAACCTCCTGAATGCAGCAAAAGCTTGTATACCAGCTTTATGGAGGCAAACACACCCACCTACAGTGCAGTTATGGTTTGCCAAAATTAGGGAAATATACAGGATGGAAAAGCTAACAGCAGCTCGTTTATGCATGGAGGAGCGATTTAGGGTAAGATGGCAGGCTTGGTCCCAATTTACATGCTCGGAGGATTATCTAAGATTGATAAGTTAGAGGGGATGCCGTGAGGAAGGGACGCTCGAGGAGATGGGAAGGGAGATAAAGATAAGGAGGGAGGGGGGAGGGCGCTATTTGGGGGGGGGGGTTTGCCCCCCTTTGTTTTTTTTTTTTCTAATGTTTGCTTGTGTCTTTCCCAGACACCCCTCTTCGCGGTGAGCCAGTGGAGGGATCTTTAGGAGGCCTGACGAGTAACGTCAGGAGGGATAGTATGTAATGTATATAAGATGTATATAATGTAATAATGTGTTGGTATGTCTTGGAGGAAGTTAAGTATTGATGTTGTGATATGGAACATGGCTCCTCCCCCCGATGTAAAAGGTTAAGGGGGGGTGGGAGGGGGGTTTCACAGAGATATATTTTCACAATTTTTTTTTTTTCTCTCTCACTTTCCCTTCTCTGAATGAGAAGAGGGGTCATACATTGTTCACTTATACTCCCTTATGAGGAAGTCTTACAGGATGGAACACGATAGGAATGGGACCCCCTCCTTGTGCTCGGGGCGCATAGGGGGGGGGGGGAGAGCACGAATATACGGGTATCCTTCCCTCAATATTTTTTTTTTTTTTTTCTTCTTGCACCTAGAGTGCGATCACGAGGTTGGACAAGTTTGGCACGGTTTGGGGTGTGGGAAATATAGGGAACATGTTTCCTTTGTGTTATGTTTGGAGGAATCTCTACACTGAGGGTGGGGCGTGGTTTTGGGGAGGGATATGTGTGTGGTTATATACATTTTTTTTTTTTTGATATAATAGGTGGGATAAATGGGGGGGGAGGGGCCAGGAATATGTTTTGGATTGTGAATGTAGGTCTGTAAATAATAATATGTAATGTATTGAAAATAATAAAAACTTTTGAATTAAAAAAAAAAAGAAGATTTGAGCCTACAAAGTGCTCTGGAATGCTGACCAATCAGAAGAACCCTCAGCTCCGCCTGGAATTTAGAAAGTTGTTCCGCACACGCTGCGGGTGGATTACGCTTATTTTGTTGTTCTAAATGTTTAATAGAATCAAAGGATTTTATTTAGTTTCTCTCTTCTATGCCTCCGTACCTTCGCCCCCCTCCGAGAGCAGTAAACCTCGCATAAACGCCTTGTGGGCGTTCCACACTACAAAAGGACACATTTCAGAATCATTAAGTGCAAAAAATTCAGTTAGCTTGGAACACATAGTCCTCTGAGTCTCTGTGTTGGCAAGCAAACCGGCATCAAATCGCCATCTGTTGGCCCTTGTAGTGAAGGGCACGTCCCCGATTTGAATAATAACAGGGGCGTGGTCCGACCACGTTATAGAGCCCACAGACGCCCGAGTGATCCGCTGCAGCAAAAATTTATTAGTGAGAAAGAGATCTATCCTTGAGTAAGAATGATGCCACACATCATAAAGTTCGGCTGCAGATAGGAACCCCGCTAGGTCTGCACGATGGAAACGCCTTGGATAGTTCAGAGAAACGTCCAGTTGGAAGTTAGGGACTGCATTAAAGTCACTGCACAGAAGAACGTGACCTTTAATAAGTGGTTGGATTTATTTCCAAAGACGTTTCAGGAAAGTGAGCTGTCCCGCATTTGGTGCATAGACTGCCACTATGGTGTAGGTGGCTTGGTTGATATTGTACGTCAGCACCAAGAAACGACCCTCAGGATCCGCAAATCCAGGGACTCCCTGACCAGTATTGCCACCCCAAATGTCTTTTTGGGGCAGTTAGCATAGAAAACTTGGGGATAATCTTTGGAGGAGATCAGTGGGTGGTTGCCAACCATAAAATGCGTCTCCTGTATGGCTGCAATATCACACTTCAAGCTCCTAAGTTCTCTCCAGAGCAATGTATCATTTATGGGGGCTGTTCAGGCCATTGACATTAAGTTTAAGTACTTGAAACGACATGGCAAAGGACAAGTTGAAGCAAAATCTGTGAAGATAGTAGGAAGGCACTCACTGGTATATTGTATATGGTAGAGTCGGGGTGCAGGTGGATGAGCTGGTTGAAAAGGGGAAGAGGCCGTGTAAATTGACAGGCTTGGTTCCGTCAGAAATGCGTATCCGGGTTAAAAAAAAAAAAAAAAAAAAAAAAGTATAAGGACAAAAGAAAGAAATGAAGAGGAGCTAGTGAGTTGATGCACCGCAACGGGCGGGCACCTAAAAGGTAAAAAAAAGGTGACTCTTCACAGGATTCTGTACGGTGCGAAAACCGTTTGGTGAAGGGGTATATAGAAACAGTCATTAGCCGAGCATGTCTTCCAGGGCTTGGTAGCAAAAAACTGAAAATAGTAAGGGTCACCACGAGTAGTGAGAGAGGGCACAGATAACCCTGTGTCATTCTACTGGGGAAAGGCGATTCTCCTTGTCTGGGTCCAGGATACCCCACTTCTTTAACAGAGACAGGCCTTCCTCCAGGGAAGAGATTCTATGGTCCCTGTCCCCTTTGGTCACCACTAACGTGGCTGGGTAGTTCCACCGATATGGAATGCGGTGGTTCCTGAGAGGTTTGGTGACGGTAAACAGATTGTGCCGTCTGTTCATTGTGTGCGCAGATAAATCAGCGTAAAAAGAGAGATTTTGCAAAGCAGGAGGAAGGTCTGTGCCCTTCCGCACCAAAGCCATAAACTTCTCCTTCACCGTGTAGAAATGAATACGGGCTATGGTGTCCCTGGGTAGGGATGCAGCAATGTATTTTGGCTTAGGTAGCCTGTGTATGCGATCAATTGCCATATCACACAGTGAGACATCTGGGAGAGCCTCTTGCAGTACGCTGCTGAAGACGTACGGACGTACGACACCGGTACAGCGTGTCGCATCACTTCCGGTATCGAGAAGGAGGCTTGGACCGCTCCGCGCTCCACCTACTGTCTTTACGAGGCTCCACCTACTGTCTTTACGAGCATTTCCTACCTCTAGCATATGTGAGTACCTCTCTTATTTGTATTAATAAACTACCCTGTTCAAACGAGATTACACTATGTGCCTCTTATTACTTTAATATCCCGGTCCTACACGAGTGACACCCTGGTGGAATCCGGCATACCCACGGTCTACGGTTGAGTTTTCCACATAGACCCCAGGCGCTCCCCACTTAGGAATCCTCCTCTGCAGACGCCCAATCCCAGGACCAGCTGAGGACACCAGGAGCCATACAGCGGATTCCCATATATACCCGCTCTATACCCCTGTGTGGGGTGGGTATCTCTGGTGAGTGCATCATTCACTAGAGGGGTCACTAAGTACCTCACCGCCCACCACGGGGTCACCCACTGCACGTTCACTTTTAAATTGTCATTTCCTGCTAATAACGGACTTCTTTGAATATTTCATATTTTATCGTGTTTTATATACCCACGCGGGCACTGGCCTCACTTTGGACATTTTTTCACCATCTATATTATTGATTTTCACTATATCTATTTATTCGTCACTTATATTTGGATCTAGTCACCACTATTTATTTTATTTATGTGTCATTAATATTTTGGTATAGACCACTTCCCTATATCAGCACTGTATATCCAAGTATATTTCACTGATTTTACTATTTATTTAAATATTGTGTGGTCACATTTGTGTTGCTTAACATGTTCTAATATATTTATAAATTTTTTTAGCCATAGTAGCTCATTTAATACATTTCTTATATTTTATACCTGTTTAGAGCACCACTTTATATCACTTAATTTACGCACACCTTTTCTGGTGACACCACAGGACATACTGAAATTTGTTACACCATATCCACATTAGTGGTTTCTTCCACACTGTACCACAGTGTACTATATTTAAATTGCACTTTACACTTTATATTGTTTATTTACCATCAGGGAGTAGATCTCCTTTTCTTTGTAAAGGGCATTACATGTTTATTCAGTGCATCATTTTTCCACCTCAGCATATTTGCATTTTAACAATCTCCTACCATATCTTTCCAACCAGGCAGCGCCACTTCCCTACTTTCTTTCCATTCTGTTGGCTTTGCTTGCAGTGGCTTGGCATTGCATGCCACTGCCAAGCCTGTTGTCCACTAGGACCCCCAGGTCCTTTTCCATCTTAGATTCACCCAGATGTTTCCCCCCCTAGTGAGTAGCTTGCTTTCGTGTTTCTGACACCCAAGTGCATTACTTTACATTTTTCAACATTAAACCTCATCTGCCATGCAGTTGTCCACCCCATTATTTTGTTCAGGTCTGCTTGTAAGATTTACACATCCTGCCTAGAAGATATTGGCATGCTTAGTTTAGTATTATCCGCAAAAAACGAGATTGTGCTGGATATCCCCTCCTCTAGGTCGTTTATGAATAAATTAAACAGGGTTGGCCCCAGGACAGAACCTTGAGGGACCCCACTTTCCACCCCCGCCCAATCTGAGTACTCCCCATTTATCCCCACCCTCTGGACTCTCCCCTGGAGCCAGTTCTCTATCCAGGTACTCACCCTATGGTCCATACCTACATTCCTTAGTTTGTACAGTAAGCTTTTATGGGGAATGGTGTCAAAGGCCTTTGCAAAGTCCAGATACACCACATCCACAGGCTTAACTTTATCTAGGTGGCATCTCACTTCATCGTAGAAGGTTAATAAATTGGTTTGGCAAGAACAATGTTTCATGAATCCATGCTGATTACTACTAATAATACCATTTTCATTACTAAAGTCTTGTATGTGGTCCCTTAACATCCCCTCCAAAATCTTGCAGACTACTGATGTTAGGCTGACCGGCCTATAGTTACCCGGGATATATCTTGGCCCTTTTTTAAATATTGGTACCACGTTGGCTTTTTTCCAATCAGCTGGCACCATACCCGTCTGCAGACTATCCTTAAAGATCAGGAATAATGGTCTGGCAATCACCTGGCTGAGCTCTTTTTTTTTTTTAAATTGTAATTATTTTATTGAAAATAGAAGCATAGGTAAGTAACAAACAAGGGGTAGTGGACCCCTAAAAAGGAAAGACAATAAACAATAACATTGAAAAACAAGATCATACAGTCCCAGTTGGAACATGCAGTTATAACAGAGCGGGAGAAAGACTATACGATATAAACCATAGACATCCAAGTACAGGGTAATAGAAAATACCGCATAGCAAACAGCAAAAAGCCACTTGCACCATACACTCAACTTGGGCTAGAGTCCTGCATATCCCAATCCTCCCATACAGCTTTGAAGCGCATGACTTCGTCATGAACCGTAGCAGTTAGGAATTCCATTCTCCTGATCTTCAACACCAGGCGTTGAAAGAGAACAGCATCAGGCGGCCCCGTCTGCCGCCAACACAATGGGATTGCTTTCCTAGCAGCCACTAAGAGGAAAGATAGCAACCGCCTGGTAGGCTTGGAGACCCCGGGGAAGGGAAGGCCCAGGAGGTAGTGCAAGGGGTCCAACGGGAGCGACAGACCCGTTACTGACTGTAGTTTCGACTCCACCATTGCCCAGAAAGGTTGAATAAGAGGACATTGCCAGAAAATATGAAATAGGGTACCTGTCCCAGTACTACAGCGCCAGCAAGCAGCCGGCAAGACGGGTCAATCTCATGTAATTTGGCCGGGGTCCTATACCAGAATAACAAAACTTTTAAGGTAGTCTCTCTCTGCACCACACACCGAGAAGATTTAAAAGCTGCGGTCCATATCTTATCCCACATCTGCAGAGAAATAGGTTTTTGTAGTATGTCAGACCATTTGCGCATATAGAGGTGAGCATCCTCCACCAGGGAATGCGCGTCATGCAAAATGTTATAAATGGTAGAGATCAGATGCCTCTGGTGGGGCCCCTGCGCTGTTAACTGCTCGAAGGCTGTGGGCCGCTCCAGAGTCAAAGAACCCATCAGGGATTGGAACAAGTGGAGGACTTGGAGATAAAAATAAAAAGTATGTTTAGGAATACCATATTTCTCTCGCAAAGTTTCAAAGGGATACAGAGTACGAGAGACCGGATGGACAAGGTTGTGCAGCTGAAACAAAGGGGCCTGCAGCCACGTCCACACCCGTCCCATCTGCAGGCCATCAGAGATGGATGGATTAAAGAGCACACTAGTAAGCGGCGGACATGGGGAAGAGAGAGAGTACTTACTGTAACACTTGAGCCACACATCCAAAGAGCAAAGCATAGGTGCAAGGCACATGGTATGTAGGACTCTATCCGAGTGCAGATTAGCCGACCACAACAAAGAGCAGGGGTGAACCGGAAAAAGAACACCCCTCTCAATCTCCGACCAGTGGTTAGGGGACACCAAAGAGGACCAGGAGGCCGCCACCCGGAGGTGGGATGCTGAATAATACTTAATGTCTGGAGCTCCAAGACCTCCTCTCCGCCTCGGGGAAAAAAACACAGAACTAGCCACCCTGTGAGCCTTATTATTCCAAATAAAATTCAAGAAACTATGTTGCAGAAATTTCAATTGAGACATGGGGACCTGAACCGGTAAGGTGTCCAAAAAATATAGTAGTCTAGGTAAGATGGACATCTTTAGAACATTAATCCGGCCCAACAGCGAGAGGGACGCAAGGAGCCGAGGAGTTCTTTAAACAATGGAACATAATTCTGTTGATACAGGGTTCCGTAAGAGGGCATAAGCTTGTTCACCAAATAGGATAGGGTAGTCGTGCACCAACGATAGGGGTAAGACCCCTGCAATTGGGACAGGAGCCCAAGGGGGATATGAAGAGGTAAAGCTCCAGTTTTCGTAGTATTAACCTTATACCTGGAGATGGCCCCAAAGGAGGCCAGGACCGCGTGGAGAGAGAGCAAGGACATCAACGGATCAGTGAGGGTCAGGAGGATGTCGTCAGCAAAAAGGGACAAAGTATACTCCCGCTGTCACATCAGCACCCCACTAATATCGGGGTGCTGTCTAATGGCCGCTGCCAGGGGCTCCAAGCATAAAATAAACAGCAAAGGAGACAACGGACACCCCTGGCGGGTGCCATTACGTAACTCAAAAGAAGGGGACAGAAATGCAGACGACATCTGCACCTGGACCATCGTGGGCGAATATAAGGCCTCTAAGGCCGTAAAAAAGGGACCCTGAAAACCAAAGCGCTGCATGGTAGCAAAAAGGTATGGCCAGCTCAGGCGGTCAAAGGCCTTTTGGGCGTCTAAACTTAATACCAAGGCTGGGCGGGGATACCTATTCAAAAGATCAATCAGGTCTATGGTGTGTCTGGTATTATCGCCTGCATGGCGGGACAAAACGAATCCCACTTGATCTCGGTCTTCCAGCTTGGGAATAAGGGTGGACAGCCTATTAGCTAGGATCATAGTAAAAATGTTGTAGTCTGAATTTAACAGGGCAATAGGACGATAATTATCAGGGAGAGAAGGGTCCTTCCCCGGCTTCGGAATGACTGAAATAAAGGAGTGAGTAAATTTGGGATGAGGGGCTGTCCCTTGAAGAAAAGAGGTATAGAGTTTCAGCAAATGGGGTGCAAGAATGGGTTGGAAGGTTTTATAGTAAAGATACGGCAGACCATCAGGGCCGGGGGCTTTGTGGTTATGGAGCTCCTTAATGGTAGCGGCCAGCTCTTCAAATGGAAATATTGGCATTCAGCTCAGTCAGGGCAGATGCTGACAATTTGGGAAGGGACAGATCCTTAAAAAAGTCATCAAAACGATTTTCAGGAGTAAGGCAATTATAAAGCTTACTGTAGAAAATTCCAAATACCTTGGCCATTGTATACGGGCAATGGGTGGGGGAACCATCCGGCTGAACCAATAGATCAGGAACCGAGTGGAAGGGCTGGGGTCTAAGTTTATTGACCAACATCTTATGAGGCTTATTAGAAAACTCATAGAACTTCTGCTTGGCCCAGGATAAAGACTTGGCTACTTTAGACAAATCCAAAGACTTAATATGCTCCCGGAGGTGCACAACTGACCTAAGATTTGCTACCGAGGGAGACCCCGCAAGTCGAGCCTCCGCCGACCGCAAATCAACCAGAAGAGAGGCCTTTTAACAGCCCTCCTCCCTCTTTAGCCTGGAGCCCTCGGCAATACAGGAGCCCCGAAAGACAGCCTTGTGAGCCTCCCAGAGCGTAGAGAGATCGTCCACGGAGCCCACATTGAGAGTAAAAAATTCTGTCAACCAAGAGGCCAGTCTATCACGAATGACCGGAGTCTGGAGGAGACGTTCATTAAGACTCCAATAGCAGGTTTTCGCGGAAGTGGGGGCCAGGGACAATTCCAGGACCACAGGTGCATGATCCGACCAGGTAATCGGAAGTATATCACAATGAAGCGTACAGGGGATGAGAGGGGCAGACACCAAAAAATGATCTAACCTAGAATGCATCTTGTGAGCTGGGGAGTAAAAAGTTAACTGTTTAGATATAGGGTGTTTAATCCGCCATGAGTCGAACAATTTATGTGCCCTCACACATTTACGGAAGGCCCTGGATTGAGCTAACAAGCGGTTGGATGGGATACCACCAACCAAGGATTGCCTGTCTCTGTGGGGAGACATCACTAGGTTAAAATTGCCGCCGACCACCATGAAGGGTTGGGCAAAGCGGGATACTTTCGCCATGACAGCGTCCAAAAAAGCTATTTGCCCAGTGTTAGGGGCGTATATATTAAGCAGGGTAAAGGAGGCCGAGTGGAACTCACAGACGAGGGCAATAGCCCATCCCTGAGGATCCAGGTACTTGTCCCGAACCCTGAGAGGACACGATTTCCTAATCAAAATCGCCACTCCCCCTTTACCAGAGGGATCACTAGCAACATAAGCCGTAGGGAACATTTTGGAAGCAAATTTGAACGAACCCCCATCCCTGAAATGCATCTCCTGAATCAAAATAACATCAGCACCAGAGGAGCGAAACTCCTTAAGGGCTAGCCACCGCTTCTGTATCGAGTTCAGGCCCTTAACGTTGTACGATAGAACTCTCAACGCCATTTAAAACCGTACCAGAACAGGGGACAGAAGCCGTGAACATAGCACACCCAACATATCCAAAGAACAAATACCAGATGTAGAAACTCAAGCAACCTTGTGCTGCCTGCGACAGGGCCAACGACCTGCCGCAGAGGCACTATCCCAAAAGGGCCCGGAGACCCCAGAGGGACAAAGAAAAAAGCATTCCAACGAGGACCAAAATGCATTGAGAACATTGCAACGGTACATATAAATGAGAAGAAAAAAAAAGTAAAAACAAAAAAAACCAACAGTTCACAAAAAACTTGAGTGAAAAAACGGAGGCGTCAGGGCACCTCAGAACACCAGGCAAAAAGGCCCGGGTACAGTAGGGCAACATGGGAGCACCCGGAGACGGAGCCACACCACACTATAAAAACAAGAACCAAAAAAGTGAGTGGGAATACCTGCCAACACTCCAGCGGAAAAAAAAAAGGAAAAACTTTGCAGAAATAAAAAAGACAAAAACAGAAACCCCATGGGGGGGTCAGAGCTATCCAGTATCAGGCAGCAGAACACCTTATGGAAGGCCACAGGACAAAAATGGTGATGTACAACTCCCAAAGGAAGACGAGATGGACCAGCAGACAGTCACCAGAGCATAGTTCAGATGGGGGGCCTGGGAGGCCTTGAGCGCTGGGGTGTAAAAGAAGATCCTCGACGCTGTCCCTTGGCAGGAGTCCACATGCGATTCGGCATTACTGGCAAAGGGCGGAAGGGTGGCAATTGTTGCGGCAGCTCTTCACCCGGAAAAGGGGGGGATACCCAGACCTTTAATAAAAGCTTCACTCTTGTAAAGGTCCCTCATGCTGTGTTGTATTCCATCCTTAGAGACTGTAAGGCAGAAAGGGAAGCCCCAGTAATAGGGGACACAGTGACACTGAAGGTGTGCGGTCACAGGGCGGAGGGCCCGTCTCTTGCCCAGGGTGATGGGGGATAGATCATTTAAGATTTGAGTCCTGTATCCCTGATATTCCACATGAAACCTCGTGCGGGTGGCCAGAGTCAGAGCCTCCTTGCTGTCGTAGTAATGGAAATGCACAACATCACGCGGCCTGGCACCAGCCGGTGGTTTAGGGCCTAGGGACCTGTGAGCCCGGTCCAAGCGCCAGTCGATATCCACTATATTAGGCGCCAAGGTGTTAAAGAGAGCAAGGAGATAAGCTCAAATGTTATTGTCCCCCACTGTCTCAGGGATGCCCCTGAACCTGAGGTTCTGACGTCTCTCCCTGTTTTCAAGGTCTTCCTGTTGTAGCTGCAGCTGTGTCACTGAATTTTTTAACACCACATTTTCCTCCTGCACATATTGCACAAAATTGTCAACTTTTGTCTCCAGGGCATCAGTACGTTCCCCAATTTGGGTTATCACCCCCCTAAGTTCCTGGGACAGCTTGCCGACCTCAGCAGCAATGGACCTGGTAATTTGCAACACCAAGGCTTGAAGCTCGTCATCCATCATGGCCGGGGTGAGCACAGTGGGTCCGCCAGAGAGGAGGGGTGGAACAAGGCAGGAGTGCCGATGGTAGGGTCCACCACAACGCCTGGGTCCGATCCGCCGCTCATTGGAGCAAACGGATCCGGCTGGGTAATCGAGGCCGGGGATTGCGGCCTAGTCAGGAACCCGGTCATAGCGGCCTGGGAGCGTGGCTCTTGTGACCCATTATAGGTCTGTTTCTGTTGGCCAATTTTCCCCATGGGGTGCCCAGGATATGCAACACTGTAGAGCTTACCCCAGAAGCTGAAGAAGCAGATGATAGCTGTGCGGGGATCGCGGAGTGTCGGCGGGACCGGAGCTCAGGGATCACACGTCCGCCATGTCGGAGAGCCGCGCATGCGCCTCTTCCTGGCTGAGCTCTTTAACCACTTGCCGACTGCCTAACGACGATTTACGTCGGCAGTCAGCCCCTCACAGGCAAAGCGACGTAGGTCTATGTCACCAGACGATAACGAGCCACTTTGCCGCAGTACCAACTCAGTGAGCGGTCGGCAAGTGGTTAAGGTGCCCATCTAATAGTTTTTTGAAACTATCGATGCTCCCTGCTGATATTACTGCTTGTGGAAGCGAATTCCACATCCTTACTGCTCTGACAGTAAAGAACCCCTTACATATTTTAAGGTTAAACCATTTTTCCTCTAGTTTTAGTGAGTGGCCACGTGTCTTCTTGTATTCCCTTTCTCTAAAAAGTTTGTTCCTTATGCTAGGGTCATCACCAGTACAGTATTTGTACATTGATATCATATCCCCCCTCAAGTGTCTCTTCTCCAGAAAGAATAAGTTCAATGCTCGTAGTCTTTCCTCATAGCCGATGCCCTCCATTCCCCTAATTATTTTTGTTGCCCTTCTCTGGACTCTCTCCAGTTCCAGCACATCCTTCCTGAAGACCAGTGCCCAGAACTGGACAGCATACTCCAGATGTGGCCGGACCAGAGTCTTGTAGAGTGGGAGAATAATCTCTTTATTTCTGGAGTGAATCCCCTTTTTTATACATGCCAATATTCTGTTGGCTTTGCTTGCAGTGGCTTGGCATTGCATGCCACTGCCAAGCCTGTTGTCCACTAGGACCCCCAGGCCCTTTTCCATCTTAGATTCAAGCAGAGGTTTCCCCTCTAGTGAGTAGCTTGCTTTTGTGTTTCTGACACCCAAGTGCATTACTTTACATTTTTCAACATTAAACCTCATCTGCCATGTAGTTGCCCACCCCATTATTTTGTTCAGGTCTGCTTGTAAGATTTACACATCCTGCCTAGAAGATATTGGCATGCTAAGTTTAGTATTATCCGCAAAAAACGAGATTGTGCTGGATATCCCCTCCTCTAGGTCGTTTATGAATAAATTAAACAGGATTGGCCCCAGGACAGAACCTTGAGGGACCCCACTTTCCACCCCTGCCCAATCTGAGTACTCCCCATTTATCCCCACCCTCTGGACTCTCCCCTGGAGCCAGTTCTCTATCCAGGTACTCACCCTATGGTCCATACCTACATTCCTTAGTTTGTACAGTAAGCGTTTGTGGGGAATGGTGTCAAAGGCCTTTGCCAAGTCCAGATACACCACATCCACAGGCTTACCTTTATCTAGGTGGCAGCTCACTTCATCGTAGAAGGTTAATAGATTGGTTTGGCAAGAACAATTTTTCATGAATCCATGCTGATTCCTACTAATAATACTGTTTTCATTACTGAAGTCTTGTATGTGGTGGACCGGCCTATAGTTACCTGGGATATATCTCGACCCTTTTTTAAATATTGGTATCACGTTGGCTTTTTTCCAATCAGCTGGCACCATACCCGTCTGTAGACTATGCTTAAAGATCAGGAATAATGGTCTGGCAATCACCTGGCTGAGCTCTTTACCACTTGCCGACTGCCTAACGCCGATTTACGTCGGCAGTCAGCCCCTCACAGGCAAAGCAACGTAGGTCTACGTCGCTAGCCTGTGAGGCTCTGGGGAGCAAGCGCGCACCGCTGGAGGCACGCTCCCGCTCACTCACGGACCCCCCCGCGCGTATGCCTGGCGGACCCGATGTCCGCCGGGCACTCATGATCGTCCGTTAGAGCGGGAGAAAGGCAGGCGGCTAATGTAAACACAGCCGCCTGTCATTCTCCCCTGTGTAAGAATGGATATCACATGGTTCTACTATGTAGGACTGTTGATCTCTGTTCTTACACCAGTAGCCACATCCAATCAAAGTAAGAATCACGCCCCTAGGGACACACTTAACTCCTCCCTCTCAAATAAAATTAACTCTTTCCCTGCCAGTGTCATTTTTACAATAACAGTGCATATGTATAGCACTGATTACTGTAGTAATCTCACTGGTAACCCCTAAAGTGTCAAAAATGTCAGTCAAGGGTCCGATCTGTCCGCCGCAATGTCGCAGTGCCGCAAAAAAAAAAAAACGCAGATCGCCGCCATTACTCGTTAAAATAAAAACAACAAAAATGTAAAAAACCTTTCCCTTAGTAAATGCAAAAACTTTTGCACAAACCATTTAAAATACACTTTTTGCAATTGTTTTTTACCAAACATAGGTAGCATAAAACAAATTGGCCTACAATGTTAAAAAATTTTGATTTTTACATTTTTTTTTGGGGGGGAAATTTCATATAAAAAATTTGAAAAATATTATTTTTGCAAAATAGACTTTTTTTTTTTGTTTATAGCGCATGATAAAAAAAAAAAAAAAAAAAAAAAAAAAAAAAAAAAAAAAAAAAATCGCACAAATGATCAAATACCACCAAAAGAAAGCTCTGCTTGTGGGAAAAAAAAAGGACGTCAAATTAGTTTAGGCACAGCGTCGCACAACCGCGCAATTGTCCGTTAAAGTCACGCAGTGCCGAATCGCAAAATAGGCCCTGGTCAGGAAGGGGGTAAAATCTTCCGGGACTTAAGTGGTTAAGAACCCTCGGGTGCAAGCCATCCGGTCCCGGTGATTTATGTTAAGTTTCTCGAGTTTAGTTCTAAGTCTATCTTCTGTTAGTCATGGTGGTATTTCCTGAGGTGTATTATTTAGTTTAGCCTTACAAGCTGGGTTAGTGTAGCCCCCCGATTCTTTTGTGAAATTATTTAACACTTCCGCCTTTTCTCTGTCCTCTGTGGCCATATTTCCATCGTCCTCTTTTATGGGGCCAATATGATCTGGCCTCACTTTCTTACTATTTATATACTTAAAGAATTTCTTGGGGTTCTGTTTACTCTCTTCCGCTATATGTCTCTCGTGTTCTATTTTAGCCGCCTTGATTTCGTCTTTACATATCTTATTACACTCTTTGTAATGCTTGAATGCTGCCAATGACCCCTCAGTCTTGTATTTTTTGAAGGCCTTTTCTTTAGTATTAATATGCATTTTTATGTTGGAGTTTAGCCACCCAGGGTTTAGTTTTGCGCTTTTAAATTTATTTCCCTTTGGAATGCACTGGCCAATCCCTTTGTTTAGTATGCTCTTGAAGTACTCCCATTTTTCCTCCGTGTTCTTTGTTCCCAGAGTTCTATCCCATTTGATATTTTCTAGCAGAGAGGGCAGTTTTGGGAAATTGGCTCTTTTGAAATTCAGTGTCCTTATATTACCCTTGTGTTGCCCCATATTTCTATATCCGTGAGCAGGTCTGTATTGTTGGTAAACAGTAGGTCAAGTACTGCATTGTTTCTTGTCAGTGCGTTCACCATCTGACCCATAAAATTGTCCTGCAAAACATTTAGGAACTGCCGAGCCTTGGCTTAATGCGCGGTTCCTTTTGCCCAGTCTATATCTGGATAATTAAAGTCCCCCATTATAATGACATTCCCCATCCTTGCTGCCAATCCTATCTGTAAAAGGAGGTCCGCCTCCCCCTCCTCCCTCTGGTTGGGGTGCCTATAGCATACGCCCAATATTACCTTCCCATTAGTGCCTTCCCTTTCAATTTCTACCCATAGGGATTCTGCCTCGTCCATAGCTCCATTATCAATATCATCCCTCATATTTACCTGTACACTGTTCTTAATATACAGACATACTCCTCCCCCTTTTTTAACTTCTCTATCCCTGTGATAAAGGGAATACCCCTGAATTGTCGCCATCCAATCATGAGAGCTTTTGAACCAAGTCTCTGTTATCCCCACAAAATCTAAGTCCTCCTCAAACATCAGTAGCTCCAGCTCTCCCATCTTGTTGGCCAGGCTTCTGACATTGGTAAACAAACCTCATAATTTTGACTGGTTGCATATATCCTCGTTTTATGTTGTTTTTAGGCTGCTCTTGTGATTTTTTTCCCCCATATCCACCTTGGGTTTAGGGGCTTTGAACACCCTACCACTAATGTACCCCTTTGTGCCCTCTGAATTTTGCTCCCCGCTGGCTAATTCTACATCTGTACCCTCCCCCTCACCACCTAGTTTAAAAGCCCCTCTAACTTTATGGCCATCCTCTCACCCAGTATGGCTGCACCCTCCCCATTTAGGTGCAATCCGTCCCTACCAAAGAGCCTGTGGCTGACTGAGAAGTCGGCCCAGTTCTCCAGGAACCCAAAACCCTCCTTAATACACCAGCTCCTCAGCCACTTGTTAACTTCCCTAATCTCCCGCTGCCTCTCTGGTGTGGCTCGAGGTACAGGTAGGATTTCTGAAAATACTACCTTGGAGGTCCTATTCCTCAACTTAGCGCCTAAGTCCCTGAAATCGTTTAGGACTCTCCATCTTCCTCTGCCTATGTCATTGGTACCCACGTGTACCATGACAGCTGGGTCCTGTGACTGACTGTGCCCTGCGACTGACCTTGCTATGCGACTGACCGTGCTCTGCGACTGTGTCTGAGTACCGGTGAGTGTCTGTGAGTACCGTTTAGTGTCTGGGAGTACCTGTGAGTACCTGAGTGTCTGGGAGTGTCGCGGAGTACCAGAGAGTGAGAAAGTAGAGATAGGAAGCTAGGTAACAGCCACACAGGATAGACTTAAATTACTGAATGCCCATTAGATTAGATTAGTAGGTGCAATGCCCGGTGGGTGTGGAGATGTGAGTCGGTGTACATCTTGTGATATGTATGCGTTCCTCGATCATGCGATCAAGGGCGAATACATATGCACAAGAGGTAAGCACATTGCTTTCCTGTAAGCTCAGGTCCTGAATCTAGGGAAGAAGCTGGCAGCACTGAGACGAATGTCCATACCAAAGGAGAGCTGGGATCGTACCCGACAGGTGCAGGCTGGGGCCTGCACAGAGGTGGGTGCTGCGATTATAGCTGTAAGTTGCTTGGGGTATGTCTCTATCAGTTTTGCACATCGAGAGACTGAAATTTTTGCCCATTCCTCCTTGCAAAACAGCTCGAGCTCAGTGAGGTTGGATGGAGAGCGTTTGTGAACAGCAGTTTTCAGTTCTTTCCACAGATTCTCGATTGAATTCAGGTCTGGACTTGACTTGGCCATTCTAACACCTGGATATGTTTATTTGTGAACCATTCCATTGTAGATTTTGCTTAATGTTTTGGATCATTGTCTTGTTGGAAGACAAATCTCCATCCCAGTCTCAGGTCTTTTGCAGACTCCATCAGGTTTTCTTCCAGAATGGTCCTGTATTTGGCTCCATCCATCTTCCCATCAATTTTAACCATCTTCCCTGTCCCTGCTGAAGAAAAGCAGGCCCAAACCATGATGCTGCCACCACCATGTTTGACAGTGGGGATGGTGTGGTCAGGGTGATGAGCTGTGTTCCTTTTCCGCCAAACATAACGTTTTGCATTGTTGCCAAAAAGTTTGATTTTGTTTTCATGTGACCAGAGCACCTTCTTCCACATTTTTGGTGTGTCTCCCAGGTGGCCTTTGGCAAACTTTAAACAACACGTTTTATGGATATCTTTAAGAAATGGCTTTCTTCTTGGCACTTTTCCATAAAGGCCAGATTTGTGCAGTATACAACTGATTGTTGTCCTATGGACAGAGTCTCCCACCTCAGCTGTAGATCTCTGCAGTTCATCCAGAGTGATCATGGGCCTTTTGGCTGCATCTCTGATCAGCCTTCTCCTTGTATGAGCTGAAAGTTTAAAGGGACGGCCAGGTCTTCGTAGATTAGCAGTGGTCTGATACTCCTTCCATTTCAATATTATGGCTTGCACAGAGCTCCTTGGGATGTTTAAAGCTTGGGAAATATTTTTGTATCCCAATCCAGCTTTAAACTTCTCCACAACAGTATCTCGGACCTGCCTGGTGTGTTCCTTGTTCTTCATGATGCTCTCTGCGCTTTAAACAGACCTCTGAGACTATCACAGTGCAGGTGAATTTATACGGAGACTTGATTACACACAGGTGGATTCTATTTATCATCATTAGTCATTTAGGTCAACATTGAATCATTCAGAGATCCTCACTGAACTTCTGGAGAGAGTTTGCTGCACTGAAAGTAAAGGGGCTGAATAATTTTGCACGCCCAATTTTTCAGTTTTTTTATTTGTTAACAAAGTTTGAAATATCCAATAAATTCCGTTCCACTTCATGATTGTGTCCCACTTGTTGTTGATTCTTCACAAAAAATTACAGTTTTATATCTTTATGTTTGAAGCCTGAAATGTGGCAAAAGGTCACAAAGTTCAAGGGGGCCGAATACTTTTGCAAGGTACTGTATCTGCTTGAGACTAGCAAGTGTTTGAATATAAGGAGAAGTGAGGTGAAGGAGGAGTTTTTTCCTGTATTATTTCCCATTTCCACTATGAATACTTGAGAGGAGATTTGGAGGAAGTTAATGGAGGATTAATCCATCCTATTGAAGCAGGAACAAAAGGCTTTTGAGGTCTGTGTGACCTGGTTGAATCTGGTAAGAAGTATTGATTACCACTAGCCACAAGAGCACAAGTGAAGCACCCGAACAGAGAATATTGTTTTGGCACATCACTGCATGAACTATAATCACTTTCATATTTTAATTATTTTTATGATACATACTGTATTTTATTATATGTATATGTTTTGCACAAAATGTGGGCACTAATATTGTGGAATTAAGGTATACGCACCTTTTATGTAGCATATCCACTGAAAAATATATTTATTGAACCTTTTGTTCCACATCCTCTCTTTTGAGGACATTGATTGAGGTTATTATTTTTATTATTTTATATTTGAAGAAATTATTTACACTAAGGAATCACGCACATATTGATTTGATTTTACACTAAGGAATCACTCAAATATATTGTGCCCATACTGACCCAAGAGCACTATTCCTTTGAGGAACATGTTACACTCAATATCCACTCACACCAGCGCCTACTTCATCTTTCCTACCTGAGTTACTTGTGTTTTACACAATTAAAGTGGCAGCATGTAGCATTTAGAGTGGAAAATAATAGAACCAGGTGCCTTCACCTATAGATATATATAATGAAAAAACTTGGTTATCACAATTTCCTAGGAGTAGAGGCATGTTTCCATGTGGGAGATGTCAGCTCTGTCCCTATGTAGACAGGTCTGATTCCTTTCATGATTCACTAGGTACAAAGGAATACCAGATTCACAATCAAAGTAATTGCTCCACCACAAAGGTCATATTTACATGTTAACATGCCTATGTAAAGAAATTTTATATAGGCAAGACAAAACGTCAACTAAAAATTTGTTTGGGAGAACATATGCAATAAATTTAAGGAAAAAATCCAGAAAAACCATTGGCAAAACATTTTGCACAATACCATAATAGCAATTTGGAAGGTATGAAGGTGAAAACATTTGTGTGTTAAATTTGTCCCCTAGGAGAGGTGATTTTAATCGGATCTTGTTGCAGAAGGAGCAATGGTGGATTTACAGTTTAAAATCTCTTGCACCCCAAGGATTAAATACAGAAATTAATCTCCAGGTGTTCCTAGAATAAAAGATAGTGTATGTAGAATATATCTGTATATAATTTCTCCCTCTGCAACTTTATGATCTGATTGAATACCAAAAGTGAACTCCTTTCTTTTCATGAATTTTATCTTCACCTCAATAGGGTGACAACCATTTTACATGGATACATCCATATCACACGTTTTACCAAAATTGCTTGTTTGTCTCAATGTCCTCCATGATGGATTGTTGATATGTCTTTACACTTGTCTCTGTATTCATTAAATCCAATAACTCCTCCATACACTATGCTCCGTGTTCTTTTTCAATCTAAAAAGCTTTGCACTTTTTTGATATACAGTGGGTACGGAAAGTATTCAGACCCCCTTAAATTTTTCACTCTTTGTTCTATTGCAGCCATTTGCTAAAATCATTTAAGTTCATTCTTCTTCCTCATGAATGTACACATAGCACCCCCTACTGACAGAAAAACACAGAATTGTTGACATTGTTGCAGATTTATTAAAAAAGAAAAACTGAAATATCACATGGTCCTAAGTATTCAGACCCTTTGCTCAGTATTTAGTAGAAGCCCCCTTTTGATCTAATACAGCCAGGAGTCTTTTTGGGAAAGATGCAACAAGTCTTTCACACCTGGATTTGGGGATCCTCTGCCATTCCTCCTTGCAGATCCTCTCCAGTTCTGTCAGGTTGGATGGTAAACGTTGGTGGACAGCCATTTTTAGGTCTCTCCAGAGATGCTCAATTGGGTTTGTGACGAGACCCTTGCTCGCTCTGTCCGCTCTCCCGACACTCCTCTGTTTCTAGTAAGTCAGCTAGCAGATCACAACGTCTGATGGTTCGGTCAACCAAGGATCCGGGATCCGAACTACAGCTATGTGCCGTCCGGAATCCATTAGAACAAACACCAAGCAAGCTGTATGTAAGTTCAAACAGGAAGACAATTTATTGGAAGAACACAGCACACTTTTATACAGAATTTGGAACATCCTGCCCCCAACAACCGCTTTCCTATTGGTCAATTGTAAAGTACCTGCAGTTCCCATTCAGGTCCTCTCCAGACATGCAAATGCAGGCTCGAAAATGAGTCAGTAGTGATTGGTCAGATAGCTTGACCAGGAAATGCAAATGAGGACTTGAAAATGAGTCAACAGGGATTGGTCAGATAGCTTTGACCAATGCAAGGAGACAGAAGCCCCAGGGGGCAATCAACGTACACAATAGTCAGACACAGAACAATGGTTCCCTAACGAGCCCTCAATACACATTACTCTGAGTGTCAATATCTCCCTTAGCAGACATCAGGTGAGGTCATTAGCACACCTGACAATAGGTGAATGGGGAGCCACCTTAGACAGTCCGTCTCCTCAGAAATTCCTGGGATGACTATATTAGGAATGCACTTCCTGCTCAGAGACCTCATGAGAAAAGGGAACAATTGACCTCCCTGACAAATATGAAGCAATTCAACCTATCACCCAACTGTCCTTAAATTCCAGTGATGGTGAACACCATCACAGGGTTTAAGTCAGGGCTCTGGCTGGGCCATTCAAGAACAGTCACGGAGTTGTTGTGAAGCCACTCCTTCGTTATTTTAGCTGTGTGCTTAGGGTCATTGTCTTGTTGGAAGGTAAACCTTCGGCCCAGTCTGAGGTCCAGAGAACTCTGGAGAAGTTTTTTGTCCAGGATATCCCTGTACTTGGCCGCATTCATATTTCCCTCGATTGCAACCAGTCGTTCTGTCCCTGCAGCTGAAAAACACCCCCACAGCATGATGCTGCCACCACCATGCTTCACTGTTGGGACTGTATTGGACAGGTGATGAGCAGTGCCTGGTTTTCTCCACACATACCGCTTAGAATTAAGGCCAAAAAGTTATATTTTGGTCTCATCAGACCAGAGAATCTTATTGCTCACCATCTTGGAGTCCTTCAGGTGTTTTTTTAGCAAACTCCATGCGGGCTTTCATGTGTCTTACACTGAGGAGAGGCTTCCGTCGGGCCACTCTGCCATAAAGCTGCAGTGATGGTTGACTTTCTACAACTTTCTCCCATCTCCCGACTGCATCTCTGGAGCTCAGCCACAGTGATCTTTGGGTTCTTCTTTACCTCTCTCACCAAGGCTCTTCTCCCCCGATAGCTCAGTTTGGCCATACGGCCAGCTCTAGGAAGGGTTCTGGTCGTCCCAAACATCTTCCATTTGAGGATTATGGAGGCCACTGTGCTCTTAGGAACCTTAAGTGCAGCAGAAATCTTTTTGTAACCTTGGCCAGATCTGTGCCTTGCCACAATTCTGTCTCTGAGCTCTTCAGGCAGTTCCTTTGACCTCATGATTCTCATTTGCTCTGACATGCATTGTGATCTGGAAGGTCTTATATAGACAGGTGTGTGGCTTTCCTAATCAAGTCCAATCAGTATAATCAAACACAGCTGGACTCAAATGAAGGTGTAGAACCATCTCAAGGATGATCAGAAGAAATGGAAAGCACCTGAGTTAAATATATGAGTGTCACAGCAAAGGGTCTGAATACTTAGGACCATGTGATATTTCAATTTTTCTTTTTTAATAAATCTGCAACAATGTCAACAATTCTGTGTTTTTCTGTCAGTATGGGGTGCTATGTGTACATTCATGAGGAAGAAGAATGAACTTAAATGATTTTAGCAAATGGCTGCAATATAACAAAGAGTGAAACATTTAAAGGGGTCTGAATACTTTCCGTACCCGCTGTAATACACTGAAATACTGCTGTTTGAGTATGATTAACAAGATTTTTATATAAGAAGACATTAATGGTTTCTCGCCGGATATCAATGCATACTCTTATAGAGATTATTAAAACAAGACATCCCTTTCAATATAATCAGATGTATACCCAGCTGAAAAGACGGACTTAGAAGGAATCAGCCGGGAGACATCAGACGTCCAGACGAAGCTATGAGTCCCTTGCGAAACACGTTGACGTCACTAGCAGCCGTGACACCACAATCCAGATCCCCATCAGATGGCGGGCTGCGGAGAATGATACACCACGTCCCCACTATCTATGAATCTGGAAGATGGATCAACACTGGAATCCTACTCTAAACTTCCGCTTGCTTCTGAAGGGAGAAAAGAAGGCAGCCTTATCTAATGACCAAAGGTAATTGACCAACCCCAGGATATGTGAGATTCCAAAAAATAAGACTGCATCTATGCAGCCAAACAGGTTACTTTTGTTCCGGTATCATTACCTCCAAGTTGATGAATTTTTGCCATGATGTAACGCTTTTTGATCCCTGGTGCGTATATACAAAACTGCTATACCTGCATTTACAGTGGAGGGTGGACACACAATTCCAGTCAGTTAATCATATGCGAAGATGGGGGCAGAGCCGGCAGCCAGAGCAGATGGCAGTGTAATCCCTTTGCTCTGCACACCGGGTCCTCTACAGCCATCCACAGCGTCAATCAAAGCAGGATTTTAAGCTCCAAACAAGCCCTTCTGATGGAGGAACATTATGGCCACAGCAGGGAAAAGAAAAGAGCGTAAAAAGCCTAAGAAACTTACAGAATTCTTCTCCCCAGCGGCGGGCTGGGTCAGGCAAAATGGCGCCGGTGAGAGACACAGCAGCCTGTCTCCTCAGCATGTCAACAGCGGGCATCCATCATCATGCAGCAGAGCTTTGGGTGAGTCAGACAGTGCACAGCATCCACCACCATCCTCCCCCTCTACAAGCCCTGTTAAACAAAAACAGAGGTTTTCTGGCCCTAATGAGACAGTCCTATCTGATCAAACTGTTAGTGAGGATATGGATGAAACAAATGTGTGCGGCCTACAACTTGATGCCTTCCCCACCACAGGGCAAATTATAACTGACATCACCATGAAAGACATGCTGCTAACTTTAAGGGGGGCCCTCCAGAAAGACATGGCAGCTTTCATGAGATCCACCCATTGAGAACTATCTATAATAGGGGACAGAGTGGATTATGTCGAACAAAAAATGGACAAATTCACAGGAGCACACAATGAGCTGGTTGATGTCCATTTTGAAATGGGGGATGAACTTAAACAGCTCAAACTTAAAGTAGCGGATACAGAAGATAAATCCCGCAGAAACAATATTAAGTTCAGGGGGATCCCAGAAACAGTGAAACCCGCTGACCTCACACCATTCCTGCAGCAGCAGATGATGAAAACTATACCAGACCTTACAGCAGCAGACATGACTATTGACAGGGCCCACAGGCTCCCTAAACCAGCTCACATCCCAGATGTGGTGCCACGGGATGTGATAGCTAGAATACATTTCTACCACATCAAATATAAGCTCATGAGGTACTCCATTCAAGTACAACATTTTAAGTACAGTGAAGAGATATTGCAGGAGACTGAAGAGATTGAAGAGATACTGCAAGAGATTGGCTTGGAGTTTGCAACTGACTCATCTGTGTTTTTTGCTGACCATTGCTTGAGAAGAGGAAAGGAATTTGGTCAGGTGTTTGCTATTGTGCGTTTGTTAATGAGACTAGCTCATTAAGGTGTTACATTTGTTGCTGGAGAGGAGCTTGTGAAGGAGTGTGTGTGTATATATAGAGACAGACTCATTAGCTGGCCTAATTCATTAGCTGCAAGTACTCCATTCAAGTACAACATTTTAAGTACAGTGAAGAGATATTGCAGAAGACTGAAGAGATTGAAGAGATACTGCAAGAGATTGGCTTGGAGTTTGCAACTGACTCATCTGTGTTTTTTGCTGACCATTGCTTGAGAAGAGGAAAGGAATTTGGTCAGGTGTTTGCTATTGTGCGTTTGCTAATGAGTCTAGCTCATTAAGGTGTTACATTAGTTGCTGGGGAGGAGCTTGTGAAGGAGTGTGTGTGTATATATAGAGACAGACTCATTAGCTGGCCTAATTCATTAGCTGCAAGTACTCCATTCAATTACAACATTTTAAGTACAGTGAAGAGATATTGCAGGATATAGTCAGGAGGTAGGCTGGAAGGTGGAAAAAAAAATAGAAACAAAAAGGTAAGATTTGTTTGACTTAAATTTACAAATTTTTTTATTATTTTTTTTTATTTTTCTCCTCTTTAACCGTTTGCCGACTGCGCACAGTATATTTACTGCGGCAGTCAGCACCGGCCAGGCAAAGTGACGTAGATCTACGTCACTCGCCTGTCACTGCTACTAGAGCCAATAGCGGGCGAGCGCGCGTTCGATGAGGCGCGCGCCCGCTGAGGCTCGTTGACAGAGGAGTGCGGGCGTGTGACTGGCGGACCCGATGTCCGCCGGTCACACTACGATTGCCGGTGTTCCGTGAGAATTACCTAACCGTGAGAAAAACCTACCCCTCGTCACTTCCGGTACTCGGCACTGTATGTAATGCAGTGGGTACATTAAAACAGCTGTGCAGAAATACGAGTCATCTCCGCTCCTGTCCCGGTCACTTCCCTGCTCTCGGATAGTAAATATAAAAGCGGCGGCGGCTGTATGAAAACATAAATCACGGAGCCGAAAGTCGCTTTTATATTTACTTGCCGAGAGCAGGGAAGTGACCGGGACAGGAGCGGAGATGACTCGTATTTCTGCACAGCTGTTTTATGTAAGCGCCGCGTCGGTAGGTTTTTTTCACGGTACACCGTGATCTCTTCATACTAGTGCGCATGCGCACTAGTAAGCTCCTCTGTTCTTCCTTTAGGTATCCGGGGCTCTGAGCATGCGCACTGCTGCGCTGCTCAGCTATTTCTGGCCGAAAGTGACGAGGGGTAGGTAATTCTCACGGGGTAGGTAATTCTCACGTTACACCGGTAAAGCGGGAGAAAGACAGAGCGGCTTATGTAAACCAGCCGCCTGTCATTCTCCCCTGTGTAAAAATGAAGATCAGACGGTTCTACTATGTAGAACCGTAGATCTTTGTTTTTACACTAGGAGACCTGTCCCACTACAGTTAGAATCACGCCCCTAGGACACACTTAACCCCTCCCTGTCCAATACAGTTAACCCCTTCCCTGCCAGTGTCATTTTTGCAGTAACAGTGCATATATATAGCACTGATTACTGCAGTAATGTCACTGGTACCCCCAAAAGTGTCAAAAATGTCAGTCAAGGGTACGATCTGTCCGCCCCAATGTCGCAGTACCGCAAAAAAAATCGCAGATCGCCGCCATTACTCGTTAAAAAAAAAAAAAACTCCAAAAATGACAAAAATCTTTCCCTTTGTTAGTAAACGCGATAACTTTTGCGCAAACCAATCAAAATACGCTTTTTGCGATTTTTTTTACCAAACATATGTAGCGCAAAACAATTTGGCCGAAAATGTAAACAAATTTTGATTTTTACATTTTTTTGGGGGGAATTTCATATAAAAAAAAAGTGAAAAATATTGTTATTTTTGCAAAAATTACGCTCTTTTTTTGTTTATAGCGCATGATCAAAAAATCGCACAGGTGATCAAATACCACCAAAAGAAAGCTCTGTTTGTGGGAAACAAAGGACGTGAAATTCGTTTAGGTACAGCGTCGCACGACTGCGCAATTGTCCGTTAAAGTCACGCAGTAAAAAAATCGCAAAAAACCCCCTGGTCAGGAAGGGGGTAAAATCTTCCGGGGCTTAAGTGGTTAAAATGGCAGACTTGGTTCAGTGCAGGAATTGTTGTGCATTTATTTCATGTTCCACTCTTTGGAGATTCGGATGCTGTCAGATCTGTAGACAATTCTCCTTACTGCAGCAGGAAATTGCATTTTTGAAATCAGAGATATTTAAATTATCTGTCAAACTCCAGCTGGGACTGCTGCAATGCCACTGCCACAGAGGACCCCCAGAAATGGCAGATGGGTTACTGTAGGTTCTGGAAGACTTAGAGAGGTGGATAGAAGACATGTCCCACAGTCGGTGGTTCTCCATAATTCATTTGCAGCACTCTCAGAATGTAAGGACAACATGGATATGGACTCAAGCACAGAGGGTGAGAAACCATCGACTCCTATGTCTAATGTATGCAAGACTGCAGCCAAGGACAAAAAAGAAAGTGAAGTCTCAAAGGAAGCAGCTGTTGCTGGGTGATTCAATCATAAGAAGTGTGGAGCTTAAAGAAAATGGTTTTGTGAGATGTCTCCCTGGTGCTACTGCTAGACGAGATAGAAGACGTATTATTAATATTGTTAAGCAAGCAAAGCAGGAAGGGGACGTGGATGTTCTTGTCCATCTAGGGACAAATGACCTGGCTTGCAATGAAGTGTCAGAGGTGAAAAAATCTTTTATCACACTTGGTAATGACGTACAGGATTTTGCATCCACCATTTCATTTTCTGAAGTTCTGCCTGTGCATAATGTTCAGAATGATAGGCAGAGGCGCATAAAGGAGTTCAACATATGGCTTAGTAAATGGTGTCAAGAGCAAGGATTTGGCTTTGTTTCTCATGATAGCTCTACTTGGAATAGAAAGGAACTGTACAAGATGGTTTGCATCTTTCTCTCAAAGGAACAAATGTACTTATTGAACAACTCCAAGAATTTGCTTAAGAGTATTTAAACTAGGAAGGGGGGGCAAAAGAGTTTAAATACATGAGTCCAATTGCCCCCCGAAACAATGCCAGAACAGGTCAGAAGCACAGAGGTTAAGAAATGATAAGCTCAGAGTCCTGTCTACAAATGCTCGCAGTTTAGGTAAAAAAATCAATGAACTTGGGTCAATAATGGCATCTGAGAATGTAGATTTAGTGGCTGTTACGGAGACATGGTTTAATGAAAGAAATGACTGGGACATAACCATACCAGGGTACTCTTTATACAGAAGAGACAGAGAAGGCAAGAAAGGAGGAGGAGTGGCCCTGTATGTGAAAGATAGCATTAAATCTAACCTAATACAAGTTGGTGAGGCCAACATAGAGTCAGTTTGGGTTACGTTGCAGCTTGCTAATCATGCAGTAACTCGTGTAGGTGTGATATATAGACCACCTGGTCAAGTTAAAGAACTAGATGATCTACTAGTTGAAGAAATAGCTAAAATGACAATGAAAGGAGAAGTTATCATTATGGGAGATTTCAATCTTCCACATATAAACTGGAAAACCAAAATAGCAAGTTCTACCAGGAGTACAGATATTCTAAATTCCCTACTGGGGTTGTCTCTGCAACAAGTGGTTGAGGAGCCAACCCGGAGGGAGGCCATTTTGGATTTGGTATTCACAAATGGGGATTCGGTATATGATGTCATTGTAGGCGAAACCTTGGGATCTAGTGATCACCAGTCAGTGTGGTTTAATATAAGAACTGTGAAAGAGTCACACCACACAAAAACAAAAGTTTTAGATTTTAGAAAAACAGACTTTTCAAAAATGAAATTAGTCATAAATGAGTCCTTATCAGACTGGAACGGATTACATGGAGTCCAGGAGAAATGGGACTACTTAAAAGGTGCATTATTGAAGGCAACAGAAAATTGCATTAGACTTGTCAGTAAAAGCAAAAAAAGGAAGAGACCACTGTGGTACTCAGCAGAAGTAGCCCAAATCATTAAAAATAAAAAGCTAGCATTTTGTAATTATAAAAAAACCCAGAGCAATGAAGATAAGGAAATCTAAAAGATTAGGCAGAAAGAGGCCAAGCAAGTAAAAAGAACTTCTAAAGCGCAGGCAGAAGAAAAACTAGCTCAGTCTATGAAAAAGGGGGATAAGACATTCTTCAGATATATAAATGAAAAAAGGAAATTAAAACAAGGAATAACTAAATTAAAAACAAAGGATGGAAGGTATGTAGAAGGGAATAAAGGGCTAGCCGACTGCCTTAATGAATACTTCTGTTCAGTTTTTACAGAAGAAAAAGAAGGAGAAGGACCTCCACTTGAAAGGATGACTAATGAATCGTTTGATGCATGTGTCTTTACAGAGGAAGACGTTCTAAGATTGCTGTCTAAAGTGAAGACAAATAAGTCACAGGGTCCTGATGAGATATACCCAAAATTATTAAAAGAGCTTAGTGGTGAGCTGGCAAAACCATTAACAGATTTATTTAACCAATCATTAGTAACAGGAGTCGTCCCGGAAGATTGGAAATTGGCAAATGTCGTGCCCATTCACAAGAAAGGTAGTAGGGAGGAATCGAGCAACTATAGACCAGTGAGTCTGACATCAATAGTAGGCAAATTAATGGAAACCCTATTAAAGGATAGGATTGTGGAACATCTTAAATCCCATGGATTGCAAGATGAAAAACAACATGGGTTTACTTCAGGGAGATCATGTCAAACAAATCTTATAGATTTTTTTGACTGGGTGACTAAAATAATAGACGGTGGAGGTGCAGTAGACATTGCATATCTAGATTTTAGTTAGGCTTTTGACACTGTGCCACATAGAAGACTTATCAATAAACTGCAGTAATTGAGCATGGACTCCCATATTGTTGAGTGGATTAGGCAGTGGCTGAGTGACAGACAACAGAGGGTTGTAGTCAATGGAGAACATTCAGAACAAGGTCATGTTACCAATGGGGTACCTCAGGGATCTGTACTGGGACCAATTTTGTTTAATATCTTCATAAGTGATATTGCAAAAGGCCTCGATGGTAAGGTTTGTCTTTTTGTTGATGACACAAAGATATGTAACAGGGTTGATGTTCCTGGAGGGAAACGCCAAATGGAAAAGGATTTAGGAAAACTAGAAGAATGGTCAGAACTCTGGCAACTGAAATTGAATGTGGATAAGTGCAAGATAATGCACCTGGGGCGTAAAAACCCAAGGGCAGAATATAGAATATTTGACACAGTCCTGACCTCAGTATCTGAGGAAAGGGATTTAGGAGTAATTATTTCAGAAGATTTAAAGGTGGGAAGACAATGTAATAGAGCAGCACGAAATGCCAGCAGAATGCTTGGATGTATAGGGAGAGGTATAAGCCTTAGAAAGAGAGAAGTGCTTATGCCGCTGTACAGAACACTGGTGAGACCTCACTTGGAGTATTGTGCGCAGTACTGGAGGCCATATCTCCAGAAGGATATAGATACTCTAGAGAGAGTTCAGAGAAGAGCTACTAAACTAGTACATGGATTGCAGGAAAAAACTTACCAGGAAAGGTTAAAGGACCTTAACATGTATAGCTTGGAAGAAAGAAGAGACAGAGGGGATATGATAGAAACGTTTAAATGCATAAAGGGAATCAACTCGGTAAAGGAGGAGAGCATATTTAAAAGAAGAAAAACTACCACAAGAGGACACAGTTTTAAATTAGAGGGGCAAAGGTTTAAAAGTAATATGAGGAAGTATTACTTTACTGAGAGAGTAGTGGATGCATGGAATAACCTTCCTGCAGAAGTGGTAGCTGCAAATACAGTGAAGGAGTTTAAGCATGCGTGGGATAGGCATAAGGCTATCCTTTATATAAGATAGGGCCAGGGACTATTCATAGGATTCAGATATATTGGGCAGACTAGATGGGCCAAATGGTTCTTATCTGCTGACACATTCTATGTTTCTATGTTTCCAGGCAAAACGTGTCCCTCCCTGACCCGTTTGCAGGCATTTTGCTATATGCAGACCTCTCCCAGGCGACACTATCTGTCCGCAACAACCTGATTCCGATCACCAAGATTCTGCGGAATTACAAAATATGGTACGTGGGGATTCCCTGCTAAGCTGACAATCACCATGAATAACGCTTCCCACACAATCAACTCCTTGGACAGAGGACTTGAACTACTAAGACAATGGGGTCTCCTCCCACGTTATGACAACTCCCAACTAGCTGCTTCTAGATCTAAGGGGAGATCTGGTCCCAATAGGCCGACCAGATGAAGTGGTCTGTATTTCCAGCATCTGCTAGCATTTGACAAAGGAAAGCATTCTCTGCTCCTCTCTCATGTGTTCCTTCCCTTGCATTTTTACAGCAGCTGAAGCCCTTGGACCCGGGCTCGGTTCATGTGTCTTACACCCCGAAGTGTATTGCGAGATTGCTTGCATCCTAGTAGAGATGGTGGAACATTTTACACAAGTAATTCCTGCAGCAGTTACTTCAGCTTTGTTGGCCAGTTGTTATGGCCATATTACCCTTATGCCAATGACTTTTGTTCTGTTTTCCCTTCCCTTACTCTCTATTTCTACCACTAGAGGGTGTCAAAGCACTTCTCATTCTTGTCATGTCACTTAAATGGATGTCTTTCAACGTTAGAGGCCTGAACCATCCAGCAAAGAGGAGGAATCTCTGGAAAACTTCACTGGACACCTGTTGCGACATCATTTGCATTCAAGAGACTCATTTTGCTAAGGACAAAGCACCTAAATGTTCACATCCAAGGTTCCTGTATGTATTTACTGCTCATAATCAATCCAAACGCAATGGAGTCCTAATTGCGATAAGGGACACTGTTTCTTTCAAGCTACTTAACGAACAATCTGATGATTTTGGTAGATTTGTCCTCTTGGTGGCTGAGATTAACGGTGCCCTTTACACCTTGTTGAGCATATATGCACCTAACAAAAAGCCGGTTAAATTTATAAAGAAAATGGTACAACTAGCTAAAAAGTCAACAGAAGGGTTCATTGATTCTATGTGGTGATTTTAACGCCGTTATGAATACAGACATTGATTGTTCTTCGTGAGGCGGAAACGTAGACCGAATATAGGTCCTTTCTGCTATGGAGAGGGTCTGTATGACCCCTGGAGGTGTCTCCACACCACTGAAAAAGACTACAGTATTCCTATTATTCAGGGGTTCATGGCAGCTACTCTAGAATAGACCTGTTCCTAACAGATAAGTTTGCCCTCCAAAAAATCACGAAAGCTCACATCCACTCCATCACGTGGTCTGACCACGCCCCGGTCACCATGGAAATAGTGGATAGTAGCAAATCGGTTCATAGACCCCTTTATATCCTTTGAAAAAAGTCCTGTTGGATGAAATGCATCAGAATCGTACCTTTACAGCCAGACTTGCATACCTCTCTGCTTTTACCATTGGAATGTTTGTGAGTGTTTTTTTTCCCTTTTCAAATAAACTATTTATTGGGGTTTCACACTATGTCTGTCTCCTTTGGTTTACCTCCACATGGGTCTGGTTATCCGTGAGTGATCCTGTTCATCTTCCCTGTTGGATACACACTGAGGAGACATCCGTGGTTGCAGATTGTTCAAGGAATCCCATCTCATCCTAACAGCTCTTTTTGACCATCATGCCATAAGGTATTTAGGGTCAACAACATCTGGTGAGTGCATTTTATTTGGTGTTGGTGACGGGACAGGATTATCACGACTCACTTTCGTACTGTGGAATATCCTACCTGCACTTATTGTTTGGAACTTGAATATGGACCCCTTTCACCTTATTCATTCATAGACTGTCATATATTTTATCATTTTCCTTCACTGTGAATTGTTGGAGTTTTTTGTTATCACAGCGCTGCACTTTATTTTCACAATTTCATACCATTGCTATCCCAAATTGAGGCAGAATTCCAACAAGTATGGAAAATACATTTATCTTGGCTAGGAAGGATAGCAGCTTATAGAATGCAAATCCTCCCCAAACTGCTTTACTATTTTAGGATCCTCCCCATCCCTATTCCTCAACTATTCTTTGAGAAACTTGCTTCTAAATTGAGGCAATTTATATGGGATGGAAAAAAACCTCGGATTTCCCTGTCCAAACTCTATGAGTCCAAAAATACAGGTGGTGCGAGTCTCCCAAATGCGCAGGTGTACTACCAGGTGTACTACCATGCAGCAATATCTGGCAAAGAGGCTAATTTGTGGAACCAAATTGAACAGCAGATTACGGAAGGTCATGACCTCCCTGCCCTAGCTATAGCCTCCTGTATAAATATTATGCCCCAGTATCCAACCGTTGTAGCTACTATTGCAATCCTTCCACATAGCCCAGTGGCTGGCAGCCTTCAGGGCCAATGCTAGATGTGTTGACCTTGGGATAATGCTCAAAAGATATTGCACAGATACTATATGACACCTTCCAGACTCGAGAAGGATTCGAGCACTTCCCCATTATGCTGGAGAGAATGTTAGGAGATAGGGAACCTACCTCATGTTTTCTGGTATTGTCCGATGAGCCAGCCGCTGTGGAAGGCAGTCTTCTCCATGATTTCACATATAACTGGGAAGGACTTCACAATGAGCCCAGCACTATCGGGAACTACCCGCTCGGCATCAAGGGACGCACCCTAACAGGTATTAAGTTCTCAGGGAAATAGATGGCAATTAGATTGGTTACAATCCAGGATAAGGAGGCTGGCTGTGGCAGGCCTAACTCCCAACAGCACTGCGCTGGAGATGCCTGATCACAGCTTGAACCCTATGGAGTGACAGGTAACTCCCTAATAAAATTAATCTCCCTGGCACAACTCCCCGGCTAGTTAAGAAGCCAAGAAGTGTGCCCTGAGTGTGATAATGCTGTAAGAGTTGTTTCTACTTCCTGTTCAGTTTCCAAACATTTTGTTTTATGCTTCCTTGTATCATTTGTTCTAATGACAAAATTCTAATGTGATACATTTTGTCTAATTTTGCTGGAGATGATTACAGTTTCATTTTATATGACTTATCTTCTTTCAATAAAAAAAAAAAAAAATCATATGCGAAGATAATTTATCCTGTCATTTGCGGACATTGATGAGGAACTATTTATTACAATTCAAGGAATTGAATCAGTGCACTAGATACTGGATTTTTTTTTAAACTTTCTATCTCATATTACGTTCATTTCAAGCCAAATCTAAAATGATTTTTGCCCCTGCCCATCTCTATTCACTTTCTCACACAGCTCGAGCTTCAAGGGGACTTGCATTGAGAGGGGAAACCCTTTTTAGCGATCCTCCAGGTCTGCCACCTTATTTTTCAACCATGAGATTTCTTCTGTGTGAGTATTTAATCTGTCTATTACAGAGTTAATGGTCTCAGCGTGGTTTTGGACGGAGTGTTCTACATGATAAATCCTGGTCCCCAAGGCAGAAATCTCTGCAGTTATCTGGTTTGTGTGCTGCTGCATGTCAGCCTGCATTGAGGCCCGCGGGGAGAACAGCATGTCTGTCATGGCAGCTTCCGAGATGGGGTTCCCCCCTGTGGAGTTTGCACCTGGTGGTTCATTAGCCGGTAGTGGCTGCACTGCTGGGGCTGAGTGGTGGGGAAAGACGTTCATACCTGAATCGCCTATGAATCCTGGTGGTGAGTCCCTCCTCTGCCTGTTTTTAGCCGGACTTCTGGAGGACGGTGATGGCGGTGATCCTGTGGATTGACCGCTGTCTGGGTTCCCGATCACCCTGCGCTATTAAGGCGGCGGCGGGAGTTGATGCAGCTTAGGAAGTGATCCAGCTCCCTGCTTGGAGCTTTGCATGTGTCCCGGCCCTCCGGCGCCATTTTGGTGAAGTCCATGCGCTTGGGAGATGAAGAAACCGGACAATTTATTAAGTTGCCCGGTCTCCTTCTTCCTGCGGGTCATCTTGGTGGTGTCAGCGGGCGTTCGTGTAGTGGCACTGCTAGTCGCCAGGTCAGTAGGTGCCCTCGCTGCAGCGTGTGTCTCGGGTGGCTCGCGGAGCTAGCTTACTGAGCAGCCATCTTCTGCGCCGGCAGCCCCCCCCCCCCCCCCCCCGAGAAGCAGTCATTTACCATGCTGAAACCGTCCCTCGGGGTGATAAAAATAATCACATGGTACAGGGTTTTAGAGGGGTAAATGAACACCTTCCTTTCAGGGCCAATTCATACTTTGTTCTTATGGAACAACGTAGGTAGCTGCAATGACAAAAACAATTTTCTGTGCGGCATATTCAGACCAGAACGCAGTGTTACACTGCATTCCAGAGCAGCACAATATTATATAACAGTGAATTGTGCTTCTGTGCAGTGATAGAAATGACGTGTCACATTGTACACATCAAACAAAGTTTGTTTTAAAAATAATTATATACATTAAAAAAGAGCTGTGTTGGGGGGCGTGGCGACCGCCGGACAAGATGGCCGCATAGTGTGATAGCTCCTGTGTGTGCCCAGATTCACTACAGCATCGCCCCATCTACAGCCCTTGTTCCACCCTGGGACCCGGCTCCGTGGACGTCTGAACTCCCGCACTACCGGCAGATGATGCGCAGACGCTGCTCTGTCCCCCTGCCAGTCAAGAAGATGTCGGAGTTCTTTCCCTCTGCTCCGAGCGGTCTCCGCCAAAATGGCAGTGGGAACACTCGCTCCCCACACGCGGCCGGACCTCTACTGGTGGACCCGCGCTACACAGAGGAAACTCACAGGAGCCAGGCTGCATTACACAAAGCGGCAGAGGAAGAACTCTCAGACTACAATACTGCACACTCTGGAGCCTCATCACCACCCTCACCATCCTCTCTGAGCCTTGTGAAATCAAAACCAAGGAAGGAAGGCTCCCCTCCCATCAGTACAGCGCCAGCAATGGAGGTGAGCAATGACCCTCTCCCACAAGCTCCTGTGCCACAACCACCTGATCCCTTTTCCTCCTTTTCCACAACTGGCCAACCTGTTTCAGACACCACACTGAAGGAAATGCTTTATTTGCTCCGTACATCTATACAGAACAATATCCTCTCCTCTCTCTCACACTGTCAGAAAGAAATCCATGCCCTGGGGGATAGAGTGGATACTGTTGAGCACAAGATGTGCAAATTCATTGCTTCCCACAACACTCTAGTTGACTCTCACAACTCCCAACGTGATGAATTACACCGTATCACAGCCAAGCTTGCAGATCTTGAAGATCGATCCCAGCGCAACAATTTAAAACTGAGAGGCATTCCCGAGTCTGTCCCAGCTCACCAACTTCCACACTATGTGCAGGATCTGTTTAAAACGGTGTCACCAAATCTGACAGCTGAGGATTTAACCATCGACCGGATACATCGTATCCCCAAACCCTCCTTTCTCCCCCAGGAAATACCACGTGACGTTCGCCTTAGAATCCATTTTTTTCAGGCAAAGGAGAAGATTTTGGAATCTTTACGCCACAGAGACCAACTTTCCGGAACAAGCAGCCCAGATACAGGTTCTATCAGATTACTCCCAATACACGCTACAACTTAGGCGCAGCCTCAACCCGATTACTAAAGCCCTGCGGAACAACAAAATTATTTACAAGTGGAAATACCCAGCCAAGCTATGTGTGACACACCAAGGTCACTCCTCCACCATCTCCACAATTGTCAAAGGGGTTTGTCTGCTCCGCTAGTGGGGTATTGTTCCTGATTACCACAACCAGCAACCCTCCCGAGATCCGCACCCGCTCAACCATGTCAAATCCGACTGGCAGGTCGTCACCAGGGGTCCTCGGGGCTCCGGCCGCAGGTCCTAATTGAGGCAGCATCTCACTCTTCTGGGTCG
This sequence comes from Pelophylax lessonae, assembly GCF_965119305.1. Lineage (NCBI taxonomy): Eukaryota > Metazoa > Chordata > Amphibia > Anura > Ranidae > Pelophylax > Pelophylax lessonae. The sequence continues at coordinate 273,451,053 of NC_138769.1, read as the reverse complement.
ACCTGGCCCTGCTGCTCCTAATGAGTACACCCCACCGTACTCTTTCCCCCGAAAGCTTTGCAGCACACGCTGCCTTTTTGGTCATCCTTGACCTTGTTTTTTACTTGTTGACAGTTGCTTATCTTTTTTTCTTGTTGTATTCTTTTATCGTTTCCTGCAGTCATCCCATAGGAGTACCCGGATGGACTACCTCTCTGCAAGATGTTTATATGCTTCCAACATACCATGGTCTCATGCGTACTACACCTTCACCATGCCCGGACTTCTCCGGCTTGTTTGTTTGTCTTTTCTGTACCTCCCCACAGGATACTTTACTTCAACGACGAATGAACACTTACTATGGCATCTACCCTCCAGTTCCTTCAGTGGACTTGGTTTTCCTCCAACGTTGCTAATAGCTCTCTCGATGTCTTCCCACACCTATGCTCTTTTTGGTATTCACCCTTCCCAACCACTGGACTTGGAAGGTATTTATCAAACTTTTTTTTTTTTTTGCCTATCTAAATGACACTTAAACTAATGTCCCTCAATACCAGAGGCCTCAATCGTCCAGGCAAATGGTATTCTCTTTTGACCAAAGCCTCTAATGACAAGGCTGATGTAGTAGCAGTGCAAGAGACCCATTTCCAGAAAGACCGCTCCCCACGATGCACGCATGTCAATTACCCACATATTTTCATGGCCTCCGCCTCAGTTAAAAAACGAGGAGTCATGATCGCAATAAGGGACTCTGTCTCCTTCACCCCTTCTCAAGTGGTATCGGACCCAGAGGGAAGGTACTTAATACTTACGTGTAAGATAAATAACTGTCTGTATACTATTGTAAATGTCTATGCACCGAATACCCACCAATTGAAAATTCTTTGTAATCTATGCTCTAAGATTGCCAAACTCAAATCAGGGCATCTCATCGTATGTGGTGATTTCAACTTGGCGGTGGACCACGTCATGGAATCCTCATCCAGGGGGAAGTCCAAATTACCGACTCTTAACAACCTACTTAATTCAGAGGACCTTCATGACGTGTGGCGCTACCAACACGCAGTTGAAAGGGATTATATGTTCTTGGTCAATAGGAACATTCTCCCAACTCTCATTGACTCCGCTATATCCCCTATCACATGGTCTGATCACGCGGCTATCTTCATGTCCCTGACTACTGGTCGTGTTCATCCCTCATCCTACATATGGAGGTGCAATAATTCTCTACTTTCTAACCCGGAAACTCTCAAATCCCTGAAATCACAACTGACTGAATTCTTCTCTAACAATGACACATCTGACATCGACCCCTCCCTTCTCTGGACCACCCATAAAGCATATGCCAGAGGTATATTAATCCAATTGGGCTCTAAAATGAAAAAAATCTACACTGCTAAACTTGATAAATTATTATCTGACATAAAGTCTCTTGATGCACTCCACAAACAAAACCCATCTCACGCATCCTCTGCCCGTCTAACCTCCCTAAGGAACGACTTACGTAGACTCCTTTGCAACCGCCATGACAAATTGTTGGCCCAATTGCACATGAAGTATTATGCCCTACACAACAAAGTGGGCAAATTCTTGGCTCGCAGATTGAAAGCCAGGAAAATTAAAACCAAGATTGATTCTCTATCCCACCCATTCACCAAAACGCTAAACCCCCAGGACATAGCGGACGCCTTCGCAGATTATTATGGTTCCCTCTATAAAGTTCATGAGGACCCCTCCACTCCGCAACCTACAGACATCGACATTCACCGCTTCTTGCAGCATCTATGCCTACCTAAAATCTTTCCATCTTCTTTGGACTTCTTTAATAGCCCTATCACTCCCTTAGAAATCCAGCGTACACTAAAATCCCTTCCAGTAAACAAATCCCCCGGCCTGGATGGCCTTACAAATGAATATTATTCCTTACTCCTTACCTACTTTGCGTTTTCTCCGACGCCATAGCAACACAACACCTCCCGGCGGAAATGCTTCAGGCTCACATATCTACTCTACCTAAACCAGGTAAACCCCCGGACACCCCAGCTAATTTTAGGCCAATTTCCCTGCTTAACTCAGACCTAAAAATATATGCAAAACTCATAGCTAACAGAATCGCGATGGTCCTCCCCTCCCTCATAGCCCCCGATCAAATGGGCTTCGTAAAAGGCAGACAAGCACCCGATGCCACCAGGCAGATAATCAACCTCATCCACCACGCTGAATGCACTTGAACGCCTTCTCTGCTTTTCTCTATTGACGCAGAGAAGGCGTTTGACCGCGTTCACTGGGGTTACATGAAAGCTGTGCTAATAAAATTTGGTTTCTCAGGACCCATCCTTTCAGCCATACTTTCCCTTTATGCGTCCCCGTCTGCAAAAGTCCTCTCTTCCGGCCTCCTATCCAAAACCTTCTCCATAACAAATGGCACTCGTCAAGGATGTCCCCTCTCACCCTTGATCTTTAATCTTTTAAATGAACCACTCGCCGAATCGATCCGTACACACCCCCTAATCTCCGGCTTCAAGTTCAATCGTTCTCACCACTGCATCAGTCTCTTTGCAGATGATGTGATCCTAAGCCCCACAAACCCTCTTATCACACTCCCTGCAGCACACCAAAGTCTCCAATTATACAGTGCAATAGCCTACTACAAGGTGAACTTCACCAAGTTACCAATTCTAAATATGGGTCCACACCCGGCCACACAATCACACCTATCCACCATGCTGTCTATGCATGGGCAAAACAAGAAATACCATACCTAGGCATTGACCTAACTTTCCCCACGTCCAAAATTCTCCCTTCCAATCTAAAACCTCTTAGCAACACCATACTTGAGGACACGCGCAACTTTCAGAAAGTCGACCTGTCCTGGGCGGGAAGAATCACCACCTTTAAAATGATGTGCCTCCCCAAAATTCTCTACCTATTTCGCACACTCCCAATCCACATCCCGAAACACTATCTTACAGCCCTATCTAAATCTCTTTGCATGTTTGTTTGCCAAAAAACAAAAGCAAGATGCAACTATGCTCATACCGTGAAACACAGGACGGTTGGAGGTTTGGGTCTTCCTGACATCTAGTATTACTACCTCGCCTCTCAATTATCGCCAATTATTCGGACTCTCAAAAACACCCGTGGATCAAGGTCGAATCTACCTTGGCCAAAACGGAAGACCTTCACCTCCTTCTGTTGGTGGACCTCTGGCGCCCCTTGCAATTGTCCTCACGATCCCTCCCTACACAAGCCACTTTAAAAGCTTGGCGGTTGTTAATTGACCACTTTGATAACTCTGCACCCTCCTCTTCAATCACCCTTCCTTTGAAAACTCTGGAAAACCTGCTACCTTATGTTAAATTAGCTAAATTGACGTCGGCTGGTATCCTCACCATAGACCAACTATACTCGCACGACTCCTTAAAAAGTTTCTCCACTCTTCAGGCAGAATTCCAAATTCACAACACAGTTGTTTACACATATAATTGTATATCCAGCTTCCTTTCTAAGCACCCCCCCGAAACTAACCTTCCCCACCTCTCTGTGGCAATTTCTATCCTCTCCCTAACCCAACAAGAAAGGCATCTCACTCTTCTACAACCTCCTCACTCTAAATCAATCTTCATTAAGACCCAACCTATGCTTAAATGGGAAGAGGAACTTCGGGTATCTTTCGCCGATTCCCAATGGAAATTGGCAATTCACAGCACTTACAAGGCTTCCCATTGCGTTGTCCATTGGGAACAATTTCAAACTCCTCACCAGATGGTACTTAACTCCTCTTCGTTTATCTAAATTCTATAACCAGGGTAGCCCATTATGCTGGCGTGACTGCGGCCAACCGGGAGGCTTACTCCATGCTTTTTGGTCCTGTAAAAGCCTTACCAGCTATTGGAGAAAGATATTTGAGATTATCTCTGACACCACAGGTGTAATCACCACTCCCAAACCGGCTCTAGCTATCCTGTACTTAGGCCTGGACCATATCCCTCCCAGTTTGAGGGTGGTGACGACCCACTTTCTGCTGGCTGCCAAAACAGTGACTGCCCGACATTGGACACAGCCGTCCCCACCCTCTAACTCGGAAGTGATCCATCTAATTAACCTTCAATTTTTGCACAAAAAGGCTTACTCATACTCCATTTCAAGGAGCTCCCTCTTTTACACCCACTGGCAACCTTGGATGGAAAGCAAATATTACTCTACACCCCCCTGAACTTGCTAGGTTTCTTTGCGTGTAATTAACCTCTGAATCATTTAGAATCATTACCTTCTAATCTCCACTGTTGATGTTCTTTACGTCCCTGATGATATATTATTATGCTCTTAGATAGCCTGTTTGTACCAGCGCATCATACTCTACGTTTTCACTCTCAGTTTTAATCTATACTCATGTGTTACCATGTTTGTATACTGCTTGACTGCTACTTTTGTTGTTGTTTCTAAAAAATTCAATAAAACGATTGAAAAGAAAAAAGAGCTGTGTGATGCCCCCAACAGCACTGCTCGGTAGTCCAAACTGTTGGGAAGCCGCATTTTAGGTTGCAGATCAGTGTGAATGGACCCTCAGGGTACGGGTGGAGCAGGCGAGGATCAAATGTTATAATGTTGCCACAGACAACAGGTAAGCCTATGGAAATTGCAGGATCAATCAAGTCTCTTATAATGCAGTTGCACATCTCTCCCAGTAAGGAGAAAGCATCTCCAATGGTGAGAGGTTGGATTCATCCTTCTTTTTTATGGATAGTGTAGGACCCACTGACAATGGGGTACTTTGATGCAGTGGTGGGCTTGAGCACGATAAGGTGTGACCAAATCCCCATTTTTTGCCTTTATATTTGATAGTCATTTCTTTTGCATGTGTGCGCTATTCTCTGTAAATATGCATGTAGCTTGGTTCATAGCTGCACCAGCTTTAGAAATGCATGTTTAGGGTGTGCCCCCCCAGCTCTTTGTTTGTTAGGATCAATCAAGTACTTACTATAACAAGCTGAATGATAAAAAGATTCTACTACAAGGCACAGATAATACTTTAAGATACAAAAAAACATAGAAGCAAACTATAAAGGTGCTTCTACGCTGGTATATGGTGCCGGCTAGGATTGCATCTTTTGTGCCTGGAGTGTCTCCTCTGTGTTTTCGGGGTTGTGGTCAGGATGGTACTATGTTCCACATTTGGTGGCAATGCCCCAAGGTGAGACGCTTTTGGATTAGGGTGTATAATTTCATTTACACCTTAACACAAGTAAACCTGACCAAGTCCCCACAGCAGGCCCTTTTGGGCCAGAAGGTGGACACTGCCACGAAGGCACGGAGACGGCTAATAACTTTTATCTTTACTGCAGCGAAAATTACAATTGCTAGATCCTGGAGGTCTCCTGTCCTACAGTTTGAGCAGCTTAGGCACACATTGACCTGGATCATGGTGAATGAACGGCTGTCGGCTCAACTAGATGACAAAATGCACAAGTTCGATAGAGTATTGGAACCGTGACTCAACTATCTAACCGGGAACGTTTGAGGGCTGTACATGGGTTCGGGAGCGGGGTGGAGGGTGCGGGGTTGGGTCCATTCTTTCGTTCTATCGCTTCTCTTTCCTTCTCCCTTTACATTTTCTTTTCTCTCTACCTCTCAATCTTGTCTTCTTGATGAATGCCTTTTTAAGGTCTACTCACTGGTTGCACACTGCTCACACAAATTTGTTCTGGTTCAGCATGGCCTGGTCATAGCAGGCCGTGAGGTTGATTTGGGGATGGCCTCAGGTGCTCGCTTCCAGAGCTGTAGTATACTGTGGAACATGGCTACAGAATCACCTTTCCACTAGTACCTCGATTATACCATTTTTCTTGTTCAAATGCAGTATGAGTCTTTGTTGTATTTCTTCTGCTTGCCCCGTTGGGGCTATTATAGCCGACTGCTGTGATTGTTTTACCACTGAACGATGTTTCCTATTGTTGTTTCTTATGTTAATACTTTGAAAATTTTCAATAAAAACCATTGAAAATAATATACACAGAAAAAAAAAAAGACACACAAAAAATGTTGGGTAAATGACACTAACTGAAAGACAGAATAGCCTTGAACTGTGTACTGTGACTGCATAAATGGATTTTTGTAAGATCTTACCGTAAAATCCTTTTCTCTTAAGCTCATTGACAGACGTAGTCTTCTTGATTCTCAAGAGCTGGGTTATGTTGTCTCCGCAGGAGTAGGACTAGGCAGAAAGACAAAACGTTCTGGCTCCACCTTAGGGGCAGTCCCTGAGGGTATATCCTCCCTCTCTCTGCTACAGGGAATCAGTTCTGTTTTAAAGCAGTACAGAGAATTTAACCCAACCCAACTCAATGATAGAGGGGCGGGTACTACGTCTGTCAATGAGCTTAAGAGAAAAGGATTTTACGGTAAGATCTTACAAAAATCCATTTTTCTCTATCGCTCATTGACAGACGTAGTCTTCTTGATTCTCAAGAGCTGGGACATCCAGAAGCAGTGCCACAAAATGAGGGGTGGGATTGACAGAATCAAAATCCAATCTAGAAGGCCCAACCGGAGCCAACCAGAAGTATCAAAGGACTCATCGAGTAAACAGATGAGACCTACCCCACAAATCCTCGAGGTAGACCAACAGTCTCCTCAAACAGTGGCCTGCAGGAACCTTGCAGCCAGAAGAGGCATCTGACGATGCCATCACATAAACCTTATACAATATTGTAAAGGTATGAACCGACTACTAAACAGTCGCCTTGAAAACCTGAACCACTGACGCCTGATGGCGGAAGGTCCAGGAAACTCTAAGCGCCCGAGTAGAATGCGCCTTAACAGGGAACGGGGGATCCCAACCCTTAGATAAAATAAGCCTATACCACCGTCTGTCTGATCCATCTAAAGATGGTCGCAGCAGAACAGGCAACCCCTTCTTAGGGCCATCCGTGATCACAAACAGTGAATCCGTCTTACAAATTGAATCCGTAGTATTCAAGTATATCCTGATCGCCCGAACTACATCCAAGGAATGCCATGCAAATTCTCGAGGATGATTGGGCTAAGGACATAGGAAGGACAATACACTGTCCTTATTCAATGAAACTTTGAAACCACCTTAGAAGGAAGGATGGATTCGGATGAAGAACAACCTTATCCCTATGAACCACCAGATCTGGGGAACAACAGTATAATGCAGCCAGTTCTGACGCCCTGCGTGCAGAAGTGATAGCCACCAAGAAGACCACCTTCTGGGATAAAGTAGGCAAGGGAATCTCCCTGATATTTTCAAAGGGAGGTGTCTGAAGAACCGACAGCACCAAATTAAGATCCCAGGATGGTAACGGCGCGTGCACTGGCAGAGCCAGGTGTCGCACCCCCTGGATGAAATTCCGCACCAAGGAATGAGTAGACAAAAGCTTCTGAAAGAAGATAGCAAATGCTGAAACCAGACCCTTGATAACACTCAAGGCCAGCTTCTGCTCAACTCCCTGTTGCAGAAAGCCAATATTCGGACTACCGAATAAAGATGTAGATGGAACCCAAGGGATTCACATCACACAATATAAGACTTCCATGTACGATGATAATCTTTCTGGAAGTCGCTTTCCTTGTTTTAACTAGAGTAGGAATAACTGAAGCTGACAATCCCTTGTCCTTCAGCACCTGGGTCTCAATAACCAGGCCGTTTAAAACCAGCGATCGTAAAGCAGGATGGAAGATCGGTCCCTGAGACAGTAGATCCTCCCTGAGAGGAAGTCTCCACGGGACGTCCGCCATCAGTCTGACCAAGTCGGCGTAACAAGCTCGACGAGGCCAGTCCGGAGCTGCCAGGATTACTGGAATTCCTTCCTCCTCTATCTTGCGAAGAAGTCTTGGCAGTAACCCAAGAGGAGGGAAGGCATACATTAGCTGGTATTGCCCCCACGGGGCGATCAGTGCGTCTGCGGTTTCTGCTAGAGGATCGCGGGAGCGAGCCACGAATCTCTGAACTTTCCTGTTGAATCGAGATGCCAACAGATCCATATCCGGGGTGCCCCATCGTAGGCACAACTGGTGGAAAACGTCTGGATGGAGGGACCATTCCCCCTGATCCAGAGTCTGACGGCTGAGATAATCTGCCTGCCAATTCTCCACCCCCGGAATGAACACCGCAGAGATTGCTGGAACAAATCGTTCCGCCCAGCGAAGAATGCAAGCCACTTCTTTGGCCGCTCGGACACTCTTGGTGCCCCCCTGGTGATTGACATAAGCCACGGCCGTGGCGTTGTCCGACTGGATCCGAACCGGGCTGCCCTGGAGCTGCTCGGTCCAGTGAATCAGACAAAGTCTGATCGCTCTCAGTTCCAATACATTTATCGGTAACCTGGATTCTTCCGGGGACCAAAGTCCCTGGACAGATAACTGACCGAGAATTCCTCCCCATCCGGATAGACTGGCATCCGTGGTCACTGTCGTCCAATATATTGGCAGAAATGACTTTCCCTGGCTGAGCATCGGAGACCGAAGCCACCAGACCAGAGACTCTCTGGTCTGTTTGCTCAATCGGATCTGATTGTCCAGGGATTCCGGATTCCGATTCCATCTGAGAGGAATCTCTTGCTGAAGAATTCGGGTATGGGACTGGGCAAATGGGACTGCTTCGAAGGAAGCCACCATCAACCCCAGACCCCTCATGCAAGTCCGAAGGGAAGACCAGCTGTTGGTGGACTGCTGATTGAATCTTTCGGAGTTTCCCTACCGGAAGAAAAAACTCTTGTCCTGACTGTGTCTAGAATTAGACCCAGATATTCGAGCCTCTGGGTGGGAACCAGAAATGACTTTTGCTGGTTCACCAGCCACCCGAATTCCTGTAAAGAAATTATAGTAATTTCTATGTTTTGTAGCAGGGTCTGAGGAGACTCTGCATGAAGCAGAAGATCGTCTAGGTAACCTAGAATCGATATGCCTCTTTGGCGCAGAAGTGCCAACATTGGGGCCAACACCTTCGTGAAGACTCGCGGAGCCGTGGCGAGACCGAGAGGTAACGCCACAAACTGATAGTGGTTCTCTTCTACGGAAAAACGTAGAAACCGCTGATGTCCTGCGAAAATGGGAATGTGAAGATATGCGTCCTAGATGTCTATGGACGCTAGGACATCCCCTGGATGCAGAAAGGCTGCTACTGTGCGAATGGACTCCATTCTGAATCTTCTTATGTAGACAAAAGAATTGAGTGCCCTTAAGTCCAGAATTGGACGCACTTTGCCCTCTTTCCTGAGTATTGTAAATAGGTTTGAATAAAAACCCCTGAAAGCGTTCTGTCCAAGGAACGTGGACTACCACTCCTTGTTGTAGTAAATCTGTGACTGCTCTCCACAGATCGTCTAAACGATCCGGGGATAGTCGGCTATTGGAAGGGAAGAATCGCGCCGGTGGGAGAGATCGAAGCTCGATCTTGTACCCTGACCTTATGACTTCGCAAACCCATCTGTCCGGGATTCTGGAAAGCCATGGATCCGGGAACCGGCGAAGACGTCCCCCCACCCCAGTTATGGGTGGGGGGCGCACCTTCAGGCTTATCTTCAGGTCTAGAGGGGGCGGGCTTTTGCTTGCCCGACCAACGACCCCTGACGCCTCCTGCAGGAGCTTTGGAGGACTTAATTTTTTCACCCGCGGGACGAAAAAACCTCTTGTGAGCAGAAAAAGAAGGCCCTCGTCTTTGACGAGTTCCTTTACCTTTAAAATTTTGCGGTAAAAAGGTGCTCTTTCCACCCGTGAGATCCTTAATGATCTCATCTAAGTTGGCTCCAAATAGACGCTCTCCTAAAAAGGGGAAATTAGCCAATGCTTTTTTGGAACCTTGGTCGGCTAACCAACCTTTTAGCCACAGTGTACGCTTGAGAACCACCGCTGAGACAGATGCTCGCGCCAATAATGAAGTGGCGTCTAACGCCGCATCACACACAAACTGTAACCCCTGTATCATCTGTTCCAACAAATCTGATACCGCCTGAGGGACCTCTTCTAGGTCCCGGCGTAACCACTTGGTCCATACAGTTACAGCCTGCGAAACCAGACCAATAGCAATTATTGGTCTGAAAGCTGATCCAATCAAGGTAAACATGGTGCGAGACATAGCTTCTATCTTGCGATCCACTGGATCTTTAAAAGACGGAGCGTCTTCTAGAGGAATAACCGTGGCTTTATTCAATCTAGCAATTGGTGAATCCACCACAGGTGGTTCTGTCCATTTCTTAATGAGGGTTTCCTCAAACGGATAACACCTGTTAATGCGTTTAGAAATAGTAGAAATGCGTTTTGGCAGACTCCATTCTTCTTTGATTGGATTGCCAAAACATTTGGGCAATGGAAAAAACCTTCGCCACTAGATGCGTTTTTAGTCCCAAAAGGGATTTCAGTTTCAGCTATTTCTGACGGAATACCCTGTAATCTTAAGGTCTCTTGAACAGATACCATGAGTGCGTTTACCAACGCTTCCTCTCTGGCTATGGCTGATGCCGAAACATCCTCCTCACTGTCTGAAAAGACAGTACACGAGACACCAATACCAGATGAAGTACCTGCAACTGCAGAAATAGGCTCAGAGTCTGAATCCGAGGTTTCAGATAATAAGGGGTTAGGCGGGGGTCGCTTACTTGCGCCCTGTCCCTGACAAGCCACTTCCACCCGGGTCACAAGCTTCCATAATAGCGGACAATGATTTAATCGTCAGTGGGGTGCTGGAGGATCCCGCAGACCCCTCGAGGGGATCCGGAGGAGATACATGAGTGGCAGGGTCCATGATAATTCAGGACACCTTTGCCAGAAAACACAAAAAAACTTTTTTTTTTTTTTTTTTTAAATAAAAAATACCTCTTTTTTTTTTTTTTTTATGTGTCTCCCCCTAGCGCAATAGCGCCCCTCAGAGTACCTGCTTCTCGATCCCACAGAGAGAGAGAGGGACCCCCAAGGCTCACCAACCGATGCAGTGAAGTTTCCAACCAACTGCAGTCAGCGTCTGTCTTTACAGACTGGAAGGAGCTGTTGCTTTTTCCCGGGTAGAAGGACGTGGCTCCGCCCCCTGTGTACGCCTTCCGGCGTTCCCAGCTCTCCACGAGGTAGCTGGGCTCATGAAACATGGCCGCCCCCATATAGGAGACATTAGACTCCAAAAACATGGCGGCCGGCGTGACCTGAGGACATGCATGCACCTGGTCTACGGCAAAATGGCGGCGGACCGCCGAAAACGTTTTTCCCAGCACATCCACCTGCATCTCTGCTGAGTGGCGATTGATAGATCTACAGGAGATACACTACAAATAAGGTAGGATTATACCTCCTATGTCTGCTGTAATGCTACAGTCTGCTGGGTAGAGTGTTAGCTCTCAAACCAAGTCCACTTCCCACAAACACATACTGTATTTACAAGGGGGACTTTTAGTGTCAGATATATACTGACCATGTATGGAGGGGCCCATAATTCATACTGCCTCATAACGAGGAAAGAAAAAAGGGAACGTTTACTCACCAAACCGAACCGACAGGCACCCTCTCTTCACAATACCCTCTCCACCGGGGTGGGGGTTTGTGGACCACTCCGGACGCCTCGACTCTCAGGTTCCTGGCGTCCAAGCGAGACTTTTAACTCGCAAGGTCAGTCCCTCCACTGGGACTCCGTCGCGGCCGACCCAGCGCGGAGCTCTGGTCTGCACGCGCTCGTAGGCAGAAACCGGGGTGACCACTGGATCTCAACATCCAGCCCGTCGCCCGGCCCCGCATACTTACTTGAATGTGTCGCGGCCGACCAAGCGCAATGCAATGGTCTGCGCGCGCTCGTAGGCCGGCTGGGGTGACCACTAGTGTCGCCCAGTCCGGCGTTTTTTGCTTGAAGATCTCACAGGAAAAACACTGGAGAAAAAAACTACCTAAAAAATATTTCTTCTAAAGAAAAAATCTTGCCAGGACCAAAAAGATCCCAGCAAGGAGCTTAGGTCCTTACTCCTGACTAGAAAAAAACTGATTCCCTGTAGCAGAGAGAGGGAGGATATACCCTCAGGGACTGCCCCTAAGGTGGAGCCAGAACGTTTTGTCTTTCTGCCTAGTCCTACTCCTGCGGAGACAACATAACCCAGCTCTTGAGAATCAAGAAGACTACGTCTGTCAATGAGCGATAGAGAAAACTGCATTTGTGGTTCATAAGCACTACTTAAGGTGACTGAACTATTTCCTAACCTGCAGGTAAAGATGAGCCACATACTGAGCAGTGAGAATTTTTTTACTTTCAATAATGTTTATTGAGTTTTTCAAATGACAAACAACCACAAAATGGTATTAAGGCCCCTTTCACACTTGTGCAACTTGTCATGCAACTTTGGACATCAGAGTTGCACGACATGTCATTTGCCATGTTTTCCAATGATACCCATTCATATATGCGCAACTTAAAGTTTCAGCAACTTCAAAGTAGTTCCTGCACTACTTTGGCCCGATTTTAATGCGTTTTGAGGTCCAAAGACATAGACATTGCTTCAAGACCAGTTAAAATTGCGGTAAAATCGAAATTGCGGTAAAATTGCGCGACTTTAAAGTCGCACAAGTGTGAAAGGGGCCTAAGAGGAAGAACAAATTACAGAGTGTTCTGTGTATACAAAATAAAAGATACAGATAGAACCTAATGCAAATAACATAGTAATGGAATTATCAACAGGAAGGAACAAAATACTGTACTGGTGACCCGAGCATAAGGAACAAACTATTCAGAGAAAGGAGATACAATAAGACACGTGGCCACTCGCTAAAACTTGAGGAAAGGCGGTTCAACCTTAAAGTGCATAAGGGGTTCTTCACTGTAAGAACAGTAAGGATGTGGAATTCTCTTCCACAAGCAGTCGTATCAGCAGGGAGCATTGATAGTTTCAAAAAACTATTAGATGGACACCTTAAAGACCACAACATACAGGGGTATACAATGTACGGTTAAAAGCAAACACACACACACGCATCATAGGTTGAACTGGATGGACTGATGTCTTTTTTCAACCTCACTAACTATGTAACTATGTAATCTGCTTTGAGTCCAGACTGACCAGTCTTTGTGGAATTTAGGCCCCCGAAGGGTAGAAAATGTGTATGCTTTTTTTAGGGAGTATTGAACATTAACTTGTCGTATGACTTCTAGGTGGGAAAGGGCGATAGGTTGTTTCCAGTAGCGCGCTACAACGGTCCTAGCCCCGATTAGAATATGGGTCACCGGAGTACGCATATTGGTTGGTATTATGTCCAGTCCCAAGGAGAGGAGGGCCAGAGCTGGGTTTGGTTTAAGCAGTATGCCAGAGACAGTGGATATAATTTCAAAGATTTTGCCCCAAAAACTGGTCAATCCCTTACACATCCAGAAAACATGAATCATTGTGCCGATTTGATCGCAATTACGCCAACATTTGGGGTTTTGATTGTCATAAATCTTGGATAAACGATATGGAGTTAAATACCACCGAGTTAAGATATTCTGCGCTTGTTCCCAATGGGAAACGCATTGGGTTGATTTATATGAGGTGTGAATAGCCAGTTTCTACTGTGCTTCTGAAAAGGATAGCCCCAGCTATCCTTCCCAAGTGGTCATATGCGGTGTTTTGTGGAATGTTGTTTTTTGTCCAAGGAAGTTGTAAAACAGGGAGATACCTTTAGCAGGATAAAGAGGGTTGGAAAGAAATTGCCACAATTGAGGGGGTAGGAGTATTTTCGGTGGAGGGTGTTTGTGCAGAAAACTGGAAATACTAATGTATGGGAAGATGGCCTGTGCCGGTAATGTAAATTCACGTTGGAGCGTCGCAAATGGTTTCAGAGCTTCGCCTTGGTAAAGCTGTGTTACGTCATCAATACCCGCCAAAGCAAGTTTAGACATGTTGACATAGGGGAGTAGGATACGAAAAATGGTGAGTGGTAGTGGAATTTTAATTGGTAGAGCTGATGGACGGAGTTGAGCGATGAGACTCCTCCAAGAAATTAATGATGCTTGAGTGGGAAGCGGAAGGGAGTGAAGGGGTAACTGTTGCCATTGGTCAGCTAGTAACAGGGTAGTCGTTTGAGATGGCTGAGAAGAGAGGTGACATATTGGATGCAACCAGGCCGGCTGAGGGAAAGATCAGGTTGATGCCTAGGTAGTGCAGGGGCGATTTGGACCATGCATATGGTAGAGTGGATTGTAGGTGAGTGTGTATGGAAGGGTGGATTCCCATATTAAGAATGACAGATTTGCCAAAGTTAACTTTATAATAAGAGAGGGAGCTGAAAGTTTGTAGGACTGCATGAGCTGCGGGGAGAGAAACGACGGGGTTGGTGAGGCTGAGGATCACATAGTCGGCAAACAATGTGGTTGGAGCGGCGAAATTTAAATCCAGAAATTAAGGGATTCTGCCTTAACGACGCTGCCAGGGGTTCAATTAGTAGGTTGAAAATGAGGGGTGAGAAAAAAAAAAAAAAAAAAGAAAATGAGCGGTGAGAGGGGGAAACCCTGTCGTGTGCCATTAGTTATGGGAAAGGATTTGGAGAGGACGCCGGCTGATAACACTTTGGCTGATGGGGAAGAGTAGAGGGTAAGTATTGCAGACAGAATCGGACCAGAAAAAACAAATTTTTGGAGGACCTCCCTCATGTAACCCCAATGAACGCGGTCAAACGCCTTCTCTGCATCTATTGAAAGGAGCAGAGAAGGTGTTTTGGTGCTCTCCGTGTGATGGATCAGGTTGATTACTCTCCTGGTGGCATCCGGAGCCTGTCTGCCCTTAATAAAGCCCATCTGGTCTCCACCAATCAGTGATAGGAGGATAGTTGCTAGTCTGTTGGCAATGAGTTTGGAGAAAACTTTGACATCATTATTCAACAAAGAAATGGGTCTAAAGTTTGCAGGGGAGGTAGGGGATTTGCCAGGTTTGGGGAGAGTAGTTATGTTTGCTTGTAGCATCTCAGTTGGGAAGTGTCCTGAAGTAATTGCCTCAGAAAATAATTGGAACATGCGAGGAGCCAGTATATCTTAGTTAAACCGTCAGGACCTGGGGATTTGTGCATAGGGAGAGTCTTCAGTGTTTTAGTCAGCTCAGAAAGTGTAAAGGGTTCGTTATAGGAGCGAGAGCGAGTCCGTAGATAGGGATGGCAAATGAATATCACGAAGAAAGGTCTGAATGTCTGCTTCTGTAGGTTGCGGAGTATCCGGGTCCTTTTTTAGGTTGTAAAGGGAACTGTAGTAGTCCACGAACGCGTCGGCAATCTTTTGGGGGTGGGTCAATTTGGCGTTGGTATGGGGATGGACAATGAAGTCTATTTTGGACTTCACCCTTCTCCCTTTTAGCCTAGATGCCAGAAATTTGCCGGCCTTGTTGTGGGACGAGTAGTAGCGCAGGCGGAGGCGAGCAAGGAATTTATTGTGTTGTTCCGTCATGAGTCTGCGGAGATCTGAATGCAGGGAGGTAAGCTTGGAGTCGGTAGTTGGGGATGGGGTGAGCTTGTTAACGTTATCTAAGGATTGTATTTCCAATACGAGGCTATGTAGTTTAGCTTGCCGTGTCTTTTTAAGGCGGGTTCCCAATTGGATAAGGACGCCCCTAAGAAATGCTTTGTGGGTGGCCCACGGGGTTGAATGGGGGTAACCCAGGAGTGTCATTAGAATTGAAGAATTCTCGCATTTGGGTCTGCAGAAATTTAAGGGATTCAGGGTCGGAGAGGATGGAGTTATTACAACACCATATGAAGGAGGAAGGAGAGACAGGGCTAGTGGCTAAGGAATGGCTGCATGGTCTGACCATGTGATATAGAAGTGGCAAGGACTAGGGGCAATGCGGAGGAATCAACTAGAAACATATCAATTCTGGTGTATGTGCTGTGGCAGGGTGAAAAGAAGGAATAATCCCTTTCTTCTGCGTGTTGGTATCGCCACTCGTCATGGAGCCCCTCAGAGTGTATAAGGTTGGCAAGGGACGGCAGGGTGGAGTTGCCCCTGGCGGAGGAGCCCATGGCATGGTTCATCGCCAAGTTAAAATCACTGCAGACAATTAGTTTACCAATTTTTAGCTTAGCAATTTTTAAACAGAGCTTACGCAAAAATCTCAATTGGTGTGTATTAGGAGCATATACATTTACAATCGTATATGGACATTTATCAAGAGTACAGTTAAGGATGATATATCGTCCCTCTGAGTCCTGGACCACCCTAGAGTAGTCAATGGACACAGAGGCACAAATGGCCAATAACACCCCCCTCTTCTTTTCCGTGGAGGAGGCTTTAAAGATATGTGGATAGTCCGGGTGGGAGCAACGGGGAGCATGGCCTTGCTTAAAATGTGTCTCCTGCACTGCCAGAATATCAGCTTTGGAGGATGCTGCCTCTTTCCATAGGGAGTATCTCTTTGCAGGGTGGTTTAGACCTTTAGCGTTCAAGGAAAGGAGTTGGAGAGGCATATCAACTTAGTAAGGGAGGGTGTGTGTGTGTGTGTAGCATCCCAGAGGTACTGGAGACTGTTAGTTTCACACGAGATGGATCTCGGTGGTAGAGGAAGCAAAATGTGGGGTACAGGAAGTGTGGTAGTAACCATGTGGGAAAGAGTACCTGAGTGACCGGCAGTAACGAAGCAGTGAGGATACGCACTGTAAACCAGAGCTGATAGACAGAGGTGTGTCCATGTTCAATACTGGAGCAGAGGAGGGTTTGACGTCTGGAGTGGTGAACATCAGGGATTTCTAAAGCATAGATCCAAGTTCAAGGCTGGAACAGAACAGAGAAGACAAAAGGGACAGAGGGGACATACAAAAAACAAAAAAACAAGATCAAAAAGTAAAAAAAGACTTGGCCCGTGAAGACCAGGTGTGCAGCTGGCGTTGCAAAGGCAGTGGGGGTCACGAGCACGGTGTATAGTGCCCATCGGAGACAGTGGAGCCAGGTTCACCCAGCGAAGGCATCAGGGGGAACTGTCACTTATGACGAGTAGTAGATCTGGACGATCTTGACACGACGTTCCATTTGGGTTGAACATGCGAGATGGGAAGTGCGCTGTCGGTGTGCGTGGGACCAGGGGGGTCAGGGACGATTCCCCATTGCCGGAGCATACGAATGCCTTGTTCCATGTTGGTGATTTGGGATGAAGTACCTTGATGTGTCACACAGAGCTTCACTGGGTACTTCCATTTGTAAACGATTCTATGGCTGCGAAGGGCCTTGGTGATGGAGTCGAGGTTCTGTCACAATTGTAGAGTATACTGACAGTAGTCGGGAAGTATTTGGAGTGTTTCAGCGAGTTCTGGGAGATAGTCCTTTCGCCTGAAAGTTTCGAGAATTTTTTCTTTTGCTTGGAAAAAAATGTATTCTAAGCAATATGTCTCGGGGGATGTCTTGCGAGAGGAAGGATGGCTTAAGAATACGGTGTATTCTGTCAATCGTCAGGTCTGCGTTGGTGAGTTCAGGGGCCGCCTTGTGGAACAGGTCTCTTACAAATGAGGGGAGTTGGTTAGGCTGGACAGATTCTGGGATGCCCCGGATTTTAAGGTTGTTACGTCTTGACCTATCTTCAAGGTCAGCTAATTTGGCTTGAATTCGGCGTATGTCGTCCTGTTGTGAAGTATGAGAGTCCACCAGTACATTGTATGAAGTCGTGAATTCTCCCAGTTTATTCTCTACAGTATGCACTCTATCTCCAATGTCGTGGAGTTCTTTCTGGCAATATGCAATAGATGCAGCAATATTGGCTTGCATGGAAGTATGCATTATAGAAAACATGTCCTTTAAAGCGGTAGTATCCCGCTTTTTGACACTTTTACCTACAGGTAAGCCTATAATAAGGCTTACCTGTAGGTACAAATAATATCTCCTAAACCGGCACGGTTTTGGAGATATTTACAGTGCATGCAGCCGCTCGCGCGAGCGGCGCATGCGCTCTGAAGGTCCGGGGGGACCTTCAATTATGTTTGCCGGAGCTTGCCGGAAAAATCACTCCCGCGCATGCGTCATCGCGGCTCCGGCCAATCATCGCGCCGGAGCCGTCTCTTCCGGCCAATCAGCGCGCCGGAGCCGCCGAACCCGGAAGAGACTGCGAGGGATCATGGCAGCGCCCGCAGCGATGTCCGGGGGTCCGTGTCGGGGCTTCGTTTTAAGGTAAGTTACACATAATGGGCTAGTATGCGATGCATACTAGCTCATTATGCCTTTGTCTTGCAGGTTTTTTTTTTTAATTTTTTTTTTATAGGGTTTACAACCGCTTTAATGTCATATTGGACACTGGCTGGCCTGTGGTGGTTATAGAGGCAAAGGGGTCAGGCGGGGGAAAATAGGCCCAAGTGGTGGTCCCTGTAGCGTTTGCATCGCTCACCTCCATGGCAGGCTCGTTGGCGGAAGAGCGGCTCTCCTCCCATCTAGGCCTTGATTTGGCCGGGCTCTGGGTGGATGGGGTTGCAGGAGAGGAGTCCCCCGATCGTGCAGGCTGCATCAGGAGCGCCGAGTCTGACTGCCCGGAAGCTGGAAGAGAGACTGATGTCATTCTGTGCGACCGCGCTGCGGCAGGGGTTGGGCTTCGGCGCCATATTGGTATGGTCCAGCGGCGGCGGGTCCGAAGAAATCGGACATTTTGCGCACTGCAGGGGCTTTGGGCTGTCTTCTGGTCATAGCGGAGGTGTTCCTGAGGTGTCCCCCCCCCCCCCCCTCCAGATCTGGATGTCGCGGGCTTGAACGGTCAATGTGGCAGGCTGTGGAGGTTGATTTCGCCAGGTGAGTGCCGGTGCTCCTGAACTATGCGGCCATGTTAACAGGCGGTCGCCACGCCCCCGCCCCCCCCCCCCCCCCCAGCACTGAGAATTTTTATCACTTGCAGTCTAACACATACACTGGAAGAAAACTAGGTATTGGCACCCTAAAGATAGATTTAATTTTTATTTGCCACAACAATTTAACCACTTGCCAACCAGCCACCGTAGTTATACAGCGGCAGGTCGGCTCTGCTACGCAAAATGACGTACCTGTACGTCGCTTCATGTAGCAGATAGTGGGGGCGTGCGTGCCGCCTGGGGTCTACACGCCGATCAGCTACAGGGGGAGCCAGTCAGCGGGTCTGGCAGGTGGGATGTCCGCCTGGCACTTGTGATTGCTCCCCATGGAGACAGAACGGCGGTCTTCCAATGTCAACATGCCAGACCACTGTTCTGTCAGTGATGAACACAAGGATCATGTGTTCCTTCTATTTAGGAACACTGGTCTCTGTGTTCATTCACGGAGTAAATCCCCACACAGTTAGAAAGCATCCCCATAGCACACATTTAACCCTTTGATCGCCCCTGGTGTTAACCCCTTCCCTGCCAGTGTCATTAGTATAGTAACAGTGCATATTTTTAGCACTAATTACTGTAGCAAAGTCACTGGTCCCCTCAAAAGTATCAAAAGTGTCAGTCAGGCATCTGATCTGTCCACCGCAATGTCGCAGTCCCACTAAAAATCGCTGATCGCAGCCATTACTAGTAAAAAATAAACAAACATGACATAAATCTTTCCCCTAGTTTGTAGACCCAATAACTTTTGTGTAAACCAATCAATATACACATATTGGGATTTTTTTTTTTTACCAAAAATATGTAGCATAATAAATATTGGCCTAAACTGATGAATAAAATTATATTTTTAATATTTTTTTATTGGGAATGTTTTATAGCAGAAAGAGAGAAATTGTGTTTTTTTTTTTTCCCCAGAACTGTCGCTATTTTTTTGTTTATAGCGGAAAAAATAAAAACCGCAGAGGTGATCAAATACCACCAAAAGAAAGCTCTATTTGTGGGGGGGGGGGGGGGGAACATCACTTTTATTTGGGTACAGCGCCGTACGACTGTGTAATTATCAGTTAAAGTAATGTAGTGCCGTATTGCAAAAAATGGCCTGGTCATTAATGGGGTAAAACCTTCTGGTCCCCAAGTGGTTAATATGCAAATAACCCTGATGAATTTAATGTTACAGACTTTCAAATGTATTATAAATTTGTTGGCAAAGCTTGAGGAAATTTCCAAAATCATACTGTGCATAGTCAACCCATGTTTTAATAACAAAAATTAAATATAAATATTTTTGATATGATTGCAGGTGCTAATGTAATGCATAAGCGCACAGTTAGAAAACAACAGTATTACCTGAAGGGTTCTCTTGAGAGAAAACCTTACGCTTCCCAAGTCTTTGTGACAGGTTTCGATGAATATCTGGAGGATCTGTTTACATTTAAAATATAAAAAAAAAAAAAAAAAAAAAGAAGCATTACCATCAAGCCACTGATCAGTAACAACATAATTACCATAAACATACTGGATGATGAAGCTGAATGAAGACCATCACAAACATCTTAGTGTTCTGCTCAGAAAAAAAAAAAACATATTCCCTTTGTTTTTAAACAAACAGATCTGTTTAGATCTTTTAAAATAACCTATTTGAAAAGTCATGAGGCTGTGCCCAAAATAGGCAAGCAAAAAGCAAATTATTAGTTACTAGTACTGCCTGCAGGCTCCCTGCAGCTGATCCATTAGCCATTATTGGCTTACAATGCCTTGTTCCACACTGGGGGATATTTACTAAAACTGGAACATGCAAAATCTGGTTCAGAAATGCATAGCAAACAATCAGCTTACAGTTTAAGCATATTTGAACAAGTTGAAGGTAGAAGCTGATTGGCTACCATGAACAGTTGCACTAGTTTCTAAATGCTCCCGTTTTAGTAAATCTCCCCCTTATTGAAGAAATACACCTTTGCCTCGTGTTAGAGCTGATACACCAACTACTCTACTGGAGTAGGTTTTGTCAGGAAAAGATGGAGCCTTGTCCCTAAGTTTGTATGGGTGACGACCCGACAACTTCAATTGGAGGTAGTGGAACAAGCAGCACATTGTACCCTAGGGGGACCCTCAGGAATGATGGAAAGAAAGTCAGTGTCAAGAAGCTATAGCTGAGTAATATGCTTGAAAAGTGCGTACCACATCCAGAGATAGTGGAGTGATATCTCCTTAGGATGTTGCGGAACAAGACAGAGATGTGAGGACAATGCACTGATTGATGCTTTCTTAATGAGAGTATCTGGTAAGCAGCCCATTTATCTACAGGTTATTTCTTGCTATACACAAGGAATTTGGTGGTGGTCTCTCATTAGAAACTGGTCTGCTGTTTAAACCATACTACACTTTATCCAACCCCTTTTT
Source organism: Pelophylax lessonae (assembly GCF_965119305.1). Taxonomy (NCBI): domain Eukaryota; kingdom Metazoa; phylum Chordata; class Amphibia; order Anura; family Ranidae; genus Pelophylax; species Pelophylax lessonae. Next base: position 273,429,906 of record NC_138769.1, on the reverse strand, counting down.
TTCCCCCATTTTTTGAGTTTACTTTTGAAGCTGTTGAGACTTGATTCCTTTGGAGTTTGGCCATCGGAAGTGAAGAGAAGTTTGTTATAACAGCGTACTGTTTCACTTAAATCTGGTAAGCAGTGTGTGACCATCATTGTTTGATGATTTCAATGAGATTCTGGTGACGGTCTTTCAATTATCATCTTTCTGGTGAGCGGCCCTCTTATCATTTATTGAGGGGCCTTTCTAGCTCTTGGTGGCGGGTCTTTGCTCTTGTATTAACAGTTGGGATATACTGCACCATGAGATGTTTTTTTTGTTTATTTGCATATTTCCTGTCATCCACACCGATCTGATTGAGCCAAGCTGAATCATTAAGCCAAGCCGGATTATTGAGATTTTGCATCTACTTTACCTATTGACAGGTTTATTGTATTCCTTCATCTGGTAAGCAGATTGGACTGTCCCTATTTCTTCACAAAGGACTATTATCTGAGCGCCGCAAACCCCTTACATAATTTATTTGATCTGAGTCGTCTTTACCAGAAATTGCTGGCAGCCACCCATTTTTTTGGACTTTATCATTGAAACCTGAGCGCGGATTTCCTTCCCTTATTTATTAATGCACTGATTAAGATGGAAGGAAAAAAAAAAAAAAACACCCAAAAAGGGAAGTTCCACTTTAAGGCCTCCTACCCCGCACTGGTTTGTGAAATAAAGCTTTTGGGGAGGAGAGGGAGAGCAGGTACCAGATTTTAACAGGTACCAGCTCCTACTTCCACTCCAACCACCTAGGCAATCGGAAGTGGAAGTTCTCCTTGCCCCCCCCCCCCATGCCTGCCCCACAGTCTTCTGGGGCACAGAACAGGTCCCAAAAGACTGCGGGACAATTCACAGAGCGCAGCGCCGCTTGCGCACACACACAGTGGGCTCTCAGTTGTAAAGCCACAAGCTGTCACCGCCGGGTGCCCATAGTAAAGATTTTTTTGTTTAATAAATGTTTATTGAAGAGTTAAAGCAGATACAGGGAAGAACAAGTGAAAAATCATTACAAGTAATAAACATAGTTAATATGGTGTAACATATACAAATACAAAACCAAGAGCACTTGGGAGGCTGGTATCGAAAATCACAAAAATAGACAGGAGATAAAATGGGTAAATAATATCGCAGCCCGGCTGATAATTATCCAGATCAAGCCTTAATCATAGTTACATAGTTACATAGTTAGTGAGGTTGAAAAAAGACACCAGTCCATCCAGTTCAACCTATGATGTGTGTGTGTGTTTGCTGCTAACCATACATTGTATACCCCTGTATGTTGTGGTCTTTAAGGTGCCCATCTAATAGTTCTTTGAAACTATCAATGCTCCCTGCTGATACCACTACTTGTGGAAGAGAATTCCACATCCTTACTGCTCTTACAGTGAAGAACCCCCTGCGTATTTTAAGGATAAACCGCCTTTCCTCTATTCTTAGTGAGTGGCCACGTGTCTTATTGTATTTCCTTTCTCTGAATAGGTTTTTCCATATGCAAGGGTTGCTAGTACAATATTTGTACATTGATATCATATCCCCCCTCAATCGTCTCTTCTCCAGAGAGAATAGGTTCAGTGCTTGTAGTCTTTCCTCATAGCTGATGTCCTCCATTCCCCTAATTATTTTTGTTGCCCTTCTCTGGACTTTCTCCAGTTCCAGCACATCCTTCCTGAGGACCGGTGCCCAGAACTGAACAGCATACTCCAGATGTGGCCGGACCAGAGTCTTGTAGAGTGGTAGAATAATTTCTTTATTTCTAGAGTGAATCCCCTTTTTTATACATCCCAGTATTCTGTTGGCTTTGCTTGCAGCGGCTTGGCATTGCATGCCACTGCCAAGCCTGTTGTCTACCAGTACCCCCAGGTCCTTTTCCATCCTAGACTCACGCAGAGTTCCGCCCACCTAGTGAGTAGCTTGCTTTCAGGCACCCAGGTGGATTTCTTTAAATTTTTCAACATTAAACCTCATCTGCCATGTAGTTGCCCACCCCATTATTTTGTTCAGGTCCGCTTGTAAGGTTTCCACATCCTGCCCAAAAGATATTGGCCTGCTTAGTTTAGTATCATCCGCAAATACTGAGATTTTACTCGATATCCCCTCCTCTAGATCATTTAATAAATTAAACAGGATTGGCCCCAGGACAGAACCCTGGGGGACCCCGCTTTCCACACCCGCCCAATCTGAGTACCCCCATTAATCACCATCCTTTGCAACCTCCCCTGGAGCCAGTTCTCTATCCAGGTACTCACCTTATGGTCCATACCTACCTTCCTTAGTTTGAACACTAAGCGTTTGTGGGGAACGGTGTCAAAGGCCTATGCGAAGTCCAGGTACACCACATCCACAGGCTTACCTTTATCTAGGTGGCAGCTCACTTCATCATAGAAGGTTAATAGATTGGTTTGGCAAGAACAATTTTTCATGAATCCATGCTGATTACTACTAATAATACCATTTTCATTACTAAAGTCTTGTATGTGGTCCCTTAACATCCCCTCCAAAATCCTGCAGACTACTGATGTTAGGCTGACCGGCCTATAGTTACCCGGGATTTATCTCGGCCCCTTTTTAAATATTGGTACCACGTTGGCTTTTTTACAATCAGCTGGCACCATACCAGTCTGTAAACTATCCTTAAAGATAAAGCATGATGGTCTGGCAATCACCTGGCTGAGCTCTTTAAAAACCCTCGGGTGCAAGCCATCCAGTCCCGGTGATTTATATATGTTAAGTTTCTCTAGTTTAGTTCTGAGTCTATCTTCTGTTAGCCATGGAGGTATTTCCTGAGGTGTGTTGTTTAGTTTGGCCTTACAAGCTGGGTTAGTGTAGCCCCCCCCCGATTCTTTTGTGAAGACTGAAGAGAAGAAAGTATTTAACACTACCGCCTTTTCCCTGTCCTCTGTGGCCAAAACTCCCTTATCGTCTTTTATGGGGCCAATGTGTTCTGGCCTCGCTTTCTTACTGTTTATATACTTAAACAATTTCTTGGGGTTCTTTTTACTCTCTTCCGCTATATGTCTCTCGTGTTCCACTCACCAGACATGTGGCCACTCACTAAAACTAGAGGAAAAGCGGTTTAACCACTTTACCTCCGGAGGATTTTGCTGTCTTACGTCCAGGCCACTTTTTGCGATTCGGCGCTGTGCGACTTTAACTGACAATTGCGCGGTCGTGCGATGCCATACCCAAACAAAATTTACGTCCTTTTTTTCCCACAAACAGAGCTTTCTTTTGGTGGTATTTGATCACCTGTGCGATTTTTTGATCATGCGCTATAAACAAAAAAAGAGCGTTTATTTTGAAAAAATAACAATATTTTTTAATTTTTTTTATATGAAATTCCCCCCCAAAAAATGTAAAAATCAAATTTTTTTTTAATTTTTGGCCAATTTGTTTTCTGCTACCTATGTTTGGTAAAAAAAAATCACGATAAGCGTATTTTGATTGGTTTGCGCAAAAGTTATTGCGTTTACTAACTAAGGGAAAGATTTCTGTCATTTTGGGTGTTTTTTTTTTAACGCGTAATGGCGGCGATCTGCGATTTTTTTTTGCGGGACTGCGACATTGTGGCGGACAGATCGGACCCTTGACTGACATTTTTGACACTTTTGGGGGTACCAGTGACATTACTACAGTAATCAGTGCTATATATATATATATATATATATACACTGTTACTGTAAAAATGACACTGGCAGGGAAGGGGTTCATTTTATTGGAGACGGAGGGGGTTAATGTATGCCTGGTGCTTACTAACGTGTGGGGGGGGGGGGGGGTGACTGTGTGACAAGGACAGATCGAATGTTCAGTCCGATCTGTCCCTGCCTGTCACTTAGGAGATCCGCCAGCTCTGTTTACACAAGCAGGCGGATCTCCTCACTCGATTCCCCGACGATCGGGGAAGAGCGGCGGCGATCGCCGCTCCTCCCCTGGCCCGACTCCCGCTATGACTGAAAACAGCGGGAGCGCGCCTCCGGCGGCGTGCAAGCGCCGCCTACAGGGGGGAGGAGTCCAGCGACGTAGGTCTACGTCACGGGACCATAACGAGCCACATTGCTGCAGTAGCAGCAATGTGAGCAGTGGGTAAGTGGTTAACCTTAAAGTGTGTGAGGGGTTCTTAACTGTAAGAGCGGTAAGGATGCGGAATTCTCTTCCACAAGCAGTCTGTATACAATGTACGGTTAACAGCAAACACACACACACATCATAGGTTGAACTGGATGGACGGATGTCTTTTTTCAACCTTGCTAACTATGTAACTATGTTCTATTTTAGCCACCCTGATTTCGTCTTTACATTTCGTATTACACTCTTTGTAATACTTGAATGCTGCCAATGACCCCTTAGCCTTGTATTTTTTTGAAGGCCTTTCCTTTAGCATTAATATGCATTTTTATGTTGGAGTTTAGCCACCCAGGGTTAAGATTTGCTCTTTTAAATTTATTTCCCTTTGGAATACACTGGTCAATCCCTTTTTTAAGTATGCTTTTGAAGCACTCCCATGTTTCCTCCGTGTTCTTTATTCCAAGGGTTCTATCCCATTTGATATTTTCTAGCAGAGAGCGCAGTTTTGGGAAATTGGCTCTTTTGAAATTCAGTGTCCTTATATTACCCTTGTGTTTACTATTAATATAATTAATACTGAAACTAATTGACCTATGGTCACTGTTTCCTAAGTTGTCCCGTATTTCTATATCCATGAGCAGGTCTGTATTGTCGGTAATCAGTAGGTCAAGTACCGCATTGTTTCTTGTCGGTGTATTCACCATCTGACCCATGAAATTGTCCTGCAAAACATTTAGGAACTGCCGAGCCTTGGCGGAATGCGCGGTTCCTTCTGCCCAGTCTATATCTGGATAATTAAAGTCCCCCATTATAATGACATTTCCCATCATTGCTGCCAATCCTATCTGTAAAAGGAGGTCCGCCTCCCCCTCCTCCCTAGGGTTGAAGGGCCTATAGCATACGCCCAATATTACCTTCCTCACAGTGCCTTCCCTTTGAAGTTCTACCCACAGGGATTCTGCCTCGTCCATAGCTCCATTATTAATATCATCCCTCATATTTTTTACCTTCTCTATCTCTGCGATAAAGGGAATACCCCTGAATGGTCGCCATCCAGTCATGAGAGCTGTCAAACCAAGTCTCAGTTATCCACACAAAATCTAAGTCCTCCTCAAACATTGGTACCCACGTGTACCATGACAGCTGGGTCTTCCCAGCCCCACACAATAATCGGTCCACCCGATCCGCGATGTGCCGAACCCGAGCGCCCGGTAAACAACAGACTGTTCGGCGCACACGGTCTTTGTGGCAGATTGCACTCTCTGTCCTTCTAATGATTGAGTCCCCTACCGCCAGCACCTGTCTTTCCTTTCCCTTTCTCCCGGCCTCACTGGAGGAGTTCTTCCCCTGGCAGCTAGGGGCGTCGCTCTGCTCCAGCAATGCTGGTCCCTGACTGGTTTCCCCAACATCACGGGTACTCCAGCCCAGGACCAGCCTCCTTGCCTTGTCCCCTTCTACCCCTCCTAGCTGTCACCCCTCTACTCTGCTCTGATGCCTGCACCTCCAATACTCTGTGCAGGCCCCTGCCTGCGCCTGACTGGTACAATCCTGGCTCTCCTTCGGTATGGACATTTGGCTCAGTGTTGCCAGCTGCCTCCCTAGATTTGGGACCTGAGCTTCCAGGGAAGCAACATGCTTACATTTTGCGCATTTGGAATCGCCCTTGATCGCATGATCGAGGAACGCATACATACCACAAGATGTACACTGATTCGCATCTCCACACCCGCCGGGCATTGTACCTACTAATCTAATCTAATGGGGATTTAATAATTAAAGTATGTCCTGTGTGGCGGTTTCCTGGCTTCCTAACTCTACCTTCTAACCCTCTGGTACTCCGCTACACTCACTTGACACTCAGTCGCACAGCACTCACAATCGCACAGCCTGGTCAGGCGCACAGCCAGGAAAGAGATGGGTTTGGAGCCCAACAGTTGAGAAAGAGGTTTTGGGTGACCTGCTGTGGTCACATGGTGTAGGCATAAGGGGCCTTCTGAGGACCAGTTCTTAAAGCCTGTATCTAGAACTCCTGCTAGAAAAAAGTAATTGCGTATAAGTGGCATCAGAGGGGAGTTGCAGGGCCACAAATATTTAATATGCAGAGAGTACCACACTGCAAGAGATGAGGTAGTCAGTGGTGAGATGGATTTTAAGTGATTCCGTTCTGTTCTGGGTATACACGGGACAACTGAAAGATCCAAGCCGGACATTTATTCCTCCAATTGCACCCATATTTTGGAATGTTTGGCAGATTTCCAATCTAATATACGGGATATGACTATAGCCTGATAGTAGGACTTTACATTGGTGAGGGCAAGCCCACCCAATCTTTTGGGCAGAAATAGTGTAGATCTTGCTATACGAGGATGTTTGTCCTTCCAAATACAGAGAGATATAAATTTTTTCATTAGGGAGAAAAAACCAACAAGGACCCCAAAAGGAAGCATTTGGAACATGAAAATGAGCCTCAGTAATACATTAATTTTGAAAAACGAATTGGTAACCCAAAAGAAACTGCGCAAATGGTGATATTCGATAATAAATTATTAGTCAAATATTGATTATATGTGAGGAATTGCTTCCATAGTGCAAGCTGCAATAAAAACGTGTATACGCATAAATAGTGAAAAGGGTAAAAATATTGCGCTTAAACACTTAAAACACAACCAAAAAAGTGCTTGTGTGCATAAACATATAAATAATAAATATATATACTAGTGAATAAATAAATAAATATATATGTTGTGAAAAGTCCTTAGTGAAATATATCAACAATCCTTAAAGTGCCCAGTGCAATACGGATCTCTCAGCAATGACTGAAAATCACTTTAGCTTCAAGTGAGGGACCTCCACCATAGGGACTTTCTCCACCCAGTGCTCAGGGTAAATACTTCTTACCGAAGCTGGTGGACCCCTTAATTACAGGGGGTCTAAAACAGCATATAAGGTCCACAAATGCCTCCAAGCTATCCTTCAGGTCCCTTAATAAGGCTCAGCTCGCACAAGGAACTCCAAGTATTTCCAGGGTGGTATGGTATGGAGAAAAAGATAAGGAAACTCCGATAGTGTAGTATGTTCTATTATAGGGGTTGTTTAATAGAAATGCACTTACTCAAACATCATATACAGAATGCCTTCATGGGGTAAATGCAGCATGGGTTCGGTGTACGGGACGCTCCTCTCTTCCTGCGTATCACCAACCCGGAACTCCACGGTCTCACGTTCCCGACGCACGTTTCGTCAGACGCGCTGACGTCATCAGGGGATCATTGATCATGATCCCCTGATGACGTCAGCGCGTCTGACGAAACGTGCGTCGGGAACGTGAGACCGTGGAGTTCCGGGTTGGTGATACGCAGGAAGAGAGGAGCGTCCCGTACACCGAACCCATGCTGCATTTACCCCATGAAGGCATTCTGTATATGATGTTTGAGTAAGTGCATTTCTATTAAACAACCCCTATAATAGAACATACTACACTATCGGAGTTTCCTTATCTTTTTCTCCATACCATACCACCCTGGAAATACTTGGAGTTCCTTGTGCGAGCTGAGCCTTATTAAGGGACCTGAAGGATAGCTTGGAGGCATTTGTGGACCTTATATGCTGTTTTAGACCCCCTGTAATTAAGGGGTCCACCAGCTTCGGTAAGAAGTATTTACCCTGAGCACTGGGTGGAGAAAGTCCCTATGGTGGAGGTCCCTCACTTGAAGCTAAAGTGATTTTCAGTCATTGCTGAGAGATCCGTATTGCACTGGGCACTTTAAGGATTGTTGATATATTTCACTAAGGACTTTTCACAACATATATATTTATTTATTTATTCACTAGTATATATATTTATTATTTATATGTTTATGCACACAAGCACTTTTTTGGTTGTGTTTTAAGTGTTTAAGCGCAATATTTTTACCCTTTTCAATACATTAATTTTAATCACGTTAATTTTCCCTAGCCATGAGTGTGAGAGAGTTGACCACTTCCTCAAGTCTGATTTTATGGAGTTCAGCAAGGGAATATAGTTAGGCTTGAAAAGTGAGGATAAATGTGGAGTGAGATAGATCCCTAAATATTTTAAGCAGTCTATCTGCCAATGGAAGGGAAAGAGGGGTTCCGCGCGGAGGAACATTGATGTTGAGAATTTCAGATTTGGATAAGTTTATCTTAAAATTAGATATTAATTGGAAAGTGTCAAAGGAGCGTAAGAGAGTGGGGAAAGATGTGCGGGGTTGTTGAATAAAAAAGAATATATCGCCAGCGTATGCCGCATATTTATGGTGACTATGATCAATGCTTACACCTTGAATAAGATAATTTTATTTGATTTGGGCTAGAAAGGGTTCTAAAGTAATCGCGAACAGGAGGGGGGATAGGGGGCACCCATTATGTAGATGGAAGGGTTCGCTGAGAATGCCATTTACCCTGATTTGGGCCGAGGGTGAGACATATAAGGAGGAGATACGATGAAGCATGTTTGGACCTAGACCTAAGTGTTGTAGTGTGAGCATTAAGTAGTCCCAAGCCACCCTATCCAAAGCCTTTTCGGCATCTGTAGGGTGGGTTGGGAGGACCTTCTAACATGGTGTATGATAGATAAGGCACAAAGTGAGTTATCCCTGGCCTCCATGCCAGGGATAAAGCCAGTTTGGTCTTTTGAGACCCACGTCGGCATAAAAGGGAGAAGTCTAGTGGCTAGGGCTTTGGCATATAGTTTCACGTCAATGTTGAGAAGCAAAATAGGCCTATTAGCTGCTGCAGCAAGTCGGGTCTTTACCTGGTTTCTGAATGATAGAGATGTGGGCAGAGAGGGATTCCATAGAAACATAGAATGTGTCGGCAGATAAGAACCATTTGGCCCATCTAGTCTGCCCAATATATCTGAATCCTATGAATGGTCCCTGGCCCCATCTTATATGAAGGATAGCCTTATGCCTATCCCATGCATGCTTAAACTCCTTCACTGTATTTGCAGCTACCACTTCTGCAGGAAGGTTATTCCATGCATCCATTAATCTCTCAGTAAAGTAATACTTCCTCATATTACTTTTAAACCTTTGCCCCTCTAATTTAAAACTGTGTCCTCTTGTGGTAGTTTTTCTTCTTTTAAATATGCTCTCCTCCTTTACCGAGTTGATTCCCTTTATGTATTTAAAAGTTTCTATCATATCCCCTCTGTCTCTTCTTTCTTCCAAGCTATACATGTTAAGGTCCTTTAACCTTTCCTGGTAAGTTTTTTCCTGCAATCCATGTACTAGTTTAGTAGCTCTTCTCTGAACTCTCTATAGAGTATCTATATCCTTCTGGAGATATGGCCTCCAGTACTGCACGCACAGTACTCCAAGTGAGGTCTCACCAGTGTTCTGTACAGCGGCATAAGCACTTCTCTCTTTCTACTGCTTATACCTCTCCCTATACATCCATGCATTCTGCTGGCATTTCGTGCTGCTCTATTACATTGCCTTCCCACCTTTAAGTCTTCTGAAATAATTACTCCTAAATCCCTTTCCTCAGATACTGAGGTCAGGACTGTGTCAAATATTCTATATTCTGCCCTTGGGTTTTTACGCCCCAGGTGCATTATCTTGCACTTATCCACATTCAATTTCAGTTGCCAGAGTTCTGACCATTCTTCTAGTTTTCCTAAATCCTTTTCCATTTGGCGTTTCCCTCCAGGAACATCAACCCTGTTACATATCTTTGTGTCATCAGCAAAAAGACAAACCTTACCATCGAGGCCTTTTGCAATATCACTTATGAAGATATTAAACAAAATTGGTCCCAGTACAGATCCCTGAGGTACCCTATTGGTAACATGACCTTGTTCTGAATGTTCTTCATTGACTACAACCCTCTGTTGTCTGTCACTCAGCCACTGCCTAATCCACTCAACAATATGGGAGTCCATGCTCAATGACTGCAGTTTATTGATAAGTCTTCTATGTGGGACAGTGTCAAAAGCCTAACTAAAATCAAGATATGCAATGTCTACTGCACCTCCACCGTCTATTATTTTAGTCACCCATTAAAAAAAATCTATAAGATTTGTTTGACATGATCTCCCTGAAGTAAACCCATGTTGTTTTTCATCTTGCAATCCATGGGATTTAAGATGTTCCACAATCCTATCCTTTAAGAGGGTTTCCATTAATTTGCCTACTATTGATGTCAGACTCACTGGTCTATAGTTGCTTGATTCCTCCCTACTACCTTTCTTGTGAATGGGCACGACATTTGCCAATTTCCAATCTTCCGGGATGACTCCTGTTACTAATGATTGGTTAAATAAATCTGTTAATGGTTTTGCCAGCTCACCACTAAGCTCTTTTAATAATTTTGGGTGTATCTCATCAGGACCCTGTGACTTATTTGTCTTCACTTTAGACAGCAATCTTAGAACGTCTTCCTCTGTAAAGACACATGCATCAAACGATTCATTAGTCATCCTTTCAAGTGGAGGTCCTTCTTCTTTTTCTTCTGTAAAAACTGAACAGAAGTATTCATTAAGGCAGTCGGCTAGCCCTTTATTCCCTTCTACATACCTTCCATCCTTTGTTTTTAATTTAGTTATTCCTAGTTTTAATTTCCTTTTTTCATTTATATATCTGAAGAATGTCTTATCCCCCTTTTTCATAGACTGAGCTAGTTTTTCTTCTGCCTGCGCTTTAGAAGTTCTTATAACTTGCTTGGCCTCTTTCTGCCTAATCTTGTAGATTTCCTTATCTTCATTGCTCTGGGTTTTTTTATAATTACAAAATGCTAGCTTTTTATTTTTAATGATTTGGGCCACTTCTGCTGAGTACCACAGTGGTCTCTTCCTTTTTTTGCTTTTACTGACAAGTCTAATGCAATTTTCTGTTGCCTTCAATAATGCACCTTTTAAGTAGTCCCATTTCTCCTGGACTCCATGTAATCCGTTCCAGTCTGATAAGGACTCATTTATGACTAATTTCATTTTTGAAAAGTCTGTTTTTCTAAAATCTAAAACTTTTGTTTTTGTGTAGTGTGACTCTTTCACAGTTCTTATATTAAAACACACTGACTGGTGATCACTAGATCCGAAGGTTTCGCCTACAATGACATCATATACCGAATCCCCATTTGTGAATACCAAATCCAAAATAGTAAAGAAAAATGACCAGCGCTATGGACTAAGGTGTATATGGGGGGGGGGGGGGAGGGTGTTGTGAATGGAAGGTGTAAGCTGCCACCAATCAACCCTTGAGTACAAGGGTAAGAGTGCAATATAAAATGTGATGATTGATATCGGCGCTACCTTATAATGTATAAAGTAAAAACACACAAATATCAGAGTATCACCAATATATAGTGAGTGAACTCCTAAACGAAATAAATAAATAACCAATGTGTTTAATAAAATTCCAAATAAAAACAACCAATGCGGTGATAGGTGTACAAAATAAACATATACAATGGTGGTGAACGTAAAAGAAAAAAAGGGGGTTATCCCACAACCACAAGTGTATTTATCAGGTATATAATTTCCCGATATATGTGCCACACATGTGATATAAAAGTAAATATTTGCTGCTGGGTGAAATTCAAACTGTCCACTAGGTGGCGTTTCCAATAGGAACTCGTGCAGCAGTATGTGGTAAAAAGGTGAGTAAGTGCTGCTAGATAAAGTGCAAGTTGGCCACTAGGTGGCGTTTTTCCAATACAACCTGTGCAGCAATATGGATGGGGGTCTCTTCTCCGTGACGAGGGAGCAACTTCGAGCCGGCACTTGCGCCCTAAATGCTCACACAGAGAGAAGGCCCCATAATGAGTAGTTATCCCATACAGTACAGCAAAAAAAAACGCAGTACACTCACATTTAAGTTACGGTGATCAGGATCAGAATGCAGTCGGTGCGCGCCGGGATGCTTCCGCGTTCCACGGCCGACAACCGGAAGTGACGTAGTACGTAGCAAGACTCCGCCCTACGCGTTTCGTCAGAGGGACGTCAACTGGAGCGGCGTCAACTAGGCGTACTCCCGGACTTATTATAGCCGCCCGTATCCAGGTAACGGAGGGGATGGGTCAGCGCCGCCATCTTTTTACTCCCGCTCCGGAAGCCATATTGCTCCTCTACTGGCTTCAATTCAGGATGTGCAAGGGAACGGCCATATTATCATCATATCCGATCAATTGATGTAACTGAGTGTAATGCGATCCTTTATCAAATGTCTTTAAAAAATATTTTATTTATCAGAAAAGGTCAACCTCGATTTAAAAATGGAGATTGCTATAAAAAATGAAAAAACAGAAATGGAAAAAATAGAAAAAATATTTCTTCAACTAGTAGATCATCTAGTTCTTTAACTTGACCAGGTGGTCTATATATCACACCTACACGAGTTACTGCATGATTAGCAAACTGCAACGTAACCCAAACTGACTCTATGTTGGCCTCACCAACTTGTATTAGGTTAGATTTAATGCTATCTTTCACATACAGGGCCACTCCTCCTCCTTTCTTGCCTTCTCTGTCTCTTCTGTATAAAGAGTACCCTGGTATGGTTATGTCCCAGTCATTTCTTTCATTAAACCATGTCTCCGTAACAGCCACTAAATCTACATTCTCAGATGCCATTATTGACCCAAGTTCATTGATTTTTTTACCTAAACTGCGAGCATTTATAGACAGGACTCTGAGCTTATCATTTCTTAACCTCTGTGCTTCTGACCTGTTCTGGCATTGTTTCGGGGGGCAATTGGACTCATGTATTTTCACTCTTTTGCCCCCCCCTTCCTAGTTTAAATACTCTTTCGCAAATTCTTGGAGTTGTTCACTAAGTACATTTGTTCCTTTGAGAGAAAGATGCAAACCATCTTTTTTGTACAGTTCCTTTCTATTCCAAGTAGAGCTATCATGAGAAACAAAGCCAAATCCTTGCTCTTGACACCATTTACTAAGCCATATGTTGAACTCCTTTATGCGCCTCTGCCTATCATTCTGAACATGCGGGGACACGTGCGGGGGAAGCCGCACAAGGGGTGCGGGTGCACCGTGCAGGGACCAGCAACTGAGCGGAGGTGGAGGACGGGAGCCGAGGCAGAGAGCGGCGGCGGCGGCGGAGGTCAGAACCCGCCTTCCTTAGTGCCTGGAAGAAGAGGAGGAGGACCGTCCGTGCCCAGTGAGGAGGAGGAGGAGACATCCGTCCCAGTGTGTGTGTGTGTGTGGCAGCAGCTGTGAGTAGAGCAGCAGCTGCAAACAGGGGGAAAGCTGTGTGACTGTACTCTGTGAGAAATCAATAGCTGTTTGTCTGTACTGCGACTGACTGCTGTGTGACTGTCTCTGCAACTGAGTACCTGGGAAGTCTGGTAAGTATCCTTGCGACTGGTGAGTATCCTTGCGACTGGTGAGTATCCTTGCGACTGGTGAGTATCTTTGCGACTGGTGAGTGTCCTTGCGACTGGTGAGTATCTTTGCGACTGGTGAGTATCTTTGCGACTGGTGAGTATCTTTGCGACTGGTGAGTATCTTTGCGACTGGTGAGTATCCTTGCGACTGGTGAGTATCTTTGCGACTGTTGAGTATCGTTGCGACTGGTGAGTATCTTTGCGACTGGTGAGTGTCCTTGCGACTGGTGAGTATCTTTGCGACTGGTAAGTATCATTGTGACTGGTGAGTATCTTGCGACTGGTGAGTATCTTTGCGACTGGTGAGTATCCTTGCGACAGGTGAGTATCATTGCGACTGGTGGGTATCTTTGTGACTGGTGAGTATCCTTGCGACTGGTGAGTATCCTTGCGACTGGTGAGTATCTTTGCGACTGGTGAGTATCATTGCGACTGGTGAGTATCTTTGCGACTGGTGAGTATCTTTGCGACTGGTGAGTATCTTTGCGACTGGTGAGTATCTTTGCGACTGGTGAGTATCTTTGCGACTGGTGAGTATCTTTGCGACTGGTGAGTATCTTTGCGACTGGTGAGTATTCTTGCGACAGGTGAGTATCATTGCGACAGGTGAGTATCATTGCGACTGGTGGGTATCTTTGTGACTGGTGAGCATCCTTGCGACTGGTGAGTACCTTGTGACGGGTGAGTATCCTTGCAACTGGTGAGTATCCTTGCAACTGGTGAATATCCTTGCACTGGTGAGTATCCTTGCGACTGGTGAAGTAGCTTGCGACTGGTGAAGTAGCTTGCGACTGGTGAGTATCCTTGCGACTGGAAGTATCTTTGCGACTGGTGAGTGTCCTTGTGACTGGTGAGTATCTTTGCGACTGGTGAGTATCCTTGCGACTGGTGAGTACCTTGTGACGGGTGAGTATCCTTGCAACTGGTGAGTATCCTTGCAACTGGTGAATATCCTTGCACTGGTGAGTATCCTTGCGACTGGTGAAGTAGCTTGCGACTGGTGAGTATCCTTGCGACTGGAAGTATCTTTGCGACTGGTGAGTGTCCTTGTGACTGGTGAGTATCTTTGCGACTGGTGAGTATCCTTGTGACTGGTGAGTATCCTTGTGACTGGTGAGTATCCTTGTGACGGGTGAGTATCCTTGCAACTGGTGAGTATCCTTGCAACTGGTGAATATCCTTGCAACTGGTGAATATCCTTGCGACTGGTGAAGTAGCTTGCGACTGGTGAGTATCCTTGCGACTGGAAGTATCTTTGCGACTGGTGAGTGTCCTTGTGACTGGTGAGTATCTTTGCGACTGGTGAGTATCCTTGTGACTGGTGAGTATCCTTGTGACTGGTGAGTATCCTTGTGACTGGTGAGTATCCTTGCGACTGGTGAGTATCTTGCGACTGGTGAGTATCCTTGCGACTGGTGAGTATCCTTGCACTGGTAAGTAGCTTGCGACTGGTGAGTATCCTTGCGACTGGTGAGTATCCTTGCGACTGGTGAAGTAGCTTGCGACTGGTGAGTATCCTTGCGACTGGTGAGTATCCTTGCGACTGGTGAGTATCCTTGCGACTGGTGAGTATCCTTGCGACTGGTGAAGTAGCTTGCGACTGGTGAGTATCTTGAGACTGGTGAGTATCTTGCGACTGGTGAGGATCCTTGCGACTGGTGAGTATCTAGTGACTGGTGAGGGTATTAGCGACTGGTGGGTACCCCAGGTTTTGTACCAGGGAGGTTAGAGGTAGTGTAGGTAAGGAAGAGCAGGTCGTTAATATTATCCCCATAGGGTAGTGGGTAATAATGTCCGACAGGATTGGGGATGCCACTCAGTGCACTTCTTGCGGCATGTATGCGCTCCTTGATGAAACAATCGAGGACTAATACTGCTGTACAAGATGTGAGCGACTTGTTGCTCTGGAAGCCCACATCGTGGATCTAGAGAACACAGTGACAAGACTGCGTGGCATCTACAACCTGGAAAGGAGCTTGGACATTACCCATCAGGCGCTGGCAGGGGTCAGCATAGAGGAGGGAGGAACAGAGGAGACGCAAGCAGCAGAGGTACGCAGCTGGGTGACTGTTAGGAATGTTAGGGGGAGGAGTGTCAGGGAGGCCAGTCCTGAGTTGGTAGACCCTAACATGTTTGCCGAGTTGCAGGTTGAGGGGGATATCAACTCAGGGGTGGCAGTGCTGGAGCATGCGCCCTCCCCCAGCTGCCAGGGGAGGGACGGCTCCAGGAAGAAGGGGGGCCGTAACGCAGGAAAGGTTAGACAGGTTGTGGTAGTTGGGGACTCAATTATCAAGAGGACAGAGAGGGAAATCTGTAAAAAAGATCTCGTGAACCGAACAGTTTGTTGTTTACCGGGCGCCCGAGTTCGGCACATCGCAGATCTGGCAGACAGATTGTTGGGCGGGGCTGGGGATGACCCAGCGGTCATGGTGCATGTGGGCACTAATGACAAAGTTAAAGGTAGGTGGAGGATCCTTAAGAACGATTTCAGGGACTTAGGTAATAGATTGAGGAAAAGGACCTCCAAGGTGGTTTTCTCTGAAATACTGCCGGTACCTCGAGCCACACAGGAGAGGCAGAAGGAGCTTAGGGAAGTTAACAAGTGGCTGAGGAATTGGTGTAGGAAGGAGGGGTTTGGGTTCCTGGCTGACTTCTCAGTCGGCTACCGGCTCTTTAGTAAGGATGGGCTGCACCTTAATGGGGACGGTACAGCTCTTTTGGGGAGAAAGATGGCCACCGAGTTGGAGGGGCTTTTAAACTAGGAGATGGGGGGGAGGGCTCAGAAGTAGAATCAGTCAGGAGGGAGCAGAGGACTGAAGGCAGTTGTAGGGTCAACAGTGACAGTAGGTCAACAACATCAATTGGCGGGTCTGTGCGGGAGAACAGCAGACCAAACAGAAATAAACAAAACCGCCAATCACGTTTAACTTCCGTAAAACTAAGAGGGGTATATGCTAATGCCAGGAGCCTAGCTAATAAGATGGATGAGTTGGACATGTTAGTACATGAGGAGGACATAGACCTTGTGGGAATAACGGAGACTTGGTTCGACCCCTCACATGACTGGCTGGCAAATATCCAAGGGTATTCGGTGTACCGGAAGGACAGGGTTGGTAAAAGAGGGGGAGGGGTATGTCTCTATGTCAAGAACAATATAAAGGTGCTAGAAAGGAGTGACATTACGGATGGGATGAGCATGGATTTAGAATCTGTGTGGGTTGAACTCGATAGGGAAGAAGATAAGGGAAAAGTAGTTGTGGGGGTTTGCTATAGGCCACCTAACCAAGGGGAGGAGGTAGAGCTGGAATTTTTAGCACTAATAGGTAAAGCGGCAAAACTAGGATCAGTCATCATATTGGGGGACTTCAATTATCCCGACATTGACTGGGAAGAGGGGACTGCACACTCGCATAAGGCCCGGCTATTCACGGAAACCTTACAGGATAACTACATGTCGCAGTTGGTGGATTCCCCTACTAGAGAGAATGCTATCCTGGATCTATTGATCACTAATGACCCAGACATAATCTCGGAGGTAGGAGTCCAGGACAACCTGGGCTCTAGCGATCACAGGATGATCACATTTAGTATAAATAACAATATAAAAAGGCAAGTGGGGAACATAAGAACCCTAAACTTCAGAAGGGCAGACTTTCCAAAATTGTACTCATTGATGGAAAGGGTAAACTGGGACCAAACCCTGGGATCACTGACCACAGAGGAAAAATGGGAATGCTTTAGAACAATATTAAGCAAAGGCATCTTGCAGTGCATTCCTATGGGGAATAAATTTAGAAGAGACAAAGCCAAACCTGGCTGGCTAAACCGTAGCGTTAAAAAACTTATTAGGGGAAAAAAATTGGCCTTCAAGAAATATAAATCAGAGGGCACAGTATCGGCCTTCCAGCAATACAAGGAGGAAAATAAGTGTAAACACGAAATCAAGATGGCTAAAATCAACTTTGAGAGACAAATAGCGGAGGATAGTAAAAAAAACCCAAAGAAATTCTTTAAATATATCAACAGCAAAAAAACTAGGGCAGAGCATATTGCACACATAATTAACGATGATGGGAGGATGGTTACAGAGGACACTGAAAAAGCAACCGTGCTGAATTATTTTTTCTCGTCAGTCTTTACGCAGGAAAAGGAAGGGTACACTGACCATGACTGTATGGTTAGTAGTAATACACAGGACTTGCCACTATGGCTAACAGAGGGGGAAATCATGGAAAGACTGGATAAACTTAACACAAACAAATCACCAGGCCCGGATGGCGTACATCCGAGAGTGCTCAAGGAACTCAGTATGGTTATATCTAGACCACTGTTCCTGATCTTTGCTGACAGTATTAGAACAGGAGATGTACCAGAGGATTGGAGGAAGGCTAACGTGATTCCGATATTCAAAAAGGGCCAGAGACATATCCCGGGAAATTATAGGCCTGTCAGTCTGACATCAATAACATGTAAACTTTTGGAGGGGATGATAAGGGACTATATCGTAGAGTATGCTAAAGACAACAACATCATCAGTAGTAACCAGCACGGGTTTACAAATGGGCGTTCTTGTCAAACCAATCTCTTAGCATTCTACGAGGAAGTGAGCTGTGAGCTAGATAGGGGGAGACCAGTGGATGTGGTGTACTTGGATTTCGCTAAGGCGTTTGATACAGTTCCCCACAAGCGCTTAATTTATAAAATAAGGTCTACAGGTATCGACAGCAGGGTTTGCTCTTGGATACGGAATTGGCTAAAAGGCCGTGTCCAAAGGGTGGTAATAAACAGCGCATACTCAGACTGGTCTGAGGTAGTAAGCGGGGTGCCCCAGGGCTCAGTCCTGGGACCAACCTTGTTCAATTTATTCATAAACAGCATTGAGGAAGGGATCAGTAGTTCGTTATCAGTTTTTGCAGATGACACAAAATTGGCCAGGGCAATAACTGCACAGCATGAAGCAGACATCCTACAGAATGACCTGGACAAAATTACAGAGTGGGCAATGACATGGCAAATGAGGTTTAATGTGGAGAAGTGTAAGGTTTTGCACTTGGGGACCAAAAACATAAAAACACAATACACGTTAGGAGGGGAACCCTTGGGGGAATCAAAAATGGAGAAAGATCTGGGAGTCTTGGTTGATGATAGATTAGGCAACAGCATGCAATGCCAAGCGGCAGCTTCCAAAGCCAACAGAATATTAGCATGCATAAAGAAAGGGATGTATTCCAGAGATAAGACTATAATCCTTCCACTTTATAAAACTCTGGTCCGACCGCATCTGGAGTATTCTGTCCAGTTCTGGTCGCCAGTCCTCAGGAGGGATGTGTTGGAGCTGGAGGGAGTCCAGAGAAGGGCAACTAAACTGATTAGGGGGTTGGAGGACCTTACCTATGAAGAGCGGCTGCAATCGCTCGATTTATTTTCCCTGGAGAAGAGACGTCTGAGAGGGGACATGATAGCAATTTATAAATATCTTAATGGGGATCTCAGCTTAGAAGAAAAGCTGTTCATTCGAAGGAATTGCATGAGGACTCGAGGACATACAATGCGATTAGAGGAGAAGCGTTTTAACCTCAGGCAACGTGGGGGGTTCTTTACTGTTAGGGCTACAAGATTGTGGAATTGTCTACCACAAGAGGTGGTTTCTGCGGGTAGTATGGTGACTTTCAAAAGACTCTTAGACTTACATCTCAAGGATCAGGATATTGAGGGCTATGTTAGATGATTACAGTCACACACACCTACACAGGTTGAACTGGATGGACTATTGTCTTTATTCAACCTCACCTACTATGTAACTATATGTAACATTATGCACAGGCAGAACTTCAGAAAATGAAATGGTGGATGCAAAATCCTGTACGTCATTACCAAGTGTGATAAAAGATTTTTTCACCTCTGACACTTCATTGCAAGCCAGGTAATTTGTCCCTAGATGGACAAGAACATCCACGTCCCCTTCCTGCTTTGCTTGCTTAACAATATTAATAATACGTCTTCTATCTCGTCTAGCAGTAGCACCAGGGAGACATCTCACAAAACCATTTTCTTTAAGCTCCACACTTTTTATGATTGAATCACCCAGCAACAGCTGCTTCCTTTGAGACTTCACTTTATCTTTTTTGTCCTTGGCTGCAGTCTTGCATACATTAGACATAGGAGTCAATGGTTTCTCACCCTCTGTGCTTGAGTCCATATCCATGTTGTCCTTACATTCTGAGAGTGCTGCAAATGAATTATGGAGAACCACCGACTGTGGGACATGTCTTCTATCCACCTCTCTAAGTCTTCCAGAACCTACAGTAACCCATCTGCCATTTCTGGGGGTCCTCTGTGGCAGTGGCATTGCAGCAGTCCCAGCTGGAGTTTGTTTAACAGATAATTTAAATATCTCTGATTTCAAAAATGCAATTTCCTGCTGCAGTAAGGAGAATTGCCTACAGATCTGACAGCATCCGAATCTCCAAAGAGTGGAACATGAAATAAATGCACAACAATTCTTGCACTGAACCAAGTCTGCCATTTTAAAGAGGAGAAAGAGAAAAAAAAAATTGTAAATTTAAGTCAAACAAATCTTACTTTTTTTTTTCTTTTTCCACCTTCCAGCCTACCTCCTGACTATCTCCTGCAATATCTCATTCACTGTACTTAAAATGTTGTAATTGAATGGAGTACTTGCAGCTAATGAATTAGGCCAGCTAATGAGTATGTCTCTATATATACACACACTTCTTCACAGCTCCTCCCCCAGCAACAAATGTAACACCTTAATGAGCTGGTCTCATTAGCAAATGCACAATAGCAAACACCTGACCAAATTCCTTTCCTCTTCTCAAGCAATGGTCAGCAAAAAACACAGAGTCAGATGCAAAGATTCCGGGCGTAAACCGACGGGTTGGGAAACAGAATTAGCATAGGCAGTTAATTGAGGGAGGAGAATATCAGCAAACGCTTTGTAATATTTGGACGTGAAACCGTCCGGGCCTGGTGCTTTGCCCAAGGGCATCACGTGAAGGTCCGTGTCAAAATCCTCAACGGTAAACTGCTCCTCGAGTTTCTGCAAGGCTGCAGCAAAGATATGTAGTATGTTGGAGTTCTGAAAAAAAGAAGCAATCAGTTCACCTCTATTATGCGTCGTATGTGAAGCAGAATGCGTCTCTATGTTGTATAGAGCTGTATAATAATTTTTAAATGCAGCTGCAATTTTGGGAGATGTGTGAACTATGTCCCCAGTAGGGAGCTTGATTTTAGAAACAATATTTGCAGCTTTTTTAGTGCAAATTGATTTAGCTAATTGCCTTCAAGGTTTGTCCCCCCATTCATAACGTATTTATGACAAAAAATGAAAACAACTTTTAGTGTTTAGGTGCAACAGTTCTCTAAGCTCCTCCCTCTTCCTCGTCAGCTCCTCCAAAAGTGATTTATGTGGAGTAAGTTTATGAGTCTTCTCAAGATCAGACACACGCTGAATGGCATCCGCTAGTTGTTGACCTCGTTCCCTTTTTCTCCTAGAACCCAGTTCGATAAGTTTACCCCTGATCATGGGTTTGTGAGCTTCCCATAATAGGGAAGGATCGAAGCCGTCTAAAGCGTTATCAGTGAAGTACTGACGAATGGAGTCAGCCAGGAGAGTAACATCAACTGGGTTGGAGAGAAGGGAGTCGTTCAATTTCCAATTGGCTGCTTTGATCGGTAAGGAAGCTATGGTCAAAGTGGTGAATACCGATGCGTGGTCTGACAGAGAGGCAATTCCTATGGATGCCGAACGTAGAAGAGGGAGGTGAAAATGGTCTAAGAGAATGTTATCTATGCGAGAGTACGTTTTGTGGGGCTTGGAGTAAAAGGAATAATATCTAATCTTGGGGTGTAACACACGCTAAGCGTCTATTAGCTGTAGTCCCGACAGTTTCCTCCTGATCATAGAGAGCTTCCTAAAGGGAATCGAGGAGCGCCCATGAGAGGTGTCTAACACCGGATCAAGGGGCACGTTGAAGTCCCCAGCTAGAATCAAAAGACCCTTGCTGAACTCCACAAGTTTTGTAAGGACCTGTGAAAGAAAGTGGGAGTTGGTTATTATTCGGACAGAACACAGTGGCAAAGGTACATCGAGTGTTGGCTATAGAACCCTTCACAACTTCCGGTTCCGGCGCCCATGGAGAAGGAGTGATCTCTTCGGCTCCCGCTGCACCAGCCGACAGCCTGCCTATAAATACCAGGCCGGTCCAGGAAGCTGAACAGAGGATTTCATCCTTAGAGGAAGAAACCCTGATGAACAGCATGACACCATGACAAGGCTCTTCAAGCACTACAAGATAAAATAGAGGACTTGGAGAACCGATCCAGGAGGAAGAACCTCTGTATTATAGGAGTACCTGAATCGGTTCAAGGGGAGGCAATCCACTTACTGTGCGCTGAAACTATCCCACAGGCTCTGGGCATGCCATCCCCATGTATCATTGAAAGAGCTAACAGGGTGGGAGCACCGAACAAGTCACGGAAGAACCCACGACCCATCACAGCCAGGTTCTTGAACTATGCGGACAAGAACTCTATCTTGCTAAAATTCCAACGGCAATGTTCCCTGCAGCTGCATGGATCCTCAATACTACTCTTTGCAGACTACTCCGCTGAGGTCTCAAAGCAGCGCAAAGCTTTCTCACAGGTATGCTCTTCTCTATTCGCTCAACAACTTAAATTCACCCTGGCATACCCTGCAGTGCTCCATGTCACCTCACCTGACGGAGACCGCCTGAAATTCCACTCTCCTTCTGATGCGGAACATTTCCTCTCATCCCTCCCGTCACCGATGAATGACGCCGCCACCATTGCCAGGAAAGCTTCACTCTCCCGCAAAGCGCAACTGACACCTACCAAAGAATCCTCTAAAAAAGGACGCTTTGGTGATCCATCCTCTCTGAGAGCCATCAACTGATCATTAGACAACCTGCCCTCTTGAGGGTCTTCATCCACCTTCCTTGATCTCAAGGTTCCCTTTTCTTCTCGGATCGTCAGTTTGCCGACAGCTGCACGAGCTTTGAATGCCTATACTACTACATCCCCTCGAGCAGCTATGTCCACCTGATTACGGGCGAACAGGTTTGATTATGGTTGTAGTTTACTGTTATGCTGGTTTGCATATCTGCATTGTTGATGGTAACTTGGTTATTGTCTATGTTGTAAATACATGACCTCCTTGCACTAACAGGTAGTGCATGGATAACTAGCCCCCTAGCATGCCTCCATGCCTTCATTGTTTGGTAACTTAGGCAATGGGGTTGTGGAGCCACCCTTGTTCACTCCCTTCCACATGGTGAAAAAAGTGAAGTCCTTACTTCGCGCTCTCCCGCGGGGATCCCGAGTCCACTACTCCCCTGTTATTCACTGCACAGCCCCTTTGCACTGGCAACCCCGTCTCTTCCCTTCCTCTCTCACCACCCATGGTACCTACTCTATATCTTAACGAATACGCTAGGAGACTACCATTAGGATCCCAAATCCTTAGCTACCGATCTATACCCATACGGCTGCTATGGCCACCCTAAAAATCATATCCTGGAATGTCAAAGGCCTTTGCTCCCCTAACAAGAGGATGATGATCCTCCATCTTATGAGATTAGAAGATGATGAGAGGCAATTTGATCATTGGGCCGAACAAATAGAGCACACCAAACGCTCGCGATTCGCAGCAACACTTTTCTGATTCGGTAATAAGCCCGGCAAATTACTCTCCAGACTGATTAAGGGCCCCCACCGACCAACGCACATCTTAGCTCTTAAAGATAGCTCTGGGACCCTGACCCACACCCCACAAGAGATTAGCGACATCCTGGAGGGTTATTACAAAGCACTTTACAGTAGTGACCCCATAAATCACGAGTCTGCCCAAGCCTTCTTAAATGCCTTATCCCTACCCTCCCTCTCTGTCACGCAATTGGAACAGGTTAACGCCCCAATCACTTCAGAAGACATTAGTAAAACCATCTCTAACATGGCATCCCACAAAGCTCCAGGGCCTGATGGATACCCGCCTGAATTTTATAAAACGTTTAAGGACACTCTCTTACCCACGCTCACTTTGCTCTACAGCGTTATGTGGCAGGAGGGCACGTATTTACCTTCGGGCACTCAAGCATACATAAAGCTGTTAGCCAAGAAGGGCAAGGACCCTACCCTACCCGGATCGTACCGCCCAATATCCTTACTGAACATTGACGCGAAAATCCTGTCCAAAATCATAGCATCCAGGATTGCCCAAGTTCTCCCTACGCTCATCCATCCTTCACAGGCAGGCTTTGTCAGGGGCAGATCAGCAACGGCAAACATCCGCAAAGTTATAGCGGTCCTGGAACACGCTAAAGCCAACCCTTCTGCTCAACTCACTATAGTTACACTAGATGCCGAGAAGGCTTTCGATAACAAATTTTGACTGGCTGTTCCTATCCCTGACAAAGTTGGGCTTCTCTGGTAGAATTTCGAGCTTTTTGAAAGCCCTGTACGATTAGCTGGAAGCATCTGAAGCCGGAAGCCGCGGGGTGATCGGTGCACAGCGAGGGAGCTGTGTGTGTGTGAGAGGAGGAGGAGTGGAGGAGGAGCCGCGAGCCGCACGTGCGGGGGAAGCCGCACTAGGGAGCCGAGTGAAGGAGCCTCGGAGGGTGACCGAGAGCATGCGACAGGGAGACAGAGCGGGGACAGAGCAGCGGCAGCGGGTGTGACCGAGAGCGTGCGACAGGGAGGCAGAGCAGCGGCGGTGGGGACAAGGACCTGACCGTGACACGTAAGTAGGAAACAACTGGTCAGCTGGTAGGGGGGTGGGGCTGGTGGGGGGGACTAAAAGTACAAAACTACAAGCAATACAGGTTACTAAGGGGCTACTATAGACAGAGGGGTAGCTGTGGTACGATCTGCACTGAGCTGATCTATCTGCTTAAAACTACTCTGACTGCTCTGCGACTGTCTGACTGTGCTCTGCGACTGACTGACAGTGCTCTGTGACCGACCGACTGGTGAAGATCTTTGGACTGGTGAGTATCCTTGCGCGACTGGTGAGTATCTTTGCGACTGGTGAGTATCTTTGCGACTGGAGAGGATCTTTGCGACTGGAGAGGATCTTTGCGACTGGAGAGGATCTTTGCGACTGGAGAGGATCTTTTGCGACTGGTGAGGATCTTTTGCGACTGGTATCTTTTGCGACTGGTGAGTATCTTTTGCGACTGGTGAGTATCTTTTGCGACTGGTGAGTATCCTTGCGACTGGTGAGTATCTTTGCGACTGGTGAGTATATTAGCGACTGGTGAGTATATTAGCGACTTGTGAGTACCCCAGGTTTAGTACCAGGGGAGATAGAGGTAGTGTAGATAAGGAATAGCAGGTCGTTAACATTATCCCCATAGAGTAGTGGGTAATAATGTTCGACAGGATTGCGGATGCCACTCAGTGCACTTCTTGTGCCATGTATGCGTTCCTTGATGAACCAATCGAGGGCGAATACTGCTGTGCAAGATGTGAGCGACTTGTTGCTCTGGTAGACCAGATCTTGGACCTAGAGAACGCAGTGGCAACACTGCGTAGCATCAACAACCTGGAAAGGAGCTTGGACATTACCCATCAGGCGCTGGCAGGGGCCAGCATAGAGGAGGGAGGAATAGAGGAGACGCAAGCGGCAGAGGTACGCAGTTGGGTGACCGTTAGGAAGGGTAGAGGGATGAGTGTCAGGGAGGCCAGTCCTGAGTTGGTACACCCTAACAAATTTTCCACGTTGCAGGTTGAAGGGGATATCAACTCAGGGGTGGGAGTGCTGGAGCAGGCGCCCTCCCCCAGCTGCCAGGGAAGGGGCGGCTCCAGGAGGAAGGGGGGTCGTGACTCAGGAAAGGTTAGACAGGTTGTGGTAGTTGGGGACTCAATTATCAGGAGGACAGAGAGGGCAATCTGTAAAAAAGATCTCGGTAGCCTAACAGTATGTTGTTTACCGGGCGCCCGAGTTCGGCACATCACAGATCTGGCAGACAGATTATTGTGCAGGGCTGGGGATGACCCAGCGGTCATGGTGCATGTGGGCACTAATGACAAAGTGAAAGGAAGGTGGAGGATCCTAAAGAACGATTTCAGGGACTTAGGTAATAGATTGAGGAATAGGACCTCCAAGGTGGTTTTCTCTGAAATACTGCCTGTACCTCGAGCCACACAAGAGAGGCAGAAGGAGATTAGGGAACTTAACAAGTGGCTGAGGAATTGGTGTAGGAAGGAGGGGTTTGTGTTCCTGGAGAACTGGGCTGACTTCTCAGTCGGCTACCGGCTCTTTAGCAAGGATGGGCTGCACCTTAATGGGGACGGTACAGCTCTTTTGGGGAGAAAGATGGCCACCAAGTTGGAGGGGCTTTTAAACTAGGAGACGGGGGGGAGGGCTCAGAAGTAGAGTCAGGAGGGAGAGAGCAAAGGACTGAAGGCAGTTGTAGGGTCAGAAGCGACAGTAGGTCCACGTCAATTGGCAGGTCTGTGCGGGAAAACCTCAGACCAAACAGGAATAAACATAACCGCCAATCACGTTTAACTTCCGTAAAACTAAGAGGGGTATATGCTAATGCCAGGAGCCTAGCTAATAAAATGGATGAATTGGAAATGTTAGTACATGAGGATGACATAGACCTTGTGGGAATAACAGAGACTTGGTTCGACCCCTCACATGACTGGCTGGCCAAAATCCAAGGGTATTCGGTGTACCGGAAGGACAGGGTAGGAAAAAAAGGGGGGGGGTATGTCTCTATGTCAAGAACAATATAAAGGTGCTAGAAAGGAGTGACATTACGGATGGGATGAGCATGGATTTATAATCTGTGTGGGTAGAACTCCATAGGGAAGGAGAAAAGGGAAAAGTAATTGTGGGGGTTTGCTATATGCCACCTAACCAAGGGGAGGAGGTAGAGCTGGAAATTTTAGCACTAATGGGTAAAGTGCCAAAATTGGGATCAGTCATCATATTGGGGGACTTAAATTATCCCGACATTGACTGGAATGAGGGGACTGCACACTCACAGAAGGCCCGTCTATTCACGGAAACCTTACTGGATAATTACATGTCACAGTTGGTGGATTCCCCTACCAGAGAAAACGCAGTCCTGGATCTATTGATCACTAATGACCCAGACATAATCTCGGAGGTAGGAGCACTACCTGGGCTCTAGCGATCACAGGATGATCACATTTAGTATAAATAACAATATAACAAGGCAAGTGGGGAACATAAGAACCCTAAACTTCAGAAGGGCAAACTTTCCAAAATTGTACTCATTGATGGAAAGGGTAAATTGGGACCAAACCTTGGGATCACTGACCACAGAGGAAAAATGGGAATGCTTTAGGAACATATTAAGCAAAGGCATCTTGCAGTGCATTCCTATGGGAAATAAATGTAGAAGAGACAAAGCCAAACCTGGCTGGCTAAACCGTAGCGTCAAAAAAAACTTATTAGGGGAAAAAAATTGGCCTTCAAGAAATATAAATCAGAGGGCACAGTATCGGCTTTCAAGCAATACAAGGAGGCAAATAAGAAAAGTAAACAAGAAATCAAGATGGCTAATATCAACTTTGAGAGACAAATAGCGGAGGATAGTAAAAAAAACCCAAAGAAATTCTTTAAATATATCAACAGCAAAAAAACTAGGGCAGAGCATATTGCACACATAATTAACAATGATGGGAGGATGGTTACAGAGGACACTGAAAAAGCAACCGTGCTGAATGTTTTTTTCTCGTCAGTCTTTACACAGGAAAAGGAGGGGTACACTGACCATGACTGGATGGTTAGTAGTAATACACAGGACTTGCCACTATGGCTAACAGAGGATGAAATCAGGGAAAGGCTGGATAAACTTAACACAAACAAATCACCAGGCCCGGATGGCGTACATCCGAGAGTACTCAAGGAACTCAGTAAGGTTATATCTAGACCACTGTTCCTGATCTTTGCTGACAGTATTAGGACAGTTGATGTACCAGGGGATTGGAGGAAAGCAAACGTGATTCCGATATTCAAAAAGGGCCAGAGGCATATCCCGGGAAATTATAGGCCTGTCAGTTTGACATCAATAGTATGTAAACTTCTGGAGGGGATGATAAGGGACTATATCGTAGAGTATGCTAAAGACAACAACATCATCAGCAATAATCAGCACGGGTTTACAAATGGGCGTTCTTGTCAAACCAATCGCTTAACATTCTACGAGGAGGTGAGCTGTGAGCTAGATAGGGGCAGACCAGTAGATGTGGTGTACTTGGATTTCGCTAAGGCGTTTGATACAGTTCCCCACAAGCGCTTAATTTATAAAATAAGGTCTGCAGGTATCGACAGCAGAGTTTGCTCTTGGATACGGAACTGGCTAAAAGGGCGTGTCCAAAGGGTGGTAATAAACAGCGCATACTCAGACTGGTCTGAGGTAGTAAGCGGGGTGCCCCAGGGCTCAGTCCTGGGACCAACCTTGTTCAATTTATTCATAAACAGCATTGAGGACGGGATCAGTAGTTCATTATCAGTTTTTGCAGATGACACAAAATTGGCCAGGGCAATAACTGCACAGCATGAAGCAGATATCCTACAGAATGACCTGGACAAAATAACGGAGTGGGCAACGACATGGTAAATGAGGTTTAATGTGGAGAAGTGTAAGGTTTTGCACTTGGGGACTAGAAACATAAAAACAATACACGTTAGGAGGGGAACCCTTGGGGGAATCAAAAATGGAGAAGGATCTGGGAGTCTTGGTTGATGATAGATTAGGCAACAGCATGCAATGTCAAGCGGCAGCTGCCAAAGCAAGCAGAATATTAGCATGCATAAAGAAAGGGATGTATTCCAGAGATAAGACTATAATCCTTCCACTTTATAAAACTCTGGTCCGACCGCATCTGGAGTATTCTGTCCAGTTCTGGTCGCCAGTCCTCAGGAGGGATGTGTTTTAGCTGGAGAGAGTCCAGAGAAGGGCAACTAAACTGATTAGGGGATTGGAGGACCTTAACTATGAAGAGCGGCTGCAATCGCTCGATTTATTCTCCCTGGAGAAGAGACGCTTGAGGGGGGGACATGATAGCAATTTATAAATATCTCAATGGGGATCTCAGCTTAGAAAAAAAGCTGTTCATTTGAAGGGATTGCATGAGGACAAGAGGGCATACAATGCGATTAGAGGAGAAGCGTTTTAACCTCAGGCAACGAGGGGGGTTCTTTACTGTTAGGGCTACAAGATTGTGGAATTCTCTACCATAAGAGGTGGTTTCTGCGGGTAGTATGGTGGCTTTCAAAAGACTCTTAGATTTACATCTCAAGGATCAGGACATTAAGGGCTATGTGAGATGATTACAGCCACACACACCCACACAGGTTGAACTGGATGGACTATTGTCTTTATTCAACCTCACCTACTATGTAACTGTATGCATCCCCCTCAGCCCGCATCCTCACCTCATTAGGCATGACGAACCCCATATCACTCCACAAGGGGACACGTCAAGGTTGCCCCCTGTCCCCCGTACTGTTCAACATGGCCATGGAACCCCTTTCCAGGTTTTTACTCTCTTTGGCCCCCATTCATGGGATCACTTTGGGGGAGGAAGAGTTGAAGACCGCCCTGTTCGCAGACGATCTTTTACTTTTTACGTCGCAGCCCAGCGGTGATCTCCCAATAATATGCTCCATGCTAGAAGAATTCAGGACCATAACAGGACTGAAAGTTAACTTTGATAAAAGTGAAGTTCTCCCTCTGACCCAACCAGTAATTGACCATTGGGACCCCTCTCTCCCTTTCTGGCTTACTCTCAACCACATTACCTATTTAGGTATCAAGATAGGCAGACCCCCCTCGTCCTTATATCAACTCAATTATGTCCCTCTGATAGAAAAGATTGTCAGGGAACTTGAGATGTGGATGACTCTACCCCTGTCGCTCTTCAGGAGGTGCCACCTGGTCAAAATGGTTAGCTTTCCACGCTTGCTATATCCGCTTCAGACAATCCCTATTCTCCTTAAACATAAAGATGTCCGCACTTTAAACAGAGCCATAACCTAATTTCTTTGGAATAAGAAAATATCTCGCATCTCCATTGCCAAACTGCACCTTCCGAAGAGCGAGGGGGGAGCTGGCCTACCCAATGTCAGGCTCTACAATTTGGCATGCCTCCTACGCTATGGCCTGGGCTGGCTTACGGAGTCCTCCTCTACCTTTTCCAACTATGCCCTTGAAGCCAATGTGGCTCGACCGCTGAAACTCTCTGGCATACTCCATAGCAAACTGCAATCTCTTCCCGCATCTCTCCGGCACCATCTACTCATCCGGGATACCTTAATCGCTTGGAGAGAAATAAGGAAGCACCTCGGAGTACCGTCCTCTATATCTAAACACCTAACGCTTCATGGTAACCCATCCTTTCCCCAATCTGCGGACTATACTCCGTACCAATTGTGGGCACGCAAAGGTCTCACCTCAGTCTACTCTTTTATCCGGTTGTCTGACTCTTCCATCAAATCATTCTCAAAGCTAGCTGCGGAATTCAACCTGCCACAGTCTCATCTTTTCCACTACATCAAACAGTCTCCTTCATCAAATCTTGCTCTCGTAATCTTTCGAAGAGTTTTCAGACAACACTTGTGGATGACTTAATTCACCGGAAACATTACTCCATCTCTCTCATATATGGCCAGATTGTGATGCACACAAATAAGATTATGGTGGAAACGTTGTTCGATAAGTGGGGCTCTGACTTCCCTCAAACAGACTTGGCACAGAACATTCTGAATGGTTACCTAAAATTGAGGAAATATGTACTAGCGGAAACATGAGAGAAACTCATTTTAAGTTGATCCACAGGGCTTTTATACCAGCCTTCTACAAGTCTAACCCGGGCACTACTGCTACTTGCCCCAAGTGCAATGAAAACAGGCCGACCTTGGCTCATAGATTCTGGCATTGTCCGGTGATCTCAGTGTTTTGGGACCTTGTGTTGGACTTTATCCATTCCGTCCTGGACATTCGCCTGGAGAAGTCTCCACATTTTCTGCTTTTCGGTTGTGAAGTTCCGAGATTATGTAGAGGGTCCTCTAACAGGACGACCACACCGACTCCTCCAATGGGCTTACCTCTGCGCCTTGGCGGCCAGGAAAGTCATATTAAAGACCTGGATCTCTAACGTCCCCCCCACAATCTCTATGGTATGCAACGACTTGAAAGCCCTACTTTATATGGAAAAGACTGACCTGGAGACCAGGAAATTTCACTCCACGGAAACATTTTTTGCTAGGTAGCGGTCATTCATTGAGCGAAAATTCCACAAAGCTGAAAGGAGAACTTTAATGTCCTCATTCCAGTATACAAAATGGTATCTGCAAGCCTCTATTGCAAACACTTTGGGTAGTCTGAAGGTCTAAGACATACAAAGATCCACATCAATCTCACGGAACGCAACTTAACCCTTCTTCCCTCATATCAATCTGATTCTCATGGTCGTATTCCAAATCTCCCCCCCTCCCCCTACTCCTTCCTATATCCTCTTTCCTCCCCCACCCCCATCACCACTATTGTAGCTTATGTCAGGTTACGTGGCCAGTACAGAGTCATCTGAATCTGTCTTTTTGATGTTTTATTTGGTTGATGTTCTCCCCCCGTCCCATGCGAGAATGTTTCAACCCCCTTTTCCCCCATTGCTACTTTCTTCCCTGAGGTCCTGTAGTTTGTATTCACCGTTTATGCCCTCATATCTGTGAACTATTGGACCCATACAGTTTCAAAATGCATCACAACTTTGTGGTAAAACGTACACCCTATTGTTGACTTACTGTATTGTTCACTTTGTTTGTGCACCATGTTGTTTTTCAATAAAAATATTTAAAAAAAAAAAAAAAAACCCTTCACAAATAAATATTTACCGTGCACATCTGCCAACATTTCCGAAAGGTGAAAGGAGACCCCCCTGCTGAAATCGATGGCCACACCTTTCGCTTTATTTGTGTCGGATAGACTATAGTACCACTGTGGGAATTTTTGGGACGCTAGTTGAACCCTCGTGGTATGTGTCAGGTGTGTCTCCTGTAGAAATGAAATGGAACATGCTGACCGCTGTAATTTCCGCATAATCTGGTGTCTTTTCGAGGGGGAGAGGACTCCCACAACGTTGTAGGAGGTTATCTTAAGCGTAGCCATCACCCAGCAGGAAGGTCTTCCCCTTCATAAGTCTCCAACCAGTCCAGCCTATAGGGATGGGGGGGGGAGGGGAGGGTAGACAGGAGGGGGGGAGGGGAGGGTAGACAGGAGGCGGGGAGAGGGAAGAGAGGGAAAGTAGAGAAAGAAAGAAAAAGGAAGAAGTATAGAAATAAGTAATACCATGTAAGAACAAGCAAGTTTTAGAATAGTATCACGCAACGTGTTGCAGTGAACCCAGGGGGGGTGGGAGCACCCAGCAGCCCGAACCACACAACAATATGCAGCAGCACAGGTGAGACAGTTGGATGCGCCCACACCCCAGTGGTGTGGGGTAAGAAATAGTATCAAGGCACAATAAGTGTCTTACCATCAGAACTATGACATACCTCCGGCATTAAACAACTGAAATAAAAAAAAAGCATGTAGAAGTAACCTCACAAACAGTAATTAAAGGGGGTTGAGCCCCAAACATATGGTATAGCTTCGGGGGCCCTAAAAAAGAGCAGAAACCTCATGCAGGGAAAAGTAAAAACCGCTGAGCGAGAGAAAGGAGTACATAACCTCAGCCGTGTTTCTGTGAAGAACTTGGGGTGCCAGTGCGCCTCTTTTTGGAAGGTGTTTTGTGCCAAGGGGAGTCAGGTGTCATTGAGAAAATGGGGATGCAATCCTGCCATCCCGGCAATTCCAGCGGCTTTATGCCGGTATCATGAAAGAAGGCAGGCAGGTCCTCAGGTAATCTTAAAGTGAATGATCTACCACCCACCGTGGCGATGAGGCATGCTGGGAATCCCCATCTATATGTGGCTCCTTCCACTCTGAGTTGTTCCAGTAGAGGCTTTAGAGCGCGGCGGCGCTCAAGAGTTTCCTTGAAGAGGTCAGGATATATGTTAAGCGTGGCCCCGTCAAAAATCAATATTCTGAGTGCCCCCAAGCTTCTGCATGATGGAATTTTTATCCTCAAAATAGTGGAGGCGGCATATCACATATCTGGGGAGCTCTGCGGACAGATTGTGGGGGCGGAGAGCTCTATGGACCCGATCAAATCTCATGGGGGTATGTAGGAGCATGTTGTAGAATGGAGTTGAAGATGCCCCTGAGAGTTGCTTCTAGGTCGCCATCTTTAGTGGCTTCAGGCAGACCGCGTATTCTAAGATTGTTTCTGCGGTTCCTGTTTTCCAAGTCCTCTAATTTGTAAAGTGCAGATCTGTGTGCTAGTGCCAGTTGTGTGACCTTATCTTGCAGCTCTTTTATAGCCCCCTCAAGCAAATCCTGTCTTCTCTCAGTGTCCTCCACTCTCCCCAATAAATGCGACATGTCTGACCTAACTGCAGTGATTTCCTTTTTAATTGATTTCTCAAGGGTGCGGAACATGCCCACCATCTCACCTTTCAAATTCAGTAGCAGGGAAGCCATGTCAGAGCCCGAGGGTGAAGGTGGTTCTTCCATCAGACCGGAGCTACAGGATGAGGCAGGGGACATACCTCGCGGCGATGCTCCCTGCACGGATGGCAATCTACCAAACCTCAGTGCTGGGGCCTGCCCGCTGAGGATGCTAGGGCTGTCCACAGTTAGGAAGCGCTTTATGGAGCTGGATGAAGTCTTCTTCACTGCCATACCTTTCCCCGTCTTCTTAGCGAAGGTAGAGCGGGATCCCGAAGCCTTGAATGGCATTCTGTGAGGTTATAAAGCCTGAGAGTATGCAGAGCTCAGATTAGGAACGTCTAGCTGGTGCCATGCGGAAACCACACCCCCCCCCCCATAGTAAAGATGCCGGAGAGAGAGAGGGCACAGGGTGAAAATGGCTCGAGTGAGCTGGATTGTGGGACAGGTGAGTTACTGTTTATTAACCACTTACATACCAAGTCATGTAATATGACGTCGGCAAAGTGGTTGTAAGGATCCGGGCCGCCGTCATATGACGTCACCCGGATCTCCCCTCTACTACAGCGCGGCGATCGGGGGTGAGGCTCGTCCCTCGGACATAGCCCATCCCTGATCAAGGTAAACAGCCAATAGAAATTGGCTGTTTACCACGTGATCGGCTGTGTCAATCACAGCCGATCACATGAGCGGCTCCAGCACGAGCCGCTCGTTCTCTCTGCAATGCGCACCCCCGGGGGCGCGCAGAGCAGCGATCGGGGACGAGGCTCGTCCCTCGGACAGAGTTGATCCCCGATCTAGGTAAAGAGCCAATGAAATTGGCTCTTTACCACGTGACCGGCTGTGTCCTATCACAGCCGGTCACAAATGTCAACAGAGAACATGGTAACTAGCTGTCACTGTGTTCTCCTCCTCACACACTGATCCTGTGTGAGGAAGAGAGTGTGGTAACAGCTAGTTACCGATTACAGTGCACCCCAACCACACTGATTGCCCCCCCCCCCCAATAAAAAGCACCTGTCACTAGCCCATCAAAGTACCCGAGTACCTGTCACCAGCCCATCAGGTACTCAGATGACAGGTACTCGGGTACTCTAATGGGCTGGTGACAGGTACTCGGGTACTCTGATGACAGGTACTCGGGTACTCTGATGACAGGTACTCGGGTACTCTGATGACAGGTACTCGGGTACTCTGATGACAGGTACTCGGGTACTCTGATGACAGGTACTTGGGTACTCTGATGACAGGTACTCGGGTACTCTGATGACAGGTACTCGGGTACTCTGATGACAGGTACTCGGGTACTCTGATGACAGGTACTCGGGTACTCTGATGACAGGTACTCTGATGACGGG
Source organism: Pelophylax lessonae (assembly GCF_965119305.1). Lineage (NCBI taxonomy): Eukaryota > Metazoa > Chordata > Amphibia > Anura > Ranidae > Pelophylax > Pelophylax lessonae. The sequence continues at coordinate 273,395,534 of NC_138769.1, read as the reverse complement.
TACTCGGGTACTCTGATGATGGGTACTCGGGTACTCTGATGACGGGTACTCGGGTACTCTGATGGCGGGTACTCGGGTACTCTGATGACGGGTACTCGGGTACTCTGATGACGGGTACTCGGGTACTCTGATGACGGGTACTCGGGTACTCTGATGACGGGTACTCGGGTACTCTGATGACGGGTACTCGGGTACTCTGATGACGGGTACTCTGATGACGGGTACTCTGATGACGGGTACTCGGGTACTCTGATGACGGGTACTCGGGTACTCTGATGACGGGTACTCGGGTACTCTGATGACGGGTACTCGGGTACTCTGATGACAGGTACTCGGGTACTCTGATGACAGGTACTCGGGTACTCTGATGACAGGTACTCGGGTACTTTGAGTACCTGTCAACGGAGTACCCGTCAACAGAGTACCTGAGTACCTGTCACCTACCCATCAGAGTACCCAAGTACCTTCCACCTGCTCATCAGAGTACCTGACAGCTAGTTACCGATTACAGTGCACCCCAACCACACTGATTGCCCCCCCCCAATAAAAAGCACCTGTCACTAGCCCATCAAAGTACCCGAGTACCTGTCACCAGCCCATCAGGTACTCAGATGACAGGTACTCGGGTACTCTAATGGGCTGGTGACAGGTATTCGGGTACTCTGATGACAGGTACTCGGGTACTCTGATGACAGGTACTCGGGTACTCTGATGACAGGTACTCGGGTACTCTGATGACAGGTACTCGGGTACTCTGATGACAGGTACTCGGGTACTCTGATGACAGGTACTCTGATGACGGGTACTCGGGTACTCTGATGACGGGTACTCGGGTACTCTGATGACAGGTACTCGGGTACTCTGATGACAGGTACTCGGGTACTCTGATGACAGGTACTCGGGTACTCTGATGACAGGTACTCTGATGACGGGTACTCGGGTACTCTGATGGCGGGTACTCGGGTACTCTGATGACGGGTACTCGGGTACTCTGATGACGGGTACTCGGGTACTCTGATGACGGGTACTCGGGTACTCTGATGACAGGTACTCGGGTACTCTGATGACGGGTACTCTGATGACGGGTACTCTGATGACGGGTACTCTGATGACGGGTACTCTGATGACGGGTACTCTGATGACGGGTACTCTGATGACGGGTACTCAGGTACTCTGATGACGGGTACTCGGGTACTCTGATGACAGGTACTCGGGTACTCTGATGACAGGTACTCGGGTACTCTGATGACAGGTACTCGGGTACTTTGAGTACCTGTCAACGGAGTACCCGTCAACAGAGTACCTGAGTACCTGTCACCTACCCATCAGAGTACCCAAGTACCTTCCACCTGCTCATCAGAGTACCTGACGCCTGAAGTACCCGAGTACTTGCCGCCTGCTCATCAGTACCCATCAGTACTCATCAGTACCTATCACGTATCAGTACTGATCATCAGTACCCATCAGTACAGTATCACCTATCAGTATCAGTACTACTCATCAGTACTTATCACCTGCCTGTCACCTGCCCATCAGAGTATCCGAGTACCTGTCACCTGCCTATCGGAGTACTCGAGTACCTGCCACTTGCTCATCAGTACCAGAGTACCTGTCACCTGCCCAACAAAGTACTCGAGTACCTATCACCCTTCATACGGCCACCATGTCCAAGTCCAAAAAGGTTTATATACGCCCTCCGTTTAAACCTAAATACCGGTGTTATGGCAGCAGATAGCTGCCATAACCCTGGTATTTTTTTAAACGGTGGACGGTTGGCTTTCCGATAAGGGTGGTCCCAGCAGCGGATTCGCCGTGGGATCACCCTTCCGGGATGGCGGAAGAGGCGCCCCCCCCCTCCCGCCACGTTCCGGTCCTTTTCCCCGCTTACCGGACCCGCCGGAAGCGGGGAAAACGATACGGTCCCAGATCCTCACAGACAGGATGTCGAGTGAGGGCAAGCTTGCCCTCACTTGACTCTATGGTCTTGGAGGACCAGAGCTACGGAAAATGTTGTTGCCTAGCAACCGGTTTAAAGGTCCTTTTTTTTTTTTTCATTTTATATAATAATAATTTTTTTTTTTTTTTTCTATCTTTTAGTGTACTTGTGAGATCTGAGGACTTTTTGACCCCAGATCTCACAAAAAAGAGGTCCTGTCGTGCCTATTTCTATTACGAGGAATGTTTACATTCCTTTTAATAGAAATAAAAATGATCAATTTTTTTTTTAAACGGTGTAAAAATAAAAAATAATAAATAAAATAAATAGTAAAAAAAAAAAATTAAAGCGCCCTGTCCCCGTGAGCTCGCGCGCAGAAGCGAACGCATACAGAAACCCCGCCCACATATGTAAACGGTGTTCAAACCACACATGTGAGGTATCGCCGCGATCGTTCGAGCAAGGGGAATAATTTAAGCCCTAGACCTCCTCTGTAACTCAAAGATGGCAACCTGTAGAAATTTTTAAATTGTCGCCTATGGGGATTTTTAAGTACCAAAGTTTGTCGCCATTCCGTGAGCGTGCGCAATTTTGAAACATGACATGTTGGGTATCTATTTACTCGGCGTAACATTATCTTTCACATTATGGAAAAAAATTGGGCTAACTTTACTGGTTTCTTATTTTTTAATTAAAAAATGAATTTTTTCCAAAAAAATTGCGTTTGGAAGACCGCTGCGCAAATACGGTGTGATAAAAAAATATTGCAATAATCTCCATTTTATTCTCTAGGGTCTCTGCTAAAAAAAAAAATATATAATGTTTGGGGGTTCTAAGCAGTTTTCTAGCAAAACAACTGATTTTAGCTTGTAAACACCAAATGTCAAAAATAGGCCTAGGCAAGTGGCTAGGATGCATGATGGTGCGCCTTGGATGTTAGGCCCCTCTATATGGCTAGGCTGTGAAAAAGTCTCACACATGTGGTATTGCCATACTCAGGAGGAGTGGCAGAATGTATTTTGGGGTGTCATTTTTGCTGTGTACATGCTATGTGTTGGGAATATCCTATAAATTTACAACTTTGTGTAAAAAAAAAAGTTTTCATTTTTTTCCCACATTTTCCAAAAACCTGTGGAAAAAAATGATATGTTCAAACGACCCATAATGCCTCATAGAATATACGTTGGAGTGTTTTCTTTCCAAAATGGGGTCATTTTGTGGACTTTTCCATTATATTGGTGCTCTAGGGCCTTGAAAAGTGTGATAGGTAGTAAGAAAGTTTTATGTGTATTTATGCTCCTAGAACGCCTGAAGGTGCTTCTTGGACGTGGAGTCTCCTTTTGTGGCCAGGCTGTGTAAAAGTCTCACACATGTGGTATCGCCATACTCGGAAGGAGTAGCAGAATGTATTTTTGGGTGTAATTTTTGCTGTGTACATGCTATGTGTTAGAAATAGCTTATAAATTGACAACTTTGTGGGAAAAAAAAGAAAAAAAAATTTTTTTCTTCATTTTCCCAAGAATTGTGGGAAAAAATTACAACTTCAAAAAACCCACCATGCCTCTTACTAAATACCTTGGACTGTCTACTTTACAAAAAGGGGTCATTTGGGCGGTATTTGTACTGTCCTGACATTTCAGGGCCTCAAGAAAGGAGATAGGCCATCAGTACATCTGGTGTGATCAATTTTCAGTAATTGGTACCATAGCTTCTAGACTCAATAACTTTCACACAGACTAAATAATATACACTAATTTGGGTTAATTTTACCAGAGACATGTAGCAGTATACTTTTTGGCCCAAATGTATGAAGAAAAATTAATTTTTTGCAAAATGTTATAATTGAAACTAAAAAAAGTGTTTTTTTTTCAAAATTTTTGCTTATATCACGAAAAAAAAAAACCCCAGTTGTGATCAAATACCACCAAAAGAAAGCTCTATTTGTGTGAAAAAAATGATAAAAATTTTGTTTGGTTACAGTGTAGCATGACTGAGCAATTGTCATTCAAAGTGTGAGAGTGCTGAAAGCTGAAAATTGGTCTGGGCAGGAAAGGTGTCTAACTGCTCTGTATGGAAGCAGTTAAACATTTTAACTTTTACATAGGAGACTGGAGCTCTTCTTTAAGCTGCCCATACAAACATTTTTTTTCATTCAAACAGCTGTCAGACGAATTTCAATCCATGCAAGACTAATTTCAATCTATGTAAGGCTAGAATTAGGATTCAAAACAACTTATCTCTGAATAGCAGAAAAAAAGACATCAAACTGGAGAAAACACAGGAATTGCCCCACAAAGTAATTCCTGAATAAAAATGCATTGGCTTGAAACAGGAGAAAACATTTCCAGTTGTGAAGATAAACTGTTTGAGAAGTTGACTTTTTAGATTTAAAAGAGCTCCAGAATAATCTGGTAGGCCCCTATCATTTAGAACCTGGGCTTCAACAGTCAGGCTGTTAAAGCCAGCAAGTAGGATGGTAAATTGGTCCATGGGACAGAAGATCTGGGACAGAGAGTCTGCGAGAAGTCTGAATAGGGACAAGTACTACTTCTGCCAGGGCCAGTATCATTGGGAATGCCCTCCATCTCAACCTAACTGTGCAGGCAAGGGAGGAGTTTTAGAGGAGAAAAGGCATAAGATCAGGTTGAATCGACCCCGTAGAGCCACCAGAGCATCTGCTATGAATGCTAGTGGATCCATGGACCAGCAGACAACCAGGAGACAAACTTGTTCAGTTTAATGTTGAACCTGTAAGTCAAGGGAACCATGTCCAGCATCCTCAACTCACAACAGAGGTCTAGAAACATCTTGGGGTGGAAACATCATTCCTGAGTACAGAAGTTGATGGCTGAGGAAGTCTACCTGGCAATTTTTTATGCCTGGAACATGTATGGTGAACAGGCATGGAACATGCAGTTCTGCCAAATTACAGTTTATTCGACTATAGTTTGCAAGATTCCTGGTTTCTCCATGGTGGTTGATGTAAACCACTGCCCATGGCATTGGCCTAGTTAGGGAACCTTGTAGTCAAAAGGTACAGCAATGAAGAGATGATTGAATTGCTCTGAACTCCATAAGGTTCATCGGAAAACTCTCCCCCAGGACAAGAGAATGACATCTGTCATAGGGAACTTTTAAGACCAGTGGGAGGAAAGATTTGTCAGATTGCAGGGCTAGGCTCCTGACCCACCAGGCCAGGAAAGTCCTGGTCTTGGGGTTCAAGCATGAGTGATGGTTCAGAGATTGAACTAAATAGATTCAATTGGGCAAATGGAACTGCCATAAAAGAGGACATCTTTGAGCTCAGAACAGTCATGCAAAGGCGGAGGGTCAGTTGGCTCCTGAACTGTAGAATCTGAACATACATAGTTACATAGTTACATAGTTAGTGAGGCTGAAAAAAGACACAAGTCCATCCAGTTCAACCTATGTGTGTGTGTTTGCTTTTAACCGTACATTGTATACCCCTGTATGTTGTGGTCTTTAAGGTGTCCATCCAATAGTTTTTTGAAACTATCAATGCTCCCCGCTGATACGACTGCTTGCGGAAGAGAATTCCACATCCTTACCGCTCTTACAGTGAAGAACCCTTTACGCACTTTAAGGTTAAACCGCCTTTCCTCTAGTTTTAGTGAGTGGCCACGTGTCTTATTGTATTCCCTTACTCTAAATAGTTTGTTCCTTATGCTCGGGTCGCCAGTACAGTATTTGTACATTGATATCATATCCCCCCTCAAGCGTCTCTTCTCCAGAGAGAATAAGTTCAGTGCTTGTAGTCTTTCCTCATAGCCGATGTCCTCCATTCCCCTAATTATTTTTGTTGCCCTTCTCTGGACTTTCTCCAGTTCCAGCACATCCTTCCTGAGGACCGGTGCCCAGAACTGGACAGCATACTCCAGATGTGGCCGGACCAGAGTCTTGTAGAGTGGACATAGATAATGAAATGTTTGGAATTTTTCCTGGAGAAAGAAGTTCTTGGACAGAGAAGTATAAAGAGGAAGGTCTAAGATGTGTCAAGAGAGGAGCTGGTTTCAGCTCTTACTTTTGAATTTTTTAGAATCTGCCCACTACTGTACTTTACAGGGTTTGAACTGTCTGGTGGGCATAGCTTTACAGAGTCTGTGCTGACTGTTCATCAGTAGAAGGCTATCTAGGTACCCCACTATGGAAATGACCAGGAGGAGATGAAGTACAGGGGCTTGCATCTTGGTAGAGACCCAAGGTCCGACCAAAAAGAAGGTTAACACATTAGTAATGTTGAGAGCCCACAAAAAAGGACAGAAATTCTTTCTTTCTCTTGAGAACTGTGGACAGGTTTGAGTAAAAAAAAAAAAAAAAACCCAAACCTTTTCTTTTTGGAAGCAATGTCTATAAAGAAGAAAGTAGCTGCACTAGAGCTGCATGGAGGTATGCTAATCTTGCTGAGCTGCTGGTAGTTTTGACAATCAGAAGGGTGGAGGTAGAAAAATGCTAGCTTTTAGCCCTACGTATATAACACACTTTGGACCCAGATGTCGGAAATGTACTAGGCCCGATAGCGGCCAAAGTCAACAGATGTCCCTTCCCAGAAGAATGTCTCTTACCTCCAAGGTAGGGTCTTCCAGAGAGCATCTTTGGGCTCTTTTGTTGGGGTAAAAGGGTGCTCTTTCCTCGGATGAAGTCCTTAAAGGCTAAGTTCATAATCTGCTCCATGTTATACCTGTATTTAAGGTATAACATGCAACCCATTGCAAATGCCTCCCCTCCAGCCCCACCTCCTAAATAATGCAACGCTATGCTGCAACCGTGTGCACTGCACACAGTTGTAGCATGGCCCCATTTACCTGAATAGGACATATTTTAGAGAGTGGTACTGGCCGCTGAATGTGACAGTGGTATAATGTCTTCCGAATCCACATGTCTTGTGTTTGAGAACCTTAACCACTTTAGCCCCAAGTCTATTATTGACACTTTTTGTTTACAAGTTAAAATCTGTACTTTTTGCTAGAAAACTACTTAAAACCCCCAAACATTATATATATATTTTTAGCAAAGACTCTGGAAAATAAAATGGCGGTCATTGCAATATTTTTTGTCACGCGGTATTTGTGCAGCGGTCTTTCAAGCGCCATTTTTTTGGAAAAATTACGAAAAATCACATTTCACTGCATTTAAAAAAAAACTAAACAGTAAAGTTAGCCCATTTTTTATATTGTGAAAGATTTTGTCACGCCGAGTAAATAGATACCCAACATGTTACGGTTTAAAATTGTGCACACCCGCGGAATGGCGACAAACTATGGTCAATAAAAATCTCCATAGGCGACGCTTTCAAATTTTTTAATGGTTACCGGTTTAGAGTTACAGTGTATCTTTTTTTAAATTATTGCTCACGCTCTGATCTCATCTAATCTGCAGGAATACTTCCAGATAAACGACTTGGAGGAATGTGAGATAGGGAATCTGTGGGAGGCCCATAAAACTGTCTTAAGGGGACTTCTTATTAAACACGGATCTAGACTTAAAAAGGAAAGGGATAAACAATTAACGCATCTTTTAGATACGCTTTGTCACCTTGAATCTCAATATAAAACATGCTACGTCACCGGCTCTGGAAACTGAACTTATAAGAACACGGCAACAAATAGCCGATCTTTTGTTCAGAGCTAAAGCGGCTCTTCGGAGGAGGCGAGGTTGGGGATATGAATACGGAGACAAATGCGGGAAATTGCTTGCACAGTCCGTGAGAGACCCGAAACTGTCGATATATGTCCCTAACATTGTTTCAATGCAGGGCCAGAAGCTGACACCTCCCAAAAAGATTGCGGGGGATTTTGGCCGATTCTATTCTTCATTGTACTCATTAACGGATAATTCCACCCCTATATCGATAATGGAGGAATATCTTGCAAAGTCCCATCTCCCTACACTCTCTACTGAGATAAGAGAGCAGTTAGATGAACCGATTACCTTGACAGAAGTTCAACAGACCATAAGGCTGGCCATACACTATGCAATTTTCTTGTTCAACTTTCCTTTAGATTTACCAAAACCATGTAATATAGGGTCAAACCTAAACACTTTCAATTTGTATGCAGTCAGGCAGGCCCTTGCACTACATAGTTTAAGGTAAATCTAAAGGAAATTGAATAAGAAAATTGTATAGTGTATGGCCAGCCTTAGTTCTATGAAGTTAAAGAAGGCCCCCGGCCCAGATGGCTTTAAGCTTCAATATCTTCAAGGTTTTTGTTCCATCTTGGGCCCGTATCTGGTTAGATTTTACAACTCTACGAAAGAAGGCGCCAAAACATGCTTAGAGACACCTTAGCGGCACATATCACGGTGATTTTGAAAGAAGGAAAGGATCCTACATCTTGTGGAAGCTACAGGCCTATTTCTTTACTTAATATTGATTTAAATTTTTTTTACAAAAATCTTGGCCAACCGACTAGCTCCACATCTTCTCGACCTCGTTCACCTCGACCAGGTGGGTTTTGTCCCTAGCCGAGAGGCTAGGGACACCACCACTAAAGTGCTAAATTTGATCCACGTTGCCAATACCTCTCAAATACCGAGTGTTTTCATTAATACTGACACGGAGAAAGCCTTTGATAGGGTGATCTGGTGTTTCCTGTTTACAGTCCTTAAATATATAGGCTTGGGAAGTAATATGCAGCGTTGGACCACTAATATATATCCAAACCCCTCCGCACAGGTCAAGGTTTCTTATCTGACCCTTTCCCTATCAAGAACGGTACGAGACAGGGATGTCCCCATGTCCCCTCTTTTATTTGCCCTCTCGCTGGAACCTTTTCTTTGTACTATCCGTCAGAATCCAGATATTCAGGGACTGAAAGTTGGTGGAAGTCATTATAAGATATCCGCTTATGCGGATGATCTTATGTTTTCATTGACGAACCCGACCCTTTCCCTGCCGAATTTATTACAAGAACTGACCAGATACGGATCTCTTTCGAACTTTAAAATTAATTTTGGCAAGTCGGAGGCGATGGGAGTAGGGGTGCGCTCGCCTTTCTTACGCGTTTTACAATCGAGTTTCGGCTTTCGATGGACCAACAGGTCCCTACGATACCTGGGTACTTATATTCCATCGTGTTTGACTAGGGTCTATGAGTTGAATTTCCCTCCTCTGATTGAGGAGACACGTAGTCTATTGGAAAAGTGGCATATAGGCCTCCACTCGTGGTTTGGCAGGTACAATTTGATAAAGATGAGTATTAGGGCTGAAACAAATAATTGATTAATCGACAACTAATTGATTATGAAAATTTTCATAATTGATTAATCGGTCAGCCGATTAGTTGTCCTGCATACAGAATGCATTATTTGTTTACATATCAGAAAATACAGTGCAATGCACACACAGCTCAGTACACCGTCCATACATGTATGTAGATGGCAGAGAACTTGTGAATGTGTGAGGAGCGATGCCTCATGGGAAATGTAGTCCTGGGAAAGAGAAGGAACCATGTGATAAAGGCAGAGGTGTTTTTTTTTTTTTTTTATTTAACCTTGCTTACAATCACCTTAAGGGCTCTGTGCAGTCACGATCAGCAACTGAACACAGAGCAGGTGGAGGCTGATAGACTGGAGGTGATATAAGGCATTACAATTACATTTAGGGCCCTTTCACACTTGCAGTCCGCTGGGCAGGCGGATGGCAGCTCTGTCTCCACGCTGTGTGCGGAGACAGAGCTGTCAGGTCCCCATGCATCTCTATGGGGGAATCGGATGAGAACGGACTGTCTGTCTGTTCTCATCCGATCCGCTGACAGATCGGATTGGATGTCAGCGGACATGTCTCCACTGACATCCGATGCCCCATAGAGATGCATGGGGCGTTCGTTAAATCCGCCTGAAAAACTGACAGGAGGATCTGAACGGTCCGCTAGTGTGAAAGGGGCCTAAAAGTAAAAGTTTACTAGTATTCTGCATTATATTTAAAATTATTATATCCATGAAAAAAAAAAAAGTCTCAGCTGTTGGTACTACTTTAATATATAAATGTTATTTCCCCTCCACCCTTTATATAGCTTCATGTCTGACTCCCAGTTAAAATATCCTGTATATCCAACTTCTGGGTATATTTTTTTATATACAAGATAAATACTTTCACCGTTTCACAGTAGAAATTATAATTATATTACAGTAGCGATTATCTGCTGTTTTTTTGTTTTTTTTTACTATAAAGGGCTATTTTTTATTTTTTTTTAACCCCATCAAGACAGGTGATAAATAAAAGCATGCTGCTGCTACTAAATGTCTTATGCTGCCCAAACATGTATTGGATTTTGACAAAAATATTTGCATCTATATTTATACAAAAATGATTTGTATATTTATTGAATGGACAAGTGTTTGAAAATTCCACTTGCTTTTTGCTTTTAACATTCAATTTTAAAATGTATAACTTCTGAGCAAAAACCACATACACTATTTGAAGATTCGTTTGATCGAGAAGTTTTCCATTCTACTCCTTCGTCACTATGGTTGACAATGAACACCAAATGGACCCCACTAATGGTTAGAAAATCGGATGAATGTTTTTTAAGTTTTCTAAAAAAATGTAGTTTGTGTATGGCCAGCATAAGTGACAGCAGGCGCAGGGAGCTTATTTTAGGCTGCCTGCCTATAAATAAGGGAGTCTGTCATGAATATTGTATATCAATCCGGTCTGAAAATTTGAAAAAAAAAGTGTTTTACGTCTTTTCAAATTTTAAAAATTTTGGTCTCTGAGTCTGATATGTACCACATTTAAACCTCTAATAATACAAATATCTGTCTCAGAGTGGATTAAATATCCAACTATATAGCTGGATATTTATATTTACCACTGCATATAGATATTCAAGAATATTAACTAAATTATACACCAACCTTTTTTGGGTTGAGGTTTTTATCCGATTAGTCGATTAATCGAAACAATAATCGGCCAACTAATCGATTATGAAAATAATAGTTAGTTGCAGCCCTAATGAGTATATTGCCCAAACATATTTATTTGATAAGGGCTCTTCCGGTTCGGTTGCCTGCCCGGTACTTTCACTTGATCCATGCTCTTTTCATTAAATTTGTTTGGGCAAAGAAAAGACCTCGCTTGGCGCGGACGCACCTGACCAGGCCAAAAGTGCAAGGTGGTCTGGCCTTCCCGGATATTCAGAAGTATTTCCAGGCAGCTCACTTGAGTAGAATGGTCGACTGGTGCCGGTATCAGACATCTAAACTTTGGATTAGTATAGAACAAGCACAGAAGAATATCCCTCTTAGGGGAGCACTTTGGTGCTACCCAGATTTGCCATCACAATAACGACTTCACCCTCTTTTGGGTACTACGCTACAAACATGCCATCTAGCTAATATGCGGTATCTTCTTTCACCCTCTTGCTCCCTATTACTTCCGGTGATTGGAAATCCACGATTCGTGCCGGGCCATTCGTCACCAGATTTGGTGACATTGGGCTCAGCCGGATATGCTCGGGTGGCTCAGTTCTTTGTAGCAGATAGATGGCCGACATTGGAGACCTTGACAAATATAGACGGTGATTTTAGGCTTACTTTTTGGTCTGCTCTTCAACTTCACCACTTTCTACATACCCTACCGAAACCTGTAGACTTTACACGGAGCCTGACTAAATTTGAAGAACTCTGCCTGGAAGAGGGAGCTTTGTCACATACACTCTCTTTAATATATAGTTTATTAACGACCTCGCTAGATAATTCTCCATTACCATGTTTGACTAAATGGGCAGCTGACTTAAATTGCACCTTCACACCACCACAATCACAGAAGATCATTTCATTGGCCTTTAAAACGTCTATTTGTACTAAAATCCAAGAGACCAATTTCAAGATATTGACCAGGCGGTATTATACACCTTATAAACCTCATAAGATTTTCCCAAACGTATCGACGAATTGTTGGCATGGTGGAGGGGAAGATGCAACGATACTACATATTTTCTGGTCCTGTCCGAAACTTTCAGTATACTGGTCTGAGGTTAGATCTATCGTTCAAAAATTTACGGAATTTCCTATTCAGGAGGATCTGGCCTTTTTTTTTGCTCCACTTATCGGATATCCCCATACAGAGATATGAGAATCGGTGGTATGCCATTTAATCAATGGAGCGAAAGCTTGTATCCGTTTCCCCCACGGTTAAGGACTGGCTACGGAGGGTAGAGGCTATCAATAAAATGGAAGATTTGGTGATGACTGCACACTGTAAACGTGGGCTATATCGTGAGACCTGGGAGCTCTGGAACACCTTTATCTCGTCTGAAGAGGGTGTTGTTTGTTGCATTCATAGGTGCAGACGGTGAGGAAGTTTCCTCTGTCAGAGTTGACGACCCCCCCCCCCCTTTTTTTTTTTTTTTTAGGAGGGGTGTTTGTTATGTCCTGAATAAGTGAGGTAAATCTGGAATGGACGGGCAAGTCGAGGGTGTTCTCCACTCCTTGCCGTGAACACATGTTATGGATAGATGTATAAATCTAATGAGTGTTGCCTACGAGGGTTCATGGCGGGGGTGGTGATGATTTGTATTATTTTTTATGATTAATTGATCCTATTTCCTTTTTTCTGATGAAAATTTGGAATGATATGCATTTACCTTTATTTATGTTTCTTTGTTGTAAATTTTGTGTGTCTGGAAAAAAGAAAAATTATATTTGAAAAAAAAAAGAAAAAGAACAGCCAATGCAGATACCTGGCCCTTTATCGTGGCCAGCGCCAGGCGCTGGTCCACACCAGACTGGAGGAAAGCCAACACTCTCGTCACCGAGTATGAGCGAGGAGAAAACCCCCTGGACTCACACCAGGCAAAATAAGCTTTCCAGGTACGGTAATACATTTTATCAGACAAGGCTTTTCTAGCCTTGATTAAGGTAGGAAAGACCTCTGGGTGGAGACCCCTGTCTCTCAGGACCTGGCTTTCAACAGCCAGGCTGTTAAAGCCAGCGACTGTAAAGCAGGATGGAAGATCGGTCCCTGAGACAGTAAATCTTCTCGCATTGGCAGCCGCCAAGGAGGTGCGACCGCTAGGTGAATGATGTCCACGTACCAAAACTGGCGTGGCCAGTCCGGTGCCACCAGAATCACCAAGTGAGGTTCCGAGGCCAACCTGCGAAGGAACCTGGACAACAACTGAATCGGAGGAAAGGCATACATCAGACGATACTGATGCCAAGGGGCCACCAACGCATCCGAGGCGTCTGCCAGAGGATCGCGCGTTCTTGCCACAAACCTTTCCACCTTGTGGTTTAGCCGAGACGCGAACAGATCCACGTCCGGGGATCCCCACTTCGCACACAGCATTTGGAAGACCTATGGGTGTAGGGACCATTCCCCCTGATCCAGGGTCTGGCGGCTTAGATAATCTGCCTGCCAATTCTCCGCACCCGGAATGTGAACTGCTGAAATCGCCGGAACATAAGTCTCGGCCGAAGACAGAATGTCGGTCACCTCCCGGGCCACCTGGGCACTCCTGGTGCCCCCTTGGTGGTTGATGTAAGCCACCGCAGTAGCATTGTCCGTCTGTACTCGTACAGGAGGGCCCCGAAGTCGACCAGACCACTGGAAGAGACACAGTTTGATCGCTCTCAATTCCAAGATGTTGATCGAAAGGGAGGATTCCTCCTCTGACCAAGTGCCCTGGGCAGAAAGGTTGCCCAGGACTCCCCCCCAGCCCAACAGGCTGGCATCTGTGGTAATCACTGTCCACAGAAAACGGACGGAAGGATTTTCCTTCCGACACAGCCGGGAACTGAAGCCACCACAGAAGATCCATTTTGGTCTGGCAACTCAACGAGACACTCAGATCCAAGGACTGAGGTAACCTGTCCAACCTGGCCAGTATCTCCGCTTGGAGGGACCATGTGTGAAACTGAGCAAATGGTATCGCCTCGAAGGCTGATACCATCAACCCCAGGCACCGCATACAGGTCCTGAGTGACGAGGATTCATTGTCCCTGAGAGACCTGATCTCGTTCTGAAGGGTCGGGAGCTTGTCCTCCTGCAGAAATACCTTCGCTTGAGCAGAGTCCAGAACCATTCCCAAATAGGGAAGACGAACCAAAGGAGACAAAGTCGACTTCTGAACTTTGATGGTCCAACCGAACTCCTGGAGCGTCTGTACCGTAGTCGACAGATCGCGCAACAGGCTCTGACTGGCACTCGATCTTAACAGGAGATCGTCCAGATATCCCAAGACCGCAATGCCCTGTGCCCTCAACAGGCCCAAAACAGGCACCAGCACTTTGGTAAAGACCCTTGGAGGCGAAGCAAGACCGAAGGGCAACGCCACAAACTGATAGTGGTCCTCCGCTATGGCGAACCGGAATTCCCCTGGACTCATGGAGGCCACCACCGAGTGGAGGGATTCCATACCGAACTTTCGAACCCGCATGAAGAGGTTCAGAGCTTTCAAGTCCAGGATCGGACGTACCTTGTCTTCCTTTCTGGGCACAGTGAACAGATTCGAGTAAAACCCCTGAAACCTGTCCCGATGAGGCACCGGGACAACCACCCCCTGGGCAAGGAGATCCTGCACCGCTTGATGCAGGTCCTGTAACCGCCCTGGGGTCAAATAAGATTTGAGGGAAAGAATCTGTCCGCCGGCCGCGAAAGGAATTCGATCTTGTATCCTGATGTAATGATTTCCTGAACCCACCTGTCCGGAATTTGGAGCAGCCAAGGTTAGAGGAAACCGCGCAAACGTCCCCCCACCCCTGAAACGGGTGAGGGCGTTCCTTCAGGCAGAGGCGGATTGAGCCGCCGCACCGGTGTGGCCGGTCTTTTGCTTGCCCGCCCAGGGCTTTTTCTGGCCACCTTGGCCCTTACAGGGTTTGCCCTTGTTTTGTGTCTTGAAGGCACAAAAGGACCCCTGATTGGGTCTAAAGGCGGGATCCCGCTTACCGCGAAAAGGCTTGTTCGTCGGATTCTGGGGCAGCACAGTGCTTTTGCCCCCAGTGCCTCCTTTCACCAAAGTATCTAAGGCCTCGCCAAAAAGGCGAGACCCTGCATAAGGGAAATCAGCGACCGTTTTCCATGACGTCTGGTCAGCCGACCAGCTCTTCAACCAGATCAGTCGACGGTTAAGCACCGCGACACTAGACAGGCGTGCAGCCAAAGGGGCTTCATTCAAGGCCGCATCGCACAAATACATGACCCCTTGATGAATTTGGTCCACCATGTCCAGCGTGGCAGATGGGGCAGAATCAGACGCAAGAATGCGTCTAAGCACCTTAGTCCAATCCGCCACCGCCTGAGCCACCATGACAGAAGCGAAAATAGATTTGAGCATGGAACCCGCCACCATGTAGGCATGGCGGGCCAGAGACTCCAATCTCCTGTCCGTAGGATCCCGGAACACCGGGGTATCCTCAGTGGGAATCCAAGTAGCCTTGTTTAACACAGCCACAGTGTGATCCACCTGGGGAGCCACACACCAGCGCAAATCCGTAGAAGGTGCAAAGGGGTAGAGCAGTTGAAACCGTTTCAAACTGTGCCATTGTTCATTCACTTGTGTGATGAAACTCAGCAGGGCAGGGAAAAACCTGCGCCAACTTGCGGGACCTATGTTTACCAAAAGAGGACACAATGCCCGGAGGATTGGGCTCATCCTCCAAATATAGTGTTTCTTTAACAGAAGAAATCAACGCATCCATAGCTGCGCGTTCTTCAGGCGACCCCGGGGGAGAATCATCTACCCCCTCCACCTCCACCTCCCCCTCAGACCCCAGCGGGTCCTGAGAGGAGCGAGACCCTGAAAAGGTCACGCCACCCACAGCAGCCAAATCACCATCTGAATCAGAAGAGAAAGAAATCCTAGGCCTTTTTCTAGCAGCCCGTTCACCCATCAGCACCTCCATTTTGGACACTAAAGTCGCCACCACAGCAGCCAAATTAGGTAGAACGGGGGGTTCAGCAGAACTGGGGTCCCCCACCAGGGCTGGGGGGGAATTTGCTGTCCTGATATTCCATTGCAGAAACACAATTTTAAAGGTACTGGCCCTTTAAGAGCGCTGCGGACCACGCAGCCCACCGCTATATAGACTGTGTACACAGACCCCCCTACAGGGACACAACTGAGCCAGAAGGGATAAAACAGAGAAAATATGGAAAGGACAGTCTGCAGAGCCCCACAGAGTGTTGCCACACCGATCGCTGCTCCAGAGGAAAAGGAAGTGAGGTCGCCAGAGGCTGAACTATATGCTGCAGGCTAAGGGAAAATGGCTGCCCATAGGAAGTAATGGGAGGCTTTGGCAAGATGGCCGCCGACATGTGCTCGGAACAATCGTTTTGCCACACACAAGATGGCGCCGGATGGCTCCAAAACCACTACATGGAATCTGTTGAAAAAGACCATAGTGAAGCCAGACATGCTGCGCACACCTAAAATGGCGGACGGCACGGTTTTTACCTGCAGCGGCCGCCGCACACATAGTCTGCACCTCCATCACCGAAGTGACACAGGAGAAGGGCCCCCAAACCCACACAGCGCCAGCAGTGCAATAAAAAAGACCCCTGCAGGGATTGCATCAGGGAGCCCCACAAACGCACAGACATGAGGGGACACACAGCACACAGGACTGCCACCCCAGACAGAGTCCCACACAGAAAGAAGTACTTACCTGTACCGGATGGCGTGGAGTGCCTCTATTAAAACGGAAAGCCGCTGCCCTCAGATGACAGGGAATGCCGTCAGCCAAAACGCAGGACACTGCAGCACTGAACCGCAGAAGTGTCCAGTGAGGTAGCCACCTCACAGGCTGCATCCCTGCTGTGAACATTGATGGGTCGTTCCTAATGCCCGGGCGAACACATGGCTGAACGCTCGATGGCGGACTGGGGATCCATCTGACCCTCTGCCCTGGAGAGCCAGGGCGGCCAGTCCGATTCCCAGCTCCATAAATCCATCTTCATCCGAAGATCCGACTAAACTAAAGCTGACAAAATAAACAGCTAGTAAAGCAAAGAAAAAAAACTGACATTCTTGCAAATAAAAATCATAAGAAAAGATTAGAAGGCTGAGACTGGAGCCCCAGCACAGAGAAGCCTATCTACTCCTAACGCTAGGCAGAAGACAAAACTGAGTTGGGATGGCTACGGCAGGGTGGTATTGACCAGTGGGACAGCCCCTATGGGTGTGTCTATGTTAAATGCTTTTGTTTTTAACAAGTCTTATGCCTAGCTACTCCTGTGGAGAGGAAGTCAATACCCATTGGTGAAGACTGAATGAGGGGCGGCGACTGTCGGAGGACGTAAGAGAAAAGAAAGACTACTTGGAACAGACTACCCTACTTCGAGATATTCGTACACTAGAAAGCTCTCATAAACTATCCTCCTCTGAATCCCTTTTGCTGCAGTTATCTCAAAAGCATGAGGCTCTCAAAAATCTGTACCACACTGATCACAAAAACAAACTCTGTATGCTATTTCATCGGTGGTACGAATGGAGTAGACAAGCTGAGCAGACTCCTGGCGAGATCCTTACAGCAAAAGAAATCTGCCTCCTTCATTTCTAAAATCAAAGATGATCAGGCTGCCTTAACTCACGACAAAAGCTATAGCTAGCATTTTCCGTTCTTTCTACCAAGACCTATATAATGTGAACCCCCACTCAGCCAGTGACCCCAACAGAACAGCAATACTCAGAGAATACCTGAAAAGAGCCAAATTTCCTCAACTCCCCAAAGAAGCCCTCCTAGCACTGGAGCAACCCCTTTTGATGAAGGAATTGCCCTCTGCCCTTTTCTCCGTGGCCTCCGGCAAGGCCCCTGGGCCTGACTGTTTCACTACCTCATTATCGCACCATTCAAGCTATACTCCTTCCCCACTTGACTTCCTACCCCAACTCCTTACGGCAAGGTAATCCCATTAGATCAGAAACCCTCCATGCCCACATCAGCATTCTCCCCAAACCTGGTAAGGATCCCACGGTGTGCGGTAGCTATCGTCTGATATCCCTATTAAACATCAATGCCAAAATATACGCTAAAGCCCTAGTTAACAGGTTACTCCCTCTTGTTCCTCAATGGGTCACGAACGATCAAACCGGTTTTATGCCAGGTCGTGAAGCTAGGGACAATTCCCTTTGCACTCTTTCTTTGATATCCTTTGTCCGCAACAGCTCCTTACCCACCCCTCTATTATCCACAGATGCTGAAAAAGTGTTTGATAGGGTGGATTGGGAGTACTTGCACGAAACTCTCTCAGCCCTAGGTTTAGGCCCCCACATGCTGAATATGATTATGGCGTTATACGCCTCCCCCTCCGCTCAGATACGCAATAATGGTGCCCTCAGCAAAAAATGTACTCTCCGCAATGGCACTCGACAGGGTTGCCCCCTTTCCCCTATTCTCTTAGCCCTAACTCTAGAACCCTTACTAGCATTGATTGACAGAACCCCAACATTCATGGAATCCAGACTCCCTCCAGAGAACACAAATATGCCACATACGCGGATGACATCCTATTCTTCATCCAACAACCTACAGTGTCACTCCCTAATTTACTCTCCGAATTTAGAGCATTCCAAAATATCTCCAATTTTAAAATTAGCATGTCCAAATCAGAAATCTTAAACTTGACAATACCTTCCCGCACTGCAGAAGCTTTGAAAATGGCCTTTCCATTCACCTGGCAACGACACCCCCTCAAATATTTAGGCATATCTCTTCTCTATTTCAACACAATTTCCTCCCCCTGCTCAACTCCTTGAAATCCGACCTACACACATGGAAATCCCTGGTTACCTCCTGGGTGGGTAGGATAATCGTGCTAAAGATGAATGTCTTGCCCAGGGTCCTTTTTCTGCCTCAGATGATACCGTACCAACTGCCACCTAGCTTCTTTAGGACATTGAATCACCTCTCCCAACAGTATGTTTGGAACCACAGACATCCTCGCCTAGCCCGCACTCTACTTCACAAACCCAAGGCTGGTGGTGGTCTTGCACTACCAAATTACACCTTTTACTACCACGCAGTAGCACTATAAAAGAGCATCTGACTGAAAACACAACGGCTCCACCAAGATCTGGGTCCATCTGGAAACGGAAATATGCAATTCAGACCCATATACGTTACTTTGGATTCCCAAGGCTCATAGAACGAATGTTGACAATATGTCTCATCTCACGGCGAACATCTTAAAGAGGTTGTAAACCCACCTCACAAACTTTTACCTATAGGTAAGCCTATATTAAGGCTTGCCTATAGGTGCTATAAATATCTCCCAAACTTGCACCGTTAAAGAGATATTTAGAGTGCATACTGCCGATGACGTCATCGGCGCATGCGCTCTGAAGGAACGGCCACCCGTGCCGTTCCTTCAGAGCTCAGTGCCGTGAACGGCGGCTCCCGCGCGCAGGCACGGGAGTGATGTAATCGCGCCTCCGGCCAATCAGATGGCCGGAGGACGCGAACCCGGAAGTAGGATGGCTGGACATGTCGGCCGTCCTGTCGCTGAGCAGGCGGCACGGCGGGGGGCTTCGTTTTAAGGTAAGTACTTCATAATGAGCTAGTATGCGATGCATACTAGCTCATTATGCCTTCCTCTTTACAGGGCTTTTTTTCTCGTTTTTTTTTTTTTAGGAACTTTACTTCCTCTTTAAGGATTTGGGACTCCCTGCACAAATGTCACCAGTGGAAGAACAACTCTCCCATCATGCCGTTGTTCAACCATCCATTTTTCCTTCCTGGGAAAATGGACCAGACCTTTTCTTCCACTTTCCTCCCAGGTATATCTCTTTTACACCAAGTGGCTCAATCGGCCAACATGACACCATTGCACTCAATCTGTGTCTCCAACCCACCGACACACATGGATCGCTGGCGATATGCACAACTGCAACATTTCATATCCAATATGTGACGGTGGCGGGTATCAGACCCCTGGCCTTCTCATCCACCTCGTGACCCAAGACCAAGCAATCTCACACCCTGCTGTCACTTGCGTAACAATGCCACTCTCAGCTGCACCCAGCACACCGATTGTCCAGCTTGCGGGACCACGATCTAGATGCCAGCAGACAGAGCGCGATTGTCACCGGGTTAAACGATTAACCCTTTCTCTGCCACCACCGCTACGTTTGAATGAGCCCAGCGGACGCTCGTGATTTTACGAATATCAATTATGACTTTAGAATAACCGTCTGTAACACACACAGTCACCTCAGACAAGAATGTTTCAGATAGGTTAGCCTAAACAGTAGCGCGCTTTCAGGAGGCAGGTTCGTTTGGGTCAGTTTGCGTTTAAGAGCTTAGAGACAAAGTTAACACTTTACAAAATAAGGTTTAATTATAAGAAAGGTTAAAATTGGTGTGAATAAAAATATTTACAGAAAAATGGGTTACAAAGAAATAGAGACAGAATACAGCAATTTAGAAATAGGAATATAAAGAGTGAAAATACTTGCATTAAAACGATCCTGGTATTACCTTAGTTTCAGAAGCTTAACAGGTATGATTGGTTCCCCTTGAGCGATGTTATGGCCTCGATGGTAGGATGAGAAAAAGCCCCCCGGTGAGCATTGAAGGAAGGACCCCCCTGCGCGCACGTGGGGTGCTTTACCCTTCGCGGATTGGGGTAGAAGGGTACTCTAACCCCCTGTGAGACCCTTGACCATCTCATCCAAGGAGTCCCCAAAGAGACGCTCCCCCAAATAGTAAATGGGGGGAGGTGTGGGACTTTGAGTAAGGTGCACGATGGGAAGTTTCGTGCGCCTCCATCCCAATTCAAGTAGAATTAAAAGGAGGGTTGCCCCCACTACACCAGCCAATTTTAGACCAATCTCGCTCCTAAACAATGATGTGAAGCTCTATGCCAAACTCATAGCCAACCGATTAGCACAGATACTGCCGTCCCTGCTTGGATGTGACCAGATGGGGTTCGTCAAAGGACGTCAGGCTCCTGATGCCACTAGACGTGTAATAAACATACTACACCACGCCGAAAAGACTAGGACGCCTTCTCTGCTTCTCTCCATAGATGCAGAGAAGGCGTTCGACCGCATACATTGGGGATATATGAAGGCGGTTTTACAGAAATTTGGTTTTTCAGGCCGATATTCTCGGCCATATTAGCTTTATACTCCATGCCATCAGCTAAGGTGTTGTCGGCTGGGATGTTGTCCAAATCCTTCTCTATCACCAACGGCACACGCCAGGGGTGCCCGTTATCACCCCTCATTTTCAATCTACTGATGGAACCTCTGGCCGAATCGCTTAGAACTAGCCCCCTGATCTCGGGCTTCAAATTTGGACAAACCAACCATGTTATTACTCTGTTTGCCGATGATGTCATTCTCAGCCTGACGAACCCCGTCGTGTCCCTTCCAGCAGCGCACCAGTTACTCCACAACTTTAGCCGTGTCTCTTACTACAAAGTTAACTTTGGTAAATCTGTCATCCTTAACATGAATATCCACCCCTCCACGCTTGGACATCTCCAAGCACAGCTGCCATATACGTGGACCTCACAGTCCTTGCAATATCTTGGCATCCAAATTTCATACCCGACCTCTAACCTGCTAGCAGCCAACTTGAAACCATTAATATCCTCCATTGCTACAGATCTTGCTAAACTCCAATCATCTGAACTCTCCTGGGCTGGTAGAATAGCAGCCTTTAAAATGGTGTGCCTCCCAAAAATTCTCTACATTTTCCGTACGCTTCCGATACCCATCACTAAGAAATATTTGAATCCCCTATCTAAATTACTACGATCATTTGTCTGGCAGAAGAAGAGGGCGAGATGTGCATACTCACACATGATCCATCATAAGCGAGTAGGAGGGCTAGGACTCCCGGACATCCCAGATTATTATCACGCCTCTAAGTTAGCACCCCTTCAACATTGGTTTGCCCATACACACACCCTGCCCTGGCTCCCCATAGAAGCCTCGCTGTCCCGCTCCCCTGACCTTAGCCTGTTACTCCTGGCAGATGTGTGGAAACCCCTAAACCTGTCTACATTACCGATCACGATACAAGCCTCCATTCAGTCTTGGAGACTTCTTTGCACACATCTACCACAGGTTACACCTACGGTTCAAATTCCCCTTCCGTTATCTGTGCTGAATATCTTGCTCCCCTACACCTCCACCGCCCCCCTTGTGTCTGCGGGTGTGCTGAAAATTTCGCAACTATATCGCAATAACTCGCTCAAACCATTTCCGGCTCTCCAGCAAGAGTTTACACTACCTGTACGGGTGGCCTACGCGTACAACAGCATATCCAGTTTTCTACACAAATTCCCCCCGCCTGACGTTCGTCTCCCAGACTCCCTGTGGAAATTCTTTACTGACCCTTCCTTCTCAGTTAAGGGAATATCTCTCTTCTACAACCTCTTCGGACAAAAAACCCAGTTCTCAAAGACCGCTCACATGATCAAATGGGAGGGGGAGCTTCGGGCATCCTTCTCCGAGAGACAATGGAAATTAGCAATTCGTTCCTCTCATAGCACTACCCAATGTGTCAACCATTGGAAATAGACGCAAAAGCTCATCACTAGGTGGTACCTTACACCCTACCGCCTCTCCAAAATTTACCCCACACAAAATCCAAAATGCTGGCGTAACTGTGACCAACCCGGTACAATCCTGCACGTTTTCTGGTCGTGTATAGGATTAACGAGTTTTTGGAGAAGGGTATTCGAGGTTCTGTCCAACCTTACTGGTATACTGCTCAAACCCAACCCAGCCATGGCACTTCTCTCATTGGGGCTAGATACTATTCCACCCGACATGAGAACGGTTTACTGTCATGTACTTATAGCCGCCAGAACATTGATAGCGAGACATTGGAGGCAGCCTGTGGCGCCATCTCATTTAGAGGTGGTGAGGCAGGTCAACATCCAGTACTCTATGAAAAAAGCCTACGCATACTCGGTCTCCAGGGGAGCCAGGTTCCACAAGGACTGGCTCCTATGGACACACAGTCAATACTATACCCCTACCACTTAAGGGTTAAGTCCACACAATTGTGTGTAATTTGCCTACTCAACGATAGCCGCATGCTATGTCCTGTTGCTTGTTTTGCTATATCAGACGTTTCTGGATATTTTACACTGTTGTTCTGTTGTACAACCAAGTCTTTTGAAAGTGTTATCGCACAACCTGTTCGTAATTTGCATATGTTTATGTCGTGTCATTTGAATCTTACTGCGACATTGTTCCTGTAAACTTTGTGTTTTGTTATGCTTTAAAAATAATAAAAACTATTGAAAGTAAAAAGGAAGGTTGGGACTTTAGATAAGAGACAGAATACAACTGGCAGGACAATGATATCCCATTTATTGGTACATGGAGTATACAAACATATATCATATCATATAAATCAATAATAAAAAATTGATGTGGTAACAGAGCTCATAAGAGGTCCCCAAATCCAGGTTCACATGAAACCAACATGGTAAAGTATAACAAAGTAAAGGGTTGATGGAATAGAATCATGACATCAAACAGACTCAACGTGTTTTGTGGACTAATGTTGCCACTTCCCCAGGAGTAGATGTATGACATGGGTATATCAGCTCTGGCTGCAACTGACAGTGGAGGTAAAACCCGACCCTGGGTGTCTCCCATCGGAGCTGAGGGCGCACAGGACAGGTGGACCAGGTAGACCACGCCGCACACAGGGAGGAGCGTGGGTAGGAATGCATTGAGTAAAGCTAGTAGCAACATGAAGGAACATCAGAAGCAAACTCCCAAGCTCCAAAACAGGTGTGTCCCACAATTACCGAGGCTGCCAAAATCCCTGTGCACCCAGCGTCACGGCAGTGTATATAAATGGGGCCAGGGGCCATATGGAGCAGGGAGGCGTCTACCGTACCCGCGATGGCCCCACGGTCTTCTTAGAAGCATGGTCTGCAGACAAGCCCTTAAGCCACACCATAAGGCGGAGTCCAATCCCCACCGCAGAAAGTCTTGCGACCAGGGGAGCTTCGTCCAGGGCCGCATCACACGGATAAACCATGGCATGGGCCATCTGGTCCATGAGCTCAATGAGGGTCTGGGGAACTGACCCTCAAGATGCTTAAGAGCAACAGCAAGTTGCTCTTAAGCATCTTGATCCATTTCGTAACCGTCTGAGAAAACAGCACAGAGGCAAACACAGGCTTGAGAAACGTGAGCCCGCCACCAAGTACATGTGGTGGGAAAGGGACTCAGGTCTTTAAACACTGGGGAGTCCTCCACGGGCATCACTGTGGATTTATTTAACCTGGAAACAGAGTGGTCCACCTTAGGGGACAATGTCCAGTGATTGGAAACTGGGTCCGCAAAATGATAGCAGCGTTGAAAACGCTTATGCACTGCCAGCACGTGCTTAATGCGCCGCCACTGTTCGTTCACGATATTGTGGAACTCCTCGGGGCAGGGGAAAACCGGACTTGACTTCTGGACTTTGCGAGAGCCGAAGACAACCCGCTTTTGTGATTGGGTGGGCTCATCATCAATATTGAAATTCTCCCTGACTGAGCGAACAAGCGCTTCAACCAAAGCGTGTTCCTACGCTGCAACGGAGGAGGACTCATCCTCCTCGCCCTCAGAGTGTGAGGACAGGGAACCCTCAGGGAGGGCAGTGTCCGTGGCGACCACATTACAGCCGATACTCCATCTAGCCTATACCAGAGCGCTTGTTTTCCCTTATCTGTATGGCGACAACATCAGGCTCTGAATCAGAAGACTGAGAGGGCATCAGTCTTTTTTTGAACAGGAACTTGTGACATGACAAGATCAACTTTGGACGCCAAAGCTTTAATGGTTGCAGATAAAGATGCTAGGGAAGGTGGTCCGGAGCTCCCGAATGCACACACCAGATCAGTGGGGAAATTGTCAATCTGGAACTCCATTTTGGCAATAATATAAAAAAAACAACGCCGACCATCAGGAGCCCAGGGACCCTGGCCACTGCGGGAATCCACTACAGGAAGCCCCCCAGGATAAAGTAGGAGCCACACCCCCCCACACAGTGGACGCCGCAAGAGTGCCCCCATATGGAGCAGGGAGGCAGGATCCGTCCAGAACGGCTAGGGGGGAGCCCACAGCTCTGACATCCCCAGGAGTGGGCCCACATCACCCCCCACAGAGGTACTGTCCCAGGAACACAGGGGGTAGCATCACTCACAATATCATGGACCGCGGGCTCCGCTCCTATACAGCTTATCTCCCACACTGAGTGGGGGGTGCCGCCAGCCAAGGAGGGGACGCTGCAACACAGGGTGTTCCAGGTTGATGCGTCCCCACAAAGAACTTCTCCGCAGGCTCATCCCCATCCATCGGGGCACTGTCTTGGCGAGGCCTGGGCGGACCACAACCTGCACACGCTCGTTGGCCAGGTTGGGTACCATAAGGATCTAGATTATCCAGTGTGAAGCCCAGCCCGGCTGTCGCTTGTAGTTCACCAGGAGGATCCCCCTGACTAGCTAGCGATGGTGAGTGAAGAAAAATAAAACATTTCTCAAAGAAAAATAAAAAACTGAGACCGAAATCCCAGCATAGAAACCTAGGTCCTACTCCTCAGCTAGGCAGCAAGCAACTGATTAGTAAGCTCTATGTGTCTAGGAGTAATTGACTGAAGGAACAGTCCCCTAAAGGTGTGTCAAGTGAAAGTTTTTATAATGAAGTTTCACTACCTAGCCTGCTCCTGTAGAGGGTGCAATTACCCCAATTGTGATGAAACTTGGAAGGGCTGCATCTGTCAGAGGACGTAAAAGAAATGTACATTTATTTTGCTTTTTTTAGAAGCCTGTAAAGCATTGCACCCATGATCAGCAGATTGTGGGTGCAGTGTCAGGCTTCTGCAGACTGTGTAGCTGTCTGCCTAAATGCAGGCAGTGACTTCAGTCCAGGAAGGATCAATGAACTACTAATATGCTCACCAGCGCCCTCGTAGTTCATTAGGAACCACAAGGCGTTAGCCGCAAAGTTACGAATACTTGTAGTCTATTCATGCACAAAACTCAGGAGTGGGAACATTTTACATGTACCACCCTAAAAATGGGTGCAACATGTAACATGTTGCCAAGGTTAAATATATCCTTTAGAGCAGTTACACTTGCTGATGACAATTAAGTCACAGCAGAGTTTACAACTATTCCAAGTACTTTAACTTTTTTCATGCTGTCTAAGCATGACCCCATCCACGGCATCCAAAAGCAGTGCATTTGGCCTGAAACTCAAACTTGCAGAGATTTATGTTACAACATACTTTATCAGTGCCCTTTATTTTGCATTTAGGCAGCAAGTACATACACCCGCAATATCAGCCCAGTAAAAGTTCCAGATCGACTACGAAAACTTGTACAGACAAAATTCAGATTTTATGTTAAATCACAGTTTCGATTTCTGTAAAGTTATATAACATTATTGTCATACCTTCACTGAGTAGGTCCATTTTCTGGGTAGTTACACGCCATATTCCTTGATGACCACTCTGTTGACCAGAAGGCTTGAGTTCATCTCCTTCCTCTGAAATTTGATCTTTAGACATGAGATAGTTAGAAAAGCCACTAACAGGTAAACATTCTGCGACAAGGAGTTTGTGAAAATTGTACTCACCATCATCATCCTCATCATCATCTGCTGCATTAATGACTACAGGTGGGTGAGTGGGACTAGGAACATTTTCTGCAGCCGCTTCCTTTTTAACGCCACGTAGATGTGTGTTAGAAGATGCTGTAAGCTTGCTTGGAGTCTGAGAAATCTGTATATTTGTCTCACTTGGTTCAGGCTTGGCTATTTGTGCTAAAACAATGTAAGGCAATGTTCAGAAAAACAGGATTTAATTTTGTTATGGATCATAACATACTTTCTCTGAGTTCTTTGACAGACGCAGCTCTTCTGAATCGTGTAAGAAATAGATAATCAAGCGCCTAGGACTTCTCGGCTGGTAAATAAGGGGATAAGGAAGTGCAGCTAATTAATTGCAGGTGATATGCAATGTAATAAATGTAAATAACCAAAAAGGCAGGACCTTAATATTCCCCTGAAAAAT
The DNA here is from genome assembly GCF_965119305.1 of Pelophylax lessonae. NCBI lineage: Eukaryota > Metazoa > Chordata > Amphibia > Anura > Ranidae > Pelophylax > Pelophylax lessonae. The sequence goes on along the minus strand of NC_138769.1, from coordinate 273,368,602 downwards.
GATTCTGTATACAACGTAAAAATAGTCAATGAAAAAATTCCAAATAATTATGGGTAACACCTACAATAAAAATAATGTGATATATATATATATAAATTAGATATATTAGAAGGTGCTGGATGCAAATTTTAAATATGTAAAAAAGTGCTGTGCAGAATATCAGTGTTTGTACCTATAAACTAGAAATCCAATGCAACGGAAAAACCAGAGTTAGACTTACCGGTAACTCTGTTTCTAGGAGTCCTCCAGGACAGCACAGGAGATATAGGCTCCACCTCCGGAGACAGGAAACACAAAGGATCAGGTGAATAAAGGGGTGAGAACTTCCCGGACATGGCATCTGCAACAAGAAAAAAAAAACACTCGCCCATGGTTATAACAGCATTATAGGGAGGGAATCCCTGCTGTCCTGGACGGCTCCTAGAAACAGAGTTACCAGTAAGTCTAACTCTGTTTTTTCTCCAGTCATCTGTCCAGGACAGCACAGGAGAGATCAACGAGAACTTACCAGATTAGGGTGGGACTACCGCCTGGAGGACTTTCCTTCCAAACGCTTGATCTTGTGCAGAGAGAAGGTCCAGTCTGTAGTGCTTGATAAATATCGAGAAGCTAGACCAGGTGGCTGCTTTGCAAATTTATTCTGGTGTCGCCCCTGCCTGCTCCGCCCAAGAAGCAGATAACGCCCTCATGGAGTGGGCCAACAGAGAAAAAGGGCACTCTTTGCCTAAACTTCTATAAGCTTCTACTATCGCCTGTTTAATCCACCTGGCTATAGTATTTTTTGAAGCCTGCTGCCCCTTATTTTTCCCTGAATGCACTACAAATAAAGCATTGGATTTTCTAAAGCTCTTAGACAACTCTAGATAGCTTAACACACAGGCCCTGACATCTAAAAGACGAAACTCTGCTTCCCTTGGATTGGAAGAGGAGGAACAGAAGGATGGTAACACCATTTCTTGGGCCCTGTGGAACCTGGAAGCCACTTTAGGTAGGAATCCTGGATCTGTACGTACCACCAACCTGTCTTCAAAAATTTGAAGAAAAGGTTCCCTAACTGAAAGCACCTGTAACTCACTAATGCGCCTGGCTATAGAAATTGCCACCAGAAAGGCTGTCTTAAGGGTAATATACTTTAACGACAGGTCTACGTCCTGCGAAAGTTTTATCCAACCCTGTAATACTATTGACAAGTCCCATTTAGGAAGAACCTTAAATGGAATCGGTCTCATTCTGGATAATCCCTTGAAGAACCTCACCACTAAAAGTTCTAAAGCCAGGGATTTTTCCAGAAACACTGATAATGTCGCTACCTGCACTTTTAAAGTGCTAACGGCCAGTCCCTTGTCCGCACCTTCCTGCAGAAATTCAAGAATAGCTGGAATACCGACCTCCCAGTTATCGGTTTTTAGCCAAAAACAAAAATTTTTCCAATACTTAAAATAAATTGCCTGGGTGACCTTTCTACTGGAAAGAATTGTGCGGATCACTTTATCTGAAAGTACTTTTGACTTCAAAAGACGTTCTTCAGATACCAGGCTGCCAACTTCATTCTTTGGATCTTTGGCAGTTGTATCGGTCACTGGGATAGCAGGTCTTCCCTTTCTGGGAACATGAGGGGGGGACCTACTGCTAGACGCTACAGGGATGAAAACCAAGGCCTGTTTGGCCAAAACGGGACTACCAGGATTAAGGTGGTATCCTCCTGGATGAACTTCCTTAGAACGAGAGGAATCAGCTTGAACGGGGGAAAGGCATAACTCAGCTGAGACGTCCACTCCTGAGCTAAGGCATCCAGTCCTATGGCTCCTCCACCTTTCTCCAAGGAAAAGTACCTTGGGACTTTGTTGTTCGTTCTGCTGGCGAACAGATCTATGTCTGGAAGGCCCCATCTCTGGGTCACCAACTGGAAGACTTCCCTGTTTAGGAACCACTCCGATTCAGATACCGACTTAGAAAATCTGCCATCTCGTTGTCCACACCCCTTAGGTGGACTGCGGAAATAGAGCTCAGGTTTGCTTCTGCCCATGAAAAAAGGTTCGCTGTCAGCTGCATCAGGGACGGGCACCGCGTCCCTCCTTGTTTGTTGACATAGGCGACCGCCACCACGTTGTCCGATAGGACTTGTACATGGTGTCCGTTCAGGTATTAGGATAAAACTCTTAGGGCTTCCCAGATTGCCCGCAGTTCTCTCCAATTGGCCGATTCCCGAGATTCCCTCATGGACCATGCTCCCTGGGCCATCCTCTTTCCCCAGTGGGCTCCCCAGCCCCTGGTACTGGCGTCCGTAGTTATCCGGACGGATATTGGGAAGGACCACTGAAGGCCCCCCCAGAGGTTCTCTTCTTTCCTCCACCACCAGAGCGATTGCTTTTGGAGATAAATGGATGGTCTTGTCCAGGGATTGTTGTCTCCCATCCCAAACTCTCAGTATGTTGGCCTGGAGACACCGAAAGTGGGCCCTTGCCCAAGGAACAGCTGGGATTGTTGCCGCCAGGAACCCTAGGCCTGACATAGCTGTCCTGATGGAAAGTGACATGTTGGTTTGCAGGGCGGCCGCTGTCGCTTTTACCTTTTCCCTCTTTTCTAGAGTGAGAAAAACTTTCTGCTCTATCGAATTTATCCTGTACCCCAGATAGCACAACTCTTGGGTTGGTTAATCAACAAGGACAAATCCAACCTGATCCCAACACAAGTCCTCCAAAAACCGGGTGGCTACCCGTAAGTCTTCTTGCGAAAAGAGAAGGAAAGGAGTGGGCAAAAAATAAAAGAACGCCAAGATACAGAATGACCGAGATTCCCCTTAGTCTTAAGGGAGCCAGTGCCTCTGCCAGAACTTTGGTGAAAATCCTGGGAGAAGAACTCTGGGCTCTGAACTGCAGATGGCGAACAGCACTCCCCCATCTTATCGCTATTCTTAAAAGTTTTTGAGACTTCTTGTGAATCGGGATATGAAGATAGGCATCCCTTAGATCCAGGGAAGCCATAAAGCAATTTGGGGGGAGCATGGCTTTCACCGCAAAGATGGTTTCCATCCAGAATTTCTTGTAGGTCACCCATCTGTTCAGAGGTTTTAGGTTCAGGATTAGCCGAAAATTCCCCGACGGCTTTTTCACCACAAAGACGTGCGAGTAGAAACCCATATTTGTTTCTTCTTGGGGCACTGGAACAAGAACTCTCTGGTCCACAAGGTCACCAATTTGCGACAGCAGTGCCGACGCCTTTACGCAGGCTGACACATATATATTTGCTTTCTTTTGTCTTAGAGATATGCAACAATTGGATATATGTTTGACATTGATTGGTTTTTGGTTATTTACTCTTGCTGCTTGACATGGACGCTCTGACACTGCTGGATGGTTGGTGGGCTGGCTCCCATTTACCTTCCCGGGAGCTGCGATGCGTGTTGTATGCCATCCCTTTCTCCCTGGACTCCTGTGAGCTCGGGGGATTGGGTGGGCGGAGCCACCACGCATCGGCGCCACGTGACGTCATTTTGGCGCCAACACGCCGAAGGCTGTTGTACATCCTCAGTGCATAAGAGGGAGCCCGCCGGACGGTCTGGCATAGCCTGCCGTTCCGGCGGCTCCTTCCATATGTGCACTGACGTGACGCTGGACGCCTCGGATCGGCGGTCCTTTGCGGAAGCGAGGCACGCCTCTCTCAACTTCAATTTCTGGTATCGACTCCCCCCACTTACCCTTTTCACCCTTATCACTTGCTTGGTGTATATATTATTCTTGTATTATCACCCACATTGTCTGATTACTCTTCTGGCACATTGGTTTAATAGGGGGTATCTAACCCCCTTTGCTATTTTTCTATTTTTATTTTTCAATTTTTGGTCCCAATTGGATACTCATCTTTTGGGCTCTCTAGAATTCTACTTCTTCACCATATTATTTTTTCACTTTATCTCAGCGCTCATCTCTCCCATTTTTCTACAACACTTCCCCACACCTTCCTCACAGCCACATTTTTATATAATTTTCAATCCTTATATTTTATTTTTTAATTTTCTATTTTTTCATGCAAGTAATATTATGATTTTTATATATTACATATATATATATATATATATATATATATATTTTTACCATTCACTTAATTTACTTCATAGCTATTTCCACACAAGTTTCAATCCCCTTCAATTTCCTACTATTATCATGCAAGTTATATTATGACCTCTCATACAATACATACTTTTTTACTATTTATCTCTATTTACTCGATATAGATACATGATACTATCAAGATTACTACAGTTCCTTCTATCTCACATTCTCCCTTGTGTGTGGCTTCTTCTGTTCTCGCCGCTGACCTTCAGCGTCCTCAGCTCCCGTGGGAGGCACCTGGGTCCATGCCTCCACCTCCATTACCAGTCACTGCCATGGCTACCATGTAAGTTGGGATTGTGGGGGTTATTCCTCCCTTCCCCTCCCCCTTTCAGCTTCCATCAACCATCATTCTTTGCAATACCTTATATGCATTTTTTACTTCTAGATATGGATCATACATCTACTCTTGAAGAAGTGGCGGAATTAGGCCACGAAACGCGTCAGTTTATGGATGTCATGATTTTACTCTAATACTTTTATGATTGTCAATCGTTATGCTGGTTCTTTTGAAGCTGTCCTGGGGATTACTCACTTTTTCTACCACTCCAGTTTTATATATACCAATGTGTCTTATTTTGTACAGCATTTTATGCCATTTGTATATAATTATGAGTACAATAAATGTGATATCTTACTCCACCAACCTTGTCACGGTCATGTCTCTCATGCAAAGTCCCAACCCCTCCATATTTTTTCTAAATGAATTTAGGGATGGAGTCGCACGGTCAATCCCACCAGGCGTCTCATTTAAAGTCCCGCCCTCTTCCAGCCCTTTCCCTGCCGACGCCTTTAGGGGATCTCTGGGAGGGGAGGTCAGAACGGTTCTTGCGGGTGGAATACCCTGGAACTGAATCTGATAACCTTCCCTGATAATCCTCAGTATGAACCTGTTTTGGGTCACACTTTCCCACTGTGGGAGGAATTGACCCAACCTTCCCCCCACCGGGACCCGGTCATTGGGGTTTAGGGGTTTTTTTTTTTTAGGAGAGGAAAAGAGAAAACCCTTCTTTTGTTGTCCTCTCCCCCATTGCTTTTTAGTGGCTGGCATTTTGGAAGCTTGCTCTTGTGGTCTTTGGGGGCGAAAAAAACGTCGCTCTGGAGCTTTCTAGGGCTTTGTCGGAAAAGCTTTTTTCCTATCAGCCGTTCGGTCCAGGACCTTCTCTAGGTCTGGACCGAATCAGAGGTCACCTTCAAAGGGAATACCATAAAGCTTTGTCTTGGACGCTAACTGACCATGACTTCAACCACAAGGCCCTACGTGAAGAGTTCACCAGGGCTGCAGTTCTGGCCGACAACTTGACCGATTCTGCCGAAGCATCTGCCATATACCCGGCCGCTTTTGACAGCATAGGAAGGGAATCCATAATTTCCTTACAGGAAGTCCCTCCTTCCAGATGGGCTTTAAGTTGGTCCAGCCAAACCTCCAGATTTCTGGCCACCACTGTTGTGGCCATAGCTGGCTTTAGGCTAGCCATAACTGCCTCCCATGACCTTTTAAGGAGAACCTCTATTCTCTTGTCCATAGGCTCTTTAAGGACACCCATATCCTCAAAGGCCAGGTCTGTAGACTTGGTGCATTGTGAGAAGGTTGCATCCAGCTTGGGAACCTTGTTCCAAATACAAGAGGGATCCTCGTTAAAGGGAAACCTCCTCTTTAAGCTTTTTGGGAAAAACAGCTTCTTTTCAGGCTCCACCCACTCCTTCTTAATGGAGTCCGACAAAGAGTCATGTACCGGAAATACCCTGGACTGAGTTTCTTTCAGGGATTGGTACATTTTGTCATGTAGGGACAGAGAGACCTGCTCTTCCTTAATTTCTAAGGTCTCATAAATCACTCCTAGTAAAGCATCAACTTCCTCCAGTGATAACTTATACCTATGCGATTTAGTCCCTAACTCAAGGACCCCCCTGGAAGAAGCTGCCTCACTAAGCTCTTCAAGGGAATCTGAGTTCTCTGCCTCTGTTTCTACACCCTCCACTGGGGCTGAAACTAGGGGGGCTTCTGCTGGCTGTTTGGGGGTCTCTATGTTAGACAGCATAGATTTAATCGCTTTCATCTCCTTTTGGACTTCTGCGATTAAATCCTGGCATGCCCCTGTTGACTCCTTATAGACCAATTTGTCTATACAGGGTTTACAAAGGGGTTTACTCCAGCCCTCCTTAAACTTAGCAGCACAAGCCGGGCATATTTTCTTCCCTGAAGGTTTCTCTGTGTCTTTGGGCTGAGCCTGAAGACGAGAAGAGGGGAAAAAACAAGGAAATAGTGAGACCCTTAACAGAAAAAAACAAGGAGGGGGTATAAACTACAATAGCCAACCCCTCCCCCTGCCAGAGAAGCTAAGCCAGTGTTCCTAGGCTCATTAGCCCAGACTCAGCTTTGAGGGGGGGGGGGGAGTAAAAACAAGCAGGGGAATCACAGCATTCTGAGGGTCCCTGTACTCACCCCCCCCCCCTCTCCCAGCTTAGTAGGTAGCCTACCCTTGTGACACCTACCTGAGCTGGGATGGCGCCACCACCGCTGTGTCCTGCAGTCTCTATGAGAGAGGCCTCTTCCTCCTGCAGCATCCTGCCATGGTGTTCTGCCCAGGGAAGCCTCGCAGACCTTGCAGTGGTTTCAGCAGTTTAAATAAACCGCCATGGCTCCGGCGTCATCACCGCTGTGAGAGCCGGAACCGGAAGTGATGCGCCGGTAGCCCCGCCCTCCTCCGATGCGCTCCAAAGGCCGGAACTCGAGGCCGGTGCAAACGCCCACTGCCTTGTCGGAAGCCCTCTGTTACATCGCTGCGGGCAGTGGACATAGCCCTCCCTGGGCTCCAGGAGGAGATGCGCCGGATACAGCCTCGTCGGCCACCGGGGGCCCCCAAAGCTGACCTCCCTCTTCTGATCGGGACAGGTACAGCAGAGCTCCACACCTGCCTCCTCCTCCGGGGAGGAAACACAAAAGACTGGGGAAGATGGTGGGTGTCCGCCCCTTTATTCACCTGATCCTTTGTGTTTCCTGTCTCCGGAGGTGGAGCCTATATCTCCTGTGCTGTCCTGGACAGACGACTGGAGAAAATATATTAAAAATGCACTGTGTAAAAAAATGTGTGGTGCAGTGTATACTGACTAAAAAATCAAAATCTCAAAAATGTAGAACCAAATAATGGTTAAAAAGTGCACTGTGCAATAAATATTGAAAAAATGTGTATCAAAAATGTAAGTGGTATATATAATTATTTATGAAAAGTGTATATTGCAATCCATGAGTAGATATTGCAATTTATGAGTAGATAAATAAATAAAATGATTGTGATATTGATTCCAACTGTAGTGCAAATGCCAATTAAAGTGAAACAGCTATAAAAGAATATTAGTCAGCATCCTGTAAATTCTATATTAAGTGCATAAACATATAAAGGTTCAATCCATATTTCATAACCCCATATACATAAAATTCACAGATGAGAAGTAAAAAAATAAAATAAAAATAAAAAAAGAGAAGTCCACAATTCTTCAACCAAGATTCCAATAAAGTGCCAGTGCAGGAATGGTGCAAAAACCAGTGCCAACAAATCGAATTCAGCAGGTGTCTTCAGTGCATACTTGTGAGGGTCCCACCATCCGTGTCACACAGGAATCACTAAATTGACTCACCAGAAATAAAGCTGGTGAGACCAGCAGCCACACTTTTACAATTATTTATCCAATTTAATCATCTATCCCAGAGGGTAAGTGGATGACCATCAATAGCCTTAAATCTTGTCAGTATTCTCAGGGTAATTATCAGAGTGGTGGAGTGTCAAAATGTAGAGGAGAAGGAGAAAAATATATTGAAAATAGTGTAATTCCGTAAAATACTGTGTTTATTAAACTTATCATACAAATTACACTCACATTAGTTGGTGTCTTAGCCAGACCCTAGGAGCATCAGGCAATCATTAAAAAGCACTGAGCGGGGCTTCTGGACGCTTAAGGAATACACAGCACAGTGTGAGACACGCTCGCGGCTCCTACCTAGCAGCCGGAGCAGTTTTTTTAATGATTTGTTGCCACTGGTTTTTGCAAAATTCCTGCACTGGCACTTTATTGGAATCTTGGTTGAAGAATTCTGGACTTCTCTTTTTTTATTGTTATTTTACTTTTATTCTCATCTGTGAATTTAATGTATATCGGGTTTTGAAATATGAATTGAACCTTTATATGTTTATGCACTTTATATAGAATTTCCAGGATGCTGGCTAATATTCTTTTATAGCGGTTTCACTTTAATTGGCATTTGCACTACAGTTGGAATCAATATCACAATCATTTTATTTATCTACTCAGATTGTAATATCTACTCATGGATTGCAATATACACTTTTCATAAATATATATACCACTTACATTTTTGGTATACATTTTTTCAATATTTATTGCACAGTGCACTTTAACCATTAATTGGTTCCACATTTTTGAGATTTGGATTTTTCAGTAAGTATACACTGCACCGCACATTTTTTTACACATACATGCATTTTTAATATATTTTCCGTTACATTGGATTTCTAGTTTATAGGTACAAACACTGATATTCTGCACAATACTTTTTACATATTTAAAATTTGCTAAATTTACAAATATATCACATTATTTTTTTATTGTACGTGTTACCCATAATTATTTGGAATTTTTTCATTGAATATTTTTATGTTGTATACAGAATAATGTTTCAGGGGAATATTAAGGTCCTGCGCTGATCGTTATTTCCATTTCTTCTGAATCTTGACCATGGGGTTATATAGTGTCACCTGCAGGAGTAGGGCACTAGGCAGAAAGGAACACAGCACCACCTTTGGACAGTCCCAGCTGCTCTAAACCCCCTCTATAGACAATCCAGTTCAAAGCAACCAACAAAGCAGTGTCAGTAAGTACAAACTCCAATAGAGTGTGGGTGCTGTGTCCATCAATTAATTCAGAGAAAGGGATTTTAAGTAGGGATCGACCAATTATCGGCAAAGCCGATACATTTGGGGCAGATTTGCACTTTCCCCGATATATCGGAATTGGCCCTTGAGGTTACAGATATTGCCGATATTTCGAGAAAGTGTTGTACCGGAGGGATGCCTGCAGCTAGAGGCATCACCCAGGTACCGGCGTCCATAGCAGATTGTCGGCTGTCCTGTAATTAAACAACCGATGCGGCTGAGAAGCCACTCGGTTGTCATTAAAAAGAGCGGGAGGGGACATCCCCCCCCTCCTCGCCACCTTCCGTGGCTCGCCTGGGTCTCCCGTCCCACCTGGAGACCCGGACAACCATCCTGCACGGCTGCCGAAGAGAAGATCAGATCAAAGCAGCATTCAGCTCTGATCGGGTCTCCATGTAAAAACCCGGAAGTGATGAGGGGTTTGGGATCTTTTAGACCCCCAGGTTCCCTCCACAAGAGTACCTGTCAAAAAAAAAAATATATATATATATATATATATATATATATTTTTTTTTTTTAATATACGAAAATATCGGCCAATACTGATATGTGATGACCAAAATATCGGTATTGGTAACAAAAAAACGATACCGAACGAGCATACTAACATGCAATTTTGTAAAATTTTGTATAGGTGTACACAGACGACCAAGTACCCACCTCTAAAAGTTGAGACACACTGATCGCCCTAATGAAGTGTGCCATAATGGGGAAGCCCCTTAAAGTGGTTCTAAAGGCAGAAGGTTTTTAATCTTAATGCCTTCTATTCATTAAAATAAAAATCTTCTGTGTGCAGCCGCCCCCCTCGGCCCCCCTAATACCCAAACCCCATGTTGATCCAGCGATTATGCATCAGAGCCTCAGTTGTCCCACTGCTGTCAAAGTCAGTGAGATAATGAGGAGAGAGTGGGGGCGGGGCGGGGCAGAGCCTCCATGTCTGAATAGACACATAGAGCAAGTGGCTCGGCTCGGGGGCCCCCATAGGGGGCACTTGACAGGAGGAAGAGGCCAGGAGTGCCGGCAAGGGACTCATGAAGAAGAGGATTAGGACTGCTCTGTGCAAAACCACTGCATACAGCAGACAAGTATATGTGTTTTTTTTTTGTTTTTTTTTTAAATAGCAAACAAGACTAATAGCACTGTAATAGTGTATACCTGAACAAGCATCTGCCAGATCCAACATGAAAATGTACATCCCTGGACACAAGGAAGGCAAGCCAATGCCCTCAGTCAGGTGTAAATCTGACACCACCTTCGGGCACAGGTGAAGAACCACCTTATCCTCCTGTTGCACCAAACAAGGAGACGTATAGGAGAAAAGCACCAGATCAGACATTTGCCTCGTAGAAGTAATGATGATCAAGAAGGCAACTACTTTACAAAGAGTAAGCAGGGGAATAGCCTGAATACTCTTCCAGAGGGAAACATCCGGAGAACCCAAAACCACCAAATTCAAGTCCCATGGTGGTAACAGGGAGCACACTGGGGGCGAAAGATGACAAAACCGTTTAATAAAAGGAGTGAAGCAGAAGTGCACAACTCAGGGTCACTGAATAAAGACAGTGAGGGCAGAAACTTAACCCTTAATTGGTGCTCAAGACAAGTCATTGCCCAATCCCCTAATGAAGCAAGGGCAACACTGAGAAGGAACGTAGATAGAAACTCTGAGACTTGCACCAGGCAATATAAGCCCTCCAGGAGCGATGACATATCACTCAAGAAGAAAACTTGTGGGGGTGTGGCTTGGTCCCGATCTGAGATGGCTGCTTAGCTCTGAGCTACTGCACCTGAAGGCCTGATCTTTCACCTAAACAGCCCGCGAAACCCCTTAATCTATCTCTGCCAATATAGGGGGGAACCTCTAGGAGTACCTCCGCCACCCGGTCCCGCTCTCCCCGGGATCCGGAGACATCCCGGAAATCTTCCGCACGCAACCCAGGGAGACGCCGCGGCCTACTCTGACTCCATCTCCCTCCAAGCAATCTCGCTCCCGTTCGCCGAGCAGCGTACATATCGAGTCGAGAGCCCGCTCACCTGCCTCCGATGCACCCAGGCAACAATCCTCACTATCCTTCGCTGATCTACAGCTGGTGGCCGCCGACATCAAATCCGACATCAAGTGACTTTCAAGCAATGGAGCTGCGGGTGGAAGAAGTGGAATCCACCACTGCTCATCACGATGCCTTCCTTTGCCAGGTACAGCAGGTCACGGAGTCTCATGCTGCCCTCCTACGTGACCTTAACCGCCACATAGAGGACTTGGACAACAGGGGCCGACAGAAGAATCTAAGAGTAAGGGGCTTCCCTGAGAGTGTGGAACACCAAAACCTACCTCAGACTGTTTCCTCGATCTGCAACGACCTGCTGGAGAGTGCCCCTGACTCCCCTGTCCGGATGGACCGTATCCATAGAGCTCTCCGTCCCAGGGGGAGAGAAACCGACCCGCCGAGGGATGTAGTATGCTGTCTGGCTGAGGAACTTAAGGAGGATGTGCTGAGGAACGCCAGAATCAAACAGCATATCCCCTTTAAAGGAACTGAAATCAAAATCTATCAGGACTTGTCTAACATTACGCTGCAGAGGAGAAGGGAGCTGCGCCCTTTCCTAGACGAACTCTGCTCCAGGGCAATTATATACCGCTGGAAGTTCCCTTTCGGTCTCTCTGCCACCTCGCAACTCCGCACGGCCCTCCTACAGGTTCCGGAGGACTTTGAACATTTCTGCAACACCCTCGCCATCCCTTATGTCCCCCTGCCTGACTGGTATAGCGAGTTTCGCACTTCGCCACTACATAGGGCATACAACCGGCTGGAAACTATGCTCTTGGCAGACGCAGAGCGCTTCCGTCCTCCCCACCTCCTGCTGGAAGAAATGGAGCCCCTCGCAACGGTAGTCCGACAGCGTCCCCTGACCACAGGAGGGCGAGACGCACACCGTGACCGCTGTTGCTCGTGAGTACCTGTCTTCCCAGTGACCTACCCTGTTTTCCTATTGACTGAAGCAGTTCGTTAAGTTTTGGCCCCTTCTCTCATTCTGTCTGGAACTGCTGTCCTGGAGTCATGCCCCACTCACTTGAACCCCCACCTGCTCAACTCAGGGCTTGGATTACCCCGGAGACCAATCCTCTCTAGTCATTGCGTGGTGTATAGACAGTCCGGCTAGAGCCACTAAAAATGGATTTTTGTAAAATCTTACCGTAAAATCCTTTTCTCTTAGCTCATTGACAGACGTAGTCCTCGGTGATACACCACCTTCGGTTATGTTGCCTCCACAGGAGCAGGACTAGACAGGAAATTAAAAAGCTCTGGCCACACCCTAGGGGCAGTCCCAGAGGGTATATCCTCTCTCTCTCTGCCTCAGCAAATCAGTTATGTGAAAAAGCAGTCTTTAGAGATTTTAACCCAACCCAACTCAAAAACAGAGGGGCGGGGACTACGTCTGTCAATGAGCTAAGAGAAAAGGATTTTACGGTAAGATTTTACAAAAATCCATTTTTCTCTAGCGCTCATTGACAGACGTAGTCCTCGGTGATACACCACCTTCGGGACGTCCCAGAGCAGTATCACAAATGAGGGGTGGGAAAATGGAAATCAAATCCCAATCTAGAAGGCCCAACCGGTGCCAACTAGAAGTTTACAATGCTCATCCTTAATGATGAGACTCAACAAAAAAGAGAAAAAAATTTTTTTTTTTTTTTTTCAAACAGAAAAAACCCTCGAGTCCACCGGTCTCCTCAAATTGCGGCCTGCAAAACCTTGCGGCCAAATGAGGCATCCGCCGATGCCGTCACATCAATTTTATAGAATTTTGTAAAGGTATGTACCGACGACCAGGTGGCCGCCTTACATACCTGGACCACTGACGCCTGATGGCGAAAGGCCCAGGAAGTACTGAGCGCTCGAGTGGAGTGCGCCCTAACAGGGAACGGAGGACTCTGACCCTTAATAGAATAAGCCTGTACCACCGTTTGTCTAATCCATTTGGCAATGGTCGCGGCAGATGCAGGCAAACCCTTTCTGGGGCCATCCGTGATCACAAAAAGTGAATCCGTCTTACGGAATGATTCCGTAGCTTTCAGGTATACCCTGATTGCCCGAACCACATCTAAGGAATGCAACGCATGTTCCCGATGATGCTTGGGCTGAGGACACAAGGAAGGTAGTACAATATCTTCATTCAGATGAAAATCTGAAACCACCTTAGGAAGAAAAGATGGCTTAGGATGAAGTACTACCTTATCCCTATGAATCACTAGGTATGGGGACTGGCATGATAATGCAGCCAGTTCTGACACCCTGCGAGCAGAAGTAATAGCCACCAAGAAGGCCACCTTCTGGGATAAAGTAAGCAAGGGAATCTCCCTGATGTTTTCAAAGGGAGGTTTCTGTAGAACCGACAAAACCAAATTAAGATCCCAGGGTGGTATGGGCGCGCGGACTGGAGGAGCCAGGTGCCGCACCCCCTGGATGAAATTCCGCACCAAGGACTTGGTAGCTAAAGGTTTCTGAAAGAAGATTGCTAATGCTGAAACTTGACCCTTGATGGTGCTCAAGGCTAGCTTCTGCTCAACCCCTTGTTGCAAAAAGGCCAATATTCGAGTCACCGAATAGGTACGTGGAGGAAATCCTAAAGATTCGCACCACGCAATATAAGTCTTCCATGTGTGATGATAGACCTTGCTGGAAGTCGCTTTCCTTGCTTTAATAAGGGTAGGAATGACTGAAGTAGACAAACCTCTGTCCTTCAGTACTTGGGTCTCAATGGCCAGGCCATTAAACCCAGCGACTGTAAAGCATGATGGTAAATTGGTCCTTGAGACCACAGACACTCCCCTGAGACGAAGTTCCCACGGAACGTCTGCGACTAGCATGTCCAAGTCGGCCAGGCCGGCTTGAGGAGGCCAGCCTAGAATTTCTAGGACCACTGGCGCTGATAGAATCTGAACCAGGCGTCCCTAGAGGTATCTGGCCCCGACCATCCGAGAAAGTCTGGTCGTTTTCTGTTCCCACACATTTATCAGATACCTGATTGTTATCAGGAAGGGTGATCTTTTCTGGTTGAACCTCAGGGACCGAAGTCACCCGACTAGAGGCTACTTGGCCTATCTGGTTAACCAGATCCGATTCCTGTGAGGTATAGGGACTAATCTTAGGAAAAGGTAAAGGAAAAGATCTATTCAGGGAACGGTAACTACCGCTTCCTGTAGTACTTAAATGTTGGAAGGGAAGAATCGCACCGGTAGTAGTGGTTGAAGCTCGATCTAATGTCCTGAATACCGGTGAAAACGTCCCCCCACCCTGAAACCGGGTGGGGGCGCACCTTCAGGCTGTGTACTCCTTTGCTTCGGGTTTGGCTGGGTTGGTCCTCTGCTTGTCCGACCAGCCCTTCTTGAACCCTCCTGGAGGAGTCTTGCCTTTCCCGCTAGTACCAGCCGGGCGCCCTTTATGGGCGGTAAAGAAAGGTCCTCGCTTGTTGCGAGGTCCCTTAGCTTTAGCAGCCTGTGGCAAAAAAGTGCTCTTGCCCCCAGTGGCATCCTTGATGATTTCATCTAGGTTGGCCCCAAATAGACGATTCCCCTGAAAAGGGAGATTTGTCAAGGTCTTTTTGGAACCTAGGTCAGCTGACCAGCATTTTAACCACAGCACACGTCTGAGGATTACCGCTGACATAGATGCATGCCCTAATAAGGGAGTAGTGTCCAAGGCTGCGTCACAGATAAACTGTAGCCCTTGTATAATCTGTTCCATCAAATCAGATGTCTCCTGGGGAATATCTTTTCCCCTAAGGTCTTGGCGTACCATTTTCGCCCATTCCGTAAGTGTCTGGGAAACTAGACCAATAACAATTACTGGTCTAAATGCTGACCCTATCAGAGAGAAGATGGTGCGGGACTCTGCTTCCATCTTTCGATCCACCGGATCCTTAAAGGACGAAGTGTCCTCCACTGGGATAACCGTGGCTTTATTCAGCCTGGAAATAGGTGGATCCACCACTGGTGGTACCGTCCATTTCTTAATGATGGATTCCTCAAACGGATAGCGTCTAGCAATACGCTTGGAAATAGTAAAGGTACGTTTAGAATGCTCCCATTCTCCTTTAATCTGATTACCGAAACATTTGGGTACAGGAAAAACCTTCACCGTTTTGATGGGCTTATTAGTACCAAAAGGAATCTCTGTTTCAGTTGCCTCTGCCGGTAAAGCCTCAAGTTTTAAGGTTTCCTGCACTGCCACAACTAGTGCGTCCACCAATGCTTCTTCCTGAATTATAGCAGGAGAAGAAGCGTCCTCCTCACTGTCTGAGGGGGCTTTACCTGGGATAACAGCCCTTGCAGAGGAACCTGCAACTGCAGTGACCATCTCTGAATCAGAGTCAGAGGTGTCAGATAGTATAGGGGTAGGCGGGGGTCGCTTCCTTGACCCCCGTCCCTGACAGGCCGCCTCCACCCGAGCCACCATAGACTCCAAAATTGCTGTAAATGACTCTACACTCTGTGCACCGGCGGGTCCCGTGACCCCCTCGAGGGAAACAGGTGGGGGAATATGTGTGGCAGGGTCCATGATAATTCCAGTCACTTCCTGGATAATATAATTCAAAAATAAAAAACTTTTTTTTTTTTTTTTTTTTCAGACCCCCAGCGCCACAAAAAGCCCCTTAGTGTTACCTGCTAGGGATCCCTATCGATCGAGAGAGAGAGAGAGATAGACCCCCAGGCTCACCACTTGATGCTCAGAGTTTAACTGCAACAGGTTACAGCGCTGTCTTGACAAACAGGAAGTCCTTTGGCTGGCTGCCCAGGAAAAAGGAGGCGGCTCCGCCCCTCTGCACGCCTTCCGGCGCCTCCCCTAGCTCCACGAGGTGTTAGGATCACCTCAAACATGGCCGCCCCCATGCTGGAGACACGAGGCTACGCCAAAATGGCGGCTCGTGCGATCCAGCAAAAAAAATGGCGGCGGCCTGTACTGAATAGCGGTGTGCTGCAGGGCACACAGCACTCTCTCTGCATGGGGATTTGGCGTGGTTGGCGGTACCGGCCCTGGCGGACCGCATGGCCATTCGGGAGGCCTGCTAATAGCTGGAGATCTGATTAGGAAGGCAGTCTACATGTCCGTGGCTTCTGACCGTAAGATTCCCAGAATGCCACAGATTATAATCTTTTTAACATGTATACAATTAGATTGTTAGCTCCCAAACCAAGCCTCCTGGCTTTTGCACATAAAATCACACTCAAAGTAGGAGGATCTGTGTCATTTATAGGATAGAGAGGGACTCTATCTTACCATACAGAGAGGGGCCCGCGTTCACCACAAGACCCGTCAGGGGAAAAGGGGGAACATACTACTCACCATACCGGAACCAGGCGGGCACCAACTCCTGACAGTACCCCTCTCCACCGGGGCGGGAGGGCTGTCGACCGATATGGACGCCGTGACTCATGGTCTTTGGCGTTTCAGCGAGACGTTTAACTCGCGGGGTCAGTCCTTTAATGGGACTTTGTCGCGGCCGACCCAGCGCGGAGCTATGGCCTGCACGCGCTCGTAGGCTGAACTGGGGTGACCACCGGATCTCAACATCCAGCCCGTCGCCCAGTTCAGCTTTCTTGCTTGAAGATCTCACAGGAACACTGGAGAAAAAAAAGCGGTCTAAAAAATCCTTTAAGAAAAAAATCTTGCCAGGACCTAAGATCCCAGCAAGGTATCTAGGTCCTTACTCCTAACTAGACAGAAAATAACTGATTTGCTGAGGCAGAGAGAGAGAGGATATACCCTCTGGGACTGCCCCTAGGGTGTGGCCAGAGCTTTTTAATTTCCTGTCTAGTCCTGCTCCTGTGGAGGCAACATAACCGAAGGTGGTGTATCACCGAGGACTACGTCTGTCAATGAGCGCTAGAGAAAGGGGGCCTTCTGGTAACAAACTTGGACATACGGCTGCTGGCTTCCTGCTTGAGACTGTCTCCCCCCCCCCCCCCCCTCTTGTCTTGCTGACCGCACACATAGACCGGTGCGCTTCCTACCTTGGTACCTGATAGAATTTTGGCCGCTACCTTTCATGGAGATCTCCCGGATGATGTACCACCCAAGCGACTGACCTTCTACACACCCGCTGAACAGACGGGACCTGGTGCCGTGTCTACCCCCCGTGCTGCGCAGTGAACCCAATCTACTGTCCGACTCCAGGTTCTCAGGAAGTATTAGGCCATTTTTGTTTGCCATTTTTCCTGTTCTCCATGTTAGCCTAAGTATAGAATGTCTTGCACTTTGACTTTGCTCCTCATTACCTGTCATATAGAAATTTATAATCCTGGATAGCGGAGTAACTTTGCATCTAATGCAGGGGATGGGTATCTCGGGGTGGGCGGGGGAGGGGGAAGGACACATTTCCTTTTTGCATTGCCTTCTTATCCCCCTCACGCACCCCACGCCATCCCCCCTTTCAGAGGGGTACCATTGCGCTACTCTGTGCCTATGCTTCTGACCATGCGCCGACTGACTCGCTGTTGCGGCAAAGGTGGGCTGGTCACAGACTAGCAGAGCTTTCTCTATCCCAGGCCCTCCCTCGTAGGATGCATTTCCGTGGGGCGATAATGTCAAGGTATCTTGGGGTTTTTTGGGGTATGTTCCAGAATGGGGCTGGTTACCTGGATGTCAGTTCAGTTTAATCTATGTTGATTTGCTCATGCTGTGACCCTCCCACAAAAGGTTTTTGGTTCTTCTGTTTTGTTTCTGTACCCTACCTGAGTTACTGGGCTCTGACAGGTCTTTTCCCCTCCCACTCCTACACCTCCTGCCTGGGAAGTCAGAATTTTTTTTTTTTTTTTTTTTTAATGTTGCTGCACTCTGCTCTGCGGGGCCAAGACCCCCCCCCTCCACTTATGCAGGCCTACGCCTCGGTGATCTTATCCCCCAGCCCCCATCCCCTTCATCCCCCAGGCTCCCACTGTACGGCTCTGAACGCCCCCTGGGTGTCTTCATGGGCCCGCCCTCACTGTCACCTACCCTCCTTATGCAACAGGCTCCGCTGTGCCCCCCCGTCTCCCCTCATTGGAGTCCCCATTCCTCCCTAGTTGCCTCCCCCCTCAGAGGGCATCATGCTATGCCCCGCCCTAATACCTACCGCAAGCTCACTTCTCCCCATCTTTGTCTACCACCTTTGGGCTATCTCTCCCACTATTAATGGCCGAGCAGGTGCTTGGTGCTGACTCCCGTTTCCCTCGCCAACGGCGGAGGTTTTGCCTATCCCGATCCTGTTCCGATCACCTCCCCCCCCCCCTGCTCTCCCTATCGGGTGCCGTAGCAGGTCCATACGCACCCACGGAATCTACCTACCCCTCCCTGATCCCTTCTACACAGCTGCAGGAGACTCATTTCGGCTCTGATGCCATTCCTCGCTGCCATAACAAACATTATCCCACTGTCTTCCATGCCACTTCCGCAGATTCTAAAACTAAAGGCGTATGATCCTAATCGCTAAATCTCTCCCTCTGACCGTCCTGGACTCTTTGACAGATGCCGAAGGCCGCGACCTCGTTTTGACTTGCTCCCTTAATAATAAGCTACTCACACTTGTGAATGTCTATAGCCCAAATTCCTCACAAGTACCTTTCTTCAGATCAGTTGTAGCGGACCTCCTGCCTTTCCAGAAAGGCACTCTGATTCTTGGGGGTGACTAACGTGCCCTTGGATCCCCTGCTGGACACCTCTTCCGGCTCTTCTTGCCTCCCTTACCGAGCATTGAAACAAATTAAGCTGTGTTTCCAAGAACTTCTGATTCATGACTCTTGGCGCACCATGCACCCGCGTGACAAAGACTTAACTTTTTTCTCGCGCTCCATAGCAAGTACTCAAGGATAGACTACGTCTTCCTATCTCAAACAGACCTGATTTATCTCATCGAAACCACGATCTAACCTTCTATCCTTTCTGATCACAACCCTGTCACGATTACTCCGTCCCTGCCACTCTCCACCCCAAAAGACAGGGTTTGGAGATTGGATGCTTCCCTGCTGACAGACCCCATTCAAGTTTCAGAAATTCGCGCCACTATAGCAGAATATTTCCAGCTTAATTCTACCCCTGACACGTCTTTAGTGACTCAATGGGCAGCACACAAGTGTGTGGTTAGGGGTAAATTAATGGCTCTTTCCTCTGCCCTCAGGAAACAACGAGAAGCGATTATCTCTGCCTACTTAAAACAAATCGGCGAACTTGAACAGACACACAAAAAGACGCTGGCACAAGCTTTGCACTACACACTACTGGAGATTCGTGAAAAACTCCAGACAGAACTAGACAGGCGGACACATAGAAGCTTTTTACTGTCCCAAAAATTATTTTATGAACACGGTAACAAAAGCGGCCGTCTCCTGGCTAGAGCGCTGCATGCCTGGAAAGTTAAAACTGTTGTTCACCACCTCCGCTCCGACTCTGGGGAGAGGGTGACGAACAACAAAGCAATTGCAGCAGCGTTCGAACGTTACTACAGTCACCTATACAATTTATCACAGGGAGACCCTCATCCCTCCCGTTCTTCCCAGAGAGCCAACACTATAGCTGACTTTCTTAGCAAGAACCTAACACATGCAGTCTCTCCTGACTACCAATCCACACTAGAGGCACCACTTACTCAACTCGAATGGACGACTGCACTTAAACAACCCAATAAAAGTCCGGGTCCAGGTGGCTTGACCGCCATATACTATAAGTCCTTTGCCGATACCTTGGCTTCTCCGTTTTTGGGGACCTTTAATTCCCTCTCCTCGGACAGTCCTCTATCTCCGTGCAGGTTCTAGGCCCACAGTTGTGATCCCGAAAGAGGGGAATCATCCTTCCTCCCCGTCCAGCTACAGACCAATATCTTTATTAAACGTGGACGTGAAGATTTTTGCGAAGATCATGGCAAACAGATTTCTCCCACTTCTCTCCTCTGGGATTCATCCTGACCAGGTAGGTTTTATCCCTGGCCGTGAGGATAACACCATAAAGGCTATCAATCTTCATCATGCCCTTTCTGGTACTAAACAGTGGGGGTTCTTGTTGTCTCTGGATGCGGAGAAGGCATTTGATAGGGTCTCGTGGGACTATATGGAAGCTGTTCTTTCTGCGTGGGGATTGGGCCAGCATATACTGGCCTTCATCATGTCGCTATATGTGAACCCGTGAGCCCGTGTTAGGGTTAAAGACACCCTATCGGATGCCTTCCCCATCCACAACGGTACTAGACAGGGATGCCCCCTTTACCCCTGGCTTTTTGTCCTTACCTTGGACCCCTTCCTGAATAGCCCCAGAGCCAACGAGGCCATTCACGGTGTTCGTTTTGCTGGCAAGGAATACAAGGTGGCCGCATACGCAGATGACCTTTTGTTGTTCCTGACTGCACCCATCACAACGCTCCCTTCGGTTATGTGGGAGTTTTGCCAATTTGCAACCTTGTCCAACATGAAGATCAACTTTTCTAAATCGTTCGCCCTGAAAGTCTCTTTGTCTCCTCAGGAGGTACAACATTGTGAGACCAACTTCCAGTTTGTGTGGAAACGAGACTCCTTGACATATATAGGCATTCAGCTCCCAAGTGACTTACAGCAGCTGTTTGACCGTAATTTTTTGACCGTAATTTTCCCCCGATACTTGCCAAGATCAAACAGGATCTACATTCCTGGACGAAACTGACCTGCTCTTGGTTTGGCAGGGCCGCAGTATTGAAGATGAACGTCCTACCGAGAATACTATACGTCCTCCAAACAGTCCCTGTTTTGATTCCAACGCAGTTTTTTCACAAATACAAGCAATTGATCTCTGCCTTTCTATGAAATAACAAACAGCCTCGCATTCATTATGACCACCTCTCCTTGCCTAAAAGTAAGGGGGGTATTGGACTTCCAGACATCCGCAATAACCACGCCGCGTGTCACCTCACGCGGGTGGTTGATCGGAATGTCCACAAGTCCCACAAAGACCAGGTAGCCCTCGAGGGGGACTACTCCATGCTAGACCTGCCTACAGTACTGTGGCTTAAAGCTACTCACATGGGGCGTGGTCTGGCCGCGGTGTAAGATGGCTGCTTGAGAGAGGAGCTCCCGCTGCCACGAGCCATACACCAGCTACAAACAGAGACATCCACTCTTGCAAGGTCCCGGTAACGATGGCTTCCTCCTCGAGAGCGTCCTCCGCTACCCGCTCCCCGAGGGACACGGCCGGCAAAATCAGCCCCAGCATCCCGGAGCTCTTCCGATCCCAGGCTGCCAATATGGCGCCGACGGGCCTCTCCTCTACGTCTGCCACTCATCCCTCGCCATCCGTGCGGTCCTATGTGGCTGTTACCTTGGGGGACCCCGAGCCGGACCCCCATTCCCCGGCATCCCCCAGACAGCTGTGCATGGAGGACCTCAAGTTTATTGCCGCGGACATTAAAAACACCCTGGGGGCGGCCATCTCTGAACTGAGGGGGGACATCCAGACTCTCACAGGCCGGGTTCAAGAGGTGGAAAATGTTACAGCCCACCAAGAAACTGCCATCCGAGACTTATATCGTATCTCGGGCTCCCAGAGTATGATGATGAGAGACATGCAACGCCACGTAGAAGACCTCGATAATCGGGGCAGACGCCACAATCTTAGGCTCAGAGGCCTGCCTGAAGCAGTTATTGCCCTGTTTAACTCCCTCCTGGATAGGCCCCCGAAGTCCCCCAAAGACATGGAGCGGATCCACAGAGCCTTGCGGCCTAGGGGGCGGGAAGGGGACCCCCCGAGGGATGTGGTGTGTTGTCTGGTGGACTACCGCCTCAAACAGGACATACTGCGTAAAGCTTGGAACAGGCAGCACTTAGACTGGGAAGGCACCCCTCTACAGCTGTACCAGGATTTGTCAGGGATCACGCTACAATGCAGGAGAGAACTCAGACCGCTGTTGGATGTTCTGCGAGCGAGGAATGTCGCCTACAAATGGAAATTCCCCTTTTGCCTGTCTGCCACTTCGCAGGGCCGCACAGCCCTCCTGAGGGTCCCAGAAGACCTGACCCACTTTTGTGCCACTCTGGGGATCCCGCCCGTGGCTCTCCCCAATTGGTATGCGGAATTCAGAATTGCCACCGACCATGGAGACTCGCCGGAAGGTGAACCTATGGATACCAAACCCCCGCAGCAGCGCAGAGCCAGGACTGGCGATTAGAGTCCCATATCGTCTGTTCTGCCATACAGTCCTCTTTCTTTTTTTCTCCCCCCCTTTTTTTTTTTCTTTTTG
The DNA here is from genome assembly GCF_965119305.1 of Pelophylax lessonae. Taxonomy (NCBI): domain Eukaryota; kingdom Metazoa; phylum Chordata; class Amphibia; order Anura; family Ranidae; genus Pelophylax; species Pelophylax lessonae. Next base: position 273,346,302 of record NC_138769.1, on the reverse strand, counting down.
CAAGTCATTGTTTGATGTTCATCGCTGAGTTGCTGGTTTTGTTTACTTTTATCCACATGTGTCCCATGTACTGACTGAACTGCTCATGTTGCCTTATTGATGCCCTGTTCTCCCTAGTTAGGCTCTGAGAGGGTGCTATCGTGGATCCCTGTGTCTGCAACGGCATCTTGGACTGGATCTGCTCTCCAACCCATCCCATGGCGTCAGGATTGGTAATGTACTCTAGGCTTATACACAGAGCCCAGCTCTGAAGCTATTGACAGTCCTGTCCCCTACACCCCACATTTTCTCCCCCCCCCTTCCTCTTCTGCTATGGCTCCGACTTGGACATCTACAACACAAATGCGAGGAACTCACTAGCCTTCCTCACCTTTCTTATTTGTTTCCTGATGTCTGCCGCTCCATGGGCTTTGAGAGACCTTACTGACTTAAATGCTTATGTCTACTGGAACCATTATGCACCCCTCTCTGATCTCTGATTGCCTAGGGGGGCTCCGATTGGGGGTCCCCGGTTTCTGGGGGCACCCCGGCCGGGGCCGCCGTAGGTGCCAGGGAGGCAGACGGAGGCACCCCGCATTTTTATATGCTCATGCATTCGCAGGGCTGAGGGGGGTTGTATGGGTTGTTGAGAAAATGGGGAGGATCGTGTTTGTTAACGCTCCAGGATAGCCTTTAAGGTGACCAGCTTGCTTACTTTCGCTAGACGCTCGTGCACTCACTCTTGTGATGGCATTTGCGCCTACCGCTCCCTTGTAGGGACTCCCTTACTCTTAAACCCTTGGACTATTGAGCAATGGTCAACCGTGCAAGCTCTGCCCTTCGGGTCTGTTCGTTCGGAGGGATCACCTGTTTCTGGTTCTTTTCCCCATTATGGAGATCAGGCATGGCATCCCTCTGAGCGACTGGGCCTCGGCGAGCAGGGGGGCGTCACAGCGGCACACTTATGCCTTTGGGATAACATCTTCCGGGTGACGGCTTTCATCATGTTTCAGTTATAGAATGTTTCTTAGTTATCATTATCTATGCTTATATGAAGAGGTAGAACTGCCTTATCACTCTGATGTGGATTGTATGACTATATGCTTATGTGCGAGGTAACCACACGACTCGAGACCATATATCACACTCCACCCTAGTTTGCAACGCGAAGCGGCCATGGCCTGCCGTTTTTGACTCCACTGTACTTTAGGATTAGGACTCCCCCTTTAGGGCCCTTACCTGCAGCATGTAGGGGCGGCAGCGATATGCCTCTATCGCATACCCCTCATTCTGGTAGACGGCTCCCTCCTGCTACGACCAAGGCTTTTTGCTTGATAGACTGCCACCCCAGGCGCCTATAGGCCTTGACTTCCATTATCGTTTTGCCCTCACAGGCGGGCTCACATCCTTCCTTTTAAAGACCCCACATCCTTGACATTTTTCAGTACTTCGTCTCCACATATTTTTGCTCCGGTCTTTTGGCTCGTGGCCGGGTTCTCTTATTGAGTGACTAGATCTCATCTCCTCTTCCAGTTAGACCTACTCCAACCCCCCCCCTAGTGGTCCCTTCAGTCTTGACTAATTGCACGTCTTTTACACGCCATATAGGCCACTACCCACTCGACTACACTCCATACCACCAGCTCCAGCTGGCCGGGTCCGGTGATGGTGCACCTCCATGCCCCCCTACCTTTTCCTTTCCATCCTTGCACCCCCCTTTTCCCCCCTGCTTTCCTTCCCCGCCTTCCCTTATCCCACTCCAACATACCCTTGCCCATTGTGTATTTATCTACCTTACTCTTCTAGCGTCCACTGACTCTTTACCTCATGTCTACTACATTCAAGATCTACTCTTTTAACGCGAGGGGCCTGAACGTTCCTGAAAAACAATCAAAGCTATTCCTCTCCCTTCACAAAATGAAGGCGAATATCATATTTCTGCAGGAGACCCACTTCCGAGAGGGTAGCGTTCAGAAGCTCCAATCGAAACTATATCCTACTGCATACCACGCCACCTCGAAGGACTCTAAGTCCAAGGTGGTGTCTATTCTACTGTCTAACCATTGCCCGTTTGTGGTGACGGAGTCCTGGCTGACGAATAAGGGTGCTTCCTTTTCCTTAAGGGCACGCTTCACGGTCGTGCCCTTACGCTGGCCAACATTTATGCTCCTAATAAGAAACTGGTCCCCTTTTTTCGGTCCACTCTCTAACAACTGACGGATTTCTTTACCGGGCAGCTTATCCTGGGGGGAGATTTTAACGTAGCCCTGTCCCCGCTGCTGGACATATCAGAGGGCTCGTCCTCCCTAAGGTATGCTGCTTTGCGATCTATCAAGACCCTTCTGAGGGATCTTCTCTTGCACGACTCATGGCGTACTCTTCACCCAGACACCAAGGACTACTCTTTCTATTCGCCCCCCCATGACAGGTACTCACGTATTGATTACCTTTACATTTCCCAAGACTTGTTACCAGTACTCTCCTCTGCAGCTATAGAGCCGATGTTCCTGTCGGACCACCACCCAGTCAGCGTGACTCTTTCCTTTCCGGCGCATTCACACACATCTCGCACCTGGCGTATGGATAGCGCCCTTCTCTCTGATTCAATGTGCATCTCAGCTCTTACCGATCACCTTACTCACCATTTTACGGAAAATGCTTCCCCTGACACTGACACTATTACACTTTGGGCGGCCCATAAATGCGTGATCCGCGGAGAGTTTATAGCGTTAGCTTCCAAGCGTAAAAGGTAACGCGCGGCGCATGTGGAGGCCCATTTATTGAAAATTAGCACCCTAGATCGCTCCCACAAAGGATCCCTGGCTTCTAGCACCCTCAATGACCTTACTTTGGCTCGTCAAGAATTACTTGAGACCCTGGGGCAGTCTGTCCGCCGCAGATTCGCACTTTCCCACGGCTTTTTCTACGAACATGCCAATAAATCTGGTAGATTGCTGGCGAGGGCTCTTTAAAAGAAGAGGTCAGCCAATACTATTCATTCAATTCTGGACTCCTCTGGTAAGTCGCTCGTCTCCACCCCGGATATAGCCGCACGATTCGTCAGCTATTATTCAGAATTGTACAATCTGCCGCGGACGGATTCCCCAGAACTTCAACAAACCAGACTGTCCCGGATTAGACAGTTCTTGGAAAAATACTCCCCTCCCCCACTTTCAGAAGAAACCATCCGAGATTTGAACGGCCCCATTACGGCCACAGAAATTCAGCTGGCTATCAAACAATCAAAACCAGGTAAAACCGACGGCCTTCCGGTGGGTTATTACAAAGCTTTTACGGATACGCTATTGCCGCATATGGTTAACGCATTTAATGCGCTTCCTGACGCTCCATCCCTAGGTCCGGACCTCTTGGAGGCCCATATCACGGTGCTTCCCAAACCGGGTAAGGACGCTACCTTGGTCCCAAATTATCGCCCTATTAGGGATGATCGAACGGTTCGGGTCGACCATCGGTTCGGCCCGAACATTGGGTGTTCGAGAATCGGCCGAATTTAGAACTTTTTGCCCAAAAAGTTCGGAATTCGGCAACCAGAACCGCCCAAAATGCAATGCTTCCGGAAATGGACTTTAAAAGCCCGTGATTGGACCAGAACCATTAGAAAAAGCCAATTGAGGGGGCAGGAGAATGCTAGGAATGTGATTGGAGTGACTAGAGGGTCCCTAGACCAATCATTAGTGAATACGCCCCCCAGTATATAAGATCGCCCCCGCCATATTCCTAGCATTGTTATACTGGACATGGAAGAGAGTGGAAGCAGTTCTGTTAATTTTACTTTAAAAGTGTCATTTAGCTATTTATTAGTGTGAGGAAAGGGATATCTAGTGTAGTTAGAGTGCTCCTTTACACTTTAGTTAGCTTCAAAAATTTAGTTTCTGTAGGGAAAGTGTTAAGTGTAAGGGGACCGTAGTGTAGTGTAGGGTTAACTGGCAGTGACTGCTATGGCAGGGTGACAAAACCCTTCCATAGCAGGAAGACCGCTATAGAGAAATGATCATTTCTCTGAATAGCTTCGGCACAGGCATATGGCTTCTCACCAGCCAAGCATTTTTTATGCTGCAGGGGCTGCCACTGCCAGTGCTTTTTTGAGGACATGTTTGATGTCAGACATGACATCTGAACATGTGTATAGGGGGTATATATACACATATATGTCTGTATATATACCCCTAGACATATATAGGTGTGATAGTAGCAGAAATAAATGCTTGCGCTAATGAAATCATTTACAGTAATATATTTCTGCTACTATCACACCTATATATGTCTAGGGGTATATATTCAGACATATATGTCTATATATACCCCCTATACACATGTTCAGATGTTTTGCCTGCCTCAAAAGAACCCAAAAAAATGCCAAAAAAACGCTAGCGTCAAAAAACAAAATGCCCAGGTTTGTTTTTGCTGGCATTTTTTGGGGGGGTTTTGGAGGCAGGGAAAACATCTGAACTTGTGCACAGTACCACTATACACAAGTTCAGATGTTTTTCCTGACTGCAAAGATCCCAAAAAAAATGCCTGCTATTAAACCGGCAAGGTGTTACAGGAGCGGAGCCAACCCCCTCTCAGAAAGTTTTCTAATACAAACAATCCTTTTTTTTTCTGGTTCTGGACATGCTACAGAGCTGAAACTTCACAGGTACACCTTTTAGACCCCCCAGACACAAAATCACACAAAAAAGTTCTTAAAAATTGTCATTTTTGATAAAAAAAGCCAATTATTGAAAAAATTAAAAAAAAAAAAAGATTTTTTGATTTTTACTTTGAATTTCAGATCTGTGGGGTCTAAAAAGTGTACATGTGAAGTTTCAGCTCTGTAACATGTCCAGAACCAGAAAAAAAAAAGATCGTTTGTATTAGAAAACTTTCTGACAGGGGGTTGGCTCCGCTCCTATAACACCTTGCCGGTGTAATAGAAGGCATTTTTTTGGGATCTTTGCAGTCAGGAAAAACATCTGAACTTGTGTATAGTGGTACTGTGCACAAGTTCTGATGTTTTGCCTGCCTCCAAAAACCCCCAAAAAATGCCAGCAAAAACACACCTGGGCATTTTTTTTTTGACGCTAGCGTTTTTTTTGGCATTTTTTGGGGTTCTTTTGAGGCAGGCAAAACATCTGAACTTGTGTATAGTGGTGTATATACACACATCCATATATTTATATACACACCTAGACATATATAGGTGTGATAGTAGCAGAAATATATGCTTGCGCTAATGAAATCATTTACAGTAATATATTTCTGCTACTATCACACCTATATATGTCTAGGTGTGCATATATACCACTATACACAACTTCAGATGTTTTGCCTGCCTCAAAAGAACCCAAAAAAATGCCAAAAAAACGCTAGCGTCAAAAAAAAAAGAAATGCCCAGGTGTGTTTTTGCTGGCATTTTTTGGGGGTTTTTGGAGGCAGGCAAAACATCAGAACTTGTGCACAGTACCACTATACACAAGTTCAGATGTTTTTCCTGACTGCAAAGATCCCAAAAAAATGCCTTCTATTAAACCGGCAAGGTGTTACAGGAGCGGAGCCAACCCCCTGTCAGAAAGTTTTCTAATACAAACAATCTTTTTTTTTCTGGTTCTGGACATGCTACAGAGCTGAAACTTCACATGGGCACTTTTTAGACCCCCCAGATCTGAAATCCAAAGTAAAAATGAAAAACTCTCTTTTTTTTTTTTTTTTTTTCAATAATTGGCTTTTTTTTATCAAAAATGACAATTTTTAGAACTTTTTTGTGTGATTTTGTGTCTGGGGGGTCTAAAAGGTGTACCTGTGAAGTTTCAGCTCTGTAGCATGTCCAGAACCAGAAAAAAAAAGTTTTTTTTGTATTAGAAAACTTTCTGACAGGGGGTTGGCTCCGCTCCTGTAACACCTTGCCGGTTTAATAGAAGGCATTTTCTGGGGATCTTTGCAGTCAGGAAAAACATCTGAACTTGTGTATAGTGGTACTGTGCACAAGTTCAGATGTCGGGACCCATTGATTTCAATGGGGTTCTGAAATCCAAACCAAACTTTTGGAAAATTCGGGTGTTCTGGTCGAACCGAACTTTTCAAAAGTTCGATCATCCTTACGCCCTATATCCCTGCTCAACGTGGATATTAAACTGTACGCGAAGGTGCTGGCTAATCGTCTACTTCTTTCTATCCCCGAGGTAGTTTCTCTTGACCAGGTCGGCTTTGTCCCTGGCCGGGAGGCGAGGGACAACACCACCAAGGCGATCCATCTCCACCACTGGCTTACTACGTCCCGAACCCCTGGCTTCTTTCTGTCTCTCAACGCGGAGAAGGCGTTTGATAGAGTGGCTTGGGATTTTATGACAGAGACGCTCATAGCCCTGGGAATACCGGATCGCTTTCTTCAGTGCATCTCGATCCTATATTCTACTCCCACAGCCAGGGTCCGGGTCAATGGATCAATATCGGACGCCTTCTCCGTGTCGAACGGCACGAGGCAGGGTTGCCCCCTGTCCCCCCTTGTTTACATCCTCACGCTAGAACCCTTACTGCGTCAAATTCAAAGTGCCACAGACATCAAAGGGATTTCCTTGAAGGGCAAAACTTATAAATTAGCTGCCTATGCTGACGACGTCCTGCTTTTCCTCACTGACCCCCTAATCACTGTACCTAACCTTCTTTCAGTCCTCAAAACTATTCCAAGACTTGTCAAATCTAAAAATCAATTATTCTAAGTCGCGAGCCCTCAATGTGTCCCTTCCCTCCTCGCTCTTGCAGCTCTGCCAGACCAATTTCCCCTTCCAATGGGATTCTCAGGTTATTACTTACCTGGGTGTTCAACTGCCGAGCACTCTTTCGGACCTATATACCAAGAACCATCTGGTGATCTTAAACATGGTTCGGACGGATTTACGATCCTGGTCCCAGGGACCCGTCTCTTGGTTTGGCAGAGTTGCAATAGTGAAGATGAACATTCTCCCCCGTCTACTATATATTCTTCAAGCCATCCCAATCCATGTTCCCCCAGCCTTCTTCAAAGCGTATCAGAGTATGTGTACGGAATTCATCTGGAATTCCAAGAAACCTAGGATCGGCTGGGATACACTTACCCGTCCCAAGACGGAAGGTGGCCTGGGCTTACCTCACCTGCTCAAGTACCATTGGGCATGTCACCTTTCCAGGATAGTCGATTGGCATGCGGAATCCAAGGACTGGGTGAACTTAGAAAGTGCTATCTCTACTTTTCCTGCTCATCACCTTCCATGGACGGCTCCTTCCTCGACGCCACGTTTCATACTATTGCACCCCCTGACGGGAGCTACGCTCTAGATATTCCGTGTGATCTGTAAGCAGCTAGATCTCTCCCAGAAACGCAGCCCTCTCACACCCTTACACTCCAACCCAGAATTCCCCCCAGGCCTCTCATTTGTGCCATCAGAGGGACCCTCTTTGGCAATCCCCTATAGAGCCCACCACTTCTTTGCCGGATCTCGTTTACTCTCACATCGGGACCTCCTTCTCAAGTTCCCGACAGCGTCCATTCCCCAGTACGGCTACTTTCAAATACGACACTTTTTGACTAGTACCCAGCCATTGGCTGACTGGACCCGTCCACTATCATCCTTTGAAAGGCTTTGCGATGCCCCTGGTCCCCATCGCCACTTGATTTCAATTCTGTACTCCATGCTATTCCCCGTCTCCCATGCACCTTCAGAAACTCTTCGGACACGCTGGATGGGGGAGTTGGGTCTGGATCTCTCGAGTGACGACTGGGCCAACATTTATTACCACACCCATAAGGGATCCATAAATGTACTCGCACAGGAAACAGGGTTTAAGCTATACTCAAGATGGTACAGGACTCCAGAATTACTGCACAAGTTTTCCTCAACGAATTCCCCCTTATGTTGGAGATGGGGAAACATCAGGGGTCTTTACTACACATTTGGTGGGAATGTCCCATCATCCGGCCGTTCTGGCAGGAGGTCCAGGCCTTAATCCCTCACATCACTACTTACACGCCTGACTTCACTCCAGAGCTACACCATACGTCTTTATCTTTAGCAAGTTACAAGAAATCCCTCACGTTACACCTGATTAATGCGGCCAGAATGTGTGTGCCCTGCCATTGGCTATCCACTTCTCCTCTTACCGTTGCAGAGTGGATGCGGCGGATCCAGCGAGTGGCTGAGATAGAAGATATTGTCGCAAAGCCAGGGACTCCCACCACAAATACTACTCGACTTGGGCTCCCTGGATACATTTCAGGACGTTGCCCGATTTCCAGAATCTGAGTTCTTAATCACCGATGCTCTCCCTTTCTCCGTATGCCTTCCAACTCGCGAAGTCACCTGCATACTCCTGCAGGAACCTTCAGGCCTCCATGCCTCACTTCTCCTTGCTTTCTCTTTCCCCCTCCCCCCTTTTCTACCACATGCCCTTTTCTTCCCCTCCCTCACTACCCTCCTGTGGTTTGCCCTTTTAGTCATCCCTCCCCTCCCCCCATATATCACCCCCCCCCCCAATACCACTGCTCCCCTGTCTAGAACTCATGACTGCCGGATGGTAGTCTTTCCCTCCCCACAGACAGCATATACCGGTGTCCTCCGTACGAAACGCCTTCGCCGGGACTTACACATTTTTGGTGGGGGCTCCCTATTCCCTGGTACAGCAAGCTCCCCTTGGGGCGTGCTGGGGACTGGGTAACCCCACTGAAGCTTAGACTTAGCGTTCCTACCCCGGTTCCCGCTGACTAAGGGGACACGTGACAGGGTCATACCCTTCACACTTGGCTTCCGCATATCCCCGCATGTCCTTCCTTATCTTCTTTTTTGTTTTTCTGGTATGCAGTTGGGATATTTCCACATTGATGTCTTATTTTTTCTTGTTACTATCCTAATTGTATGCCATGCCTTAAGTTTAAAAGGTTTCAAGGCTTTATTTTTTATACCTTATATACACCTGCTATGTTCTTGTATTTTGTAATGTGCCTTATTTCAATAAAATGTTTTGGGAAAAAAAAAAAAGCTACTCACATACCTCCGCCTCTCCAGACTCACCCACTGATAGGTCCGACCATTCACTCTTTCCACTTGACGTGCAAAACAAAGGCTATTTCCGCAATCCCGGATCTGATGACCCCCTTGAGGCTTAATCCTGACTTTCCACCGGGGATGCACTGCCACTATTTAGCGCAGAACGGGCCTCGGGATCAATTACGGGTACACCAACTTTATGACAGTGGCGAGCTTCTCTCCGCCTCATCCATCGCGACAAAAATGAAAAGGCCACCCATCTCGCCCTGGTCTTTCTTACTTCTTAGTCAATTTGCGGCAACGCTCTCGCGCACGCACCCTTGCAAAGATCCCCCCACCACCTTCGACGGGCTCTGTCAGCAGGAAGGCCCACTCCGTAAGCTCATCTCTATAACACATTCCCTTTTGTTTGGACACTCGGATGACCATAAAAGTAAAAGATGTGAGGCTTGGGAAAGGGAACTGTCCCGTTCGTTCTCCACCAAAGAATGGTAACAGATTTTCATCAAGAATCACAAGGGTTCCCGGAATGTGACCACGCAGGAAAACGGTTATAAAACTCATCCGAGGAAGGAAACGAGGGGGCATCTACTTACCGATTAAAGTGGAGCACGCGGGTAAGGCTCCCGTGACAGATCCTCATCTGGTCATATGTCCCCGCAAGATGTTAAACTTTCTGGACTACCCCTGTCTAGAAGGGGTCACCGCTGTCTGAGTGTTGAGCTAGAGGTCTGTGCACACTCATTGGCCAGACGGGGGTGACTACTGGATCTACTGTAGATTATCCAGCCCGTCGCTCAACCCAGCTGCTGATTGCAGAAAATAATCCAAAGAAAAAGAAAAAAAATAAAGGAAAAAAGGCTATGGAACCAGAGAGGTTCCAGCAGGGAGCTAGTTCCTACTCCTACACTAGACAGAAAAAACTGAATTTTTGTAAAATCTTACCTGTAAAATTCCTTTCTCTGAGTCCTCCGACAGTCGCCGCCTCCTCTAAGTCATCACTGTTGGGTATTGACTTCCGCTCCGCAGGAGTAGCTAGGCATAAAGACTTAGTCAAAAGAACAAAGGCATTTGCATATACACACCCATGGGGGCTGTCCCATCTGGCCAATACCCCCCTGCAGTGACCACTCCCAACTCAGTTTGGTAGCATAGCAGTAGGTAATAAGAAACCCAAAAGAGGGGCGGGGGCGGCGACTGTCGGAGGACTCAGAGAAAGGAATTTTACAGGTAAGATTTTACAAAAATTCAATTTTCTCTTACGTCCTCCGACAGTCGCCGCCGCCTCCTCCAAGTCATCACTGTTGGGATGTCCCAAAGCAGTATAGAAATGAGGGGTGGGAGACGCAACCATAGAAAAGGCAACGCAGTACCCACATCAGAGAAAGGAACCTTACATGCACAGAAAGAGAACCTCTGGGCAACAGAAAAAAACAATGCTCAACAGGAGCAACAGCCCAGGAAAGCAAATGCCAGGGACCAAGGAAAAAAACAAGGGTCCTTCATGGCACTGCCGCACAGAGAACCTTGCGGCCAAGGGAGGCATCAGCTGTTGCCAGAACATCTACCATGTAGAATTTGGAAAAGGCATGCACAAACGACCAAGTCGCAGTCTTGCACACCTGGGCCACTGAGGCCCGATGTCAATAGGCCCAGGACGCACTCACAGATCTGGTAGAGTGTGCCTTAACAGGGAAGGGTGGAACACGTTCCTTCAAAGCATAAGCCTGTTCAATGGTCTGTCTGATCCATTTGGCAATAGTCGTTGCGGATGCAGCCATGCCCTTCCGAGGTCCCTCAGGAAGGACAAAGAGGGAATCCGTCTTCCAAAAAGATTCCGTAGACGACAGGTAAACCCTGATCGCCCTGACAACATCCAAGGAATGCAGAGCAACCACCTAAGGATGCTTAGGCTTTGTACAAAGCGAAGGTAGGACAATGTCCTCATTAATGTGGAACTCAGAGACCATCTTAGGAAGAAAGGAGGGATGCGGACGCAAAACCACCTCATCCAGGTGAATCACCAAGTATGGAGAACGGCAAGATAACGCTGCCAGTTCCGACACCCTGCGAGCCGAAGTGATCGCCACCAAAAAGGCCACCTTCTTAGAAAGCAAAGGCAACGATATATCCCGAATGTTTCCAAAGAGAGCACGCTGTAACACGGACAGAACCAAGTTCAAGTCCCATGGAGGTAAAGGCTCCTTCCTGGGAGGAGCCAAATATCGCACACTTTGAATGAAGGTGCGAACCAGAGAATGGGACGCCACAGGGCGTCGGAAAAGAATAGCCAGTGCGGACACCTGGCCCTTGATCATGGTCAGCGCCAGGCGCTGGTCCACACCAGACTGGAGGAAGACCAAAACTCTTGACACCGAGTACGAGCGAGGGAAGAACCCCTTGGACTCACACCAAATAAAATATAAGCCTTCCAGGTACGGTAATAGATTTTACCAGAGGAGGTTTTTCTAGCCTGGGTCTCAGGTTTTCAGGACCTGGGTCTCAACAGCCAGGCCGATAAAGCCAACGACTGTAAAGCAGGATGGAAGATCGGACCCTGAGACAGGAGATCTTCCCGCATTGGCAGCCGCCACGGAGGCGCCCATGCCAGGTGAACAACGTCGGCATACCAGGACCGGCGTGGCCAGTCCGGCGCCACCAGAATCACCAGGTGCGGTTCCAAGGCTAACCTGCGGAGGAACCTGGATATCAACTGAATCGGAGGAAAGGCATACATCAGACGATACTGATGCCAAGGGGCCACTAACGCATCCGAGGCGTCCGCCATCGGATCGCGCGTTCTTGCCACGAACCTTTCCACCTTCCGGTTTAGCCGAGATGCGAACAGATCCACGTCCGGGGATCCCCACTTCGCATACAGCATTTGGAAGACCTCCGGGTGTAGGGACCATTCCCCCTGGTCCAGGGTCTGGCGGCTCAGATAGACGGCCTGCCAATTCTCCACACCCAGAATGTGAACTGCCGAGATCGCCGGGACATGAGTCTCGGCCTAAGACAGAATGTCGGTCACCTCCCGGGCCGCCCGAGTACTCCTGGTGCCCCCTTGGTGGTTGATGTAAGCCACCGCGGTAGCATTGTCCGTCTGTACACGGACAGGACGGCCCCGAAGACAGTCTGACCACTGGAAGAGACAGAGTTTAATCACTCGCAATTCCAGCACATTTATCGGGAGGGAGGACTCCTCCTCTGACCAAGTGCCCTGGGCAGACAGGTTGCCCAGGGCTCCACCCCAGCCCGACAGGCTGGCATCTGTGGTAATCACCGTCCACACCAACGGACGGAAGGACTTGCATTCCATCACCGACGGGGACTGGAGCCACCACAGAAGAGCCAATCTGGTCTGACGACTCAAGGAGTCACTCAGATCCAGGGACTGAGGCAGCCTGTCCCACCTGTCCAGGATCTCCGCTTGGAGAGCCCGCGTGTGAAACTGAGCAAAGGGTATCGCCTCGAAGGCCGAAACCATCAACCCCAGGCCCCGCATACAGGTCCTGAGTGACTAGGATGGGTTGTCCCAGAGGGACCGCAGCTCGTCCAGCAAAGTCCGGAGCTTGTCCTCCGGCAAGAACACCTTTGCCTGAGCAAAGTCCAGAAGCATTCCCACATAGAGAATAGGACGCACTTGCCCCCCTTCCCAGGCACCGCGAACAGATCCGAATAAAACCCCCAAAACCTGCCCCGATGAGGCACCGGGACAATCACCCCCCTGAGCAAGAAGGTCCTACACCGCCTGATGCAGGTCCTGCCGATGCCCAGGAGGCAAGCGAAGCTTTGAGGGGAAGAATCTGTCTGCCGGCCGGCAAAGGAATTCGATCTCGTACCCTGATCGAATGATTTCCTGAACCCACCTGTCCGAAATCCGGAGCAGCCAAGGTTGGAGGATACCGCGCAAGCGTCCCCCCACCCCTGAAACGGGTGAGGGCGCCCCTTCAGGCAGAGTCGGACTGACCCGCCAAGTCGGCATTGCCCGACTCCTGCTTGCCCGCCCAGGGCTCCTTCTGGCTGCCCTGGGCCTTGAAGGGCTTGCCCTTGGATTGGTTCCGAAAGGTACGAAAGGACCCCTGAGTGGATCGAGACGCAAAACCCCGCTTGCCACGAAAGGACTTGTTCTTCGGGTTCTGGGGAAGCAAGGTGCTCTTGCCCCCTGTGACGCCTTTTACCAGGGTATCCAACGCCTCGCCAAAAAGGCGAGAACCAGCATATGGAAAATCAGCAATTTTTTTCCGCGAGGACTGGTCAGCCGACCAGCTCTTCAGCCATATCAGTCGCCGGTTAAGTACCGAGACACTAGACAGGCGTGCTACTAAAGGGGCCTCATTTAAGGCCGCATCACACAGATACATGATTCCTTGGTGAATTTGATCCACCATATCCAGCCGGGCAGACGGAACAGCATCAGACACGAGGTTGCTCCTAAGCACCTTAGTTCAATCAGCCACCGCCTGAGCCACCAAAACGGAGGCGAAGATGGGTCTGAGTAACGAGCCCGCCACCGTATAAGAATGACGGGCTAGAGACTCCAACCGCCGGTTCGTGGGATCCCGAAAAACCGGGGTATCCTCAGAAGGAACCAAGGTAGCCTTGTTTAACACGGCCACAGTGTGATCTACCTGTGGAGGCACACACCATCGTGATTCTGTAGCCGGTGCAAAAGGATAAAGCAATTTGAACCGACTAGGCACCAGGAATGGACGTTTTAACGTGCGCCACATTTCATTAACAGTGTAATGAAACTCAGCCGGGCAGGGAGAAACCTGCGCCAACTTGCGGGTCCTGTGCATCCCAAATGAGGACACAATGCCCGGAGGACTGGGCTCATCCTCCAAATGCAGTGTTTCCTTAACAGAAACAATTAATTCATCCATGGTCGCCCGCTCTTCAGGCGACCCTGGGGAGGAGGTATCAACCCCTTCCTCCTCTGCCTCCCCCTCAGACCCCAGCGGGTCCAAGGATGAGCGAAACCCTGAAAAGGGCACGCTCGCAGCAGCAGCAGCCATATCACCATCTGAATCAGAGGAGAGACACAGTCTGGGCCTCTTTTTAGCAGCACGTTCAGCCATCAGCATTTCCATATTTGACACCAAGGTCGCCACTACAGCGGCCAAATCAGGTCTCAGAGGGGCCACAGGAGAACTGGGGACCCCCACCAGAGCTGGGGGGGAATTTGCTGTCCTGAGAATCCATTGCTCAAGGTGACAAAAAAAACAACAGTGCAATAAAGTTTGTACTGTCCCTTTAAGATCGCTGCGGAGTGCGCAGCCCACCGCTTCAGCTACAGTGATAAAGACCCCCAAACAGGAAAAGAAAAAACTGAGCCAGAAATGACAATACAATACAGAAAGATATTGAGAGCAATAACCTGCAGAGCCCGCAGAGTGTTGCCACCAACGTTCTGCTTCAGTGGAAAAGGAAGTGCTGCTAGAGTAGGCTGAACTTACAAGCTGCATGACTGCCCCATAGGATTGCATGGAAGGCTCCGCCAAAATGGCCGCCGGACATGCAGTCAGAACAATCGTTCGGCTACCGCAAAATGGCAGCGGATGGCGCCAAAAACAGCATGTAGATTGCCCATAGAGAAGCCAAACATGACTACCCATACCTAAAATGGCGGACCGCGCGGATCTTCCCCGCTGCGGCCGCCACACACACAGTCTGCACCCCCAACAAGCACCGAAGTGACACAGGGAAGGGGACCCACAAAAACATACAGCACCACAGCGCATGTACAAGCGATCCCCTCAGGGACCGCATCAGGGATTTACACAGGCACAGACATGGGGGACACACAGCAAAACAGGACTGCCACCCCAGACAGAGGCCCCACACAGAAGTACTTCCCTATACCAGATGGCGTGGGGTGCCTCTATGAACGGAAAGCCGCTGTCCACATATGACAGGGAGTGCCGTTTGCCAGGGACAGGACACTGCAGCATCGCAGATGTGTCCTGTGAGGTAGCCACCTCACTGCTGCATCCCTGCTGCGAACAGGGATGGGTCGTTCATAGTGCCAGGAAGAACCACGGCTGAACGCTCGATGGCGGGCTGGGGGTCCATCTGACCCTCTGCCCTGGAGAACCAGGGCGGTCAGTCCGAATCCCAGCACCGCAGGAATCCATCTTCTTCCGAAGAATCGACTAAAACTAAAGCTGACAAAATAAACAGCTAGTAAAGTAAGAGAAAACTAACATTTTAAAAAGAAAATCAAATAAAAAAAAGAAGATTAGATAGGCTGAGACTGTAGCCCCAGCACAGGGAAGCCTAACTACTCCTGACGCTAGGCAGAATGAAACTGAGTTGGGAGTGGTCACTGCAAGGGGGTATTGACCAGATGGGACAGCCCCCATGGGTGTGTATATGCAAATGCCTTTGTTCTTTTGACTAAGTCTTTATGCCTAGCTACTCCTGCGGAGCGGAAGTCAATACCCAACAGTGATGACTTAGAGGAGGCGGCGACTGTCAGAGGACGTAAGAGAAAACTGAATCTGCCTATAGCAGAGAGGGAGTTTTATACCAGCTAGGACTGACCATAGGCAGTGCTGTGTTCTTTTCTGCCTAGTGTCACTCCTGTAGGTGGAGCTATAACCCTAAGGTCAAGATTCAGAAGAGCTGTGACCATTAATTAACCTAAGGGAAAACTGGATTTTCGACTAACAGTAAAATCCTTTTCTCTGAAGTTCATTGACAGACGCAGCTCCATATTCTTCTTTACCATTGGGTCATGCTGCCCCCTACAGGAGTAGGACACTAGGCAGGAAAAATCTTTACCACGCCTATGGGGCAGTTCCTGCAGGCATACACCCACACACTCTGCTATAGGCTTCAGTTTTGTTGCAAGCAGTGTTTAGAAGAAAAAAAAACAATGCCACTAATTAGAGGGGTGGGTGCTGCGTCTGTCAATGAACTTCAGGGAAAAGGATTTTACGGTATGTCAAAAACCCAGTTCTCTATTGTTCATTGACAGATGCAGCTCCCTATTCTTCTGGACCACTGGGACGTCCCAAAGCAGTATTGAGGGGAGGGAAAAACAACCCAGAAAAGAAAGTAATTCCCCAAAGGCTAAACGTAGCCAATCAGGTAACACGGAGCTCAACCAGGAACAACTGGAGCTCACCTAGAAACAACATACACCCTCAAAGAGACTAATTGCTCTTTTAAACAGCAGCCTGCAAAACCTTGTTGCCAAAAGAAGCATCCGAGGATGCCAACACATCTACTGTGTAGAAGTTTGTGAACGTGTGCACAGACAACCAGGTTGCCGCCTTGCAAACTTGCATTACTGACACCTGATGGCGAAAAGCCCAAGAGGCACTCAGCGCCCTAGTAGAATGTGCCTTCCCAGGGAAAGGAGAAACCTGACCCTTCAGTAAATAAGCCTGTACCACAGTTTGCCTAATCCATCTGGATATGGTCACAGCAGACGCAGCCAATCATTTTTGAGGTCCTTCAGTGAGGACAAAGAGTCTGATTTCCTGAAAGATTCCATAGCCGCCAGGTAAACTCTAATTGCCTGAACCACATCCAAAGAATACAAAGCAATTTCCTTGGGATGTTTGTGCTTAGGACAGAGTGAAGGCAGCACAATGTCTTCATTCAGATGAAAATCAGAAACCACCTTAGGAAGAAACGACTGAAGAGGTTGAAGTACCACTTTATATCTGTGGACCACCAGATAAGGCCAACGGCAGGACAGCGCCGCCAATTCAGATACTCTGCGGCAGAAGTAATAGCCACCAAAAAGGCAACCTTCTGTGACTGCGTAAGCAGAGGAATCTCCCTAATGTTCTCAAAAGGAGGTTTTTGAAGAACAGAGGATACCAAATTAGGATCCCACGGAGGTAGAGGGGATTGCCTCGGAGGTGCCATATGGCGAACCCCTTGTATAAAAGTGAGAATCAAGGCATGCGTAGCTAAAGGGTGTTGGAAGAATACAGCTTAAGCCGACACTTGGCCTTTGATGGTGCCCAAAGCCAACCGATGTTCAACCCCTTTTTGAAGAGAAGTCAAAATCCTAGCCACCGAAAACAGGGGAGGATGCACCTTCAGCGATTCACACCATGAGATGTACGATTTCCACATACGATGATTAATCTTCCTAGAAGTAGACTTACTGGTCTTAAATAGTGTAGGAATCACAGAATCAGAAAGACCTCCATAGTTCAATACCTGGCTTTTAACAGCCATGCCGTTCAAGCCAGCGACTGTAAAGCAGGATGGAAGATCGGCCCTTGAGACAGCAGATCTTCCCTGAGAGGAAGTCTCCAAGGAGCATCGGCGAGACCAGTCTGGGGCCACCAGAATGACCGGAATCCCTTCCACCTCTATCCTGTGCAGAAGCCTCACCAGGAGTTTCAGCGGAGGGTACGCGTAGATCAGCTGATACTGACCACAAGGAGCCACCAGAGCGTCTGTGGCGTCGGCCAGAGGATCCCGAGACCTGGCTACAAACCTCTGAACCTTCTTGTTGAGTGGAGAAAATAATTGGTCGACGTCAGGTGTCCCCCATCGGACACACAGGAAGTGAAACACCTCTGGGTGCAGAGACCATTTCCCCTGATACAACACCGCACGACTCCGGTAATCCGCCTGCCAGTTTTCCACAGCTGGGGATGTGCACTGCAGAAAGAGCTGGAACAAAATTTTCCATCCATTCAGGATCTCGGCCACCTCCCGGGCCGGCAAGACACTCTTGGTGCCCCCTTGAGTGATGTAAGCCAGAGCTGTGGTACTGTCCAATTAATTCGGGACTGGACAACCCTGTTAACGCTTTGTCCAGTGACTCAGGCAAAGCTTTATCGCTGTGACTTCCAGAAGATTGAGCGGAAGTCTGGACTCTTATACAGTCCAGAAACCCTGGACACACAGCTTCCCCAGCACTCAACAGCCAGACAGGCTGGCATCTGCGGTCACCACAGTCCAATACAATGGGAGGAAGGACTTGCTCTGGCGTAGTGCTAACGAGTGAAGCCACCATAGAAGAGCATGGTCCACCTTTGGTGGTACAGTCCATCTTGCGGACACCGCGTCCATGAATAGGTAGCGCCTTTTAAAATGGCACCACTAACATCTGTTTAATGTGGCCCCACTGAAAATTTTGTCAAAAGTTCCGGACAAGGGAAAACCTTGCCCAACTTCTGGGATTTGCGGGTGCCAAAAGACACCTGCGTCCCTGACGCTGCAGAATCATCCGCCATTTTTAGAGTCTTCCGCACTGACACTAATTGCCTCCACCAGTGCGCTTTCATGCGTGGCTGCAGACGAGGATATATCGTCCTCGCCATCCGAGTGCGATGACGCAGATCCCTCAGGGTGACATACGTCCGAGGCAGCCATATCTACCTCAGAATCTGAGGATACAGGGGAGGTGATAGGGCGCTTCTTACTAGTGGTATTTTTGATAATCGCATCCACTTTTGACACCAGGTTTTCCAAAACTGCCGTTAAGGCAGACAGGGATGGCGACCCGGAGATCCCCGCAACCGCAAGGAGGGGATCAGTAGGTGAAATTTGTTCCTGGGAGGCCATTATAAACCCTGGAATAACGCAGTGTCACTTTAAGTAAACTGAAAAATAAGGACTTTGATGCTGCACAAGAGGTACTACAAGTCCCAGCCACTAGCACTGCCGATAGAAGGGTGAGCGAGGAAGACCTACAATAGACATACCACCCATCCAAATGGAGAACAGGATCGTTCTACTATATAGAAAAACTATCTTCACAGGAAGAGGAAATACCTGGGTCATTCACTAAAGTAAAGGCCTAGCATGTTCCCTGCTGTCCAGCAATTGCGGACTCCAAGAAAATGGCTGCCCAATGCATTCCTAATGGAAAACCACAAAAACATGGCTGCCCATGCATTTCAATGGGGAAGTCCACAAAATGAGGCTGAACGATTCTACAGCAAAATGGCGGCCCCCACGGCACGTTAAGGGTTCCAAATGATAACTGGCATTGGGGGGGATTCCCGGCAGGGACCCCCACCAGGATTAACCCCACCCCAGCGGATGCGCTATAGCGGCCTCGGTGTATCCACCCCCCGAGGACCCCCATCGCTGAATAAGATAAGGACCTCAATGACTGGAGGGGAGGGAGGCCTTGGGGGAGCCTGGTACCTACCAAGAGGCCAGGGGGAATGAGGGGTACTCGAGGGTCCGGCTTTCCCAGGGAGGGGCCCACATCCATCCCAAGACTGCCAGAGTTATGGGGGGGGGGGGGACACTTACTCACCAAGCCAACGATATCGGGTGGGCACCACTCCAGACAGACTGCCTCTACACTTGGGGTGGGAGTGCTGACAGACAAGGAGTATGCTGTGACTCAGGATGAACCAGGTCGTGTGCGTCCCCTCACTCGTGGGCCAGCACCCGTCCATTGGGGCTCTGTCGTGGCAAGGCCTAGCGCTGGGCTATAACCTGCACACGCTCGCTGGCCAGGCTGGGAGACCTTAAGGATCTAGAATATCCAGTCCGAAACCCAGTCCGGCTGTTGATTACAGTTTACGCAGGAACATAACTATATAAAGCTTAAAGAGCTCAGCCAGGTGATTACCAGACCATTATTCTTGATCTTTAAGGATAGTTTACAGACGGGTATGGTGCCAGCTGATTGGAAAAAAGCCAACGTGGTACCAATATTTAAAAAGGGGCCAAGATATATCCCGGGTAACTATAGGCCGGTCAGCCTAACATCAGTAGTCTGCAAGATTTTGGAGGGGATGTTAAGGGACCACATACAAGACTTTAGTAATGAAAATGGTTTTATTAGTAGTAATCAGCATGGATTCATGAAAAATTGTTCTTGCCAAACCAATCTATTAACCTTCTATGATGAAGTGAGCTGCCACCTAGATAAAGGTAAGTCTGTGGATGTGGTGTACCTGGACTTTGCAAAGGCCTTTGACACCGTTCCCCACAAACGCTTACTGTTCAAACTAAGGAAGGTAGGTATGGACCATAAGGTGAGTACCTGGATAGAGAACTGGCTCCAGGGGAGAGTGCAAAGGGTGGTGATTAATGGGGAGTACTCGGATTGGGCGGGTGTGGAAAGCGGGGTCCCCCAGGGTTCTGTCCTGGGGCCAATCCTGTTTAATTTATTCATAAATGATCTAGAGGAGGGGATATTGAGTAAAATCTCAGTATTTCCGGATGATACTAAACTAAGCATGCCAATATCTTCTTGGCAGGATGTGGAAATCTTACAAGCGGACCTGAACAAAATAATGGGGTGGGCAACTACATGGCAGATGAGGTTTAATGTTGAAAAATGTAAAGTAATGCACCTGGGTGCCAGAAACCAGAAAGCAAGCTACTCACTAGGGGGGAACCTCTGGGTGAGTCTAGGATGGAAAAGGACCTGGGGGTACTGGTAGACAACAGGCTTGGCAGTGGCATGCAATGCCAAGCCGCTGCAAGCAAAGCCAACAGAATACTGGGATGTATAAAAAAAGGGGATTCACTCCAGAAATAAAGAAATTATTCTACCACTCTACAAGACTCTGGTCCGGCCACATCTGGAGTATGCTGTCCAGTTCTGGGCACCGGTCCCCAGGAAGGATGTGCTGGAACTGGAGAAAGTCCAGAGAAGGGCAACAAAAATAATTAGGGGAATGGAGGACATCAGCTATGAGGAAAGACTACAAGCACTGAACCTATTCTCTCTGGAGAAGAGACGATTGAGGGGGGATATGATATCAATGTACAAATATTGTACTAGCAACCCTAGCATATGGAAAAACCTATTCAGAGAAAGGAAATACAATAAGACAAGTGGCCACTCACTAAAACTAGAGGAAAGATGGTTTAACATTAAAATATGCAGGGGGTTCTTCACTGTAAGAGCAGTAAGGATGTGGAATTCTCTTCCACAAGCAGTGGTATCAGCAGGGAGCATTGATAGTTTCAAAAAACTATTAGATGGGCACCTTAAAGACCACAACATACAGGGGTATACAATGTACGGTTAGCAGCAAACACACACACACACACATCATAGGTTGAACTGGATGGACTGGTGTCTTTTTTCAACCTCACTATGTAACCATAAACAAATTATTTTTTTTTAACAAAGGTTTCCTTTAAAATAAAAAAAAAAAAGACAAGCTAAGACTCAAGTCCCAGCCGAGAACTAGGTCATACTCCTAAACTAGGCAGAAACAAACTGAAGCCTATGGCAGAGTGTCTAGGTGTATGCCTGCAGGGACAGCCCAATAAGTGTGGTAAAGATTCTTCCTGCCTAGTGTCCTATTCCTGTAGAGGGCAGCATAACCCAATAGTCAAGAAGAATATGGAGCTGTGTCTGTCAATAAACAATAGAGAAAAGGGATTTCATTAGTCACCATAAAAACTCTTTAGTTTAATTTGGGGTTTCAATAAACCACAGGTATACACTGTCACTGTACTGCCACTAGGAGTATGGACATTATGAAAGCAGAATGCAAGATCTGACATTTTAGTGGGCTATATCCTTCTGCACAGAAAGCCAACTTCATGAGTAGGTAGCTGTCAGAAAGTAGATTCATGTAACCATAAAACCATAAACAGGCCTGACAGACAAAAAATTTACTTGGGTGGAACCTGTGTTCCCCAAAGAAACACGGGAGAGGATATTTTAGAGTGTACAAAAATTAAAAAGTTCTAGAAAGATTTTTTTCGGGGACATACTAAACCAATAAGATGTTTAAAAGCAGTCCCAGATAAAGAGGCGGGGAAAATTATCTGACACCCCATGTGCAACAGCCTGGTAATGACAGATCCAGCTGATCACACCAGCTGATTCCACCTAAGGAGGCCTTGGCTGTGGCCACATCTACACAAAAGATCATTGTGAATGTCTGAACTGAAAACCAGGTGGCAAAAATTCCAGGATATTTCAGCTATTCTAATACTGAATTCACATGGCAATTTAGCTGTGAATAGCATTTCTCCATCCCTAATTCGTTGCTGCATACACGTTTTTGATGCGTTTAATTGCATTTTTCCCCTCTTTTTATCTCAGTTCAAAATATGTGCATTTTTAATGCATTCTGGTGTGTTTTTTTTCATGTTCCAGATGCATTTCATGCAGAACTGCAGTATGTTCTTCTTTTGTTCACTGTACTGGAACACACAGCATTGGTGTCAGCTAGGGCCTTTAGAATACATGGAAAAAAAATTTGCGTGAGATGCAGATTAAAAATGCACTGGGCAACTAGCTGTTCTACTACATTTCTGTACAAACCTCCCCCGACCTAAATTTGCTGTTTTGTTTTCTGCCTTCTTGTTTCTTTCCCCCTTTTATTCTCTCTTTTTTTCTCCTTTTAAGTTTTTGTCTGTGTTCTTTTTCTGCAGGCCCGGACTGGCAAGAGGGCACACGGGCACTTGCCCAGTGGGCCGGGGCCTCTGGGCGGCATGTTGGGCCCAAAGCAGCTGCTGCAGCTGGGCTCAGTGAGCTGTCCCTGGAGCCCGCAGCTTTCTCCCACCATCTTCGCAGTCGCCCAGCTAGGCTGACCCTATAGCCTGTGGCCGCCCATTTAGTTCAGGGCATGGCTGGTGGGACAGAGACTAGAGGTCAGTTGCCACTGATCCCCCCCCAGCACTGCCACTGATCCCCCCAAGCACTGACACTAATCCGCCCCCAGCACTGCCCCACTGATCCGATCCCATGCCCCCAGCACTGCCACTGACCCCCCCCCCAACACTGTCACTGATCCCATCGCCCCCCCCCCCTCCCAGCACTGTGACTGACCCCCCCCAAGCACTGTCACTGATCTCATCCCTCTACCAAGCATGGCCACTGACCCAATGCCCCCCAGCACTGCCAACCATCCCATCCCCCTGCACTGCCACTGATTTCAACTCCCTTGTAATGTAACTCATCCTATCCCCCCCCTGCACTGCCACTGATCCCACCCAATCCCACCCCAGCTTTGCCATTTATTCCATCTCCCCCCCCCCCCCCCAGCACTGCCACTTATTTCATCCCCTCCAGTACTGCCAGTGATCTCATCCCAACAACCCACCAGCACTACCACTTTTCCCACCCTCCTCTCGTACTGTCACTCATCCTATCCCCTCAGCACTGCCACTGATACCACCCTCCTTTCACACTGCCACTGATCCCATCCTCCTTCCACATTGCCACTGATCCCATCCAATCCCGCCCGCAACATTCCACCCCCCAACACTGCCACTGATCCCATCACCCCTAGCACTGCCACTGATCCTACCCCCCTCCAGCACTGCCAATCATCTCAACTAATGGCTTGCACTGCTATTGATCCCACCCTCCCCCCACATTGCCACTGATCCCATCAAATCCCCCCCCACCAGCACTGCTACCGATCCCAACAACCCACCAGCAATTCCACTCATCCCATCTCCCACTACTGCCACTGATCCCACCCACCTTCCACAATGCCACTGATCCCAACCAATTCACCACCTCAGCACTGCCACTCATTCCCCCCCTAACACTCAGATCAGCACCCTCCCCAGCACAGCCTCTCAATTCACCCCCCCAGCACTGGGACTCAATTCACCCCCTCCCCCCTACCAGCACTGCCACTCATTTCACCCCCTACCCCCAAGTACTGCCACTGCCTACGCCTTCCCCCTCCCCAGCCACCAATGGGTGAGCGATAAAAATGTGCAGTAACCTCTAGCAATCAGTGAGCAGTGACTGCAATCAATCAGTGACTAAATAGAACTAAAAGACAGAGAAACTTGAGGCTGTCATTATTTGTAATTTGGTTTAAATAAGAAAAAAATAAAAAAGGCTGCTGAGTCTAAAATGTACAGGCCTTTTTTGTGCCCCAGTCTGGGCTGTTTTTCTGTATTGGGGTGTTCAATGTCATATATGCAACCCGCATTACTTTATTTGACATAATGGTTGTCCAATGGATCCCTGCAGTGTTTAGTTTGTCTCACTAAAGTTTGGTAATGCTCGGTTTGAAAAAAAGCAGTCTACGAAAACAAATGCAGACTTATCACTAAGTGGTTTATGCACATTTGGACCTTTTCCTGTACAAGTGCATCTCATAAAATTAGAATATCAAAAAGGTAATTTATTTCAGTAATTCAATTAAACAAGTGAAAATTATTTTTATATAGATACATTACACAGAGTGATTTCAAGCATTTCTTTCTTTTATATTTCATGATCATGGCTTACAGCTCGTGAAAACCCAAAACGCAGTATCTCCGAAAATTAGAATATTACATAAGACCAAAAAAAAAAACTGGAATTTTGTCTTACCGTAAAATCCTTTTCTCTGATGCTCATTGACAGACGATGCTCCATATCTTCTTGACCATTGGGTTATGCTGCCCCCTACAGGAGTAGGACACTAGACAGGAAAAAAAACTTTACCACGCCTATGGGGCAGTCCCTGCAGGCATACACTCTGCTATAGCCCTGTTTTGTTGCAAGCAGTGTTTAGAAGAAAAAAATGCCATCCCACTCATAATTAGAGGGGCGGGTGCTGCGTCTGTCAATGAACTTCAGCGAAAAGGATTTTACGGTAAGAAAAATAACTGGATTTTTGACTTAAAATCCTTTTCTCTTGAAGAGGAAGTAAACCCTCCTCTGCAACTTTTACCTATAGGTAAGCCTATGATAAGGCTTACCTATAGGTACTGTAAATATCTCCTTAACATGTACCGTTTAGGAGATATTTACCTTAAATGCAGCCAGTGACATCACTGGCGCATGCACTCTGAAGGAACGGCCGCTGGTGCCGTTCCTTCAGAGCCCCGTGCCGTGACCGTCGGCTCCCGCGCGCATGCGCGGGAGTGACGTAATCGCAGATCCGGCCAATCAGATGGCCGGATGCTGCGATCCCAGAAGACGGGCGACTGAACATGTCGCCCGTCATACAGGTAAGCGGGCGGCATGACGGGGGCTCGTTCTAAGGTAAGTATTTCATAATGAGCTAGTAAGTGATGCATACTAGCTCATTATGTGTTTCTCTTTCAGGTTGGGGAAAAAAAAAAAACATTTTAATGAGTTTACAACCTCTTTAAGTTCATTGATGGACGCAGTTCCTGATGCATATCAGAAGGGTTATATTGCCCCCTACAGGAGTAGGACACTAGGCAGAAAAAAAGTTCTGGCTACGCCTATGAGCAGTCCCGGAGGGTACACCCTCTCTCTTCCTGCATAGGATGTCAGTTTTGTATCAAAGCAGTGTCAGAAAAGTAACACCAACCCAACTCAAAATAGAGGGGCAGTTACTGCGTCCATCAATGAACTTAACAGGAAAGGATTTTACGGTAAGTCAAAAATCAAGTTTTCTCTATTGTTCATTGACGGACATAGTTCCTGATGTATATCAGTAGGGACGTCCCAAAGCAGTGCCATAAAATGGAGGGGTGGGAACAGAAGAAAAAAAAACAAGTCTCCAAGGCTAAACATAGCCAACCAGGCAACATAGGACTCATCAGAACACAAGATGAGGCCCACCTGAAACAAACAGTAAACACCCTCAAGGAAGGCTAAAAGCCCTCCAGACAGTAGCCAGCAAAACTTTGTGGCCAAAAGAGGCATCTGCAGATGCCAGCTAATCCACCTTATAAAATTTGGTAAAGGTGTGAACAGATGACCAGGCCTTGCAACCTTAAGCACAGATGCCAGTATGGCAAAAAGCCCATGAAGCAATAAGCGCCCGAGTAGAATGGGCCGAAACAGGGAAGGGTAGAACCTGACCCTAAATGAATAAGCCTGCACAACCGTCTGTCCGACCCATCTGGAAATAGTCGCAGCAGATGTAGGCAGCCCTTTTCTTATGCCATCCGTGAGTACAGAGCGCGAATCTGACTTACGAAAAGACTCAGTAGTCACCAAGTACACCTTGATTGCCCAAACTATATCCAGAGTATGCAGTGAACATTCCTTAGGATGTTTGGGCTTAGGACACAAAGATGGTAACACTATGTCCTCGTTCAAGTGAACACTACTGTAGAAACCACCTTCGAAAGGAAGGACGGAGTACCACTTGTCTCCATGAACCAACATATGGGGAGAACGACAGGACAATGTTGCCAGTGCCGACACCCTACGCGCAGAGTGATAGCAACCAAGAAGGCCATCTTCTGTGATAAGGTAGGCAAGGGGTACCCCTGAATACTTGCAAAAGGAGGTTCTTGAAGAACCGACTGCACCAAATCAAGGTCCCCAGGTGGTGACTGAGGTTGCACTGGAAGTACCAAGTGTCTAACCCCCTGGAAGAAATTACGCACCAGGGAACGGGCAGCCAACGGCCTTTGGAAGAAAATTGCCAAAGCCAAAACCTGACCCTTGATAGTACTCAAGTCCAACTTTTGATCAACTCCCTGCTGAAGGAAAGACAAGACCCGGGCCACCGAGTAAGAGCGAGGGGGAGCCCAAAGAGACTTGCACCACGCAATATAGGACTTTCTCATAAGATGATAAATCATCCTAGAAGTCGCTTTCCATGCTTTAAGCAGGGTGGGAACCACTGAAGCAGACAATCACCTGCCCTGCAGCACCTGGCTTTCAACAGCCAAGCCGAAAAGGCCAGCGACCGTAAAGCAGGATGGAAGATTGGCCCTGGAAACAATAAATCCTCCCTGAGAGGAAGTCTACAAGATGCGTCTGCAACTAGCCTGACCAGGTCGCCGTACCAAGCTCGGCGATGCCAGTCCGGAAACCGCGAGAATGACCGGAATCTCTTCCGCCTCGATCCTGCGAAGAAGTCTTGGCAGCAACTTGAGAGGAGCAAAGGCAGACAGCAGCTGATACTGATCTTGGGCCATCCATGATCCCTCTCACATGATTATGCGTGCGTCATCCTTGCGCAGGTGACCATGCTAAACTTCTCAGTATTGTTCATGTTGAACTTAATATATGTTCTTGCCTATGACAGAACCCATGGTGCCACCAGTGCATCTGCCAAAGGGTCCCGGGAGCGAGCCACAAACCTTTGCACTATCCTGTAGATGTGATGCCAACAGATCCACGTCTGGAGTGCCCCAACAAAGGCACAACTGCTGTAACACCTCCGGATGTAGGGACCATTCCCCTGCATCCATGGCCTGTCGACTGAGATAAACCACCTGCCAATTTTTCACACCTGGAATGTGAACAGCGGAGAGAGCTGAAACAAGGCGCTCTGCCCAATGAAGAATGTCTGTCGCTTCCAAGGCCACAAAGACACCCTTGGTGAATGACATAAGCCACGGTTGTGGCATAGTCCGATTTAATGCGCACTGTACAGCTGCAGGTGCCTGATCCAGTGAACTAGGCAAAGCTGGATTGCTCTCAGCTCCAGGACATTGATCGGTAACCTGGATCCTCCAGGGACCATACTCCCTGAGCAGAGAACCTGCCAAGGACTCCTCCCCACCCGGACAGGCTTGCATCCGTGGTACAATTGTTCAGTATAAGGGGGAGGAAGGATATCCTGCTTGGGCATCGGGGACCAAAGCCACCAGATCAAAGACTTCCTGGTCAGCTGGATCCGAATGTCCAGAGAGTTTGGATTCTAGTTCCATTTGAGAAGGATTGCCTTCTGGGGGATCCTCGAGAGGGATTGAGTGAAAGGGATCGCCTCGAAAGACGACACCATCAGTCCCAGAACTTGCATGGAGATTCTAAGGGACGACCATGTGCTGGACAGTAACAGCTGAACCACAGTCTGAAGTTTCAAAAGTTCTTCTGGAGGGAGAAAACCCTGGCTGAGGACGAGTCCAAAGTCAGGCCCAGATAGTCCAGTCTCATGGAAGGAACCAGGGATCTTGTGAACGCATGTATTCTGATTGGGTGAGCCTATCTCCAAGGTTAGGGGCACGCCTAGCTACCATTTGAGGATGGTCGTCCACAATTTTAGACAACAGGGGGCATTGCTGTAAAATATGCCAGTGGGATGAAAGTAGTTTTCTTACTCTACCCCATTGGGCCCCATAACGCGTAATGAATCTAGTAGGTTCATGTTTATTCCTGTCCACCTCAACCAGCTCCCCTTTGTTCAAAAGAGAAACTGCATCCCTAAGCCGTGCTGCCCTTTTAGCTATTTTAAGGACTTTGTTGGGGTAACCTCGCTCCTTGAACCTCCGAACCATATCATGTGCCTCCTGGGAGAAATGGCTTTCCCTTGAGCAGTTCCCCCTATCTTTCGCTTTCCCTTGAGCAGTTCCTCCTATCTTTATCACCTTTTTATGGGGTTATATTTAGGATACATGTTGGTGCAATTTTCTAGCACAGTTGTCCCCTTTAAATTTGCAGGTTTGCTAAATTGATATGTGTATTTAGGACAACTGGTAGCGAGGTGGCACTATGCCCTGACGAAGCTGAATGGTCAGCGAAACGCGTTGACGTCACGCCACCTGCCTGCTGTGTCTCATCTGAGCTCACCTGGTCTGGAGCGTGTGAGCCGAGAGCTGAACCGTATTCACTATTGCTGAAGCCGCCCTGCGGTCTGATAGTGCCTGCAGGCATTGATGGGTGCCCTTATTTTTCACACAAAACTGCTTAATTGCACTTCCACACTGCTTGAGCACTGTGGACAACGTGTTGGCCCCTTTTGAGTGGAACCGGGAATGAGCGAGTAGCAGCACACAGCTTTGCAATCAGTGCACATGGAGGATATGAACCATATGAAGGCTCAGGTGTTGCTTATACCCTATGATCATTAGTATTGTGGACTTGCATTCCTTATTTACTACAGTATGGGCACATAATTTCATCCTTGGATGATTGATCCTGAATGGACAGCAAGCTGATAATGAAAGAAAATGGTGTTAACCACTTCAATACAGGGCAATTTCACCCCCTTCCTACCCAGGCCAATTTTCACCTTTTAGCGCTGTTGCATTTTGAATGACAATTGCGCGGTCATGCAACACTGTACCTAAACCAACTTTATGTCATTTTCCCCCCACAAATAGAGCTTTCTTTTGGTGGTATTTGATCACCGCAAGGTTTTTTCTTTTTTGCTAAACAAATAAAAAAAAGACCGAAAAGTTTGAAAAAAAAAAAAAAAGTTTTTTTGTTTGTTATACAATTTTGTAAATAAAGATGTTTTTTCCTGCACTGATGAGCACTGATGAGACTGCACTGACAGGCACTGATGAGGAGGCACTGATATGCGGCACTGATAGGTAGCACTGATATGCAGCATTGGTGGGCACTGATAGGCGGTACTGCTGGGCACTGATAGGCGGCATTGATGGGAACTGATAGGTGGCACTGATAGGCGGCACTGACATGCGGCACTGATGGGCACTGATAGGCGGCACTGGTGGACAATGATGGGCACTGGTGGGCAGCACTGATGGGGAGGGAACTGGTGGGCAGCACTGATGGGGAGGGCAATGGGGGGCTCCCTGAGCCCTGATTGCCACCCCTGATTGCCACCCCTGGTGGTCAGTATAATGCAACCACTTTCCCGACGTCAAACGCCTATAGGGCGGGCGGGAAGTGGTTAAGCACCAAAGCACCTGCACAAAAGGACTGTGGTGTATGTGAATGTGCTATGCAGAATTGCAAATGTGAATAATAAACAATATATTAAATGACTGTTGTGCGTGCTATAAAAATAACTGATGTGAGCAGCAACGTAACCGTGTAAAAACGTAATTATAATAAACTTATATAGTGATATATAATATAAAACCGTACTCAAACATTAAATTACACACCTGATCCAATAATAAATAATTATATTATGCAAATAATTGTTGAACCACATCTTTAGTGTAAAAAATTATAGTCCACTCAATATAAATGTGAATATAAATAAAAAATATAAACAAGGTGAACTTGTTTGAAAGTGTTGTGAAAGTCTCTAATTTCCACAATTTTAAAAGGCCGGTTCTATGGGTATCTTCATTCCTCCACCAAATAGTGACCACCCAGTGTGCACAAACTCCTTACCAGAACTACCAGACCCCTTAATTACAGGGGGTCGGTAACAGCCGTGAACTCTCAAGTTGCTGAACCAGGATATGCTGATACCGGACAAGCCAAGGCAATGTATGGCTTCTAATTAAATAGGTACCGTCCACCTCCTAAATCCTCATGCCCATAAACCATCCATTCGCAATCCGACAGTTTACCAGGGATAGGTGGGGAGACAAAAAAAGGCTCTCATGATGCAGTGTATAGAGATAGCTTTTTTTTTAGGACAATACACATTGCACTTACATTGAAATAGCTTGCATGGATCAGTAAGCAATAATTGCAGTTCCCGAGTGCAGAACGCCGCTTTAGCGTTCCAACTGCGTTCCACGAGAAACCGGAAGTAGCGTAATTACGATCCCACGTCCCGATCAGAATTTATTACGCTACTTTCGGTTTTCCCGCGGAACGCAGTTGGAACGCGAAAGCGGCGTTCTGCACTCGGGAACCGCGATTATTGCTTACTGATCCATGCAAGCTACTTCACATAGTTACATAGTTAGTGAGGTTGAAAAAAGACATTGGTCCATTCAGTTCAACCTATGATGTGTGTGTGTGTTTGCTGTTAACCGTACATTGTATACCCCTGTATGTTGTGGTCTTTAAGGTGCCCATCTAATCGTTTTTTTAAACTATCGCTGCTCCCTGCTGATATGACTGTTTGCGGAAGAGAATTCCACATCCTTACTGCTCTGACAGTGAAGAACCCCCTACGTACTTTACGGTTAAACCGCCTTTCCTCTAGTTTTAGTGAGTGGCCACGTGTCTTATTGTATTCTCTGACTAAGTTTTTCCTTATGCCAAGGTCGCCATTACAGCATTTGTACATTGATATCATATCCCCCCTTAACCGGTTGCCGACCGCCGCACGACTATATACTGCGGCGGTCAGCCCCGGCCAGGCAGAGTGACGTATCGGTACGTCACTCGCCTGTCACTGACTTGCGAGCCTATCGCGGGCGGGCGCGCGCCCGCCGAGGCGCGCGCCCGCCGCGGCTCGTTCACAGGCAAGTCAGTGCGTGTGACCGGCGGACTCGATGTCCGCCAGTCACACTGCGATCGCTCCTGTGAAGGGAGAAAGACAGAGCAGCTTGTGTAAACAAGCTGCCTGTCAGTTCTCCCTGTGTAAAAGTAAAGATCTGACCGTTCTACTATGTAGAACGGTTGATCTTTGCTTTTACACCAATAGGAATGTCCCTACACAGTAGAAAGCACGCCCCTAGGACACACTTAACCCCTCCCTGTCCAATAAAGTTAACCCCTTCCCTGCCAGTGTCATTTTTGCAGTAACAGTGCATATGTATAGCACTGATTACTGCAGTAATGTCACTGGTAACCCCAAAAGTGTCAAAAATGTCAGTCAAGGGTCCGATCTGTCCGCCGCAATGTCGCAGTACCGAAAAAAAAAATCGCAGATCGCCACCATTACGCGTTAAAAAAAAAAACACCAAAAATGACAAAAATCTTTCTCTTTGTTAGTAAACGCGATAACTTTTGCGCAAACCAATCAAAATACGCTTTTTGCGATTTTTTTTACCAAACATAGGTAGCATAAAACAAATTGGCCGAAAAATGTTAAAAAATTTTGATTTTTACTTTTTTTTTTGGGGAATTTCATATAAAAAAATGTGAAAAATATTGTTATTTTTGCAAAATTTACGCTCTTTTTTTGTTTATAGCGCGTGATCAAAAAATCGCACAGGTGATCAAATACCACCAAAAGAAAGCTCTGTTTGTGGGAAAAAAAGGACGTCAAATTCGTTTAGGTACAGCGTCGCACGACCGCGCAATTGTCCGTTAAAGTCACGCAGTAAAAAATCGCAAAAAAAACCCTGGTCCTTTAGCAGCCAAATCCTCCGGGGCTTAAGTGGTTAATCGTCTCTTCTCCAGAGAGAATAAGTCCAGTTCTTGTAGTCTTTCCTCATAGACGAGGTCCTCCATTCCCCTAATTATTTTTGTTGCCCTTCTCTGGACTCTTTCCAGTTCCAGCACATCCTTCCTGAGGACCGGTGCCCAGAACTGGACAGCATACTCCAGATGTGACCGGACCAGAGTCTTGTAGAGCGGGAGAATAATCTCTATTTCTGGAGTGAATCCCCTTTTTTATACATCCCAGTATTCTGTTGGCTTTGCTTGCAGCAGCTTGGCATTGCATGCCACTGCCAAGCCTGTTGTCTACCAGTACCCCCAGGTCCTTTTCCATCCTAGACCTACCCAGAGGTTCCCCCCTAGTGAGTCGCTTGCTTTCTGGTACCCAAGTGCATTACTTTACATTTTTTAACATTAAACCTCATCTGCCATGTAGTTGCCCACCCCATTATTTTGTTCAGGTCCGCTTGTAAGGTTTCCACATCCTGCATAGAAGATATTGGCATGCTTAGTTTAGTATCATCCGCAAATACTGAGATTGTACTAGATATCCCCCCCTCTAGATCATTTATGAATTAAACAGGATTGGCCCCAGGACAGAACCCTGGGAGACCCCACTTTCCGCACGCGCCCAATCCGAGTACTCCCCATTAATCACCACCCTTTGCACTCTCCGCTGGAGCCAGTTCTCCATCCAGGTACTCACCTTATGGTCCATACCTACCTTCCTTAGTTTGAACAGTAAGCGTTTGTGGGGAACGGTGTCGAAGCCCTTTGCAAAGTCCAGATACACCACATCCACAGGCTTACCTTTATCTAGGTGGCAGCTCACTTCATCATAGAAGGTTAATAGATTGGTTTGGCAAGAACGATTTTTCATGAATCCATGCTGATTACTACTAATAATACCATTTTCATTACTAAAGTCTTGTATGTGGTCCCTTAACATCCCCTCCAAAATCTTGCAGACTACTGATGTTAGGCTGACCAGCCTATAGTTACCCGGGATATATCTTGGCCCTTTTTTCAATATTGACACCACGTTGGCTTTTTTCCAATCAGATGGCACCATACCCGTCTGTACACTATTCTTAAAGATCAAGAATAATGGTCTGGCAATCACCTGGCTGAGCTCTTTAAGAACCCTCGGGTGCAAGCCATCCGGTCCTGATGTTAAGTTTCTCTAGTTTAGTTCTAAGTCTATCTTCTGTTAGCCATGGCGGTACTTCCTGAGGTGTATTATTTAGTTTGGCCTTACAAGCTGGGTTAGTGTAGCCCCTCCAATTCTTTTGTGAAGACTGAAGAGAAGAAATTATTTAACACTACTGCCTTTTCCCTGTCCTCTGTGGTCAAATCTCCCTTGTCATCTTTTATGGGGCCAATGTGTTCTGGCCTCGCTTTCTTACTGTTTATATACTTAAATAATTTTTTTTTTTTTTTTTTTTTTACTCTCTTCCGCTATATGTCTCTCATGTTCTATTTTAGCCGCCTTGATTTTGTCTTTACATTTCTTATTACACTCTTTGTAATGCTTGAATGCTGCCAATGACCCCTCAGTCTTGTATTTTTTGAAGGCCTTTTCTTTAGCATTAATATGCATTTTTATGTTGGAGTTTAGCCACCCAGGGTTTAGTTTTGCTCTTTTAAATGTATTTCCCTTTGAAATGCTATCACGTACCTGGTGGAGACCAAGCTGTAGAGGGGGCTTCTCTTGCACCTCCTGTCCAACACCCCTGATAGAGATGACAGGCGGTGTAGGACACAGAGTGGCACGAGGGCCGGTATAGCAGGTGATGTCTTGGCAGAAGACTGATGGCTGTGGATCACCGGATGAACACCTGGAACTGGAACTCGGTGATGCTGGATGAGAAGGAGGGAAGTCGGAACACAAGCCAAGGGGTTGTCAACAGCCGGACAGCACGGGTACAGGAGCGTGAGACAGAAGCGGAGTCAGGATACAAGCCGAAGTCGGTACACAGTCTGGCAGCAAGGTACAAAGGCATAAGGCAAAGGCAGGGTCAAACACAGGTTGAGGTCACAGGTAGGCAGGCAGGAATCCAAGGAGAGTCAAAAGGCAAGCCGGGTCGGTATAAAGGGGAAATCCACAAGCAGGTCAGGGCACAGGTAAACAGGAACACAAGCTGAAAGACCACTCAGCAATGTGCTCCTGTCACCGCTTGGTATAAATAGTCCGTTTGGCGCCAATTGCGTACGCACGTTCGCGCATTGGCGCATGCGCATTCACACATTCCTTCCAGTGTGCCTGGGCATGCGCACTGAGCGTCTCTTACAAATGCACTGGTCAATCCCTTTGTTAAGTATGCTCTTGAAACACTGCCATTTTAACTCTGTGTTCTTTGTTCGCAGGGTTCTATCCCATTTGATATATTTTCTAACAGAGAGCGCAGTTTTGGGAAATTGGCTCTTTTGAAATTTAGTCTCCTTATATTACCCTTGTTTTTCCTATTACTGTAATTAATAGTGAAACTAACTGACCTATGGTCACTGTTTCCTAAATTGCCCCGTATTTCTATATACGTGGGCAGGTCTGTATTGTTGGTAATCAGTAGGTCAAGTACAGCATTGTTTCTTGTCGATGCATTCACCATCTGACCCATGAAATTGTCCTGCAAAACATTTAGGAACTGCAGAGCCTTGGCTGAATGCGCGGTTCCTTCTTCCCAGTCTATATCTGGAAAAACCTTAGTTACTTACCGGTGACGGTATTTCTAAGAGCCTTTCAGGACAGCACCTGGAGAGCGCGCAGCTCCACCCAATCCACAGGAAACACTGCAAATAAAAACTCCTCCTCTTCCACCATGCCTCAGTCATAGAGTAGCCTCCGACATGCTGGAAAACAAACTACCACAGGTTAAACATTTACAAATTATATTATAAACAAAACCAAGGGGGGGGTAGCTGCTGCTGTCCTGAAAGGCTCTTAGAAATACCGTCACCGGTAAGTAACTAAGGTTTTCTCAGGTCGCCTTTCAGGACAGCACCTGGAGAGGATAAGCGAGTAACTTACACTTAGGGTGGGACCACTGCCTGCAGAACCTTTCTGCCGAAGGCTTGATCCTGAGCTGACAACAAGTCCAACCTGTAATGTCTAATAAAGGTTGAATAGCTGGACCAGGTAGCTGCCTTGCAGATTTGATCAGGCGAAGCACCTGCCCTTTCAGCCCATGAGGTTGCCACAGACCTTGTAGAATGCGCCAAGATGCCTTCTGGAGGTTCTTCTCCTTGAGCTACATAAGCCTGTTCAATTGCCCATCTGAGCCATTTGCCTAAAGTGCTCTTTGATGCTTTTTCTCCTATACGGGACCCTGAGAAGATGACAAATAATGCATTTGTCTTTCTAAATTTCTTAGTTACCAGGAGGAACTGGAGTAAACATCTCCGCACGTCAAAAGGTATGAAAGGATTCTTCCCGAGTATTACTAGGCGCTGAGGAGAAAGTTGGTAAGACAATTTCTTGTGATTTATGTATGAAAAGATGAAGCAATCTTTGGAAGAAAGGCTGGGTCCGTTCTTAGGACTACTCGATCTGCAAAAATTGTCAAAAAAGGGTCTGAAACTGAGAGGGCCTGGATCTCACTGATCCTCCTGGCCGAGGTAATTGCTATCAAAAAGATAGTCTTCAAAGCTAAATTCTTCAGAGAAGCCTCTTTTAAAGGTTCAAAAGGAAACTTAGTCAGACCTTGTAACACAATGGTCAAATCCCATTTGGGAAATACTTTAAGGGCTATTGGCCTATTGCGGGCTAATGCCTTGAAAAATCTAATTATTAGAGTCTCTTGGGACAAAGTCTTTTCGAAAAAAACTGAAAGTGCCGCAACTTGCGTCTTTAGAGTGCTTGCTGCTAGACCTTTCTCCATTCCCTCATGGAGGAACTCAAGCACTGAAATTAAATTTTTTAATTCAAAATTTTTGCTGGAACACCAAAAGTTGTATTTTCTCCAGACTTTCAAGTAAATATCCCTAGTCACCTTCTTCCTGCTGGAGAGAAGGGTGGAGATAACTTTTTCTGACAGGCCTCTGGCTCTCAAGATGTCTTCTTCAGTAACCACGCTGTCAGTTGTAAGCGGTCCAGTTCGGGATACACTAGGTTCCCCTGTGTCAAAAGATCTCTCCTGTACGGAAGTTTCCAGGGAGGTTCTGAGGCAAGATTCAGCAGGAGGGCGAACCAAGGTCTCTTTGGCCAGTGAGGTGTAATCAGAATCAAGTTGGTCTTTTCTTCCCTGAACTTTTTGAGAACCAACGGAATCAGTTGGAATGGAGGGAACGCGTAAGACAAATGGAAGTCCCATGGATGAGCTAGAGCATCCAAGCCCCAGTCCTGATCTTCCCTGTGTAGGGAAAAGAATCTTTGGACTTTGGTGTTCTGTTGACAAGCGAACAAATCTATTTGGGGAAGACCCCAAACTTCCACGATCTGTGTGAATACTTCTCGATTCAGACTCCATTCCGATTCCAACACCTTTTTCCTGCTCAGCAGATCTGCTAGAAGGTTTTGTGACCCCTTCAGATGCACCGCTGTCAGAGAGGCTAGATTTTTCTCCGCCCAGGAGAGTAGCTGTATTGCCAGGTCTGATAGCTGTCTGCTTCTTGTGCCTCCTTGCTTTGACACATAGGCCACTGCTGTCATGTTGTCCGACAGAACTTGCACATGATGGCCCCTGACTGTCTGTTGAAAGGACCAAAGACCCAGAAGGATGGCTTTCAACTCCCGCCAGTTGGATGATTTCCTGGACTCTGCTTTGGACCATGTTCCTTGCATCGTCCGACCTTCCAAGTGGGCTCCCCAACCCCACGAACTGGCATCCGTTGTCAGACGTTTGCTCGTCTGGAAAGTCCATTGCAGACCTTCTTCCAGATTTCTGGAATTCCTCCACCACCACAGAGATCTCTTTGCTTTCGTGGAGATTCTGATGGATTTCTCCAGATATTCCAGATATGACCAACTCTGCAGAATGTCTCTCTGGAGAAGACGGGAATGCGGTCTTGCCCACTGTACTGCAGGGATAGCGGCTGTGAGCAAGCCCAGAGCTGCCATGGCCGACCTGACAGTAACCTGATGATTGGTTTGCAATCGAGCCACTGCGTTCTGAGTCTTCTCGATCTTTTCTTGAGGTAGAAACACCTTCTGGAGGACCGAATCTATTCTGTATCCCAGAAATTTTATCTGTTGAGAAGGAGTCAAGCTGGACTTCTCCAAATTCATGAGCCACCCCAGACTCTCTAGGTGGTCCTGAGTCTTCTGAAGGTGTACCAACGCCTGGCTCTTGGACTCTGCAAAAATTAGCAGATTGTCCAGGTAAGGGACAATTGAAATACCCCTCAGCCTTAACGGCTCTAGGGCATCCGCCATTACCTTGGTAAACACCCTTGGAGAAGATGAGAGGCCAAAGGGGAGGGCCCTGAACTGTAGATGCCAGACCGATTCCCCCAGATTGACCGCCAGCCTTAGGAATTTCTGGCACTCCTGATTTATTGGGATGTGCAGGTAAGCGTCCCTCAGATCCAAGGATGCCATGAAACAGTTTGGGGAAAACAGTTTGGTCACTGAATAGATGGTGTCCATCCTGAAGTGCTTGTACAGAATTGATCTGTTCAGGATCTTTAAATTTAGGATCATTCGGTACTTTCCTGAGGGTTTTTTCACTAGACAGATCTGAGAATAAAACCCACGGCCTTGTTGCCCCTCGGGTACTTGGATAATCACTTCCTGTTGAATCAGCTCTTGTAAAAGAGACATCATTGAGGAAGCCTCTTCCGGATCCCTTGGAAGGGGAGTAACATGGAATCTGCTTGGAGGTGTCTCCGAAAATTCCAGCTTGTATCCTTGAGCCACTATATTCTTTACAAAGGGGCTTGCGGATACCTCTTCCCAATCGTGGGAGGAACCATAACAGCCTTCCTCCCACTGGAAGACTGTTGTCACTTGCTTTTATTGGCCTGGTCAGGTGGTCTGAAGAGGACTCCACCTTTCCCTTTGCCTTTTTGGGAGGTCCATCTTGATCTCTGATCTTGTTCTCGACCTCTGTTGGTTTGTTGAACAGAACGAAATCTCTTTTTAGGAGGCGATTTCTTTTTTGACGGAAAGGCCTTCTTATCCGCCGTTCTGTCAAGAATTGCTTCCAATTCTGGCCAGAAAAGCAAGTCACCGGCAAAAGGTAAACCACAGAGTTTCACCTTAGAAGCTGAATCACCTGTCCAGGTTTATAACCAGACCGCCCTCCTGGCAGAGTTGAAGAGGGCTGCTGACCTGGCGGACATTTTGATAGACTCAGCAGAAGCATCGGCCATATATTTTACTGCCTTTAGGAGCAGCGGAAATTAATCCAGGAGATCTTTGCTTGCTGTTTCAGCCTCCACATGCCCTTTAAGTTGTTCGAGCCAGCACTCAAGATTTCTGGCTACCACCGTGGAGGCCATGGCCGGCTTAAGGCTGGACGTAGAGGAGTCCCAAGCCTTTTTAAGGAGAGAATCTGCCCTTTTATCCATGGTGTCTTTCAGAACACCCATGTCTTCAAACGCCAAATCCGTGCGGCGAGACACCTGAGAAAAAGAAGCATCCACTCTGGGCTTCTTGTTCCATAGATGCGCCGTATCCTCTTCAAACGGAAATCTCCTTCTTAGGGATTTAGAGAAAAAAGGGGCCCTCTCTGGGTCCTTCCACTCTTTTTCAATAGATTCTGTAAGGACCTTATGAACAGGAAAAACCCTGCGCTTTGTCTGTTCAAGGCCCTGGTACATTCTGTCATGAAGTGAAACTTGTACCTTTTCTTCTGCGATTTCAAACGTGGTGTAAATCGCTTTCAGCAAATCATCAACCTCTTCCAAAGATAATTTGTATCTGGAAGAACTAGCCACCTCTTCCTTCTCTTCCTCCTCTGAATCCCTGATGGAACAGAGAGCACTCTCCCCCTCATCTTCTGAATCACTAGACGGCTGGGAAGATGTTCCACCCGTTTGTTGAGAGTCTGAAAGAACTTGTGGCGTCCTGGATAACAGAACGAACTGAGGACAGGGTGTCTGTGAGTTCTTTGAATGAGGACATGAATTCATTATTCTGCTGACTAGACTCTTCCTTCACAAGGTCAGCAATACATGATTTACAAAGTGGCTTCACCCAGGAATCTCTGAGTGGATTCTTGCATGAAGGGCATTTCCTTGATGCTGGGGCTCTTGTCTTCACTGTGGCTTTAACCTACTAAAGAAAAAGCCACCATGAATGCCCAATAACCACCAATAAAAGAAAACCACCACCTAGTGATTTCTTGCAAGGGAGAAAATCGTGACCCACACCAAAAAAGGATCAGAAGAAAGAGAGACTCCCATATGCATATGTATCCTGTTAGACTGGGAACAGTTACTCAGTCTACAGGGCAGGCTCCAAAGGAGGAAGGAAGAAAACCCCAAAATAAAAGCTCACACAGTAAAGAAAAAAGAGGCACCACTGCACCTCTCCTACCTGAGCTTGGCCGGCGCTAGCGGTGCCTGCTTCCACCGTCGCTGCGGACTTTTCCTCCATGTTGTTGAAAAGCGCAGCTTGCTGGCAGATCTCTCCATTTAAATACCGCTTCCCGCGTCCTCCTCTGTGGACCGGAAGCGCCAAACTCGTGACCTGCCTCTGACCCCTGCGTGTATTGCGGTTGAAGTCCCGTCCACCGGAAGTGACGCCGCGCGCCCCCGGGATCAGAGTCCGAAAGTGCGGGAGATTCAAATGCCAAACGCGGCTCCCCGCCCGCCAACCGGCCGAAGCGCGGACCTCTGACACCCGGACCTGGATCCTCCGATGGGACTCAGCTCCCCTGAGCGAGCGAGGTAAGAGGCTCCGGAGCGTACCCCCTTTGAAACTCCAGGGAGGGGAGCTGGGATGGTTTCAAATGCATCAAAGCAAAAAATGGGCAATTACTCCTATTCTCCCCCTGGAGAGAGCGCAGCCCTTCCACACGGCTCCTGCAATGCTTCCACCATGGCGGAGGAAACACAAATGACTGAGGCATGGTGGAAGAAGAGGAGTTTTTATTTGCAGTGTTTCCTGTGGATTGGGTGGAGCTGCGCTCTCTCCAGGTGCTGTCCTGAAAGGCGACCTGAGAAATTAAAGTCCCCCATTATAATGACATTTCCCATCCTTGCTGCCAATCCTATCTGTAAAAGGAGGTCCGCCTCCCCCTCCTCCATCAGGTTGGGGGGCCTATAGCATACGCCCAGCCCAATATTACCTTCCCCACAGTGCCTTCCCTTTGAAGTTCTACCCATAGGGTTTCTGCCTCGTCCAAAGCTCCATTATTAATATCATCCCTCATATTTACCTGTACACTGTTCTTAATATACAGACATACCCCTCCCCCTTTTTTACCCTCTCTATCTATGCGATAAAGGGAATGGTCGCCATCCAGTCAGGAGAGCTGTCAAATCAAGACTCAGTTATTCCCACAAAATCTAAGTCCTTCTCAAACATCAGCAGCTCCAGCTCTCCCATCTTGTTGGCCAGGCTTCTGGCATTGGTATACAAACCTCGTATGTTTGGCCGTTTACATATATCCTCATTTGATGTTTTTAGGCTGCTCTTGTGATTTTTCCCCATACCCACCCTGGGTTTAGGAGCTCCAAACACCCTACCGCTAATGTCCCTATTTCTGCCCTCTGAATCTTGCTTTCCACTGGCTAATTCTACATCTGTACCCTCCCCCCCCCCCCCCCCCCATCACCTAGTTTAAAAGCCCCTCTAAGTTTTCGGCCATCTTCTCACCCAGTACGGCTGCACCCTTCCCATTTAGGTGCAATCCGTCCCTATCATAGAGCCGGTGGCCGACTGAGAAGTCGGCCCAGTTCTCCAGGAACCCAAAACCCTCCTTACTACACCAGCTCCTCAGCCACTTGTTAACCTCCCTAATCTCCCGCTGCCTCTCTGGTGTGGCTCAAGGTACAGGTAGTATTTCTGAAAATACTACCTTAGAGGTCCTACTCCTCAACTTAGCGCCTAAGTCCCTGAAATCGTTTAGGACTCTCCAGCTTCCTCTGCCTATGTTATTGGTACCCACGCGTACCATGACAGCTGGGTCTTCCCCAGCCCCACCCAATAATCTGTCCACCCGATCCGCGATGTGCCGAACCCGAGCGCCCGGTAAACAACAGACTGTTTGGCGCTCATGGTCTTTGTGACAGATTGCACTATCTGTCCTTCTAATGATTGAGTCCCCTACCACCAGCACCTGTCTTTGCTTTCCCTTTCTCCCAGCCTCACTGGAGGAGTTCTTCCCCTGGCAGCTAGGGGAGTCGCTCTGCTCCAGCAATGCTGGTCCCTGACTGGTTTCCCCAACATCATGCAACTGGGTGTATCTATTGGGGTGCTCCAGCCCAGGACCGGCCTCCTTGCCTTGTCCCCTTCTACCCCTCCTGTCACCCCTCTACTCTGCTCTGATGCCTGCACCTCCATTACTCCGCCCACCTCTGTGCAGGCCCCTGCCTGCGCCTGATGGGTACAATCCTGGCTCTCCTTCGGTATGGACATTCGGCTCAGTGTTGCCAGCTGCTTCCCTAGATTCAGGACCTGAGCTTCCAGGGAAGCAACGTGCTTACATTTTGCGCATTTGTATTTGCCCTTGATCGCATGATCGAGGAACGCATACATATCACAAGATGTACACCAAGTCGCATCTCCACACCCGCCGGGCATTGTACCTGCTAATCTATTCTAATGGGGATTCAGTAATTTAAGTCTATCCTGTGTGGCTGTTTCCTGGCTTCCTAACTCTACCTTCTCACCCTCTGGCACTCCGCTACACTCACTTGACACTCACAGTCGCACCACACTCACAGTCACACCACACACACAGTCGCACAGCCCGGTCAGTCGCACAACAGTCACAGTCGCACAGCCCGGTCAGTCGCCCAGAGCAGTCAGTCGCCCAGAGCACTCGGTGGCCCAGAGCAGTCAGTCGCCCAGAGCAGTCGGACGCCCAGAGCAGTCGGTCGCCCAGAGCAGTCGGACGCCCAGAGCAGTCGGACGCCCAGAGCAGTCGGACGCCCAGAGCAGTCGGACGCCCAGAGCAGTCGGACGCCCAGAGCAGTCGGACGCCCAGAGCAGTCGGACGCCCAGAGCAGTCGGACGCCCAGAGCAGTCGGACGCAGTCGCAGAGCACAGTTCAATTCAAGTGCAATGTGCATTGTCCTAATAAACGCTATCTCTATATACTGCACCACGAGTTTCTTTTGTCTCCCCACCTACAGTGCCTTGCGAAAGTATTCGGCCTCCTTGAACTTTGACACATTGCCACATTTCAGACTTCAAACAAAGATATAAAACTATTTCTTGTGAAGAACAAACAACAAGCGGGACACAATCATGAAGTGGAATGAAATTTATTGGATATTTCAAACTTTTTTAACAAATAAACTGAAAAATTGGGCGTGTAAAATTATTCAGCCCCCTTAAGTTAATACTTTGTAGCGCCACCTTTTGCTGCGATTACAGCTGTAAGTCGCTTGGGGTATGTCTCTATCAGTTTTGCACATCGAGAGACTGAAAGTTTTGCCAATTCCTCCTTGCTAAACAGCTCGAGCTCAGTGAGGTTGGATGGAGAGCGTTTGTGAACAGCAGTTTTTAGTTCTTTCCACAGATTCTCGAGTGGATTCAGGTCTGGACTTTGACTTGGCCATTCTAACAACTGGATATGTTTATTTTTGAACCATTCCATTGTAGATTTTGCTTTATGTTTTGGATCATTGTCTTGTTGGAATACAAATCTCCGTCCCAGTCTCAGGTCTTTTGCAGACTCCATCAGGTTTTCTTCCAGAATGGTCCTGTATTTGGCTCCATCCATCTCCCCATCAATTTTAACAATCTTCCCTCTCCCTGCTGAAGAAAAGCAGGCCCAAACTATGATGCTGCCACCACCATGTTTGACAGTGGGGTTGGTGTGTTTAGGGTGATGAGCTGTGTTGCTTTTACGCCAAACAACGTTTTGCATTGTTGCCAAAAAGTTCGATTTTGGTTTCATCTGACCAGAGCACCTTCTTCCACATGTTTGGTGTGTCTCCCAGGTGGCTTGTGGCAAACTTTAAACGACACTTTTTATGGATATCTTTAAGAAATGGCTTTCTTCTTGCCACTCTTCCATAAAGGCCAGATTTGTGCAGTATACAACTGATTGTTGTCCTATGGACAGAGTCTTCCACCTCAGCTGTAGATCACTGCAGTTCATCCAGAATGATCATGGGCCTCTTGGCTGCATCTCTGACCAGTCTTCTCCTTGTATGAGCTGAAAGTTTAGAGGGACAGCCAGGTCTTCGTAAATGTGCAGTGGTCTGATACTCCTTCCATTTCAATATTATCGCTTGCACAGTGCTCCTTGGGATGTTTAAAGCTTGGGAAATCTATTTGTATCCAAATCCAGCTTTAAACTTCTCCACAACAGTATCTCAGACCTGCCTGGTGTGTTCCTTGTTCTTCATGATGCTCTCTGCGCTTTAAACGGACCTCTGAGACTATCACAGTGCAGGTGCATTTATACGGAGACTTGATTACACACAGGTGGATTCTATTTATCATCATTAGTCATTTAGGTCAACATTGGATCATTCAGAGATCCTCAATGAACTTCTGGAGAGAGTTTGCTGCACTGAAAGTAAAGGGGCTGAATAATTTTGCACGCTCAATTTTTCAGTTTTTTATTTGTTAACAAAGTTTGAAATACTGTATCCAATAAATTTTGTTCCACTTCATGATTGTGTCCCACTTGTTGTTGATTCTTCACAAAAAATTACAGTTTTATATCTTTATGTTTGAAGCCTGAAATGTGGCAAAAGGTCGCAAAGTTCAAGGGGGCCGAATACTTTTGCAAAGCACTGTATCCCTGGTAAACTGTCGGATTGCGAGTGGATGGTTTATTGGCATGAGGATTTAGGAGGTGGACAGTGTCTGTTTAATCAGAAGACACATCTGGAGTATGCTGTCCAGTTCTGAGCACCGGTCCTCAGGAAGGATGTGCTGGAACTGGAGAAAGTCCAAAGAAGGGCAACAAAAATAATTAGGGGAATGGAGGACATCAGCTATGAGGAAAGACTACAAGCAATG
This sequence comes from Pelophylax lessonae, assembly GCF_965119305.1. Taxonomy (NCBI): domain Eukaryota; kingdom Metazoa; phylum Chordata; class Amphibia; order Anura; family Ranidae; genus Pelophylax; species Pelophylax lessonae. The sequence continues at coordinate 273,302,435 of NC_138769.1, read as the reverse complement.
AACCTATTCTCTCTGGAGAAGAGACGATTGAGGGGGATATGATATCAATCTACAAATACTGTACTGGCAACCCTAGCATATGGAAAAACCTATTCAGAGAAAGGGAATACAATAAGACACGTGGCCACTCACTAAAACTAGAGGAAAGGCGGTTTAACCTTAAAATACGTAGGGGGTTCTTCACTGTAAGAGCAGTAAGGATGTGGAATTCTCTTCCACAAGCAGTCGTATCAGCAGGGAGCATTGATAGTTAAAAAAAAACTATTATATGGGCACCTTAAAGACCATAACATAGAGGGGTATACAATGTACGGTAAACAGCAAACACACACACACATCATAGGTTGAACTGGATGGACGGATGTCTTTTTTCAACCTCACTATGTACCTATGTAACATACATTGCCTTGGCTTGTCCGATATCAGCATATCCTGAGTCAGCAACTTGAGAGTTCACAGCTGTTACTGACCCCCTGTAATTAAGGGGTCTGGTAGTTCTGGTAAGGAGTTTGTGCACACTGGGTGGTCACTATTTGGTGGAGGAATGAAGATACCCATAGAACCGGCCTTTTAAAATTGTGGAAATTAGAGACTTTCACAACACTTTCAAACAAGTTCACCTTGTTTATATATATATATATATATATATATATATTTTTTTATATTCACATTTATATTGAGTGGACTATAATTTTTTGCACTAAAGGTGTGGTTCAACAATTATTTGCATAAGAACTGGGGTCCCCCACCAAGGCTGGGGGGAATTTGCTGTCCTGAGATTCCATTGCAGAAAACACAATTTTTAAGCTACTGGCCCTTTAAGAGCGCTGCGGACCCCGCAGCCCCCCGCTAAAAAGACTGTGTACACAGACACCCCACAGGGACAAAACTGAGCCAGAAAGCATTAAACAGAGGAAATATGGAAAGGACAGTCTGCAGAGCCCCACAGAGTGTTACCACACCGATCGCTGCTCCAGAGGAAAAGGAAGTGAGGTCGCCAGAGGCTGAACTATATGCTGCAGGCTAAGGGAAAATGGCTGCCCATAGGAAGTAATGGGAGGCTTCGGCAAGATGGCCGCCGACATGTGCACCGAACGATCGTTCGCCAAACACAAGATGGCGCCGGATGGCGCCAAAAACACTACATAGAAGCTGTGCAAAAAGCCCACAGTGAAGCCAGACATGCTGCCCACACCTAAAATGGCGGATCGCACAGTTTTCACCCCGCAGCGGCCGCCGCACACACACAGTCTGCACCTCCAAACACACGAAGTGACACAGGAGAGGGGCCCCCAAAACACACACAGCACAAGCAGTGAAATTAAAGACCCCCGCAGGGATCGCATCAGGGAGCCCCACAAACGCACAGACATGAGGGGACACACAGCACACAGGACTGCCATAATCAAAAAATAGGGGAAGGGGGAGTGGGAAGTACCAATAGAATTCCCTATATTCCTTAAGTCAGAGGATATAGTAGGATGTGACATAAATTGTAAGTAATACCAATATTACCAAACGGCGTATTGCCGGTGAGTCAAGCAACTATGTGGCATGTGGAAAAAATTGGAAAGGAAGGAGTTGCATTTATGGCTCAAACTCTGGCAGTTGGTTAGTAAAAAACTACTTTATTGGAGAAAACCAAGATAAAATCATACACGACACAGATAAACTTGCAAAAGGAGGTAAAGTGACATAGATAAAAACACATGCATGTATGTGAGAGGTCCGCCTTGGTGGCAACAAAGTACCTCACTCAGGCTCCACCCACCTACCAGAATGCCCCAAATGATGGAAGGTAGATATTACCCGTAGTACCGCTAAATAGCAGCCCTGTGCTTAGTATAGTTCATTGGTTAATATCACATGTAAAACCAGCCTTTGGATCTCCATATATAGTGATATTGTCACGTGCCTAATCAAGTATAGGGCAGAATAGCGGTAATGGGGCCAAGGGGAGGTTCAATGAAGTTGTTATCCGTCCATGTAGTTGATACAATTGGCTATGTTCTTTTGCCGTATCATCAACTCTCTACATCAAATATCATAGTGCATTCCGGATTAGGTATTCAGGAAAAAGTATATATAGCAGCAAATAATATCAAGGAGTTTGTTCCTTTTTCATGTGGTGAATTAATTCATAGCATATTGTAGTAACATTTGATTTTCATTTTTATGTCTATGCACTCAGACGTTAAACTCGGTGTTCTTTCAAGTAATAAAGACAGTTCATTAGGAGGAATTATTCCAACAAAATTGATCAGTGTGGACCCTCCACAGATGGATTGTTCATAGGAGATTCACCAGAGTAAAGGTGCATCAATTGGCAGATAGTTCATAAGACAGACTGACAACATGAAAGCAGCAGCACATGAAGCACATATAGTTAGCTGATTGCTATTCAAACTCTGTGTTGCCTTACTGCTCTCTTGGTTTTAGAAATTGTCAGTGAGGTATTATTCCACTCGCATATAGAGAATATGTGGACCCTCATTTAAGATTTTTGCCACGGAGAGGAGGCTGCACATATGTTTGGTAGTTTTATCAAAAGCAATCTAAGGTAGCAGACAAATTTTTGCAAGCAGTTGACAGGACTGGTTATGTGGATATATATATATCCTAAACTCACGTGTCTGGATAGGATAGGATGTATATGTGCCGAATCCCTCCAGATGTCTCTGTCTATTGATGCACGGTTGTCCGATAGTCCTTGATATAATTGCGCTTGGTTTTAAAGTAGATGTCTTAGCCAGGTGAACGGAAGATGGCCGATCAACTTCCCATGGTTTGGAGAGAGCATGCGATATTTGTTTGCTGCATGGTTAAACAGGTTTGTCTCCCACGCTCGTAAATAGTAGCGGTGTGCCTTCCGGGTAAGGTTGGTGGAGCTGTCGTCGTGAGGTCTATGGTGCGTCTGACGTCAACGCGTTTCGCGTGACGCAGCACGCTTCTTCAGGACGTCCTGAAGAAGCGTGCTGCGTCACGCGAAACGCGTTGACGTCAGACGCACCATAGACCTCACGACGACAGCTCCACCCACCTTACCCGGAAGGCACACCGCTACTATTTACGAGCGTGGGAGACAAACCTGTTTAACCATGCAGCAAACAAATATCGCATGCTCTCTCCAAACCATGGGAAGTTGATCGGCCATCTTCCGTTCACCTGGCTAAGACATCTACTTTAAAACCAAGCGCAATTATATCAAGGACTATCGGACAACCGTGCATCAATAGACAGAGACATCTGGAGGGATTCGGCACATATACATCCTATCCTATCCAGACACGTGAGTTTAGGATATATATATATCCACATAACCAGTCCTGTCAACTGCTTGCAAAAATTTGTCTGCTACCTTAGATTGCTTTTGATAAAACTACCAAACATATGTGCAGCCTCCTCTCCGTGGCAAAAATCTTAAATGAGGGTCCACGTATTCTCTATATGCGAGTGGAATAATACCTCACTGACAATTTCTAAAACCAGGAGAGCAGTAAGGCAACACAGAGTTTGAATAGCAATCAGCTAACTATATGTGCTTCATGTGCTGCTGCTTTCATGTTGTCAGTCTGTCTTATGAACTATCTGCCAATTGATGCACCTTTACTCTGGTGAATCTCCTATGAACAATCCATCTGTGGAGGGTCCACACTGATCAATTTTGTTGGAATAATTCCTCCTAATGAACTGTCTTTATTACTTGAAAGAACACCGAGTTTAACGTCTGAGTGCATAGACATAGAAATGAAAATCAAATGTTACTACAATATGCTATGAATTAATTCACCACATGAAAAAGGAACAAACTCCTTGATATTATTTGCTGCTATATATACTTTTTCCTGAATACCTAATCCGGAATGCACTATGATATTTGATGTAGCGAGTTGATGATACGGCAAAAGAACATAGCCAATTGTATCAACTACATGGACGGATAACAACTTCATTGAACCTCCCATTGCCTCCCCTTGGCCCCATTACCGCTATTCTGCCCTATACTTGATTAGGCACGTGACAATATCACTATATATGGAGATCCAAAGGCTGGTTTTACATGTGATATTAACCAATAAACTATACTAAGCACAGGGCTGCTATTTAGCGGTACTACGGGTAATATCTACCTTCCATCATTTGGGGCATTCTGGTAGGTGGGTGGAGCCTGAGTGAGGTACTTTGTTGCCACCAAGGCGGACCTCTCACATACATGCATGTGTTTTTATCTATGTCACTTTACCTCCTTTTGCAAGTTTATCTGTGTCGTGTATGATTTTATCTTGGTTTTCTCCAATAAAGTCGTTTTTTACTAACCAACTGCCAGAGTTTGAGCCATAAATGCAACTCCTTCCTTTCCAATTTTTTCCACACAGGACTGCCACCCCAGACAGAGGCCCCACACAGATAGTTCTTACCTGTACCGGATGGCGTGGGGTGCCTCTCAGTAAACGGAAAGCCGCTGCCCTCAGATAGCAGGGAATGCCGTCAGCCAAAAACGCAGGACACTGCAGCATGTGAATAAACCGCAGATGTGTCCAGTGAGGTAGCCACCTCACAGGCTGCATCCCTGCGAACAGGGATGGGTCGTTCATAATGCCAGGGCGAACACATAGCTGAACGCTTGATGGCGGGCTGGGGATCCATCTGACCCTCTGCCCTGGAGAGCCAGGGCGACCAGTCCGATTCCCAGCTCCGCAAAATCCATCTTCATCCGAAGATCCGACTAAACTAAAGCTGACAAAATAAACAGCTAGTAAAGCAAAGAAAAAAGTGACATTCTTGCAAATAAAATCATAAGAAAAAAAGATTAGAAGGCTGAGACTGCAGCCCCAGCACAGGGAAGGCTATCTACTCCTAACGCTAGGCAGAAGACAAACTGAGTTAGGATGGCTTACTGCAGGGGGGTATTGACCAGTGGGACAGCCCCCATGGGTGTGTCTATGTTAAATGCTTTTGTTTTTAACAAGTCTTATGCCTAGCTACTCCTGTGCAGAGGAAGCCAATACCCATTGGTGAAGGCTGTAAGAGTGGGCGGCGACTGTCGGAGGACGTAAGAGAAACAAACATTTTTCTTGTGATATGTTTTTTATGCAAGCACATGTAATGCGCTGTATATAGGATTTTTGAATGCTTGTTATGTCTATGTAACTGTTCTTGAAATTTCCTTAATAAAAATATACTAAACAAAAAAACCTATACATGCCTCCACCATTTACCAAAGCATTATTTGAACGCATGAGAGCAGTGATAGAAATAGTTGAGGGACCTCTCCTGATAGCTGGCGATTTTAATATGGTCCTGAATAACTCCCTGGATCGACTCGGGGGGTCTATTGTACATTCCACTCCTCTCTCCTACTATCTAGATAAATTTGATTTGATGGATGCTTGGAGATGGAAACATGCGGATTTAAGGGGTATACTCATGCCAGCTGTCTCCGATCAGATTTCTCCCTAGAGCCGTATCGGGCAATTCATCCTTATTGATTGATTTCATCTTCAATATACCCACCTCTTACAAAATCTGAAGACTTAGTCACCTTTGGTTGGCAGATTAGGCAGTGGTGGACCAAAAAGAGTGGTTGATATGAATGCGTACTGGGCTGTCAATCACCAAAGCACTGCCTTACCCATGGTCTGGGATGCATTTAAGGCCACTATGAGGGGCACGTTTACCACTGCTATGAGGGCGGCCAGATGAGTCACACAGTCTAAATTGCTGGATGCTGAAAAAGATAATTATGATGCAGAGTCTCGCTATTCTGGCTCTCCCACCTCTGAAAGCCTCTCCTTATGGAGACCAAAAGCCAGGGACTTGGATTTACTGGAACATACTCAAAAGAAATTGCTGTACCAAAACCAATGGATTTTTGAGTTGGGAGATAAGAATAGTTGTCTGCTAGCATATCCATCGAGGCCTGTTTTCCAGCCATGTAACATCCCTAGAATTATAAACTCTGCAGGGGTAATAGTGGAACAAACCAATGAAATTGTAGAGTCATTTGTTTCCTTCTATTCTGCTTTATATACCTCTAAGGCACATTATACAATTGTGGAACTGGATGACTGTCTCTGGGACATCCAGCTTTCCAAAATGTCAGCAGAGCAAACTTAATTAATGGAGGAGGAAATCAGTACTGGCATAAAATAATTTGCTCATAATAAAACGCTGGGCTTGGATGGCTTTCCTATAGAATGGTACTTACAGTACAAAGAGATTTTGATCCCTTACTTTCTGCAAGTTTACAATTGCCCTTTAAAGGAGGGTTGTTAGCTACCCTCCATGTCTGAGGCTTTAATTGTACTTATACCAAAACCTCATAAAGATCATCTATATTGTGAGTCATATCATCCTATCTCTCTGATCAACTCTGACATCAAGATCTTAGCTAAAGTTTTTGCCCGCAGATTAAATACAGTTATTACTGCGATTATAAAGTCGGACCAAACTGGCTTTATCCCAGGTCGCTCTACTTCTATCAATTTGTGGAGGTTGTTCACCAATATCGAGACCAAACGTGATAACATGGGTTCCAGTAGATTATCTCTGGATACACAAATCATTCAACTCAGTGGAATGGCCATACTTGCATGAAGTATTGGCAAAGTTTGGGTTTGTCGATAACTTCCTCAGATGAATTCAATTATTGTATTACAGACCTAAAGCCCATTTAAGAGTAAATACATATGTATCAGACCCTTTCCCTATTGCGAGAGGTACTAGACAGGGCTGCCCCCTGTCACCGTTGTTTTTCGTCATAGCAATAGAACCATTGCCTTAATTGATTAGGGGGATTCCTGGTATTAAGGGCCTAATGATTAATGGGCTTGAGGAGAAGGTGTCTGTCCCTATATGCAGATGATATGTTGATATATCTAGCAGACTCAAATTCTTCCATAAACACGTTATTGGAGGCCATCAGCCACTTCTCGGGTTCAGGGTGAACTGGGAGAAATCCCTCCTGTTTCCAGTGGATTCTGATTGTCCCATAACTCTTCCATCCTTGTTCCCATTAAAAATCATAGATAGCTTCCGCTATCTAGGGGTAATAGTACAACAAATATCACTATATATCAGAAATCTAGATCCTCTCCTTAACCATTTAAAAAACAATCTGAAATTGTGGGCTAACCTCCAGCTCAACATACTGGGTAGAATCAATATTTTTAAAATTATCTTTTTGCCACGTTTTCTTTATGTCCTCAGTAACTCTCCAGTGTATATTCCTAAACATAGATTTGGTGAGATTGATTCTATCCTTACATCTTTTATATGGCGGGGTAAGTCAGTTAGAATTGCCAAGGATACACTCCAGCTACCGGTTCAGGAAAGCGGCCTAGCAGCCCCTAATCTCCATAAATAATACATTGCTTCCCAGTTGGCTCATGCTCATTGGTGGTTTTACCTGAAACATAATAATTGCAGCTGTTGTTTTGGAGGCAGCGATTCTGACATCATACGAATTATTACATCTCATTCATCGTCAATCCACTCTGGGTAGAGACAGTATAAGCATCTTATCTATGACATTGCAGATTTTTAAAGCATCAAAATTGCTGCGGTCAACTACTACTCCCTTCCACTCTCCTAATGCCCCCTTATGGCATAACCCGCAGTTACGAGGATTTTTCAGGCGAACAGATGGGGCATATTGGTCCAGGCAGGGAGTAAAGCCAATATTCCATTTATTTAATGCAGAGACGTTTCGCTCATTCATGGAGTTCGGGACTGAATATGGCCTCCCCCAAACTGCATACTTTAGAGATCTTCAACTGCGGCATACAGCTGCTACTCAATTTGGCTTGCGTAATATTTCCATATAGCCCTCTCCTTTAGAGCGTCTTTTATTAGACCCAAATCATTCTAAACTCTTATCCACATACCATTCCTCACTACTACACTCCAAAACTGACAGACTCAATCTCACTGAATTCAAATGGCGTACAGATATACCAGAGCTTATGAAGGAGTATGGTAAGAAGTGCTTCCATTGCAGGTATCTACTGTTATTTCCTCCAGGGACAAGGTTATTCAAACGAAATTTTTAGATAGAGCATATCACACTCCCTATCTGTTGTTTAAGCTAAATAGACTGTCATGGGCATCGTGCTCTTGTTTCATAGCTGATGGCACTTTTTATCATATGGTGTGGGAATGCCCATTTGTCAGGATGTTCTGGTCGGAGGTGACTGCATTTATTAGCTCCATTTCCCTCACACATAACATATGCAATCCCTTGAGATGCCTGTTAGGGTATATTGATGATTAATCCTTATCTAAAAACGTTCAGCTTTTTTTGAGCCTGGTGTTATATTATGCCAAGAAATCCATACTTAGGCAGTGGAAATCCTCCACTCCTCCTACTGTAGCCTTTTGGCTGACATTGGTCAATCAGGCACTTCCACCATACAAATTGACGTATCAAGCAAGAGGCTGCCCCCGTAAATTCCATAAGGTTTGGGATACTTGGGTGAACTCTGATCGCACTATATCTCCTAATACATAGACGGAGACGAGATACTATGTATAAAAGCGTGAAATTAATTTGGCCATAATACTACCTTAATGGTATATAACCTGTTCACACTTAAATGACCCTTGCTGTTATATGTGAATACTATGATGAATCCCTTATTTTCACTATGTATTATAGGCCCTGACTAGACTATTCGTTAATCTTTTTCTATGTAATATTTTTGATGATAGGTTTTGTACTTCTTTGTATGTGTTCGAAAAGATAACCTTTAAAAAAAAAAAAAAAGAAAACAAAAAATCATAAAATAACAAAATTTCCCTATTAAAGGATAAAATCGAAGTCCCAGCAGGGAGCTAGATCCTATTCCTAAACTAGGCAGAAACAAAACTGCAGGCTGAGTGTGTGGGGTTATGCCTGCAGGAAGAGCCCCATAGGTGTGGTAAAACATTTTTCCTGCCTAGTGCCTATTTCTGATAGGAGGAGCATATCCCAATGGTCTAAAAAAGGTGGAGCTGTGTCTGTCAATGAACGATAGAGAAATTTTATGTTTTCTCTTAGTAGAAAATTTCTTTTTTTTTTTTTTTTAAATTCTGTCCTTTTTAGTTTAGAGCTTAAAAAATACCACCAAAAGAAAGCTCTATTTGTGGGGGAAAGGGGTGTAAATTTTGTTTCTGTACAGTGTTACATGACCGTGCAATTACCAGTTAAAGCAGTGCAGTGGCAAATGGCAAAAAATGTTCTGGTCAGGAAGGTAGTTAAGACTTCCTGAGATCAAGTGGTTAAAGTTACAATCTCTACTGCACTTAGTCTGTGCCCTCTTTATTTCTGTTAACTGATGATTTCCCTGATCTTATGAGGAGTAGCAGCAAGCACAAAGAGGTGTGTTAACTTCTAATGATCCAGAGCTGGAATAAAGGAACTGTGGATTCTGTTCCATCACCAGGCATGAAATGTTTTTGCTGTTATTTTTAAGTGTAAATCAACTACAAGTTTTTATATTTCAAACAGTCACAAGTGTTTCTTGAGTGCACTCTATATTGTTCATTTTTTCCATCTACTTAAAAATGATTTGAGCAAAAGCTTGCTGGTTGTGCAAGAAAGTATATAGCCTATGAGGAGTAGTAGCAAAGCCTTCTGCTTTCTTGATTTTCAGCCTCCTAGTGGCAGATCGGTCTACTGTGTCCCCTAATGTTTGCCGAAAGCAAATAGTGCAGCATAGCTAAACATTCTAATTATTTGCTGAGTAAGACTCTAAAGATCTGAAAATAGATACTTACTTTTACTTGGAGGTATGTATACACCATTTACATATCGACCTTTAGTGTGGTGAAAAGCACAATTTCCTTTCTGACAGCCAGAAAGCTGGTTTTCCCAAAAGCAAGGTATCATACTGCGCTTTTTCTGTAAAAAAACATAAAATTCATTTTTTAAGTAGTACTAATATAGACAGTAATATGCAACTATGTCTTTTTTGTTTTAAACAGCACATCCCTTGTCCAGAAAGAACATGCAATCATATGTCTGTATCAGCGTCATACAAACCACCATGGATAAAAACTGAAGTACAAAAAAAAAAGAGCATAATAAGATTTTTGTAAGATCTTACTGTAAAATCTTTTTCTCTGATATCCATTGACAGACGCAGCCTCATTTTCATGAGATGTGTGGGTTATGCTGCCACCTGCAGTAGTAGTCTAGGCAGTACATTAGTACAAAGTTTTACACATACACGCCCAAGGACTGTCCCTCCAGACATAACCCTCACAGACAACGCCCAGCACATCAGTTTAGTTGCAAGCAGTGAAGAAAAAAAAAAACATCCCCATCAGAGGGGCGGGTGCTGCGTCTCTCAATGGACATCAGAGAAAAAGATTTTACGGTAAGATCTTCCAAAAATCATTTCTCTATTGTCCATTGACAGACGAAGCCTCATCTTCATGAGCTGTGTGGGATGTCCTAACGCAGTATAGAAGCATGAGGGGTGGGAAAAACGCAGAAAGTAACGTAAACTCCAAAGGCTAAACCTAGCCTACTGGGTAACATGAAGCTCAATCTAAACAACATGAGCTCATCCAGGTAAAAGGCCCCCAAGAGCATAAGAAAAAAACATTCTCTTATGAAACAGCAGCCTGCAAAACCTTGCGGCCAAAAGAGGCACCCGAAGAAGCAAACAAATCCACCTTGTAAAATTTGGTAAAGGTGTGCAAGATGACCAAGTCGCTGCCTTACAAACCTATACGACCGAGGCCTGATGGCGAAAAGCCCAAGAGGCACTCAGAGCTCTAGTAGAATTTGCCTTCACAGGGAAAGGAGGAACCTGACCCTTGAGTGAATAAGCCTGAACAACCGTCTGTCTGATCCATCTTGAGATGGTCGCAGCGGACGCAGCCAAACCTTTGCGAGGACCGTCCGTAAGGACAAAGAGAGAGTCAGATTTTCTAAAACTCAGTGACCATCAGAAAAACTCTTATCGCCCAAACCACATCCAGAGAATGCAAGGTCATTTCCTTGGAATGTTAAGGCTTAGGACATAAAGGAAGGCAACACAACGTCTTCATTAAGATGAAAATCCGACACCACATTAGGGAGAAAAGACGGATTAGGCCGGAGGACCACTTATCCCCGTGGACCACCAAATAAGACGAACGACAGGACAGCGCTGCCAACTCAGATACTCTGCGAGCAGAAGTGATAGCCACCAGGAAAGCAACCTTCTACAAGGAAAGCAGAGAAATATCCATATTATTCTCAAAAGGAGGCTTTTGAAGAACAGACAAAACCAGATTGAGATCCCACGGAGGCAACGGGGATCTCATCGGAGGAGCCAGATGATGCACCCCCTGAATAAAAGTGCGGATCAAGGCATTAGTAGCCAACGGACGTTGGAAGTAGATGGCCAAGGCCAACAACTGATCCTTGATAGTGTCCAACGCCAAGTGCTGTTCAACCCCTTTCTGAAAAAAGGCCAAAACCCTAGCTATAGAGAACAAGCGAGGGTGCAGCTGCAGCGATTCACACCATGAAATCAACGATTTCCACGTACGATGATGGATCTTCCTGGATGTTGACTTTCTGGCCTTCAAAAGGGTAGGAATCACAGAGGCCCCTATCCCTCAACACCTTGCTTTCAACAGCCAAGCCATTAAATCCAGCGACCGTAAAGCAGGATGGAAGATCGGTCCTTGAGAGGAAGTCTCCATGGAGGATCCCCGACCATTTCTACTAGTTCTGCGTACCAAGACTGCCAAGGCCACCATTGCCACCTGGTGCAAAAACCTTGGGAGGAGTTTGAGCGGAGGGAAGGCAAAGATCAGGTAATACTGGCTCCAAGGAGCCACCAGAGTGTCTGTGGCGTTGGCCAGAGGGTCCAGAGACCTGGCCACAAACCGCTGAACTTTCCTGTTGAGGTGGGACGCAAACAGATCCATGTCCGAGGTCCCCCACCGGACACACAGGAGATGAAAAACCTCCGGATGAAGGGACCATTCCCCTTGATCCAACACCTGACGACTCAGGTAATCCGCCTGCCAATTCTCCACACCCTGAATGTGGACTGCGTAAAGACCTGGAACATTGGCTTCTGCCCAAATCAGAATCTTGGCCACCTCCCTGGCCACCAGAGAACTCTTGGTGCCCCCTTGCTGACTGATGTAAGTCACGGCCGTTGGATTGTCCGACTGAATGCTATCCGGAGAGTCCCATAGCCGACTCACCCAGAGCTTGATCGCCCTCAGTTCCAGAATATTTTTTTTTTTTTTAAATAAACTTTGAGGAAATAAAAAGGTACATGAAGAGCACTTTGAAACAACATTTTAGTAAATATAACAACAATTGCAGAGAGCATCCAAGTTAACCCAACAAATTTGGCGATACCATTCAAGAAGAAAAATAAATCTGTTCTAGAGATCTAGTTGGATGGATCTATGCAAGTAGCTCATCAAAATGAGCAAAAGATGAGGAGGGAAGGTGGAGGAGGGGGGGGGGGGAGGGGGAGGGAGGTAATGTTCCTTGTCCTACAGTAAAAGACCACTAGCCAGTGGTCGAGTAAGAGAAAGTTCCATTATGCATAGCAAGGTCTCCAGCACTAGGTATCGAGGCCAAAGAAAAAAAAAAGTCCTGCCATTTATTGAAAAAGCGATCAGATAATGACTTGTGGGTGAAGTCTGTTAATCTGGTCTTTGGTTAAAAGGCTTTGAAGGTCTCATTTCACCTGGGTAATGGAGGGACAGATCTGAGATATCCAGTTGGAAAGAATAACCCTACGGGCTACCAGTAGGCAGGTTAAAATCCAGGTGTGAGGATGAGGATGGGGCCGGTATGAACAAACCTGAAGTTGTTTGTCCCAATAATCAAAAATGAGTACTAGAGGATCCTTGGGGAGCTGAAGAAGCATGACCCCACTAATGAAGGAAAGAACTTGGTCCCAATTGGGTCTGTCTGCGGCGCAAAGCGGACAGGTACTAGATTGGGGATTGTCTTTGATAGAGAGGAATGGGATATAAGCCCGATGAAGAATCTTTAGCTGAGTTTCTTTCCAAGTTTCATTAGGAGTTATCTGCAAAGTTTTGTTGTAGCCTTGGAAGATTTTTGTCACAATGTCCTCTGTCGACAAGTCTTTGGCCCAGTTGGCTGTAGCTGATGATGCTTGATATAAGGAGGTTAAATGTAAAAATGGTTTGTAGGTATCAGAAATGCTGTATTTCCCCGTGGCCAGGAGGGGGTCAGCCAATGAGTCTTGTAATCTCCATTTAGAGTCCTTACTAGTGGAGCGAATGAAACATTGAAGCAAGAAGAAAATGTGAGATCCTGGAAGAATATATTGATCAGGAATAAGCTGAGGAGAGCGTGGCAGGCCTGAGTTTAGGTCGCAAAGGTCCGAAAAGTAAAGTAAACCTTTCCGTTTCCATAAACGTAATGTTGGGGTGTCCAGGCCTGGGGCGAAGTTCGGATTTCCTACTATAGGCAGAAATTTAGAAATAGAGAAGGGAAGTCGCAGGCGTTTTCTAATATCTCTCCAGGCTATGACTGTATCCCTTAGCAGTATATTGTGTTGGAGTTGAGGAGGCATGGTTTTCCACTTGGTGTGTAGTAGAGCTGCCAGTGAGAAAGGGTAGGACATCTGTGATTCCAAATTGTAGTTGTAGTGTGAATAATTGGACACCCAGTCCAGTGCTATTCTGAGCAGGCAGGATAAATTATAAAATCTAACATCTGGGAGATTTATGCCGCCCTCGCTCCTGGGAAGAAATAGGTTTCTTTAGTGAAATACGTGGTCATCTGCCCTTCCACAGAAATTTGGAAATAGCTTTGTTAATCAGCTGAGTATCCTTGTGCTTGATCAATAGAGGGATAGTATGTAGTGGGTATAAAATTCAGGCAAAGCGGACCATTTTAACTAGGTGACACCTTCCCAACAGCGAGAGCGGCAGATCCATCCAACTTTCCAATTACTGACACAGCTTGCTAAAAAGTGGAGGGTAGTTTAGGGTATAAATGGGAGGAGGGGATTTTACCAATTTTAATTCCTAAATAGGTGATGTGTGATGTGGCCAAAGTAAAGGGGGAGTTCAGCGCTCAGTTAGGTCTAGATATGTGTCCCAAAAGAAATATTTCACTCTTGGCATAATTAATCCGGAGACCCGAACAAAGTTTAAACCTATCAAACGTAGAGATTATTGTGAACATAATCCGCGAATAGGGAGATACGCAGTTCTCGAGTCCGGATAAAGATCCCGTGCAAAGGAGCCACCTCCAAGAGATACCTCGAAAGGGGTTCCAGAGCTAGGTTAAAGAGCAGCGGCGACAGGGGGCAGCCCTGCCTCGTGCCCTTGTAGAAGCGGAATTCCTCAGTGAGAGACCCAGCCACCCAGAGCCTGGCTGCCGGAGAGGAGTACATGGCCTTGATATGCGTGAAAGACCCAGTGAAACCCATCTCCAGAAGGACCATGGAGAGCCATTTGAAGTTCACATTATCAAATGCCTTCTCCGCATCCAGGGTTACGATGGCTAGGTCTCTCTCCGGGTGTATCCTGGCTTGATCTAAGGCCAGGAGAACTTTCCATATATTAAAGGCGGCCGATCTGCCTTTGGTGAAACTGGATTGCACTGGGTGTATCCAGAAGGGCATGATAAGCGCAAGTCTGGATGCTAAAATTTTGGAAAGAATTTTTACGTCTAGGTTTAGGAGGGATATGTGCCTATAAGAGCCTGGTTCCAGGGGGCATTTCCCTTTTTTCGCAAGGAGTTTAATCATGGCTTGATTTCCAGTCGGTGGGGTACAAGCCTCCAGACCAAACAGCAGAGTAGACGTTAAGCAGGGTGGGGGCAAAGACCTCCGATACGGATTTGTAAAATTCCCCCGAGAATCCATCTGGACCCGTGGGCCTTGTTCGGGGCCAATTGTTTAATAGTGACCGATATTTCAGATAGGGATATAGGGGTGTTCAAGAGAGCAAGGTGCTCCAGGGAAATTTTGGGTAAGGATATTCCGTCAAGGAAAAACGAGCTTGGGCTTTATCAAAGGGATCGGATGAGTATATGGAGGAGTAGAATTTGTGCATGACAGATTTTACCCCTTGCGGTGTTGTTTCTACTCTGCCCGTGGAATCTTTAAGAGAGGTGATGTGTGTGGGTTTATAGGGGCCTCCGCACAATCTCACCAGAAGCTTGCCAGCTTTGTCACCGAACCTGTGGAATGTGGCTGACAGAGGTGTTCTCTTGATCAATTCGATCTTGTCTGCCCAAGTGTCAAATGCTTTTTTGCCCAGTGTCCATTCGTTTCTGTTATCCGGGGAATCTAGGGATAGTAAAGCGCGCTGGACAACGCGCAACCGTTCACTAGCTTGCGTATAGTTTTTATTAGACGTCTTTTTAAAAGCCGAAGCATAGGAAATCACTTTACCACGTCAAAAGGCCTTGCCAGCTTCCAAAAATAAATTGGGGTTAGAGGTATGGGAGAGGTTGGCCGAGGAGTACTCAGCCCATGCCTGGGCAACATATGTTTGGAAATCCGAGTTATTATGCAGGTAAGCAGGGAATCTCCAAAGATGGGTATTACTTTGAGTATCCGGGGGATCTAGGGATAGGGAGACAGGGGCGTGATCCGATATAATGATCTCATGTATTTCCGAGTCTTCAAGCCTGGGAATGACATTTTCAGAGCAGAAAAAAATCCGTCAGTTTTAGAGAGTCTATGACTGACGCTAGAGGCGTTACACCAGGGACTCCCACGTGTTTTATTTTGGACCTATTTTGTGACCTGTCCAGAAGTGGGTCAAGTGTAGAATTTATGTCGCCGCCAAATAAATGGGGGGCATGCGGGAGCTGAAGGAGGTGGGTCGATAGCTCCTGGTAAAAGGATTGGTCAGGGCTGTTGGGCACATAAATATTGGTTAATAGGAGCTCCCTATTGTTTAGTGTAACATGGGCAGAGATGTATCAGCCCTCATCATCGGTAGTAGAGGATAGGATTTCACAAGAGATACGTTTATGTATCAAAATGAGAACTCCAGCCTTACGGACAACAGCTTCAGATCCCATAATCGTTCCCACCCACAATCAGCGGATGACAGGTGGGACTCTTGAATAAGGGCAACATCGGTTTTGAGCCTTTTAAGGTGACGGAGAACTTTCATTCTCTTAATGGGGGACCACAGGCCCCCGACTTTCCAGGAGACGATCCTCATGGAGGTTTAAGTGTACAGGTTTTAAAGGCCGGCAATAGGAACAAACCGCAAGTTAACAGGGCAGGTGAGGTTAGTGATTGCACAGGTAGCACTGCAGGAGTCATATTTAGGGTAGCTGTGAGGACCAAGAGGTGTAAGATTCCAAACGTGTAATCTGTGGGAGGTGGGGGAGGGAGAGATATCAATAGGGGAAAAAACATAAAAAGAACAGAAAAAACAATATGCATAAACGAACTTCACTTTTTTCCGCATGCTGTCACTGTGAAAGGCGGCATAACCCTTGGCGTAGACTCGGGCAGGCAGAAATGGATGATAGCCGGAGCCACGTTCACCAACTTCGGGAAGATAGAACAGTAGGCCCATAAAAAATGCCTGAGTCCTCCACAATGCCAGCATTGTAAACAAAAAGACAGTAGATTACAGTACATTACAATCCCGCAACAGTGCGGAGAAAATACTAGCCTAGGCGGGCACATTATATACAAAGGTGCATAAGGCAGGTCCCAGCAGAAAGGTGACAGCTCCCCCAGAGATGGGAGAATTACCCATAGGAGAGGCAGGTCGGGCAGCTGAGGTTGGAGTTCAGCGATGAGGGTCTGGTCGTTTGGGACTGACCACGGTGGAGTATTTGAGGCGTTTAGGAGAGTCTTTGCGAGGGCTTCTTTGAACCCGAGGGCGTAGGACCGGGAAGGTCTTATACGCTGATGAACCTTGTCCATCCATAAGGAGAGAGCACAGGAATGACTCTGCTTCCAAGGGGTCTTGAAATGATAGCTGGTCACCAGTAGGTGAGTGTAGTCTAAGTGTCGCCGGATATGACAGGGTGAATGTAATTTGTTTCCGATGCAGCTTGGAGCAGACGGTCTGGAAAACCTTCCTTTTTTTTGCTACTTTGACCGAATAGCCCGCAAAGATCAGGATTTTTGTTCCGTCAATCTGGAAAGATTTTGCTTGTCTGAATCTTTGCAGCATAGCCCCATGCGACGCGCCCGTTCTACCCCGAAGGTACCTTGTAGGCCCAAGGCCTCTGGGATCCTCTTGGCGCAAAGGTCGGGGATGGCGGATGGTGACATGGATTCTGGCACCACGATGAACCGAAAATTGTTTCTTCGCGCCCTATTTTCAAGATCCTCAAGTTTCTGGAGGACGAACTGATTTGTTTTCTCCTAGGCTTGCCCAGAACTGTGCGATTGATAGATCTCAAACCCAATCCTTGACACACGTGTTTCAACCTCTTGGAGTCTGAGGGAGTTGTCACTGAGCTGCAGCTTTATTTCTTGCATGGCCACGGTGACAGCTTTTTCCACTGATTCAGTAATGGTGGGGGATAAGAGAGCCACTACCGCGTGGGCTATGCGGTCTGTGCGTGGGTTCCCCCCCAATGGTGGCATTGCAGCGGCCAAGGAAGCACTAGTGTCCATGGGAGGAGCTTCAGCAGCACCAGGAGTGAGGGCCGAGACCGGGGCCTCCAGTAATTGCGAGCCGGGCAAAGCGCGGGCCGCTTTTTTTCCAGGTATCTGTCCATGAGACGGATCTGATGTGGTAGATGGGTACCTGGGGTGTCCCAGCAGGGATGGCAAAGTGCTGCGGGGTGGAATGAGGCGTCTGGCTGGTGTTATATGCAGAATTGCAGGTCCTGCCGTGGGAGCCGGGGGAGACGTGGCTACAGCATTCGGAACCGGAAGTAGTTCCAGAATATTGATAGCCAGGGCAGACTCTTCCGGTGACCAAGTCCCCTGGGCACAGAACTTCCCCAGCACTCCACCCCAGCATGACAGGCTGGCGTCCGTGTTGACTACTGTCCAAAACACAGGTAGGAAGGATTTGCCCTGGCATATGGGGGAGGAGACTGGAGCCACCAAGAGCCAACTTGGTGACAT
The DNA here is from genome assembly GCF_965119305.1 of Pelophylax lessonae. NCBI lineage: Eukaryota > Metazoa > Chordata > Amphibia > Anura > Ranidae > Pelophylax > Pelophylax lessonae. The sequence continues at coordinate 273,284,391 of NC_138769.1, read as the reverse complement.
GGCTCAACCGAATCTTCAAGTCCAATAACCAAGGATCCCTGTTTTATTTTGCCAGAATCTCCTTCTGCAACGGTCTCAAATGAGACTGCTTTGAAGGCCAAGACCATCAGACCCAGGGCCCTCATGCAGACCCGCAAGAAGGACTGATCGGTCTCCATCAGCAACCGGACCGCCCTTGTCAACTTCTGAAGCTTGTCCAAGGGGAGGAAGACCCTCACCAGAATAGAGCTGAGGATCAGCCCCAGATAAGTGACCCGCAGTATGGTGTCAGAGCAGATTTTTTTAAATTGCTCGTCCACCCAAACTCTTGAAGGGTTTGAATCGAGAAAGACGTTGCCCAGCAGATCCCAGTGGAAAGCTGCTCGCAACAGGAGATCGTTCAGATATCCCACCATTGAGATACCCCGCTGACCTAACAAGGCCAGCACGGGGGCTAGGACCAAAGGGCAACGCCACAAATCGAAAGTGCTCCTCTGCCTCTGATTCCAGGATGCCACCGCTGACCAAATGGTCTTCATTCTAAACTTCTGTACCCACAGGTCACCTGAGAAAGGCGTGCGCATGCCCCGCCCGGGTTTAGCGCAGACTCCGAAACGCATCGTGAAGCCTACTCCGCCATCTTGCTTTCTCCAGCCCTGACGTCCGGTTCCTGCATCACGGTCGCAATCCTCCGCCCGCCCAGACTCACACAGTCAGCTGGCCTGGCTGTCTGCACCGAAGGCTTTCCAGGATTCTGCGGACCCCCTTTAAGCCATCTTGGGACTGCTGCGATCTGACACAAGCTTTTACCCTTACTTATATGTAAGTGAATATGTTTTCATTGTTATAATAAATTACTATCTTGCACTCAGAGGAGCTCTTTCCTCTTTCTTATCCGTTTTTTAGAGCTGACTTCTCTCTCGCTGAAGAGCTGGCCCTGAGCTGCGGACACCTACCCCAGGTACTGGTCTCGAACCACAGACCTCCTTCAAAGACTGCCATTTACATGCACATGGACTTTAAATCCCCCCCTGCCCATGCTAACAGCACTGTACTTTTAATCACGATTTTATATATATGTACACCTATACCCTTAAGCGCCTATATACCTCTGAAGGAAGTCCAGGGTGCTTTAAATAAGCGCAGGTGTCCCCCCACCCCTGGGACGGATGAAGGCGCCCCTTCTTGCTGTTTTGTTTTGTCAGCAGCACCAGACTGACAGGCCTTGGGCTTGCCCCAATGCTTTTTAGCCCCTCCAGAAGCTCTGAACGGCTTACCTTTTTTTTGCAGCCCAGAGGCGCAAAACAAATGCTTGTGAGCACAAAAGGAGGGACCCAGCTTTGTATGGGGTGTCTTACATTTGGAGGATTGGGGAAGAAGAATACTCTTCTTCCCCAGTCAAGCCCTTGATCGACTCATCCAAAGAGTTGCCAAACAAACGCTCTCCCAGAAAAGGGAGATCTGCCAGAGCTTTCTTAGAAGCCTGGTCAGCTGACCAGCTCTTCAGCCAAACCATGCGTATTATGGCAATTCCCACAGCCGAAACCCTGGCCACCAGGGGAGCCGTGTCCATGGACGCATCACACAGCAACACCAGGGCCTGGATTACCTGGTCCAAAAGTTACAGCTGTTCTGGGGGAACCGCTGCAAGGTCCAAAGACCCACGCAAACACCTAATCCATTCTGTCACCGTTTGAGACTAAAACAGACACAAACAGTGGTTTCAAAATGGAACCCGCCAGCACGTGAAGATGGCGGGAAAGGAATTCCGCTCCCCTGTCCGCCGGATCCGTAAAGACCAGAGAATCTTTCACAGGCACAAGGGTAGATTTATTTAATCTGGAGAAAGGATGGTCCACTTTAGGAGGCGCTGTCCAACAGTTGGAAACCTTTTCAGCAAAAGGGTACCGGCGTTTAAAGCATTTTGACACCACTAACACATGCTTAACGTGTGCCGCCATTGATCATTCACAGTATCGTGAAAAGTGTCGGGACAAAGGAAAACCTTGCCAGATTTCTGAGACTTTTGGGAGCCAAAAGTCAGCTGCGTCCCTGCCGGGGTGGGCTCATCAGCCAATTGTAAAGTTTCCCGTACTGAAATAATCAGGGCTTCCACTAAAGCGCGTTCCCGTGCAGCCGAAGAGAGAGTCACCATCTGACTGCGAGGACAGCGACCCCTCAGGTAGGGGAGCATCAAGGGCACGCTCTTCAGCCTCTGAATCAGAGGACTCCACCAAAGATGGAGAAGGCAGTGGGCATTTCGGCTTGTAATCTTTTGCATGACAAAATCAACTTTTGTTGGGGGGGGGGGGGGGGCGGAGCGACCGCGTATGGCCGCATGAGTTAGGAGCCCCTGCACCGAACCAGGGACACCACCTCACCGAAGCCAGCATATATCACCTGCCTTCACCCACGATCACTGCGGACCGCCCAAGCACCCGGCGGAGATGTCTAGGCGTCAGAGGGACCCACCGAAGCCGAGAAAGCTTACCCTTTACTTCCCGCCTGCAGCGGGACAGTCTCGCCGAAATGGCGCCCAGGCTCCTCTCCACAGAAATGCAGCCAGTACTCTGGCTGCGGCGGCCCTCTTACAGGACTCCCTGACCTCGGCGGACGTTGACCTGGACCCAACATCAGGTCAGTAGACCCCTTCAACGCACAGTCCTGCTAAAAGCAGGCAAAGGAGACTTTCATTACCGCTCACGGATGATCTTTCCTACAGCGGGATCTCAGTGGGGGATGCTCCTGCCATGGACACCAACGCACCAGATCCCATAGCAGCCTTTCCAACCACAGGCCAGCCCATATCAGACACTGCACTCAAGGACATCATAATGCTGCTGCGATCCTCCCTACAAGCTGATCTCTACTCAGGCTTGAAAGAATGTAAGAGAAGTGTGCAGATTGTGGAAACTAGAGTACACCAGGTAGAAGAACAAATGACGGATTTTGCTGCTTCATTTAACACTATGGTGGACTCTCACTCCACCCAGGCAGACAATATCTCCTGGATTAAATCTAAACTAGCAGACCTTGAAGACCGGTCGCGCCGGAGCAATCTCAAAATTCACAGCGTTCCTGAAACAGTTTCCCCTAACCAACTCCCGCACTTTGCAAGAGAGCTGTATCTGGCTGCGGTTCCAGGCTTCTCACCTACGGATGTAACCATAGACCGAATACACCGCATCCCTAAACCTCCACACCTCTCTGCAGAAGTGCCAAGAGATGTACTGCTAAAAATGCACTACTACCAAGCAAAAGAGGGTATCCTTCTTGCATTTAAACAAAAAGACCAGCTGCCTGAACAAGCGAGGAACCTTCAAGTATTCCCAGATTTTTCCCGATACACGATGCAACGCCGCAACAACTTGCTGACAGTCACCAAGGCCTTGCGCAATCACGATATCCCTTACAAGTGGAAGTATCCAGCGAGTTTGATTATAACCAAAAAGGGCTCCACTAAAACCGTGAACATCCTGGAAGCCAGATTGGAACTTTTACGTACATGGAATATCATACCCCCTCAATCTCAGGTGAATACGCCACCCCGCAGAGCGAACACCTCACTGGGGTGGTCTAGACCCTCCGTGAATCACCGCAGCTAACCTTGAAGGCTTACCTCAGACTCATTTATACTCTACGGACTTCCCTGGTCCGGTGCCTTGGTACACACTACCGTACCTTACCCTGGTAAATGTTGCAGGTTCTCCTGCCCGAATCCCTTTCGAGGAATTCTCTTTTTTATGCCTGGATGTGGGCTCCTTTGTTGCTCCCGTTGGAGCTTGAAATTACCACTAAGCAGCGTTCAATTTTTTAATTTTCTGATCCTCAAAACAACTCGCACAATTCTTGCGCCCAGAGCCCAGTGTTTCCTACCAACTTTGAACTTTTAGGCCTTTTTTTCTCCAACTGCCAATTTAAGGCTTCCTCCATCCTCACTCTGGCACACCGTTATGACCTTAGTCCATTCTCCAAGTACAGGATCTACCGACGGTTAACCCAATCTCCTCTACTCCTTTTCACATGGGTTTGAAGATTCTTTCCATCAACTCCAACGGACACAACCATCCAGCCAGACCTTTTGAAAAGATGCCATCTCAAAGAAAGTGGACATCCTGGGGGTCCAGGAAAGGCATTTCCAGATAGACGCACCCCCATATTGCTAACACAGGAACTTTCCTCACACTTTCTTTGCCTCAGCACCTGCCAAGAAGAACGGTATCTGGTGGCCATTAGAGACTTGGTGGTGTTCTCCCTCAAGATGTCCCACCTAGATCCGGAGGGTAGATATGTGATATTGATATGTGTAATTGATAATGTACCCTTAACGTTGGTTTCTATATATGCTCCTAATACCAAACAATTGCACTTTCTCCGCAAAGTCCTTAAAAAGGTTCGGACGCTAAGAGAAGGTCACCTCATTCTATGCGGAGACTTTAACTTACTGCCAGACCCAGGTATCGATAGCACCTCTGGGTGCGGCAGGCGCTCCGCTGCCTTGGGGAGCCTGCTTCGCCGGGAGGAGCTATACAATGCTTGGCGCTGTTTCCATGCGGAGGAGGGGGACTGCACCTTTTTTTCAGCCCGCCACAGATCATACTCACGTATCGATCTGTTTATTGTGAATGCATGGTTATTGCACCGCACTTCTGAGGACATGATCCACGATATTACATGGTCTGATTACGCAGCCATCTCCATTACGCTCCACCTGGACAAGCCAGGCCCTGGCTTCTCCACTTGGAGCTTTGACAACAGGTTGATCCAACTCCAACAACACTCTACCACACTTCAAAACCACCTACGATCTTTTTTTCCAGATCAATGACAACCCTAGAATTTCTCCCCAAGTATTGTGGAATGCCCATAAGGCCGTTATGAGAGGCATACAGATCCAACTCAAATCCAGAAACAGGAAATCCCATAAGACAGCCGTAGACTCCTTATTGGCGGACATCCATAAGCTGGAGGCCTCCAATAAGGCCTCTCCCACTGCCGCACACTCGATAGCTCTCACTAACCTTAGACACGACTTACGCTTACTCCTGATCCGGGATCACGATAAAGCTATGCGTTCCCTCAAATTGGTGTTTTATTAACATAATAAGGCAGGCAAATTCCTTGCAAATCGCCTGAAGGCCCGTAGAACTAAGAGCAGAATCCCTCATATTTTTCACCCCTTCACCAAACAAAAACTCCTGAAACCCCAGGAAATAGCGTATGCATTTTCAGACTATTATGGGGCGCTATACAACCTAAAAGAGGACCCTTCCTGCCCTACCCCGTCTGATTTGAATATAACAACGTTCCTCAACGACATTTGTCTTCCTACACTGTCTGACGAACAACTCCTTACCCTGAACTCCCCCATTTCACCAGAAGAATTAACACAAACCATAGACAAACTTCCTAACGACAAGTCCCCTGGCCCGGACGGCTTTACCAATGAATACTTTAAACAATTCCAAGACATACTGTCCCCATTCCTACTGCGCCTATACCAAACCATCTCCCAATCGGGCTCTTTTCCCCCTGAGATGCTTAAAGCTCACATAGTGGCTCTCCCTAAACCAGGTAAATCCCCAGACACCCCAGCAAATTTTCGCCCAGTATCCCTGTTGAATTCTGACATTAAAATATATGCCAAAATCATTGCTAATCGCCTCTACCCCATCCTTCCCACCTTAATCAACACTGACCAGCTTGGCTTCATGACTAATCGGCCCTCTCTCCTCTTATCTATCGAAGCAGAAAAAGCGTTTGATAGGGTTTATTGGAAGTATATGCTATTAGTGTTGGAGAAGTTTGGATTTCGGGGACTGATTTTATCTGCCATTATGGCTTTATACTCTACTCCCTCTGCCCAGGTATATATCTCGGGTATGCTCTCCAGACCCTTCTCCATCACTAATTGCACTCGTCAGGGCTGCCCACTCTCCCCGAGTATATTTAACCTGATGATGGAGCCACTAGCTGAACACATAAGATCGCATCACCATATTTCAGGATTTCGCATCAAGGGAGTCTCACATAAGATAACTTTATTTGCGGATGACGTCATCCTGTCCATCACTAATCCCATAGTCTATGCCCTTTTTACACAAACTGCTAACGTCGTTTTCGTCCATATCATACTATAAGGTGAACTTCACCAAGTCGCTTATCCTTAACCTGGGAGTGCAAAAACATGCCAGGCAGCATCTAGAAACACAATTTCTGTATATATATGGACCGACCGGGAAATTTCATATTTTGGGCCTAAAATTTACCCCACTGTCTTCCTCACTGGCAGACGCCAACTACAAACCCCTCATTGCTGACATACATGATCTCACTATGAAATCCTACTAGGAACTATCCTGGCTGGGCAGACTGGCAGCTATCAAAATGATGGCCCTCCCCAAAATTCTGTACGTTTCCCGCACTCTCCCGGTCCCGCTCTCCGCGACACTGCTCAACTCCCTGAACCGCGTACTTAAACATTATATTTGGCAAGGAAAACATCCCCGGTGCCCCTAGACTCATCTTATTAAACATAAAAAAGTAGGAGGAAAGGGTATGGTGCAGCTACATGACTACTTCTTAGCCTCTCAACTTACCCATCTACATAAGTGGTTCCCGGAGAACCCAGACAAACCCTGGGCGCAAATAGAAGCCGCATACAGTAAAGTAGATCACCTGCACCATCTACTGCTAGCAGACAACTGGACCCCCCGTGTCATGTCAGACATGTTAGTTACAACTAAAACGTCCATTGCAGCCTGGAGAGAACTGAATAAACATACCAATGTAGGAGACGCCCATTGTAAACAACGACTACCTATTAGACTCCTTGACATCCTGATCCCCTGTCTCTCCACTTAAAAATGGAGGGACAATGACATTCACTGGAATGACGACCTCTTTAGTAATAACCAACTGAAATCATTTGCATCCCTCACTCAGCAATACCAACTCCCACGCTCAGAATCGTACAATTATACACGTATCTCCTCGTTCTTGACCAAACACCCACCACCATCCATCACTATTCCATATTCAGTACACCAGTTCTTTATCAACCCTACTGGGCCAAAAAAAGGCATCACCTTTTTCTACAATAGATTCCATGCCAAGACCACTTTCCACAAATCGAATCCCATGATTAAATGGGAAGACGAACTCCAACGCTCTTTCTCATCACAACAGTGGACTCAAGCCTTCCGACACGCGTATGGGGTGTCGCAATGTGTCAACCATTGGGAACTGTCCCAGAACATAATTTCCCGCTGGTACTTCACCCCATATAGGCTGTCCCGATTCTACTCGACACACTCCCCACTGTGCTGGAGGGAGTGTGGCCGGGTAGGCAATATATACCACATACTGAAGACATGCAAAAACCTTACTAGCTTTTGGAACCAAGTCTTTGGCCTTATCTCATCAGTAACACAATCACAAATTGCACCGAATCCCGCTCTGGCTCTTCTTACCCTAGATATCGACTTGATTCCTAGCAAGGCCAGGTGGGTTGTGTCACACTTTTTGCTGGCGGACAGAGCAACCATCACTAGGAGATGGAAAAATACGGAAGCTCCAACCCTATCGGAGGTAGTAGCCTCAGTGTCGCTTACATTCGAACATGAAATGGCGCTGGCATTACGCTCACACTCTCTTACAGCACACTCCAAACACTGGAAACCATGGATCATTTGGAATGATAAATGATTATTGACTGTTTTTCTTTTTGCTTACAACCTGCGATTTGATGTACCTTACTTTGCTTGTTGTTCATGTAACCTTTTTTTCTACGTTGTGTCTGGACACATTTAATGCATTTCTTGTATATGCTGTTTTAAAAACCAATAAAAATTTATTTGGAAAAAAAAAATCAACTTTTGTTGCCAGGCTTTCCAGAGCTGCTGAAATCATGGCCAGCAACTGCGATCCGGACTGTACGGGAGTCGCACAGAGCGTGTCTGAGGGTGAAATTACAGCCTGGGACTCCATATTCAAAGTTAAAGAAAGATGGAGTACTGTCACTTCATTGTAACAACAGCGACATGGGCCTGACATTTACATCATTAGTCAACAAAGACCACTTAGCGTTCTTAGATTTGGACTTATACCATGACAATCAGGTGCTAGCAAAAAACTATACCAAGCCTACAGCAGGAAATTCTTTTCTGCACTTCAAAAGTTGCCACCACCCACGTTGGCTGAACAATATTACCAAAAGCCAATTTTGTAGGTTTAGACACTTGCACCAAAATCACAGACTACAAGGAACAAGGTGAAACCTTGAAGAAAAAGTTTTTGGATAAGGGCTATCCTTTAGATCTTGCTGAACAGGCATATTCCCATAATATGACATCACCCAATTCTGCACATAAAGGGAGAATAATACGGATCTTATATTTACTACACAATTTCATAATCGCCATCGTCAGATGGAACAAGTAGTATGGAAACATTGGCCCTTATTTCTCCAAGACCCGCATCTCAAATCACAGCTATCGAGCAAACCCAGGTTCACGTATAGGAGAGCACCTAGTATTAAAACCAAAATTGCACCTAGCAAATTGAAAACTAAGAAACACCAGTCGCCTCCCCTGCAACTTTTCAATATTACCGGCATGTATCAATGACAGAAACCATTGTGTCTCACCTGCCAGTTTGTGACACATGGGATTTCATAAAAGGATTTCACCATCAAGGGAACTACTTATGGGATTAATGAATTCCATACTTGTTCCTCAGACTTTGTAGTCTATTGTCTGGTATGCCCATGTGGTTTACATTATGTGGGTAGAACCTCACATGCACTGCGGGCATGTTTTGGCCAGCATAGATGATACATCAAAGAGGGCAAAGACATACATAGTCAATCACCAATTGACTTCCTCTCCACAGGAGTAGCTAGGCATAAGACTTGTTAAAAACAAAAGCATTTAACATAGACACACCCATGGGGGCTGTCCCACTGGTCAATACCTCCCTGCAGTAGCCATCCCAACTCAGTTTGGTAGCATTGCAGTAAGTGTACAAGAAAACCCCAAAAGAGGGGCGGGGCGGCGACTGTCTGAGGACTCAGAGAAAGGAATTTTATGGTAAGATTTTAAAAAAATTCAGTTTTCTCTTATGTCCTCCGACAGTCACCGCCCCTCATACAGTCTTCACCAATGGGATGTCCAAGAGCAGTGTAGACATGAGGGGTGGGAGACGCAACCGTAGAAAAGGCAACGCAGTACCCACATCAGAGAAAGGAACCTTACACGCATAGTAAGAGAACCTTCCGGGCAACAGAAAAGGCTCAACAGGAGCAACAGCCCAGGAAAGAAAATAACCCAGGGGATAAACAACCCCAACAACCAAGGACCCACAAAAAAACAAGGGTCCCCTATGGCACTGCCGCACAGAGAACTTTGCAGCCAAAGGAGGCGTCAGCTGATGCCAGAACATCAATCTTATAGAATTTGGAAAAGGTGTGCACTGACGACCAAGTCGCAGCCTTGCACACCAGGGCCACCGAAACCTGATGCCGGTAGGCCCAGGATGTACTCATCGATCTGGTAGAGTGCGCCTTAACAGGGAAGGGTGGAACCCGTTCCTTCAAAGCATAGGCCTGGACAATCGTCTGTCTGATCCATTTTGCAATGGTCGCCGCAGACGCAGCCATGCCCTTCCGAAGTCCCTCAGGAAGGACAAAGAGGGAATCCAATTTCCGAAAGGATTCAGTGGACGACAGGTAAACCTTGATCGCCCAGACAACATCCAAGGAATGCAAGGCAACCTCCTTAGGATGCTTAGGCTTCGCACAGAGCGAAGGCAAAACAATGTCCCCATTAAGGTGAAAGTCAGACACCACCTTAGGGAGAAATGACGAGTTAGGTCGCAAGACCACCTTATCTTTATGAACCACCAGGTAAGGACAGCGGCAAGACAACGCCGCCAACTCCGACACCCTGCGAGCCGAAGTGATCGCCACTAAAAAGGCAACCTTCTTAGACAGCAGAGGCAACGATATCTCCCGGATGTTTTCAAAGGGAGAACGCTGTAACACGGACAGAACCAAGTTCAAGTCCCATGGAGGTAAAGGCTCCCTCCGGGTAGGGGCCAAATGTCGCACACCTTAAATGAAGGTGCGAATTAAGGAATGAGATGCCACAGGGCGCTGAAAAAGAACAGCCAGTGCAGATACCTGGCCCTTTATTGTGGCCAGCGCCAGGCGCTGGTCCACACCAGACTGGAGGAAAGCCAACACTCTCGTCACCGAGTATGAGCGAGGAGAAAACCCCCTGGACTCACACCAGGCAAAATAAGCTTTCCAGGTACGGTAATAAATTTTACCAGAGGCTTTTCTAGCCCTGATTAAGGTAGGAATGACCTCTGGGGAGAGACCCCCGTCTCTCAGGACCTGGCTTTCAACAGCCACGCCGTTAAAGCCAGCGACTGTAAAGCAGGATGGAAGATCGGTCCCTGAGACAGTAGATCTTCTCGCATTGGCAGCCGCCAAGGAGGCGCGAATGCTAGGTGAATGATGTCCGCGTACCAGGACCAGCGTGGCCAGTCCGGTGCCACCAGAATCACCAAGATCGGTTCCGAGGCCAACCTGCAAAGGAACCTGGATAACAACTGAATCGGAGGAAAGGCATACATCAGACGATACTGATGCCAAGGGGCCACCAGCGCATCCGAGACGTCCGCCAGAGGATTGCACGTTCTTGCCACAAACCTTTCCACCTTGTGGTTTAGCCGAGATGCGAAGAGATCCACGTCAGGGGATCCCCACTTCGCACACAGCATTTGGAAGACCTCCGGGTGTAGGGACCATTCCCCCTGATCCAGGGTCTGGCGGCTCAGATAATCTGCCTGACAATTCTCCACACCCTGAATGTGAACTGCTGAAATCGCCGGGACATGAGCCTCGGCCAAAGACAGAATGTCGGTCACCTCCCAGGCCGCCCGGGCACTCCTGGTGCCCCCTTGGTGGTTGATGTAAGCCACCGCAGTAGCATTGTCCGTCTGTACCCGTACAGGACGGCCCCGAAGTCGATCCGACCACTGGAAGAGACACAGTTTGATCGCTCTCAATTCCAAGATGTTGATTGGAAGGGAGGACTCCTCCGACCAAGTGCCCTGGGCAGACAGGTTGCCCAGGCTCCACCCCAGCCCGACAGGCTGGCATCCGTGGTAATCACTGTCCACAGCAACAGACGGAAGGATTTTCCTTCCGAAACAGCCGGGGACTGAAGCCACCACAGAAGATCCATTCTGGTCCGGCGACTCAACGAGACACTCAGATCCAAGGACTGAGGTAGTCTATCCCACCTGGCCAGGATGTCCGCTTGGAGAGACCGTGTGTGAAACTGAGCAAATGGAATCGCCTTGAAGGCTGACACCATCAACCCCAGGCACTGCATACAGGTCCTGAGTGACGAGGATTTGTTATCCCTGAGGGACCGGATCTCGTTCTGAAGGGTCCGGAGCTTGTCCTCCGGCAGAAATACTTTCGCTTTAGCAGAGTCCAGAACCATTCCCAAATAGGGAAGATGAACGGAAGGAGACAAAGTCGACTTCTGAACGTTGATGGTCCAACCGAACTCCTGGAGCGTCTGTACCGTAGTCGACAGATCGCGCAGCAGGCTCTGACTGGCACTCGATCTTAACAGGAGATCGTCCAGATATCCCAAGACCGCAATGCCCTGTGCCCTCAACAGGCCCAGAACAGGCGCCAGCACTTTGGTAAAGTCCCTTGGAGCCAAAGCGAGACCGAAAGGTAACGCTACGAACTGATATTGGTCCTCCGCTATGGCGAATCGGAGGTACCTCTGATGACCCTCGAAAATGGGGATGTGCAGGTAAGTCACCAGAGGCTGAACTATATGCTGCAAGACTAAGGGCAAATGGCTGCCCATAGGAAGTAAAGGGAGGCTCCGGCAAGATGGCCGCCGACATGTGCTCGGAACGATCGTTCTGCCACACACAAGATGGCGTCGGATGGCGCCAAAACCACTACATAGCAAGCTGTTAACAAAGCCCGTAGTGAAGCCAGACATGCTGCCCACACCCAAAATGGCGGACCACGCGGTTTTTACCCGCTGCGGCCGCCGCAAACATAGTCTGCACCTCCAAAACACCGAAGTGACACAGGAGAGGGGCCCAAAACCCACATAGCGCCAGTAGTGCAATATAAAAGTCCCCCGCAGGGATCGCACATCAGGGAGCCCTACAAACCCACAGACATTAGGGAACACACAGCAAACAGGACTGCCACCCCAGACAGAGGCCCCACACAGAAAGTACTTACCTGTACCGGATGGCGTGGGGTGTCTCTATTAAACGGAAAGCCTCAGTCCTCAGATGACAGGGAATGCCGTCAGCCAAAACGCAGGACACTGCCGCACTGAACCGCAGATGTGTCCAGTGAGGTAGCCACCTCACAGACTGCATCCCTGCTGCGAACAGGGATAGGTCGTTCTTAGTGCCAGGGCGAACACATAGCTGAACGCTCGATGGCGGGCTGGGGTTCCATCTGACCCTCTGCCCTGGAGAGCCAGGACGACCAGTCCGATTCCCAGCTCCGCAAAATCCATCTTCATCTGAAGATCCGACTAAACTAAAGCTGACAAAATAAACAGCTAGTAAAGCAAAGAAAAAACTGACATTCTTGCAAATAAAATCATGAGAAAAAGATTAGAAGGCTGAGACTGTAGCCCCAGCACAGGGAAGCCTATCTACTCCTAACGCTAGGCAGAAGACAAACTGAGTTGGGATGGCTACTGCAGGGGGGTATTGACCAGTGGGACAGCGCAATGGGTGTCTCTATGTTAAATGCTTTTGTTTTTAACAAGTCTTATGCCTAGCTACTCCTGTGGAGAGGAAGTCAATACCCATTGGTGAAGACTGTATGAGGGGAGGTGACTGTCGGAGGACGTAAGAGAAATATATATTTTTCAGACAGAGAATATATATATATGTATCATTAATTCGCTATGCGATTTGTTTATGCCTTTTAAAGAGAAATATTAAGAAAGCCAATTTTCTGTGTCTTTTAGAAAGTAATTGTTCCCCCATGTTTGGAATTCAGATACTGACTTGGAATTATGGGTATGGAACCAGTATATGATATATATTTCCCAATTAGATTATTGTTTAGTTCATTGTTTTTATATTTTTTATATTTTTAGAGTTTTTATGTGTATATTTTATACTATTTTCTCATTCTCTTAAACTAGTGTTTCTCAACTCTGATCCTCAAAGCACACTAACATGCCAGATTTTAGCCATTACCTTGAGGAGATGCAGACTAGAATACTGAAATCACTGAGCAGCAAATGATATCACCTGTGATGTATTTCGGTTTTCTTGCAAACCTGGCCTGTTAGTGTGCCCTGAGGACAGAAGTTGAGAAACACGGTCTTAAACTCTCCCTCAAAAAATGTTTTTAGATTTACTATGTCAAGTGTTTCAGCTGTGGCCAGGGGGCCCTTTCCGGTTTTGTGTTCCCCGACCGCCGGCTACTTTGTTTTTTCCCCATCAGCTGTCACATCCGTTTTTAGTGCTTAAATGTCCTGCACCATGTCCTGTTTCTCTATCGGTCTGAGGAAGAAGCACTTCTGCACATGCTCCGAAACGCGTTACCGCCCCACCACGCCAACACGGTTGTGTGGTCCATGAGTGGGACATGCGTTCCACAGCTGCCCCAGTCTGAATTGGCACCTCCAATTGGTCTTCCCCATATCGTCATCTCCCTGCTGCTGGCCAGCTAAAGGACGGGCTCACCACGGACCAGGAAAGGACCCCCAAGTCATGACGGCAAGCACCATCCCCCATGTAAGTCTAGGTTTGTGTTATGTAATAAAGTTTATCTGCTACACTTGGCGGCACCTTCTTTTTCTTTTCTGAATCAGAGGACACCCCCAAAGAAGGGGAAGGCAGTGGCCATTTTCGGCTATCAACCTTTTTTATGACTAAATCAACTTTTGGTCGCCAGGCTTTCCAGAGCTGCTGAAATTGCGGCCAGCGACTGCAATCCAGACTGTCCAGGAGTTGTACAGAGTGGGTCTGAGGGTAAGTTCACAGTCTGGGACTCCATTTTGCAAGTTACAAAAAGTACTGTCGCTTTAAGAGCGGTGATTGCAGTTACCACCACCGATCGCAGCAGTCTGCGGAGTCCCCCTTTAAACTATACTAAAGGCAGAGTGTTCAGGGATATGTTTGCAAGGACCCTAGTACTGTACCACCTCAGAGAAAAGACCTCCTGAACGTTCCTACAGCATGGAGAAAGACAGGAAATGACCTTGGCCAGCAGCAGGAAACAGAGCACAGGAAGTGATCTCACCTAAATCTAAGGTCACACTGCACAGTGCAGCCCAGAAGGCTACACAAACATGGATGCCCATAGAAGTGAACAGGAAGCTCAGGGAAAACAGTTGCCCCATGCAAGTCAAAGGGGAAAATTCTACATTACTCACACTTAAGGTGGCGGCGCCCATGGCTTGCCATGCGGCTAGGGACCGACACTATGAAGGCTTAAGGATCCACAACAGGAACCAGCAATCCCAAAAAGTACTCTGCCGCCACCCCAGGGCGCAAGGCGCCCCAGACACATGCCCCCCCCCCTGCAGGAACTGGGCAGGGGGGGTGTACACACAGACCGGGCAGACCAGGGGGATCTTTCAGGAGGCACAAATCCCACTATCCCCAGGAGAGGGCCCACATCCCCCCAAGGCCAGCAGGGGCATGGGGGGCACATTTACTCACCATACCACGGACCGGGTGGGCTCCGCTCTGGGCAGACTGCCTCCCACCCGAACTGGGGGTGATACCAGCCGAGGGGTACGCTGGGACTCAGGACGTTCCAGGTCGACGTGTCCCGGCGAGGGATCCCCTCGCAGGCTCATACCCATTCAGAAAAGGAGCACGGTCGTGGCTAGGCCTAGGTCGGAACTATAACCTGCTTATGCTCGTAGGCCAGACTGGGGGGACCATAAGGATCTAAATTATCCAGTGCAAAGCCCCAGCCGGCATCCTTGCTTGTTGATCACCAGGAAATTCTTCCCTGAATCTAGCTAGCAAGTAAAGAGAAATAAAAGAAAATATTCTGAAAAGAATAAAAAAAACTGAAACCGGAGTCCCAGCAGGAAACCTAGGTCCTATTCCTTCTCTAGGCAGAAACAAACTGATGTGCTGGGCTGTGCTTGTGAGGGTTATTTCTGGGGGGACAGCCCGGTGGGCATGTATATGTAAACCTCTGTACTAATGTACTGCCTAGACGACTCCTGCAGGTGGCAGCATAACCCACACAGCTAATGAAGATGAGGCTGCATCTGTCAATGGACGATCGAGAAATAGTTTAAACTGATTATATATATATATATGAATATATTGATTCCTGGATAGAAATGGGAAGTTATAACCCAAAATTGGTGTAGCACAGCTCTCCTATAAATGTTAAAACCTTAAATCAACAGTGTAATCAACGGTGTAAAAATTACAAAACATATTTAGTAAAATGTGCATCAACAATCATTATGAGGAATCTCTTACAAAAATACATTTTAGAAAAATCTCTAAAAAACATTAAAAAATCTTTAAAAAAAAAAATAATAATTATATAAAGTTTCAGACTAACAAAATGTCCACTTGTGCAACTGAATTATGTGAAATCATTGAATCTTATCCAACGTCAACCAACAAAAATCACCACGGTAACACGAATGAAGTTAATCCACCACCCGTGTAGATTAGCCTCTCACCTCACTGACATGACCCCTGCATTATCAGTAGGCCACACCACACAGTATTCCCTCTCTTGGAATGAAGCTAACCGGTAGTATTTCAAATCTGTTAAAGCCTCCTATTCAAATGGATGGATGGATGCATACATGCAGGACGAAAATGCACACAACCCTAGTGCTCTCAGTATAAAACTCGAAATTTTAAAAATAGGATACATATTGCCTTTACAAGAAATGGCACTATATGCAGTGCTGACCGTGAATTGCTCATCTCTCATAGACACTGGCAAGACAGCTTAATGCAGAGATGGTCATGGGATGATGTCATATACGGGGTTCCTCACTCTACACGTATGTTACGTCCAATAACCGGGACTTCCTAAGTAGGGGAACAAATAAATATACAATGTGTAGCACTAACACTAGTGATAAAAAGAGCAACACAAAGGACTCTTTTTATTGCTCTTTTTATCACTAGTGTTAGTGCTACACATTGTATATTTATTGGTTTATGATTTTCTCTATAGATTAGTGTATGCAGGTTTTCTTTACACTTTTATTTATTTTATCATCCCTACTTAGTGCAGAAAATCCCCAGTTTTTAAGTAGGGGAGCACCCACGCCAAATTAATATAGCTACCCATTTCCAGGCAACCAACCCGGCGTTTAGCAACATAGTAAACCACAGGGCGAAAAGAACCATAGCTACACTGCTGATACAAATAATTAGCTGAGCTAAGAGCCAGATATCCTTTAACTGTCACCTCAGGAAATCTACAAAGGACGCCGCTGATGTACAAATTTAATACTTACATGACAACATCCTAAATTATTACATACCACGGCCATCTTTTACAAATGATTCAACATACAATTCAGAAAACACACACAAAATGTATTAAAAAGCTAACTAAAAAGATCTACTCCTCACACATACTATTATTTTAATTTTTATTAAAGGGACAGTACACAAAGTGGATTTTAACAGTAACTGCAATATAACTAGCCTAGGAATTAAAGGGAATGGAGGGAGAGAGAGAAATGGAGAGGGAGAGAGAAATGGAGAGTGAAGCAAACAGGTCGACATCAGATGTCCCCCACCGGTAACACAGGAGGTAAAACCCCTCTGGGTCCAGGGACCACTCCCCCCTGATCCAACATCTGACGACTCAGGTAATCGGCCTGCCAGTTTTCCACACCTGGTATGGGCACTGCAGAAAGGGCTGGAACAAACTTTCTCCTCTCACCTTCCAGGACGGCAACACATGAGAGAGGAGAGGCTCCACCCTACAGGAAAAACAATTAGTTCACAGCTGGTAAAACGCGTCACCCTTCCCCTTGTCACTCAGTATTGATTTTCTCCTACAACAAAATATTTGTATTTAAGACCTAAAGAGTCGGATGGAACTCCTGTGAGGCAGGTTCAGGAATGCCAGTGAGGGCCACACTCAACCTGCACGCCTTTTAATCTTCTCACAGGTCGTCTCTTGTGGCACAGGCAAGCCGGACACAGCGTGTTGGTCCTTCCGCTTGCTGCCCCACTCAGAAGCTCGGGTCTCCTCCTGTCCTCCCCTGCAAACAGTGGGCACCATACTGTAAAAAGGCCAGCCGCATAACATCAGCAGCGATAAGGGGAGGACCGAGTACGCTCCAAGCCGCGTTTTGAAACCGGAACTTCCCATCTGAACAGGGAAGACGTTGAGCATGCACAGCATGACCCGGGAGGGGTCTAAGGCGCAGGGGAGATGCCGGACTCACATAGCAGCTGAAGAGCCTGTTCTTTTGCGCCAAGAGCAAGAAGGCTGCTAAGAGTGTGAACCCCATCTGGACCCACCTCATGGAGAAGGAGGAGGGAAAGACGGTACAGTTGGCTGCAGGCAAAGCAAACTGGGGACCAGTTAAGTGCCTTTTCTAAAGTGAGTTCAGAAAATGACAGAATGCCTTAGGAGGACAGCAGAAGAGGGGAAAGGCTGTCTGCTAGCCCCCCCCCCCTCCCCCCAATCCCCTTTTTAAATAAGATGGGATACCAGAAGGTGTGTATGCTGCAGTGTGAAGCACACAGCCTAACTTTGCAGCTCCCCAGTCAGGACAACAACTTGCAAAGGGGTGATTTTTGCCACTGTCCTCCTTATGTGATCATGAGGATGGAAAAGCAAGCCCTGTGGCTGTGGTAAAAGGGGAAAAAACAACAATGGTGTGTGCTTCCCTTTGCCTTGGGAGCTTAGCATAAGTATCCCTTATAGCAGCCAGGTGGTTTCTTAGGACTTGAGATCGTACTCCCTTCCTTAATGAGGGTACTACTATCTTACTTAGGAACAAGTAACCTAGAAGCTTCAGGTAGACCAATGTCCACAGTTTTCTTTTAACTCAGGAGATGCTGTGGCTATTGCAAACATTACGTTGCCAGTCTCTCACCATAAACCCTTTTGTATATCAATAAGTGTAAATCTAGTAAAGGGGTGACACCTGTTAGACACACAGTCTCTTACAAGCTATTTCTGCCACTGAACAAGTTAGACATTCCTAAATAGTTAATCAAATGGAATGTAAGGTGGTCTGCAGGAACCTGGAGATAACATGAGCAATACCACAGATTTTTCCCTAGTCAGCAATGCACACCAGTTAATCAGAAGACATTAGCCAGGCATCTCCAAGCCTGACTCCTAAATTATCTCCACATATGGTGAAGAGACACAGTAAGGGGTACCTTTGGGGAACTTTTTCTTATGGAGTTGCTTGCTATGTTCAACATGCTATGTGTAACAACTTAACAAGCTTCAACCTATTGTTTCCTCCTTACACTGCTGTTAAATAGATTGGTGTGTAAGAGTTAATTGGGACCCTTGGTGGTTTGGACTACTGCCCACCCTTTGATGAACTAGAATCATTGTTTTTTGCAACTCTGATTGATGGTTTTCTGGGTGTAAACCTCTATACAAAGAGCTACATATACTAACCTGTATTTAATGTTTGCTTGTTAAGCCCTTCAGGTGTCGGACTGCCTCCAAGCTAAAATTGTGTCCACCTCTTCCTGGGGCTGACAATTGATCTCCAGGTCTATGCTTGTTAAGACCTTGGATGCTGGGAGACTTGGATTCCCACCTGTGTGTGGGCTAACTACACCTACACATACAATGGTAGGGTAACAGCTACTACTAATGTGATGTATGCACCCACCTTAGACTTCCATTATTTAGAACTATCCTGGTTCTCCTCTGGTGGATGTAGGTTTAGTATCTAGAGTCCAAGGAATGCCTATATCAGGGGCGTACTGGGCCGGGGGGAAAGGAGGCATTTTCCCCCCAGGCCACTGTAATTTCCATAAAAAAGGCCGCTCTGCCGCCAGCTGGAACTGCGCATGTGCCATGTGCAGTTCCGGAGCTGGCCGAGTCTACTGTTCGGCCGGTGTCAGAGGGGAGCAGAACGCTCGTGCTGCGAGTTGATGTGTCCTGTGTCAGGGAGGTTGGCTGCACCAGTCACACGTCTGAGTTCCATATACTGCACAGCCCCCTCCAGAAAAGCTCTGCCTCCTCCCGCCCCTCTCTCAATGTGCCCGCCCACACTCCGGGAAGCCTGTGTGTCTGAGGTCTGTGTCTGTGAAGAGGATTGTGTGGGCGGGAAAGTTTGAACTGAGCAGCGGCATTGTAAGCCTGAAGCCATAGCTTGCCTTTTCAAGTAAGTGAGCTGTGACCGATCTCTCCTCCTCCCCCCTTCCTGCTCTCTCCCAAATCCCTCGTCTCACTTCTCCTATTTCCTTATGTACAATAGCCTGTGCAGTATCTGCTCCTACCGTATGTACTGCGATTTGGCTGCATTGCTGGTACTGCGATTTGGCTGCAATGCTGGTAGTGCGATTTGCCTTCAATGCTGGTAGTGCGATTTGGCTGCAGTGCTGGTA
Organism: Pelophylax lessonae; assembly: GCF_965119305.1. NCBI lineage: Eukaryota > Metazoa > Chordata > Amphibia > Anura > Ranidae > Pelophylax > Pelophylax lessonae. The sequence continues at coordinate 273,264,792 of NC_138769.1, read as the reverse complement.
GTGCGATTTGGCTGCAGTGCTGGTAGTGCGATTTGGCTGCAGTGCTGGTAGTGCGATTTGGCTGCAATGCTGATAGTGTGATTTGGCTGCAGTGCTTATAGTGTGATTTGGCTGCAGTGCTTATAGTGCGATTTGGCTGCAGTGCTGGTAGTGTGATATGGCTGCAGTGCTGGTAGTGTGATTTGGCTGCAGTGCTGGTAGTGCGAATTTGGCTGCAGTGCCGGTGTCCCCACAGTCTTTCTGCATGTTACCCCCAGTCCCATAGACTTCTATTAGGCTGTAAATTTAACCGCTTGCTTACCAGCCGCCGCAGTTTTACTCTAGTACACGAAATGACGTACCTGTATGTTGTTTTGTGTAATAGACAGCAGGTGCGTGTTCCGATTGGCCAGAGAGGAAGCCAATCAGCAGGTACGGCAGACGCGATGTCCGCCGGCAACCCGTGATCCTCCCAGTGGAGACAGAACGTCAGTCTGCCTATGTAAACAAGGCAGTACGCCATTCTGTCAGTAATGAACACCGGGATCTTGTGTTCCTGCTATTTAGGAACACACGTCTCTGTAATCATCTAGTGAGTTCATCCCGCACACAGTTAGAAAGCACTTCCTGGGGACACACTTAACCCTTTGATTGCCCCTGGTGTTAACCCCTTCCCTGCCAGTGTCATTAGTACAGTGACAGTGCATATTTTTAGCACTGATTACTGTAGTAATGTCACTGGTTCCCCCAAATGTGTCAAAAATGTCAGTTAGGGGTCCGATCTGTCCGCTGCAATGTCGCGCAGTCCCGCAAAAAAAATCGCAGATCGTCGCCATTACTAGTAAAAAAAAAAACAAAAATAAATAAAAATGACAAATCTATACCCTAGTTTGTAGATGCGATAACTGTTGCGCAAACCAATCAAAATACACTTACTGTATTGGGATTGTTTTTAACAAAAATTTGTAGCAGAATACATATTGGCCTAAAATTATGAAAAAAATTAGATTTTTTTTAATTTTTTTTATTGGGAATGTTTTAAAGCAGAAAGTAAAAAATATTGTTTTTTTTTTTCGAATTGTCGCTGCGGGCATTGTGGAGCGGTGTAAGCAAAACGAGAGGCACCTATGTCAGAGACTGTTGTGTCTAGCAATAGGGCTGTACACAGACCGTCAAGAGACCCACACTAATATAGTCGAATGGTCTCAATTAATGAGTAGGGAGCCACCGCAGCCTAAAATATACTGGTAAAGAAAGAGGAAAGGGGCCATAGACTAGCCCCTAAGAATGGCTGCAATGAGGGATGCTCACACCTGCTTCTTTTCAAAATTGTCAAAAAACTTTATTGAAGAACATAAGACACTCTGTTTAAAAATACCCCGACATGGGGAACAATGTTCAAATGCATAAACTCAGGATACAAAATGTTATGAACCATGAACATATATGACATAAAAACAAAACAACGATTCACACACACATGGCCGGCCACACACACACACACACACACCTGAAAGCTGACATTAAGAAGCCAAGGCGAGCTGCGTATATCTCTGAGTGAAAGATTTGTTAACGCTGCTCGTTCATGGGTTCGTTTGTCCACATGCCACAATACACATGATAATTCTTTTACTTTTGTGTGGATCCCACAGTTACACCGATATATCATGGGAATGAATTATGAACATAATATGACTCCACTGTACCGTGAATAGACAGATATTATCTTGGTTCACCCAAAACTTGGTAAATCGCCTTGTGTCTGTAACCCTGGCAACAGGGATACAAATCTGTATGGGTGTAGTTCATAGTCAGTATTCAGAATAAATCATGGCATCCCCTCTTATGGATGAATTAAATTCAATAATGGCTTCAAGAATAGTCCCTATGCATAGGGGTATAACTGGAGGAACGTCTGTTGGCCAAGGGGGAATATTGGAGTGGATGTTAGTCCTCAGAGGGCAATTTAAACATCATCCCAGGAGGTGGTGAAGTGCAGGTCACACAATGTTATTTGACCAATTTCAGACCGAGATAGTCATCCAGCAGCAAAAGGCTCTCCTTGGTTTGCTAATTAAGAGGCGGGAGCTGGGGAGAGACGCAGAATGGCAGTATAGCTGCGCAGGCTCACACCAATTGAAGGCTGTGTCACATACTAAGCAAAATAGTGTTTGCCCACATATGGCTGTTGACTGCATTAGATAGGGCTAGCAGAAATGCTCAATACAGCCGGTGCTCACTGCCCTTTCTCCATCTCCTTATGCTATATAGCAATTGCTCACCGTTAGCATGCCTTCCATGGATATGGAGCTCGTCTGCTGACCATCGATGGATGTGGATGAGGGGAAGACTTGGTTTAGATCAGTAAACCGAGTCTTCCCCGCAGTGTGGAGCAGTGTCTCCCTCTCCCTGCGGGCAGTGTGGAGCGGTGTCTCCCTCTCCCTGCGGGCAGTGTGGAGCGGTGTCTCCCTCTCCCTGCGGGCAGTGTGGAGCGGTGTCTCCCTCTCCCTGCGGGCAGTGTGGAGCGGTGTCTCCCTCTCCCTGCGGGCAGTGTGGCGCGGGGTCTCCCTCTCCCTGCGGGCAGTGTGGCGCGGGGTCTCCCTCTCCGTGCGGGCAGTGTGGAGCGGGGTCTCTCTCTCCGTGCGGGCAGTGTGGAGCGGGTCTCTCTCTCCCTGCGGGCAGTGTGGAGCGGGGTCTCTCTCTCTGTGCGGGCAGCGTGGAGCGGTGGCTCTCTCTCTGTGCGGGCAGTGTGGAGCGGTGGCTCTCTCCCCGTGCGGGCAGTGTGGAGCGGTGGCTCTCTCTCTCTCTCCGTGCGGGCAGTGTGGAACGGTGGCTCTCTCTCTTGGTTGTCATGTCCATAAATTTCACTTTGGTAGGTTGGCAACACTGGCCTTCAGTAATACTGAAGTGCACACAACTATCCACTCATTTTTTTCCCAGTGGGGCAAGCCGGCTAGGTCAGCAGTAGTGCTGGCAGAGGGGAAGTGATATCCCCCCCCCCCTATCAATTCCTCCCAGCATCCTATGTAGCTCCGCAGGAGGGAAGAGACCCAGAGGTCGAGGCTGCAGCAGGCTAATTGCCACCTAATCAGTGAGGAAAGATCCTCAATATTATTTATTTGCTTTATAATGTCTGGGATGGGAGCCGAGTCACTGCACAATGGGCCTCTGGGTTGTATTTGCCCCCTGGGCAAAAAGTTACCAGTCCTCCCCTGTCCTATATAAAGCTTGCCCTCTGCTGGCGATTTTTTAGTTGAATTTACCATGACTCTGACTTTATGCCTGGTCTGGCTGCATCTCAGAAATACACCATGTGGAAGTTTGTGTCTTTTCTGGTTTGTTTTACTGCTCATCAGAAATACAACACCAAGTTGTCTGTCTTTTCTGGGTTGACTATGCCTTGTTGAGCATCAGATATACACAATATTGAAGATTATTTTGTGTCCCATTTTGGCTATATGACTCTTTTGCTTACTAGAAATACACCGCATTGAATGTTGGGGGTGTCTTTCTATTAAACCTTATTTTTCTGTACATTAGAAATGCACTACATTGTTGTTAGTAACGTTTGTTGGTTACATGGGTGTACCCGGGCTGCTAATTCAGAAATGCACAAAGGTTCCCAGTATCATTTCTGTTATGACTACACTGGTACTAATCAAAGTGCACAACTTTAAAGTGTTAGTAACATTTCTGTTATATGGCTGTACCAGGTTACTATTCAGAAATGCACAACATTAAGGATTGCTAGTCCCATTTCTGTTATGACTACATTGTTACTAATCAAGTTGCACAAACTTTGAAATTTTGATAGTACAAATTCTGTTACATGGCTATACCATGTTACTATTTAGAAAAGCACAGCATTAAAGACGGCTAAGTGACATTTCTGTTATGACTACCCCGTTACTAATCAAGTTGCACAAACGTTGACATTTTATTAGTTACATTTCTGTTACATGGCTATACCCTGTTACTATTCAGGAATGCACAACATTAAAGATGGCTAGTGACATTTCTGTGATGATTACCCTGTTACTAATCAAGTTCCATAAACTTTAGATTTTGTAAGTAACTTCTCTGTTACATGCCTATACATGTTAAAAAAATGCACAGCATTTAAGTTTGGTTAGCGACTTTTTTTGTTGCTAATTAGAAACGCACAACATTGACGTTGTTAGTGTCTTTCTGTTAGGACTGTACCTTGTTGCTTATCAGAAATGCACAAACTTTGGAGTTTGTATCTTTTCTGGTAATTATTTTGTTATAGGTTATTTTATGTTTATGTTATTATTTGTTTTTGACACAACATGGATGTTTTTGTGTCTTTGTCTAAACATTTGGCTGCGCATCGAAATACTCAACAGTGAAGACGGTTTGTGTCTTCCTATTTATATTATATAGCCCTAGCTTATTGCACTTTTAAAATACACAGCATTGAAATTTATGTTGACAGCCAAAAATAGGATTCCCCTAGAGGCGGGACTTTATAGGCAAATACCCATCAAAGAGTATACTCAAAAGTATTATAAGTATTTGTATATGTATGGGTGTGAATCTCGCGCTGTCCTAAGAGGTGTAGGTGGAAATACCCTTAATGCTGCGTGTACTAGTTACTGTAAGCCACAGTTAAAAGACAGAAAGAAATGGGGGGGGGGGAAGTACCGCACTTAAAGGAAATCTTGATATGTAGTGATATTGAAATTGTATATGATAAATAATTGTGAAATAACGGAATTTTTGTAAAATCTTACCTGTAAAATTCCTTTCTCTGAGTCCTCCGACAGTCGCCGCCATCTTCATATTCGTCACAACGGGGGTATTAGACTTTGCTCCGTAGGAGTAGCTAGGCAACAGAATATGTCAATATTAAAGCTTTTAACATATCCCCACCCCAGGGGGTGGTCCCCTCTGTCTATACCCTCCTGCTTCCTGTTTCATACCTCAGTTTCAGTAGAATAGCAGTAGAGTACCTAAACCCCAAAAGAGGGGGGGGGGGGTCGGCGACTGTCGGAGGACTCAGAGAAAGGAATTTTACAGGTAAGATTTTACAAAAATTCCATTTTCTCTTACGTCCTCCGACAGTCGCCGCCATCTTCATATTCGTCACAATGGGGACGTCCCAAAGCAGTGCAAACATGAGGGGTGGGAAACGCAGCCGCGCCTAAAGGCAACGCAGTCTCCACATCAAAGAAAGGAACCTTACCAAAGGAAGGAAACCAGCTGGGCAACATGAGAAAAAAACTTGCTCAACGGGAGCAATAACCCAGGAAAAAACAAATAACCCAGGGATAAAAAGAAATCCCAAACAGCCAAAGGTCCAAAACAAGGGACCCTAAGGAACCGCCGCACTAAGAACCTTGCGGCCAAAGGAAGCATCTGCCGATGCTTGAACATCCACTCTGTAGAATCGTGTGAAGGTGTGCACGGTCGACCAAGTCGCCGCCCTACACACCTGGGCCACAGAAGCCCCATGACGACAGGCCCAAGACGTACTCAGAGATCTGGTAGAGTGCGCCTTCACAGGCATAGGGGAAACTTTTCCCTGCAAAGCATAAGCCTGTTCAATGGTCTGTCTGAACCAATTGGCGACGGCAGAAGCCGACGCCGCTACGCCCTTCCGAGGACCCCAGGAAGGACAAACAAAGAATCCGACTTGCGAAATGATTCAGACGATTTTAGGGAAACCCTAATCGCCCGAACAACATCCAAGGAGTGCAACTCCACCTCCTTCAGATGTTTAGACTTCGCGCAAGGCGAAGGCAAGACAATGTCCTCATTGAGGTGAAATTCCGAAACCCTCTTCGGAAAAAAAGAAGGGTTAGGTCGCAAGACCACCTTATCTAAGTGAATGACCAGATATGGAGACTTGCAGGACAAGCTATGATGAAAACGAAATTATGCAGCGCTAGCTCAAAACAAAGTGTTATGTGTTGTGATATAAATACAATAATCAGTATGATCAAATATACAAAAAAAGTGCTAAGTGCTTATAAATATCTGAGCAGTAACAGATAAATATATAATTAAATATAATAGTGCACAATAAATAAGTGATTGAAAATAGTCCAAATAAATATTCAGTGCTTGAAAAAGTCCTTATAGTGATCCAATTAAGGTGCCAAGGTGCCAAATAATTAAGGTGCTTGCAGAGTGATATGGTGCCCCTCAAGGTTCCCCACTCACCAGATTGCAGATAATCATAGACCTTCAAAGTTATTGCACATTGCCCGGGATCTTTACAGGACCAGAACTTCTCCTATGTAGCCTTGGAAATTGTTTTGGGTCAGCTTCCGCTTTTTATTGCTCTGAAGAAACAGCTGTTTGATTTACCAGATGATCCATCTGGTAAATCAAACAGCTGTTTCTTCAGAGCAATAAAAAGCGGAAGCTGACCCAAAACAATTTCCAAGGCTACATAGGAGAAGTTCTGGTCCTGTAAAGATCCCGGGCAATGTGCAATAACTTTGAAGGTCTATGATTATCTGCAATCTGGTGAGTGGGGAACCTTGAGGGGCACCATATCACTCTGCAAGCACCTTAATTATTTGGCACCTTGGCACCTTAATTGGATCACTATAAGGACTTTTTCAAGCACTGAATATTTATTTGGACTATTTTCAATCACTTATTTATTGTGCACTATTATATTTAATTATATATTTATCTGTTACTGCTCAGATATTTATAAGCACTTAGCACTTTTTTTGTATATTTGATCATACTGATTATTGTATTTATATCACAACACATAACACTTTGTTTTGAGCTAGCGCTGCATAATTTCGTTTTCATCATATTTTCCTAAGACTTTCTTAGTGTCTGCAGCAGCTGCCCAATATTGCATTTATCTTTATTTAAATTCTCACGTTGTGTAGCGCGGGTTTAATTTTTGTTTTTTCACATTGCAGGACAAGCTGCCAGCTCCGACACTCTGCGAGCCGAAGTGATCGCCACCAAAAAAGGTGACCTTCTTGGACAACATAGACAACGAGATCTACCTGATCCGTTCAAAAGGACCATGTTGTAACACGGACAGAACAAGATTCCAGTCCCAAGGAGCCAGAGGTACCCTCCTAGGAGGGGCCAGATGCCCCTTGAACAAAAATGCCAACCAAGGAGTAAGATGCCATAGGACGTTGAAAAAGAATGGCCATCGCAGACACCTGACCCTTGATCGTAGCCAGCGCCAAACGCTGGGCAACACCCGTTCGAAGGAAGGACAACACCCTAGACACGAGTACGTGCGAGGTGAAAACCCCCTGGACTCACACCAGGCAAAATAAGCCTTCCAGGTACGGTAATGGACCTTCCCTGAGGAAAATTTCCTCGCGTTGATCAAAGTGTGAATGACCTCAGGGGAGAGACCCCTATCCTTCAGGACCTCGGTTTCAACAGCCAGGCCGTCAAAGCCAGCGACTGTAAAGCAGGATGGAATATCGGCCCTCGAGACCGGAGATCTTCTCGAAGAGGCAGACGCAACGGAGCGTCGACCGCCAGATTCACGAGGTCAGCGTACCAGGACCGGCGAGGCCAGTCCGGTGCCACAAGAATCACTGTGTTCGGTTCCGAGTTCAACCTGTGAAGGAACCTGGACAGCAATTGAATCGGTGGAAACGCATACATCAGTCGGTACTGATGCCACGGAGCTACCAACGCGTCTGACGCGTCTGCCCGAGGATCGCGCGTCCTTGCCACAAACCTTTTCACCTTGGTGTGCAGACGAGACGCGAACAGGTCTACCTCCGGAAGACCCCACTTCGCGCACAACATCTGGAAGACATCCGGGTGGAGGGACCATTCCCCCTGGTCCAGCGTCTGGCGGCTCAGATAATCCGCCTGCCAGTTCTCCACCCCCGGAATGTGAACCGCCGATATCGCCGGGACGTGTGTCTCGGCCCAAGACAGAATGTAGGCCACTTCCCGAGCCGCTCGGGCACCCCTGGTGCCCCCTTGGTGATTGATGTAAGCCACCGCCGTGGCATCGTCCGTCTGCACCCGAACCGGACAGCCCTGCAGCCTGTCCGTCCAACGTCGAAGGCAGAGATTCATCGCACGCAATTCCAGAATGTTGATCGGAAGGGAGGATTCCTCCTCCGACCAAGTTCCCTGGGCGGACAGAACGCCCAGAACACCACCCAGCCCGACAGGCTGGCATCCGTGGTGATCACCGTCCATGAAAGAGGACGAAAAGACTTGCCCCCTGACACCGTCGGGGACTGGAGCCACCACAGAAGATCCCTTCTGGTGCGATGGCTCAACGAAATCTGGAGATCCAGAGATTGCGGTCGCCCGTCCCACCTGGACAGGATCTCCGCTTGGAGACCCCGCGTGTGAAACTGGGCGAAGGGAATTGCCTCGAAAGCCGAGACCATCAATCCCAGACATCTCATGCACGTCCGGAGTGACGAGCACGGAACGTCCCTGAGGGACCTGACTTCTTCCTGAAGAGTCCTGAGTTTGTCGTCCGGTAGGAAGACCTTCGCCTGGACCGAGTCCAGGATCATTCCCAGGTGGGGAAGACGAACCGACGGGCACAGCGTCGACTTTGGAAAATTTATCGTCCAACCAAACTCCTGTAGAGTCTGCAACGTGATGGACAGGTCCTTCTCCAGACCCTGGCTGGTCGCGGACCGAACCAGAATATCGTCCAGATACCCCAGGACAGAGATGCCCTGGGCTCTCAACAAAGCCAGAACCGGTGCAAGCACCTCGGTGAAAACCCGTGGAGCCGAAGCAAGAACAATAGGCAAAGCCACGAATTGGTAGTGATCCTCCGCAATGGCGAATCGAAGGTACCTCTGGTGACCCTCGAAAATCGGGATGTGAAGGTACGCATCCTTAAAGTCGATGGAAGCCATGAATTCTCCCTGAACCAGGGCAGCCACCACCGACCGCAGGGATTCCATGCGGAACTTGCGAACCCACACAAAGCGGTTCAGAGCCTTTAAGTCCAGAATTGGACGTACCTTGCCCTCCTTCCTGGGCACAGTGAACAGATTGGAATAGAACCCCCGAAATCTGTCCCGATGACGCAAACGCTCCGGAGCCAGTTGAAGATTTGAGGGAAAAAATCTGCTCTCCGGCCGACAGAGACACTCGATCTCGAACGATTTCCTGAACCCACCTGTCCCGAATACGGGCCAGCCAGGGTTAAAGAAAACCAAGCAAGCGTCCCCCCACCCCAGAACTGGGTGAGGGCGCCCCTTCAGGCCGCATTGTTATGGGCAGCGGATCCGGACTGGCCGGACTTCTGCTTACCTGTCCACGGCTTCTTTTGGGAGCCTTGACTTTTGAATGGCTTGCCCTTATAATGCGACCGAAAGGCACGAAAGGACCCCTGAGGGGGCCGAAAAGAAGCATGCTTCTTACCAGGAGCCGCCTTAGCCTTGTGGGATTGGGGCAAGAGCGTGCTCTTACCACCCGTGATCCCCTTTATCAGTGTATCCAAGGATTCGCCAAAAAGGCGAGATCCATCATAGGGCAGATTGGCTAAGGTCTTGCTCGAAGATTGGTCCACAGACCAACACTTCAACCAAACCAGGCGGCGAGACAATACCGCCACACTGTGTACACGTGCAGCCAACGGTACTATATCCAAGTCCGCATCACACAAATACATGACACCCTGATGGATTTGATCCACCATATCCAATGTCGCCGGTGAGGCCGAATCAGCCACCAGGACGCGTCTAAGCACCTGCGTCCAACTTGCGACAGCCTGGGCTGCCATAAGAGAAGCAAATAGAGCTTTTAGCATAGAACCCGTAATAGAATAAGTATGATGGGCAAGAGTTCCAGCCTCCTGTCCGTGGCATCCCGGAACACCGGGGCATCCCCTGCAGGAATCGCAGTGGACTTATTCAAAACCGCTATCGCGTGATCCACCGGAGGCGGTACACACCACTGCTCATCAGTAACGGGCGTGAAAGGATAACGCAGCTTGAACCTACTTGGCACAGCAAAAGGCTTGCGTATATTGCGCCATTGTTCCTTAACAGCGCGCTGAAAATCATCAGTGCAGGGAAAGACCTGCGATGTCTTGCGTCTTTTATGCGTCCCATAAGCTGCCAGGGCAGCGGGAGGACATGGTTCATCCTGCAAACGCAGTGTTTGTTTGATAGAAGCAACCAAGTCATCCATGAGTGTAAGCTCTTCAGGCGAGTCAGGGGGAGAATTATCAACCCCTTCAACCTCAGCCTCCACCTCGGACCCCACAAGATCCAGGGAGGAACGGGACCCCGATGAGGAGACCCCAGCCATAGTAGCCCCATCACCATCACCCTCTGAACCAGAGGGAATTGAAACTCTGGGCCGTTTTGTGGATTGAGCAGCCACAAGCATTTGCACCTGAGCAGCAAGGTTAGCCACAACCTCAGCCAAATCCCCCCCTGGGGGGAAAACAGCAGTCCCTTGGCCTCCCACCAAGTGGTAGGAGATTTGCTTCCCTGAGAATCCATTGCCCCCAAACAATATGCTGGAGAATAAAGGGTTAACTGCCCCTTTAACAAGCGCGGCGAGCGCAGCCCACCGCACACACACACTAGCACCAGAAGACCCCCACAGGGATAAAAGCTCAACTCAGGCAAGGATATAGGGATAGAGAGGATAAAAACCTGGAGAGACCACTGCTGCTGCCTCGATCGGTGCGCCCAGGGAAAAGGAGTGATGTAACTCAGGACGCTCTATCAAAGCCTATGGAAGGCTACAAGAAAATGGCCGCCTGCAGTGTTAACATGCGGCCGGAGCGAGCGCTGCCAAAATGGCGCTGTTTGGCGCCGAAAACGCCGCTCCTCCACCACAGTGAGGACCGCTGAAAAACACTACAGTAAAACATGGCGGACCGCCGCAGCGGTCGCTGTTATGTGCCCAAACACGATACAATCATGCCCCACAGCACACAGCCTGTCACACATTCACAGTCTGACACAGATAGTGCAGCACAGCCCCCCCCCCCCTTGCAGCCCACAGAATTCAGCCAGAGAGATAGGGAGCTTAACAGTGTGAACAGAGGCAGGGTTACACAGTCCCAGACTGACACCCCCCAAACAGACAGGTCCCCACACAGATACACTTACCTCCTAGATGGCGTGGGGAACCCGCACAGGCGAACAAGCCACTGCACATGTGACAGGGAGAGTCGCAGCCAGGACGCAGAAAAAACTGAGGTTGAGAAACCGCACAGTGTCCAGTGAGGTAGCCACCTCACCATAGCATCCCGGAACCGAACAGGGATGGGTCGTTCATTGTGCCAGGAGCATTACCTGACTGAACGCTCAAAGGCAGGCTGGGAAGCCACTGACCCACAACCTGCGACCAGGTGGATCAGCCCGAGACCCAGCCCGCATGATCCTCTTCATCAGAAGAACTAACTAATGCTGACAAAAATAACAGCTAAGTAAAGAGAGAGAAAAAACTCAAACAAAAATCAAAAAAAGAAGAGAAAGGCTGAGACAAAATGCCCCAGCATAGAGACATCCAGCTACTCCTGACAAGCTAGACATTGAAACTGAAGTATGAAACAGGAAGCAGGAGGGTATAGACTGAGGGGACCACCCCCTGGGGTGGGGATATGTTAAAAGCTTTAATATTGACATATTCTGTTGCCTAGCTACTCCTATGGAGCAAAGTCTAATACCCCCATTGTGACGAATATGAAGATGGCGGCGACTGTCGGAGGACGTAAGAGAAAAAACGGTTTAGCAATAAATAATAAATATGCACACAGATATTGAATAATAACTAGTAAAATATCTTCTAAATAAATATATACAAAAAATCATTCCATATACCAATAAATATAGCAGTGCTCAAATAAATACATATAGTGATATACAGTATATCAAAAGATAATCAAATAAATATATAAGATGTGAAGATAAACTGTTCTACAAATATAAATAAGGTGCTTATGGTGATATTTATTTCAATTAAATAAAAAATACATAAAAGATTTAGAACTGTGCCAATAAAGTGTTCATTGCAAATATAAACAAGTATATCTTTTTGTGTATTACACAACATGAAATAAAGTGCCCAAATCTATTAAAAAGTGCTCAAGTGTCCCAGAAAAACAGATGAGACGTATAAACGCTGATCTTCCTCTTCCAGGTGTCTCAATACAATTTCTTCCACCTTTACACCATGTGATATATGGGGTGCTCTTTGGTGCTCCTCACCTATGGGTGTGCTAAATGCTCACCTCAAGCTCTCAGGTAATGCGCCTCTAGATCTATATAGGATCTGATCTCTCCTCCTCTCCTCCTTTAAGTTGTGTATGGTGGGGGGATGGTGGTGTGCTTCGCCTTATCTGGATCAAGTTGGGGGCCCTCAGGTAATCCCTCGAATCTCGAAATAAGGGGCCAATATTGTGTAGTATTTTCAATCCAAAAAATGTATTTAAAAAAAAGTGTAACAACTTACATTAAAAGGACTGTCATTCTTAGCCGTTTGTAATCAGCCGCGGGACTTACTTCCGCATTTCGTACATCACTTCCGGTGCTATGCCCTACGCCTTACGTCACAATCGCTCTCGTGACTTCTTCAGGATAAAATTTGCATACAAGAGTGACGTGAATTTGTAGCCCTAGAGCCGGATATGTGTGTATCTCCATTTTCTCTATATAATGTATGTATGGGGCGTTTTTCAGGAAGCGGATATGTCGGCTCCGCCTTATTTTAATATCTTATTGTGGGAAAAACTTAAATGTATATATACTGATCTCATGTAGAATAAATCCATCTATATTGGGTACCCAATTTATATTAGATGATCCATAATAAAAATACATACTATTAAATGTATTAGTAAAACCGGAAGTGAGGTATCTCTCTAGTTATACATCCATATAATCGCAAGTATACAATACATAAAAAATACTGTGGTTTAAGATATATAGAAACATTCATCTATCAATATAAAAACGTGATGTGCCTATATAAAAATAGTGTAAAATATACAGGGTTGCATTCATATATCATGAAAATTATAGGTCAATGTGTAACCAGTGATAAATTGTATGTAGTAAAACAGACCTATATTGTATTAATAATGAAAATATTATTGTCTGTGGATACTATTTAAAATTGAACAAATTACAGTGTAAATGTACAGTGTCTAATGTGTGGATCCAATATGATTCACATTGACTGGAGGGACCGTATTTTGTGGCTCCCTCTCCAATGTCTTTTATATGGCTAAATTGCCCAAAATTTGAGTTGGGAGGGGTCTCTCAGATGATGTTGGTCAAAGTGTCTAGATACGCTATGTTTATCGTAACCCTTTTCTATATTTTTTATATGCTCCTTTATTCTAATTCTTAAAAGTCTTTTTGTTCTGCCAACGTATTGTAAGCCACAATCACATTCAAGGCCGTAAACTACTCCTTCAGTGTTACAACTGATAAAATCTCTTATTTTGTGGGTAGTTCCGTTTCTCGTTGATTTAAATTTGTAAACTTTTTCTTTTGGGTATTTTGTTTTCAAGCACGCATAGCATCTCTTACATGGAAAGAAACCCTTTCCTGTAAAAAATGTTAAGTTATTTTTAGGTGGGTCGACTACTGTTTTTACAATCATATTCCTAATTGTTGGAGCTTTTCTGTATACGAATACAGGTTTTTCTGGTAAATTATTGCTTAGATGTTTATCCATTTTTAGAATTTCCCAGTGTCTTTTAATTATTTTTTCAACTTTTTTATGTTGCATGTTCTAGTCAAGTATAATGGGTAGTTTGTCCGCAAATTTTCCTTCTGTATTCTGTTTATCTTTTATTAAAGTCGCTCTCTCTGTATCTTTGACCTCTTTTATTTTATCTGCAATAAATCCAGTAGCATATCCTTTCTCGTTGAATCTTTCTCCGATGGTGTTTGCCTGTTCCTCAAAATCTTCATTTCTGGTGCAGTTTCTTTTTAACCTTAATAGTTGACCTTTTGGGATATTGTATATCCAATTCATGTGGTGGCAGCTATCTGTTGGAAGGTAAGTATTTTTGTCAACCTCTTTGAAGTGAGTCTTTGTAATAATTTTCCTTTCATTTTGTATAATTGTTAAATCCAGGTATGTAACCTGTTCATGGCTGATGTCCCATGTAAGTTTAATATTTTTTTCATTTGTATTTAATTCATTTATAAAGTTTTCCAGTGATTCTAAAGTGCCATTCCACAATAAAAATACATCATCAATAAATCTTTTATATAGTAATAGTTCTTCTGGGGTTTCATTAAAATTTATCTCTTCTTCCCACTGGGACATGAAAATGTTTGCTACACTAGGTGAAAATTTCGAGCCCATGGCTACCCCTACTTTTTGATGATAATAAGACTTGTTATACCAGAAGTAGTTTTTTTTAAGGCAAAACTCTAAACATTTTATTAAACATTTCCTTTGTTTGCAGATAAGTTGTGTATGTTTTCTCAAAGTCCATTTTACTGACTTGCAAGCCTCTTGATGGTTTTATATCGTATATAAGCTTATAAAAAAGTTCCCCTTGGGGTGGGACTTTTTAGGCACAAATAATAATATAAAGTTTGAAAACAAACATATACAGTTATATAAATTTATTGAAGATTACAGTTACAAAAATTGATTAAAAACATATGGCAAGCTGTGTACAATTCATAGGGTCATGAGGCATATACAAATACCGCTGTATAAAGGTGAGTGCCCAACGCGTTTCAGAGACACAACAAAATTCTTTCTTCAGGGGCAACCTTAAAGTGGCGGTCTGCAAGTGATCAATCATATACTAATCAATCATTGGTAAAAATAAAAAGCATATAACAGTATTTCATAGTTATTACACTTCATGCATAATTTAGACACAATATATCTATGATGAAACACTTACAGAATCTGTCCGATGACACTTTAGAGTGTATGCCTGCCCATAGTATTTTAAAAACAAAAATCTGGAATGCTTTCGTCCCTGTATTTGGGTGCCGGATTGAGGAAGGTGGATAACAGAAATTGGAGGTATACCATGTAAGCACGTTCTTATTAATGTGTGCCAGTCAGTCCATAGACCGAATGGGGACAGCTGGAACCCAGAATAAATTGGGAGATCTGTCTGGTAGAAGGAGGAAAAAAGAAACAGTCACCAAAAAAGGTTGTGTTTCATTTGTTCTACAAAATTAGAACATGGGTTTTAAACAGTGTGCTGTTGGGTAAGGCTGATATTTGCACAGAAGCGCTGCATAGGTGAAGTAATTTATATATATAGTCCAAGCATTGCTTTGATCGTGGAAATAACCAGAGTTAATTGGAGTGGATCGTGGGAATAGTTTGAGTCCCAGACAACCCGTTTGATCTATAGGACACACAGCCAAAGAGAAAATAAATAGATGTTCTTCCAGGTAAAGAAACCCCAGCAATGACTGGACATTTAAATGATATACAAAGAAAATGTTAAATCAAATGCAGCGCTAATAGCAAGGAGTCAGCCACCATACAGTCACAGTATAAGATTAAGAGAAAAGCATTAATTTACCTTAACAGTTGCATGGGTTCATACAGGACCGTGCATCAAAGCATCCACCTTCAGGCAAGTGATCAATATAAATCACTGCCCGAAGGGGAGCTATATATGTTAGGCAATTGATTAGCTTAATTGAAATTAGCTGGATGTGTTTGTCCTTAGACCTCCTCCTTTGCAGTCTCCCTATGGGTTCCCTGGCGCGCAGCCGCCGAACCGACTCCCGACTAGGGCTGCGCAAGCAAGACGAGGCGGAAGTCCGTGCGGCCGATGCGCTCCACCGGCACGGTCACTTCCGTCGGCGTGGGACGCAGGCGGAAGTGGATGGGCGAAGCTAAAGGAACTCAACGAGAACCAATAGCGAACGCGCAAAAGGCGGACAATTCAAGAAATGTCCGCCCACCGTGCCGGGCATGTCACCAAAGGCACACAAATGGTTTAAGAATGCATAATTGTTTAAATTAATGGCAGAAGAACATCTCAACAATTGAGACTATGGAAAAGGACATAGAGATTACTTATTCATCTGGGAAAAACATTTGAATTAGATTAAAGAAAAAATTCCTCTATGAAGGCACGGTTTCCAAATTTGGGGGAGGAAAGCAGACCAGTTACATGGTGTGTAGGGTATCAAAATTGTTCCCTCAATGGAAAATAGCTCTGAAAAACAATAATAAAGAAACAATTTATACATGCCACAAATTCATACATTTTGTATATTATTAAGCAGTTTTGCTTGTGCAAAGTATGATAATTAAGAATAAACAAGAGCAAGAGAAAAGAAAAAGAATTGAAACAACCATTGGCAAGTATACCAATGGATGCGAAAAAGACAGGATAAATGTAAGAAGACATCTTTTGTATCGGGATCTGTCAAAAAGAGATTATTGTTCCATGCCACCTGATGTAAACCCCTCTAAAAAAGGCCTGAAAGAAACCATTTCATTCAGGCCTGGGGGGTCTGTGGCCTTCAGGGTATATATCCATCGTAGTTCCATCTGTAAAAGAGTTTTGTTCCAGTCCCCTCCACGGGGACTGGGATGTATTCTATCAATGATCAAAAATCTAATTTTTGGAAACTGTCCTGCATGTACTAGGGAGGTATGTCGTCCCAGTGGTAAGTCTGGATTACAGGTCTTCATACTTTTGACATGTCTGTTTGCTCGTTTGAAAAATGGCAGTTTAGTTTTCCCAATGTAGAAACAGCCGCACCCACAGAGGAGCAGATATACCACTCAGTGGGTGCGGCAGTTGGCAAAATGTTTAGGGACAAAAGTTTGACCATTGGGTAGTGTGGGATTTTTGGTGGTTAGCATATATCTGCAATAGTTGCAACTACCACAGATATATGTGCCCTTAAGTCTGCAGGGATCTTGGTTTTTAAGATTTTTGAATTCGCTTTGTACCAATCTTTCTTTTAAGGCTGGCACTTTTTTGAACGTGAATTATGGGCGTTCCGGAACAAATTTCCCCACAGTGGGATCCAGGGTCAGTACATGCCAATATTTAGAGATGATTTGTCTAATGTTTTGGTGTTGTTCAGAGTACTTCATAATGATTCTTAACACATGGTCAGACTCATTATGGGTTTGAGGAGTCAGCAGGGTTTTTCTATCGGAGGCAACTGCTTTTTTGTAAGCTTTTTTGAGGGTTGTTTTAGTATAACCTCTCAAAAGTAATCTATCTCTTAAATCATTCGCAGCAAGCTGAAAACTCTGCAAATCAGTGCAATTGCGCCTGATCCTTAGATATTGTCCAAAGGGGATCGAGCGAACAAGGGACATGTCAAAAGTATGAAGACCTGTAATCCAGACTTACCACTGGGACGACATACCTCCCTAGTACATGCAGGACAGTTTCCAAAAATTAGATTTTTGATCATTGATAGAATACATCCCAGTCCCCGTGGAGGGGACTGGAACAAAACTCTTTTACAGATGGAACTACGATGGATATATACCCTGAAGGCCACAGACCCCCCAGGCCTGAATGAAATGGTTTCTTTCAGGCCTTTTTTAGAGGGGTTTACATCAGGTGGCATGGAACAATAATCTCTTTTTGACAGATCCCGATACAAAAGATGTTTTCTTACATTTATCCTGTCTTTTTCGCATCCATTGGTATACTTGCCAATGGTTGTTTCAACTCTTTTTCTTTTCTCTTGCTCTTGTTTATTCTTAATTATCATACTTTGCACAAGCAAAACTGCTTAATAATATACAAAATGTATGAATTTGTGGCATGTATAAATTGTTTCTTTATTATTGTTTTTCAGAGCTATTTTCCATTGAGGGAACAATTTTGATACCCTACACACCATGTAACTGGTCTGCTTTCCTCCCCCAAATTTGGAAACCGTGCCTTCATAGAGGAATTTTTTCTTTAATCTAATTCAAATGTTTTTCCCAGATGAATAAGTAATCTCTATGTCCTTTTCCATAGTCTCAATTGTTGAGATGTTCTTCTGCCATTAATTTAAACAATTATGCATTCTTAAACCATTTGTGTGCCTTTGGTGACATGCCCGGCACGGTGGGCGGACATTTCTTGAATTGTCCGCCTTTGCGCGTTCGCTATTGGTTCTCGTTGAGTTCCTTTAGCTTCGCCCATCCACTTCCGCCTGCGTCCCACGCCGACGGAAGTGACCGTGCCGGTGGAGCGCATCGGCCGCACGGACTTCCGCCTCGTCTTGCTTGCGCAGCCGCAGTCGGGAGTCGGTTCGGCGGCTGCGCGCCAGGGAACCCATAGGGAGACTGCAAAGGAGGAGGTCTAAGGACAAACACATCCAGCTAATTTCAATTAAGCTAATCAATTGCCTAACATATATAGCTCCCCTTCGGGCAGTGATTTATATTGATCACTTGCCTGAAGGTGGATGCTTTGATGCACGGTCCTGTATGAACCCATGCAACTGTTAAGGTAAATTAATGCTTTTCTCTTAATCTTATACTGTGACTGTATGGTGGCTGACTCCTTGCTATTAGCGCTGCATTTGGTTTAACATTTTCTTTGTATATCATTTAAATGTCCAGTCATTGCTGGGGTTTCTTTACCTGGAAGAACATCTATTTATTTTCTCTTTGGCTGTGTGTCCTATAGATCAAACGGGTTGTCTGGGACTCAAACTATTCCCATGATCCACTCCAATTAACTCTGGTTATTTCCATGATCAAAGCAATGCTTGGACTATATATATATATATATATATATAAATTACTTCACCTATGCAGTGCTTCTGTGCAAATATCAGCCTTACCCAACAGCACACTGTTTAAAACCCATGTTCTAATTTTGTAAAACAAATGAAACACAACCTTTTTTGGTGACTGTTTCTTTTTTCCTCCTTCTACCAGACAGATCTCCCAATTTTTTATGGGTTCCAGCTGTCCCCATTCGGTCTATGGACTGACTGGCACACATTAATAAGAACGTGCTTACATGGTATACCTCCAATTTCTGTTATCCACCTTCCTCAATCCGGCACCCAAATACAGGGACGAAAGCATTCCAGCTTTTTGTTTTTAAAATACTATGGGCAGGCATACACTCTAAAGTGTCATCGGACAGATTCTGTAAGTGTTTCATCATAGATATATTGTGTCTAAATTATGCATGAAGTGTAATAACTATGAAATACTGTTATATGCTTTTTATTTTTACCAATGATTGATTAGTATATGATTGATCACTTGCAGACCGCCACTTTAAGGTTGCCCCTGAAGAAAGAATTTTGTTGTGTCTCTGAAACGCGTTGGGCACTCACCTTTATACAGCGGTATTTGTATCTGCCTCATGACCCTATGAATTGTACACAGCTTGCCATATGTTTTTAATCAATTTTTGTAACTGTAATCTTCAATAAATTTATATAACTGTATATGTTTGTTTTCAAACTTTATATTATTATTTGTGCCTAAAAAGTCCCACCCCAAGGGGAACTTTTTTATAAGCTTCTACATTACGGGATGTGGCACATTTTGGTGTGATTCCACATGAGCATACTATATGTTATATCGTATATAATGCTGCTACATCTACTGTCGCCATGTAAAACTGAATTTTTGTAAAATCTTACCGTAAAATTCCTTTCTCTGAGTCCTCCGACAGTCGCCGCCCCCTTCCAAGTCCTCACCAATGGGTATTGACCTTTGCTCCGTAGGAGTAGCTAGGCAACAAGAATTGTTAATACAAAAGCTTTTAGCATAGACACACCCCTAGGGGCTGTCCCCTCAGTCAATACCTCCCTGCACCAGCATTCCCAACTCAGTTTGGTAGCATAGCAGTAAGAGTACACAAAAACCCCAAAAGAGGGGCGGGGGGCGGCGACTGTCGGAGGACTCAGAGAAAGGAATTTTACGGTAAGATTTTACAAAAATTCCGTTTTCTCTTACGTCCTCCGACAGTCGCCGCCCCCTTCCAAGTCCTCACCAATGGGACGTCCCAAAGCAGTGTAGACATGAGGGGAGGGAGACGCAACCGTGGAAAGGCAACGCAGTACCCACATCAGAGAAAGGAACCTTACCACAGTAAGAGAACCAACTGGGCAACAGGAAAACGTGCTCAACAGGAGCAACAACCCAGGAAAACAAGTAACCCAGGGGTAAAACACCCCAATAACCAAGGGCCCACAAAAACAAGGGTCCCTAAGAAACTGCCGCACTGAGAACTTTACGGCCAAAGGAGGCATCAGCCGATGCCTGAACATCCACCTTATAGAATTTTGAGAAGGTGTGAACGGACGACCAAGTCGCCGCCTTACATACCTGGGCCACAGAAGCCTGATGACGGTAAGCCCAAGACGTACTCAAAGATCTGGTAGAGTGCGCCTTCACAGGGAAGGGAGGAACCTTCCCCTTCAAGGCATAGGCTTGCTCAATGATCTGTCTGATCCATTTGGCGATGGTCGCAGCCGACGCCGCCATGCCCTTCCGATGTCCCTCAGGAAGGACAAAGAGGGAATCCGACTTGCGAAAAGATTTAGTGGACGACAGGTAAACCCTGATCGCCCGGACAACATCCAAGGAATGCAAGGCAACCTCCTTCGGATGCTTAGGCTTCGCGCAGAGCGAAGGCAAGACAATGTCTTCATTTAGGTGAAATTCCGAGATCCTTTTCGGAAGAAAAGATGGGTTAGGTCGCAGGATCACCTTATCCTTGTGGATCACCAGGTAGGGAGAGTTGCAGGACAAAGCCGCCAGCTCCGACACCCTGCGAGCCGAAGTGATCGCCACCAAAAAGGCAACCTTCTTGGACAACAGAGATCTCCCTGATCTTTTCAAAGGGAATCTGTTGTAACACGGACAGAACTAAGTTCAAGTCCCATGGAGGCAAAGGTTCCCTCCTAGGAGGGGCCAAATGTCGCACCCCATGAACAAAGGTGCTAACCAATGAATTAGACGCCACAAGGCGTTGAAAGAGAACGGCCAGCGCAGAAATCTGACCCTTAATCGTGGCCAACGCCAAACGCTGGTCCACTCCCGTTTGAAGGAAAGCCAACACTCTCGACACCGAGTATGAGCGAGGGGAGAACCCCCTGGACTCACACCAAGCAAAATACGCTTTCCAAGTACGGTAGTAAATTTTTCCCGAAGAGGCTTTTCTAGCCTTGATCAAAGTGGGAATGACCTCAGGGGAGAGACCCCTATCCTTCAGGACCTGGCTTTCAACAGCCAGGCCGTTAAAGCCAGCGACTGTAAAGCAGGATGGAATATTGGCCCTTGAGACAGGAGGTCTTCTCGAAGCGGCAGATGCCACGGAGCGTCGACTGCCAGATTTACGAGGTCTGCGTACCAAGACCGGCAAGGCCAGTCCGGTGCCACCAGAATCACCGTGTGCGGTTCCGAGGCTAACCTGCGAAGAAGCCTGGACAGTAGTTGAATCGGTGGAAAGGCATACATCAGACGATACTGATGCCAGGGCGCCACTAACGCGTCCGAGGCGTCTGCCCGAGGGTCACGCGTCCTTGCCACGAACCTTTTCACCTTGTTGTTCAGACGAGACGTGAACAGGTCCACATCTGGGGAACCCCACTTCGCGCACAACATCTGGAAGACATCCGGGTGAAGGGACCATTCTCCCTGGTCCAGGGTCTGGCGACTCAGATAATCCGCCTGCCAGTTCTCCACCCCCGGAATGTGAACTGCCGTTATCTCCGGGACGTGCGTCTTGGCCCAAGACAGAATGTCGGCTACTTCCCGAGCCGCTCGGGCACTCCAGGTGCCCCCTTGGTGGTCGATGTAGGCCACCGCGGTGGCATTGTCCGTCTGAACCCGAACTGGACGGCCCCGAAGCCGGTCCGTCCATCTCAGAAGGCAAAGCTTTATCGCCCTCAATTCCAGAATGTTGATCGGAAGGGAGGACTCCTCCCCCGACCAAGTTCCCTGGGCGGACAGAACGCCCAGAACACCACCCCAGCCCGACAGACTGGCATCCTTGGTGAGCACCGTCCACGATAATGGACGAAAAGACTTGCCCCCCGACACCGCCGGGGACTGGAGCCACCACAGAAGATCCCTTCTGGTGTTGTGGCTCAACGAAATCCGCAGATCCAGGGATTGCGGTCGCCCGTCCCACTCGGCAAGAATCTCCGCTTGGAGACTCCGCGTGTGAAACTGGGCAAAGGGGATCGCCTCGAAGGCCGAGACCATCAAACCTAGACACCTCATGCACGTCCGGAGAGACGATTGTCGGTTGTCCCTGAGGGACCTGACCTCGTCCTGAAGAGTCCGAAGCTTGTCTTCCGGTAGGAAAACCTTTGCTTGGACAGAGTCCAGAATCATTCCCAGGTAGGGAAGACGAACCGAAGGACACAAGAGTCGACTTCGGAATGTTTATGGTCCAACCGAACTCCTGCAGAGTCCGCATCGTGGTGGACAGGTCAGTCACCAGGCTCTGACTGGCGTTTGACCGTATCAGGATATCGTCCAGATACCCCAAGACAGCAATGCCCTGTGCTCTCAACAGGGCCAGAACCGGCGCCAGCACCTTGGTAAAAACCCGCGGTGCCGAAGCGAGACCGAAAGGTAACGCCACGAATTGGTAGTGATCCTCCGCAATGGCGAATCGAAGGTACCTCTGGTGACCCTCGAAAATGGGGATGTGTAGGTACGCATCCTTCAGATCGATGGAGGCCATGAATTCCCCCGGACTCAGGGCAGCCACCACTGATCGCAGAGATTCCATGCGGAACTTGCGTACCCGCACAAAGCGGTTCAGAGCTTTCAGGTCCAGAATCGGACGCACTCTACCCTCCTTTCTGGGCACAGTGAACAGATTGGAGTAAAACCCCCGAAATCTGTCCCGATGAGGCACCGGAACCACCACCCCCTGGGCCCGCAGGTCCCGCACCGCCAGGTGCAGATCCTGCAAGCGCTCCGGAGACAGCTGAAGAATTGAGGGAAAAAATCTGCCCACCGGCCGAGAGAGAAATTCGATCTTGTAACCAGATCGAACGATTTCCTGAACCCATCTGTCCCGAATGCGGGTCAGCCAACGTTGTAGGAAACCGCGCAGACGTCCCCCCCACCCCAGAAACGGGTGAGGGCGCCCCTTCAGGCGGAAGTGGTATGGGAAGTTGAACCGGACTGGCCGGACTTCTGCTTCCCCGCCCACGGCTTCTTCTGGGAGCCTTGGCCTTTGAAGGGCTTGCCCTTGGACTGTGACCGAAAAGCACGAAAGGACCCCTGAGAGGGCCTAGACGAGGAATTCCGTTTACCACGGAAGGACTTATGCTTGTGGGACTGGGGCAGGAGAGTACTCTTGCCCCCCCGTAACCCCTTTTATCAGAGTATCCAAAGCCTCGCCAAAAAGGCGAGATCCTGCGTAGGGAAAATCCGCCAGTGTCTTGCGAGAAGATTGGTCAACCGACCAATTTTTCAGCCAAATCAGACAACGGTTCAGTATCGCCACGCTGGACAGGCGCGCAGCCAAGGGAGCCAAATTCAAGTCCGCATCACACAAGTACATGACACCCTGATGGATCTGGTCCACCATAGCCAACGTGGTAGGCGAAGCTGAATCAGCCACCAAGGTGCGCCTAAGCATCTTCGTCCAATCTGCAACAGCCTGCGCCGCCATAATGGAAGCAAAAATAGGCTTCAGCATAGAACCAGCCACCATATAGGCATGACGGGCAAGAGACTCCATTCTCCTGTCCGTAGGGTCCCGGAAAACCGGGGTATCCTCAGAAGGCACCGCAGTAGCCTTGTTCAAAATGGCCACCGCGTGATCCACCTGAGGCGCCACACACCAACGCTCGTCGGTTGAGGGCGCAAACGGATAAAGCAGTTTAAACTTATTTGGCACAGTAAAGGGCTTCTTTAAATTGCGCCACTGTTCATTAACCGTATGGTGAAATTCAGCAGGACAGGGAAAAACCTGTGTTGATTTGCGAGTCCTCTGCGTTCCAAAAGAGGACACCCTAGCAGGAGGAGTAGGCTCATCCTCCAGGTGCAAGGTATCTTTTATGGAAGCAATCAGCTCATTCATGAGTGCAAGCTCTTCAGGCGAGCCAGGGGGAGAAACATCAACCCCCTCCACCTCTGCCTCCCCCCCGGACCCCAGAAGGTCCAAAGATGAGCGGGACCCCGAGAAGGGTACGCCAGCCACAGCAGCCACATCGCCCTCTGAATCAGAGGAAACGGACACCCTGGCCCTCTTTGCGGATCGTTCAGCCATCAGCATCTGCACCTGAGATGCTAAAGAAGCCACTACAGCGGTCAAATCGCCCCCCTCGGGGGGTGCAGCAGCCCCCTGGTCACCCACCAAGGCGGGGGGAAACTTGCTATCCTGAGAATCCATGCCCCAGCACAGAAAAGTAATAAAGGTACTGGCCCTTTAATACCACAGCGAGCGCAGCCCACCGCACACTACTGTATGCACCGACCCCGCAGGGGTAGATAACACTGAGCAAGGAATGACAGGACAAGAAGGTAAAAACCTGGAGAGAGCACAACAGACTGCTGCCACCGATCGCTGTTCCCAGAGAAAGAGGAAGTGATGCAATGCTGGCTGACTGATATAGCCTATGAAGGCTCCGGCAAAATGGCCGCTCGGCTGGGGGGGAAGGCTACAGGAAAATGGCGCCGACATGTGCTCAGACGAGCACCGCCCGCCAAAATGGCGGCGAATGGCGCCAAAACACAGCGCTGCACAGGGACAGGGCCGGTCACAGCATTCAGGCAGCGACCGCCGCACACACACATGTCTGCACACAAAAATGCACCCAGAGCATAATTCACAGCAGATCAGGATGGCCCCCCCCTCGCAGCCCACAGGCAGTGCAGCCACATAGGGATCTGACAGGGAGCCCGCAGTTACACAGACATGGGGGGTACTACACAGCCACAAACTGACACCCACACAGAAGGTCCCCACACAGAAGGTGCTTACCGTACCAGAGGGCGTGGGGAGCTGTCTCCAGCGGCAAACCGCTATCAAGGCAGACAGGGAGTGCCGCAGCCAGGACGCTTGTGGACCGCAGCCAGAGACCGCAGCATGACGTCCAGTGAGGTAGCCACCTCACAGGCAGCATCCCTGCAGCGAACAGGGATGGGTCGTTCAATGTGCCAGGGCAAACCTAAGCTGAACGCTCGATGGCGGGCTGGGGATCCATCTGGCTCTCAGCCCTGGGATCCAGGGCGGCCAGTCCGAGACCCAGCTCCGCATGACTATTCTTCATTTGAAGATCCCTAAACTAAGGCTAACAAAATAACAGCTAGTAAAGAAAAGAGAAAAATACTTGAAATAAGCACAGGAAAGCCAGCTACTCCTAAGCTAGGCAAGATCAAACTGAGTTGGGAATGCTGGTGCAGGGAGGTATTGACTGAGGGGACAGCCCCTAGGGGTGTGTCTATGCTAAAAGCTTTTGTATTAACAATTCTTGTTGCCTAGCTACTCCTACGGAGCAAAGGTCAATACCCATTGGTGAGGACTTGGAAGGGGGCGGCGACTGTCGGAGGACGTAAGAAAAATATTATTTTCAAATTCCGGTAGTTCATCTATTATTTGCAGGATATGTTTTGTATCTTTAACAAACGCTGTTGTTGATGGTATTATGGGTTGTAGGTATGAGTCAATATACTGACCCAGCCTAGCCGTCAAAGAATCAATACCATTAACTATTTGTCTTGGTGGTGGATTTTCTTTGTTCTTATGTATTTTCGGTAGTATGTATATTATTGGGGTACGGCATGCTTCAGGTAATAAATATTTTGCCTCTTTCTTATTCAATATATTTTTCTTTAGGCCTAAATGTAATAGTTGTTCTAGTTCTTTTTTGTGTCTTAACAATGGGTTACTCATTCATTTTTCATATGTGTATGAATCCTCCAGCATTCCTTTCATCGTTTCTTCATGTTTCTCTTCTGTCAGGATTACGATACCTCCTCCTTTGTCTGCAGGTCTTATTATTATATCTTTTCTCTTTTTCAGCTTCTTCAATCCGGTTTGTATTGCCCTGGGCTCATCATACTTTTTGATCTTAAGATTTTTTATGTCTTCTAAAACCAAATCTTTAGGGGGGCGTGTCCGGCCGACAATGAAGATGGCCGTGTGATAGCAGAGCTCCGGCGGACCTAGCTCGAACCGGCTCACAGCAACAGCGATAGGGGACAACTGCACACCCACTCTCCTCTGCCTTACACCCCGCACTCACCTGCTGCCATGTCGAAGCATCGCAAGGTGGCGAAACCACCTCAAAGGCTCACGGACTTCTTCCTGGCCGGCCCTCGGAGAGGTAGGCAAGATGGCGCCGTCCTCGGCGCGGAGCACTGCATGCAGCCCATGGAGGGAGATAGGGAAGCAGATGGGGGCAGTCAGGGGATTATGGCGGACTTGGAGGAGTGCGCCCCTCCCTCATCACCCGCATCCCGCAGCCCGGCCAAGTCCAGACAACGCAGGGAGGAGGAGGAGAATCCCCCATCTGCCCAGGGCCGCTCAGCTCCTTTACCAATATAGAATCATTCCCTGCCTCTGACCAGCCCATCTCAGAGGCTACCATGAAGAAAATGTTATTGTCCATGCGGGGCACTTTGTACAATGACCTTTCAGCAGATTTGCTCCCTTACATAACACGGTTCAACTCCATGATGATAAAATTAATCATATAGAAACTAAAATGGCAGACATGTATGTAGCCCACAATGACTTAGTGGATGCCTATACAGACCAGGACAGCGAGATACAACGTCTTCAGAACAAAATAGCGGACCAAGAAGACCGCTCACGGCGTAATAATATCAAGTTTAGAGGCATCCCTGAATCAGTACCACACGCTGATCTCACTAACTTCATAAAATGCCTAATGAAATCTTTGATCCAGACGCTAAGCGACATCGAGCTATGTGTTGACTGTGCGCACAGAATCCCTAAGCCTAAATTTCTTCCTGACACGGCCCCTAGGGATGAATTAGCTCGAATCCACTACTACCACGTTAA
This sequence comes from Pelophylax lessonae, assembly GCF_965119305.1. Lineage (NCBI taxonomy): Eukaryota > Metazoa > Chordata > Amphibia > Anura > Ranidae > Pelophylax > Pelophylax lessonae. The sequence goes on along the minus strand of NC_138769.1, from coordinate 273,237,905 downwards.
AGAGCGAATTATGCGAGCAGCCAAGCAAAGTCCGGCAGTGCCTGATGAGTTCATGGGTATCTCGCTTTATACCGACATCTCACAACAAACCGCAATTAACAGAAAAAAGCTTGCTCCGCTCACCAAGATCTAGCGTAACCATAATGCGATCTATAAGTGGGGATTCCCCACAAGGCTTCTGGTCACGTGGAATGGGAAGACCCACCCGATCTTCAGTTTAGATAAAGGCATTCTTCTGTTCAAGCAGTGGCACCTCCTGCCTCCTGACGCTCCACCGCCCACCACTCCATCTCGCCTGCAAACCGACTGGACCTGAGTCTACTTCTTACCACAACCCGGTTTCTATCTTATAACCCCGCAACCATGATGGGATCTGCCGGGAGCCCAAAAAGTTGTTTTTCTCCATATTTCGTTCCCTGTGTTGCTGGAGTTGTCCATTTGGACTCTTACATAGTTACATAGTAGGTGTGGTTGAATAAAGACAACAGTCCATCCAGTTCAACCTGTGTAGGTGTGTGTGGCTGTAATCATCTCGCATACCCCTGAATGTTCTGATCCTTGAGATGTACATCTAGAAGTCTTTTGAAAGCCACCATATTACCTGCAGAAACCACCTCTTGTGGTAGAGAATTCCACAATCTTGTAGCCCTAACAGTAAAGAACCCCCCACGTTGCCTGAGGTTAAAACGCTTCTCCTCCAATTGCATTGTATGTCCCCGAGTCCTCATGCAATCCCTGCGACTGAATAGCTTTTCTTCTAAGCCTAGATCCCCATTGAGATATTTAAAAATTGCTATCATGTCCCCCCTCAGGCGTCTCTTCTCCAGGGAGAATAAATCAATCGACGCTCCTCATAATCAAGGTCCTCCAATCCCCTAATTAGTTTAGTTGCCCTTCTCTGGACCCTCTCCAGCTCCAACACATCCCTTCTGAGGACTGGTGACAAGAACTGGACAGCATACTCCAGATGCGGTCGGACCAGAGTTTTATAAAGTGGAAGGATTATAGTCTTATCTCTGGAATACATCCCTTTCTTAATGCATGCTAATATTCTGCTGGCTTTGGCAGCTGCCGCTTGACATTGAATGCTGTTGCCTAGTCTATCATCCACCAATACTCCCAGATCCTTCTCCATTTTTGATTCTCCCAGGGGTTCCCCTCCTAACGTGTATTGTGCTTTTATGTTGCTAGTCCCCAAGTGCAAAACCTTACACTTCTCCATGTTAAACCTCATTTGCCAAGTTGTTGCCCACTCCGTTATTTTGTCCAGGTCATTCTGTAGGATATCTGCTTCATGCTGTGCTGTTATTGCCCTGCCTAATTTTGTGTCATCTGCAAAAACTGATATTGAACTACAGATCCCGTCCTCAATGCTGTTTATGAATAAATTGAACAAGGTTGGTCCCAGGACTAAGCCTTGGGGGACTCCACTTACTATCTCAGACCAGTCTGAGTATGCGCTGTTTATTACCACCCTTTGGACACGCCCTTTTAGCCAGTTCCGTATCCAAGAGCAAACCCTGCTGTCGATACCTGCAGACCTTATTTTATAAATTAAGCGCTTATGGGGAACTGTATCGAACGCCTTAGCGAAATCCAAGTACACCACATCCACTGGTCTGCCCCTATCTAGCTCACAGCTCACCTCCTCGTAGAATGTTAAGAGATTGGTTTGACAAGAACGCCCATTTGTAAACCCGTGCTGGTTACTACTAATGATGCTGTTGCCCTTAGCAAACTCTACGATATAGTCCCTTATCATCCCCTCCAGAAGTTTACATACTACTGATGTCAGACTAACAGGCCCATAATTTCCCGGGATATGCCTCTGACCCTTTTTGAATATCGGAATCACGTTAGCTTTCCTCCACTCCCCTGGTACATCTCCTGTCCTAATACTGTCCGCAAAGATCAGGAACAGTGGTCTGGATATAACTTTACTGAGTTCCTTGAGTACTCTCGGATGTACGCCATCCGGGCCTGGTGATCGGTTTGTGTTAAGTTTATCCAGCCTTTCCCTGATTTCACCCTCTGTTAGCCATAGTGGCAAGTCCTGTGTAATACTACTAACCATACAGTCATGGTCAGTGTACCCCTCCTTTTCCTGTGTAAAGACTGACGAGAAAAAAGCATTCAGCATTGTTGCTGAATGCTAGTTTTTTTTTTCTTTTCCTTTCCCTTCAACACGTGAATTGCAGCAGTTTTTTTTTTTCTACTGTTGTTTGGATCTCCTTGCCTGCATAGCATCCTGCCCAGTATGGCACTGAGCAGTGTGCTATCCCCCACTTGTCTCAGCGGCTCAACATGCAGCCGCCCATGGTGCCTGTATTTTTTCGGGCCTTTCTTAAGTTTTTGGTGTCTGTCCTGTCTGTCTTGTTTGTCCTCCCCTTTTTTCTTTGCAGCTACTTCGCCTCATCGTCCTGCCAAGCTACAGTTGACCGGTTCCTCGTCATCACCGATTCTGCATCGAACATCTTTCCGCTTCCTCACTACTACCAAGCATCTCGCAGCTGCCCAGGATCTTCAGTGCACATGTGTACGTGGCACTTCTCAACAAGAGACTCTCCACATCAGGTACTGTTTCCACCTCTCCTGTGATGTTGCTGACGCACTCCACACAGCATTTCCTCCGTCCCTAACATGCCCTTACGATTAGCCTCACTGAATGTTAAAGGCCTTAATAGCCCGTACAAGCGATCAGCCCTGTCAAAAGAAGCCAAGTCACTCAGGGCAGATGTACACTTTGTCCTGGAATCGCATTTTGCTGTTGACAAAAGTCCCAAACTGTCCCTTGCAAACTTTCCCCATATCTACATGGCTAACGGTCCTAAAAAGGCATGTGGAGTCTTATTCGCCATAAGAAACACGGTCCCCTTCAAATGTATTCACTCTGTGGCTGATCCAGAAGGACGTTCTATTATTTTAGTTTGTGAGCTCAATCATACTTTATTTACTTTAGTAAAATTATACGCTCCGAATACACGACAAAGGAAATTTTTGACCCCCTTGTTCTCCAAGATTTCAGGTGTCAAGCAAGATTCCCTCCTTATAGGGGGGGGATTTCAACACAGTCATATATCCCTCTATGGACTCTACCACCCCTTCTAGAAGACTTACCCACTCCATTACTCCGCTGTTACTTAAATATGAACTGTATGACGCGTGGCGTTGTTTTAATGGGAACAAAAGAGACTATACATTTTTGTCTGCTGTACAGTCATCTTATTCACGTATTGATTTGTTTTTCACTACTAAACACGTTGCAAAATGTGCTTGCGGCCACGATTGCCACAATTTCTTGGTCCGACCATGCCCCTGTGATTCTGGAAATTGATGATGGCCTGGGTAGCTCCCCTCCCCCCCTCTGGAGACTTGACTCCACGATGCTGGCAGACGAGAAGTTGCACCAGACGATCGTGCAAGAGCATAAAAAACTGAATTTTTATAAAATCTTACCTGTAAAATTCTATTCTCTGAGTCCCCTGACAGTCGCCGCCTCCTCTAAGTCATCACTATTGGGTATTGACTTCCGCTCCGCAGGAGTAGCTAGGCATAAGACTTAGTCAAAAGAACAAAGGCATTTGCATATACACACCCATGGGGGCTGTCCAACTGGTCAATACCCCCCCTGCAGTGACCACTCCCAACTCAGTTTGGTAGCATAGCAGTAGGTAATAAGAAAACAACCCCAAAAAAGGGGCGGGGGCGGCGACTGTCGGAGGACTCAGAGAAAAGGAATTTTACAGGTAAGATTTTACAAAAATTCAGTTTTCTCTTACATCCTCTGACAATCGCCACCTCCTCCAAGTCATCACTATTGGGATGTGCCAAAGCAGTGTAGACATGAGGGGTGGGAGACGCAACCGTAGAAAAGGCAACACAGTACCCACATCAGAGAAAGGAACCTTACACGCACAGTAAGAGAACCTTCTGGGCAACAGAAAACAAGGCTCAACAGGAGCAACAGCCCAGGAAAGCAAATAACCCAGGGGATAACACCCCAACAGCCAGGGACCCACAAAAAAACACAAGGGTCCTTCATGGCACTGCCGCACTGAGAACTTTGCGGCCAAAGGAGGCATCAGCTGATGCCAGAACGTCCACCTTATAGAATTTGGAAAAGGTGTGCACCGACGACCAAGTCGCAGCCTTGCACACCTGGGCCACCGAGGAACAATGCCAATAGGCCCAGGACGCACTCAAAGATCTGGCAGAGTGCGCCTTAACAGGGAAGGGTGGAACCCATTCCTCCAAAGCATAAGCCTGTTCAATGGTCTGTCTGATCCATTTGGCAATAGTCGCTGCAGACGCAGCCATGCCCTTCCAAGGTCTCTCAGGAAGGACAAAGAGGGAATTTGTCTTCTGAAAGGACTCCGTAGACGACAGGTAAACCCTGATCGCCCTGACAACATCCAAGGAATGCAAAGCAAACTCCTTAGGATGCTTAGGCTTCGTACAAAGCGAAGGCAGGACAATGTCCTCATTAAGGTGGATTAGGAAGAAAAGACGAATGTGGTCGCAAGACCACCTTATCCTGGTGAATCACCAAGAAAGGAGAACGGGCAAGACAACGCCGCCAGTTCCGTCACTCTGCGAGCCGAAGTGATCGCCACTATAAAGACAACCTTCTTAGACAGCAGAGGCAACGATATCTCCTGGATGTTTTCAAAGGGAGCACGCTGTAACACGGACAGAACCAAGTGCAGGTCCCATGGAGGTAAAGGCTCCCTCCTAGGAGGAGCCAAATGTCGCACACCTTGAATGAAGGTGCGAATTAAGGAATGAGACGCCACAGGGCGTTGAAAAAACAGCCAGTGCGGATACCAGGTCCCTTTATCGTGGCCAGCGCCAGGCGCTGGTCCACCCCAGTCTGAAGGAAAGCCAACACTCTCGTCACCGAGTACGAGCGAGGGGAGAACCCCCTGGACTCACACCAGGCGAAATAAGCCTTCCAGGTACGGTAATAGATTTTACCAGATGAGGTTTTCCGAGCCTTGATTAAAGTAGGAATGAGCTCTGGGGAGAGACCCCTGTCTCTCAGGACCTGGGTCTCAACAGCCAGGCTGTTAAAGCCAGCGACTGTAAAGCAGGATGGAGGATCGGTCCCTGAGACAGCAGATCTTCCCGCATTGGCAGCCGCCAAGGAGGTGCCACTGCCAGGTGAACAACGTCGGCGTACCAGGACCGGCGTGGCCAGTCCGGCGCCACCAGAATCACCAAGTGAGGTTCCGAGGCCAAACTGCGAAGGAACCTGGACAACAACTGAATCGGAGGAAAGGCATACATCAGACGATGACATGACATGAATCTCGGCCCAAGACAGAATGTCGGTTACCTCCTGGGCCGCCCGGGCACTCCTGGTGCCTCCTTGGTGGTTGATGTAAGCCACCGCGGTAGCATTGTCCGTCTGTACCCAAACTGGACAGCCCCGAAGTCGATCCGACCACTGGATTAGACAGAGCTTTATCGCTCTCAATTCTAACACATTGATCGGAAGGGAGGATTCCGCCCTCGACCAAGTGCCCTGGGCAGACAGATTGCCTAGGACCCGAGCCCGACAGGCTGGCATCCGTGGTAATCACTGTCCACAGTAACAGACGGAAGGACTTGCCTTCCAACACCGCCAGGGACTGGAGCCACCACAGAAGATCCATTCTGGTCCGGCGACTCAATGAGATATTCAGATCCAGGGACTGAGGTACCCACCTGGCCAGGATCTCCGCTTGGGAGTCCGAGTATGAAACTGAGCAAAGGATATCGCCTCGAAGGCCGATACCAACAACCCCAGGCCCCGCATGCAGGTCCTGAGGGACGAGGAAGGGCGGTCCCTGAGGGACCTGATCTCGTCCTGCAAGGTCCGGAGCTTGTCCTCCGGCAAGAACACCTTTGCCTGAGCAGAATCCAGGATCATTCCCAGATAGGGAAGACGAACTGAAGGAGACAAGGTCGACTTCTGTACGTTGATGGTCCATCCGAACTCCTGGAGCGTCTGTACCGTGGTGGACAGATCGCGCAGCAGGTCCCGACTGACATTCGATCTTAGGAGGAGATTGTCCAGATATCCCAAGACCGCAATGCCCTGTGCCCGTGTCAGGCCCAGAACAGGCGTCAGCACCTTGGTAAAGACCCTTGGAGCCAAGCGAGACTGAAAAGGTAACGCCACAAACTGATAGTGGTCCTCCGCGATAGCGAACCGAAGGTACCTCTGGTGACCCTCGAAAATTGGGATGTGTAGATACGCATCCCTCAGGTCTATAGAAGCCATGAATTCCCTTGGGCTCAGGGAGGCCACCACCGAGCGGAGAGATTCCATACGGAACTTCCGAACGCGCACGAAGCAGTTCAGTGCTTTCAGGTCCAGAATAGGACGTACCTTTCCTTCCTTTCTGGGCACAGTATACAGATTTGAATAAAACCCCCGAAACCTGTCCCGATGAGGCACCGGGACAATTAACCCCTGGGCAAGGAGGTCCTGCACCGCTTGATGCAGGTCCTGCAGGCGCCCTGGGATCAAATGAAGATTTGAGGGAAAAAATTTGTCCGCCGGCCGGGAAAGGAATTTGATCGTGTACACTGATCGAATGATTTCCTGAACCCACCTGTCCGGAATTCGGAGTAGCCAAGGTTGGATGGAAACCGCGCAAACGTCCCCCCACCCCTGAAACGGGTGAGGCTTCAGGCAGAGGCCGATTGAGCCGCCGAACCGGCATTGCTGGACTTCTGCTTGCCCGTCCAGGGCTTCTTCTGGCTACCTTGGCCCTTGAAGGGCTTGCCCTTGGTTTGATCCCGAAAGGCACGAAAGGACCCTTGATTGGGTCGGGAGGAGGAACCCCGTTTGCCACAAAAGGACTTGTTCTTCGGGTTCTGGGGCAGCATGGTGTTTTTACCCCCCGTGACGCCTTTCACCAAGGTATTCAATGCCTCGCCAAAAAGGCGAGACCCTGCATAGGGAAAATCAGCCACCGTTTTCCGTGACGTCTGGTCAGCCGACCAGCTCTTCAGCCAGATCAGTCGACGGTTAAGTACCACAACACTAGACAGGCGTGCAGCCAAAGGGGCCTCATTCAAGGACGCATCGCACAAATACATGACCCCTTGATGAATTTGGTCCACCATGTCCAGCATAGCAGGTGGGGCAGAATCAGACGCCAGAGTGCGTCTAAGCACCTTAGTCCAATCTGCCACCTCCTGGGCCACCATGACAGAAGCAAAAATGGGTTTGAGCATGGAACCTGCCACCATGTAGGCATGGCGGGCAAGAGACTCCAATATCCTGTGTGTAGGATCCCGGAAAACCGGGGTATCCTCAGAGGGAACCAAAGTAGCCTTGTTCAACACGGCCACAGTGTGATCCACCTGGGGGGCCACACACCAGTGCGAATCCGTAGAAGGCGCAAAGGGGTAGAGCAGTTGAAACCGTTTAGGCACCGTGAAAGGGCGTTTCAAATTGCGCCATTGTTCATTCACTGTGTGATGAAACATAGCGGGGCAGGGAAAAACCTGCGCCAACTTGCGGGTCCTATGTGTACCAAAGGAGGACACAATGCCCGTAGGATTGGGCTCATCCTCCAAATGTAGTGTTTCTTTAACTGAAGAAATCAACGCATCCATAGCTGCGCGTTCTTCCGGTGACCCCGGGGGAGAATCATCTACCCCCTCCACCTCCGCCTCCCCCTCAGACCCCAGCGGGTCCAGGGACGAGCGAGACCCTGAAAAGGGCACGCCAGCCACGGCAGCCACATCACCATCTGAATCAGAGGAGAAAGATATTCTAGGCCTTTTTCTAGCAGCTCGTTCAGCCATCAGCACCTCCATTTTGGACACTAAAGTCGCCACCACAGCGGCCAAATTATGTATAACAGGGGGTTCAGCATAACTGGGGTCCCCCACCAAAGCTGGGGGGAATTTGCTGTCCTAAGATTCCATTGCAGAAAACAAGGTACTGGCCCTTTAAGAGCGTTGCAGACTGTGCAGCCCACCACTAGACACACTGTGTACACAGACCCCCCCAAAAGGGACAAAAACTGAGCCAGAAGGGATAAAATAAAAAAATATGGAAGAGACAGTCTTCAGAGCCACACAGAGTGTTACCACACCAATCTCTGCTCCAGAGGAAAAGGAAGTGAGGTCACCAGAGGCTGAACTCGGCTGCAAGGCTAAGGGAAAATGGCTGCCCATAGGAAGCAATGGGAGGCTTCGGCAAGATGGCCGCAGACATGTGCTCGGGACGATCGTTCTGCCACACACAAGATGGCGCCGGATGGCGCCAAAGCCACTACATAGCAAGCTGTTAACAAGCCCACAGTGAAGCCATAAATGCTGCCCACACCTAAAATGTTTTTACACGCTGCGGCAGCCGCACACACAGTCTGCACCTCCAAAACATCGAAGTGACACAGGAGAGGGCCCCCAAACCCACACAGTGCCAGCAGTGCAATAAAAAAGACCCCCGCAGGGATCGCATCAGGGAGCCCCACAAACGCACAGACATGGGGGGAACACACAGCAACACAGGACTGCCACCCCAGACAGAGGCCCCACACAGAAAGTACTTACCTTTTCCCGGATGGCGTGGGGTGCCTCTATGAAATGGAAAGCCTCTGTCAGATGACAGGAAATGCCGTCAGCCAAACGCAGGACACCGTAGAGGTGTCCAGTGAGGTAGTCACCTCACAGGCTGCATCCCTGCTGCGAACAGGGATGGGTCGTTCATAGTGCCAGGGCGAACACATTGCTTAACGCTCGATGGCGGGCTGGAGATCCATCTGACCCTCTGACCTGGAGAGCCAGGGCAGCCAGTCCGATTCCCAGCTCCGCAAAATCCATCTTCATCCGAAGATCCAACTAAAACTAAAGCTGACAAAATAAACAGCTAGTAAAGTAAAGAAAAAAACATACATTCTTGCAAATAAAAAGCATAAGAAGATTAGAAGGCGGAGACTGTAGCCCCAGCACAGGGAAGCCTATCTACTCCTAACGCTAGGCAGAAGACAAACTGAGTCGGGATGGCTACTGCAGGGGGGGTATTGACCAGTGGGACAGCCCCCATGGGTGTGTCTATGTTAAATGCTTTTGTTTTTAACAAGTCTTGTGCCTAGCTACTCCTGCGGAGAGGAAGTCAATACCCATTGGTGAAGACTATTTGAGGGGCGGCAACTGTCGGAGGATGTAAGAGAAAGGTCTCTTTTGGAGAGAGGAAGGGATAACCTCTCACCAAAAAAGAAAGAAGAACAAAGAATTTAAATACGCCCCAAAAAAGAATCTTGATAAATTTAAAGCATACATAGTTACATATAGTTACATAGTAGGTGAGGTTGAATAAAGACAAAAGTCCATCCAGTTCAACCTGTGTAGGTGTGTGTGGCTGTAATCATCTCACATACCCCTGAATGTTCTGATCCTTGAGATTTAAGTCTAAGAGTCTTTTGAAAGCCACCATACTACCCGCAGAAACCACCTCTTGTGGTAGAGAATTCCACAATCTTGTAGCCCTAACAGTAGAGAACCCCCCACGTTGCCTGAGGTTAAAACGCTTCTCCTCTAATCGCATTGTATGCCCTCGAGTCCTCATGCAATCTCTTCGAATGAACAGCTTTTTTTCTAAGCTGGGATCCCCATTAAGATATTTATAAATTGCTATCATGTCCCCCCTCAGACGTCTCTTCTCCAGGGAGAATAAATCGAGCGATTGCAGACGCTCTTCATAGTCAAGGTCCTCCAATCCCCTAATTAGTTTAGTTGCCCATGTCTGGACTCTCTCCAGCTCCAACACATCCCTCCTGAGGACTGGCAACCAGAACTGGACAGAATACTCCAGATGAGGTCGGACCAGAGTTTTATAAAGTGGAAGGATTATAGTCTTATCTCTGGAATACATCCCTTTCTTTATGCATGCTAATATTCTGCTGGCCTTGGCAGCTGCCGCTTGACATTGCATGCTGTTGCCTAATCTATCATCAACCAAGACTCCCAGATCCTTCTCCATTTTTAATTCCCCCAAAGGTTCCCTTCCTAACGTGTATTGTGTTTTTATGTATTTAGTCCCCAAGTGCAAAACCTTACACTTCTCCACGTTAAACCTCATTTGCCATGTCGTTGCCCACTCTTATTTTGTCCAGGTCATTCTGTAGGATATCTACTTCATGCTGTGCAGTTATTGCCCTGGCCAATTTTGTGTCATCTGCAAAAACTGCTAACGCACTACTGATCCCGTCCTCAATGTTGTTTATGAATAAATTGAACAAGGTTGGTCCCAGGACTGAGCCCTGGGGCACCCCGCTTACAACCTCAGACCAGTCTGAGTATGCGCTGTTTATTACCACCCTTTCGACACGCCCCTTAAGCCAATTCCATATCCAAGAGCAAACCCTGCTGTCGATACCTGCAGACCTTATTTTATAAATTAAGCGCTTGTGGGGAACTGTATAAAACGCCTTAGCGAAATCCAAGTTCACCACATCCACTGGTCTCCCCCTATCTAGCTCACCGCTCACCTCCTCGTAGAATGTTAAGAGATTGGTTTGACAAGAACGCCCATTTGTAAACCCGTGCTGATTACTGCTGATGATGTTGTTGTCTTTAGCAAACTCTACGATATAGTCCCTTATCATCCCCTCCAGAAGTTTACATACTATTGATGTCAAACTGACAGGCCTATAATTTCCCGGGATATGCCTCTGGCCCTTTTTGAATATCGGAATCACGTTAGCTTTCTTCCAATCCCCTGGTACATGTCCTGTCCTAATACTGTCAGCAAAGATCAGGAACAGTGGTCTCAATATAACTTTACTGAGTTCCTTGAGTACTCTCGGATGTACGCCATCCGGGCCTGGTGATTTGTTTGTGTTGAGTTTATCCAGCCTTTCCCTGATTTCACCCTCTGTTAGCCATAGTGGCAAGTCCTGTGTATTACTACTAACCACAAGTCCTGTGTATTACTACTAACCATACAGTCATGGTCAGTGTACCCCTCCGTTTCCTATGTAAAGACTGACGAGAAAAAAGCATTCAGCACTGTTGCTTTTTCAGTGTCCTCTGTAACCATCCTCCCATCATTGTTAATTATGTGTGCAATATGCTCTGCCTTAGTTTTTTTGCTGTTGATATATTTAAAGAATTTCTTTGGGTTTTTTTTACTATTCTCCGCTATTTGTCTCTTAAAGTTGATTTTAGCCATCTTGATTTCTTGTTTACTTTTCTTATTTGCCTCCTTGCATTGCTCGAAAGCCGATACTGTGCCCTCTGATTTATACTTCTTGAAGGCCAATTTTTTTCCCCTAATAAGTTTTTTGACGCTACGGTTTAGCCAGCCAGGTTTGGCTTTGTCTCTTCTAAATTTATTTCCCATAGGAATGCACTGCAAGATGCATTTGTTTAATATGTTCCTAAAGCATTCCCATTTATCCTCTGTGGTCAGTGATCCCAGGGTTTGGTCCCAGGTTTACCCTTTCCATCAATGAGTACAATTTTGGAAAGTTTGCCCTTCTGAAGTTTAGGGTTCTTATGTTCCCCACTTGCCTTGTTATATTGTTATTTATACTAAATGTGATCATCCTGTGATCGCCAGAGCCCAGGTTGTCCTGGACTCCTACCTCCGAGATTAGGTCTGGGTCATTAGTGATCAATAGATCCAGGACTGCGTTTTCTCTGGTAGGGGAATCCACCAACTGTGACATGTAATTATCCAGTAAGGTTTCCGTTAATAGGCGGGCCTTCTGTGAGTGTGTAGTCCCCTCATCACAGTCAATGTCGGGATAATTGAAGTCCCCCAATATGATGACTGATCCCAATTTTGCCACTTTACCCATTAGTGCTAAGAATTCCAGCTCTACCTCCTCCCCTTGGTTAGGTGGCCTATAGCAAACCCCCACAATTACTTTCCCCTTTTCTCCTTCCCTATGGAGTTCAACCCACACAGATTCTAAATCCATGCTCATCCCATCCGTAATGTCACTCCTTTCTATCACCTTTATATTGTTCTTGACATATAGACATACCCCTCCCCCTCTTTTTCCTACCCTGTCCTTCCGGCAGTGCTGTATCTTGGCCTAGGCCAACAAGGCCCAGGCCTAGGGCAGCACTTTGCAGGGGGGCAGCAAACAAGCTGCACCACACACGAGAAAAAAAACAGCCTCCTCCCGCACTAAAAAGGGTCACTGCCGGCTTGCGCTACACTTTAGTATAGTGCCAGTCTTACAGGGTGAATTGGGCTGGAGCGCAGGGTCCAGGAGGCAAATCAGTCTGGCACCCCCATAAAGCGGCCACACTGCTACCTCCTGGTATGATATGGTATAGTATGGTATGATGATGAGCACTGATGAGGCTGACCTTATGGGAACTGATGAAGCTACACTGATGGGCACTGATAGACTTTGGTAGTGTTCTGTGGTTTACAGATGACAGGGCGGGTCATAAACAGGAAGAGGTGTGGCCTTTACAGGAAGGGGTGCGTCATATTTAAATTAGGGGGTGCATAAGTTTAGTCCGGCCTACTGCCTAGGGCAGCCCAAAACCCAAATACACCACTGCCTTCCGGTACACCGAATACCCTTGGATATTGGCCAGCCAGTCATGTGAGGGGTCGAACCAAGTCTCTGTTATTCCCACAAGGTCTATGTCCTCCTCATGTACTAATATTTCCAACTCATCCATTTTATTAGCTAGGCTCCTGGCATTAGCATATACCCCTCTTAGTTTTACGGAAGTTAAGCGCAATTGGCGGTTATGTTTATTCCTGTTTGGTCTGAGAATTTCCCGCACAGACCTGCCAATTGACATTGTGGACCTACTGTCGCTACTGACCCTACATCTGCCTTCAGTCCTCTGCTCCCTCCTGACTGATTCTACTTCTGAGCCCTCCTCCCCGTCTCCTAGTTTAAAAGCCCCTCCAACTTGGTGGCCATCTTTCTCCCCAAAAGAGCTGTACCATCCCCATTAAGGTGCAGCCCATCCTTACTAAAGAGCTGCTAGCCAACTGAGAAGTCAGCCCAGTTCTCCAGGAACCCAAACCCCTCCTTCCTACACCAATTCCTCAGCCACTTGTTAAGTTCCCTAATCTCCTTCTGCCTCTCCTGTGTGGCTCGAGGTACAGGCAGTATTTCAGAGAAAACCACCTTGGAGGTCCTTTTCCTCAATCTATTACCTAAGTCCCTGAAATCGTTCTTGAGTATTCTCCACCTTCCTTTTACTTTGTCATTAGTGCCCACATGCACCATGACCGCTGGGTCATCCCCAGCCCCGCACAATAATCTGTCTGCCAGATCTGCGATATGCCGAACGCGGGCGCCCGGTAAACAAACATATGTTAGACAACTGAATATAAAAAAAAAATATATATTAAGTAACCCTATGAAACATACACTCACTACCTCAAACCCAGAAGAGATCAAGCACAGCACTTTAAGAGACAAATCCATTTTTAACACACAATTAAACGATAACAGGCACATAGAAGTTTTTAAAGATTTGGTTTTAGAAGACATAAAAAATCTTAAGATCAAAAAGTATGATGAGCCAAGGGCAATACAAACAGGATTGAAGAAGCTGAAAAAGAGAAAAGATATAATAATAAGACCTGCAGACAAAGGAGGAGGCATCGTAATCCCTGACAAAAGAGAAACATGAAGAAATGATGAAAGGAATGCTGGAAGATTCATACACATATGAAAAATGAATGAGTAACCCATTGTAAAGACACAAAAAAGAACTATAACAACTATTACATTTAGGCCTAAAGAAAAATATATTGAATAAGAAAATATTTATTACCCGAAGCATGCCGTACCCCAATAATATACATACTACTGAAAATACATAAGAACAAAGAAAATCCACCACCAAGACCAATAGTTAATGGTTTTGATTCTTTGACGGCTAGGCTGGGTCAAAATATTGACTCATACCTACAACCCATAATACCATCAACAACAGCGTTTGTTAAAGATACAAAACATATCCTGCAAATAATAGATGAACTACCGGAATTTGAAAATAATATTTACATGGCGACAGTAAAAGTAGCAGCATTATATACAATATTAAACCATCAAGAGGCTTGCAAGTCAGTAAAATGGGATTTAAGAAAACATACACAACTAATCTGCAAACAAAGGAAATATTTAATAAAATGTTTAGAGTTTTGCCTTAAAAAAAAAAAAATACTTCTGGTATAACAAGTCTTTTTATCATCAAAAAGTAGGGGTAGCCATGGGCTTGAAATTTGCACCTAGTGTAGCAAACATTTTCATGTCCCAGTGGGAAGAAGAGATCATTTTTAACCACTTTACCACCGGAGGATTTTGCTGTCTTACGTCTGGGCCACTTTTTGCGATTCGGCACTGTGCGACTTTAACTGACAATTGCGCGGTCATGCAACGCCGTACCCAAACTAAATTTACGTCCTTTTTTTCCCAGAAACACAGCTTTCTTTTGGTGGTATTTGATCACGTGTGCGATTTTTACTTTTTGCGCTATAAACAAAAAAAGAGCGACAATTTTGAAAAAATAATATTTTTCACATTTTTTTTAATGAAATTCCCCCCCAAAAAAATGTAAAATGAAAATGTTTTATCATTTTAGGCCAATTTATTTTCTGCTACATATTTTTGGTAAAAAAAAAAAAAAAAATCGCAATAAGCGTATTTTGATTGGTTTGCGCAAAAGTTATTGTGTTTACTAAGGGAAAGATTTCTGTCGTTTTTGGTGTTTTTTTTTTTTTACGAGTAATGGCGGCGATCTGCGATTTTTTTTGCGGGACTGCGACATTGCGGCAGACAGATCGGACCCTTGACTGACATTTTTGACACTTTTGGGGCTACCAGTGACATTACTATAGTAATCAGTGCTATAAATATGCACTGTTACTGTAAAAATGACACTGGCAGGGAAGGAGTTAATTTTATTGGAGAGGGAGGGGTTAATGTATGTCTGGTGCTTACTGACGTGTGTGGGGGGAGGTGACTGCGTGACACAGGGACAGATCGCAGGTTCAGCTATGCTGAATCCTGCAATCTGACCCTGCCTGTAACTTAGGAGATACGCCCGCTTTGTTTACACAAGCGGGCGGATCTCCAGACTCGATTCCCTGATGATCGGGGAAGAGCGGTGGTGATCACCGCCGCTCCTCCCCTGGCCCGACTCCCGCTGTGACTGAATACAGCGGGAGCGAGCCTCCGAGAAGGGGGAGTGTCTGGTGACGTAGGTCTACGTCGCCAGACGATAACGAACCACTTTGCCGCAGTAGAGCTCTAGTGAGCAGCAGTAAAGTGGTTAATGAAACCCCAGAAGAACTATTACTATATAAAAGATTTATTGATGATGTATTTTTATTGTGGAATGACACTTTAGAATCACTGGAAAACTTTTTAAATAAATTAAATACAAATGAAAAAAATATTAAACTTACATGGGACATCAGCAACAAACAGGTTACATTCCTGGATTTAACAATTATACAAAATGAAAGAAAAATTATTATAAGACTCACTTCAAAGAGGTTGACAAAAATAGTTACCTTCCAACAGATAGCTGCCACCACATGAATTGGATATACAATATCCCAAAAGGTCAACTATTAAGGTTAAAAAGAAACTGCACCAGAAGTGAAGATTTTGAGGAACAGGCAAACATAATCGGAGAAAGATTCATCGAGAAAGGATATGCTACTGGATTTATTGCAGATAAAAAAAAGAGGTCAAAGATACAGAGAGAGCGACTTTAATAAAAGATAAACAGAATACAGAAGGAAAATTTGCGGACAAACTACCCATTATACTTGACTAGAACATGCAACATAAAAAAGTTGAAAAAATAATTAAAAGACACTGGGAAATTCTAAAAATGGATAAACATCTAAGCAATAATTTACCAGAAAAACCTGTATTCGTATACAGAAAAGCTCCAACAATTAGGAATATGATTGTAAAAACAGTAGTCGACCCACCTAAAAATAACTTAACATTTTTTACAGGAAAGGGTTTCTTTCCATGTGAGAGATGCTATGCGTGCTTGAAAACAAAATACCCAAAAGAAAAAGTTCACGAATTTAAATCAACGAGAAACGGAACTACCCACAAAATAAGAGATTTTATCAGTTGTAACACTGAAGGAGTAGTTTACGGCCTTGAATGTGATTGTGGCTTACAATACGTTGGCAGAACAAAAAGACTTTTAAGAATTAGAATAAAGGAGCATATAAAAAATATAGAAAGGGTTACGATAAACATAGTGTATCTAGACACTTTGACTAAAATCATCAGATAGACCCCTCCCAACTCAAATTTTGGGCAATTGAGCCATATAAAAGAAATTGGAGAGGGAGCTACAAAATACGGTCCCTCAGTCAAAGTAAATCATATTGGATCCACACATTAGACTTTCATATGCCATATGTATGGCCTAAACATATAAAACAGTTAAGATCAAATTCTATGTAATTTTTAACATTATTTATATTTGATTTTATCTGATTTATCAGTTTATCATTATTTGATCTTAAATTTATTAATACCATTATATACCTACAAATAATTTACATTATTTATGGATTTTTCTGCTTGATCTCTTTCTAAAACGTATTTTAATATTTAACTAAAACTATTATCCTTTAAACATATTATCACATCTATCGCTCATTTAGGAATTTTAATAAATAAATATATAATATTTAATATGTATTTTAATACTTATAATCTATTAATTATGAATATTTAAAATAATATTGGATTTCCCCTATTAATAATAACGTCTCAATTTATATTTAAAAACCTTATCTACCATATATATAGCAAAATAAATATAAAAATATTTTTTACAATTTTTGGCACACATTTATATTAATAATTTTTTTATATACACTGTAATTTGTTATTCAATTTTATATAGTATACACAGACAATAATATTTTCACTATTACTACAATATAGGTCCGTTTTACTACATACAATGTATCACTGGTTACACATTCACATATCATTTTCATGATATATGGATGCAACACTGTATATTTTACACTATTTTTATATTGGCACATCACGTTGTTTTTATATTGATAGATTAATGTTTCTATGTATCCAAAACCACAGTATTTTGTATGTATTGTATACTTGGGATATATGGATGTATAACTAGAGAGATACCTCACTTCTGGTTTTACTAATACATTTAATAGTACCGTATGTATTTTTATTATGGATCATCTAATATAAATTGGGTACCCAATATAGATGGATTTATTCTACATGAGATCAGTATATATACATTTGTTAAGATTTTTCCACAATAAGATATTAAAATATGGCCGAGCAGACATATCCGATTCCTGAAAGACGCCCCATACATACATTTTATAGAGAAAATGACGATACACACATATCCGGCTCTAGGGCTAAAAAGTCACGTCACTCTCGTATGCAAATTATCCCATTAAGAAGTCACGTGAGCGATCGTGACGCAACGCGTAGGGCATAGCACCGGAAGTGACATAAGGAATGCGGAAGTAAGTCCCGCGGCTGATTACAAATGGCTAAGAACGACAGTCTTTTAATGTAAGTTGTTACACTTTTTTTTAAATAATTTTTTTGGATTGAAAATTCTACACAATATTGGCTCCTTATTTCCAGATTCGAGGGATTACCTGAGGGCCCCCAACTTGATCCAGATAAGGCGAAGCACACCACCATCCCCCCACCATACACAACTTAAAGGAGGAGAGGAGGAGAGATCAGATCCTATATAGATCTAGAGGCGCATTACCTGAGAGCTTGAGGTGAGCATTTAGCACACCCATAGGTGAGGAGCACCAAAGAGCACCCCATATATCACATGGTGTAAAGGTGGAAGAAATTGTATTGAGACACCTGGAAGAGGAAGATCAGCGTTATACGTCTCATCTGTTTTTCTGGGACACTTGAGCACTTTTTAATAGATTTGGGCACTTTATTTCATGTTGTGTAATACACAAAAAGATATACTCGTTTATATTTGCACTGAACACTTTATTGACACAATTAATAATCTTTTATGTATTTTTTATATAATTGAAATGAACACAATATCACCATAAGCACCTTATTTATATTTGTAGAACAATTTATCTTCACATCTTATATATTTATATATTTGATTAATTTTTGATATACTGTATATCACTATTTGTATTTATTTGAGCACTTCTATATTTATTGGTATATGGAATGATTTTTTGTATATATTTAGAAGATATTTTACTAGTTATTATTCAATATCACTGTGCATATTTATTATTTATTGCTAAACAGTTTTATTTCACAATTATTTATCATATACAATTTCAATATCACTACATATCATATAGATTTCCCTTTAAGTGCGGTACTTCCCCCACATTATAAATACTATAAGTATTGAAATTTAATGAAAGAAATCACATAATGAAAGTACAATACAAAACAATGAGATAAAAGCAAATACAATTATGGACCATAGACATGCGGCTATTAGAATACATCACTTTGAAGAAACAGGTTAAAATCGCAAGAATCCCAAGAAATGAGCTGACGCGTTTCGGGCATGGCCTTTCTCAAAGGTCTATTGGAATGCATCTCTAAGTGTAAGTAGGAAAAAATCCCTAAGTAATAAATATACACATAGATCATCACAGTACATCAACATACATTGCATCTGCTGTGTGCAAAATAAACCAGTAAAATATCATAAATAACATATATATGAGAAGTACGCACCGCTCATGTTGTTCAACAAAAGAAATGTATATTGCCGCGTATAAAAAGTTGTCGCACAAAGAAAAAAATGCAGCAACTAAAAAAGAAAAGAGTGCTAAAGCCAGGGGGAAGATAGGCTCTTCAAGATGATAGTATATTCGCATCAAATCATGTTAGTATGTATGATGTCCCAAAGTTAGGGTCATTAATATCTCACAGTAATTCCCACAAGGATCCCAAGTAGCCCCAATGGGTGTCTAGGGAAAATAAAGGATGAAATGAGAAGAATTAACAGGGGAAGACCAAATAAAATATTAACTCCTATATAAAATGGGTTCCTACAGTGCCTTGGGAAAGTATTCGTCCCCCTTAAACTTTGCGACCTTTTGCCACATTTCAGGCTTCAAAGATATAAAACTGTAATTTTTTGTGAAGAATCAACAACAAGTGGGACACAATCATGAAGTGGAACGAAATTTATTGGATATTTCAAACTTCGTTAACAAATAAGAAAACTGAAAAATTGGGCGTGCAAAATTATTCAGCCCCTTTACTTTTTTAGTTCAGCAAACTCTCTCCAGAAGTTCAGTGAGGATCTCCGAATGATCCAATGTTGACCTAAATAACTAATGATGATAAATAGAATCCACCTGTGTGTAATCAAGTCTCCGTATAAATGCACCTGCACTGTGATAGTCTCAGAGGTCTGTTTAAAGCGCAGAGTGCATCATGAAGAACAAGGAACACACCAGGCAAGTCAGAAATACTGTTGTGGAGAAGTTTAAAGCCGGATTTGGATACAAAAAGATTTCCCAAGCTTTAAACATCCCAAGGAGCACTGTGCAAGCGATAATATTTAAATGGAAGGAGTATAAGACCGCTGCAAATCTAGGAAGACCTGGCCGTCCCTCTAAACTTTCAGCTCATACAAGGAGAAGACTGATCAGAGATGCAGCCAAGAGGCCCATGATCACTCTGGATGAACTGAAGAGATCTAAAGCTGAGGTGGGAGACTCTGTCCATAGGACAACAATCAGTCGTATACTGCACGAATCTGGCCTTTATGGAAGAGTGGCAAGAAGAAAGCCATTTCTTAAAGATATCAATAAAAAGTGTTGTTTAAAGTTTGCCACAAGCCACTTGGGAGACACACCCAACATGTGGAAGAAGGTGCTCTGGTCAGATGAAACCAAAATCGAACTTTTTGGCAACAATGCAAAACGTTATGTTTGGCGTAAAAGCAACACAGCTCATCACCCTGAACACACCATCCCCACGGTCAAACATGGTGGTGGCAGCATCATGGTTTGGGCCTGCTTTTCTTCAGCAGGGACAGGGAAGATGGTTAAAATTGATTGGAAGATGGATGGAGCCAAATACAGGACCATTCTGGAAGACAACCTGATGGAGTCTGCAAAAGACCTGAGACTGGGATGGAGATTTGTCTTCCAACAAGACAATGATCCAAAACATAAAGCAAAATCTACAATGGAATGGTTCACAAACATATCCAGGTGTTAGAATGGCCAAGTCAAAGTCCAGACCTGAATCCAAACGAGAATCCTTGGAAAGAACTGAAAACTGCTGTTCACAAACGCTCTCCATCCAACCTCACTGAGCTCGAGCTGTTTTGCAAGGAGGAATGGGCAAAAATTTCAGTCTCTCGATGTGCAAAACTGATAGAGACATACCCCAAGAGACTTACAGCTGTAATCGCAGCAAAAGGTGGCGCTACAAATGTGGCGCTACAAAGTATTAACTTTAGGGGGCTGAATCATTTTGCACACCCAATTTTTCAGTTTATTTGTTAAAAAGTTTGAAATATCCAATAAATTTTGTTCCACTTCATGATTGTGTCCCACTTGTTGTTGATTCTTCACAAAAAATTACAGTTTTATATCTTTATGTTTGAAGCCTGAAATGTGGCAAAAGGTTGCCAAGTTCAAGGGGGCCGAATACTTTCGCAAGGCACTGTATGTCTAGATTTGTAGTATACGTACAGGTGCTCTAGATGAAGAGGAGTATCTTGTAGATAAGAAAATCTGTCTCTCAGTGATCCCTTCAAAAGGTGTTAACAAAAATGGATATAAGTTCCCATACATAAATGGACTGGACAAAAGGGAGAAAGGGAACAGAGAGGTGAGGAACCACCTGAAAATAAGTAGCTGTGCAAAGTAGATTTCAAGGAGCTCCATTGTTAATTCCAGACCATAAGACATGGGGTGAAAAGTATTAGTGCCGTATCAGATAGACCATCAGGTATGATAGAATCACAGGATTGGAGAAGATAAATAAGTAGGGTGACTCTGTAGAATACAATGCTATGGTAGTGTGGTCAAAAATGGCCAACCCAGAGTGTGTCCCCACCGAGAGAGAAAAACTAGGAAACAAAGAGAAAGGAACGGAGACGGTGTACAGTGCAGTCTAGTCCCATCCAACGTGTCAAGTGTTGCTGAGAGAGCACTACGGATAAAGTCAGATCTGGTGACAAGTACAAAAAGGGATACAGACAGATGTATGTGTTAAAACTATACCTGCTGTGAAATGTGAAGAAACAAATTCCCCCGGCTTGGCGAACGAATGAACCCGACTGCCTTTGCCTTTTTAACCACTTGCCGCCCGCTTGCCGTCATATGACGGCGGGATGGTGCGGCTATTATCCTGGGCGGACGTCATATGACGTGGCCCAGTAAATGCAGGGCAGGCGCGCGATGGCGGGCGTGCTGCCGTGCACTGCCGGTGTCGGCGTGTCCCCGGGACACAGCCGGTCACCGGCAGGGGGGAAACAGCCAATAGGCATGGCTGTTTCCCACGTGATCGGCTATGTTGCAATGACATAGCCGATCACAACAGTAGATGCCGGCAGAAGACCGCGCATGCGCGATCGGGAGCGCGCAGCGCGGTCATGTCGGTGGCTATGTGTTCCCTAGGAACACAGCTAGTCACCGACAGTAAAAAACAGCCAATGACAGTGGCTGATTACCATGTGATCATCACAAATGTAAACACAGAGCAGTAACTGACTGTTACTAGCTCATCTTCCCTCACACACCGTTTCCAGTGTGAGGAGAGCTGAGCCAGAAACAGTGAGTTACTGATCTGTGTCTTTCAGTGTAAAAAAAAGTGTCACCAGCCCCCCCAATTTCACCTGTCACCCAACAGTCACCTGTCACCATCAGTGCACAAAATCGCTACCTATAAAGTGCACCTGTCACCAGAGACTGCCATCAGTATCGCCAGCGGTGCACCTGTCACCCATCGGTGACCAGCGCCCGTCACCTGTCACCCCATCTATCACCGTCACCTGTCACCCCATCAGTCATCGTCACTTGTCACCCCATCAGTGATCGTCATCTGTCACCCCATCAATCAGCGTCACCTGTCACCCCATCAGTGATCGTCATCTGTCACCCCATCAGTGACAGTCACCTGCCACCTATCCGTCACCTGCCACCTATCCGTCACCTGCCTGCCACCTATCCGTCACCTGCCACTCATCAGTGATCATCCGCAGTCACCCGTCGCACAGCCAAAATGTCAAAAAGGTTGTACAGCAGTGAGGAGGAGTTTGAGATCATCTCTATGGATAATGAGGGCACCGGGTAGCTCTCATCAGTATCCCAATCCAATTCCGAATCCGATTCGGAATTTGAAGTTGCTAACAGTAGCGGATCGGAGATGGACTCTGAGGAAGAATGGGTCCCTCCCAAAAGGGCACGGCGCTCTGGAAACCAGGCAGCCACAGGGGATACACCCAAGGATCCTTTGCCCAGCACCAGCACTGCCACCACCAGTACACCCCAGGATCCTATGCCCAGGCCCAGTACCCGCTCTGCCCCCAGCGAAACACCCCAGGAGCGAATGCCCAGGCCCAGCACCAGCGCTGCGGCATCACTCCCAATTTCGAATCCCCCTTCTACCAGCACTGGAGTGTCACATCCCCCAAGAGCCAGGGCCACTATCCACCTCCCAGATGCTCTTGCCAACCCAAGATGGCTGCCCTCCAACTCGGGATCAGCAAATATTCCCCCTTTTACCGCACAGCCAGGTGTGCAGGCCAATACAGAAAATTTTTCTTTTATTGATTTTCTCCATTTATTTTTGCCCAATGATTTTCTGCAATACATCGTGGACCAAACGAATCTGTATGCCCAGCAGTTTATTGCTAACAACCCCCAATCTTCCTATTCCCGTCCGTTGGAGTGGAGAGATTTAACCTTGGAGGAATTCAAAATGTTTTTGGGCCTCACAATAAACATGGGGGTTACAAAAAAAAATGAAGGACATGCCTATTGGTCCACCCACCCCATACACATTATGCCCATATATTCTGATCTAATGTCCAGGTATGAAATTATCATGCGCTTCCTTTATTTTAGTGACAACAGCCAGTGCCCCCCCCCAAAATCATCCAAATTTTGACAAGCTGTATAAAATTTGCCCCCTCATAAATTTTCTTTCCCAAAGTTTTGCAGAACTTTACGTCCCTGATCAAAACATTTGTGTACATGATTCCCTGCTACACTTCACAGGCCGGCTTGGAATAAAGCAGTATATTCCGAGCAAAAGGTCCAAATATGGGGTCAAACTATACAAACTGTGCGACAGAGCTACGGGATACCTGTATGCGTTCCGCATATACGAAGGAAGAGATTCCCAGCTCAATCCCCCTGACTGCCCGGCCTACATGGGCACAAATGGAAAGATTGTATGGGACTTGGCGTACCCACTGCTGAGGAAAGGGTATCACATATACCTGGATAATTTTTATACCAGCGTGCCCCTCTTCAGACATCTCTACCTTGAAGGAACCCTGGCCTGCGGAACCACCAGGAAGAACAGGAAGGGCTTCCCACAGTAAATAAAAGAATGAGGAAGGGGGAAATAGCAGCCTTGAGAAGCAATTAAGTGCTGGCCTTGAGATGGAAGGATAACCGAAATGTGTACATGATGTCCACCATTCATGACGACACCACAGTGGAGGTTCGGAGAAGAAGAGGTCCCATCGAAAAACCATCATGTGTGCAGGATTACAATCTTTACATGGGGGGGGGGGGGTGGATTTTAACGACCAGATGATTCAGCCCTACTTGGCCACAAGGAAGTCCCGATTCTGGTATAAGAAGGATGCAAATTTATTTATTTCAATTGGCCTTTTATAACTCTTATGTAATCTACTCCAAATCCACTGAAAACCCCATCGCCTTCCTAAAATACATTGAAGAAATTATCACGACCCTCGTCTACCCACAAGGACTCCCCCAAGAAAACCTTCGCTCTGAGGCTGTTAGCCGACTTAGTGAGCGCCACTTCCCAGACTACCTTCCACCGTCTGAAGGAGGCCGAAGACGCCAAAAAAGATGCCGTGTGTGCAGCAGAAGGGGGTTTCATAAAGACACCAGCTTCTATTGTCAGTACTGTCCCTCCCAACCTGGCCTGTGCATTGGAGAATGCTTCACACGGTACCATACATTCATAAATTACTAGCCCATTTCCCCGTTTTCATCTGTGCTGACCAATTTTCCTCATGCCACTGCCTTCCACATAAACTGACCCTGGCCTGTTTTTCCACTATGCCTCTGCCTACTGTTTGGACTGCTTTCACGTGAACTGACCCTGGCTTGTTTTACCGATTACGCTTCTTCTTACTGTTTGGATTGCTTCCCTGTGAACTGACCCTGGCCTGTTTTTTCAACGACGCTTCTGCCTGCCGCTTGGATTGCTTGCACATGAACTGACCCTTGCTTGTTTTACCGACTATTCTTCTGCCTACCACTTGAACTGATCTGTCACCCCCTGCTACTGTAGTACACAGGGGTCTCACATATGTAAGGAGCTCCAGAGTTGTTTTTCCGGATAGAGAAAACCAATTTTTTTGGTTCTCTCTGGTTTCCGTAAATTCCGGATTAGGGTCTGGAGTCCGGAGGCTTCAAAGAGATTTGGGTGGGAGAAGCCTCTACTCCTGTTCCCAGGTCTCACCTGACCAAGGCCCTCAGCTGACTTACTACCATCATGCCTCTGCCTGCTGCATGATATTAGCTGGAGAGTAGTACAATGATTGTCTGCAGTGTACCGGGACCAATATTATGGCTGTGCTGACCATGTCTCTGCCTGGAAAATTCATTTGGACAAATGCTGCGGCTGTGCTGACAATATCCCAGACTATAGACTATATTCCTGCCTGCTGCCTGGAAAATTGCTATTGTCGTCGCTAAGCATGTCCCTGCCTGCTGCCTGGACTAATGCTCTCCTCTGTGGACAACTGCACTACTACAACCACAGGTAATAATTTTTTTTTACACTTTCCTTTATAGAATGTATTTTGTAATGTATTTATTGCTATGTACATGCTATGTGGTAAAAATGTGAGGGGCCTTCAAAAATGATAGGTTGTCAGGAAATTAGATGTGCATTTTATGTAAAAGTCTCACACGTGTGGTATTGCCATAATTGGGAGGAGTAGCAGAATGTATTTTGGGGTACAATTTTTGCTATATACATGCAACCACTTACCGACCGCCTAACGACTATATACATCGGCCATTTAAAGCAAAATACTGGGGTTATGGCAGCAGATAGCCACACTACGATCGCCGGTACAGCGGGAGAAAGACAGATAGCTGCCATAACCCCGGTATTTTTTTAAACGGCGGGCGGTCGGCTTTCAGATAAGGGTGGTCCCAGTGGCAGAATCCGCCGCAACGGTGCATGGGAAGAGGTGCCCCCCTCCCGCCGCGTCCTAGACGTTTTGTCAGCTTACCGGACCCGTCGGCAGCGGGGAAAACTATCCGGTCCCGGATCCTCAGAGACAGGAAGTTGAGTGAGGGCAAGATGGCCCTTACTCGACTCTATGGTCTTGGAGGACCGGAGCTACGTCGAAAGTCGTTGCCTAGCAACTGGTTTAAAGGGCCGGGTATTTTTTTTTTTTTTCTTTTTCAACAATTTTTTTTTTTTTTTAGTGTAGTTGTGAGGTGTGAGGTCTTTTTAAACCCAAGATCTCACAATAAAGAGGACCTGTCATGCCTATTTCTATCACAAGGGATGTTTACATTCCTTGTAATTGGAATAAAAATGATCAAAACATTTTTTTAAAAAAAACTTTTTAACCGGTTGCCGACTGCGCACAGTATATTTACTGCGGCAGTCGGCCCCGGCCAGGCAGAGTGACGTAGGTCTACGTCGCTCGCCTGTCACTCCTTCTAGAGCCAATAGCGGGCGGGCGCGCGCCCGCTGAGGCGCGCGCCCGCTGAGGCTCGTTCACGGAGGAGTGCGGGAGTGTGACTAGCGGACCCGATGTCCGCCAGGCACACTACGATCGCCGGTACAGCGGGAGAAAGACAGAGCGGCTTATGTAAACAAGCCGCCTGTCAGTTCTCCCTGTGTAAAAGTGAAGATCAGACAGTTCTACTATGTAGAACTGTTGATCTTTGTTTTTACACTAGTAGACCTGTCCCTGCACAGTTAGAATCACGCCCCTAGGACACACTTAACCCCTCCCTGTCCAATACGGTTAACCCCTTCCCTGCCAGTGTCATTTTTGCAGTAACAGTGAATATATATAGCACTGATTACTGCAGTAATGTCACTGGTACCCCCAAAAGTGTCAAAAATGTCAGTCAAGGGTCCGATCTGTCTGCCGCAATGTCGCAGTACCGCAAAACAAAAATCGCAGATCGCCGCCATTACTCGTTAAAAAAAAAAAAACACCAAAAATGACAAAAATCTTTCCCTTTGTTAGTAAACGCGATAACTTTTGCGCAAACCAATCAAAATACGCTTTTTGCGATTTTTTTTACCAAACATAGGTAGCGTAAAACAAATTGGCCGAAAATGTTAAAAAATTTTGATTTTTACATTTTTTTGGGGGGGAATTTCATATAAAAAAAAGTGAAAAATATTGTTGTTTTTGCAAAAATTACGCTCTTTTTTTGTTTATAGCGCGTGATCAAAAAATCGCACAGGTGATCAAATACCACCAAAAGAAAGCTCTGTTTGTGGGAAAAAAAGGACGTGAAATTCGTTTAGGTACAGCGTCGCACGACCGCGCAATTGTCCGTTAAAGTCACGCAGTAAAAAAATCGCAAAAAAACCCCTGGTCTTTTAGCAGGAAAATCCTCCGGTGGTAAAGTGGTTAAAAATAAAAATTATTAAATAAAATAAATAGGAAAAAAAAAAATGATAGCGCCCTGTCCCGTTAGCTCGCGCGCAGAAGAGAACGCATAAGCAAGTCCCGCCCACATATGTAAACGGTGTTCAAACCACACATGTGAGGTATCGCCACGATCGTTAGAGCGAGAGCAATAATTTGAGCCCTAGACCTCCTCTGTAACTCTAAGCTGGTAACCTGTAGAATTTTTTAAAATGTTGCCTATGGGGATTTTTATGTACCAATGTTTGGCGCCATTCCGCGAGCGTGTGCAATTTTGAAGCATAACATGTTGGGTATCTAATTACTCGGCGTAACATTAACTTTCACATTATGGAAAAAAATTGGGCTAAATTTACGGGTTTCTTATTTTTTTATTCAAAAAAGTGAATTTTTTTCAAAAAAATTGCATTTGGAAGACTGCTGCGCAAATATGGTGTGATAAAAAATATTGCATTTATCTCCATTTTATTCTCTAGGGTCTCTGCTAAAAAAAAAATATATAATGTTTGGGGGTTCTAAGTAGTTTTCTAGCAAAAACATGATTTTAGCTTATAAACACCAAGTGTCAAAAATAGGCCCAGTCTTAAAGTGGATAAATGGACAACTTTGTGTAAAGAGCTACTTGGATGTTAGGCCTCTGTATGTGGCTAGGCTGTGTAAAAGTATTACACATGTGGTATCGCCATACTCAGGAGGAATAGCAGAATGTATTTTGGGGTGAAATCTTTGCTATGTACATGCTATGTGTTAGAAATATTGCATAAATGGACAGCTTTGTGTAAAAAAAATGCGTTTTCATTTTCATTCCACATTTTCCAAAAACTTGTGGAAAAAAAATGACATGTTCAAAAGACTCATTATGCCTCAAAAATTATACGTTGAGGCGTTTGCTTTCCAAAATGGGGTCATTTTATGGGAGTTTCCATTGTCCTGGTGCTCCAGGGCCTTCAAAAGTGCGATAGGTTGTCAGGAAATTATATATGTGTAATTTCTGCTTCTAGAATGCCGGACGGGGCTACTTGAATGTTGGGCCTCTGTATGTGGCCAGGCTGTGAAAAAGTCTCACACATGTGGTATCAGCATACTCAGGAGAAGTAGCAGAATATATTTTGGGGTGCAATTTTTGCTATGTACATGCTATGTGTTAGAAATATTGCATAAATTGACAACTTTTTTTTTTTTTTTTACACAAAGCATTTTCATTTTCTTTCCACATTTTCCAAAAACTTTTGGAAAAAAATGACATGTTCAAAAGACTCATTATGCCTCAAAGATTATACGTTGGGGTGTTTGCTTTCCAAAATGGGGTCATTTTATGGGGGTTTCTATTGTCCTGGTGCTCCAGGGCCTTCAAAAGTGCAATAGGTTGTCAGGAAATTATATGTGTAATTTATGCTCCTAGAATGCCGGACGCTGCTACTTGGATGTTAGGCCTCTGTATGTGGCCAGGCTGTGAAAAAGTCTCACACATGTGGTATCGCCATACTCAGGAGGAGTAGTAGAATGTGTTTTGGGGTGTAGTTGCAAGTATACATGTGCTGTGTGAGAGAAATAACCTGTTAATACGGCAATTTGTAAAAAGAAAAAAAATCTTCATTTTGCAAAGCATTGTGGGAAAAAATTACAACTTCAAAAAACTCACCATGCCCCTTATTAAATATCTTGGAATGACTACTTTCCAAAAAGGGGTCATTTGGGGGATATTTGTACTTTCCTGACCTTTTAGTGTCTCAAGAAATGAGATAGGCCTTCAGTACATCAGGTGTGATCAAGTGTGATCAATTTTCAATGATTCGCACCATAGCTTGTGGACTCTATAACTTTCACAAAGACCAAATAATATACACTTACTTGGGTTATTTTTACCAAAGATAAGTAGCAGTATAAATTTTGGCCAAAATTTGTGAAGAAAAATGACTAATTTGCAAAATATTATGACAGAAACAAAGAAAAATGCGTTTTTTCACAATATTTTCAGTCTTTTTTTATTTAAAGCACAAAAAATAAAAAACCCAGTATTGATCAAATACCATCAAAAGAAAGCTCTATTTCTGTGAAAAAAAGGACACAATTTTTGTATGGGTACAGTGTTGCATGACTGAGTAATTCTCAGTCAAAGTGTGAGAGCACTGAAAGCTGAAAATCGGTCAGGGCAGGAAGGGGGTGAAAGTGCACTTTAGGCAAGTGGTTAAAAAGACGCCCGCGCATGCGCAATGGCTAAGCATCGGGCATGCGTGTCTAGAGGGCCAATGGAGTCCCCCATGCCTGGAGCGCATGTCTCCGCCCACAGGAAGTAGCGGGCCGCGTTGTGTGCTCCAGGCACGCCGGCGCACAAAACAAGTCCAGCAATGTGGGCATATCCACCCAAACAAGGACCGAACCAGCTGGCTAAAAAGGGGCGGAAGGTGGTGGTCCGTCCCCTTGGTGCGCTGGGGGGGAAAAAAAGAAACTACGAGGTCTAAATGAATTGATATCTATTATGCAAACACAGATGCAATGTTTACCATGTTTGCGATTTCAAATTGAGGAATAATACAGAAGAGGCATGTCAGTATTCCAATAACGATTACGAGTCAAAAATAGAATGTAAGAAAAAGAAAAAAAAAAGAGAAAAAAACATTGTGCGACACCTAAAAATAAAGCTGTAAACCTTATTATAGAATGCAGATACCTCTGCTAAAAAATGGACATGAAACATCAAGTTCAATAATCAGCAATGTTTGCAGGTTAAGGGCAGTGAAGGGTGGAGGACAGCGCATATCCACCCTTCAAATGAAGTTTCCGGACTCCTATTATTAATTAGTGGGAATACATAAAGTATATATGGTATAATTGGTCTATTGTCACCAACGTGGGAGATACAGAGTAGTTAAATGGGTGTGTTTCAATGGATCAGCCTAACTTATACCATATTATGGGCCCCCACCCACAGATATCCCTATGGATAGGTTTATGATATATATACTAATAATTGGATAAACCCACTATAATTCAAATTATGATTCAAATTATTGTATTCCTAATATACAGGTGGTATCCTGCAAAATGAATGCAGATATAGTGACTAGTTCCCAAGGAGGGGTAGGAACTCCCAATCACTAATGAGCAATTTGGGAGAGGAGTCGAATACAACTCCAAGTAAGACAGAGAATCTGGGGTCATTTAAATGTGATCGATTTGAACTTCCGGTTCCGGCGCCTGATGCACTAGGCGGTGAGAACGGCGGCTCCGGACATAGCCTGCTAATAAAGCCTGCTACCAGCTCCCCGGATCGGCGCTGAACGCTCCATCTGCCCTCCGCTCCCCAGGGACAAGCCACGGTATGGACAGATTTGTGATTCACGGATCACAGAGCACTGGTGAGCCCCGTGCGGATCCCGATCCTCCCGCCCTGCACTCTGTCAATATGGCCGCGGCTGACCCCTCTCCACATAGGGGACAGCCTCCTCAGTCCAGTCTCCAGGACAATGCCACAGCCTCCCCCCACACTGACGATCAATATAACCGGATCGCACAGGCAGTAGCTGCAATCCTCTCCCCCACAATTACTGCAGCAGTGGATAATGTCATCACTGCTGGGATCACACAGCTGCGTAGAGAATTAGGGGACCAAGCAAAGAGACTGTCTGCAGTCGAACATAGGCTCTCTGAGGTGGAGGATGAGGTCCAATCAAACCTAGCATGTGACCAGCGTTGTGCACAAACCCAGCAATATATTTTAGACAAGTTGGAGGACTTAGAAAATCGATCACGCAGGAACAACCTGCGCATAATAGGTGTCCCAGAGTCCTACACTGTAGCTATGCTACCTGACCTTTGTTCCGCACGTATCCCTCAAGCCCTGGGGATATCTACCCCCTGCACGATAGAAAGAGCTCACAGACTGGGCCCCCCTTACGACAGGCGCACACCGCGCCCTGTAATCGTGCGTTTTCTGAATTATGCTGACAGAACCGCCATCCTAAAATCATTCCGCAATGCAAAAGCTCTACAGGTGGATGGGCATAAACTACTCTTGTTTGCGGACTATTCACAAGAAGTCGCTAATCGATGCAAGGCGTTTCAACCTCTCTACTCCGCTTTGTACCAGAAGGGCATTAAATTTACTTTGGCCTATCCAGCTATACTGTGCTTCACAACCCCAGCGGGAGATGCCAAATCCTTTTCGCACCCTGACAAAGCCTCTGATTTTTTACAAGCACAAATGCAGATTCCCATGGATTCCCAGGATTCAGGCTCCTCCCCGGGCAACAGGGATCTCCGTAGTCCCAGGAAAGACTCTCCAAAGAGGGCACGTTACTCTTGAGGATCCTGCAATGACAGACCTCGCTGACTCCTCCAGGCTATCTTGTGAGGTACCACACTCCGGATCTTTCAAGGATGTTTTTATCCCCTCCTCGCACTCCCCACTGGTCATAGTTAATAGCCCTGACTTATTGTCGTCTATGACCTCTACCTTCTCCCCATGGCTCTTTAATTAACCATGCAATCATATGCTTGTTTTGTATTGTATAGTGTTTCTCTCCGTTGTTTCTTTGGTTATTTTTCCTCTGGTTATGTAGATGGCTTCTCTCCTTCACTGCCTTGTCGGACTGGCCTACTTCCCAGCATGGGGACGGATCCACAGAGGATGCCACGAAGCAGGTCGGTTTTTGCAGTTTCCCTCACTCGCTCGTCCTTACATCCTCTCCCGTATCACCTCATACCCCGGTCTGGTTGCTGGGTGCGCCCGTTAATCCGGTAACGCCGTGATGGTGCAATTAAGGACATCAGGAAGAAAGCGAAGTCCAAGACTGCATTGGTATGTTGTTTTTTTCTGTCCCCCTTGTCTGTTGTTTTAACCTGCTATGGTGCATTTATCATTACTTCCCCCTATCCCTCTCCGCAAAGGGCCGGTAATAGTTCTTCCATAGGCACTGCCTGCTTAACCCTCCTCCAGGTAATCACGATTTATCCACTCCTAGTATCAATCCTATTCCTTTATAATTCCTTCATATATGACCCTCCTTGACATCAAGGTGATTTCATGGAACGTCAAGGGCTTAAAATCCCCACACAAAGGAATGGCGATCCTTCGCCACTTGAAACGTCTGAAGGCGGATGTGGTATTCCTGCAGGAGACCCACTTATCTTCTCAGGATTTCCCCCGGATGAAAAAATTATGGGTGGGACAAGTCCTTGGTTCTGAAGCCTTCGGCCATAAGGCTGGAGTTATCACACTCATCAACAAATCCCTCACCTGTGAAGTTTTAACGAAAACCACAGACGAGGAAGGCAGGTTACTGGTCTTGGACCTCAAAATTGGAGATACTACTCTAACTCTGGCAAATGTATATGCCCCTAATTCGCCCCCCCAAGTCTTACTTCCAAACTCTTTCCGCTAAACTGGCCCCATACGTCCATCTCCCCCTCCTGGTAGGCGGGGACTTTAATTCTGTAATGGACCACTTGGAAGATAAATTACGGGACTCTCGCTTATCCACCTCGACGGGCCCCATAAACACTTACTTAACTGACTTTGCTCAGTCGCTGGCTCTCACAGACGTCTGGCGACATGAGAATCCACTGGGTAGAGAGTTTACATTTTTTTCTCCACCATGCGGTAGTCGATCCAGGATTGATTATTTTGCAATCAAGCTCTTCTCCAAATCTCCTCCACCCCTGCCATCGGGGAGATTGCGATTTCGGACCACGCTCCCGTTTCTCTGCTCTTGATTCCACACCAATCATTGAATGCCCCTAGACGTTTTCCCTCCTACCTTGCCAACAATGCCGATTTACAAACACTACTGAAACAGACATGGGCTGATTTTCTAACAGATAACGCTCAACATGACAATGACCCCATTCTTCTCTGGGAAACCGGGAAAGCTGTTCTCCGTGGACGCGTGATAGCGTTCGCTTCCGCTTATAAAAAAAAAGTGATTGATTTGCTAATCCCACCTACACGAGGAAAAAACCTTCTAAAAAGGGTTTGAAGCTGAGGCTATCATTCAAACCTGGGGGTAAGGTGGCCCCCAGGATATCAATCCATTTTGATTCTTTTTGGAGGAGTAACTTGTCCCAATCTCCTCCTCTGCTACTGGGGTGCACCCTGTCCAAGATCGTGAATTGAATATTTGGAAACAAGCCATCATGTGTATCAGTGTTGGGGGTAACGAGTTACAAAGTAACGGATTACAGTAACTACATTACTTTTTTTGGTAACAAAGTAACGTAACTAGTTACAATACT
Source organism: Pelophylax lessonae (assembly GCF_965119305.1). NCBI lineage: Eukaryota > Metazoa > Chordata > Amphibia > Anura > Ranidae > Pelophylax > Pelophylax lessonae. Next base: position 273,204,824 of record NC_138769.1, on the reverse strand, counting down.
AATATTGGTAATATACACTACTTTACTAGGCTATAGGAGGTAACTACACTACTTTACTAGGCTATAGGAACGCGCTTTCCTGCGTTACCCAAGCCGTGCGATACAATCGTTATTTCGAAGAATAGAGAGGGATGACGTTTATGACTTTTTGTTGCACTTTATGTTTTATTCTGTTTTTTCAGGTTTTGTTCTCATGTTTCCCAAAGCCTGTGTTTATACAATTAACTCTATGCAGAAAGAGTGTCATGTATCTTCTTCTACACGGTCAATTAAGAAAGAGGAAGGTAAAGTAATAAGTAGTGAAGTTACTTTTCAAATGCAGTAACTAGTAAAGTAATCTCGTTACAATTTACAGAAGTAACTAGTTACATTTTTTGAGTAACTACCCCAACACTGATGTGTATACTGGGGATATGTCGTTGAGCCCATTTGATGAATTCCTGTTTGGTTTTTCCGACATAGAAGCACCCACAGGAGCAGAGGAGAAGATAGACAACCCCCGAAATCCTACAGTTGGCAAAATGTATAGGCTTATATGGTTTCCCATTGGGTAGGGTGAAATTGTTATTGGTGTTCATATACCGGCACAGGTTGCATCCTCCGCACCTACATGTGCCAGGTCTTCTGCATGGATCACATCTAAATTCCCCTACAAATTCACTGCTAAGTAATCTTTAAGGGATCGTACTTTGCGATAGGTTATTAGTGTTTTTCCGCGCAATGAAAGGATTTAGGTTAGGATCGACTGTCAAGAGATGCCAGTATTAGTTGATTATTTTATATATTTGTTTGTGCTGTTTCGTGAATAATACGTGGTTGGTTTTGTGAGGAATCTTTATGAACAACATCTTTCTTTTTAAATAGGAGTTCTTGTCTAGTGGGTATAGTTGCCCTTCGATATGTTTTTTTCAAGCACGAATGGGAATATCCACATTTAGGTAGTCTCCTAAGATTGTCCGCCTCCACTCTGAAGGAGGATTCCTCCGAGCAGTTTCTGCGGAGGTGCAAATATTGACCATAGGGTATGGATCTTATAATTGGTGATGGATGGGAGCTTGTTGCATATAATATAGTGTTGGCTGCAGTGGGTTTCCAAAAAGTGTAGTTTGAATATGGCCCTCACGATCCTTCTTAATAGTAACGTCCAGGAAATCAATGGTCTGCGGACTGTACGTCATAGTAAAATTGAGATTATAGGAGTTGGTGCCAGTCCACAACATTAGCACGTCATCTACGTAGCAATGCCAAGATAAAATATGTTGTGTGAAATGAGTAATGTGTTCATACAGTAAGAAAGAACGCTCCCATTCCCCCAGGTACAGGTTGGCGTACGATGGGGAACAGCAAGTCCCTATCACGACGCCCTGTACCTGGAGGTAATGGGAGCCATCAAATGAAAAAGCATTATGTAATAATATGTATTCCAAAGCCTGCAATACAAATGCATGAGTTTGTGGTGACTCAGAATTGGATTGTGTCAAAACCCCTCCAACCTTCGGGATGCCCTGCTGGTGGGGAATGGAGCTGTACAGGGCTTCCACATCGACCGCCACCAGCAGGGCATCTGCGGGCACAGATGCGCCATCTAATATTTTAAGAAGATGAATGGTGTCCCTAGTGGGTCCTGTTTATTCTTGTGAACCTTCGGAAGGTTCACAAGAATAAAAGGTGGGGATCTTAGGATATTTAATTTGGATATAATCCCAAGTGGCTTTATCAATGCTGTTGGACCGGTATGCATTATCTACAAAAGTTGGGAATTCCAAATAAAACTTATCAATTTTTTGTCTTGAAATCTTTTTGTACCAGTAAGCTAACTTAATTAGTAACCTTATCTAAGAGTTGCTATCATGTTTAGAGGCAGTGGTTTTGATAACCTAATGCTTACGTATAGGGAACACAGTAAGAGAGAAGCACAGGAGACCGAGATGGAGTCTCTGTTTTATCAACTTAGAAAAGCAGTAGAGAGAAAAACTGAATTTTTCTAAAATCTTACGTGTAAAATTCCTTTCTCGGAGTCCTCCGACAGTCGCCGCCACCTCTAAGTCATCACTATTGGGTATTGACTTCCGCTCCGCAGGAGTAGCTAGGCATAAGACTTAGTCAAAAGAACAAAGGCATTTGCATATACACACCCATGGGGGCTGTCCCACTGGTCAATACCACCCTGCAGTGACCACTCCCAACTCAGTTTGGTAGCATAGCAGTAGGAAATAAGAAAAAACAACCCCAAAAGAGGGGCGGGGGTGGCGACTGTCGGAGGACTCAGAGAAAGGAATTTTACAGGTAAGATTTTACAAAAATTCAGTTTTCTCTTACGTCCTCCGACAGTCGCCACCACCTCTAAGTCATCACTATTGGGATGTCCCAAAGCAGTGTAGACATGAGGGGTGGGAGACGCAACCGTAGACAAGGCAATGCAGAACCCACATCAGAAAAAGGAACCTTACATGCACAGTAAGAGAACCTTCAGGGCAACAGAAAACCAGGCTCAACAGGAGCAACAGCCCAGGAAAGCAAATACCAACAGTCAGGGACCCACAAAAAAACACAAGGGTCCTTCATGGCACTGCCGCACTGAGAACTTTGCGGCCAAAGGAGGCATCAGCTAATGCCAGAACATCTACCTTGTAGAATTTGGAAAAGGTGTGCACAGACGACCAAGTCGCAGCCTTGCACACCTGGGCCACCGAGGCACGATGCCAATAGGCCAAGGACGCACTCAAAGATCTGGTAGAGTGCGCCTTAACAGGGAAGGGTGGAACCCGTTCCTTCAAAGCATAAGCCTGTTCAATGGTCTGTCTGATCCATTTGGCAATAGTCGCTGCAGACGCAGCCATGCCCTTCTGAGGACCCTCAGGAAGGACAAAGAGGGAATCCGTCCTCCGAAAGGACTCCATAGACAACAGGTAAACCCTGATTGCCCTGACAACATCCAAGGAATGCAAAGTGACCTCCTTAGGATGCTTAGGCTTCGTACAAAGCGAAGACAGTCCTCATTAAGGTGGAATTCAGAGACCACCTTAGGAAGAAAAGAGGAATGTGGACGCAAGACCACCTTATCCTTGTGAATTACCAAGTAAGGAGAGCGGCAAGACAGCGCCGCCAGCTCTGATACTCTGCGAGCCGAAGTAATCGCCACTGAAAAGGCAACCTTCTTAGACAGCAGAGGCAACGATATCTCCCGGATGTTTTCAAAGGGAGCATGTTGTAACACGGACAGAACCAAGTTCAAGTCCCATGGAGGTAAAGGCTCCTTCCTGGGAGGAGCCAAATGTCGCACACTTTGAATGAAGGTGCGAATTAAGGAATGAGACGCCACAGGGCGTTGGAAAAGAACAGCCAGTGCAGACACTGGGCCCTTTATTGTGGCCAGCGCAAGGCGCTGGTCCACTCCAGACTGGAGGAAAGCCAACATTCTTGACACTGAGTAAGAGCGAGGGGAGAGCCCCCTAAACTCACACCAGGCGAAATAAGCTTTCCAGGTACGGTAATAGATTTTACCAGATGAGGTTTTCCTAGCCTTGATCAGGGATAGAGATGACCTCAGGGGAGAGACCCCTGTCCCTCACGACCTGGGTCTCAACAGCCAGGCCGTTAAAGCCAGCGACTGTAAAGCAGGAACAACGTCGGCGTACCAGGACCGGCGTGGCCAGTCCGGCGCCACCAGAATCACCAAGTGTGGTTCCGAGGCTAACCTGCGGAGGAACCTGGATAACAACTGAATCGGAGGAAAGGCATACATCAGAAGATACTGATGCCAAGGGGCCACAAACGCATCCGCGGCGTCTGCCAGAGGATTGAGCGTTCTTGCCACGAACCTTTCCACCTTTTGGTTTAGACGAGACGCAAACAGATCCACGTCCGGGGATCCCCACTTCGCACACAGCATTCGAAAGACCTCAGGGTGTAGTTACCATTCCCCCTGGTCCAGGGTCTGGCGGCTCAGATAGTCTCCTGGTGCCCCCTTGGTGGTTGATGTAAGCCACCGCGGTAGCATTGTCCGTCTGTACCCGAACAGGATGGTCCCGAAGACGTTCCGACCACTGGAAGAGACAGAGTTTGATCACTCTCAAATCCAGCACATTGATCGGAAGGGAGGATTCCTCCTCCGACCAAGTGCCCTGGGCAGACAGGTTGCCCAGGACTCCACCCCAGCCCGACAGGCTGGCATCCGTGGTAATCACTGTCCACAATAACGGACGGAAGGACTTGCCTTCCGACACTGCCGGGGACTGAAGCCACCACAGAAGATCCATTCTGATCTGGCGACTCAATGAGACACTCAGATCCAGGGACTGAGGTAGTCTGTCCCACCTGGCCAGGATCTCCGCTTGAAGAGACCGTGTGTGAAACTGAGCAAAGGGTATTGCCTCGAAGGTCGAAACCATCAACCCCAGGCCCCGCATACAGGTCCTGAGTGACGAGGACGGATTGTCCCTGAGGGACCTGATCTCATCCTGCAAGGTCCGGAGCTTGTCCGGCAATTACACCTCTGCCTGAGCAGAATCCAGGATCATTCCCAGATAGGGAAGACGAACCGATGGAGACAATGTCGACTTCTGTACGTTGATGGTCCATCCGAACTCCTGGAGCGTCTGTACCGTGGTGGACAGATCGCGCAGCAGGTCCTGGCTGACACTCGATCTTAGTAGGAGATCGTCCAGATACCCCAAGACCGCAATGCCCCGTGCCCTTAGCAGGCCCAGAACAGGCGCCAGCACTTTGGTAAAGACCCTTGGAGCCGAAGCGAGACCGAAAGGTAACGCCACAAACTGATAGTGGTCCTCTGCGATAGCGAACCAAAAGGTATCTCTGGTGACCCTCAAAAATGGGGATCTGCAGATACGCATCCTTCAGGTCTATAGAGGCCAGGAATTCCCCCCGGCTCAAGGAGGCCACCACCGAATGGAGAGATTCCATACGGCGGTTCAGCGCTTTCAGGTCCAGAATAGGACATACCTTGCCCTCCTTTCTGGGCACAGTGAACAGATTTGAATAAAATACCCAAAACCTGTCCTGATGAGGCACCGGGACAATTACCCCCTGAGCAAGAAGGTCCTGCACCGCTTGATGCAAGTCCTGCAGACGCCCTGGAGGCAAATGAAGATTTGAGGGAAAAAATCTGTCCGCCGGCCGGGAAAGGAATTCGATCTTGTACCCCGATCGAATCATTTCCTAAACCCACCTGTCCGAAATTCGGAGCAGCCAAGGTTGGAGGAAACCGCGCAAACGTCCCCCACCCCTGAAACGGGTGAGGGCGCCCCTTCAGGCAGAGGCGGATTGACCCGCCGAGCCGGCATTGCCGGACTTCTGCTTGCCCGCCCAGGGCTTCTTCTGGCTACCTTGGTCCTTGAAGGGCTTGCCCTTGGTTTGGTTCCGAAAGGCATGAAAGGACCCCTGATTGGGTCGAGAGGTGGAACCCCGCTTGCCGCGAAAGGACTTGTTCTTCGGGTTCTGGGGCAGCATGGTGCTCTTGCCCCCCGTGACGCCTTTTACCAAGGTATCCAATGCCTTGCCAAAAAAACAGCATAGGGAAAATCAGCAACTGTTTTCCACGATGTCTGATCAGCCGACCAGCTCTTCAGCCAGATCAGTCGACGGTTAAGCACCGCAACACTAGATAGGCGTGCTACCAAAGGGGCCTCATTTAAGGCCGCATCGCACAAATACATGACTCCTTGGTGAATAGCCAGCCGGACAGGTGGAACAGAATCAGACACGAGGTTGCTCCTAAGCACCTTAGTCCAATCAGCCACCGCTTGAGCCATTAAAACGGACGCAAAATCAGGTTTGAGCAAGGAACCCGCCACCGTGTAGTAATGGTGGGCTAGAAACTCCGTCTGTCCGTGGGATCCCGAAAAACCGGGGTCTCCTTAGTAGGAATCAAGGTAGCCTTGTTTAACACGGCCACAGTGTGATCCACCTGTGGAGGCACACACCATTGCGATTCCGTAGCCGATGCAAAGGGATAAAGTAATTTAAACCGACTAGGTACCATGAATGGACGTTTTTAAGTGCGCCACAGTTCATTAACAGTCTAATGAAAGTCATCGGGGCAGGGAAAAACCTGCGCCGTCTTGCGGGTCCTGTGTGTCCCAAATGAGGACACAATGCCCGGAGGATTGGGCTCATCCTCAAAATGTAGTGTATCTTTTACAGAAACATCAACTCATCCATGGTCACGTGTTTTTCAGGCGACCCCGGGGGAGAAACATCAATCCCCTCCACCTCCGCCTCCCCCTCAGACCCCAGCGGGTCTAAGGATGAGCGAGACCCTGAAAAAGGCATGCCCGCCGCAGCAGCCATATCACCATCTGAATCAGAGGAGAGAGATAATCTGGGCCTCTTTCTAACAGCACGTTCAGCCATCAGCACCTTTAATTTGGACACTAAGGACGCCACTACAGCGGCCAAATCATGCATAACAGGGGCCACAGCAGGACTGGGGTCCCCCACCAGGGCTGGAGGGAATTTGTTGTCCTCCAACGCTACTCCCGACGACGTCAGTGTGACGAAACGCGTCAAGAGCGCGTCCCAAGCCGCCTTTGATCTGTCAGCTTGGGACGCACATCCAGCAGGTGGAACGCACGGCGTTCCAGATACACATCGCGAGAGAGGAAGTTACGGTTCTTAAGTCAGATGGACGCGCTTGTTTGATTCTACCAATGTGAGTACCTGATTTTTATAACAGTAAAGGAATTTTTACAGAACGATTCTTCACCATAGGAGGCATTTTTTCCCACGCATGTCCTGGGATTGCCCTTATATATTACCCCTGGAGTACTGATGCCGGTTTAAGTCCCCTTTTTAACTTCTCTGGAGAGTGACAGCGGCAGGAGTAACTAGTAAAGAGGAACAGGGTCCCCCGCTGCATGGGAGCGATCCCTAGTATCGACCTGCGATTCACCCCTTTAAGGGGAACTAGCTCTGGTAAGCACGGAGCTTACTGAAAGGGGAGCACCCGATTCCTCACCTCCACATCCACTCCGTGTCACCTTAAAAAAGAGCACCTTACCATTTTGTGGACTTTGCACTTACCATTTTGTGGACTTTGCACTTACTTATATTACTTGGGACGCTCTGCACACCATATATATTTATTTATATATATATATATATATATATATATATATACATATATATATATATATACATATATATACATATAATTTTTTTTATTTTTTCTGTATTTTTATAACATTCACAAATTTAAGTTTTGCTATAATCTTTTTTGGTTACATTGCACCTATTTGATCCTGCATCTCTCTCTTTTTTCACTATATCTAATTTATTTGCGGTTTTATATATTTAATATTTTCTCAAGTGACCTTTCTAAGCAACTGCTATTTCCCATCACCACGGTTTTACACACATGATTGTGTGAAACCTTTTGTACTATAGGTGGTTTGACCCATCCCACTTTATTTATCTATATATATTCTTTAGTCTAATTGATCTGTTAGATCAATTTACACCAGCACTAAGCACTTTTATACTATTTATGGTCATTTATCAAATTTTCTAGTGTTTCACTATTTATTCATATATTTATCACTTGGCACTTTATTGCAACTATTGCACATGATTTTACGTTCTTATGTATATGATATGCACTGCTGATTGATATTTTATGTGACATTAATTTTAAGTGATTTGATACCTATTTATATATATTGCACAGGCCACTTACCCCTCCCTATATCCCACACCAGTGCGAGTTTAGTCTGTATATCAGACTTGGTTACAGAGAATTTAGTAGTAACCTCCTATACTGTACTTCACATATTTTTTTGGATATATCCCTATACTGGCAGCGCCAATCACTTCCCCTTCTTTCTATATATTTACCATATAACCCTTTCAGGGCTATATTTTGAAGTGGGCTGCAGCCAATTTTTCACTCTTTATCCTAAGCGAGGATTCCCCCTTGTTCTTTGAATATAAAGTTATTTGGATAGGAACATTAAAGAGACCATCAGTAAGAAAGAAAAAAAGCTTTGTCGTGACCGCATTGCATTCAGAGACAAAAAGGCATACAAATGGCAGCAACCCCGTATACAGTCCAGATTTTCTCGTAGGAAACTTAAAAGAGCAGAATCCACTCTAGGGTCTAACTCCTCTTAAAACTCATCATTATGTTCCTCTTCACAAAAGGTCGACGGGCGCACGAAACCAATAAAAACAAAGCGCACATCGCCAATGGATGATAACAGCTCCAAAAAGCGACTTCCAACTTTAACAAGGCCCATATCAACACCAATTGCACCCACCGACACACGTCGAATGGTGAGTTCAAACATATCAAATAAAAAAACATCAGACATCAAACACAATATCATCACGGACACAACACATGCCATGACTCCAGAAGGAACGACTCACAATGACCTTTCGTGAATCGCACATTACTTTTGGATTGAAGATAGGATGACATACGAGGATGGTGATAGCAATATCATCAACCTCTCAGAGTATCAATTATCACCATATCAGAAAACACTTTTACGAAAAGGTCTTGGCTTCTGTCCAGAGATGGATCTGGACAAATTTGAGATCAAGAAAGATTTAAATCTCTTTGCACGCAAAGTACTCTTACAGAGTCAGCATGCACAGAAATTTAACCCAAACATATTACAACCTAAATCTAAGAGATTGGAGGAGATCGGGGCGTGGCGTACGGCGAGGCGGATGGCAGCACAGCTCTGAAGCTCCGCTCGGCCACCCGGGACTACAGCCTACATTGACCTCCACGGACGACACAATCTCCGCTGACAGTCTCCCATTGACCCCCGCTAACCCCCCTGATGGCTAAGGGGAAGAAGGGATCCCAGCAACTCACCTGGATGGACGGCTTTCTCATCTCCAGTGCGGCCGGTCTCCACCAACATGGCGCCGGCCAGCAGCAGCGGTCTCTGCAGCACGGGAAGACAAGGAGGTTGCTCACCCCCACTAAGGCAAGTGGCAAACCCTGATAGTGGGAACTCTTCTGGTTCCTCCACTCCCCCATCGCCCTCTTCACGGAGCCCGGCCAAACAGAAGCCACGCAGGGGGCCTCCCCCCCCCTTTCCCATCCCTAATGAGCAGATGGACTGTATGGCAGCTCCTAACTCATCACAAGCACAGGCCCCACATGCCGCTGATCCTTTTGCAGCCTTTCCAGTAGGTGGCCACCCTGTATCGGCATCTCTTATGAAGAACATGATGCATTCTCTGTGGTCCTCTATCCACGCTGATGTGGTACAGTGCCTGGCACAGACGAGGCGTGAGGTCCATCAACAAGGTGAGAGGATAGATGTTGTTGAAACGTCCATGGACAAATGCTCGCTATCCCTCAACACCCTTGTAGCAGCCCATAACAGTCATGCTGAAGATATAGCCTGGCTCAAGGACAAAGTCGCAGATCTTGAAGACCGGTTGCGACGGAACAACTTGAAGCTTAGGGGGGGTGCCGAAAACGCTACAACCCCAACATTTAGAGAAGATGGCTAAGGATCTCTTTGCAGCATTGGTGCCTTCTCTATCTGCTTCTGATTTGACAATCGATAGGATTCATAGGATCCCAAAAACCAGCTTCATTGCACAGGACTTGCCTCGTGATGTGCTCCTCAGGGTCAATTCTTTTCAAGCGAAAGACAGGTTAATCATGGCTTTGCGACAGCTTCACACTATGCCGGGGGAGTACCCTCAGATCCAGATACTTCCAGAACCTGGCCACTATCACGAAGGCCCTCAGGAACCATCATATTCCGCACAAGTGGAAGCATCTGGCACTCCTGACTATCACGCACAATGGCTCTAAAGTCACCATCTCTACTGTGGAAGGGATGGCCTTACTGCGCGGCTGGGGGATCATCATGGATGTACCGCCCGCACCTGTGGCTTCTTCCTCTCCTTCTCTTGCACCTCTCATGGGAGACTGGCAAGTTGCATCACGTAAATGCTCGAACCCCAGACAGGGCCCAAGCAGCGGTGAGCGCGTCTCCTTACAGCTTACACCACAGTCCCAGGCCTAGGATGTGATAATTCCCTATGGCCACTTGCTCTCTGTTGCAGGCGATGCCTGCTTCTGGACTTTTTTTATGTTTTGTTTGGCGCTCAGCGCAGTTGTTGGACTATCTCCCCCCACCTGCCCTTGTTCTGACGTGAAGATTTCCCACCTGATCTCTTATACCATGGGATTGTCAACCAACTCCAGCCTCCTCTGTGTTCTCCTATTGTTTTTCGCTACCGTCCAGTGTTCTCGAATCTGCCTTGCTGACCCACCATGACGATCAAATTCCTCTCGTTGAATGTAAACGGACTGAATCACCCAGCCAAACGTTATTCTTTATGGACCGAACTGTGCAATAGCCGGGCTGACATTGTGTCCATCCTGGAGACTCATTTCAAGGCTTCTTATGAGAAAATTTTGTTTGTTGAGAACTTCCCCAACCTTTTTTTTGCTAGTGCCCCGGAGAAGAAACGCGGGGTCTTGATTGCGATCAGGAACACGGTCGCCTTTTCTCTGAAGGACACAATCTGCGATCCGGACAGACGGTTCCTGATCCTCCAGGGTGACTTTAACGGCATGCCTCTGACTTTGGTGGATGTGTATGCTCCGAACAGCCACTAACTTCGCTTTCTTTACAGGTTGCTCCAGAGGATCTCTGAGAACGTTTATGGTAACTTGGTACTGTTTGGTGACTTCAATACGGTGGTCGACCCGGGGCTTGACACTTTGGTGCCCGCCCGGGGCCGACAACTCTCTCTGAATTCCCTGTTGCACAAAGAACAGCTCGACGATGTCTGGAGGTGTCAACATGGTTCGGAGAGAGATTACTCTCATTACTCCTCCAGACACCGCTCCTACTCCCGTATTGACTTATTCCTGACAGACTTCCCTTTGCTGGGCAGGATCTCCTCCTCGGCCATCAGAAAAAGAACATGGTCTGACCATGCAGCTGTGGAGATGGTGGTGGAGGAGAGCGATCCCAGGGAACGGACGTCCATATGGCGCTGCGACGCCAAAGTGTTTCAAGACCCAGCCACTGGTAAGGAGGTTGCGGAACGCCTGTGTGAGTTCTTCAAATTCAATGCCCCCTCAGTTTCTGACCCGTGGTCACTCTGGGGTGCGCATAAAGCATTTATAAGGAGGATTTGTATTCAACAAACAGCCAGGACACACAAGGCTTATAATCAGAAACTGAAAGCCCTCCTCTCTGGGATCCGTACTCTGTAAACTGCTCATAAATGCACTCCAACCCCCCCCCCCCCCCCCCCCGTGGCCAGGGCTCTGACCCAAAAGAGGGAATCCCTTAGCTCCCATCTAATGGAGCGTTATGGTCGCCACCTTAAGACTCTTAACCTCCGGTATTACGCCCATGCTAACAGAGCGGGTAAATTTTTAGCGTCCAGGATCAAACAAAAACGGGCGTCTGCTCTTATCTCCCACCGGACACACCACTTGACAAAAATCAAACTCACCCAAAGACATTGCAAATGAATTTGCGACCTTCTACGGTTCACTATATAACTTAGCCCAGGACCCCTCCACTATACAACCTACCCCCAAAGCCATTAATAGCTTCCTGGATAGGCTGTCTCTTCCCTCCCTCACTGATGCCCAGGTACAATCCCTCTCCTCTCCATTTTCTAGATCAGAAATTTCCAAAGCTATCCGATCCCTGCCTATAGGTAAATCCCCAGGCCCAGATGGTCTATGTAACGAATATTATAAGCTCCACAATGACACCCTGAGCCCATTCCTTACCGACGTGTTTAATCAGACGGTGCAGAAATCTGCCTTCCCCCGTGACATGCTCAGTGCTTTTATCACGACGATTCCCAAACCGGGTAAGGACGCTAGCCTCCTGGCCAATTACAGGACTATTTCCCTTCTTAATAGTGATATCAAGATCTATGCCAAAGTGCTTGCCGCATGCCTGCAGCCCATTCTTCCCCAATTAATTCCTAACGACCAAATGGGATTTATGCCAGGCAGGCAGACGTCCGACACTACTAGACGTATTATAAATCTGGTTCATCTGGCGGACAGCACCCGAACGCCTTCTCTGCTCCTGACTCTGGACGTAGAGAAGGCGTTTGACAGGGTTAACTGGCTCTAAATGCGTATGGCCCAAGAGAAGTTTGGTTTCTCGGGTGGCATACTCTCGGCCCTGTTGGCGCTCTATTCTTGTCCCTCAGCTCAAGTCCTCACCTCTGGCATCACCTCGACTCCGTTCGCCATTACCAATGGAACCCGCCAGGGTTGCCCTCTATCACCGGCGATTTTCAATCTGATGATTGAACCTCTGGCGGAGGCCATACGGTCTGACGACACGGTGGAAGGGTTTTGCTTGGGTGACACCGTGCATAAAGTCAACCTCTTCCAGCTGTGCATCGCATATTAGTGGCATTTGGGGCAATTTCCTATCATGAGGTAAATGCCTCTAAATCCCTGGCGCTCAATATAGGCATTAACCGGAAGGTAGTATCCCTTTTAAAATCCCTCTGTCCCTACCCCTGGACTGACGAGAGTATCCCATACCTAGGGCTAAATATCATCCCTTGTATTTCTAAACTTCTTCCCTCTAACCTAGACCCCCTTATTAAAAAACTTCAGCACACAATGGCTACCATGTCCAAATTTGAACTATCCTGGGGTGGCAGGATAACAGCCTATAAGATGTTGATCCTTCCTCAAGTGCTTTATGTGTTTAGGGTGCTGCCTATCCCCTTCCCAAAAAAATATCTGGATGCTCTATCCCGAGGACTGCGTGAGTTTATCTGGTGTGGTAAGCAGGCTAGAGTCTCCACCTCTGTCCTTAACCTACCCAAAGTTCTGGGTGGTGTTAAACTGCCGGACCTCCATGCCTATTATTGGTCCACTAGATTGGATCAATTGAGGTCGTGGTTCTCTCATGACTGTGACTCTCTTTGGTCGTCTATGGAACGCCACTTATCGCCAAACAAGGACCTTAGGCTGCTTCTCCTGGGCGACCTCTGGATCCCCTGGCCCCTTCCTGGCCTCCCTCCGACTCTCCAGGTATCTTTGCTGGCCTGGCGGAGGTTGGGGGTCGCCCGGGGGAAGCAATGTGAAGTGCCTCTGGGCCTCTTGGCAGCTCACCTCCCTTCCCTTAAGACTTCCACGCTGATGCACTTGAGCATTTCAGACCTCTCACACTTCTATGAAGGGGATGCTCTGCTAACCCCACAGGTTCTGATGCGTAGATTTGAAGTACCACCCGCCCTCTTCCTCAGCATACTCCGCATACAAATTTTTCTTAAACAACATCCCTTGAACACCAGAAATATCCCCCCCCAGGAAAACCATCAAGGGCATTTCCTTGTTTTACGACCTTCTTTTGCATACGCATGACCCTCCAAAATCTCAGTCCATGCAGAAATGGGAAGGGGACATGGGCCTTCAATTTACGCCGAAGCAGTGGTTCTCACGCCCTTTCCTCTACCTACCTTTACTCCCACTGCACAGCACATTGGGAAATGATGTTGAAAATCACCAACAGGTGGTATCACAACCCTTTTAGACTGGCGAAAATCTTCCCTACAATCCCTGATCTTTGTTGGAGGAACTGTGGTCACAGGGGTACGCTTGCACATATCCTTTGGGACTGCCCTTCCTTGACTAGTTACTGGAATAGAGTGTTCAGATGTATAGCTGAATGTACAGGTATATTGCACCCCCATAAAAGGGAATTCGCCCTACTGAACCTAGGCTTGGCTGAGTAACGGGGTGCTGATCTTGCGCCGGCAACATTGGAAATACTCCTCCTGATGTTTTGAGTGGGGGGGGGCAGCACCCTCGTGGCAATTATGTTCCCACTGGGAGCTGCGGGGGTGTTGCCTCCCTCTCTCTTTCTCCCTCTCCTACAGTACTACAGGGAGTGGACCTATTGCCTTCTGTATTTCTAATCTTATCTTCTCTGGCTTTAGAGAATGCTTTAGAGAATGCTGTTGTTTAGAGTTGTTTGACACTGTTGATTACTGTATGTTCTTTGATTGCTCTTGATTCTACCATGGTCGGAACATTCCTCTTCCCCCCCCCCCCTTTGTTATTTGCAAACGTTTTTTCAGTGCAATGTTTATTATGTGTACATTTTGCCTCAGGTTTCTTTTCTCTTGTATGTTGTTTTACTCTAATAAAAAATATTATTTAAAAAAAAAAAAAGAGAGATTGGAGGAAAAAGCCCTGGATACTCTCATTTCCCTATTAGAGGAACAGGACAATTTAGATCTCATCGATAGAATCGACTTGGAGGCTCTACTTGGTGAACATGGAGATACCACCACATCCATTTCCCACGATAGAGGAACCAAGTTTCATAAAAAATCTGACAAATTCCCAGCTCTAAATTAAAATACCAATTTAGCTGCCTTCGTGATGCTGACTACGAACGAGATTGACAAACTCAAACCCTCACGATCCTCAAATCTTAGCCCCCAGGAAAAAGTAGTACTTGACACTCTATCCAAACAATTTCATTTGACAATAAAACCTTCAGACAAGGGAGGCAACATCGTAGTAATGACCAATGATCAATACAAAAATATATGTCTTAAAATTCTTAGCAATGCGAACTGGTACAAAAAGATTTCAAGACAAACAATTGATAAGTTTTGAAATAGTGATGAAAAAACCTGTGCTAAATAAATATAGTGTCAAATACCAAGTGTATATGTGAATATATAAATGTGATGCAGCTGCTGTTCACCAAGTAGAAACTTAGATAAAATATTAAAACAGAAAAAACGCAGTGCTTGCAAATATATTATAAGGTGCTTATAATATCCAAATTCATAATAGAAAAAAATTCAAGATATAAAGAAATTCCAAAATTCATGTGCAAAAAAATGCAAGTTATAGCCTTAAGTGCAACTAAAAATAAATTGCAGATAGTGCTAAATGTTTTAACAAAATTTAATAATAATGGTGCCCCTGTGCAAGTGCTCCAAGGATAATCACTGGTTGCAGGTGACTTGATCCCAGAGACCCCACTCACCAGAATGGATGGACCCTTATCAGGGGGTCATAAACGCTTAGTGAAGCCCGTTTTAAAAGCTTTATTTCCCACATCAAAAAAATACTCACAATATGTAGTACTTGAACGAAGCAGACAATTTTTTAACAGAGATGGTTCAAGTACTACATATTGTGAGTATTTTTTTGATCTGGAAAATAAAGCTTTTAAAACGGGCTTCACTATGTGGATTCCTTATTTTTTTTTTTTTGGAGCTGCCCAGGGCCATTATAATGAAAGGGTATACATTCCAGGACATTGCACTTTCCATCAAGGAGAGGATCTGCCACGTTGTGTGTTCCAACCAACCAGGGAGACAGTTTGGAGGAACTCTTTGACCACAAGCGTTTATGACGCCTGATAAGGGTCCATCCATTCTGGTGAGTGGGGTCTCTGAAGAGGATCAAGTCACCTGGCACCAGTGATTATCCTTGGAGCACTTCAGCACTTGAACAGGAGCACCATTATTATTATATTTTGCACATCCATTTAGCACTATCTGCACTTTATTTTTAATTGCACTTAAAGAGGAAGTAAACCCTCCTCTGACACTTGTACCTATAGGTAAGCCTATAATAAGGCTTACCTATAGGTACTGTAAATATCTCCTAAACATGTACCGTTTAGGAGATTTACCTTAGATGCATCCAGTGACGTCACTGGCGCATGCGCTCTGAAGGAAAGGCCGCTAGTGCCGTTTCTTCAGAGCCCCGTGCCGTGACTGTCGGCTCTCGCGCGCCTGCGCGGGAGTGACGTCACCGCGGCTCCCGCCAATCAGATGACGGGCGACTGGACATATCGCCTGTCATCCAGCTAAGCGGGCGGCACGGCGGGGGCTCGTTCTAAGGTAACTATTTCATAATGAGCTAGTATGCGATGCATACTAGCTCATTATGTGTTTCTCTTGCAGGGTCAAAAAGAAAAAAAAATGGGTTTACAACCTCTTTAAGGCTATACATTGCATTTTTTTGTACATGAATTTTGGACTTTTATTTTTTGGATGTTTTCTATTATGAATTTGGATATTATAAGCACCTTATAATATATTTGCAAGCGCTGTGTTTTTTCTGTTTTAATAATTTAGAAGTTTTATTTGGAATTCTACACATTTGTAGATAATGCATACCTGTCCAACAGCATTGATAAAGCCACTTGGGATTATATCCAAATTAAATATCCTAAGTTCCCCACCTTTTAGGGCTCTTTCACACGGGCGTTCCGTATGTCCGTTTTTCATCCCTTCCGATTGCGGATGAAAAACGGACATAATGCAAGTCAATGGGATTGCGGATGTACATCCGCTAACATCGGTTTATCATCCGCTCCGATCATATCCTTTTTTTTTTTTTCCAATAAAATACAGTATAATATGTAAACTTTGACCCAGGTAGTGGTCTAGGAAGTGACAACAACCACCAGTTACCACACCCCAAGTACCACACCCAATACAAGCAGCAGTCATGGCCCGTGATGTGTCCCACGAACGTCTGATCCAGCTAGTACATGCCAGGCCTGGCATTTGGGACAAACATTGTACCGAGTATAGTGACCGGATCACCAAATCCAGGCTGTGGGAGGAAATTTTCAAGGACGTGACCCCCAACTGGACCTCCTTGAGTGATAGGCAACGTCGCATACGTGGTAAGTGTATCTTTTGGGGGGATGTGAGGGTGGGGTTGTCATGCTGAGACTTGTGGTCCACCTAATTGTGACATATGGGTGGACTACAAGTCTCAGCATGCTAAAAGAGACAGATAGGTGAAATGTAAAGTTATATTACCGTATCTTTCACTGTTCGCTTGCTGAGACTTGTGGTCCACCTAATTGTGACATATGGGTGGACTACAAGTCTCAGCATGCTAAAAGAGACAGATAGGTGAAATGTAAAGTTATATTACCGTATCTTTCACTGTTCGCTTGCTGAGACTTGTGGTCCACCTAATTGTGACATATGGGTGGACTACAAGTCTCAGCATGCTAAAAGAGACAGATAGGTGAAATGTAAAGTTATATTACCGTATCTTTCACTGTTCGCTTGCTGAGACTTGTGGTCCACCTAATTGTGACATATGGGTGGACTACAAGTCTCAGCATGCTAAAAGAGACAGATAGGTGAAATGTAAAGTTATATTACCGTATCTTTCACTGTTCGCTTGCTGAGACTTGTGGTCCACCTAATTGTGACATATGGGTGGACTACAAGTCTCAGCATGCTAAAAGAGACAGATAGGTGAAATGTAAAGTTATATTCCAGTATTTTTCACTGTTCGCTTGCTGAGACTTGTGGTCCACCTAATTGTGACATCTGTCATGTAATTAAGTTCATATTATCCATTTTTCATAGGCAAAAAAATCATCACGAGATGGAGGTCACAAAGGGACCGCTACAGGAGGGAACTGAACGATGAGGCTGAGGAGAGCAGAAATGGGCCGGAGTCAGCCAGAGGAGGAGAAGTCCTTTTTTTGAAATGCTGTCATTCCTGCGTAATGTTATGGACCGTGAGTACAAAGCTGTCATTCTACGTAAAATTTAATCAATTTGAAAAGTAGGACAAATAATTTATCAATGTATTGTATTACAGCACCAGCTCCAACATTACAGAAACAGAAGAGGAGGGGGAAGAGGTCACCGAAGCAGAGGCTGACACAAGTGACCATGAATCACAGCCTCAAACTTCTGCACAGGTGTCTCCTCAATATGCTCAAGTCCGCACGCCAAGACAACATGTAAGTGAATTTTACCAAACCTAAGCCCCTATTGTAAACATTTAGTAAAGACAAATGTTCTAACAAATTTCCCTACTGTACAGGTTCCCAGAGCTTCTAGAGGGTCACAAAGAAGAGGTGCTGCACCAACACCAATGGACACTGCCATGATGAGGTTCATGGAGGATATGAGGGCCATGCGTAGGTCTGAATCCATGGACCCCTTCCAAGACTCAAACAATTATGATGCTGCATTCCTCCGCAGCCTATATCATCATTTGGTCCAGACCCCTAATAAAAAAATGGAGGTACAAATGCAGAAATCTCATGTAACCATCACATGTATAAGAGCTGCAATAGCTGGGAAACCCATACCAGAATATCATTTGTATCAAAGGCCAGTCCAGCATCCAATGATGCCAAGTACATCACCTGGCCATTATGGTTATAATCCATCCTACCCCCCTAACCCAACCCTGCCATATAATAGGATGCCAACCCATACCCTCCCACCATGTGGACCCCCATCCCATGCACCACCATTTACCCAGTCAAAGCCCATCAGCAGCCAGCAAACGTCAAGCTCTCAGGACTCCTACATGTCCCAGGCCCAAACGTCTGCATCTTCCTCATCAACGCATTTCGGGAATGCTCCAAGTCCCTATTACCAGGACTTATAAGGTTGACTTTGGATTTTGAATTGTCTTTTATTTCATATTAAAATCACAGAGGTTGTTATGTGTGATGCTGTTTAAATAAAAAAAAAATTCTGACAAAGAATTTGTTTTTATTCTTTTATTGAACAAATGGAAACTATTATATTAATGAACAAAAGGAAAATAAGTGCAGTTACAATCTTTAAAAAGATTACATATGGGCATACTGCCATGGAACCTCTCCTTCAGGGGTCATGAAATAATCTGCGAATTTATCTCGTAGAGCAAGAGCTGAATGGTTCGGGCGCAGTCCACCATATTGCACAGAGGGCAAATGTGTTTCATCTTCATCATCCATGCTCAAGCCTTCTTTATCACGTACGATATTGTGCAACACACAACATGCTTTGATCACTTCTTCGGCATTATCCACTTTAAGTTGAATGGCACTATGGAAAACGCGCCACTTGTTTGTTAAGATTCCAAATGTGCACTCAACAAACCTTCTTGCGCTACTCAGTCTGTAGTTAAAAATCCTTTTTTGGCTTGTTAGATTATGTTTGGCGTATGGCCTTAAAAGGTGACGTGAGAGGGCAAATGCTTCATCAGCCACTAAAACGTGAGGTATAGCTGGTCCATTTGTTCCTGGCAGTGGCTTGTCAGCAGGTAGGTTCAGACGTCCATCTAACAGCCTTCTACCCATAGCGGATGTCCTGAAGACACGGGAGTCAGCAGAGCTACCATATGCACCAATATCCACCATAATAAATTTATAGTTGCTATCACAGATAGCCATCAGCACCAATGAAAAACATTTTTTGTAATTGAAATAACTGGAGCCTGATCCAGGAGGCATTCTAATCCGCATATGTTTCCCGTCAAGGGCACCAAGGCAGTTGGGAAATTGGGTCTTCATCAGGAATCCCTCAGCTATTTGCAATCACACATTTTCATCAGGGACAGGCATTGCAATCGGTGTTAGCTCCTCCCATATGGCCTTGCAGGTGTCATGAACGATCATTGATATTGTAGAGATCCCCAATAGAAAATAATGGTTCAGACACGTAAATGTCTGCCCGGATGCAAGAAACCTAGGCATAAGGAAATTAGACAAGAATTAACGGAAAAGTACATTTTAGTTGGTAATTTCATGTTATCTGACATTTGCCCCTAGCATATAGCATGACATATAGCATGACAACAGCATATAAAGCATGACAACAGCAGCTGACTTACCTGAGAGTCACTAGCAGACGCTCCGCTGGCGGCACACTGCGTCTCATATTGGTGTCCATCCGCTGAAGACGTGGTAACAATTTCTCCAAGACAAAATCAAATGTCGTTACGTTCATTCTGGTGAAATTGAAAAATTTAACCGGATACCGTCTTAAATCCGCATAGTGTAGGGACAGAAATCCCTCAGAGGGCCTCTTTAGCATCATCGGATGAACCCAATAGGTGCGACGTTTTCGCTGAACAATCTTCCTCCTCCGGCTCTCCACTCCCCTCACATAATACAGTAGCATAAGACATGTGACATCATCCCAAAATCGAGAAGGGGCCATTGCTCGCTTTGATATAAATCACAAGAAATGAGACACAGGAACACACAGGCAGACACACTGTATGCACACTGGGACCACAAAGCAGCATGGGAAACCCAATGCATGCTGGGTTAAGAGCAAAGTGACATGGGAAATTATGAGTCATAAAAAAAAGGATGAAAAACTGATATGAAACTGATGTAAAACGGATGGAAAATGTATAGAAAAATGATAAAAAAAAGCATGTCAGCGGATGTAAAACGGACGTCGGCGGACAAAAAACGGACATCGGCAGACAAAAAACGGACGTCGGCGGACAAAAAACGGACGTCCGCGGATGGAAAAACGGACGTCCGCGGATGGAAAAACGGACGTCCGCGGATGGAAAAACGGACGTCCGCGGATGGAAAAACGGACGTCCGCGGATGGAAAAACGGACGTCCGCGGATGGAAAAACGGACGTCCGCGGATGTCAAACTGATGTAAAAATTGTCATCAGTGTCCGTTTCATAACAAAAAAAAAGTGACGGAACTGAAGATAAAAACGGAACGCCCGTGTGAAAGAGCCCTTACAGTCTTCCGAAGGTTCACAAGAACAAACAGGACCCACCTGGCAGACCGATTGGGTCTGGTAAAGGTAAAATTACTGAAAATTTTAGTAAATACATAGATCGTAAACTCAATCCATTTGTACCTTCTTACATTAAGGACACTATTCATCTTCTTCAAATATTAGATGGTGCATCTGTGCCCGTGGATGCCCTGCTGGTGGCAATCGATGTGGAAGCCCTGTAAAGCTCCATTCCCAACCAGCAGGGCATCCCGGTGGATGGACGGGTTTTGGCACAATCCAATTCTGAGTCACCACAAACTCATGCATTTGTATTGCAGGCTTTGGAATACATATTACATAATGCTTTTTCATTTGATGGCTCCATTTCCTCCAGGTACAGGGCGTTGCGATGGGGACTTACTGTGCCCCATCGTATGCCAACCTGTACCTGGGGGAATGGGAGCGTTCTTTCTTACTAGATGAACATTACTTATTTCACACAACATATTTTATCTTGGCATTGCTACATAGAGGACGTGCTAATTGTGTGGACTGGCACCAAGGAAACACTCCCGGAATGTGTCACACATATGAATACCAACTCCTACAATCTCAATTTTACTAGGACATACAGTCCGCAGACTATTGATTTCCTGGACGTTACTATTGAGGAGGATCGTGAGGGCCATATTCAAACTACACTTTTCCGGAAACCCACTGCAGCCAACACTATATTATATGCAACAAGCTCCCATCCATCACCATTAATAAGATCCATACCCTATGGTCAATATTTGCGCCTCCGGAGAAACTGCTCGGAGGAATCCTCCTTCAGAGTGGAGGCAGATAACCTTAGAAGGAGACTACTTAACCACTTGCCGACCGCCGCATGACTATTTACTGCGGCGGTCAGCCCCGGCCAGACAAAGTGACGTAGTACTACGTCGCTACTTCCCGCCGGTCTGGTGCGCTCTCACGCGCCCGCCACACGCCCCCCCCCCCCCCCTGCCGACGCCTATGGCTTGATTGAGTTCAGAACCGATCAGTCATCAGGTCCAGGCCAATGATTTTTGGCCTGGACCTGTCGATCGGTCCTGCCCAATCAGAATCCATGCTGAGCCTGTGTAATGTAAACACAGGCTCAGAAAAGACGTGCTCTCCCCTCCCATGATCCTTTGTAGATTCATCTCGAGAGGAGAGCACATCTAACTGTAATTACTGCACCAAGCACACTCACATACGCTTAGATAGGCACATTTAACCCCCGATCGCCCCCCCAGTTAACCCCTACACCCCCTGTCACAACACACACTGTATACAGCATATAGCATTTTCCTATATACCCGTATAAGTGCGATTTGTGACCAGGTGTAACGCTTGCGGCACCCCCCCCCCCCTTTTTCACTTAAAATACCCGCCACCCCCCCAATAAAGATTTAACCCCCTGATCATCCACAGTTAACCCCTTCCCGCCTGTCACATTGCACACTAATACAAACGTAATATACTGTTTTTCTGTATTTTGTATTAGTGTGTTTGTGACCTGAATTGGCGCTAGCAAGTTAGTTTCTGCCCCAAGGAGGTTTAGGGTCTCCGCCACCCCCCCCCCCAATAAAGATTTAACCCCCTGATCACCCCTACACCCCCTGTCACAACACATACTGTATACAGTATATAGCATTTTCTATATATCCGTATAAGTGTGACTTGTGACCAGGTTTAGCGCTTGCCGCCGTTCCTTTTATCCTCAGGATACCCGCCACCCCCTCCCAATAAAGATTTAACCCCCTGATCACATCCAGTTAACCCCTTCCCCCCTGTCACATTGCACACTAATACACACGTAATATACAGTTTTACTGTATTTTGTATTAGTGTGATTGTGACTTGAGTTTGCGCTAGCGAGTTCGTTTCTATCCCAAAGGAGGTTTAGGGTCCCCGCCACCCCCCCCCCCCAATAAAGATTTAACCCCCTGATCCCCCCAGTTAACCCCTTCATTGCCCTGTCACAGTGTCACTTTTATAGTGTACAGTTTTTTTTCTGATCACTATTATTAGTGACACAGGTGACATTAGCTAGTGTTAGTGTCAGTCTAAAATAGCGCAGATCCCCGGCGCATAGTTAGAAATAACCCCTTGATAACCACACACACGCATACACACACACATACGCACACATACACTTCCATTACTAGAATAGTGTTTGAATAGATCAATATCTGATCTGATCAGAACTATACTAGCGTCCCCATAGTTCAGGGTTCCCAAAATGCGGTGTTTGCACAGTCAGCACTGATTCCTGCCAGCACCTGCGTTTAACCAATCTGCTCAGCCCACCCCACCCAGGCAAGTGTAGTAATCAATAGATTACTGTCACTTACAAAAAAACACAACACACAAAACTGCTGTGTTAGCAGAGTCAGGCCTGATCCCTGCTAGCATTAGCAGTTTTTTTTTTGGTAGCGCTTGAAATAGTCCTTGACAACCAGGTGCTTTTATTACCTGTGAGTCAACACTACTGTAAGGGTAAATTTAGTTACCAAAATGACCAAACGTTTGTACAGTAGTGCAGAGGCTTATAGTATACTGGCCATGTCAGATCAGAGTGAAGGGGAAGCCTCACTGGCAAAATTAGGGTCAGTATACCAACCCGATGACAGCAGGGGCTCCCCGACAGATAGCTACGACGACGGATGGGTCCCTGTTAGACCCAGGCGTACCGAACCCCATTTTGGAGTTGTTGAGATGCAGGAATCGCAGGGTGCTCGTATGGAGCAGTGTCGGTACTACTGCCGCTCATCCTTCTGGTGACCTGGCAAGCACCAGCGGCCTAGTACACCCTGGACCTAGAACAACCAGCACTGCAGTAACACTTAGTGACGTGGCGAGTCCCATAAGTGCAGTTGAAGATGGTGCGGTGGCTAGCACGAGTAGTGGCCCGCAGCCACTGCATATTCGAAGACAGGCCGTAGAGCCCATAGTGCCCTCCCTGATGCGCTGGCATATCCCAACTGGCAACCCACTGATTCTACAGCGCCAGTTCTTCCCCCATTCACTGACCAACCTGGAATCCACGTGAAGACAGCTGGTTTTTACTTCCCTGAACTTTTTTGAGCTGTTCTTCACGGAAGATCTTTTCAGATCTAATGCGGATCAATCAAATTTATACGCATAACAATTTATCACCGCCAACCCAAATTCACCCCTTGCCAGACCATTCGGCTGGAAATCAATAACGGTTTCCGATTTTAAAATCTTTCTGGGCCTTTCCCTCAACATGGGCATAACCAAACAGAGTGAATTGCGGCTATATTGGTCCACTAGCCCACTTCACCATATGCGAATGTACTCTGCCTCCATGTCCAGGACGAGATACAAGCAAATTCTGCGATTTTTGCATTTCAGCGACAATGAAATCTGTGGTCCTCGGGGAGACCCTGCATATGATCGGCTCCACAAAATTCGGCCCTCATAGACCACTTCAATCAGCGGTTTGCAGCCTTGTTCACCCCCTAACAAGTTGTCTGCGTTGACGAGTCCCTGATTAAATTTAAAGGCCGCCTTGCTATGAAACAGCACCTCCCCAGCAAGCGTGCCAAGTACTGGGTAAAGCTGTATAAACTGTGTGACAGGGCCACAGGCTATACAGTTAGTTTCCGGGTCTGAGGGAAAAACTGAATTTTTGTAAAATCTTACCTGTAAAATTCCTTTCTTTGAGTCCTCCGACAGTCGCCGCCTCCTCTAAGTCATCACTGTTGGGTATTGACTTCCGCTCCGCAGGAGTAGCTAGGCATAAAGACTTAGTCAAAAGAACAAAGGCATTTGCATAAACACACCCATGGGGGCTGTCCCATCTGGTCAACACCCCCCTGCAGTGACCACTCCCAACTCAGTTTGGTAGCATAGCAGTAGGTAATAAGAACCCCAAAAGAGGGGCGGGGCG
The DNA here is from genome assembly GCF_965119305.1 of Pelophylax lessonae. NCBI lineage: Eukaryota > Metazoa > Chordata > Amphibia > Anura > Ranidae > Pelophylax > Pelophylax lessonae. The sequence continues at coordinate 273,180,402 of NC_138769.1, read as the reverse complement.
GCGACTGTCGGAGGACTCAGAGAAAAGAATTTTACAGGTAAGATTTTACAAAAAACGGATTTTTGTAAAATCTTACCGTAAAATCCTTTTCTCTTAGCTCATTGACAGACTCGGTGATTCAACACCCTCGGGTTATGCTGCCCTCCACAGGAGTAGGACTAGTCAGGAAAGAAAATACTCTGGCCACACCCTAGGGGCAGTCCCCGAGGGTATATCCTCTCTCTCTCTGCTACAGCAAATCAGTTATGTCACAAAGCAGTGATTAGAGAATTTAACCCAACCCAACTCAAAAACAGAGGGGCGGGTACTACGTCTGTCAATGAGCTAAGAGAAAAGGATTTTACGGTAAGATTTTACAAAAATCAGTTTTTCTCTGTCGCTCAGACGTAGTCCTCGGTGATTCAACACCCTCGGGACGTCCCAAAGCAGTACCACAAATGAGGGGTGGGAAAATGGAAATCAAATCCAATCTAGAAGGCCCAACCGGTGCCAACTAGAAGTTTACAATGCTCATCCTCAGTGATGAGACTCAACAGAAATTTTTCAACAGAAAAAAACCCTCGAGGTAGACCACCGGTCTCCTCAAATTGCGGCCCGCAAAACCTTGCGGCCAAATGAGGCATCCGCCGATGCCATCACATCAATCTTATAAAATTTTGTAAAGGTATGTACCGATGACCAAGTGACCGCCTTACATACCTGGACTACTGACGCCTGATGGCGGAAGGCCCAAGAAGTACTGAGCGCTCGAGTGGAGTGCGCCCTAACAGGGAACGGAGGATTCCGACCCTTAATAGAATAAGCCTGTACCACCGTCTGTCTGATCCATTTGGAGATAGTCGCGGCAGATGCAGGCAACCCCTTTCTGGGGCCATCCGGGATCACAAAAAGTGAATCCGTCTCACGGAACGATTCCGTCGCCTTCAGGTATACCTGAGGACACAAGGAAGGTAGTATAATATCTTCATTCAGATGAAAATCTGAAACCACCTTTGGAAGAAAGGATGGCTTAGGATGAAGCACTACCTTATCCCTATGAATCACTAAGTATGGGGACTGGCATGATAATGCAGCCAGTTCTGACACCCTGCGTGCAGACGTGATAGTCACCAAGAAGGCTACCTTCTGGGATAAAGTAAGCAAGGGAATCTCCCTGATGTTTTCAAAGGTAGGTTTCTGTAGAACCGACAAAACCAAATTAAGATCCCAGGGCGGTAAGGGCGCGCGGACTGGTGGAGCCAGGTGCCGCACCCCCTGGATGAAATTCCGCACCAAGGACTTAGTAGCTAAAGGCTTCTGAAAGAAGATTGCTAATGCTGAAACTTGACCCTTGATGGTGCTCAAGGCTAGTTTCTGCTCAACCCCTTTTTGCAGAAAGGCCAATATTCGGGTCACCGAATAGGTACGTGGAGGAATCCCTAAAGATTCGCACCACGCAATATAAGTCTTCCATGTGCGATAATAGACCTTGCTGGAAGTCGCTTTCCTTGCTTTAATAAGGGTAGGAATAACTGAAGCTGACAACCCTCTGTCCTTCAGTACCTGGGTCTCAATGGCCAGGCCATTAAAACCAGCGACTGTAAAGCACGATGGAAGATTGGTCCTTGAGACCACAGACACTCCCTGAGACGAAGTTCCCAAGGAACGTCCGCTACTTGCATGTCCAAGTCGGGTAGATCGGCTTGACGAGGCTAGCCTAGAATTTCTAGGACCACTGGCGCTGACTGGATCTGAACCAGGCGGCCCTAGAGCTATCTGGTCCCGACCATCCGACAAAGTCTGATCGTTCTCCGTTCCCACACATTTATCAGACACCTGATTCCTATCAGGAACGGTTATCTCTCCTGGTTGAATCTCAGGGACCGAAGGTAACTACCGCTCCCTGTAGTACTTAAATGTTGGAAGGGAAGAATCGCACCGGTAGCAGTGGTCGATGCTCGATCTAATGCCCTGAATACCGGTGAAAACGTCCCCCCACCCTCAAGCCGGGTGGGGGCGCACCTTCAGGCTGTGTAATCCTTTGCTTCAGGTTTGGCTGAGTCGGTCTTTTGTTTGTCCCACCAGCCCTTCTTGAACCCTCCTGGAGGAGCCTTGCCCTTCCCGCTTGCAGCAGTCGGGCGCACAAACCCTTTATGGGCGGTAAAGAAAGGTCCCCGCTTGTTACGAGGTCCTTTAGCTTTAGAAGCCTGTGGCAAGAAAGTGCTCTTGCCCCCAGTGGCATCCTTAATGATCTCATCTAGGGTGGCCCCAAATAGGCGATTCCCCTGAAAGGGGAGATTCGTCAAGGTCTTTTTGGAACCTAGGTCTGCTGACCAGCATTTTAACCACAGCACACGTCTGAGGATTACTGCTGACATAGATGCATGCCCTAATAGGGGGGGTAGCATCCAAGGCTGCATCACAGACGAACTGTAGTCCTTGTATGATCTGATCCATCAATTCAGATGTTCCCTGGGGGATATCTTTCCCCTTCAGGTCCTGGCGCACCAATCTCGCCCATTCCGTTAGTGTCTGGGAAACTAGACCAATAACAATTACTGGTCTAAAGGCTGACCCTATCAGGGAAAAGATAGTGCGGGACTCCGCTTCTACCTTCCGATCCACCGGGTCCTTAACCGGTTGCCGACCGCCGCACGACTATATACTGCGGCGGTCAGCCCCGGCCAGGCAGAGTGACGTATCGGTACGTCACTCGCCTGTCACTGACTTGCGAGCCTATCGCGGGCGGGCGCGCGCCCGCGGAGGCGCGCGCCCGCCGCGGCTCGTTCACAGGCAAGTCAGTGCGTGTGACCGGCGGACTCGATGTCCGCCGGCCACACTACGATCGCTCCTGTGAAGGGAGAAAGACAGAGCAGCTTGTGTAAACAAGCTGCCTGTCAGTTCTCCCTGTGTAAAAGTGAAGATCTGACCGTTCTACTATGTAGAACGGTTGATCTTTGCTTTTACACCAATAGCCATGTCCCTACACAGTAGAAAGCACGCCCCTAGGACACACTTAACCCCTCCCTGTCCAATAAAGTTAACCCCTTCCCTGCCAGTGTCATTTTTGCAGTAACAGTGCATATGTATAGCACTGATTACTGCAGTAATGTCACTGGTAACCCCAAAAGTGTCAAAAATGTCAGTCAAGGGTCCGATCTGTCCGCCGCAATGTCGCAGTACCGAAAAAAAAATCGCAGATCGCCGCCATTATGCGTTAAAAAAAAAAACACCAAAAATGACAAAAATCTTTCTCTTTGTTAGTAAACGCGATAACTTTTGCGCAAACCAATCAAAATACGCTTTTTGCGATTTTTTTTACCAAACATAGGTAGCATAAAACAAATTGGCCGAAAAATGTTAAAAAATTTTGATTTTTACTTTTTTTTTTGGGGAATTTCATATAAAAAAATGTGAAAAATATTGTTATTTTTGCAAAATTTACGCTCTTTTTTTGTTTATAGCGCGTGATCAAAAAATCGCACAGGTGATCAAATACCACCAAAAGAAAGCTCTGTTTGTGGGAAAAAAAGGACGTCAAATTCGTTTAGGTACAGCGTCGCACGACCGCGCAATTGTCCGTTAAAGTCACGCAGTAAAAAATCGCAAAAAAACCCCTGGTCCTTTAGCAGCCAAATCCTCCGGGGCTTAAGTGGTTAAAGGACGAAGTGTCCTCCACTGGAATAACCGTGGCTTTATTCAGTCTGGAAATAGGTGGATCCACCACTGGTGGTACCGTCCATTTCTTTATGAGGGATTCCTCAAACGGATAGCGTCTAGCAATACGCTTGGAAATAGTAAAGGTACGTTTAGAATGCTCCCATTCTTCTTTAATTTTATTACCAAAACACTTGGGTACAGGAAAAACCTTCACCGTCTTGGTGGGTTTGTTAGTACCAAAGGGAATCTCTGTTTCAGTTGCCTCTGCCGGTAAAACCTCAAGTCTTAAGGTTTCCCGAACCGCCACAACTAGTGCGTCCACCAATGCTTCTTCCCGAATTATGGCGGAAGCATGAACGTCCTCCTCACTGTCTGAAGGAACTTTACCTGAGACAACAGCCCTTGCAGAGGGACCTGCAGCTGCAATGACCATCTCAGAATCTGAGTCTGAAGTGTCAGATGATATAGGGGTAGGCGGGGGTCGATTTCTAGACCCCCGTTCCTGACAGGCCGTCTCCACCCGAGCCACCAAAGACTCCAAAACTGCTGTAAATGCATCTATACTCTGTGCACCGGCGGGTCCCGCAGCCCCCTCGAGGGAAACAGGTGGCGTTACCTGTGTGGCAGGGTCCATGATAATTCCAGTTACTACCCGGAAAACAATCAATCAAAAAGGAAATAAACTTTTTCTTTTTTTTTTTTTTCAGACCCCCAGCGCCACAAAGCCCCTTAATGTTACATGCTTAGGGACCCCTATCGAGCGAGAGAGAGAGAGAGATAGACCCCTAGGCTCACCACTTGATGCTCAGAGTTTACTGCAACTTGTCTCAGCACTGTCTAGAACAGACAGGAAGTCTCTTGGCTGGCTGCCCGGGAAGAAAGGAGGCGGCTCCGCCCCTCTGTACGCCTTCCGGCGCCTCCCCTAGCTCCACGAGGTGTTAGAGTCACCTCAAACATGGCCGCCCCAATGCTGGAGACACGAGGCTACGCCAAAATGGCGGCCTCGTGCGATCTACCAAACAATGGCGGCGGCCTTTACAGGATAGCGGCGTGACTGCAGAGTATCTCGGCATCAATAAACCTCTCTCTACATGGTGATCCGCGTGGCCGGCGGTACCGAACCCTGGCGGACCGCGTGGCCGTCGGGAGGCATACTTTTGCTGCAGGAATGACCTGGAAAGCAGTCTACATGTCCTGTGGCTTCTGACAGGTAGGATACCATATCTATCACAGTAAGATTCTAGTACTGCCACTGATTACAATCATTTAAACATACTTGCAATTAGATTGTCAGCTCCCAAACCAAGCCTCCTGGCTTTTTGTACACAAAAATCACACTCAATAGGAGAATCTGTGCCATGTTATAGGATAGAGGGGAACCCATCCTTACCATACAGAGAGGGGCCCGCGTTCACCACAAGACCCGTCAGGGGAAAGGGGGGAACATACTACTCACCATACCGGAACCAGACGGGCGCCAACTCCTGACAGTACCCCTCTCCACCGGGGTGGGAGGGCTGTCGACCAATACGGACGCCGTGACTCATGGTCTTTGGCGTTTCAGCGAGACGTTTAACTCGCAGGGTCAGTCCCCGTCCAGTGGAACTATGTCGCGGCCGACCCAGCGCGGAACTATGGCCTGCACGCGCTCGCAGGCTGAACTGGGGTGACCACTGGATCTCAACATCCAGCCCGTCGCCCAGTTCAGCTTTCTTGCTTGAAGATCTCACAGGAACACTGGAGAAAAAAGCTGACTAACAAAAAATCTTTCTAAGAAAAAAATCCTGCCAGGACCGAAGATCCCAGCAAGGTATCTAGGTCCTTACTCCTGACTAGACAGAAAAAAACTGATTTGCTGTAGCAGAGAGAGAGGATATACCCTCGGGGACTGCCCCTAGGGTGTGGCCAGAGTATTTTCTTTCCTGTCTAGTCCTACTCCTGTGGAGGGCAGCATAACCCGAGGGTGTTGAATCACCGAGGACTACGTCTGTCAATGAGCGACAGAGAAAAACGGAATTTTTGTAAAATCTTACCTGTAAAATTCCTTTCTCTGAGTCCTCCGACAGTCGCCGCCTCTTCATATTCGTCACATATGGGGTATTAGACTTTGCTCCGAAGGAGTAGCTAGGAAACAGAATATGTTAACATTAAAGCTTTTAACATATCCCACCCTCAAGGGGTGGTCCACTCAGTCAATACCCTCCTACTTCCTGCAACCATATCTCAGTTTCAGTGGAATAGCAGTAGAGTATACAACCAAACCCCAAAAGAGGGGCGGGGCGGCGACTGTCGGAGGACTCAGAGAAAGGAATTTTACAGGTAAGATTTTACAAAAATTCAGTTTTCTCTTACGTCCTCCGACAGTCGCCGCCTCTTCATATTCGTCACATATGGGGACGTCCCAAAACAGTGCAAACATGAGGGGTGGGAAACGCATCCGCGCCGAAAGGCAACGCAGTCTCCGCATCAAAGAAAGGAACCTTACCAAAGGAAGGAAACCAGCTGGGCTACAGGAAAAAATAATTGCTCAACAGGAGCAACAACCCAGGAAAAGACAAAGAACCAGGGGATAAAAAACTTATCCCAACAGCCAGAGGTCCCCAACAAGGGACCCTAGGGAATTGCCGCACTAAGAACCTTGCGGCCAAAGGAAGCATCCGCCGATGCCTGAACATCTACTTTGTAGAATTTTGTGAAAGTGTGCACGGTCGACCAGGTCGTCGCCTTACACACCTGGGCTACAGAAGCCCCATGACGACAGGCCCAAGACGTACTCAGAGATCTAGTAGAGTGCGCCTTCACAGGCACAGGGGGAACCTTCCCCTGCAAAGCATAGGCCTGTTCAATGGTCTGCCTGATCCATTTGGCAATGGTAGAGGCCGACGCCGCCATGCCCTTCCGAGGACCCTCTGGAAGAACAAACAAGGAATCCGTCTTTCGAAAAGACTCAGTCGATTTAAGGTAAACCCTTATCGCCCGAACAACATCCAAAGAATGTAGTCTCACCTCTTTCGGATGTTTAGGCTTCGCGCACAGCGAAGGCAAGACAATATCCTCATTAAGATGGAATTCCGAAACTCGCTTCGGAAGAAAAGAAGGATTAGGTCGCAAGACCACCTTATCCAAATGAACAACCAGATACGGAGACTTGCAGGACAAAGCCGCCAGCTCCGACACTCTGCGAGCCGAAGTGATCGCAACCAAAAAGGCGACCTTTTTGGACAACATAGACAACGAGATCTCCCTGATCTGTTCAAAAGGAGCACGTTGTAACACAGATAAAACGAGATTCAAGTCCCAAGGGGGCAGAGGATCCCTCCTAGGAGGAACCAGATGCCGCACTCCCTGAACAAAAGTGCCAACCAAGGAGTTGGAAGCCACGGGACGTTGAAACAGAACGGCCAGCGCAGACACCTGACCCTTTATCGTAGCCAGCGCCAAACGCTGATCGACACCTGTTTGAAGGAAGGACAGCACTCGGGAAACAGTACGTGCGAGGTGAAAACCCCCTGGACTCACACCAGGCAAAATAGGCCTTCCAAGTACGGTAATAAACCTTCCCCGAGGAAGACTTCCTCGCATTGATCAAGGTATGAACGACCTCCGGGGAGAGACCCTTCTCCTTCAGGACCTCGGGCTCAACAGCCAGGCCGTCAAAGCCAGCGACTGTAAAGCAGGATGGTATATCGGCCCTTGAGACAGGAGATCGTCTCGAAGAGGTAGACGCCACGGGGCGTCGACCGCCAGATTCACGAGGTCTGCGTACCAGGACCGGCGAGGCCAGTCCGGCGCCACAAGAATCACCGTGCTGCGTTCCGATTGTAACCTGCGAAGGAACCTGGACAGCAACTGAATCGGTGGAAACGCGTACATCAGCTTGTACTGATGCCACGGGGCCACTAACGCGTCCGACGCGTCTGCCCGAGGGTCGCGCGTCCTTGCCACGAACCTCCTCACCTTGTTGTTGAGACGAGACGCGAACAGATCCACATCTGGAAGACCCTACTTCGCGCACAACATCTGGAAGACAGCCGGGTGGAGAGACCATTCCCCCTGGTCCAGGGTCTGGCGACTCAGATAGTCCGCCTGCCAGTTCTCCACCCCCGGAATGTGCACCGCCGTTATCGCCGGGACATGAGTCTCGGCCCAAGTCAGAATGTCGGTCACTTCTCGAGCCGCTCGGGCACTCCTGGTGCCCCCTTGGTGGTTGATGTAGGCCACCGCCGTGGCATTGTCCGTCTGCACCCGAACCGGGCAGCCCTGCAGCCGGTCCGTCCAGCGATGAAGACAGAGATTTATCGCACGCAATTCCAGAATGTTGATCGGAAGGGAGGACTCCCTCTCCGTCCAAGTCCCCTGGGCGGACAGAACGCCCAGAACACCACCCCAGCCCGACAGGCTGGCATCCGTGGTGATCACCGTCCACGAGATAGGACGAAACGACTTGCCCCCGGACACCATCGGGGACTGGAGCCACCACAGAAGGTCTCTTCTGGTGCGATGACTCAACGAGATTTGAAGATCCAGAGATTGAGGTCGCCCGTCCCACATGGACAGGATCTCCGCTTGGAGACCCCGCGTGTGAAACTGGGCGAAGGGAATCACCTCGAAGGCCGAGACCATCAATCCCAGACATCTCATGCACGTCCGCAGAGACGAGAGCGGAACGTCCCGGAGGGACCTGACTTCCTCCTGGAGAGTTCTGAGTTTGTCTTCCGGCAGGAAGACCTTCGCCTGCACCGAGTCCAGGATCATTCCCAGGTAGGGAAGACGAACCGACGGACTCAGCGTCGACTTTGGAAAATTTATCGTCCAACCAAACTCCTGCAGAGTTTGCATCGTGACAGACAGGTCCTCCTCCAGACCCTGGCTGGTCGCAGACCGAACCAGAATGTCGTCCAGATACCCCAGGACAGAAATGCCCTGGGCTCTCAATAATGCCAGAACCGGTGCAAGCACCTTGGTGAAAACCCGCGGAGCCGAGGCGAGACCAAAAGGCAACGCCACGAACTGGTAGTGATCCTCCGCAATGGCGAATCGAAGGTACCGCTGGTGACCCTAGAAAATGGGGATGTGAAGATACGCATCCTTCAAATCGATGGAGGCCATGAATTCCCCCGGAACCAGGGCAGCCACCACCGACCGCAGGAATTCCATGCGGAACTTGCGAACCCGCACAGAGCGGTTCAGAGCCTTCAAGTCCAGAATTGGACGAACCTTGCCCTCCTTTCTGGGCACGGTGAACAGATTGGAATAAAACCCCCGAAATCTGTCCCGATGAGGCACCGGAACCACCACTCCCTGAGCCCTCAGGTCCCGCACCGCCAGGTGCAGGTCCCGTAAACGCTCCGGTGACAGCTGAAGATTTGAGGGAAAAAATCTGCTCTCCGGCCGAGAGAGAAACTCGATCTTGTAACCAGATCGAACAATCTCCTGAACCCATCTGTCCCGCACGCGGGCCAACCAGGGTTGAAGAAAACCGAGCAAGCGTCCCCCCACCCCAAAACTGGGTGAGGGCGCCCCTTCAGGCCGCACTGTTATGGGCTGCGGATCCAGACTGACCGGAATTCTGTTTCCCAGACCAGGGCTTCTTTTGAGAGCCTTGACCTTTGAACGGTTTGCCCTTATAGTGCGACCGAAAGGCACGAAAGGACCCCTGAGGGGGCCGAAAATTAGCATGCTTCTTCCCAGAAGCCCCTTTAGCCTTGGGGAAATGGGGCAAGAGAGTGCTCTTACCTCCGGTGATCCCCTTAATCAACACATCCAAGGACTCCCCAAAAAGGTGAGACCCATCATAAGGCAGATTGGCCGTCTTACGTGAAGATTGGTCCACCGACCAACATTTCAACCAAACCAGGCGGCGAGACAACACTGCCACGCTGTGCACACGTGCAGCCAACGGGACTAAGTCCAAGTCCGCATCACACAGATACATGACACCCTGGTGGATTTGATCCACCATATCCAGGGTCGCCGGCGAGGCCGAATCGGCCACTAGGACGCGCCTAAGCATCTGCGTCCAACTTGCGACAGCCTGGGCCGCCATGAGAGAGGCAAACAGAGCCTTAAGCATAGAACCCGTAATAGAGTAAGTATGACGGGCAAGAGACTCCAATCTCCTATCCGTGGCATCACGGAACACCGGGGAATCCTCTGCAGGAATCGCAGTAGATTTGTTTAAAACCGCAATTGCGTGATCCACCAGGGGTGGCACACACCACCGGTCATCAGTGGAAGGTGAGAAAGGATAACGCAGCTTGAACCTACTTGGCACAGCAAAAGGTTTGCGTAGATTGCGCCATTGTTCCTTAACAGCGCGCTGAAAATCATCATTGCAGGGAAAAACCTGCGGCGTCCTGCGTTTTCTCTGCGTCCCATAAGCCGCCAAGGCAGCGGGGGGACACACTTCATCCTGCAAACGCAGCGTTTGTTTTATGGAAGCAATCAAATCATCCATGATTGCAAGCTCTGCAGGCGAGCCAGGGGGAGAATTATCAACCCCTTCAACTTCAGTCTCCACCTCGGACCCCACTAGATCCAGGGAGGAGCGGGACCCCGATAAGGAGACCCCCGCCATAACAGCCCCATCACCTTCACCCTCAGACTCAGAGGAAAGAGAAACTCTGGGTCTCTTGGTAGATTGAGCAGCCACCAGCATCTGCACCTGAGCAGCAAGGCCAGCCACAATAGTGGCTAAATCCCCCCCTGGGGGGGAAACAGCGGTCCCCTGGCTATCCACCAAGGCGGTAGGAAATTTGCCCTCCTGAGAATCCATTGCCCCAATATCAAAATGCCGGATAATAAAGGGTTAACTGCCCCTTTAACAAGCGCGGCGAGCGCAGCCCACCGCACCACACACAAGCACAATGAGACCCCCACAGGGACAATAAAACTGACAAAGGCAATGGATAAGAAGGATATAACCTGAGGAGACCCTCGCCGCTGCTGCTGCCTCGATCGGTGTACCCAGAAGAAGAGGAAGTGATGTGACCAGGGCGCTCTATTAAAGCCTATGGGAGGCTACAAGAAAATGGCCGCCATGCATGTAGAACATGCGGCCGGAGCGAGTGTAGGCAAAATGGCGCCGTTTGGCGCCGAAACCGCCGCTCCACAGTACAGTAATGCACACATTTAGCCATATGTATATCTACCATATATAAAAAAACATGGTAGATCGCCGTATAGTGCTCCAAACATGCCACAAAACATGCCCCACAGCACACAGCTTCTCACACTGACAAAGCTGACACACATAGTGTCACACAGCTCCACCCCCCCCTTGCAGCCCACAGCATGCAGCCGAGTGATAGGGAGACAAACAGTGAGAACAGAGGCAGGTTACACAGTCCCAGACTGACACCCCCCCAGACAGACAGGTCCCCACATAGATACACTTACCTCACAATGGCGTGGGGGACCCGCACAGGCGATCAAGCCGCTGCACATGAGGCAGGGAGAGTCGCATACAAGACGCACAAAATGGGGGTTAAGAAACCGCACAGCGTCCAGTGAGGTAGCCACCTCACCAATCATCCCTGCACCAAACAGGGATGGGTCGTTCACTGTGCCAGGAGCGTTACCTGGCTGAACGCTCGATGGCAGGCTGGGAAGCCACTGACCCACGACCTGCGACCAGGTGGGATCAGCCCGAGACCCAGCCCGCATGATCCTCTTCATCAGAAGAACTAACTAATGCTGACAAAAAGAACAGCTAAGTAAAGGTAGAGAGAAAACTCAAACAAAAATCAAAAAAGAAGAAAGAGTCTGGGGCACAAAGCCCCAGCACAGAGAGAGCCAGCCACTCCTGACAAGCTAGACATTGAAACTGAGATATGGTTGCAGGAAGTAGGAGGGTATTGACTGAGGGGACCACCCCTTGAGGGTGGGATATGTTAAAAGCTTTAATGTTAACATATTCTGTTGCCTAGCTACTCCTTCGGAGTAAAGTCTATTACCCCATATGTGACGAATATGAAGAGGCGGCGACTGTCGGAGGACGTAAGAGAAATTCCGTTTTCTCTTAAGTCCTCAGACAGTCGCCGCCTCCTCTAAGTCATCACTGTTGGGATGTCCCAAAGCAGTATAGACATGAGGGGTGGGAGACGCAACCATAGAAAAGGCAACGCAGTACCCACATCAGAGAAAGGAACCTTACATGCACAGTAAAGGAACCTTCTGGGCAACAGAAAAAACAATGCTCAACAGGAGCAACAGCCCAGGAAAGCAAATACCAACAGCCAGGGACCCAGAAAAAAACAAGGGTCCATTATGGCACTGCCGCACTGAGAACCTTGCGGCCAAAGGAGGCATCAGCTGATGCCAGAACATCTACTTTGTAGAATTTGGAAAAAGTGTGCACCGACGACCAAGTCGCAGCCTTGCACACCTGGGCACCGAGGCCCGATGCCAATAGGCCCAGGACGCAATCACAGATCTGGTAGAGTGCTCCTTAACAGGGAAGGGTGGAACCCGTTCCTTCAAGGCGTAAGCCTGTTCAATGGTCTGTCTGATCCATTTGGCAATAGTCGCTGCGGATGCCGCCATGCCCTTCCGAGGTCCCTCAGGAAGGACAAAAAGGGAATCCGTTTTCCGAACGGATAACGTAGATGACAGGTAAACCCTGATCGCCCTGACAACATCCAAGGAGTGCAGAGCAACCTCCTTAGGATGCTTGGGCTTCGTACAAAGCGAAGGTAGGACAATGTCCTCATTAATGTGGAACTCAGAGACCACCTTAGGAAGAAAGGAGGGATGCGGACGCAAAACCACCTTATCCCAGTGAATCGCCAAGTATGGAGAACGGCAAGATAACGCTGCCAGTTCCGACACCCTGCGAGCCGAAGTGATCGTCACCAAAAAGGCAACCTTCTTAGACAGCAGAGGCAACGATATATCCCTAATGTTTTCAAAGGTAGCACGCTGTAACACGGACAGAACCAAGTTCAAGTCCCATGGAGGTAAAGGCTCCTTCCTGGGAGGAGCCAAATGTCGCAAACCTTGAATGAAGGTGCAAACCAGAGAATGGCACGCCACAGGGTGTTGGAAAAGAATAGCCAGTGCAGACACCTGGCCCTTGATCGTGGCCAGCGCCAGGCGCTGGTCCACACCGGACTGGAGGAAGGCCAAAACTCTTGACACCGAGTAGGAGCGAGGGGAGAGCCCCCTGGACTCACACCAGGCGAAATAAGCCTTCCAGGTACGGTAATAGATTTTACCAGAGGAGGCTTTTCTAGCCCTGACAAGGGTAGGAATGACATCAGAGGAGAGACCCCTGTCCCTCAGGACCTGGGTCTCAACAGCCAGGCCGTTAAAGCCAGCGAGCGTAAAGCAGGATGGAAGATCGGACCCTGAGACAGGAGATCTTCCCGCATTGGCAGCCGCCACGGAGGCGCCACTGCCAGGTGAACAGCGTCTGCGTACCAGGACCGGCGCCACCAGAATCACCAGGTGCGGTTCCGAGGCTAACCTGCGGAGGAAGCTGGATAGCAACTAAATCGGAGGAAAGGCATACATCAGACGATACTGATGCCAAGGGGCCACTAACGCATCCGAGGCGTCCGCCAGCGGATCGCGCGTTCTTGCCACGAACCTTTCCACCTTTCGGTTTAGCCGAGATGCGAACAGATCCACGTCCGGCGATCCCAACTTCGCACACAGCATTTGGAAGACCTCCGGGTGTAGGGACCATTCCCCCTGATCCAGGGTCTGGCGGCTCAGATAGTCGGCCTGTCAATTTTCCACACCGGAATGTGGACTGCTGAAAGTGTCGGGACATGAGTCTCGGCCCAAGACAGAATGTCGGTTACCTCCCGGGCCGCTCGAGCACTCCTGGTGCCCCCTTGGTGGTTGATGTAAGCCACCGCGGTAGCATTGTCCGTCTGCACCCAGACAGGACGACCGCGAAGATGGTCCGACCACTGGAAGAGACTGGAAGAGTTTTATCGCTCGCAATTCCAGCACATTTATCTGGAGGGAGGAGGACACCTCTGACCAAGTGCCCTGGGCAGACAGGTTGCCCAGGACTCCACCCCAGCCCGACAGGCTGGCATCCGTGGTAATCACAGTCCACACCAACGGACGGAAGGACTTGCCTTCCGCCACCGACAGGGACTGGAGCCACCACAGAAGAGCCAATCTGGTCTGGCGACTCAACAAGACACTCAGATCCAGGGACTGAGGTAGTCTGTCCCACCTGTCCAGGATCTCTGCTTGGAGAGCCTGCGTGTGAAACTGAGCAAAGGGTATCGCCTCGAAGGCCGCAACCATCAACCCCAGGCCCCGCATACAGGCCCTGAGTGACGAGGACGGGCTGTCCCTGAGGGACCTGATCTCGTCCCGCAAAGTCCGGAGCTTGTCCTCCGGCAAGAACACCTTTGCCTGAGCAGAGTCCAGAATCATTCCCAGGTAGGGAAGACGAAGCGATGGAGACAACGTCGATTTCTGAACGTTGATGGTCCACCCGAACTCCTGGAGCGTCTGTACCGTGGTGGACAGATCGCGCACTAGGTCCTGGCTGGCACATGATCTCAGAAGTAGATCGTCCAGGTAACACAAGACCGCAATGCCCTGAGCCATCAGCAGGCCCAGAACTGGCGCCAACACTTTGGTAAAATCCCTTGGTGCCGAAGCGAGACCGAAAGGTAAAGCCACAAACTGATAGTGGTCCTCTGCGATAGCAAATCGAAGGTACCGCTGATGACCCTCGAAAATGGGGATGTGCAGGTACGCATCTTTTAGATCTATCAAGGCCAGGGATTCTCCTGGACTCAAGGAGGCCACCACCAAACGGAGAGACTCCATACGGAACTTCCGAACATGTACGAAGCGGTTCAGCGCTTTCAGGTCCAGAATAGGACGCACTTTGCTCTCCTTTCTGGGCACAGTGAACAGGTTTGAATAAAACCCCCAAAACTGTCCCGATGAGGCACCGGGACAATCACCCCCTGAGCAAGAAGGTCCTGCACCGCTTGGTGCAGGTCCTGCAGACGCCCCGGAGGCAAATGAACATTTGAGGGAAAGAATCTGTCCGCCGGCCGGGAAAGGAATTCGATCTTGTATCCCGATCGAACGATTTCCAGAACCCACCTGTCCAATATCCGGAGCATCCAAGGTTGGAGGAAACCGCGCAAACGTCCCCCCACCCCTGAAACGGGTGAGGGCGCCCCTTCAGGCAGAGGCGGACTGACCCGCCAAGCCGGCATTGCCTGACTTCTGCTTACTCGCCCAGGGCTTCTTCTGACTGCCCTGAGCCTTGAAGGGCTTGCCCTTGGATTGGTTCCGAAAGGCACGAAAGGACCCCTGAGTGGATCTAGGCGCAGAACCCCGCTTGCCGCAAAAGGACTTGTTCTTTGGGTTCTGGGGCAGCAAAGTGCTCTTGCCCCCCGTGATGCCTTTGACCAGGGTATCCAACGCCTCGCCAAAAAGGCGAGAGCCAGCATAGGGAAAATCAGCAACTGTTTTCCGCAAGGACTGGTAGCCGACCAGCTCTTCAGCCATATCAGTCGCCGGTTAAGTACCAAGACACTAGAGAGGTGTGCTACTAAAGGGGCCTCATTCAAGGCCGCATCACACAGATACATGATTCCCTGGTGGATTTGATCCACCATTTCCAGCCGGGCAGGCGGAACATCATCAGACACGAGGTTGCTCCTAAGCACCTTCGTCCAATCAGCCACCGCCTGAGCCACCAAAATGGACGCGAAAATGGGTCTGAGCAACGAGCCCGCCACCGTATAGGAATGGCGGGCCAGAGACTCCAACCGCCGGTCCGTGGGATCCCGGAAAACCGGGGTATCCTCAGAAGGAACCAAGGTAGCCTTGTTTAACACGGCCCCAGTGTGATCGACCTGTGGAGGCACACACCATCGTGATTCCGTAGCCGGTGCAAAAGGATAAAGCAATTTGAACCGACTAGGCACCAGGAATGGACGTCTTAACGTGCGCCACATTTCATTACCAGTGTAATGAAACTCAGCTGGGCAGGGAAAAACCTGCGCCGACTTGCGGGTCCTGTGCGTCCCAAATGAGGACACAACGCCCGGAGGACAGGGCTCATCCTCCAAATGTAGTGTTTCCTTAACAGAAACAATTAATTCATCCATGGTCGCCCGCTCTTCAAGCGACCCCGGGGAAGAGGTATCAACCCCTTCCACCTCTGCCTCCCCCTCAGACCCCAGCAGGTCCAAGGATGAGCGAGACCCTGAAAAGGGCACGCTCGCAGCAGCAGCAGCCATATCACCATCTGAATCACAGGAGAGAGACAATCTGGGCCTCTTTTTAGCAGCACGTTCAGCGATCAGCATTTCCATATTTGACACCAAGGTCACCACTACAGCGGCCAAATCAGGTCTCAGAGGGGCCACAGGAGAACTGGGGACCCCCACCAGAGCTGAGGGGAATTTTCTGTCCTGAGAATCCATTGCTCAAGGTGACAAAAAACAACAGTGCAATAAAGTTAGTACTGTCCCTTTAAGATCTCTGCGGAATGCACAGCCCACCGCTTCAGCTACAGTGACAAAGACCCCCAAAAAGGAGAGAAAAAAACTGAGCCAGAAATGACAATACTGAAAGATATTGAGAGAAATAACCTGCAGAGCCCCGCAGAGTGTTGCCACCGAGTTTCCTGCTTCAGAGGAAAAGGAAGTGCTGCAAGAGTAGGCTGAACTTATAGGCTGCATGACTCAGGGAAAATGGCTGCCCCATAGGATTGCATGGAAGGCTCCGCCAAAATGGCCGCCGGACATGCGGTCGGAACGATCGTTCGGCTACTGCAAAATGGCGGCGGATGGCGCAAAAAACAGCATGTAGATTGCCCATAGAGAAGCCAAACATGCCTGCCCATACCTAAAATGGCGGACAGCGTGGTTTTATCCCGCTGCAGCCGCCACACACACAGTCTGCACCCCCAACAAGCACCGAAGTGACACAGGGAAGGGGACCCCCAAAAACATACAGCACCGCAGCGCATGCACAAGCGATCCCCGCAGGGACTGCACCAGGGAGTCACACAGGCACAGACATGGGGGACACACAGCAACACAGGACTGCCACCCCAGACAGAGGCCCCACATAGAAGTACTTACCTATACCAGATGGCGTGGGGTGCCTCTATGAATGGAAAGCCGCTGTCCTCATATGACAGGGAGTGCCGTTTGCCAGGGACATGACACTCCACCTCACGGCTGCATCCCTGCTGCGAACAGGGATGGGTCGTTCATAGTGCCAGGACGAACCGCGGCTGAACGCTCGATGGAGGGCTGGGGGTCCATCTGACCCTCTGCCCTGGAAAACCAGGGCGGTCAGTCCGAATCCCAGCACCGCAGGAATCCATCTTCTTCCGAAGAATCGACTAACACTAAAGCTGACAAAATAAACAGCTAGTAAAGTAAGCGAAAACTGACATTTTCAAAAGAAAATCAAATAAAAAAGATTAGATAGGCTGAGACTGTAGCCCCAGCACAGGGAAGCTTAACTACTCCTGACGCTAGGCAGAATGAAACTGAGTTGGGAGTGGTCACTGCGGGGGGGTATTGAACAGATGGGACAGCCCCCATGTTCTTTTGACTAAGTCTTTATGCCTAGCTACTCCTGCGGAGCAGAAGTCAATACCCAACAGTGATGACTTAGAGGAGGCGGCGACTGTCGCAGGACGTAAGAGAAAGATAGCACTGTGGAGCCCCCCAACTGCCCAGACTACATAGGGAGCAGTGGCAAGATAGTTTGGGACGTGGTGTCACCCTTATCCGGAAAGGGGTACCATTTGTACGTGGACAAGCGTGCCACTATTTAGTCACCTGCTCGAATTACAAATTGGCGCATGTGGCACCGTGCGACCTAATCGCCGGGGCTTCCCCCAACGGTTTGTAAATTCCCGTCTTAGTCGGCAGGAGAGAGCCTGCTTGAAAACTGACAAATTGCTTGCAGTAAAGTGGAGGGATACACGGGATGTTTATGTTCTGTCCTCCCTTCACGCAGACATGACGATCCAAATTCCTACGGCAACTGGCGTTATAAAGAAACCCCTCTGTGTCCACGAATATAACCTTAATATGGGAGGGGTGGACCTTAACGACCAGCTTTTGGCGCCGTATTTAGTTGCCCGTAAAGCCAGACGCTGGTACAAAAAAAGTGTCTGTTTATTTATTCCAATTGGCTATGCCTTTGTCCTATACAGGGCGTCAGGACGAACTGGATCCTTCTGGAATTCCAGGAAGAGATCATCCTTGCCTACCTGTACCCAGGAGGTATGCCTGCCCAACTTCCCCTTCCAGATGCAGTGAGCCAGCTGCATGAGAGACATTTTTCACATGTCCTCCCGCGTACCCATACCCAGACACCCCCAAAGAAGATGTCGTGTCTGTAGCAGGCGCGGATTTAGGCATGACACCCGCTTTTATTGTCCCAGATGTCCTGACCAGCCTGGTCTCTGCATCTGCTGCTTGTCCTGAGTACAGGGATACCCTATGTGTGAGACTTTTTGGCAGTCTAGCCGCGTACAGGACCCGGAAAACCAATCCGCACCTTCTGGCTTTCTAAGGGCGTAAATTGTTGATCTCATTCCTTACTACCTATCACACTTTTGAAGGCCATGAAATGCCAAGATGGCACAAAATTCCCCCAAATGACCCAATTTTGCAAAGTAGACACTCCAATCTATTTGCAGAGAGGCATGGTGAGTATTTTGCAGCTCTCATTTTTTTTGGAAAATGAAGAAAAAACAGGGAAATGCATTTTTTTTCCTCTTTTTTCAATTTCTAAAACTTTGTGACAAAAAGTGAGATCTGCAAAACACTCAACATGCCTCTCTGCAAATAGCTTAGGGTGTCTACTGTGATAGGTAGTCAGGAGTGAAATCAACAATTTACGCCCTTGGAAAGCCTGAAAGTGGGGATCGGTTTTGGGGTCCTGTACTCGGCTAGACTGCAAAAAAAGTCTCACACATGGGGTATCCCTGTACTCAGGAGAAGCAGCAGAATGTATTTTTACTTTCCGAAAACAGGGCAAAATATAAAATATTCCATGGACTCACCATGCCTCTCAGCAAATAGCTTGGGGTGTCTACTTTCCAAATTGGGGTCATTTGGGGGGGGTTTGTGCTATCTTAGCATTTTAGGGCCTCCGAAACTGTGACAGGTAGTGCAAAGGTGAAATGCACAATTTACGCCATTAGAAAACCTGAGAGAGTTGATTGGTTTTCGCGGTCCTGTACACAGCTAGGCTCCTAAAAAGTCTCACTCATGGGGTATCCCTGTACTCAGGAGAAGCAGCAGAATGTATTTTTACTTTCCGAAAACAGGGCAAAATATAAAATATTCCATGGACTCCCCATGCCTCTCAGCAAATAGCTTGGGGTGTCTACTTTCCAAAATGGGGTCATTTGGGGGGGTTTTGTGCTATCTTGAAATTTCAGGGCCTCCGAAACTGTGATGGGTAGTGAGGAGTAAAATCAAAAATTTACGCCATTAGAAAACCTGAAGATGGTGATTGAATTTCGGGGTCCCGTACACAGCTAGGCTCCCAAGAAGTCTCACACATGGGGTATCCTCATACTCAGGAGAAGTGGCAGAATGTATTTTGGGGTGTCATTCCACATATACCCATGTCATGTGTGAGAAATGTATCTTTTAGTCACAACTTTGTGTTAAAATAAATAAAAAAAATTGTAATTTTCCCAAAACTTGTGTCAAAATATAAAATATTCCATGGAATCACCATGCCTCTCAGAAAACAGCTTGGGGTGTCTACTTTACAAAATGGGGTCATTTGGGGGGGGGGGTTTTGTGATATCTTGACATTTCAGGGCCTCCTAAACCGTTATAGGTAGTGAGAAAATGTAATGAAAAATATACGCCCTTTGAAATTCTGATGGTGGTGATTGGTTTTCGGGCTCCCGTACACTGCTAGGCTCCCAAAAACGTCTCACATATGTGGTATCCCTGTACTCAGGAGAAGCAGCAGAATATATTTTGGGGTGTATTTACATATATACCCATGGCATGTGTGAGCAATATATCATTTGAATGACAGCTTTGTGTAAAAACACCTGTGACAAAAAAATGAAATATTCAATGAGCTCAACATGCCTCTCAGGACATTCCTTAGGATGTCTACTTTCCAAAAAGTGGTAGTTGGGGGGGTTTTGTACTGACCTGCCATTTTAGCACTTCATGAAATGAGATAGGCAGCTCTTCGGGAGGGGACTGAGGCTATTGTTGTACTTCTCCTGAAGCCTGACAAGGACCCGACTTTACCTGACTCCTACAGACTCCTACAGACCTATTTCGCTGCTTACGTCAGACGTCAAGATCTTGGTGAAGGTCTTGGCAACCCAACTCTCTCAGATTATACACAAGGTTATCCATCGGGACCAATCGGGCTTTATTCCTGCGCGTTCTACAGCACTGAATCTTCGTCGCCTCTTTCTTAATCTTCAGATGCCAATAGACAATCCTGGGAATAGGGCGATTTTTTCGCTGGATGCCGCTAAGGCGTTTGATAGCGTCGAATGGAAATACTTATGGGCTGTACTTCGTCACTTTGGCGTGGGGGAGACTTTTCTTCTCTGGGTGCAATTATTGTACACAGGTCCCACGGCTAGGTTGCGATTTAATGGGGAAATGTCTGAACCCTTTAGCCTTCACAGGGGTACCCGGCAGGGCTGCCCGCTATCTCCATGCTGTTCGCCATGGCATTGGAGCCCTTGGCGGCGTGGGTCCGGGCCTCCTCTGGGATAGTGGGGTTAAGGCGATACTCAGGATTCTCTGCGCACGGTAATGTCCCTTATAGACTATTTTGTTTCGCTGTCGGGATTCTCCATTAATTGGGACAAGTCAGTATTATTTTGCCTTTAGACCCATTTCCCACCCCTCTTCCCCCATGCGCATCATCGGTGAGAATAGTGGACAGGTTTAAGTACTTGGGAATACAGGTGACACCGGATCCCTCTGACTACCTGACATTGAATAATTTAGTTCCTCTGCTGCAGAAGTTTCACTCTAAATGCACGAGTTGGTGCAAACTGTCGCTCTCTGTCGCTGGCCATATCAACCTTATCAAGATGGTGTGGGCGTCCCAATTACTATATGTTTTCCACAATACCCCTTTGTGGATCCCTAAACAATGGTTCCACAGAATAGAATCTCAATTCCGGGAACTGATCTGGTATAAAAAAAGTAGCCAGAATTAAGCTATCCACCCTCCAGATGGGGAAGGATGGGGGCGGGTTGGCGGTGCCGAACCCCCTGGTGTATTTCCTGGCTTCCCAGGTTCAGCACATGGGGGGCTGGGGGAAACCCGCTAGATCCCATTGGAGCCATGTTGACTCCGGCGGATTCCCCTTCTCCTGTCCTGGTCCATTTGGAGGCTGGATTTGCACACCTTCCAGCGGGTATGCCGACAGTTGCTCTGCTTTAGATGGTGTGCCGATGGGTCAAGGCGATGCTCCAAGTTGGGGGTTTCCTACCTGAGACCCCCATCTGGGACAATCGGAACTATAAGGAGCTCCTCCACCTGGAGGGAGCAGAAATCTGGAAGATGTCAGGAGCATGCTTCATGACTCAACTGTTTAGGGGATGGGCGCTGAAATCCTTCCAGAAATAACAAAGGGAATTTAATGTGCCACGACAGTGTTTTTTTTTAGATTTTTACAGCTCAGACATGCTATTAAAGCTCAGGCCAGGCTTACACCGCTACAACTCACCCCTAATAGACTGCTGGGAGATGTATTTCAAGCCCTTGACAAGAAGGGTATGATTTCTGATGTTTATGCTGCCCTTCTAAGCTCTCTCCAAGACCCGGCCACTCTCCCTGCCAGGGCGGCTTGGGAGGAGGACCTTGGACCCATTGATGGGGAAACGTGGGAGCTGTGCCTTTCATCTATTCCCCTGGTTTCGGTCTCGGCCTCGGAAAAGGTTTCCCACCTCATGCGGTTTCACAGAAGGTATAGAACGCCTGTTCGGCTTCACCGTTGGGGCTGTAGGCCTACACCCCTGTGCCCAAAGTGTGATAGGGAGCAAGGAACGCTGATACATACAGTATGTTATGGAGATGCCCCAAACTATTTAGATATTGGTCCACGATTATAGCCACAATATCCAGAGTTTATAACTTTCAAATGCTTCGTGATCCGGTGATCTGCCTTCTTGGGGCTCTGGAGGTGGAAACCTTGACCCCCAATGCCCATGTGGCTGTTATTCGGCTGCTATACATAGCTTGTAAACTCATAGCCAGATACTGGATATCTACCAGTCCCATCGGTGCAGCAGTGGATTACCCGGGTTAATAGCTCCTTAATCAGGGAAAAGTTGACCTACCAACACAGAAAGGCACAAAAAAGGTTTTACTCACTCTGGCAACCTTGGCTGGATGATCTGGCCTTGGCCCCTCCACAGCTGATTTTGCACAGGCTTCTTGAAGTTTAATTGCAAATGTTTGGAATGTTGCAGGTGAATACAGATGGTGAAGAGTCCTTCCCCTCCCTCCTCTTCCCCTCCTATTGCCCCCACCCTTATTCTCTTTTTCACCTTTGCCCCTTTCCCTTTTTCCCTCCCTTCTATTTTTGCTTTTACCCTACTCCTGTTCTAATGCTTTCCACTTAGCTCCTTGCTTACATGGAAGTTATTGTACGTCGGGTTATGATATTATTATTATTGCTTTGTGGTTTCTTGTGAATTCATTGTACTGCTGTATGTTGATACAAAAAATCTTTATTTGCATTACGATTAATACTGTTTGTACAATGTTTGATCTTATTCAAATAAAAGTTTTCTTGAAAAAAATGAGATAGGCAGTCAGAAATTAAAGCTGCGTAAATTTCAGTATTTACACCATAGTTTGTAGACGCTATAACTTTTGCGCAAACCAATAAAAATACGCTAATTGAAAATTGTTTTGTCAAAGACATGTAGCTAAATACATTTTGGCCAAAAAATATGACATAAATTGAGTATATTGGATATTTTTTAAAAGACAAAGTTGAAAATGTCATTTTTTCTCAAAATTGTCGCTCTTTTTTTTATCATATCGCAAAAAATAAAAAGCGCAGAGGTGATCAAATACCACCAAAAGAAAGCTCTGTTTGTGGGAAAAAAAGGACGTAAATTTTATACCCACTAAACAAGAGCTCCTATTTAAAAAGAAAGAGGATGTCTTTCAAAAAGATTCCTCACAAACCAACCACGTATTATCATTAAATTCACGAAACAGCATAAACAAATATATCAAATAAACAAATACTGGCATCTCTTGACAGTCAATCCTAACATAAATCCCTTCATTGAGGGAAAAAAAAACACAAATCACCTATCGCAAAGCACAATCCCTTAAAGATTACTTAGTTAGCAGTGAATTTGTAGGGGAATTTAGATGTGACCCATGCAGAAGACCCGGCACATGTAGGTGCGGAGGATGCAACCTGTGTCGGTATATGAACACCAATATCAATTCCACCCTACCCAATGGGAAACCATATAAGCCTATACATTTTGCCAACTGTAGGACTTCGGGGGTTGTCTATCTTCTCCTCTGCTCCTGTGGGTGCTTCTATGTCGGAAAAACGACATATCACCAGTATGCGGAACTGTTATCTGGACCTCCCTCTTGGGAGACATGTCCGCCATACACATGATGGCTTGTTTCCGAATAATAAATTCACGATCTTGGACAGGGTGCACCCCAGTAGCAGAGGAGGAGATTACTCCTCCAAAAAGAATCAAAATGGATTTATACCCTGGGGACCACCTTACCCCCAGGTTTGAATGATGGCCTCAGCTTCAAACTCTTTTTAGAAGGTTTTTCCTCGCGTGGGTGGGATTAGCAAATCGATCACATCTAAAATGACCCCAGATTCTCAGTCTTACTTGGAGTTGTATTCAACTCCTCTCCCAAATTGCTCATTAGTGATTGGGAGTTCCTACCCCTCCTTGGGAACTAGTCACTATATCTGCATTCCTTTTCCAGGATAGCACCTGTATATTAGGAATACAATAATTTGAATCATAATTTGAATTATAGTGGGTTGATCCAATTATTAGTATATATATATCATAAACATATCCATAGGGATATCTGTGCAGATAGGTGCTTCATCTGAAGCAGAGAAGGCAGAGACTTTGGAGGGACAAACCTGCTGATCAGCCTCTTGATCCAAGATATCTGCATCACTTCTAATGGAGTGGAGGTAAAACGTGCTGCAAGCCTGGCATTTGGCAGGAAGATCTTGCATGCAGTGGTCCCACCCTAAGGTAGGCCTGTGGGTACTTTTTTATCCTCTCATGTGTTGCCATCCTGGAAGGTGAGAGGAAAAAACAACATCCGTTAGACTTACCGGTAACTGCGTTTCTACGAACCTTCCAGGATGGCAGGCCTACTTCCCGTCCTGTTAAAAGGGTGAGGAAAGAATGTAAACAATAGGTGGTAAGTAACTAAATGTTTATACATCCCTTGTGAACGGGTTGGAGAACTACTTTTTACAACTGAGGTACAAGGGGAAGGGTGGGGCCTTTTAACAGCTGTGAACTGTTTGTGTTTCTTGTAGGGTGGAGCCTCTCATCTCTCATGTTGCCGTCCTGGAATGTTCGTAGAAACATAAATACCGGTAAGTCTAACGGATGATTTTTCCGCCCATTCCAGGATCTCGGCCAACTCCCGAGCCGCCAAGATACTCTTGGTGCCCCCTTGATGATTGATGTAAGCCCAGCCATGGCAATGTACGATTGAATCCGGATTGGACAACCCTGTAAACGAGTTGTCCAGTGACTCAGGCAAAGTTTTATCACTCTGAGTTCCAGAATATCGATCGGGAGTCTGGACTCTACTACTGTCCAGGACCCCTGGACACAGAGCTTCCCCAGCACTCCTACCCAGCCGGACAGCTGGCATCTGTGGTTATCACAGTCCAACACAAAGGAAGGATGGACTTGCCCTGGCGTAGTGCTAACGAGTGAAGCCACCATAATAGGGCAGTCCTTGTGTTGTGACTCAACCAAATCATAATGTCTAAGGTCTTTGGATCTTGTTCCATTTGTCAAGAATCTCCCTTTGTAAGGGTCTCATGTGGAACTGAGCAAATGGAACCGCTTCGAAGGTTGACCCAAAGCCCCTATAAAAGTCCGCAGAGAGGACAGATTGCTGGCTAACAGCAAACTAATCGACCCCTGCAAATTTTGCAGCTTGTCCGGGGGAAGAAAAACTCTCGCCTAAGCGGTGTCCAGAGCCAGGCCCAGATAATCCAGTCTTAGGGATGGAATCAGCACATATTTTTTTTTAATTTTGTTTCAACCGAACTCATGCAGAGTCCGTACAGTAATTGTCAAGTCGCCCAACAGGGCTGAATGTGAGTCTGCTCTTAATAGGAGATCGTCCAGGTACACCAATACCGTAATCCCCCATTATCTCAGTAATGCCAACACCAGAGCCAACACTTTGGTGAAGACCCTGGAGGCAGAAGCGAGACCAAAGGGTAATGGCACAAATTGTTAATGCAAAGCGAAGAAAACGCTGATGTCCAGCATAAATAGGGATGTGTAGATATGCGTCCTTGACCTCTATGGAGGCCAAAAAGTCTCCTTGGCATAGAGACGCCACTACTAAGCGAATGAACTTCGGTACCTGCACAAAGTGGTTGAGAGCCTTGAGGTCCAGGATTGGACATATTTGTCTTCTTTCCTGGGCACAGTAAGCAGGTTTGAATAGAACCCCTGAAAGCATTCCGAGAAGGAACTGACACAATCACCCCTTGCGACAGCAGATCTTGTACTGCCTCTCTGAGATTCCTTAACCTGTCTGGAGATATGCGTAGACTGGATGGGAAGAACCATGGGAAGAACCTGTCCGACGGTCGAGACCGGAATTCGATTTTGTAACCCAATCGAATCAGTTTGTGGACCCATTTGTTCTGAATCAAGGAAGTCCATGATTCCAGAAAGAAGCAAAGACGTCCCCCCACCCCAGAAACAGGTGAGGGCGTCCCTTCATGCAGATGAGGATTTGTCTGCAGAACCAGATTGGCCTGTTCTCTGCTTACCCAAACATGTCTTCTTGGAATCCCCAGAAGACCTGAATGGCTTAGTTCCTTTCTCCTGCGACCCAGAAGGGTCGCCTATGAGCAGTAAATGAAGGCCCCCGTCTATTACGCGGTGCCTTGCCCTTGGTGGATTGGGGTAGAAGAGTACTCTTCCCACCCATAGGGCCTTTGATCAACCCATCCAGGGAGGTTTTAAACAACCTATGCCCCGTAAAGGGAAGCTCAAAAAAGAGCCTTTTGGAAGCCTGGTCCGCAGACCAGCTTTCCAGCCACGCCATGCGTCTCAGAATGTGGAAAAACAAATCCACCAGGATGGTATGCGTCCGCAGCGGCCACATCTACCTCAGAATCTGAGGATACTATATAGGCAGGTAAGGGCATAGGGCGCTTTCGGCTAACGGCATTTTTTTAAAACAAAATCCACTTTTGACACCAGGCTTTCCAAAACTGCTGTAAAAGCAGACAGGGGCTGCGATCTGGAGGGTCCCACAACCGCACTGAGGGGGTCTGTAGGCAAGATTTGGTCCTGGGACTCCATTAGCAGGGAGTATAAAAGAAAAAGCAGTGTCACTAAGAAAAGTCACAAAAAACGCGATCCGCACCGCTGCACCAGCGGTACCACAAGTTCCAGCCCTAACATAGCCAGCAGCAGGGTGAGTGAGGAATACCTACAGGGACCCCAGGAACATGCCACCAAAACGGTTTGGAGCCTTCAGGAACGTTTTGTGAGAAGATAAACAATAAAACACCTGGGTCATGCCTAGAGACCCTAGCTTCTCCCTTGCTGTCCAGCGATCGTGGACTTCAAGAAAATGGCCGCCCCATGCATTCCTATGGGGAACTACCAAAACATGGCCACCCATGCAGTTCAAGGAGAGACTCAACATTGATGCAGCGCAGAAAACCGCAAAATGGCTGCCCCCACGACGCACCATGCGGTCTCCAGGACCCCCATCAGACAGACATCAGGGGGTTCTCAGGAGGAGATCCCACCAGGACAAAATCCCCTCCCGCAGAACAGCCACAGCGGCCGCAATATACTTGCCCCCGAGAGGTAGGAATCTGATTGTGGGGGGAGGGGACAGCCGAGGGGGGCCTGGTATCACCGAGAGGCCAGGGGAACCGAGGGATACCCGAGGGTCCAACCTTTCCAGGGAGGGGGCCCCTGTCCACCCCAACACCACCAGAGAATAGGGGGGACACTTACCATACCACGGCATCAGGTGGGCGCCACTCCTAACAGACTACCTCTCCACCCGGGGAGTGGGTACCGATGGCCAGGGGGTACGCTGCAACTAAGGGCATCCCAGGTCGTGTGCGTCCCCACAAGGTGTTTCACTCGTGGGCCCGCCCCATCCATCGAGGCTCGCTGGCCAGGCTGGGAGACTTTAAGGATCTAGCATATCCAGTCCAAAACCCAGCCGGCTGTTGCTTGTAGTTCTCTCAGGAACACCAATTAAAAAATAAAGTCTTACAAAAAGGTTCCCAAAAAAACAGCCAAGACCGAAGTCCCAGCAGGGAACTAGGTCCTACTCCCAAACTAAGCAGAAAAACTGAGGGCTATAGCAGAATGTATGCCTGCAGGAACTGCCCCATAGGCGTGGTAAAGTTTTTTCCTGCCTAGTGTCCTACTATTGTAGGGGGCAGCATAACCCAATGGTCAAGAAGATAAGGCGCTGCATCTGTCAATGAACGAAAAAGAAATGAAACAATTTAAATCAAGTTTGATGTTGAGACCTTTAGGAGATAAAACTTGTGCCTCAAATATCCAATATGATTCTCTCCTACTTAGCTGTCGGTCAAATTACCCAATGTTTTTTATATTTCCAGTCCCTCAAAATCTAAGTGAACTTGGATTCTGTGAACCTTTTTAAAATATTTTGTCACATTATGAGTGATATTTCCCCTCTTAATATTATTGACATGTTGAGCTATTCTTATTTGTAAGGGTCTAGAGGTATGCCCTATATATCGAAGTCCACATTCTAACACATAGACATCCCCTACCGTAGTACGTTATAAGATCTTTAATCAAATATGTTCGACCAGTACTAGCTGCAATAAACACTTTAGGTTTTTTAGTATAGTCTATTGAATGTCGACATTCCACGCCACAAAAGAAAATAGCCCATTATCCTTAACCTTTGGAGGATCTATAACACCTTGTGATATTCTATCTCTCAGTGAAGGGGCTTTATATATATATATATATATATATATATATATATATATATATATATATATATATATATATATATATACCGTGTTTCCCTGAAAATAAGCCAGGGTCTTATCTTAATTTTTGCACCAAAAGACACAGTAGGGCTTATTTTCGGGGTAGGTCTTATAATGTCCTTCCCTCTCTGCCCTCCCTGCCAGAAATCCGTGTAAATTTAGTTTAGTGTATATAAAATCCCAGGATGCACTTTATTA
The DNA here is from genome assembly GCF_965119305.1 of Pelophylax lessonae. Taxonomy (NCBI): domain Eukaryota; kingdom Metazoa; phylum Chordata; class Amphibia; order Anura; family Ranidae; genus Pelophylax; species Pelophylax lessonae. The sequence goes on along the minus strand of NC_138769.1, from coordinate 273,152,309 downwards.
GTGTTTTATATACTGTCCAGTGAGTGTTTTTGTAATACAATTGTGTGAAATACCTTCATTACGATACATCACTGCTCTGTGTTAAGCTAATCTCCTGCTCTCTCCCGTCTTTCTCCTCTCATACCGTAGCTGTCAGAGGGGGATCTCAGCCCCTCCCCTCTGCAGTGTACACAGAAGTGCCGGTGTTCCGTGGTAGATTAGATTAGAAAAGGCTTAGCTGATCTGCCGCTCTGCTGTCCTCTTTTCCCTGGCCGACAGCTGGGGGTTACGGAATCGCCGATGTACCAAATGTATTTCCCACAATTCTAATCGAACACCCGGCGCTTCTGTGTAGACTGCAGAGGAGAGGGGCTGAGATCCCCCTCTGACAGCTACCATACGAGAGGAGAAAGACAGCAGAGCGGCGATGTAAGGAAGGTATTTCACAGTATTATATTACAAAAACACACTGGACATTGTTTAAAACGCTAATAAAGTGCATCCTAGGATTTTTCATACACTAAACTAGGGCTTATTTTCGGGGTAGGGCTTATATTGCAGCCCGCCCCAATAATTGAGATAGGGCTTATTTTCGGGGAAACACGGTGTGTGTATGTATATATATATATATATATATATATATATATATATATATATATATACATACACATACACACATACATACATACAGTGCTGTATTTTAGCCTAGGCCAACAAGGCCCAGGCCTAGGGCAGCACTTTGCAGGGGGACAGCCAAAAAGCCGCCCCCCTCCTCCACCTGAGACTCTTTTGGCCACTGGATGCTAGAGCCACCTCTCTCTCTCTCACTCACCCCCTCTCTCTCACCCCCTCTCTTTCTCTTCCTCTCTCATCCCCCCTCTATCTCTCTCTCACCGCCCCCTCTCTCACACCCTCTCTCTCACCCCCCTCTCTCTCTCTCTCTCTCTCTCTCTCACACCCCCTCTCTCTCTCTCTCACCCCCCCCTCTCTCACCCCCCTTTCTCTCTCTCATCCATTTCTCTCTCTCTCCCTCCCTCACCCCCTCTCTCTCTCACACCCCCCCCCACTCCCCCACTCATGAGATCTCAGGGGTTCATGCTAAGACTTGGAGTCCTTCAATTTTGGAGGGAGTCACATCCGTTAAAAAGGAAGGAGTGGGGCAAATTTACATAGGATGAGGAAAGGGGGCGCCCAATTTTAGTCTTGCCTAGGGCAGCACAAAACCAAAATACACCACTGCATGCATGCATACATATATATATATATATATATATACACACACACACACACACACACACACACACACACACACACATATATATATACATAACCCCACTGCATATTTGTTTTTCTTGACATTTCCTTATATACTTTAACAGAATGTTATGCTTGCCTCAATTTGGTTCCTTCTTTCTATATTCACAACCTTACATTAAAATTATTAAGACACACGTTCAAATGTTTATATATTTACTTGAACACAAGTTCATTGTCATGTTATTACGTTGGATAGGCATTATTATATCCTGACTGTATGTTCCTGTATGTACCTGTATTTCTATCTTAATCTCACATAAAAGCTTGTTTATAAAAAAAAAAAAAATGCTGCAATACTTTTTAAATATTTTCTCGACCTCTTTATATTGCACATTATAATCTAATACTATTTTAAACTTATGATCCTATATTATAGAGGTTTTGCTTTTTAATATTAATGAGTACCATATTTCTGTCCATATTACCCACTTTTTCTTTTTCTGCCTTTATATATTCTGCATCATAACCCTTCTGAATGGATCGATCACGGTAGCCAAAATTTCAGACTGCTGTTTATAGTCATCAACCCAAGAACCGTTTCACCTTAACCTCACAAACTGCCCTCTAGGTATATTCATCAACCATGACTTGTGGTGACAAATGCAAATACGCATTTCTGTTTGTGTGTTTGAAATGATTACGGGTCAATAACAATTTTACTAGTGCTAATGTTCCCGGTTAATTTTATATTTCTATTATAATCTTTCATAAAAGCAGTTAAGCTATCCATATTATTGTCCCACACCATCACAAGGTCATCTACTTGATTTAATTGCTCAGGTATGTCTTTAAAAACAAGAAAGAAAATGAAAAAAATATGCAAGAGATGTACAAGATAAAAACAATTAGGTAAATTAGGTTTTTAAATGGCAGCATAATATTCAAGAAGAAATTCATCCGTCCTCCTATGTGGTATGGTCTAGAGCCACTACGCCATTAGGGAGGAAGATTTTTTTTTTTTTTTTTAAGAGTAAATAGGGATCTAGTGCAAACACCAAAAGGAAGAGAAAGGTAGGCAGTGGATTAGATTAGAGAGGGATTTCCCAAATGGTAGAAGATTTCCTCCAAAAAGGGATTGTAAAAGGATTATGAAAGTGACTTTTTATGGTAATTTTAATACTAGAACACATAGGGACCAGTATTTTGAAGCACCCAGGAATGGTAATAACCAACATTTTGAAGCTACAAGGAGAGGGGATCATAATCAACAACAGAGAAAAAGATTTGCCCCTTTACAAGATACATTGGATAGAACTGGGAGAGATCATTTTTTAGAGACAGACCCTCAGAGAAGCTAGCTAACAGCTGGAAAAATATATGGGGGCAAAAGAAGAGAAAGAATGGGAGGAGAGCTGGGAGACATGCAAAAAAAATAAGATTCCAGTAGGGAAAGGAATATATTATCTTTTTTAGCAGAATGGATTTAAACCCTAAAACAATTGGATAAAGGTGTTAAATATGCCCATTTAAAAAATCTAAATAAATGTGATACTTATGCGAGCCTACATAAATATATGCACACATTAAATCTAAGGAAATATTTTTTGTCTATACCGGATAATCAGGATCCGATCACTATCAGGGGGTAATCATGCTAGCTTGAGAAATAGATCCTTGTTTAACCCCCAAAATGGAGATAATAACCAGGGTTCCCGAAAGCAACGCAGACAGCCCCCCCCCCACCCCTGAAACGGGTAAGGGGCGTCCCTTCAGGCGGACTGGGCCACCGCACCGGGTTGACCGGCCTTGGGCTTCCCGGACCATGGTTTCTTGTGACCGCCGCAGGATTTACCTTTCTCCTGTGCCCGAGGCACAAAAGGACCCATGATGAGCCTTGAAGGAAGGACCACGCCTAGCGCGAGGTGATTTTCCCTTGGGGCAAAAGGAGACTCCTACCTCCCGTGAGACCCTTGATCAACTCATCCAAAAGGTATCCCAAAAAGAAGTCTTCTTAGAAGCGTGGTCAGCCGACCAACTTTTTAGCCAAATAATGCGGCGGATTGCGGCCCCAACCGCAGATAACCTCGAGACCAAAGGAGCCTTGTCCAGGGCCGCATCGCATAGGTACATGACGGCTGGGCAATTTGATACACCAGGTCAAGGACAGTCGGAGGGACCGACTCCGCCACTAAGGTGGGCCTAAGCACCTTAAACCATTCAGTGACTGTTTGTGAAACCATCACAGAAGCAAACACAGGTTTGAGCAGGGAGCCTGCCACCAAATACAAGTGGCGAGAAAGTGCCTCCATGCGCCTATCTGCCGGGTCTCTGAACACCGGGGAGTCCTCCACGGCCATTAACGTGGATTTATTCAACCTGGAAACAGTGTGGTCCATCTTAAGTGACACCGTCCAGCGATTGTTGACAGGGTTCGCAAAGGGATAGCGGCGTTGAAACTGCTTGTGCACCGCCAGCATGTGCTTAATGTGACGCCACTGTTCGTTCACGGTCTCATGAAACTCCTCGGGGCAGGGGAAAACCTGACCCGACTTCTGGGCCTTGCGGGACCTGAAGGAAACCCACATACCTGACTGGGTGGGCTCATCATCAATATTTAAAAGTCTCCCTGACGGAGCGAATAAGTGCTCCCACTATGGCGCAGTCCCGTGCTGCAGCGGTGGAGGACTCGTCTCCCTCCCCATACGAATGTGAGGACTGGGACCCCTCAGGGGGGACATTGTCCGTGGCAACCAAATCAGGCTCTGAGTCAGAAGACAGAGGGCATCTGCCATTTTTGAGTAGTACGTTCAGACATCAGCAGATCAACCTTTGACGCCAAGGTCACCAGTGCAGCAGATAAGGAGGCCATGGATGTGGATCAAGTCTGTGGGGAATTTGCTATCCTGGGACTCCATTTTTGAAATACAAATTTTTTTGGACAACGTCCCTTTAAAATCGGTGCTACCCGCGGCCGCACCGCAAATCTGCACTGCCGTCAGAGTATCCCTTAAAACTGATAAGGAAACAGGGAAAGCACAAATATAAGGTGAAATTACAGAAAAAAACAAGAGAAAATAGCCCCACAGTGTCACAGTGTACTGTACCAGACCCTCTCACGAGCTGCAGCAGCGGAGGAAGAAGTGAAAAAGGAAGTGACCTCATTCACTAGATGCCGATGTGATGCCCTGAGCCACAGCAAAATGGATGCCTAATAGGATTCAATGGGAAGGAACCATTCGCAAAACGGCTGCCACCCTTACTAGGCGGCCACCCACAGTAAAGATTGCACCTGAACCAGCGCCAAATGCTTGTAAAATGGCTGCTGCCAATGCAAGGAAGCCAAACATACTGCACTCACACCAAAATGGCGGCCGACCGAATGGCGCCAAGTTAGTAAAAAGACCCAGGCACTGGCCACCGCGGGGACACCTCAGAGACACCCCCAGGACATGTAATAAGCCCCCACATCCCCCACCAGGCAGTGGTCATCGCAGAGCACCCCCCAGAGGGGCAAGGAGGTAGGGGCCGCCAAAAAAAATGGCCAGGGAGGGGGGACACTACCAAGACCGCATTTTCTGCCTTCCCCTAGGAGTTGGCTTACATAACTCCCCCACAGGTAACTGTCCCAGGGACACCGGGGTAGTATCACTCACCATACCACGGACTGCGGGCTCTGCTCCGACACGGAACACATCCCATCCTGAGTGGCGGTGCCGGCAGCTAGGAAGGGACGCTGCAACACAGAGCATTCCAGGGTGGAGACATCCCCGCGAAGAGGCTCTCCACAGGCCTGTCCCCGTCCACAGGGGCACCTGCACATGCTCGTTGGGAGGCTGGGACACCGTAAGGATCTACATTATCCAGTGTGAGGCCCAGCTCTGCTGTCGCTTGTAGTCCTCCAGGGATCCCCCTGACTAACTAGCAATAGTGAGTGAGGAAAATGAAAGAATAAAACTTTTTTCAAAGAAAAAGACAAAAAAACTGAGACTTAGATCCCAGATGGGAAACCTAGACCTACTCCTGACGCTAGGCAGCTAGAAACTGGAGAGCAGCACCAAGTGGCTGATGGGTAATGTCTGAGGGACAGCCCCCAAGAGGTGTTTCTCAGTGTAAAAATTTTTACTAAACCTTTTCACTGCCTAGCTTACTCCTGAAGAGGGCGCCATTAACAAATGGTGAAGGCATACTGAACGGGCTGCGACTGTCAGAGGACGTAAGAGAAAACTGGATCTTTTTAAGAACTTAACGTAAAATCCTTTTCTCTGAAGTTCCCCAGAGACAGACGCAGCTCCATCTAGTCAGATACTATAGGGTTATGCTCCTCCTATCGGCAATAGGCAGGAAAAAAGCTTAACCACACCTATGGGGGTTGTCCCTGCAGGCATAACTCCACACACTCTGCTATCATCAAACAGTTCAGTTGCAAGCAGAGTTTAGAATAGAAAAAAACCCATTTACTCATAAGTAGAGGGGCGGGTGCTGCGTCTGTCAATGAACTTCTGAGAAAAGGATTTTAATACAAGTTCTTACAAAAATCCAGTTTACTCCATCGTTCATTGACAGACACAGCTCCACCTAGTCAGAGACTATAGGGATGTCCCAAAGCAATATATTCATGAGGAGTGGGAAGACAATGCAAATGGAAATGTCACTCCCCAGAGGCAAAACTTAGCCAACCAGGTAACATGGAGCTCAACCAGAAACAAATGGAGCACACCCTGAAAACTCAATACACACGGAAAGAAACAAAAATAACAGTTCTTTAAACAGCAGCCTGAAAAACCTTGCCGCCAAAGGAAGCATTCAAAGATGCCAACACATCTACTTTGTGCATACGTTTTCAAAATTCTACAGACGACTCAGTGGCCTGGAGACTTGCCGCACCGATGCCTAATGGCGAAAAGGCCAAGAGGCACTCAGCCCTCTCATAGAATGTGCCTTCCCTGGGAAAGGAGGAACCTGACCCTTCAGTGAATAAGCCCGGACTACCGTCTACCTGATCTATCTAGATATGGTCGACGCAGACGCAGGCAATCCCTTACGAGATCCTTCGGTAAGGATAAAAAGAGCGTCTAATTTTCTAAAAGACTCAGTGGTCTCCAGATAGACCCTGATAAACTCTATTGCCCGAACCACATCCAAAGAGTGCAACGCAAATTCCTTAGAATGTTTGGGCATAGGGCAGAGTGAAGGCAACACAATGTCTTCATTCAGATGAAAATCAGAAACAACCTTAGGAAGAAATGACTGATTAGGTTGAAGTACCACTTTATCCCTGTGTATCACCAGATAAGGTGAGCAGCAGGACAATGCCGCCATTTCAGATACTCTGCTAGCGGAAGTGATAGCTACAAAAGGCGGCAACCTTCTGGGACAACAAAAGCAGAGAAATCTCCAGAATTTTCTCAAAAGGAGGCTTTTGAAGAATAGGTAATACCAGATTGGAGGTCCCACGGAGGTAGCGGGGACCTTCCCGAGGGAGCCATATAGCGCACTCCCTGTATAAAGGTACGAACCAAAGCATGCGTAGCTAACGGACGTTGGAAATATAAAGCCAAAGCCAGCACTAGGCCTTTGATAGTACCCAAAGCCAACCGCTGTTCAACTCCTTTCTGCAGAAAGGTCAAGACCCTAGCTATCAAAAACAAGTGTACACCTTCAGTGAGTCACACCATGAAATATACAATTTCCACGTACAATGACATATCTTCCTAGCCTGAACAGCGTAGGAATCACAGAGTCAGAATGAAAAGCAAGATGGAAGAGTGGACCTTGAGACAACAGATCTTCCGTGAGAGGAAGTCTCCAAGGAGCATCCTTACTAGGTCTGGGTACCAAGATCGGCAAGGCCAGTCCGGAGACATCAGAATGGCTGGAATCCCTTCCACCTCTATCCTGCGCAGAAGCCTCGGTAGGAGATTCAAGGGAGGAAAGGCATAAATTAGCCGACACTGACCCCAAAGAGCCACCAGAATGTCTGTGGCATCGGCCAGAGGATCTCGAGACCTGGCTATGAATCTCTGAACCTTCTTGGTGACTCGAAAAGCAAACATATCTACCTCGGGAGTCCCCCACTGAACACACAGGAGATGAAACCCCTCCGTGGGCAGGGACCACTCCACTTGATCCAACACCTGATGGCTCAGGTAATCCGCTTGCAAATTCTCCACACCTGGAATGTGTACAGCAGAGAGGGCTGGAATAAATTTTTCTGCCAGGTCAGAATCCCGGCCACATCCTTGGCTGCCAAGACACTCTTGGTGCCCCCCTGGTGATTGGTGTAAGCCACAGCCATGGCGTTGTCTGTTTGAATCCGAACCAAACAATCTTGCAGACGAGTCATCCAATGGCTCAGACAAAGCTTTATTGCTCTGAGCTCCAAAACATTTATCAGTAGTTTCGACTCTTCCATCGTCTAGGTACCCTAGGCACACCCAGAGGCCAACACAGGACAAGTCAACCCCCACAAATAAGCGCCACAACGGCCGCATTATTACCGCCCCCCCCCCCCCAGGTAAAAACCTGCTAGGGGTAGAGGAATGCTGAGGGGTACACAGGACTAGTCCGAGATGCCAGGGAAACGGAGGGAGCCCCTAAGGTCTGACTACTCCAGGGAAGAGCCCACGTACGCCCGAGACCTCCAGGGGTTTTTTGGGGGGGACAATTTACTTACCATACCACTGTAACAGGTGGGCGCCATATCAAAGCAGATCACCCCCCACTCGGGATGGGGGTGCTGTCTGTCAAGGGAAAGCTGTGACTCAGGGCGTTCCAGGTCATGTGCGTCCCAGCAAGATGTTCAACTCGCAAGCTCATCCCCATCGGGGCACTCTCGTGGTTCTTGACTATAACCTGCTCACCTTAAGGATCTAAATTATCCAGTGCAAAACCTCACCCAGCTGTTGCTTGTAGTTCCTCTGGATCTTGGAAACTTTCCTATATTGACTAAGACTAAAGTCCCAGGAGGAAGCTAGGTCTTATTCCTTAAACGAAGCAGAAACAAATGGTTTGATGATAGCAGGGTGTGTGGGGTTATGCCTGCCCCCATAGGTGTGGTTAAGCTTTTTTCCTGCCTAGTGCCTATTCCTGATAGGAGCATAACCCTATAGTCTGTCTAGATGGAGCTGCGTCTGTCGATGAACGACAGAGAAAAAGGGTATGAAATCCCTTCTAACATAATTAACCCTTTGGGAGTAGCTCAACAAAATTGAAATATATGTTGCAGAGGATTCGAAGATGTCCAAAATATGACGTATCTTTGTGCAGACTTCTAGGAGAAACCAGTGAGCCAATCACACAAGCAGGAAAACTACATTTCTGAGGGACATGCTGTACACCATTTGTGTACAGAACACCTCCAGGTTGCTATTTTGCATTGCATTTTACAGAAAATTATAGAATTGCACATTGAAAAGGAAAGGTAATTTTTAATACCGTTATATTATTATATGGCTTGCATTGCAATTGTATATAGTATGCTACATTATTTAATGTATTTGCAATATTTTTTCCCACGAAGTGTAGTTACATAGTCAGGTTGAAAAGAAAAAAAACTAGTCCATCTAGTTTAACCAATAAAAGGAATGAAAAAAAAAAAATCACACTTTCCCATATACAGTTGTGCTCATAAGTTTACATACCCTGGCAGAAATTATGATTTCTTGGCCATTTTTCAGAGAACATGAATGATAACACAAAAACTTTTCTTTCACTAATGGTTAGCCATTTACTATCAACCAACTGTGTTTACTCTTTTTAAATCATAATAATAACAACAGAAACTACCCAAATGACCCATATCAAAATTTTACATACCCCAGTTCTTAATACTGTGTATTGCCCCCTTTAACATCAATGAAAGCTTGAAGTATTTTGGGATGAAGCTCTTTATCTTCTCAAATGGTAAAGCTGCCCATTGTTCATGGCAAAAAGCCTTCAGTTTCTGTAAATTCTTGGGCTTTCTTGCATTAACTGCTGGTTTGAGATCTCCCCAGAGTGCCTCAATGAGATTGAGGTCAGGAGACTGAGGTGGCCACCCCAGAACCTTCACTTTATTCAATGACAGGTTGACTTAGCCTTGTGTTTAGAATCATTGCAATGTTGGAATGTCCAAGTACGTCCCATGCGCAACTTCCGGGCTGATAAATGCAAATTTTCCTCCAGTATTTTTTGATTACATACTGCATTCATCTTGGCATCAATTCTGAACACATTTCCTGTGCCTTTGTAGCTCACACATCCCAAAAACATCAGCGATCCTCCGTGTTTCACAGTAGGAATGGTGTACCTTTCATCATAGACCCAGTTGAATCCTTTCCAAATGCAGCATTTATGGTTGTGGCCAAAAAGCTCAATTTTGGTCTCATCACTCCAAAAGACTTTGTGCCAGAAGGTTTGAGGCTTGTCTCTGTGCTGTGTGGCATATTGTAAGCGGGATACTTTGTGGCATTTGCGTAGTTTGGGAGAAACATTTGGGAGGCACATATACAAACTGTTGTAATTCCTACACCGTTCACCTGATTTGGATGTAAATACCCTCAAATTAAAGCGGTTTCATTTCAAATCCATTGTGGTGGTGTATAGAGCCAAAAATATTAGAATTGTGTCTATGTCCCAATATTTATGGACCTGACATACATATGTATGTATATATATATATATATATATATATATATATATATATATATATATATATATATTAATGTTTATATATATATATATATATATATATATATATATATATATATATATATATATATATATATATCTATATCTATATATATATCTATATATATATATATATATATATATATATATCTATATCTATATATATATCTATATATATATATATATATATAATGTTTAGGGGTTCCAAAAAAAAAATGTATTTTTGTCTTACCGTAAAATTCTTCTCTTTGAGGTTCACTGACGGACACAGCTCCATGTCTTCTTAGACCCTTGGGCTTCTCTTCAGGAGTATGACTAGGGGGAAACAATTTTGGCTATGTCCCTGAGGCAGTCCCAGAGGGTATACCATCACTTCCTGCTTTAGGACTTCAGTTTGTAATAAGCAGTGTCAGAATATATAACTCAACCCAACAGAGGGGCGGGTGCTGTGTCCCTCAGTGAACCTCAGAAGAGGATTTTCCGGTAAGACAAAAATACAGTGCTCTCTTTGGTTCACTGACGGACACAGCTCCATGTCTTCTTAGACCCTTGGGATGTCCAAAAGCAGTATCACCATGAGGGGTGGGAAAAAATAGCAATAACTAGAATTCCCAACAAGGGCTAAACATAGCCAACCAGGTAAAACAGGAGTTCAACTAGGAACAACTGGAGCTCGCCACCAGGAAAAAAGCACACCCCCAAGAGGCGGGAACCTCTGCAACCGCAGCCTGCAAAACTTTGCAGCCAAACGCAGCATCCGAAGAATGATGCACATTCACAAATAAAACTTTTTGAATGTGTGTACAGATGACCACGTAGCCGCCTTGCACACCTGAACCCCTGACGCCTGACGACGAAAGGCCCAGGAGGCATGGAACGTCCTCGTAGAATGCGACTTGACAGGGAAAGGAGGAACCTGACCCTTAATAGATTAGGTCTGCACCACCGTCTGCCTAATCCATCTGGAAATGGTCGCAGCAGATTCAGTCTGCCCCTTACGAGGTCCATCCGCAAGAACAAAGAATCGGATTTCCAAATCGCCATTCGGGTGTACCGCCAGGTACACCCGAATTGCCCGGACAACATCCAGGGAATGTAGAGCTATTTCTTTAGAATGTTTCGGCTTAGGACATAAGGACAGCAGCACAATATCTTCATTCAAATGAAGCCCCGAGACAACCTTCGGAAAGGAACGCCTGACGGACAGGGTCGGAACACCATTTGTCCCTTTGAACCACCAGGTAAGGTGACAGACAGGACAACGCAGCAAACTGACACTCTAGGCGCAGAAGTAATAGCGACCAAAAAGGTCACCTTCTGCGATGGAGTGAGCAAAGGAAGTTCGCTGAGGTTTTCAAAAGGAGGCTTTCGAAGTACCGACAGTACCAATTGCGATCCCACGGAGGTACAAGGAATCGCACCGGAGGAGCCAGATGGCGAACTTCCTGCACAAAAGTGTGATTTAAGGACTTCCCTGCCAACGGCCATTGGAAAAATAAGGCCAAATCGGAAATCTGGCCCTTGATGGTGCCCAGAGCAAAACAGTGATCTACACTTAGTTGTAGAAACTCCAACAGGCGAGAAACTTCCAGAGACTCACACTAAGTAATGTACGAAAGGGAGAAAGCGCTGCTCCAGGTGTATGATGGTAGCTTAGAGGTGGAATATCTCAGAGTGCTAGCCCTGACCCGCCTCCGTGGAAAACGTGTAAGAAAGAAACGGCCGCACATCCAGGAATTTCAGTTGCCTTTAATTTCCAAAGTGATGACACCAAAGACACCAACATAAGGTCACGTAGACACGTTTCACACATACATCTTGTGCTTAATCATTACCCAATGATTATCATGATTAAGCACAAGAAGTATGTGTGAAACAAGTTTACGTGACCCTATGTTGGTGTCTTTGGTGTCATCACTTTGAAATTTAAAGGCAACTGGAATTCCTGGATGTGCGGACGTTTTTCTACCAAGTAATGTACGCCTTCCAAACTCGATGATAAACCTTCCTGGAAGTGTATTTCCTAGCTTTCAACAGCGTAGGAGAGACACTGACTCCCGACAGCCCTCTGTCCTTCAGCACCTGGCTTTCAATAGCAAGGTCGTAATAGCCAGCGACTGTAAAACAGGATGGAAGATTGATCCCTCAGACAGAAGATCTTTCCTGAGAGGAAGTTTCCAAGGGATTTCTGCTACCAGCCTTACCAAGCCTGCGTACCAAGACCGGGGAGGCCAGTCTGGTGCCACCAGAATGACTCAAATCCCTTCTACCTAAATTCTGCGTAGCAATCGCTACAGAAGTTGTATAGGAGGAAAAGCATAAATCGGACAATACTGACTCCAAAACGGGGTCACCAGGGCGCCTGCCAGAGGATACCGAGACCTTGACATGAATCTCTGCACCTTCCTATTGAGATGGGAGGCCAGCAGGTCCACATCAGGGGTCCCCCACCAGAGACAGTTGTTGATGAAGAGACAATTCTCCCTGATCAAATGTCTGCCGAATGAGTTTGTCCACTTGCCAATTCTCTACCCCCCACATCAGAGAGGGCCAGAAATTATAGTTCTGCCCACCTCAGGATGCCAGCTACTTCCCGGGCCTCCAGGGCACTCCTTGTGCCCCCTTGAAGATTGATCTATGCCACCACCGTAGCATTGTCCGATTGTATCCTCACCGGGCATCTGTGCAGACGATCTGTCCACTGAGACAGACAAAGCCTGATCACCCGAATCTCTAGGATGTTGATTGGCAGACTGGACTCCTCTCGAGTCCAAACACCTTGAGCCGAGTACACTCCAAAGACTCCTCCCCACCCAGATAGGCTGGCATCCCTGGGAATCACTGTCCAATACAGGGGAAGAAAAGACTACCAGGCGAAGCCACCATATCAGAGACCCTCTCGTACCCAGATACAACAGGATCAGATCATCCAGCGACTGGGGATCCTTGTCCCATTTGGCAAAAATCTCACTTTGCAGAGGTCTGGTATGGAACTGAGCAAACGAAACCTCTAAGATGGAGACCAAAAGACCCAGCACTTGAATGCAAGTCCTGAGCAACGACCGACGGTTGGACACACAGGAACCGAATCGCATCCTGCAACTTCAATAGTTTCGCCTGTGTAAGAAACACCCCGGCTGATGCTGAATCCAGCATCAGACCCAGGTAGTCCAGCTTGGTGGACGAAGTCAAAGCCAATTTCCGAAAATTCAGTGTCCATTTAAACTACATTTGAACTCCTGCAGAGTTTGCAAAGTAATGACCAAGTTGACTTCTAGAGCCTAAGAAGACTCTGCACGCAGAAGCAGATCGTCTAGGTAACCTGTGACGTGGCAGAATGTTTTTCTAATATACAAGATGCCTTGATTGGCATACAAAATGGCTGTTTTAGATCGAGATGTGTCTTTAAGGAATTTAATCAATTTTTTCTTTAAATTCTTTACACGTGTAACTGAGCTTGCAAAAGCTAAAAATATATATAAGCTGAGATGTTCCTACCCGCAAAGCAATACTTCCTATCTGTCATAAGAGGAACTCTGTCTGGACGTCTGGACAGTTGGACCGTAGAACCATTAACATCTACTGATAAAAGTCCCTATAATTATATTATATATATATATATATATACATATATATATATATATACACACAGGGAGTGTAGAATTATTAGGCAAATTAGTATTTTTGAGGATTAATTTTATTATTGAACAACAACCATGTTCCCAATGAACCCAAAAAACTCATTAATATCAAAGCTGACTATTTTTGGAAGTAGTTTTTACTTTGTTTTTAGTTTTAGCTATTTTAGGGGATATCTGTGTGTGCAGGTGACTATTACTGTGCATAATTATTAGGCAACTTAACAAAAATCAAAGATACAGTATACCCATTTCAATTATTTATTTTTACCAGTGAAACCAAAATAACATGTCAACATTCACAAATATACATTTCTGACATTCAAAAACAAAACAAAAACAAATCAGTGACCAATATAGCCACCTTTCTTTGCAAGGACACTCAAAAGCCTGCCATCCATGGATTCTGTCAGTGTTTTGATCTGTTCACCATCAACATTGCGTGCAGCAGCTACCACAGCCTCCCAGACACTGTTCAGAGAGGTGTACTGTTTTCCCTCCTTGTAAATCTCACATTTGATGATGGACCACAGGTTCTCAATGGGGTTCAGATCAGGTGAACAAGGAGGCCATGTCATTAGCTTTTCTCCTTTTATACCCTTTCTTGTCAGCCACGCTGTGGAGTACTTGGACGCGTGTGATAGAGCATTATCCTGCATGAAAATCATGTTTTTCTTGAAGGATGCAGACTTCTTCCTGTACCACTGCTTGAAGAAGGTGTCTTCCAGAAACTGGCAGTAGGACTGGGAGTTGAGATTGACTCCATCCTCAAGGCCCCACAAGCTCATCTTTGATGATACCAGCCCAAACCAGTACTCCACCTCCACCTTGCTGGCGTCTGAGTCGGACTGGAGCTCTCTGCCCTTTACCAATCCAGCCACGGGCCCATCCATCTGGCCCATCAAGACTCACTCTCATTTCATCAGTTCATAAAACCTTTGAAAAATCAGTCTTGAGATATTTCTTGGCCCAGTCTTGACGTTTCAGCTTGTGTGTCTTGTTCAGTGGTGGTCGTCTTTCAGCCTTTCTTACCTTGGCCATGTCTCTGAGTATTGCACACCTTGTGCTTTTGGGCACTCCAGTGATGTTGCAGCTCTGAAATATGGCCAAACTGGTGGCAAGTGGCATCTTGGCAGCTGCACGCTTGACTTTTCTCAGTTCATGGGCTGTTATTTTGCGCCTTGGTTTTTCCACACGCTTCTTGCGACCCTATTGACTATTTTGAATGAAATGCTTGATTGTTCGATGATCACGCTTCAGAAGCTTTGCAATTTTAAGAGTGCTGCATCCCTCTGCAAGATATCTCACTATTTTTGACTTTTCTGAGCCTGTCAAGTCCTTCTTTTGACCCATTTTGCCCAAGGAAAGGAAGTTCCCTAATAATTATGCACACCTGATATAGGGTGTTGATGTCATTAGACCACACCCCTTCTCATTACAGAGATGCACATCACCTAATATGCTTAATTGGTAGTAGGCTTTCGAGCCTATACAGCTTGGAGTAAGACAACATGCATAAAGAGGATGATGTGGTCAAAATACTAATTTGCCTAATAATTCTGCACTCCCTGTATATTATATATATATATATATATATATATATATATATATATATATATATATATATATATTGTCTGATTTGGTATCACTGACTAACAGGTAACAGGTATTTTGTACCTGAGGAAAAATTCCACAACACCTTGGCGAGCTTGAGCCCAGGAGAGGTGACGTCATCTGCGGACGGAGTGAGACACCTGGACGCTGGGGGACTTTGGAAAGAAAACTGGCCAGGTAAGCCCATTGTCTGCTTACAATGTATTTCCCAGTCCTCAGTCGTCCAGGTAACTCTGTTTATTTTTGACGTAATACCCTCTTAAAAGAACCTAAACCCTTAGTCGGTGTATATATTGTTGCTACTAACACTTGTTGCGAAAGGTGAGGTTGGGTCAGCCCTCACCGCTGTGGGTGTCTTGGACACGCAGAAACGTGACCCACGGTTATGGTAAAGCGGTCTAATTTCGGAGTGTCCATTTGAGACGCAGCAAGCATTGAAACTTGCATGATCTGTCTCCTGGAACACCAAGGATGAGAGCAGATGCCTCTTACTGCTGAGACCACTTTTTCCACCTTTTCCCTTGGGAGGAAAAGTTTTTTGAGTCTGGTATCCATTTTGTATCCTAGATACACTTGGACCTGTGCTGGCTGTATTGAGGATTTCTCCAAATTCAATAGCCACCCTACCGCTTGAAGAACTGACATAACCTTTTGGGTGTCTGCCATAGCCTGTTTTTCTGATCTTGCAAAGATCAACATATCGTCCAGATACGGGATCAAACTTAGGCCTTGTAGGTGAAGATGGCCTACTACCTCGGCCAAGATTTTTGTAAAGATCCTTGGACTTGTTGCCAAGCCAAAAGGAAGAGCTCTGAACTGCCAATGTGCAGTGCCTTCTTCCGTCACAATGGCGAATCTGAGAAATGCTTGATGTTCCGGATAAATTGGAACATGTAGGTAAGCATCTCTTAAATCTAATGTTGTCATAAAGACATTCTGGTACAGATTTTTTTCTGACCGCATAAATGTTCTCCATGGAGAACTTCTTGTATATCAGAAATTTGTTTAGTTTCTTGAGGTTTATGACTAGTCGGAATTTTCCTGAGGGCTTTGGTACCACAAATATGTGGGAGTAAAAGCCTTGGAATGCCTGACCCACTGGTACAGGTGAAATCACCCTCTGCTCCGCTAGTTCCTGAATACCGTCTAACAGTGCCTTACTCTTTTGTTCTATTTTTAAAAGATAGGTCCCTGTTATATCTGGTACCGGCTGTGAGGCAAACTCCAGTCGGTACCCTTCCCGAATTATCTGGAGAATGTAGGGGCTGGCAGAGATGTTTTCCCATTGGGAAGCAAAATGGGTCAGTCTGCCCCCTACCCTGATGCTGGCGTCAGTTGGTTTCTTTGGACTTAGGTCTAGGTTTAAGGAACAATAAGTTGGTTCTTAGTTTTGCCTTTTCAGGACCACCTTTCCTGGCCTGTCCCTTGAAAGACCTTCATTGATTTTTGTCCTGGAAGTTCCGAAAGGAATATCTTCCCGTTTTGACCTTTCTTTTACTGGGAAACTTTTTTCCCTTTTTCTGCAGATCTGGACAAGGTATCATCCAGTCCTGAACCGAACAGTAATGAACCTTCAAAGGGTAATGCGCAGAGTCTTACTTTGGAGGCTATATCACCTTCCCATGCTTTGACCCAAAGCGCCCTTCTAGCAGAATTTACTAATGCTGCTGTTTTTGCAGATGCTACTATAGACTCCACAGCCGAGTCTGCTAAGTAGGATACTGCTTTTCCAATCACAGCCAGGGAATCTATCAGGTCTTGTGATCCCGCCATTGTGGGGACATGTTTTGACAGTTCCTTGAGCCAAAAGTCTGCATTCCTGGCCATACAGGTATCAGCTAAGGCTGTAGTCATATTATACGCGTTAGAATCCCAAGCCTTTTTTAATAAGGATTCAATCCTGCGATCCATAGGATCCGTAATATGACCGGCATTTTCAAAGGACAAATCTGTTCCTTTTGATAGCTGTGCCAGAGGAGCGTCCAGTTTTGGATTTTTTGTAAATACCTCCAATTCCTGTGGCTCAAAGGGATACCTTCTTTTCCAGCTATTTGGCCTGGATAAGGCATGTGTAGGGCATTTCCATTCTTGGTGTATTATGTATTTTAATGACTGGTGAATGGAAATGGTTCTGTACTGGGCTCTTTCCAAGCCTTTGTACACTTTGTCTTTACTGGAAGACTCCTTTACTGGGGTAGGGATTCCTTCAGTGGCATGTACCACTTTAAGGAGACCCTCCATGTATTCCAACGAAAAAAGATTTTTTTACTTTTAAACTTCTCTTTTTCCTCCTCACTGTTACTTTCTGAGTCCTTATCCGAGCTGGAAGGACCTCCCATGTAACTAGTGCCTTCCCCTGGATCTTCCTGTTCCCTGACTTGTGTTGAGGGAATGGTTTGAGACTCTGACCAGAGAGATGAGGGTCCTCTTGACCACCCACTGTCCTGGGAGGATAAGCTATCCTTGGATACTTCCTCTGCTGGGTTTTGAGGGATAGCTGCTGTAGTCCTGAATGACTGAATAGTAGCTAACATTTCCTCTTGCATAGATTTAAGAAAATCTTTCATTAGGATTGATGCTTCCTGCCCTGCTAACTTATTAATACAAGTATGGCATAAGGGCTTTAAGTAAGACTTAGACAATCTAACCCCACAGTTCCCACATTTTCTAGACATGCTAGTGCTGACTGTGGAAGGGGGTCTGGCAGGGGCTTCCTGTGCCGGTGGCAGACCTGTGTAAAACACAAGAAGACAAGAAAAAGAGACACAATAATGTGACACAATAGTATCTCTTGTCTACCACTGCGGCTAACATTAGGTCAGGGAAATGGCCAGGCATGCCTGTCTTGCAATAGACAGCAGTTGGCCCGCCACCGGTGTAGTCACTTACCCGTTCCTGTCGCCACCTGCGCTGCCGCTTTTTCCTCTGTCGGGAGTGCGGACATCCGAGTCTCTTTTTGGGGCAATTTCAGCCCTCTCGTAGCCGGAGAATCAGCCATGCCCCCAGCGCTGAGCTCACATGGACCCGGCGTCTCCTCCCCGCTGTGCCTCTT
The DNA here is from genome assembly GCF_965119305.1 of Pelophylax lessonae. Taxonomy (NCBI): domain Eukaryota; kingdom Metazoa; phylum Chordata; class Amphibia; order Anura; family Ranidae; genus Pelophylax; species Pelophylax lessonae. The sequence continues at coordinate 273,134,102 of NC_138769.1, read as the reverse complement.
CCGGGTATCACCCGCTCCGCCTTTTCCGCCGGAACTTCCGGTCTCAACAGCGAGGCTTGAGGCGCGCTCACTGGCGGGAAATTCAAAATCCTTACCGCCCAACGGAGCCAATGGAGGAGACTTCCTGCAGAGACAACAGGACTTCAGGTATAGAGGGACCTTCACTGTAAGGTAAACCGCACTACCTGGCATGTTGGTGACCTGAAAGCTCCTGTTTCCAGGATGCAGCTAGGGAGGAAACCTGCCATTAGGCCGACCGAAGCTGCCTTCCAGGGGTACCTCTCAGACAGTCCTTTGCCTTCAGGTCAGTAAAAAAAAAACAAACGTTCCGATGTGAGGTTGGAAACACAACTGAACTGAAGCTCAAGGATGGGTGGGACCCTTTTAACAGCTGCAAATTAGTTGTGTTTCCTGTGAGGCGGAGCCACAATCTCTCATATGTAGGCCGTCCTGGAAGGATGAAAGGAGAAATGGCAGATTTTTTGTAAAATGTATGATACAGATTTGGCAAGAACTAACTTGAAATCAGTTGCAGAAATATGGAAGCAGGAGAGTATGATGCTTAATGAGTTGGGGTGTGTTGAATTGTTTTATGAAAAAAACACAGCAAATCTTGTATTCATGGGTAGAAAGTAAAGAAATACCATTGCCCTTTAAATTTCTTAAGAAACCACAGGTTTGCAGCCACCTCCTCTGAGCAGCGAAAACAGCCGCGTGCTTCTCTGTCTGTCTCAAAGGAGAGACAGGAAGAGAAGCGAGCTCTGTGACCGATGAAGAGGAAGAAGGTCACCTGCTTAATTGCGAATCCAGGTCAGGGATTTGGGGAGATATAAAGGCAGTTTCCTATTACAGGGTAAAAGAAAGGTTATGGGTAACAGGGTTACCAGATAAATGGGCAGACCAGGGAGTTTGCATCCGAAGATTAAACCTTAGATTAAGCCTTAGATCAAATGCTCTGGGAGCATAGATTTTTGTGTGTGACAGCCTATTGTGAGAGAAGGATCTTTTTTATATATGACAGATTCCTTGCAGAATGTATGAAGCAGGCTCTGTGTCTTTGGTATAAAAAGAGGAAGTAATCCTTGGGGTTCCTTCTGTGTGAGCTCGGAGAAAAGATTGTTTCTCTATCTGATAAACGAACAGCATATGATATTTTGAGGTTATTTTCTATAAAATTATAACTAAAATGAAAAATAATATGTTGCCCGTGAAAAAGGGAATCTTGGTGCAAAATTTTGAAAATTGGCTGTTTGCCAAAGGGGTTCAAATGTAATTATCTGTGTTCCTATAATAGTTATAGAATACATTTTTGGGCATTAAGGGTTACCGCAATTAACGTGACCATTGAACCCTATTGGCACTGAGCCAAAGGTTTTAAATTAGATTAACTTTTTATCTGATTGTAGTATTTAAGTGATATTTTAGGGGCATCCTCCATAACCAAAGGGAAACCTCTGACCAGATTTTTGTAAATTGGGACACAGTTTTTAGAGGATATTTGTTTGAAAGATAAAAGTACGTTAATTCCTGTCATTATGGGTGTATAAAAGAAAGTGACGCTGTGTTGAGTTAAATTTCAGTGTTCAGTTTCAGATGCCGTGCCCATTAATCCAGTGTGTAGCAGTATTTGCCGTCTCTGACAACCAGACGGTCTGTCTCTTTAAATTAGGAAGAGATAGTCTGTCTGGGTGAACTGAAGGAAGGTTACAGGTTACTCCCGCCCTCTCTCTCCCAAAGGTGGTAAACCTTTTACTTAGTTGAATGGACACGCATCCGGGGTTCTCACACAAGAACCCGGGGGCAAACAGAGGCCACTAGCATATGTTTCTGGCAAGCTTGACCCAGTAATAAAAGGATCCTCAGCTGTGTGCAGGCCGCAGCAGCCTGCAAGGAGCTGCTGGATAAAACCATATCACGATAAAACGGTGCAATGTGTTGAAGCCGGTTTACTTCCAGTACAGGAGCAGGCACTAGAGGGGGAGGAGAAAGTGTTTGTTTAATACACCTCATGACTGCTTTGAGCTGATGATGGCAGAGTCTGAATCTTTGAGCCCTGCCAAAAAGGTTCCTCTCTAAAGCCCTGATGAGACCCTTTATGTATATGGATCATGTTTATACACAGAAGGGGGTAAGCCTGTAACTGGGTATGCATTAGTAACAGCAATATATAAATAAAGCAAATAAAGCAGCTGATGGCTTTGGCAAAGTCCTGTGAATTTTAAAGAGTTAACATGATTTTGGTCCCATTTTTAAAAGCTTGTAACTTTTTGACATCAACTGGTAAGCCAATAAAGCATGCAGATATAGTAGAGACTGTTATTAGTCTTCCAGTGTCCCACCAAGGTGGCCATTCTAAAAACCAAGGCACATGTAAACGAGGACACAGAAGAAGCTGCAGGAAACGCAAGGGCCGACAAGGCAGCGAAGAAGGCTGCACTGGAACAGGTCCCTATCCGGGTATTGACATTTGCAGGAAAGCAACCAACCCCGGTAAGTATGGAAATCTTGATATCATTGCAGAAACAGGCCTCCTCACAGGAAGGTGAGAAGTGGCAGGAAAAGGGTGCAACCCAAGAGAAAACTGGTTGCTGGAGAATGGAGGAGCATTTCTGTCTGATCTCAGGCCCTATACCCGAGGGAGGCAGCTGCAGCTCACGGATCGTGTCATAACTCAAAGACTCTAATGACCACCTTGGTAATGCAACACTGGTTAGCACCAGGTTTTCCTAGAGTAGCTGCAAAATATACTGCTTCTTGTCTTACCTGTGCTAGGCACAATGTTGATAGAGCTGTAAGCACCCCACAAAAGCCCCGCCTAAGCCAGACTGTCCTTTCCAGGGAACTCTAATAGATTACATTGATTTCCCACTGTCTGGTCCCTATGCAAATGCTTTGGTTTGTAAAGATATTTTTCAGGATGGCCTGAGGCCTGGCCAGTCTCTAGGGGTACAGTACAAACCACAGGAAAAAGCTCTTGTCCGAGGTAATGTGCAGGAATAGAATTCCAGAAACTATCGAAAGTGACAGGGGTACTCACTTTTAAGGAAGGGTTCTACAAGAGGTCCTATCCGCACTAAATATTGAGAAAGCCTTTCACACTCCATATCACTCAAAGAGTAGCGGAAAGGTAGAAAGGTTGTATGTATGGTAAAAAAAAAAAAAAAACAAGTTCAGTAAAATAATAGCAGAAACAGGTAGATCGTTTTACGTTTTTTTCCTTTCTCAGGAACACTCCCAAGAGAGGTGTGGGTACCTGCAGCAGGTCTCTATTTACCACAGCAATTGCAAGCCACACACTCAGATCTCACTAGATGTGTTGCAGCGCTACAAAAGCAATTGACAAAAATGCATAACAGTGTGGTTTCATTCCTACCAGATCCAAATGAGGATACTAAAAGTCATAAAGTAAGGCTTGGTGATTGGGTAGTAATAAGGAGACACGTCAGAAGGAGTCTCGACTCTCGGTTTGACAGGCTACTAAGAGTGCAATTGGTTACACCCACATCCCTCACGGTAGAAGGGATACATGGATTCACGCCAGTCATTGCAAAAAGGTGGTACAATGATTTTCTTCTAATTTTTGATATGTATGGGAATGTTGGGTATAATGAAGGGGCAGGACGATAAAGAGATAAACAACCCAAGGCCCACTGTACTGTTAAGATTAAATACCAGGTAGCCAGGAAGTCAGGATACTCAGGGTGCTAGATATGTTCACAACTACACCCAGAGTCCTAGACAATACCTGTGCTACACTCACAGTAGAGGATCTAAATCAGACAGAGTTTTCAAAATCCTATAGAAACATTACCAGTGCACAAAAGGACATGTTAATTCCCCTGAAAGCTGCAGGTCTAATCAAGAATCCTACATTGTGTATAGTGTTCTATGGAAATAAAACTGATGTGGGGAGGGTGAACTGTTAAACATATCCTGCCCACAGCTGACTGTGAACAGCCCATGAAATGAAACTTGCATGCATCATAAAATGAAACGGTTAAACATAAAATATAAGCCATGTTATATACATTATGGACATTTCTCACCTAGGAGAAGCCCTCAGGTTTCTGTTGTTCAGACAGCAACTGGGGTATTATGCAGGAAAGTTAATACCTATTTTCACCCCAGGGTGGTCACATTCATGGTTGGGAATCTTTTATGTCTGTGGCAATAAGGCCCATAGTTGACTCCCGATGACGTCAGTGCGACGAAACATGTGGAGTGCGTATCGCATCACTTCCGCTTTTGTTGTTTGGTCGGCTTGGAACGCAGATCCGGTCGGTGGAACGCACGCCGTTCACCACTACACCGCTAGAGAGGACCTTGCGGCTCCCAAGTCATATGAAAGATTGTTACTGCTGCTATTTATGTGAGTACCTGATTTTACCTTTGATGCAATAAAGATTGTGAAGCGATATTTCACTATTGGAGGCATTTCTTTATACATGTCCTGGGATGGCTTTTATGGAGCAATAAAGCTGGGATATCCTTACCCATACGCCAAGGAATTGTGACCCGGGGAATCGGAACAATTAAAGAGGACCAGGTGACCGGACCCCTCTTCCTTGGGAGCGATCCCTAAAATATCGACCTGCGCTCTACCCCTGTGCGGGGAGCTTCTTCTGGTAAGCTCGGTATTTACTAGAAAGGGGAGCACCGGACCCACGGGACAGGGGAGCACCAGATTTTTCTCACCCTATAACTATCCACCCCGCAGCACCTGGGATATTGGCACTTTATTATAACTGTGGACTGTGAAAATTGTATGCGCTTTTGGGGACTTTTTTGTGCATTTTTTGTACACTTTTTGACCACATATTCCTGCGCATTTCTTCCATTGGCACGCCATTGTTTTGGATGCACCTTATATAAGAACACATATCCGGATTTGAGTTTTTGTACTTTATATATATTTTTTTTTTTTACTCATTTTTTATTCAATAGCTTTCCACCACCATTCTTATTGGTGCACTGCAATCTCTTTATCTGTGTACCCCACTAGGTGCTTTGACCCTTTTGAGACTTAGACCACTGTGGATCACTATTTTTAGCACCTGACACTTTATCTACTTAGGCATCTTTAACCAACACTTCTGAGCCATTTGTTTCACTTTCTTTATTTATTTCACTTTGCCCTTTATATAGCATTTGCTGCACAGTAATTTATTTGGCTCATTTCAGATTAATTTGCACAGCTATACATTTAATAGCTTGGTGGCACAAGATTTTTTTCCTTTCTCTACAGTGGTGCTTACCACATGTATTGCACTATTATTAGCGTCACTCTTTAATATCCACTTCAAGGGCACCATTTGTATTTATATACATTTTAAAAGGTTTTTTATGTTTTATACTTACACTACCTTATATATTTTATGCTCATTTATTGTTGCCCTTTATATGAAGCGTTTTACACCATATGATTGAGTTTTACCTTCTTTTACCAATTCTGCAATCAGTACATAACGTACTTATTTAGATATTCATTGCTCTGTATTTCCTGTTTTTTCTATTGTTTTCTATTTTATTTGAAATTCATTTTCTGATATTTATACATAATATTTCCCATTATAGACATACGCACTTACTTCACTTTACATACGTATTGGCAGCGCCAAGCACTTCCTTCTTCCACATAAAATAATTATGTGTTTGGTTGATAAGGTTACCAAGGAGACAACCTATTTCAACTCTATACTGAAATAAGAAGTGATTGATGATGCTGAGTATGCTGTAATGAGACGTCTGTCACCTCAACCCCCCATGTATGAAGAAGTAATTTCCGCCTCAGAACCTTACCAAGACTCGGACACCCCCCACTGAGGTTTGCCCTCTTGGCCAGTGTCCCAAGCGTAAGGGGCTGCTCCCTTGGAGGGATCGGATAAGAGGATAGGTAGTTAGCGTCATCAGTAAATTCTCAAGAGGGGGAAGATGACGTGGCAGTATGTTTTTCAAATATACAAGATGCCTTGATTGGCATACAAAATGGAGGGTTTAGATTGAGATGTCTTTAAGGAATTTAATCTAATTTCTCTTTGATTTCTTTACATGTGTCACTGAGCTTGCAAAAAGCTAAAAATATATATAAGCTGAGATGTTCCTACCCGCAAAGCAATACTCCCTATCTGTCATAAGAGGAACTCTGTCTGGACAGTTGGACCGCAGAACCATTAATAGCTTCTGATAAAAGTCCCTCGGAAAACTTCTTGATGATCACAAAGAAAATTCCCTGGTGACAGAAGATTAACCCTATGCTTACCATAATTAATTGTTAACTGTGGATTGGACAAAAGATGTTAATAACCCATTTCTTGTACGTCAGATTTTAATAACAAACACATTTTTGTATGTCACTTAGTATATTTAAACTCCAACACGCAGTAATAAAATCAGGTGATTTTTGATTCAATCACAAAGTCTTATTCTGATCTTATATATATATATATAGTCTGATTTGGTATCACTGACTAACAGGTAACAGGTATTTTGTACCTGAGGAAAAATTCCACAACAGCTGGTACCGTGATCCCCATCTGCCGAAGCAAGGCCAACACTGGGGCCAAAACGTTTGAGAACACCAGAGGAGCTGAAGCGAGACCAAAAGTTAACGCCACAAACTAAAAGTGCTCCTTGCCCAGGGCAAAACGAAGAAAACGCTGGTGCTCGACATATATTGGAATATGAAGGTAAGCGTCCTTGAGATCGATATTAGCCAAAAGATCCCCTTGATGAAGGAAAGCCACAACCATGCAAATGAACTCCATCCAAAATTTCTGAACCCTCACAAAGTGGTACAGAACCTGGAGGTCCAAGATCGGACAGACCTTCTTCCTGGGAACGGTAAACAGATTTGCATAAAAACCTTGAAAACATTCAGACTCTGGCATCGGCACAATGACTCCTTGTGCTAACAGGTCCTGCAGCCGATCGTAAGACAGGCATAAATTGGAAGGAAAGAACCTTGCCGGAGTCCAGGACTGAAACTCGATCTTGTAGCCGAACCGAATCAACTCGTGCACACTTTTTTCAGAAATGAGCAAGGTCCACGGGTCCGGAAAGAAGCAAAGACATTCCCCCACCCCAGATACGGGTGAGGGCGCCCCTTCAGGCTAGGGATGGCTCATCCACGGAACCAGTAGTGCCCGCTTTAGACTTACCATTCCAGGATCTCTTGGAGCCTCCCGCAAAGTTATGGGTGGATCTTGAACCCTTTTCCTGCGATCCAGGCGAAAAGGCCGCTTGTGAGGTGAGAAAAAAGGGACCCCGTGTACGACGAGGTTACTTGCTCGTAGCAACCTGAGGAAGTAAGGTCCTCTTATTTCCCGTAAGGCCCTTAATAATTTCCTCCATAGGCACCGAACAAACAGTCACCTACAGAAGGTAGATCAGGCAGCATCTTTTCAAAAGCCTGGTCAGTCGATCAGTACTTCAACCAAGACATGTGGCGAAGGATCACCGCCATCATAGATAGTGTGCCAGCCAAAAGGGGCCGCATCCAAAGATGCTTTACAAATGTACTGTAGCCCCTGGATCAACTGATCCGCCAGCTCAGGAGAATGTCGATTCCCTTTCAGATCCTGGCGTAAAATTTTGCCCATTCCGTTAAGGGCCTGGGATACCAAGGTGATAGCAAACACCGGCCTCAACATTGAACCTGCCACGGTGAAAAGGTAACAAACCAGAGCCTCAGCTCTATTATCCACAGGATCCTTAAAGGATGGAGAATTCTCCACTGGCAAAAGTGTGGCCTTATTTAGCTTGCAAACTTGAGAGTTCACCGATGGTGGAACCATCAGTTTCTTCGGGAGAGACTCCTCAAAGGGATATCTCCTATTGAAACACTTAGGTATTCCAACCATGCATTTCGGAGAACCACACTGACTAGTGACAATCTCGTCAAAATAGGTAGGAACAACTTGGTCACCTAGGAAGATCTGCGGGAGCTGAGTCCTCCAAATTTAAAGTTGCCCGCACTGACACAATCAATGCCTCCACCAGCGCACTTTTATGTGTGGCTGCAGAGGAAGAGGATCAGGTGGCGATACACGTTCCAGGGGCTCCATGGTTAAATCAGAGCCGCACTGTGCCCTAAAAAAAAAAAAAAAAATGTAGGATATCCAGTACGTCGCCCAGTCCAGCTGTTGATTGTAGTTCACATAGGAACAGATTGATTGTAGTTCACACAGGAACAGAAAACAAAGAAAATAAAAAGTTTCCATTTAAAAAAGGAAAACATACCAGGACCGCAGATCCCAGCAGCGTGCCAGGTCCTTACCCCTGAAGTCCTATAACAAGAAGTTCCTCAGGGGCGTAGCCAAAAAGGTTTCCACCTAGTGCTACTCCTGAAGAGAGAGCAGCATAAGCCCAAGGGTCTAAGAAGACATGGAGCTATGTCCGTCAGTGAAAGAAAGAAAAAAATTGAATTTTTGTAAAATCTTACCTGTAAAATTCCTTTCTCTGAGTCCTCCGACAGTTGCAGCCGCCTCTAAGTCATCACTGTTGGGATGTCCCAAAGCAGTATAGACATGAGGGGTGGGAGACGTCACCGTAGAAAAGGCAACGCAGTACCCACATCAGAGAAAGGAACCTTACATGCACAGTAAGAGAACCTTCTGGGCAACAGAAAACAATGCTCAACAGGAGCAACAGCCCAGGAAAGCAAATACCAACAGCCAGGGACACATAAAAAAAACAAGGGTCCTTCATGGCACTGCCGCACTGAGAACCTTGCGGCAAAAGGAGGCATCAGCTGATGCCAAAACATCTACTTTGTAGAATTTGGAAAAAGTGTGCACCGACGACCAAGTCGCAGCCTTGCACACCTGGGACACCGAGGCCCAATGCCAATAGGCCCAGGACGCACTCCCAGATCTGGTAGAGTGCGCCTTAACAGGAAAGGGTGGAACCCGTTCCTTCAAAGCATAAGCCTGTTCAATGGTCTGTCTGATCCATTTGGCAATAGTCGCTGCGGACGCAGCCATGCCCTTCCGAGGTCCCTCAGGAAGGACAAAGAGTGAATCCGTCTTCCGAAAGGATTTTGTAGACGACAGGTAAACCCTGATCGCCCTGACAACATCCAAGGAATGCAGAGCAACCTCCTTAGGATGCTTAGGCTTCGTACAAAGCAAAGGCAGGACAATGTCCTCATTAATGTGGAACTCAGAGACCACCTTAGGAAGAAAGGAGGGATGCGGACGCAAGACCACCTTATCCCGGTGAATCACCAAGTACGGAGAACGGCAAGATAATGCTGCCAGTTTCCGACACCCTGCGAGCCGAAGTGATCGCCACCAAAAAGGCAACCTTCTTAGACAGCAGAGGCAATGATATATCCCGAATGTTTTCAAAGGGAGCACGCTGTAACACTGACAGAACCAAGTTCAAGTCCCATGGAGGTAAGGGCTCCTTCCTGGGAGGAGCCAAATGTCGCACACCTTGAATGAAGCTGCGAACCAGAGAATGAGATGCCACAGGGCGTTGGAAAAGAATAGCCAGTGCGGACAACTGGCCCTTGATCGTGGCCAGCACCAGGCGCTGGTCCACCCCAGACTGGAGAAAGGCCAACACTCTCGACACCGAGTACGAGCGAGGGGAGAACCCCCTGGACTCACACCAGGCGAAATAAGCCTTCCAGGTACGGCAATAGATTTTACCAGAGGAGGTTTTCCTAGCCTTGACAAGGGTAGGGATGACCTCAGGGGAGAGACCCCTGTCCCTCAGGACCTGGGACTCAACAGCCAGGCCGTTAAAGCCAGCAACTGTAAAGCAGGATGGAAGATCGGACCCTGAGACCGGAGATCTTCCCGCAGAGGCAGCCGCCACGGAAGCGCCACTGCCAGGTGAACAACGTCAACGTACCAGGACCGGCGTCGTGAGTTCGGCGCCATCCGAATCACCAGGTGCGGTTCCGAGGCCAACCTGCAGAGGAACCTAAATAGCAACTGAATGGGAGGAAAGGCATACATCAGACGATACTGATGCCAAGGGGCCACTAACGCATCCGAGGCGTCCGCCAGCAGATCGCGCATTCTTGCCACAAACCTTTCCACCTTTAGGTTTAGCCGAGATGCGAACAGATCCACGTCCGGGGATCCCCACTTCGCACACAACATTTGGAAGACCTCCAGGTGCAGGGACGATTCCCCCTGGTCCAGGGTCTGGCGGCTCAGACAGTCGGCCTGCCAGTTTTCCACACCTGGAATGTGAACTGCTGAGATTGCCGGGACATGAGTCTCGGCCCAAGACAGAATGTCGGTCACCTCCCGGGCCGCCCGAGCACTCCTGGTGCCCCCTTGGTGGTTGATGTAAGCCACCGCGGTAGCATTGTCCATCTGTACCCGAACAGGACGGCCATGAAGTCGGTCCGACCACTGGAAGAGACAGAGTTTTATCGCTCGCAATTCCAGTACATTTCTCGGGAGGGAGGACTCCTCCTCCGACCAAGTGCCCTGGGCAGACAGGTTGCCCAGTACTCCACCCCAGCCCGACAGGCTGGCATCCGTGGCAATCACCGCCCACAACAACGGACGGAAGGACTTGCCTTCCGACACCATGGGGACTGGAGCCACCACAGAAGAGCGAATCTGGTATGACGACTCAATGAGACACTCAGATCCAGGGACTGAGGCAGTCTGTCCCACCTGGCCAGGATCTGAGTGACCCTGAGTGACGAGGACGGATTGTCCCTGAGGGACCTGATCTCGTCCCGCAAAGTCCGGAGCTTGTCCTCCGGCAAAAACACCTTTGCCTGAGCAGAGTCCAGAATCATCCCCAGATAGGGAAGATGAACCGATGGAGACAACGTCGATTTCTGAATGTTGATGGTCCATCCGAACTCCTGCAGCGTCTGCACCGTGGACAGATCGCGCAGTAGGTCCTGGCTGACACTCGATCTTAGAAGGAGATCATCCAGGTACCCCAAGACCGCAATGCCCTGTGCCCTCAACAGGCCCAGAACCGGCGCCAGCACTTTGGTAAACACCCTTGGAGCCGAAGCTAGACCGAAAGGTAATGCCACAAACTGATAGTGGTCCTCTGCGACAGCAAACCAAAGGTACCGCTGATGACCCTCGAAAATTGGGATGTGCAGGTACGCATCTTTCAGATCTATCGAGGCCAGGAATTCCCCTGGACTCAGGAAGGCCACCACCGAACGGAGAGACTCCATACGGAACTTCCGAACACGCACAAAGCGGTTCAGGGCTTTCAGGTCCAGAATAGGACGCACTTTGCCCTCCTTTCTGGGCACAGTGAACAGATTGGAATAAAAAAACCTGAAACCTGTCTCGATGAGGCACCGGGACAATCACCCCCTGAGGAGCAAGAAGGTCCTGCACCGCTTGATGCAGGTCCTGCAGACGCCCAGGAGGCAAATGAAGATTTGAGGGAAAGAATCTGTCCGCCGGCAGGGAAAGGAATTCGATCTTGTACCCCGATCGAATGATTTCCTGAACCCACCTGTCCGAGATTCGGAGCAGCCAAGGTTGGAGGAAATCGCGCAAACGTCCCCCCACCCCTGAAACGGGTGAGGGAGCCCCTTCAGGCAGAGGCGGACTGACCCGCCGAGCCGGCATTGCCCGACTTCTGCTTGCCCGCCCAGGGCTTCTTCTGGCTGCCCTGGGCATTGAAGGGCTTGCCCTTGGATTGGTTCAGAAAGGCACGAAAGGAGCCGAGTGGATCAAGACGCAGAACCCCGCTTGCCATGAAAGGACTTGTTCTTCGAGTTCTGGGGCAGCAAGGTGCTCTTGCCCCCTGACGCTTTTCACCAGGGTATCCAACGCCTCGCCAAAAAGGCGAGAACCAGCATAGGGAAAATCAGCAACCGTTTTCCGCGAGGACTGGTCAGCCGACCAGCTCTTCAGCCATATCAGCCGCCGGTTAAGTACCGAGACACTAGATAGGCGTGCTACTAAAGGGGCCTCATTCAAGGCCGCATCACACAGATACATGATACCTTGGTGAATTTGATCCACCATATCCAGCCGGGCAGGCAGAACAGCATCAGACACGAGGTTGCTCCTAAGCACCTTAGTCCAATCAGCCACCGCCTGAGCCACCAAAACGGACGCGAAAATGGGCCTGAGCAACGAGCCCGCCACTGCATAGGAATGGCGGGCTAGAGACTCCAACCGCCGGTCCGTGGGATCCCGGAAAACCGGGGTATCCTCAGAAGGAACCAAGGTAGCCTTGTTCAATACGGCCACAGTGTGATCCACCTGTGGAGGCACACACCATCGTGATTCCGTAGCCGGTGCAAAGGGATGAAGCAATTTGAACCGACTAGGTACCAGAAATGGACGTTTTAACGCGCGCCACATTTCATTAACAGTGTAATGAAACTCAGCGGGGCAGGGATGCATGATTTTAGTGACAACTTTGTGTAAAAAAAAAAATCGTCACCTTCCCAAAACTTAGGGCAAAATATAAAATACTCCACGGACTCAATATGCCTCTCAGCAAATAGCTTTGGGTGTCTACTTTTCAAAAAGGGGTCATTTGTGGGGTGTTTAAACTGTCCCGGCATTTTATGCGCAATCTTAGCCACATATCACCCACTTTTCTAACCACTTAAAAACTAAGCCTTTTCTGTGACTTTTTGTTTACATGAAAACATTTTTTTTATTACTAGAAAATTACTTTGAACCCCCAAACATTATATATTTCTTTAAAGCAGAGGCCCTACAGAACAAAATGATAGATGTTGCAATTTTTTTTGTCACACGGTATTTGCGCACAGATTTTTCAAACCCAATTTCTGCGGGAAAAAAAAACGGAATTTTTGTAAAACCTTACCGTAAAATTCCGTTCTCTGAGTCCTCCGACAGTCGCCGCCCATTCACACAGTCTTCACTTATGGGGATGTCCCAAAGCAGTGTAGACATAAGGGGTGGGCAACGCAACCGCCAGAAAAGCAACGTAGTACCCACATTAGAGAAAAGGAACCTCACACATACAAGAAGGTAACCTTCTGGGTAACAAAAAACAAAGGCTCAACATGAGCAACAACCCAGGAAAACAAATAACCAAGGGGAAAAAACCCCAACAGCTAGGAACCCGAATAAAACCAGGGTTTCCTAAAGGAACAGCCGCACAGAGAACTTTGCGGCCAAAGGATGCATCAGCTGATGCCAGAACATCAATTTTGTAGAATTTTTAGAAAGTATGCGCCGACGACCAAGGCGCAGCCTTGCACACCTGGGCCACAGAGGCCTGATGCCAATAGGCCCAGGACGTACTCAACGACCTGGTAGAGTGTGCCTTGACAGGGAAGGGAGGAACCCGTTCCCGCAAGGAGTAGGCCTGTATAATGGTCTGTCTGATCCATTTGGTAATGGTTGCTGCAGACGCAGACATGCCCTTCCGAGGTCCCTCAGGAAGGACAAACAGAGAATCCGATTTTCAAAAGGATTCAGTCAACGACAGGATTGCCCGGACAACACCCAAGGCATGTAAAGCAACCTCCTTTGGATGCTTGGGATTCGCGCAAAGCGAAGGCAAAACAATGTTCTCATTCAGGTGGAATTCCGAAACCACCTTTGGCAAGAAGGACCGATTAGGTCGCAGGACCACCTTATCCCTATGAACCATCAGGTAAGGGGAGCGGCAAGACAACGCGGCCAACTCCGACACCCTGCGAGCAGAGGTGATCGCCACCAAGAAAGCCACCTTTTTTGACAGCATAGACAAAGAGATTTCCCTGATGTTTTCAAACGGGGAACGTTGTAACACGGACAGAACCAAGTTCAAGTCCCATGGAGGTAAGGGCTCCTTCCTAGGAGGAGCCAAGTGCCGCACACCTTGAATAAAGGTGCGAATCAAGGAATGAGACGCCACAGGGCGCTTGAAAAGAACAGCCAGGGCAGAGACCTGACCTTTTGTCGTGGCCAGCGCAAGACATTGGTCCACCCCAGTCTGGAGGAAAGCCAACACTCTCGACACCGAGTAAGAACGAGGAGGGAAACCCCTGGACTCACACCAGACAAAATAAGCTTTCCATGTACGGTAATAAATCTTACCAGAAGAGGCTTTTTTAGCCTTAATCAAAGTAGGAATAACCTCTGAGGAGAGACCCCTGTCTCTCAGGACCTGGCTTTCAACAGCCAGGCCGTTAAAGCCAGCGACTGTAAAGCAGGATGGAAGATCGGTCCCTGGGACAGCAGATCTTCTCGCATTGGCTACGGCCAGGTGAACGATGTCCGCGTACCAGGACCGGCGAGGCCAGTCCGGTGCTACCAGAATCACCAGTGATGGTTCCGAGGCCAACCTGCGAAGGAACCTGGACAACAGCTGAAGCAGAGGAAAGGCATATATCAGATGATACTGACGCCACGGCACCACCAGTGCGTTCGAGGCGTCTGCCAGAGGATCGCGTGTTCTTGCCACGAACCTTTCCACCTTGTGGTTCAGCCGAGATGCGAACAGATCCACATCCGGGGATCCCCACTTTGCACAGAGCATTTGAAACACCTCTAGGTGTAGGGACCATTCTCCCTGGTCCAAGGTCTGGCGGCTCAGATAGTCGGCCTGCCAATTCTCCACACCCGGGATGTGAACTGCCGACAACGCTGGGACATGAGTCTCGGCTCAAGACAGGATACTGGTTACCTCCTGGGCAGCCCGAGCACTCCTGGTGCCCCCTTGGTGGTTGATGTAAGCCACCACAGTGGCATTGTCCGTCTGCACCCGCACAGGACGGCTCTGAAGGCGATCCGACCAATGGAGCAGGCACAGCCTGATCGCTCTCAATTCCAAAATGTTTATCGGAAGGGAAGACTGCTCCTTCGACCAGGTGCCCTGGGCAGACAGGTTGCCCAGGACGCCACCCCAGCCCAACAGGCTGGCATCCGTGGTTACTACCGTCCACAGAATTGGCCAGAAGGATTTCCCGTCCGACACCGCCGGGGACTGAAGCCACCACAAGAGATCCGTTCTGGTCTGGCGACTCAGAGACACCCTCAGGTCCAAAGACTGAGGTAGTCTGTCCCACCTGGCGAGGATCTCTGCCTGGAGAGACCTTGTGTAAAACTGGGCAAATGGTATCGCCTCGAAGGCTGACACCATCAGCCCCAGGGACGGCATACAGGTCCTGAGTGACGAGGAGTCGTTGTCCCTGAGGGACCTGACCTCGTTCTGCAGAGTCCGGAGCTTCTCCTCCGGCAAGAACACCCTCGCTTGAGCAGAGTCCAGAACCATTCCCAGATACTGGAGACGAACCAAAGGCGACAAGGTTGACTTCTGAACGTTGATCATCCAACCGAACTCCTGAAGCGTCTGGACCGTAGTGGACAGATCGCGCAGCAGGTCCTGACTGGCACTCGATCTTAACAGGATATCGTCCAGATTTCCCAAGACCGCGATGCCCTGTGCCCGCAACAGGCCAAGAACAGGCGCCAAAACTTTGGTAAAGACCCTTGGAGCCGAAGCGAGACCAAAAGGTAATGCCACAAACTGGTAATGATCCTCCGCAATAGCAAATCGGAGATACCTCTGATGACCCTCGAAAATGGGGATGTGCAGATACGCATCCTTCAGGTCTATGGAAGCCAGGAACTCTCCCGGATTCAGGGAGGCCACCACTGAACGGAGTGACTCCATGTGGAACTTTTGAACGCGCACAAAGCGGTTTAGCGCTTTCAAGTCCAGAATCGGACGCACTTTGCCCTCCTTTCTGGGCACAGTGAACAGATTTGAGTAATAACCCCCGAAACCTTTCCCGATGAGGTCCCGGGACAATCACCCCCTGAGCGAGAAGATCCTGCACCACCTGATGCAGGTCCTGTAACCGCTCTGGGGTCAAATGAATATTTGAGCGAAAGAATCTGTTTGCCGGCCGTGAAAGAAATTCGATCTTGTACCCTGACCGAATGATTTCCTGAACCCACCTGTCCGTGATTCGGAGCAGCCAAGGTTGTAGGAAACCGCGCAAACGTCACCCCACCCCTGTAACGGGTGAGGGCGCCTCTTCAGGCAGAGGCGGACTGAGCCGCCGCACAGGTCTGGCCGGATTTCTGTTTGCAAAACCAGGGCTTCTTCTGGCTACCTTGGCCCTTGAAGGGTTTTCCCTTGGCCCCGCTTACCGCAGAAAAGCTTGCCCTTGGGATTCTGGGGGAGCAGAGTGCTCTTACCCCCAGTGACACCCTTAACCAATTCGTCCAAGGATTCCCCAAAAAGGCGAGACCCCGAATAGGGGATGTAAGCCACCGTCTTCCTGGACTTTTGGTCAGCCGACCAGCATTTTAACCAGATTAATCGACAGTTAACAACAGCGACACTGGACAGGCGTATCACTAATGGGGCCTCATTCAGAGCGGCATCGCACAAATACATGAGCCACAGCGCGTTAGAAAAGAAGATCCAGGGCAGAGACCTGACCTTTAATCGTGGCCAACGCAAGGCGCTGGTCCACCCCAGTCTGGAGGAAAGCTAACACTCTCGACACCGAGTAAGAACGAGGAGAGAAACCCCTGGACTCACACCAGGCAAAATAAGCTTTCCACGTACTGTAATAAATCTTACCAGAAGAGGCTTTTCTAGCCTTGATCAAAGTAGGAATAACCTCTGAGGAGAGACCCCTATCTCTCAGGACCTGGCTTTCAACAGCCAGGCCGTTAAAGCCAGTGACTGTAAAGCAGGGTGGAAGATCGGGCCCTGGGACAGCAGATCTTCTCGCATTGGCAGCCACCACGGAGGCTCTACGGCCAGGTGAACGATGTCCGCGTACCAGGACCGGCAAGGCCAGTCCGGTGCTACCAGAATCACCAGTGATGGTTCCGAGGCCAACCTGCGAAGGAACCTGGACAACAGCAGAAACGGAGGAAAGGCATATATCAGTTGATACAGACGCCAAGGCACCACCAGCGCATCCGAGGCATATGCCAGAGGATCGCGTGTTCTTGCCACGAACCTTTCCACTTTGTGGTTCAGCCGAGACGCGAACAGATCCACATCCGGGGATCCCCACTTCGCATACAACCATTGAAACACCTCGGGGAGTAGGGACCATTCCCCCTGGTCCAAGGTCTGGCGGCTCAGATAGTCGGCCTGCCAATTCTCCACACCCGGAATGTGAACTGCCGACAACGCCGGGACAGGAGTCTCGGCCCAAGACAGAATACCGGTCACCTCCTGGGCCGCCCGGGCACTCCTGGTGCCCCCTTCGTGGTTGATGTAAGCCACCGCAGTGGCATTGTCCGTCTGCACCCGCACAGGATGGCCCTGAAGGCGATCCGACCAATGGAGCAGGCACATCCTGATCGCTCTCAATTCCAAAATGTTGATCGGAAGTCACCACCCACTCATACATTCTTCACCAATGGGATGTCCCAAAGCAGTGTAGACATGAGGGGTGGGAAGCGCAACCGTCACAAAGGCAACGCAGTACCAAAGTCAGAGAAAGGAACCTTATCTGAACAGAAAGGTAAACCCTCTGGGTAACAGAAAAGCTCAACTGGAGCAAACAACCCAGGAAAGCAAATAACCAAGGGGGAAACAACACCAACAGCCAGGGACCTGCAAAATAGGGCCCCCCTTAAGGCACTGTCGCACACAGAACTTTGCGGCCAAAGGAAGCATCTGCAGATGCCAGAACATCAAGTTTGTAAAATTTGGAAAAGGTGTGCACAGACGACCAAGTCAAAGCCTTGCACACCTGGGCCACCGAAGCCTGATGCCGGAAAGCCCAGGACACACTCACCGCTCTGGTAGAGTGCGCCTTGACAGGGAAGGGCGCTACCCGTTCCCAATACGAATAGGGCTGTACAATCGTCTGATCCATCTAGAAATGGTTGCCGCAGACGCAGCCATACCCTTCCGAGGTCCCTCAAGAAGGACAAAAAGAGAATCCGACTTTCTGAAGGATTCAGTGGACGACAGGTACACCCTGATCGCCCGGACTACATCCAAGGAATGCAAGGCACACTCCTTAGGATGCTTAGGGTTAGCACAGAGCGAAGGTAAGACAATATCCTCGTTAAGGTGAAAATCAGAAACCACCTTAGGAAGAAATGATTGGTTAGGTTGAAAGACCACCTTATCCCTATGAACCACCAGGTAAGGGGAGCGGCAAGACAAGGCCGCCAACTCCAACACTCTGCGAGCAGATGTGATAGCCACCAGAAAGGCAACCTTTCTCGTCAGCAGAAGCAGAGAAATGTCCCTGATGTTTTCAAAGGGAGGACATTGCAAAACGGACAGCACCAAGTTTAAGTCTCAAGGAGGTAAAGGTGCTCTCCTAGGAGGAGCCAAATGATGCACACCTTGAATAAAAGGTGCGTACCAACGAATTAGACGCCAAGGGGCGCTGAAAAAGGATGGCCAGTGCAGATAACTGGCCCTTAATAGTGGTCAGCGCAAGACGCTGGTCCACACCAGATTGGAGGAAGGTTAACACCCTCGCCGCCGAAAAGGAGCGAGGATGGATGACCCTGGATTCACACCAGGCAAAATAAGCCTTCCAGGTACGGTAATAGATCTTACCGGACGAGGCCTTCCTAGCCTTGAGAAGGGTAGGAATGACCGCTGACGAGAGACCCCGATTTCTTAAGACCTGGCTTTCAACAGCCATGCCGTTAAAGCCAGCGACCGTAAAGCAGGATGGAAGATAGGCCCCTGAGACAGCAGATCGTCCCGTAAGGGGAGTCGCCAAGGAGGCTCGACGACCAGTTGTATGATGTTCGCGTACCGAGACCGGCGCGGCCAGTCTGGGGCCACCAGAATCACCAACCAACCTGCGAAGTAACCTGAACCACAACTGAATCGGGGGGAAGGCATAAATCAGGCGATACTGATGCCAAGGCACCACCAGCGCATCCGCGGAGTCTGCCAGAGGGTCGCGCGTTCTTGCCACGAACCTGCCCACCTTGTTGTTTAGCCGAGATGCGAACAGATCCACATCTGGGGTTTCCCATCTCGCACACAGCATCCGGAACACCTCCCGATGTAGGGACCATTCCCCCTGGTCCAGGGTCTGGCGGCTCAGATAGTCGGCCTGCCAATTCTCTACACCCGGAATGTGAACCGCCAAAATCGCCGGGACATGAGTCTCGGCCCAAGCCAGAATCCCAGGGCAGCCCGGGCACTCCTGGTGCCCCCTTGGTGATTGATGTAAGCCACCGCAGTGGCGTTGTCCATCTGCACCCGCACAGGGTGACCCCGAAGCTGATCCGACCAATGGAACAAGCACAGCCTGATGGCTCCCAGTTCCAAGATGTTTATCGGCAGGGAGGACTCCTCCTCCAACCAAGTGCACTGGGCAGACAGAATGCCCAGCACGCCACACCAGCCCGACAGGCTGGCATCCGTGATCACCGTCCACAACAAAGGGCGGTAAGATTTCCCCTCCGTCAGAGCTGGGGACTGAAGCCACCAGAGAAGATCTACTCTGACGTGGTGGCTCAGAGATATACTCCTTTACAAAGACTGAGGAAGCCTGTCCAATCTGGCCAGGATCTCCGCTTGAAGAGATCGCGTGTGGAACTGTGCAAACGGTATCGCCTCGAAGGCCGATACTATCAACCACAGGGACCACATGCAGGTCCTGAGTGATGAGGATTCGTTGTCCCTGAGGGACCTGACCTCGTTCTGCAGAGTCCGGAAAGCTTGTCTTCCAGCAGAAAGACTCTTGCTTGGGCAGAGTCCAGAACCATTCCCAGGTAAGGGAGACGAACAGAAGGGGACAAGGTCGACTTCTGCACGTTGATGGTCCACCCGAACTCCTGGAGAGTCTGAACTGTGGTTGACAGATTGCGTAATAGGCTGGGGCTGGCACTCGATCTTAACAGGAGATCGTCCAGATACCCCAAGATCGCAATCCCCTGTGCCCGCAACAGGGCCAGCACTTTGGTAAACACCCTTGGAGCCGAAGCGAGACCGAAAGGTAACGCCACAAACTGATAGTGATGCGAACCGGAGGAACTTCTGGTGACCGTCGAATATGGGGATGTGCAAATACGCATCCTTGAGATCGATGGAAGCCAGGAAATCTCCCGGATTTAAAGAGGCCACCACCGAACGGAGGGATTCCATGTGGAACTTCTGAACCCGGACGAAGCGGTTCAGAGCTTTCAAGTCCAGAATCGGACGTACCTTGCCCTCCTTTCTGGGCACAGTGAACAGATTAAAATAAAACCCCCGAAACCTGTCCCGATGAGGCACCGGGACGACCACCCCCTGGGCGAGGAGATCCTGAACCGCCTGATAAAGATCGCGCAACCGATCTGGGGTCAAATGAAGATTTGAAGGGAAAGAATCTGTCCGCTGGACGCGAAAGGAATTCGATCTTGTATCCCGATCTAATGATTTCCTGAACCCACCTGTCCGGAATCCGGAACAGCCATGGTTCTAGAAAACCGCGCAGACGTCCCCCCACCCCTCGAACGGGTGAGGGCGTCCCTTCGGGTTGAGGCAGCGGGACCTGCCGTGCCAGCGCGGCCTGGTTTTGGCTTGCCGGCCCAGGGCTTCTTGTGACCACCATGGCCCTTAAAGGATTTCCCCTTGTCCTGCGCCTTGAAGGCATGAAAGGACCCCTGATTTGGTTTAAAAGAAAGGCCCCGCTTACCGCGAAAAACTTTTCCCTTGGGGTTCTAAAGCAGCAGAGTGCTCTTGCCCCCAGTGACCCCTTTAACCAATTCGTCCAGGGATTCTCCAAAGAGACGATTCCCTGCATAAGGAATGTCAGACACCATCTTCCTGGAGGACTGGTCAGCCGACCAGCTCTTCAGCCAGACCAGAAGACGGGTCAGCACCGCGACACCAGATAGTCGTGCTACTAGAGGAGCCTCATCCAAGGCCGCGTCACTTAGGTACAGAACCGCCTGACGCATCTGATCCAACATCTCCACAGTAGTCGGAGGGGTGGAATCCGCCTCTAGGGTGCGTTTGAGCACCCTGGTCCAATCAGCCACAGCCTGAGAAACCATAACAGATGCGAAGACGGGTTTCAGCAAAGAACCCGCCACTGTATAAGCGTGGGGAGCCAGAGATTCCACCCACCTATCTGTAGGGTCCCTAAACACCGGAGAATCCTCCGAGGGCATAAGAGTGGCCTTGTTCAACCTGGACACAGTATGATCCACCTTAGGGGACACCGTCCTGCGCGAATCCGTAGGAGACGCTAAAGGATAACGGAACCGAAACCGTTTTGGTACCACAAAAGGGCGTTTTAAATTACGCCATTGTTCGTTCACTGTTTCATGAAACTCAGCGGGACGGGGAAAAACCTGTGCCGCCTTCTGGGTCCTGCAAGTCCCAAAGGAAGACTGCTTACCCGGCGGGTTGGGCTCACCCTCTAAATGTAGAGTATCCTTAATAGAAGCAATAAGCGCAGACACCGCAGAGCGTTCTTTGGCCGTGTCAGGGAAAAAATCCTCTTCCATCTCCCCATCAGAAGGAAAGGACTGAGACCCCCTCAGGGGGGACACTGTCCAAGGCAACCATATCAGATTTAGAATCAGAGGAAGGCGAAGGCCTAATTCGCTTTCTAGAAGCCCGTTCTGACATAAACAAGTCCACCTTGGACGCTAAAGTAACCAGTGAAGCAGCTAGAGAAGGAAAAGAATCATAAGTACCTGATTCATTAACCAAGCCTGGGGAAAATTTGCTGTCCTGGGACATGACAAGTACAAGGACGCTGGCCCTTTAAGATGCGATCGCGGTGCCCACGGCAATGTACTGCAAGTTAAGGTATCCCACGGAGAGAGGAAAGACACCGAAAGCAGAGGAATATCCCCAAAAACAGCAAAAAAGACCCCCAGGAGTGTTACCACGGTGCTCCACGATCTCTCTTCATGCAGAAAAGGAAGTGATGTCACACCGCTAGAGGACTAACAAGATTTGGCTTAAGGAAAAATGGTTGCCTATGCAGAAGAATGGGAGGCTCCGGGAAAATGGCCGCCGAACATGTGTAAAAGGAAAACACCTGGCCACACCCAAGATGGCGCCCGAAGGCGCCAAAACACTACAGAGAGGAGCTGCAGAAGTGCCCACAGTGATGCCAAAGTAGCTGCCCACACCTAAAATAGCGGTCCCGTGGTTTTTACACCGCAGCAGTCCGCCTCACCATGACTGTACCCCAAATACACCAAACAGTGTGGACAGGGATAGGGACCCCCACACAGCATAACATGCTCAGAAGCCCCCACAGGGACCGGGAGGGATGCGAGACATGAGACATGAGGGGAGACAGACACACAGAATGTAATCCCCAAACAGAGGCCCCACACGGAGTAATACTCACCGCTTCACAGGGCATGGGAGCCTCCAGAACGCGGGAACCCCCCACCCCAGATGGCGGGGGGGGCGGCAGCCAAGAAGAGGACGCGTCTCAGGGTCAGAACCGCATGTTGAGGCATCCCAGCGAGGTAGCCACCTCGCAGGCTTGTGCCCCTGAGGACAGGGGCAGGTCGTTTGCGAGGCGAGGGTGCACACATAGCCTGTTAAACGCTCGATGGCGGGCTGGGTTTCCTTAAGACCCTCTGTCCTGAAATGTCAGGACGACCAGTCCGATTCCCAGCTCCGAAAAGGCTGTAGTCTTGCCGGAGAACCGACTAAGCGCATAACAAATAAAAAGCTAGTAGTGCAAAGAAAAAAAACACATTGCAGAAATAAAAGTATTAAAATAGAAGAAAGGCTGAGACCATAGCCCCAGCACAGGGATAGCCTATCTTACTCCTAACTAGGCAGAAGACAAACTGAGTTGGGAATGCTGATAGCAGGGGGGGTATTGGACCAGTGGGACAGCCCCCTACAGGTGTGGCTATGTAAATAACTTTGTTTTTAACAAGTCTTATGCCTAGCTTGCTCCTGTGGATAAGAGGTCAATACCCAATTGGTGAAGACTGTATGAGTGGGCGGCGACTGTCAGAGGACGTAAGAGAAAAAAGAGAACCTAACAGAAATCACCACAGGAATATTGTGTAGTATTACACACCATTAACCGCCCAACAACCAAACCCACTGATTTAATGGTGGGTATACATGACAATATTCCACGTATACCTAAAGGTATTTTAACTGCAGTGGTGAAATCAACCTACCACAGATGCTGCCATAAGAGGTATCCATATATGCTGAGCGCAAACGCTGTTTGTGTCAGAATATATAAAATCAGTATGGCAGCCGACGGGTACCTGCAAGAGAAACAGGTAAAGAAAAGAATGAAAATCAAACAAAGTACAGTAAAAGTACAGTAGGAAGAGTAGAAGAACATAAAAATAACTGACACGACAACAGTTTTTGGCTTTTTTATATTTTGTATTTTTTTTAACACTTTTTTTTTGTGAACTGCAATTTTCAAGCTTGGGTCTCTCAAAATGTCGATAGCCAGCGAACATCTTTCGAGACCCTGTGTTTGTGTGCCCTACACTATGTCGTACCCTACACGAATACTCTACTAGTGTATGGTAGCGCTCAAAACATTCCCCGATGCAGAGTCCAGGTTGGTCAGGACATTTGGGACAATAATAGTGGGGGTCACGTCTAAATCCGCGCCTGCTACAAACCCGACAACTTCTTTGGGGGCGTCTTTGGTTAGGGGTGCTCGGGAGGACATGTGAAAAATGCCTCTCATGCAGCCGGCTCACTGGGGAAGTAGGACAGGAACACCTCCTGGGTACAGGTAGGCATTGATGATCGCTTCCTGGAATTTTAGGAATGATCCGGTTCATCCTGACGCCCTGTATAGGACAAAGGCGTTCAGCATAGCCAATTGGAATAAATAAACAGACTCTTTTTTGTACCAGCGTCTGGCTTTACAGGCAACTAAA
Organism: Pelophylax lessonae; assembly: GCF_965119305.1. Classification (NCBI taxonomy): domain Eukaryota; kingdom Metazoa; phylum Chordata; class Amphibia; order Anura; family Ranidae; genus Pelophylax; species Pelophylax lessonae. The sequence continues at coordinate 273,110,343 of NC_138769.1, read as the reverse complement.
TACGGCACCAAAAGCTGGTCGTTAAGGTCCACCCCTCCCATAATAAGGTTGTAGTCGTGGACACAGAGGGGTTTCTCCATAATGCCAGTTGCCGTAGTAATTTGGACCGTCGTGTCTGCGTGGAGGGAGGACAGAACGAAAACATTCTGTGTATCCCTCCATTTCACTGCAAGCAATTTGTCCGTTTTCAAGCAGGTTCTCTCCCCCTGACTAAGACGGGAATTTACAAGGCGTTGGAGGTAGCCCCGGTGATTAGGTTCGCTTGTGTAAAAATTGTCCACGTACAAATGGTACCCCTTTCCGGATAAGGGTGACACCAAGTCCCAAACTATCTTGCCGCTGCTCCCTATGTAGTCTGGGCAGATGGGGGGCTCCACAGAGCTATCTTTTCCCTCATAGACCCGGAAACTAACTGTATAGCCTGTGGCCCTGTCGCAGAGCTTATATAGCTGACCCCGTATATGGCACGCTTACTGGGGAGGTACTGTTTCATAGCAAGGCGGCCAGTAAACTTAATCAGGGACTCGTCAACACAGACAACTTGTTCGGGGGTAAACAAGGCTGCAAACCGCTGATTGAAGTAGTCTATGAGGGGCCGAATTTTGTGGAGCCGATCATATTCAGGGTCTCCCCGAGGACGACAGATTTCATTGTCGTTGAAATGCATAAATCGCAGAATTTGCTCGTATCTCGCCCTGGACATGTAGGCAGAGTACACGCAGATATGGTGAATTGGGTTAGTGGACCAATATAGCCGCAATTCACTCTTTTTGGTTATGCCCATGATAAGGGGAAAGGTCCAGAAAGATTTTAAAATCGGGAACCGTTAAAGGTTTCCAGCCAAGTGGTCTGGCAAGTGGCGAATTTGGGTTGGCAGCAATGAATTGACATGCATATAAATTTGATTGATCCACAATAGATCTGAAAAGATCTTCCGAAGAACAGCTCATAAGAAATCCAGGGGCGTAAAATTGGCTGTTTCCACATGGATTCCAGGTTGGGCAGTGAATGGGGGAAGTACTGGCGCTGTAGTATTAGTGGGTTGCCAATTGGGATATGCCAGCACATTAGGGAGGGCACTATGGGCTCGTCTTTGAATACATGGTGGCTGCGGGCCACTACTCCTGCTAGCCACCGCACCAGCTTCAACTGTACTTATTGGACTCGTCACGTCACCAAGTGTTACTGCAGTGCTGGCTGTACTAGGTCCAGGGTGTACTAGGCCGCTGGCGCTTGCCAGGCCCGCCAGAAGGATGAGCGGCACTAGTACCGACACTCTGCTCCATACGAGCTCGCTGCAATTCCTGCATCTCAGCAACTCCAGAATGGGGTCGGTACGCCTTATTCTAACAGGGACCCATCCGTCGTCGGAGCTATCTGTCAGGGAGCCGCTGCTCACTTCAGGTTCGTATACTGACCCTGATTCTGCCAGTGAGGCTTCCCCATCGCTCTCATCTGACATGGTCAGTATACTGTAAGCCTCTGCACTACTGTACCAATGTCTGGTCATTTTAGTAACTAAATTTACCGGTACAGTAGTGTGACTCACAGGTAAAAAAAGCAGCTGGCTGTCAAGAACTATTTCAACCTCTACCAAAAAAAACTGCTAATGCTAGCAGGAATCAGGCCTGACTCTGCTAACACAGCGGTTTTGTGTGTTGTGTTTTTTGTAAGTGACAGTAATCTATTGATTACTACACTTGCCTGGGTGGGGTGGGGTGGGGTGGGCTGGGCGGAGGGGGTTAAACGCAGGTGCTGGCAGGAATCAGTGCTGATCGTGCAAACACCTCGTTTTGGGAACCCTAAACTATGGGGACGCTAGTATAGTTCTGATCAGATCAGATATTGATCTGTTCAAACACTATACTAGTAATGGAAGTGTGTGTGTGTGTGTATGTATGTGTATGTGTATGTATGTGTATGTGTGTGTGTGTATGTGTGTGTGTGTGTGTGTATGTGTGTGTGTGTGTATGTGTGTGTGTGTGAATGTGTGTGTGTATGGTAATCAAGGGGTTATTTCTAACTATGCACCGGGGATCTGCGCTAAACCTACTTGGGACAGAAAATATTTTTGCGAGCGCTAACTCAAGTCACAATCACACTAATACAGAAATACAATAAACCACTATATTACGTGTGTATAGTGTGCAATGTGACAGGGGGAAAGGGGTTAACTGGGGGTGATCAGGGGGGGATCAGGGGGTTAAATCTTTATTGGGGGGTGGCCCTAAACCTAAAAGGAACGGCAGCAAGCGCTAAACCTGGTCACAAGTCACACTTATACAGGTATATAGAAAATGCTATATACTGTATACAGTGTGTGTTGTGACAGGGGTGTAGGGGTGATCAGGGGGGGATCTGGGGGTTAAATCTTTATTGGGGGGGGTGGCGGGAACCCTAAACCTCCTTGGGACAGAAACGAACTCGCTAGCACTAACTCAAGTCACAATCACACTAATGCAAAATACAGTAAAACACTATATTATGTGTGTATTAGTGTGCAGTGTGACAGGGGGGAAGGGGTTAACTGGGGGGGATCAGGGGGGGATCAGGGGGTTAAATCTTTATTGGGGGGGTTGCGGGTGTTCCAAGTATAAAAGGAACGGCCGCAAGCGCTAAACCTGGTCACAAGTCACACTTCTATGGGTATATAGGAAAATGCTATATACTGTAGAGGGCGTGTTGTGAGAGGGGGTGTAGGGGTTAACTGGGGGGGGGGGGGGGGGATCAGGGGTTAAGTGTGTTTAAGTGTGTGTGGGTGTGCTTGGTGCAGTACTCACGGTTTAGATCTGCTCTCTCCTCTCGATTAAATCAAAAAGGATCATGGGAGGGGAGAGCAGGTCTTTTCTGGGCCTGTGTTTACATTTCACAGGCACAGAACAGAATCTGATTAGGCCGGACCGATCAACAGGTCCAGGCCAAAAATTATTGGCCTGGACCTGATGACTGACTGGTTCTGAACCCAATCAGGTCATTAGATGGGTCAGGGCGTGCGAGGGCGCACCCCAGAGTGGCGGGAACGAGTGACGTAGCATTATGTCGCTTTGCCTGCACGGAGCTGACCGCAGCAGTATGTGTACTGACGGCAGTCTGCAAGTGGTTAAACAGAAGAAGACAGGAAGAGGCAGGATCAACCAGGTATTGTACAGCATAGAAAGGGACGATTGACATGGCAAAAGTACTGTCATGCCTTAAAAGAACAGAAGCATTTTTTTTTTTTTTTTTTGTTAGGGGTCCAACCACTTTAAAGGTGAAAAACAAAAACAAAAAAAACCCTTAGCCTTTAGAACCAATTTACGTAAAAACAGACAACCACACTTTATGTTAACAACTAAAATCTGTCACATGAGACAATAGACACAATAGACTAGCTGTAGATATTACTTACGTCAATTTCCATATGGCGAAACTTGCAGATCTGTCGAAAACAGCAACCCTCCTGCCACAAAGTGCAAACGGTTTCATTTCCTAAGGCGGCTTTGCAGTGCCGGAAAGGACAGCTGTCTCCCTGTACAACCAGAATTTTACATACTTAACCACATATACAGTAAAAATGCTTATACTATTAAAACAGCAGTTTTCTTTTATTAACTTAGGCCTGAAAGAAAAAAACAGACATAATCCTGTAAAGTATCCAGAAAACTACTACAGATGAGACAGGGCTGTACGGAAAAAAAAAACTGACAGCTCAGGAGGAGCCAGTGTACTAACTATCCAATGTTAGTACAGCGATCTCCCCTGAAGTTCTATCGTGTTCTAACAGGGGGACAGCCCTGCCAGAATACTCTGGTCAGCCCACTCAGCTATTGACAGTACACACATGCCGAATGTTCGTCCCCTGTGTACTAGACTTTAGAGAGAAATTCAATTGAATATTAAACATTGAGCATATTTTCCATTTATAGCAAATCTCTATTCTCTGAATGCAAGAATATGTTTCAAATATAATTTATACAGACCTACATTGGTACATAATTTGTGACACTGTCCAAAAAACTTAATATTTTGGGGAGAAGGTTTTGGGATTCACAGATTGGGTTACAGCAGGGGTGGAAAACATGCGGATCCTTCTGTCCGGCCCGCACAATTGGAGCCGATGGCTCCGTTCTGACACTGAATCTCCGAAAAGGGTGGACCCGAGGCGCAGAGCAGTGCGCCTCGAGCCCGCCCATTTGTGTGACAATAGCGAATGAAAATTCGCTACTGTCTCACGGATCCTCCTCCTCCTTGGCCAATGTCATTGGCCGAGGAGGAGGCGGGACGCGGGAGGACTCGAAGAGACGCAGGGGCTGAAGAGAGGAAGCCGCCGCTACAACAGGTAAGTCAAGTGCACTGGGGCTTGGCACTCTGTTCACTCTGCATTGTGGTCAATCACTCCGCATTGAAATTGGGCACGCTGTGGTCAATCACTCCACATTGAAAGGGGGCACGCTGTGGTCACTCACTCCGCATTGAAAGAGGGCACGCTGTGGTCACTCACTCCGCATTGAAAGGGGGCACGCTGTGGTCACTCACTCCGCATTGAAAGGGGGCACGCTGTGGTCACTCACTCCGCATTGAAAGGGGGCACGCTGTGGTCACTCCGCATTGAAAGGGGGCACGCTGTGGTCACTCCGCATTGAAAGGGGGCACGCAGTGGTCACTCCGCATTGAAAGGGGGCACGCAGTGGTCACTCCGCATTGAAAGGGGGCACGCAGTGGTCACTCTGCATTGAAAGGGGGCACGCTGCGGAAATGTGGACAAGAAAGTCTTATGCAAGGAGGCTAAATGGATTTTTGACTTGAAGGCCACTCAAAGTCAAGGCCTGAACGATGTTCTGAGCTTCAAATCATTCCTATAGCACTATAGTTTAGGTAGCTCTGGGAGTGTTGTGCATATTTATGCATTTTATTTTTCGGGTTTCTGTATTTTCCTGTTGTTTTATCCCATGTATTGTTGATACTATTTTTTCGTGTATTAATATGCTCGTTCTGCCAATGTATTTAAGGATTAGTATGTGTATATTATACCTTTGATGAAATTAGGGGGCTTCGGCTCTCTTTATAATATGGATGTTATTGTGACCAAAATATGACAGACTTGTGATGCGATACCCCTTTTTGCAGGCGTTCGGTGGAAGTTCACACTTTGGCCGCTAGATGGCGGTACGACGTGGAACGGCCGTGGAGAGGTTTCTCTACGGCTTTCTCGGCACTTCCGCCACTCTGCCGAAGTCACTTCCGCTTTGCCGATGTGACTATGTGGCCAGTCTCACAGCTGCGGCCGATGAGTAATCATCGGCTCAGCAGCTACTCATTCGGTCCCAGGCAGAGGTGGTGCCATATATATAGCCGGTCATATGACCGGAAGGAGTGAGACAGCGTTTATCTCACAACACTGTGCAGCGAGGTATGTTTTTGCTTGAATAGAGGTATAAAATGGAGGATTATTGTTTCCTCCTGTACCTTCCATCTTCTCTCCTGTGCCTTAAACCTCTCTTCCTCTCTTATTTTTACTATCTTGGCCAATAGTTTTGGTACATTTTGCTCCTTTTTGGATCTTTTCATAGGTGGGATTGGAATCTGTGCTTTGGGCGGTATGGCTATCAATCTCATGGGATATGTCTATTGTCCTATTACAGACTTCATGGCTTTACTGATATAAGAGCGAGAGGTAGGTATTCATGACCTCTATGTGTTTTTTAGGGAGAGGAGCCCATTTTTCATTCCCTCCCCTGTACTTTCATGGATCTAGATATTTCTTTTCCCTTTCCCATTGGGATAATTACTCAGGTAATATATATACTTGATATATTTATCTTCCCTTTTAGGCAACAGAGCCTTTGGTGGAAGTCACATTCATATCTACAAACCAGGGATTTCAAGCTATTTATCAGCTCCTCTCTTGAAATATCTAGTATCCCATATCATGCCCAATAGCCCTAATATCCTACAAGAGGCTTATGCTTACTTGTGAGATGTAATTTATAAGTACATACCCCACCACCTTTTTGATCCACGTATATGGGCTCCCGGCGCCTACAGAGGAAGTGTTCTCTCATCCCGCCTGTCCTGTTTTGAGGCTAGCATAATCATAATTATACAATGGGTTACTGATGTAAATGAATGTAACAAAATAAATTGTGGTTGTAACATTGTATTTCCATATCTTTTTAGTGCAGTATCTATTTGGTCTTTGTAATGCCCTGATGAAGCAATAACTGTGAAATGCGTCGGCTTATCCAGGGACCATTAGCCTGCATATACACTGGGATCCGTTGGTGTGTTATTTTGGTATCCATTCCCAGCCATCATACACACGGACCTATGCACTAATTTTTTAGGCTTTGTTATGTATGTGTTGTTATATCTGTTTTTTTACCTTTTTGTAATAAAATGAATATGTTTTACACATAGTATTGTTGTGTCTTGTATCCCTGCAACCACTTTAATGCCGGTATAGTCCCGCTTTTTGGGACCTCTCTTGGTCCTCCATTTTTGTTTTTTAGCTCTATGGGGATGATGGCATGGTTATCACGGTACCCTTTTTTGGTCTCATGATTCTGATTCAGACACTCATGTAGTCGTGTGTAGATTTGTGATCCCATAAAGATTTACTCAAGGTTTAAGCTTCAGTTGACGATTTACTCTGTCAAGAGTTTTCCTTCCTCTAATGGTGGCTTAGCTTCAGTTGGGTTTATTCGTGGTAAACTGCAGGACAGGCAACGTTTTCTGTAAAGTGACTAAGTGACAACTCGAGAGCTTATATATTTATAACTCCCCTCTAGCAGCCATCATTTCACTTGAGTTGACTGGCAGTGGCAGGGGCAAACAAACATCACAGTGAACCTGGAAGTTCTGCAGCACTATGTTCGAGGTTCACCTTGATGTTTGCTACTAGTCAGGAAGTGCTCTGTTTTGTAGAGGACAGGTTATGGCACACCTGGAATTTATTGTAACGCATATATTCACATAAAGGATTTATATATGTTTTGTGGGAATTTATGATGACCATTTTGACAAGAATATTAGCTTTGCTGACTGGCTGGCCTCTACATTGGCTTTAAAGTAGAGGTATAGGCAAAACGTTTTACATTTTGGATAGAACAAGGGAAGGTTCTTTAATTATTACACCTGTAAGGTTTATTTTTGCCATGTTGTCCCCATTGTAGAAATGTACCTTCACTTTTTGTCCCAAACTAAAAGCAAGGGGAAATCCCACAAAATTTGGGGGTTTTTCATTTTACTTTCAATGATAATGGTAAAAACACAGGACAAAATCGAGGGTGAATCTCTCATGCGTGGGACAACATAGACAGCAATAAACACTGACAGATGTTCTAATACAGCTATGTCCATGTCCAAACTGGAAGAAATTAACCGTGAAGGTTGGCCTAAGCCCCAAAAGGTATACATAAATCAAAAAATAAAGAAAGTATGGGTTTTAAGGGTCAATTGGGAGAAGGAAAACCAAGAATCGATAAATTAAAAAATTTAACATTTTATTAAATTAACCATATAAAAATATATAGTGTTTACAAGAGGGACCACCAAAGGAACAGGGAATCCCCCATATATTCACCAAAACATTAAAAACAACAGCACATAAATATATCCCTGGTAAATGAGCAATACATGCTTCAAGCTGATGTTGGTGCAAGAAGTCTTTGTTGATATTCGGCTTGAGGGTCCCAATGAGCTAACGCGTTTCGCATCGGGCTTCGTCATGGCCAGAGAGACCGAGCAATACCGATATTTCTGTAATATGTATATATACAGTGAAAGAAACAAATATTAGACAATATACATCATTTCAATACATTTTATAGTTCTCACAAATTCTTTCATAGAATCATACATAGAGGTAATACAATTACCAGTATTTTCTGCATATAGTGGGTAACATACCTACAGTATAGTCCAAAAGAGGTTATGGAGACAGGATATTGGATGGTTCCTATTATATACCGTTCACAGCCATGATATGATATTCATGACTTTCGGAGTAAACCTAAAATCAAAGGCAGATGTGGTCCATATATGGGGCTGTTGTCAAGAAATATAGAGTTGTAGTAGTTTCGAATATTGTTTTTAGAGGTGCTCCCATATATACCTTCCAGGGTAGTAGCTCTCCAAGTATCCTGCCTGGAGTATTGTTAGTCTCTGACCGCTTTATATGTCGGAGCTCTAGGACTGTTCGCGCCAAACGCTGCGTCAAGCGTCGCATTCCCAATGACGTCACTTCCCGAGACCGGAAGTGATGCAATCTTGCGCTCCACCATTGGAAACCGGAAGGCCCATGCCGAACACGGCTCACGGTTCTTGAGAATATCCCAGCACATGTTTCGATAGTCAAGGTGGTCCATCACTACAATGTTCCCCCCCTTATCCGAAGATTTAGCTCTAGATATTGAGGTGTTATACTCCTCCATCCCCCATGATCTAGGCCTAAGTACAGTGAAACATTTTCTTAAAGAACGGGGTCCACTATTTGAGGCATACAACCAATTCATCTTGGATAGGTTGTCACGTATATTGCATAACAATATATTTACTTTTGACGGCTCCCACCTGATCCAGGTGCAGGGTGTGGCCATGGGCACCTGTTGTGCCCCGGCATACGCCAATCTGCACCTGGGGGGGTGGGAGCAAAATTTATTCAGTGATGAGTCCCTCACTATGTACCTGAGCCACATCGGCTTGTGGCTTGGTACATAGAGGATGTCCTAATCATCTGGGATGGAGGTATCCGTCTGTTTGAGGCCGTCTTCAAGGAGTTGCACAATAATACCCTAAATCTCAAGTTCAACATGACTTGGAGTGAACATAAAATTGACTTTTTGGACACTACTCTTTTTTCCAAAGAGAATGGTCAAATCGGGTCTACATTATACAGAAAACCCACAGCAGGGAATACTATTTTACATTCTGCTAGTGCACACCCTAAGACTTTAATCAACTTCTTTCTAGTATACTCCTGCACTGTGTGGTTTGTCTGTGAAAGGTCTCCTCCAATAAAGTGGACCCCAAGTATGGGCTGGAGAATTATGCCTTTGACAATAAATTAAGGAGGTATGTATGAAAGTGTGCCTTTTCTGGATCTGTTGGATATTTTTCAGAGACTTAATAATGACAAATATGGGGGGGGGGGGGGGTGGTGGAAGTATTACCCCCCCCCCTCCCCCTGTCTTTATAGATCATCTCTAATATACTATTGCTTACAGCCATAATACAGTGCTTCTCTGGCCTGTGTAAGCCACCAAGAGGGGAACCTCCATAGAGACTCATACTCAAAGGATTGCTGCTACAATACCCAGACTGGTCTACATCACCAGCCGTTGTCATAAGATACCTATTATCATAGGGATTTATACATCCTGCCTACTACTAATACTCCCACACACAGCAAGGTTGGTACAAAACATCCACAGGGGTTCTAAATTGAATGATGTCCACAGTATGATTTCATGAAAGAATTTATGAGAATTATAAAATGTAAAATGTATTGAAGTGATGTATATTGTCTAATATTTGTTTCTTTCACTGTATATATACATATTACAGAAATATCGGTATTGCTCGGTCTCTCTGGCCCTAACGAAGCCCGATGCGAAACGCGTAGGCTCATTGGGACCCTCAAACCGAATATCAACAAAGACTTCTTGCACCAACATCAGCTTGAAGCATGTATTGTTCCTTTACCAGGGATATATTTCTGTGCTGTTGTTTTTAATGTTTTGGTGAATATATGGGGGATTCCCTGTTCCTATGGTGGTCCCTCGTGTACACACTATATATTTTTATATGGTCAATTTAATAAAATGTTCAATTTTTAAGTTATCGATTCTTGGTTTTCCTTCTCCCAATCGGCCCTTAAAACCCATACTTTCTTTATTTTTTGATCCATGTCCAAATCTGGCCCTCCAGCTGTTCAGGGACTACAATTCCCATCATGCCTAGTTAAGTCTGAATGTCAGAGATTTACAATGCCTCATGAGAATTGTAGTTCCTGAAAAGCTAGAGGGCCATAGTTTGGACACCCCCCCCCCCCCCTCTATCCAAAATCAAAAAGGTTTTGCCTTTAGTTGTACTTTAAAAGGTTTAGACCTTATATTAATATTTTCTTTTATGAAGAAGTAGACAGGTGGAATCGTTGTCCCACCATTTACACGTGGTAGCAGGTCACATATTAAAGCCTACCTTTGTGAATGTTTTGGTAGGGCAGACTGCTAGGGAATGGGTGAAGTTACTTAAAAGTAACTTGGAAGCTCAACGGCTCCCCCCTGCGGTGTTGGAACTACTGGACCAGTTGGCTCAAGCCCTGGTGTTCATGTGGGCTATGTCCCTGGATTCAGCCCCGTTGGTAGCCAGGGCGTCGGCAGTGGGGATTGCTACTAGGCGTATGGTGTGGCTAAAAAGCTGGTCTGCGGAACAGACTTCTAAAAAGGCCTTAACTGATCTTCCCTTCTTAGTGGAGAGGCTGTTCGGAATCGGATCCTGTCTGGACGAGTTGACCAAAGGTATCACGGGGGGAAAGATCATCATCTTCCCCAATCTTCTAAGGGCAAAGTGCGGCGTCCTAGGCGGGGCAATGCTCATAAACGTCTTTTTCGTGCCTCTGGGCCGCAAAAAAGAGGTAAATCGTTCAGGGCTTCTTTGGGGTTCCAAGAAGCTGTGGTCGGGGAAAGCAAAGACTGGCCGATCTGGACCTGCAGACAAGTCCTCGTCTGCATTAAGGGGCGCCCTCACCCGATTCTGGGGGGGGGGGGGGGACGTCTGTTTCTGTCTCTCCCGTCGGACAGGTTCTTTCTGTCCAATCTTCAACTATCCCCAGTTCGGTTAAGGGACTTGCGAGGGGTAGTACACGATATGCTGTCGCAAGGAGTGATTGAACCGGTTTCTTTTTAGGAAAGTTTTCAAGGGTTTTATTCAAACCTCTTCACCATGCCCAGGAAGAAAGGCAAGTTGCGTCCCATCCTGGATCCCGCATGTGGACATCCTTGGATATAACTTCTCCTCCGATTGGGATTGGTCCTTTCTGTGAGCCTAAGGGGCATCATTATCATTGTATTCCTGGGTCCTGGATGGTTACCGGCATTATTCCAAATTTCTTCTGGTAAGCAGTGGTATATGTCGTTGGTGGTCACATCTAAGGATTGAATTTGTCGCATGGAATTTGTGGCAACTTTCACTTTGGTTTTGTCATGCTATCACCTTTTTTATATCTGGTAAGCAGATAATGATGTCGGTGGTGGTCTTTCACTTTATCTAGCACTCATTTAATACCTATTCACATGAGGGATCTATACCCAGTGTGTGCTTTTTTAGTCAATACAGTATCACGCTATGAAATTTATATTTTTATGTGCACGTGATTGACGCCTGTTGAGCTTGTTGCATCGTCTGAGGCTTGGAATCCTTTGAGGGCCACTTTGAGGACTTGCAGCTGGTCCGGAGAACTACCTTCCTTTCATCAGGCGATTTTATTTGCTGTTTCTGGTAAGCAGTATATACCTTAAACATCTTTTCAGAGGAGTCAATATCTGGATGCTTTTTGACTCATTTTCAATAATCTCACTTTATATATTTTTGCACATATTTCAATGGTTTATGGGACTTTAGGAGGACTTTACATCAATTTCACGTTATGTTTTTTCATTTAGCGCAGCTTTTTTATATACAATACAACACAAAGTCTGCTCTGTTGGGATTCAGTCTCCAGCACTGTGCCAGGGCAACTACTTCCTCCTGCTGTTTTGGATGGTGGACGGTGGTGAAGCTCTGTGCCCAGGGTAGTCGAAACTACCAATAAATGTTTTGGAGCTCAGAGCAATAACGTTTTGTATGACTCGTCTGCAGGATTGTCCAGTTTGGATTCAATCAGACCACCCCACGGCTGTGGCTTACATCAATCACCAGGGGGGCACCAAGAGTGTCTTGGCAGCCAAAGAGGTGGCCTGAGATTCTGGCCTGGGCGGAAAAAAATTTATTCCAGCCCTCTCTGCTGTACACATTCCATGTGTGGAGAACAGGCAAGAGGATTTCATGAGTCGTCAGGTGTTGTATCTAGGGGAGTGGTCCCTGCACCCAGAGATGTCTCATCGCCTGTGTCCGGTGGGAGACTCCTGAGCTCGATCCGTTTGCTTCTTGCTTCAACAAGGTACAGAGATTCATAGCCAGAACTCAAATTCCTCTGGCCAACGCCACAGATGCTATGGTGGCTCCTTGGGGTCAGTATCGGCTAATTTGTGCGTTTCCTTCCTTGTAACTCCTGCCAAAGCTTCTGCGCAGGAAAGAAGTGGAAGGGATTCCAGCCATTCTGGTGACTCCGGACTGGCCTTGACGGTCTTGATACGCAGACCTAGTAAGGTTGGTCGCCGATGCTCCTTGGAGGCGTCCTTTCAGGGAAGATCTGTTGTCTCAAGGTCCAATCTTCCATCCTGCTTTACAGTCGCTGGCTTTATCAGCATGGCTGTTGAAAGCCAGTTGTTGAGATATAGACATCTTTCTGACTCCTACGCTATTGAAGGCTAGGAAGTCAAAGTCTAGGAAGATATATCATTGTACCTGGAAATCGTATATATTTCATGGTGTGAATCACCGAAGGTGCACCCTCGTTTGTTTTCGATAGCTAGGGTCCTGGCCTTTCTGCAGAAACAAGTTGAACAGCGGTTGGCTTTGGGCACTATCAATGGCTAGGTGTTGGCTTTGGCTATATATTTCCAATGCCCATTAGCTACGCATGCTTTGATTCGTACCTTTCTGCGGCGACCATTTCCAGATGGATCAGGCAGACAGTAGTTCAGGCTTATTCACTAAAGGGTAAGGTTCCTCCTTTCTCGGTGAAGGCGCATTCTACGAGAGCGCTGAGTGCCTCTTGGGCTTTTCGCCATCAGGCGTCGGTGCTGCAAGTTTGCAAGGTGGCAACTTGGTCGTCTGTGCATACGTTTACAAAATAGATTTGTTGGCATCTTCGTATGCTTCTTTTTGCTGCAAGGTTTTACAAGCTGCGGTTTAATGAGAACACTTTTTTTTATCTCGTTTCTCTTTGAGGGTGTATTGTGTTTTCAGGATGAGCTCCAGTTGTTCCTGGTTGGTCAAGTTTAGCCTTTGGGGAGTTACGTTTCCATTTGCGTTGTCTTCCCACCCCTAATATACTGCTTTGGGACATCCCTATAGTCTCTGAATGGAACTGCGTCTGTCGATGAACGATAGAGAAAAATTGATTTTTTGAAAGAACTTACCGTAAAATCCTTTTCTCTGAAGTTCGACAGACGCAGCACCCGCCCCTCTACTTCTGAGTGAATGGGGATTTTTCTATTCTAAAAACACTGCTTGCAACTCAACTGCTTGATGATAGCAGGGTGTATGGGGTTATGCCTGCAGGGACAGCCCTCATAAGTGTGGTTAAGCGTTTTTCCTGCCTAGTGCCTATTCTGGATAGGAGAAGCATAACCCTAAAGTCTCTGAATAAATGGAGCTGCGTCTGTCAATGAACTTTGGAGATAAGGATTTTACGGTAAGTTCTTAGAAAAATCCAGTTTTACTGTTATAGGATCATATAAATAGATGAATGATGGATGGACGGACCATTTGAGATTAAAATTGCCCTCTAGTGGAAATAACACAAGTGTAGGTGAATGAAAGATATTCAGAGCATTTATGTTAGATATTTATTCCAAATTCATTATTCGGCACTTATTGGAATTATATTATATTCACAGCAAGCTTGCAAAATATATGTGGTTTTATGATTAATCATAGTATTAATATGTGTGAATGACCTTGATCCGGTGATTAACAATAAGGTTCTTCATCTGAGCTGAGACAGTAAAATGTCAGATAATTCTGGGGTATGTAGCTAGTTGGAAGATGACATATAAGGTATCTTGTATAGAATGTCATGGAAGTAAAGAATAGACATTATCCATGTAATACTAGGAATATACATATATTAGTTTAAATAATGTTAGTTAGGATTAGTGTAATCCCAGTCATAATTAATAGTATTTGTATGTATTTACTTAACCACTTACCGCCCGCCCGCCGTCATATGACGGCGGGACGGTGCGGCTATTATCCTGGGCGGCCGTCATATGACGTCCGCCCATTCAAGCAGGGCAGGCGCGCGATCGCGGGCGCGCCGCCGTGTCTCCGGGACACAGCCGGTCACCGGTAGGGGGGAAACAGCCAATAGGCATGGCTGTTTCCCACGTGATCGGCTGTGTTCCAATGACACAGCCGATCACAATGGAGGCGCCCGGGAGATGACCGCGCATGCGCGATCGGGAGCGCGGTCATGTCGGTGGCACTGTGTTCCGTAGGAACACAGCTGTCACCGGCGGTAGTAAACAGTCACTGACAGTGACTGTTTACTATGTGATCGGCTGTGAATCCATTCACAGCCGATCACAAAATGTAAACAAAGAGCAGTAACTCAGTGTTACTAGCTCTTCTCCCCTCATACAGTTTCCAGTGTGAGGGGAGAAGAGCTAGAAACATTGAGTTACTGCTCTGTACCCTTGTAAAAAGTAAAAAGCACACAAATAAAGGTCCCCCCACACAGTCCTCAGCCCCCCCCAATGTCCCCTGTCACCCAACAGTCACCTCATCATCAGTGCCCAGAAATTGACACCCATAACGTTCACATGTGAAAGTAGCGATCGCAGGCAGAATAACCGCGATTCTGCCCACGATCCGGAAATCATTGCAAATGGCGGGACGCCTGTGCGCTGCCCGTGATTTGCAATAGCACCCCAAATGCTGTGCGATGTTGCCGCCATTTCCGCCTGCCGAATCACGGTAACATCGCGCAAACATCGCATGACGCCCAAAAAAGGTACAAGAGTTTCTTTGGGGCGTCATGCGTTGTTTGCGTGATGTTACCTCGATTCAGCAGGCGGAAATCGCTGCAACATCGCACAGCGTTTGGGGTGCTATTGCAAATCACGTGCAACGCACAGGCGTCCCGCCATTTGCAATGATTTCTGGATCACGGGCAGAATCGCAGTGAATCTGCCCACGATCGCTACGCTCACATGTGAATGTAGCCTAAAGTTCACCGGTCACCAGAGACTGCCAACAGTACCGCCGTGCACCTTCACCTGTCACCCATCAGTGACCATCGCCCGTCACCTGTCACCCCATCAATCACCGTCATCTGTCACCCTATCAATCATCGTCACTTGACACCCCATCAGTGATCGTCACTTGTCACCCCATCAATCATCGTCACATGTCACCCCGTCAGTGATTGTCATCTGTCACCCCATCAATCATCGTCACCTCATCAATCGTCACCTGTCACCCCATCAGTCGTCACCTGTCACCCCATCAGTCATCGTCACCTGTTTGCCATATACATGCAATCACTTACTGACCGCCTAACGACTATATGCGTCGGCCATTAAAAGCTAAATACTGGAGTTATGGCAGCAGATAGCCCCCATAACCCCGGTATTTTTTGAAACGGCGGGCGGTCGGCTTTCAGATAAGGGTGGTCCCAGTGGCGGATTCGCCGCGGAATTACCCTTACGGTGCAGGGGAAGAGGTGCCCCCCCCCCCCTCCTGCCGCGTCCCAGACGTTTTCCCAGCTTACCGGACCCGCCGGCAGCAGGGAAAACTATCCGGTCCCGGATCCTCAGAGACAGGAAGTCGAGTGAGGGCAAGATGGCCCTCACTCAACTCTATGGTCTTGGAGGACCGGAGCTACGTCAAAAGACGTTGCCTAGCAACCGGTTTAAAGGGCCGGTTTTTTTTTTTGCTTTTTTTTTTTCCTCTTTCAACAATTTTTTTTTTTTCTTTTTTAGTGTAGTTGTGAGGTCTTTTTGACCCCAGATCTCACAATAAAGAGGACCTGTCATGCCTATTTCTATTACAAGGGATGTTTACATTCCTTGTAATAGGAATAAAAATGATCAAAACATTTTTTTTTTTTAAACTGTGTAAAAATAAAAAAATAATAAATAAAATAAATAGGAAAAAAAAAAAATTAAAGCGCCCTGTCTCCGTTAGCTCGCGCGCAGAAGCAAACGCATACGCAAGTCCCGCCCACATATGTAAACGGTGTTCAAACCATACATGTGAGGTATCGCCGCGATCGTTAGAGCGAGAGCAATAATTTGAGCCCTAGACCTCCTCTGTAACTCTAAGCTAGTAACCTGCAGAAATTTTTAAAATGTTGCCTATGGGGATTTTTAAGTACCAATGTTTGGCGCCATTCTGTGAGCATGCGCAATTTTGAAGCATGACATGTTGGGTATCTAATTACTCGGCGTAACATTATCTTTCACATTATGGAAAAAAATTGTGCTAAATTTACTGTTTTCTTATGTTTTAGTTAAAAAAAGTGATTTTAGCTTGTAAACACCAAGTGTCAAAAATAGGCCCAGTCTTAAAGTGGATAAATGGACAACTTTGTGTAAAGCGCTACTTGGATGTTAGGCCTATGTATGTGGCCAGGCTGTGAAAAAGTGTTACACATGTGGTATAGCCATACTCAGGAGGAATAGCAGAATGTATTTTGGGGTGCAATTTTTGCTATGTACATGCTATGTGTTAGAAATATTGCATAAATGGACAGCTTTGTGTAAAGAAAAAGGGTTTTCATTTTCTTTCCACATTTTCCAAAAACTTGTGGAAAAAAATGACATATTCAAAAGACTCATTATGCCTCAAAAATTATACGTTGGGCTGTTTGCTTTCTAAAATGGGGTCATTTTATGGGGGTTTCCATTGTCCTGGTGCTCCAGGGCCTTCAAAAGTGCGATAGGTTGTCAGGAAATTATATGTGTAATTTGTTCTCCTAGAATGCCGGACGGGGCTACTTGGATGTTAGGCCTCTGTATGTGGCCAGGCTGTGAAAAAGTCTCACACATGTGGTATCGCCATACTCAGGAGGAGTAGTAGAATGTGTTTTGGGGTGTAGTTGCAAGTATACATATGCTGTGTGAGAGAAATAACCTGTTAATACGGCAATTTGTAAAAAAAAAAAAAAATCTTCATTTTGCAAAGCATTGTGGGAAAAAATTACAACTTCAAAATACCTTGGAATGTCTACTTTCCAAAAAGGGGTCATTTGGGGGGTATTTGTACTTTCCTGACTTTTTAGTGTCTCAAGAAATGAGATAGGCCTTCAGTACATCAGGTGTGATCAAGTGTGATCAATTTTCAATGATTCGCACCATAGCTTGTGGACTCTATAACTTTCACAAAGACCAAATAATATACACTTACTTGGGTTATTTTTACCAAAGATAAGTAGCAGTATAAATTTTGGCCAAAATTTGTGAAGAAAAATTACTAATTTGCAAAATTTTATGACAGAAACAAAGAAAAATGCGTTTTTTTCACAATATTTTCAGTTTTTTTTTATTTATAGCACAAAAAATAAAAAACCCAGTATTGATCAAATACCATCAAAAGAAAGCTCTATTTATGTGAAAAAAAGGACACAATTTTTGTATGGGTACAGTGTTGCATGACTGAGTAATTCTCAGTCAAAGTGTGAGAGCACTGAAAGCTGAAAATCGGTCTGGGCAGGAAGGGGGTGAAAGTGCACTGTAGGCAAGTGGTTAATGTTATACAAGTTATACAAGTTGGTTACATGTGTTACTTTTGTGTAAGATAAATGATGGTTATTTGGTACATGACATTAACCACATTAGAGGACAAGAATAGTGTTACATGTGGGCTTGTCAATCAAAGTCCATATATGACTTTGAATTTAGTACCTCCTCTTGTATAAAATAACTGAAGTTAGCAGAAATTATGTATGCCATACAAGGTTTGGAGTATTGAAAGTTCATGACGTCTACATGCAAGATAAATTGCCAGGAGATTAGGACCTCGGGAGAACACACAGACTAAGGAAGATCACACACATCACTTCTCTACACAAATCTATTCATAGACTTTTTGACAGCTTAAGCAGGTGTTTTGTTCTCTGACACCTAGAGACGTAATTTCCTGCTTCTAACTGGACTTGAAATTTACACTGAGGAACACACATGTCTATATTGCCATGATTTCAAGCTTGACACATTTATCAGAAGTATTGTTTTTATTCCTCATATTTTTACCTACACTGAACTGAACTGTTATACCTTTTACATTGTATTGTTGATGCCAAGTGTGTTTGAATAAAATCACACTTTGTTTTTAAGTCAGTCTGGCTATCAATGCTATTCAAAACGAAACGCCTAAAGATATTAGAATATTAGATATATTCTATATTTTACATTTGGCGAGCCAGCCAGGAGTCGAACCTAGAATCTTCTGATCTATATTTTACAATTTACAACAGAGGGAACTAACAAATGCATTTTTTATAATGAATAATGTATAATCCACTTTTTGATGTATTAAGGGTAGAATAAATACCAATTCAGCAAATGTTCACTTGGTTTAAAGATAAATACATTTGAGGATTTAGGAAGTAATTGTTTTGTAACTGAGGTGAATGGGCGCATGCCCTGGTATATAACGGCGCGGGTTGTTCAGCGTCCTGCCGCTCTGAGGACGTCGAATGACAAAACTAGTAGGATGGGACCAGGACGCTTTACAGTCCTGCACATGCCAAATTCGTGCTCACGGCTTGGACACAGACGAGACGAACGAGCATAGGATTGCTTGCAACATATGCTGGAACCCTTAGTGTCAGGATGACACTAGTTAAATATGAGTTTTACTTATACTTTTTAATAAAAAACTAATGTTCTTACAGAGTCACGCTATGTGGATTCATCTTTTCTCCTAATACATGACACATCCCTGATTATTTCTATGAGTGTGTCTGTCTGAGGACGATCAGATAGTGGATTACGGACCTGTATATCGGAAATACTGCATATATAAAAAGGCACAATAGCTGGTTTATAATCTGACCAGCCACCCCATCTGGTGAATCAATTTGGGGTGATTGGTGGAAGCAGCACACAGGGTGTTTGCTGGCGCACACCTTTCATAGAAGATTTGTCACACAGAAAATGGTTTGCACATTGTTGGACTTTCTTTGGGACTTTTTAAGAATATTAAATGAGCTGATATAATTTATGAATTGTGGATATTTTTTTACACCTATTTATTGCATTAAGTTTTGCACGTATAGGAATTGTTGATGGTTGTCAATTTTATGTTTTTTTATTGTATGACAGTTTGGATATTTTTATTGAAAGTTTACATATTTGTTTTAAATATTTTTGCTTTTGATAGGGTATATTTGGGAATTGAAATGTATACTAGTGCGCTAATAAAATAAACATTTCATAAAAACATAAAATTGCTAAACAAAGTAACAAATCAATCATGTCATGTGCAATGTACTCTTAAAAATAAGTGCTGTAAAGTGCTGTTCGTGAGCAATCGGCATAAAAGCATGTGGCAAAAAGATAGTGCTCAAAAGTCCAAATAATGAATAAGTTCAATATGAAGAAAGTTCATAATAAATCTGGCTGCAGTTGAAAGGTGAGCAGTGAGTGAACACAGCTGATAAAATCAAGTGTTGCATGCAACTCCACAGTGATCAGACAGATGGATGGCTGCCTACCAGAATCTAATGAACTCAGTGCAGATATATATCCTATATGGTGGATGAGCTGAGCCTCAATAAATACACCAAACACCTTAAGCAGCCCCAACCCATACAACTGAACTTCTCACATATGGCAACGGACTTCCAAAGTGTGGCATGCAAACGAATAAATAGCCAATAGTGCATTGTCCCTAAATACTTTAGTAAAATAGTTAGATTGCACTTATATGATGGTGGAAAAGTTACGGCATAAAAACACAAGAAGGGACAGGAGAGCCTGGCCGCCTGCAGTATAGACCGAGCACGGTGACGATGCGGTTGCTCTACCCGATGCATTTCCCCTCAGAAGGCATCAACTGGGATTGGAAGACCAATTACACATGCTATGATTGGTTTGTCACTTTATTTCAATTTCATTAGCAGTTTTTATGGAATGTTTATATTATTAGCGCACTAGAACTTTTTCTATTAATTTTCCCACGGTTCAGGGATTTCTAGGTGCTGCCTGTACATCACTGGACTAGCGTATCTTATTTTTATTACATATATATTTGGGAATTGCACTTTTGATTGAGTTTTTAGCACACTATAGTATTAAAAAAAAAAAAAAAAATAAGTATATATTTGTGCAGATTTTACATTCTTTTTACAGGTTCTTTTCCCTTCGCAGACCGTGGAAGAAAGGTACTCTTCTCACAGGTCTGCAAACTCAGAAAAAGCAGGGGGAATCTGCTCACACTGTAGGTCACAGGACAAAAGTTTTGCCCATTCAGTTAGTGTTTGCGACATCAGGGCAATGGCCAGGAATGGCCTAAGCACCGAGCCAGCAATAGTGAACATATTGCGGACCATAGACTCTGCCTTCTTGTCAGACAGATCTTTAAAAGCCGGAGATTCCTCTACCGTAATCATGGTTGCCTTGTTTGACCTGGTGATGGGGGGGTGGGGGGGGGGGTCCACCACTGGTGGGACAGTCCACTTCTTGAGAAGTGACTCCTCAAAAGGGGTACCTCAAAGCAAAGCGTTTAGGAACCACAAAGGGGCGTTTTGGAGATTCCCATTCTTTATAGTATAGACAAACTTGGCAAAATAGGAGGGATAAGAAAACACTTGCCGTGCAAGAATGCTTGTGGGTGTCAATGGGTGATTGGGATCCCAAGGGACCTGCAGCCTCCATAAGTGAAAATCAGGGACCCGCCACAAAAAGTGTCTAGCACCGCTATGGGACACCCCCACCGTACTGGTAGCCCCACCGGGTCACCAGCAAGCAGAGCACCCCACAACCTGCAGCAGAAAGGAGGGCACCAACCAGACTCACCACCGGACCAGAGTAGCACCAGTCTGCACCAGAGATAACTCTACGTGTGGCATTCAAGGGAAAAGAAAACCCAGGAGTCAACACCAGGGTAAAAGAAGGTGCTCCCACAGCCAAAATCTCCACCCAGAAGCTCCACTAGCATGCCGGACTAACTAAACATGGCCGCCTGCCACTAGAAACAGAAAATGGCCGCTGCACGATGAGGGATCCCTGGAGCCCTGACACCAGCCATCGTGAAGAGGGGGGATACGGGCACAGGACCACCATCAGCAGCCAGCAACCCCACCCCCCCACCAGCAGCAGTAAAGCCCATCGGCGGGATGCCCCCTGCTCCACCAGTACAGTGCAGCACACCATTCCCTACCATTTACCAACCCACCAAACACGGAGGAGGGTACCAAGATGACCCACAGGGACCACCAAACAAGCGGGGTCTGAGGGGAAGGAGGGGAAGCCCCCCAGGGGGAGTGGAGGGACAACTACTCACCATACAAGGAACAAGGCGGGAACCACTTCTGACAGAACCTCCTCACCATCAAAATGGGGGGCTGTCGACCAGGAGGAGCGCTGCGACTCAGTCATATGCGACCTTGCAAGGCATTCAACTAGCAGACCAGCAAACCCTGTCCAGTGGGGCCATGTCGCAGCCAACCTAGCATGGAGCTCTGGTCTGCGTGTGCTCGCTTGCCAGACTGGGGGGACCACTTGATCTAGTTATCTAGTTTGTCGCCCAGCCCGGCAGTTGATTGTACATAGTTACATAGTAGGTGAGGTTGAATAAAGACAATAGTCCATCCAGTTCAACCTGTGTAGGTGTGTGTGGCTGTAATCATCTCACATATCCCTCAATGTCCTGATCCTTGAGATGCAAGTCTAAGAGTCTTTTGAAAGCCACCATACTTCCCGCAGAAAACACCTCTTGCGGTAGAAAATTCCACAATCTTGTAGCCCTAACAGTAAAGAACCCCCATCGTTGCCTGAGGTTAAAACGCTTCACCTCCAATCGCATTGTATGCCCTCGAGTCCTCATGCAATCCCTTCGAATGAACAGCTTTTTTTCTAAGCTGAGATCCCCATTGAGATATTTATAAATTGCTATCATGTCCCCCCTCAGGCGTCTCTTCTCCAGGGAGAATAAATCGAACGATTGCAGCCGCTCTTCATTAAGGTCCTCCAATCCCCGAATCAGTTTAGTTGCCCTTCTCTGGACTCTCTCCAGCTCCAACACATCCCTCCTGAGGACTGGCGACCAGAACTGGACAGAATACTCCAGATACGGTCGGACCAGAGTTTTATGAAGTGGAAGGATTATAGTCTTATCTCTGGAATACATCCCTTTCTTTATGCATGCTAATATTCTGCTGGCTTTGGCAGCTGCCGCTTTACATTGCATGCTGTTGCCTAATCTATCATCAACCAAGACTCCCAGATCCTTCTCCATTTTTGATTCCCCCAAGGGTTCCCCTCCTAACGTGTATTGTGTTTTTATGTTTCTAGTCCCCAAGTGCAAAACCTTACACTTCTCCACATTAAACCTCATTTGCCATGTCGTTGCCCACTCCGTTATTTTGTCCAGGTCAATCTGTAGGATATCTGCTTCATGCTGTGCAGTTATTGCCCTGGCCAATTTTGTGTCATCTGCAAAAACTGATAACGAACTACTGATCCCGTCCTCAATGCTGTTTATGAATAAATTGAACAAGGTTGGTCCCAGGAGTGAGCCCTGGGGCACCCCGCTTACTACCTCAGACCAGTCTGAGTATGCGCTGTTTATTACCACCTTTTGGACACGCCCTTTTAGCCAGTTCCGTATCCAAGAGCAAACCCTGCTGTCGATACCTGCAGACCTTATTTTATAAATTAAGCGCTTGTGGGAAACTGTATCAAACGCCTTAGTGAGATCCAAGTACACCACATCTACTGGTCTGCCCCTATCTAGCTCACAGCTCACCTCCTCGTAGAATGTTAAGAGATTGGTTTGACAAGAACGCCCATTTGTAAACCTGTGCTTTTTTTACTCTACGATTGTAGATCTCACAGTAAAAAAAAAAAAAAGCGATGCAAAAAGTAAAAAAAATCCAAGCACCAGAGATCCTTACTCCTGACTAGACAGAAAAAAAACTAAAGGCCTATAGCAGAGAGGGGATGTATATTACCTAGGATTTCCCATAGGCGTGGCCAAGTCTTTTTTCTATGTAAGGAATATACTGGTGTATATACCCCGCACCACGTGTTTATAAATAGGTGAATTAAATAATATATATATTTGTGAATATACTCTAGTGAATAAATATATTAAAATAGTGTATATTGGTAGCAGCTGCTATAGAATATAAAATTTGTGTGGAAGTAAGTAGTCCGCGCTTGCTTTAAAAGGTTACAATAAAGTGAATAAATTCCATAAAATTAATATATAGAGTATTAAGTTAAATAGATCATATTTCATAAAACATTAAAATCCAAAATTCAAAAAAATGTCCAATATAAATATAAAGTGAATCCTTAGAGCAAAAAAATATATATAAAAAATAAATAAATAAAAGTTCCAATAGATGTGCAATATAGTGAGTCCTTTGTGCAAACTTCTATAACAAAAGTGCAGGTGCTCAGCGCGATGGTTAATCTGTCCACTCAGTGATAATCCTGTGACAAAAGGTAAGATTCAATCACTTACCAGAGGTTGTGGGTCATGTGTGCCTTATAACACCATGACCTATCAAGCTTGTATAGCCGTCCAGGCTAAAGAATCTTTTTGGCTTGCTTCAGGTGGATAAGGTGGTAAGGTCTCCCTCTGTTTCCTCTCCCCTCACGCCAGAAAAGATATGCAAAAAAAAAATGGAGCTCCAAATAGTGCGATATCCTTAAGGTTTTTTATTCCCAATTGGGCAAAAATGTATACAAAAAATTCATGCAGGTAAAGTCAAACACAACAAAAAGCAAATAAAAGGCAGATAAATAGAATCGGGGAAAAATCCTCCCGAATGCAGCCCTGGTATGGCCGCTTGTGATTCAGCGCAAGCCGATCGGCGTGGAAGCTAGCGGGAGAACTTCCGGCTTGCGTTCCACCTTCACACACGTCACCACGCTGTGCGTTCCAATCGGACGCATTTCGTCACTTCCAGAACTCCTGTAGTGTCTAAACCATCACGGCCAGATCGCTCGCCAGGTCACACGAGTTCGACCTTAACAAGAGGTCGTCCAGGAAACCGAGGACCGCAATGCCAGTAAGCGCAGTAAAGCTAGAACCGGAGCCAACACCTTGGTGAAAACCCTGGGAGCTGAAGCAAGACCGAAAGGCAACGCCACTAACTGGTAGTGCTCCCCAGCCACCGCGAAGCGAAGATATCTCTGATGACCCTCAAAACAGGGATGTGTGGATACGCATCCTTCAAGTCGATGGAAGCCAGGAAGTCCCCAGGCCTCAATGATGCCACCAACGAACGGATGGATTCCATCCTGAACTTCTGTACCCGCACAAAGCGGTTCAGAGACGTCAAATCCAGAATCGGACGCACCTTGCCTTCTTTCCTGGGCACCGTGAACAGGTCGGAGTAAAACTCGCGAAACCTGTCCCGTGAAGGAATGGGTACAATGACTGCTTGGGCAAGCAGATCGTGCACTGCCCCCATAAGATCTCTGAGACGATCGGGAGACAGCTGGAGATTGGAAAGGAAGAACCTGTCTGCGGGGCGAGATCGAAACTCGATCTTGTACCCTGAACGAATCAGTTCGTGAACCCACCTGTCCTGAATGCTGGACAACCAGGGTTCATGAAAGCATCGCAGACGTCCCCCCACCCCGACAACGGGTGAGAGTGTCCCTTCAGGAAGAGAGGGACTGGGCCGCCGAGCCAGACTGACCGGCTTTTGGCTTACCCGTCCAAGGTTTCTTGTGGCCACAGGGAGGTTGGAAGGATTTACCCTTCTCCTGCGTCCCAAAGGCACGAAAGTTATTACATTGAGTCTTGGAGGGCCCCCTCCGTGTGCGGGGGGACTTACCCTTAGTGACATGAGGCAACAGAGTACTCTTACCTCCCGTAAGCCCCTTAATTCATCTAGAGTTTCGCCAAAAAGACGACCCCCCACATAGGGGCCTCAGACACTGTCTTTTTGGAAGCGTGGTCAGCCGACCAACTCTTTAACCAGGTAATGCAGCGGATCGCGATCCCCACCGCCGACAACTGGGCGACCAACGGAGCCTCGTCCAAGGCCGCGTCGCACAAGAACATCCCAGTTTGGATGAGCTTATCCACCATGGCAAGGGCAATCAGAGAGGCCGACTCCGCCACCAGAGTTCTGTGAAGCCCCTTGCACCATGTCGTGAGCGCCTGAGAGGCCATCACCGAGGCAAACACAGGTTTTAACAGGGAAACCGCCACCATATAAATGTGGCGGGTGAGCGCTTCCACACGCCTATCTGCCGGATCCCTGAAAACCGGGGAATCCTCTACTGGCATCTGTAATGTTCTGGTACCTCTGGTACCCTTATTCCACTTTCCATTCCGTGTATGCGTCCCACCATTCTCTTCTGGTAGGTGCGCATACACCTTTAAGACCGATGCTGTCATCACTGAGCGCCGCAGAGCGGCTATTTCAACCGCCGGCGTTCTCACTCACATGTTCGTTCAACCATCATGGTTGGATCGTCCCTGTCTGAAGTCAGCATACCAGATGTTACTCGCTCCTGTATCTCGCTACCTGAACTTGTTTCATATCTGATCCTGTGTCTCGCCGCCCGATCACTCCCGGCATGCTGCTTTCACCCTTCACTCTTCAACCTGCCTTGCATCTATGCTTACAAGCGTGTCTCGCTGTGGAACCTCACTACAGATCCCTGTATCTCGCTACCAGGATCACTTCCTCAGACCCGAACCTCGCTACTGATCCCTGTATCTCGCTACTGGATCACTTCCTCATCACCGGACCCTTCTACTACTATACTATAGTGATAAGTACACCGCAGGGGAAACCTCCATAACTTACACTACTACTATTGCATTAAGGACTGTTACTACCTATCCATACTATCCTATCATCTGCACTGTTACATAGATTGCTAGCTCTTGAGACTACTACCATCTATCATCTGCACTGTTACATAGATTGCTAGCTCTCCTGTCTACTACCATCTATAATCTGCACTGCTGCATAGATTGCTAGCTTTCCTGTCTACTACTATCTATCCTTGCACTGGGTTAGTCTATCCTGTATTTGTCATCTGCTGTCCTCACCACCTGTTAGCATACTCGATACTAACCTATCTGCATTCCTAAATACCATCTTGAACTCTCCTGTACAAACCTATCAAGTGCTTACCATCCTTGTCACTGTTCACACCTGTCCCTTCAGCACATCACCTTCATACTATCATATACATCCTATCACTCCAGGAACATCTCATTGAGTGTGTATATATCTGTATGTTGAAGCTGACAGGCCCACGGTGATGAGTCCTGGAGAGTTGGATCTGGTATTCAACACATCTCTACATGACTACTGAGTGGAGATTTTGCAGCTGTAAATCCAGCCTATAACAAAAACGCAGGAGCGTTACAGCATCAAGGTGGACTTATTCAGCCTAGACACAGTGTGATCCACTTTTGGGGACACCGTCCAACGTTTTTCTACCGCCTCCAAAAACGGATGGCGGATGGAAAAACGCTTAGGCACCACCAACATGTGCTTAATGCGCCGCCACTGGTCATTCACAATCTCGTTCCTCAGGGCAGGAAAAAGCCTGATCCGACTTCTGGGATCTGCGGAACCCAAACCGCTTACTTGACTGAGATGGCTCATCGTCAAGATTGAGAGTTTCTTTTGTGGCGCTAATGAGAGCATCCAGCGTAGCAAGTTACCGCGCTACTGAGGAGGAAGATTCCTCCTCCTCCTCCCTCTCAGAAGCGGAGGACCGGGACCCCTCAGGGGGACCATTGTCCGTGGCAACCAATTCGGGCTCAGAGTCAGAGGACTGGGAGGGCACAGGCCATTTTTTGGAGGAGCGTTCCGACATAAGCAGATTCCCCTGGGACGCCAAAGTCGCAAGAGCAGCAGATATGGAGGCCATGGAATTGGATTCAGGTGTACCCGAAGCCCCCACCAGGTCTGCGGGAAATTTGTTATCCTGGGAGTCGATTTTTGCCTGAAAATTAAAAAGGGACGCTGGCCCTTTAAATCGGCGGTGACTGTCAGAGGACGTAAGAGAAATTGGATTTTTGTCTTACCGTAAAATCCTTTTCTCTGATGTTCATTGACGGACGCAGTCTCTGATCTTCATATCAGTAGGGACATCCCAAAGCAGTGCCATAAGCGAGGGGTGGGAACAGCAGAAAAATAATTCCCCAAGGATAAACCATAGCCAATCAGGCAACATAGGACTCATCAGAACAACAAGATGAGACCCGCCTGAAAAAAAACATCAAAACACCCTCAAGGGAGACTAAAACACCCTTAAAATGGCAGACTGCAAAACTTTGCATACAAAAGAGGCATCTGCAGATGCCAGCACATCCACCTTGTAAAACTTAGTAAAAGTGTGAACAGATGACCAGGTAGCTGCCTTACAAACCCGACGCACAGATGCCCGATGACGAAAAGCCCAGGAAGCACTAAGCGCCTAAGTAGAATGCGCATTAACAGGGAAAGATGGAACCTGACCCTTAATCGAATAAGCCTGCACAACGGTTTGTCTGATCCACCTGGAAATAGTCGCAGCAGACGCAGGCAGCCCTTTCCTTGGGCTATCCGTAAGTACAAAGAGCGAATCTGACTTTCAAAAAGACTCAGTCGCCAAATACATCCTGAATGTCCGACCACATCCAAAGTATGTAATGCAATTTCCTTAGGATGTTTAGGCTTAGGACACAAAGAGGGTAACACTATGTCCTCGTTTAAGTGAAAACTGGAATCCACCTTCGGAAGGAAGGATGGATCCGGACGAAGAATCACTTTATCCCTGTGAACCACCAGATAGGAAGAACGAACGACAGAAGAACTGACAGCACAAAATTAAGGTCCAAAGGTGGCAACGGAGGTCGCACCAAAAGGTGCCAAGTGTTGCACTCCCTGGATAAAACTACGCACCAGGGAATGGGTGGTTAGTGGCCTTTGGAAGAAAATTGTCAAGGCCGAAACCTGGCCCTTGATAGTACTCAAGGCTTTTGATCAACTCCCCGTTGAAGGAAAGCAAAGATCTGAGCCATCAAGTAAGAGCAAGGAGGAACCCCAAGAGATTCACACCACGCAATATACAAATTCCATGTACCATGATAGATCTTCCTAGAAGTCACTTTCCTCACTTTAAGCAGTGTAGGAATCACTAAAGCAGACAATCCCCTGTCCTTCAGCACCTGGCTTTCAACAGCCAAGCCGTCAAAGCCAGAGACTGAAAAGCAGGATCAAAGATTGGCCATTGAGACCGTAGATCCTCCCTGAGAGGAAGTCTCCAAGGAGCGTCTGTGACTAGCCTGACCAGGTTGGCGCACCAAGCTCGGCAAGGCCAGTCCAGAGCAACAAGAATAACCAGAATCCCTTCTGCCTCGATCCTGCGAAAAAGTCTTGGCAGCAACTTGAGAGTAGGGAAAGGCATTCATCAGCTGATACTGACTCCACAGGGCCTCCAGCGTGTCCGTGGCGTCTGCCAGAGGGTCCCTGGGGCGGGCCACAAGCCTTTGCACTTTTATGTTGATCCGAGACGCCAACAGATCTACATCTGGAGTGCCCCAATGAAGGCACAACTGCTGGAACAACTCAGGGTGGAGAGACCATTCCCCTTGATCCAAGGTCTGTCGACTGAGGAAATCCACCTGCCAATTTTCCACTCCTGGAATGTGAACAGCGGAGAGATCTGGAACAAAGCGTTCCGCCCATCGGAGGATGCCGGCCACTTCCAAGGCCACAAGGACACTTTTGGTGCCCCTTTGGTGATTGACATAAGCCACAGCCGTGGCATTGTCCGATTGAAAACACATTGGACAACCCTGAAGGTACTAGGTCCAATGGACTAGGCAAAGCCTGATTGCTCTCAGCTCCAGTACATTTAATCGGTAACCTGGATTCTTCCAGGGACCAGACTCTTTGAGCAGAAAACCTGCCGAGAACCCCTCCCCACCCGCACAGACTGGCATGTGTAGTGACCATTGTCCAATATATATGAAGGAAGGATTTCCCTTGTTTGAGCATCGGGGACAGAAACCACCATATCAGGGACTCCCTGGTCACCTGGCTCAGCTGGATTTGATTGTCCAGGGAATTTGGATTCCTGTTCCATTTGAGAAGGATTTTCTGCTGGAGGATTCTTGAGTGGCATTGAGCGAAGGAGACCACTTTGAAGAACGACACCATCAGTCCCAGAACTCTGATACAGGTCCGAAGGGATGATCATTTGCTGGACAGCAATAGCTGAATAACAGTCTGGAGTTTTTGAAGTTTTTCCAGAGGAAGAAACACCCTGACTGAGAACGAGTCCAAAGTCAGGCCCAGATAGTCCAGTCTCATGGAAGGGACCAGGGACGACCTCTGAAGACTCAGAATCCACCCAAACTCCTCCAGAGTTCTTATGGTGATCTCCAAATTTGTCACCAGCACTGCAGGAGACTCTGCTTGGAGAAGCAGATCATCCAGGTAACCCAGGACCAATATCCCACGCGGTCGTAACAGCGCCAAGAACGGAGCCAACGCCATTGTGAAGACCCAAGGAGCAGAGGCGAGACCAAAGGGTAACGCCACAAACTTATAATGATCCTCTTCCACAGCAAAGCGGAGAAACCGTTGATGTCCTGCCCCTATTAGAATGTGAAGGTAGGCATCTTTGATGTCTATGGAGGCCAAGAAATCCCCCTGATGTAGGGTAGCCACCACCGTGCGAATGGATTCCATCTTGAATTTTTGAACTCGCACAAAGCAATTCACTTCCTTCAGGTCCAGGGCGCACCTTGTCCTCCTTCCCGGGGACCGTAAACCGGTTTGAATAAAAGTCCTGAAAACGTTCCGCACACGGAACCAGAACTATTACTCCCTGCTGTAACAGGTCCTGTACCGCCCCAAAGAGAGCATGTAGGTGATCCGGGGACAGTCTCACATTGGAGAACCTTATCGGTGGGACGGATAGAAATTCGATTTTGTACCCGGATCGTATTACCTCGTGAACCCATTTGTCTTGTACCCGGGATAACCACAGGTCCGGGAACCTGCAAAGACATCACCCCCCCCCCCCCCCCCACCCCAGATACGGGTGAGGGCGCACCTTCAAGCCAAAGGGCCCTCGTCCTCAGGTCTAGAGAAACTAAATATTCGTTTGCCAGACCAGGGTCGTTGGAACCACCTGAGGTGGCCTTGAAGAACTTTGCCTTATCGACTGACCCCAAGGGACAAAAAAAACGTCCTATGTGCTAAAAGGAGGGGCCCCGTCTGCGATGCGGGTCCTTACCCTGGTTAGCCTGTGGGAGAAAAGTACTCTTACCCCCTGTGAGACCGTTGATAAATGACATCCAGGGTAGCCCCAAACAGGCGATCTCCTAGAAAAAAGAGATATGTCAAGGCCTTCCCTGAGGTCTGATCCGCAGGCCAGCATTTTAGCCAAAGTATACACCGGAGGACCACCTCTGAAACTGACATTCGGCCCAAAAAACGGGAGCAGCATCCAGTGCGGCATCGCAAACAAATTGAAGCCCCTGCACCAACTGGTTCAACAACTCTGCAGGGGGGAAGTGGTTTCCCCTCCAGGTCACGGTGTAGCCCATTCTGTCAAGGTTTGCGAGACAATGACAACTGTAAACACCGGTTTTAGTGCAGACCCTGCCAGGGAGTACATATTGCGGGCCACAGACTCCGCCTTTCTATACTCTGGATCGTTAAAGGACAGGGGATCCTCCGCTGGAATCATGGTAGCTTTATTTAGTCTTTAGACCGGAGGGTCCACCATAGGTGGCACAGTCCACTTCTTTATAAGGGACTCCTCAAAAGGTTAGTGTCTAGCAATCTGCTTAGGCACCCCAGGGGAACGCTTTGGGCGGGCCCATTCTTTTAATGAGCATGTTGAAAAGGGAAAAAGCTTTGCCGCTCTGGACGGCTTATGAGTGCCAAACGCAACCTGCGCCTCATTCGCAGTCGCAGCTGCATCCTTCATTTTTAGGGTCTCACACACAGATACAACCAGTGCGTCCACCAGTGCCTTTTCTTGCACGGTGGCGGAGGAAGAGAGGTCACCCTCACTATCAGAGGAGATGGGGAGTGAGGTAGTAGACCCGTAGGGAGACCCGCGTCTGCGGTTGCTGAATCAGATTTAGAATCTGACATCAGATGAGGCAGGGGTAGGCGGAGGGCATTTTTTGGCACCTTGCTCTTTAAAGGCACCTCCACCCCAGAACACACAGGATTCATGGACCGCCGAAAGTGCATCTATGGACAGCTGGGATCCGGAGGACCCTGTGGCCTCCTTGAGGGGGTCAGGTGGGGACACTTGTTCTGCAGGGTCCATGTTGCACCAGGGGAACCCGTCAGCAAAAAATTTACTTTTTTTTTTGTTCTGTTTTTTAAGGGTGAGTATCTTAATGACTTAGTATCTAAGCATGAGCTTAGCTGAGTATCTGGGGTGAGTACCCCAGGTTTAGTACCAGGGGAGATAGAGGTAGTGTAGGCAAGGAAAAGCAGGTTGTTACCATTATCCCCACAGAGTAGTGGGTAATAATGTCCGACAGGATTGGGCATGCCACTCCGTGCACTTCTTGCTCCATGTATGCGTTCGTTTATGAGCCAATCGAGGGTGAATACTGCTGTGCAGGATGTGTGCGACTTGTATCTCTGGAAGCCCAGATCCTGGATCTAGAAAACATAGTGGCAACACTGCGTAGCATAAACAACCTGGAAAGGAGCTTGAACATTACCAATCAGGTGCTGGCAGGGGCTGGCATAGAGGAGGGAGGAGTAGAGGAGACGCAGGCATCAGAGGTAGGCAGTTGGGTGACCGTTAGGAAGGGTAGATGGATGAGTGTCAGGGAGGCCAGTCCTGAGTTGGTACACCCTAACAAATTTCCAAGTTGCAGGTTGAGGGGATATCAGCTCAGGGGTGGCAGTGCTGGAGCAGGCGCCCTCCCCCAGCTGCCAGGGGAGTGGCGGCTCCAGGAAGAAGGGGGGCCAAGATTCAGGAAAGGTTAGACAGGTTGTGGTAGTTGGGGACTCAATCATCAAGAGGACAGAGAGGGCAATCTGTTGAAAAGATCGCGGTAGCCGGACAGTATGTTGTTTACCGGGCGCTCGAGTTCGGCACATCGCGGATCGGGTAGACAGATTATGGGTCATGGTGCATGTGGGCACTAATGACCAAGTAAGAGGAAGGTGGAGGATCCTAAAGAACGATTTCAGGGACTTAGGGAATAGATTGAGGAATAGGACCTCCAAGGTGGTTTTCTCTGAAATACTGCCGGTACCTCGAGCCACACAGGAGAGGCAGAAGGAGCTTAGGGAACTTAACAAGTGGCTGAGGAATTGGTGTAGGAAAGAGGGATTTGGGTTCCTGGAGAACTGGGCTGACTTCTCAGTCGGCTACCGGCTCATAAGTAAGGTTGGGCTGCACCTTAATGGGGACGGTACAGCTCTTTTGTAGAGAAAGATGGCCACCAAGTTGGAGGGGCTTTTTAACTAGGAGACAGGGGGGAGGGCTCAGAAGTAGAGTCAGTCAGGAGGGAGCAAAGGACAGAAGGCAGTAGTAGAGTCAGCAGCGACATTAGTTCCATAACGTCAATTGGGGGGTCTGTGCGGGAAAACCTCAGAGGAATAAACATAATCACCATTCACGATCAACTTCCACAAAACTAAAAGGGATATATGCTAATGCCAGGAGCCTAGCTAATAAAATGGATGAGTTGGAAATGTTAGTACATGAGGAAGACTTTGACCTTGTGGAAATAACGGAAACTTGGTTTGACCCCTCACATGACTGGCTGGTGAATATCCAAGGGTATTCGGTGTACCGGAAGGAAAGGGTAGGAAAAAGAGGGGGAGGGGTATGTCTCTATGTCAAGAATAATGTAAGGGTGATAGAGAGGAATGATATTATGGAAGGGATGAGTATGGAGTTAGAATCCGTGTGGGTAGAACTCCATAGGTAAGAAGAAAAGGGAAAAGTAATTGTGGGGGTTTGTTATAGGCCACCCAACCAAAGGGAGGCGGTAGAGCTGGAATTTATATCACTGTTGGGTAAAGTGGCAAAACTGGGATCAGTCATCATATTGGGGGACTTCAATTATCCCGACATTGACTGGGAAGAGGGGACTACACACTCACAGTCTATCCATGGAAACCTTACAGGACAACTACATGTCACAGTTGGTGGATTCTCCTACTAGAGAAAATGCAGTCCTAGATCTATTGATTACTAATGACCCAGACCTAATATCGGAGGTAGGAGTCCAGGACAACCTGGGTTCTAGTGATCACAGGATGATCACATTTAGCGTAAATAACAATATAACAAGGCAAGTGGGGAACATAAGAACCCTAAACTTCAGAAGGGCAAACTTTCCAAAATTGTGCTCATTGATAGAAAGGGTAAACTGGGACCAAACCCTGGGAACACTGACCACGGAGGAAAAATGGGAATGCTTTAGGAACATATTAAACAAATGCATCTTGCAGCGCATTCCTATGGGAAATACATTTAGAAGAGACAAAGCCAAACCTGGCTGGCTAAACCGTAACGTTAAAAAACTTATTAGGGGAAAAAAAATGGCCTTCAATAAATATAAATCAGGGGGGCGTGTCCGGAAGCCGGCGGAGCAGGACGCTGAGGAGAGGAGCTCCGTCTTGGACTAAAGCAATCCAGCTCAATCCTCTCAATCCAGTGCCCACAGCCACCTAAAAAATCCACAGGCTCTCTCCACAACATACTGGGACATCTTTTTCAGCAAAATTGTGGAGGAAAGCACCGATTGGCGGGACAAACTTTCTGAGGCCTAGACGCGGACCGGAGCCGCGGACTTTCCTACGGCGGGACGTGAGTGCAGCGGCGGGATCCGGTAAGGCCTAACACTCTTTGGGGCCCTCCTTACATCTCCCGATCTGCCTCTTCCCTGCCATAAGCCTCCCACTCGGCCCAAGAATAAACAGCAAGTCTATTAACTCCACTCAGACAGCGCTGTTTCCACCTTCCCCCCACGTGGTGACACAGTGCCCATTTTGTCTGCATTCACATCAGTGTAGCCACAAACTTTGCCTCTGCTCACCCAGGCTGTCTGATCTCCTTCTGGGCAGAGTGGTGTTTTTTTTTTTTTTTTTAATTTGATAATTTTTATTAATTTTTTACATATACCAGACAGATTTGCATACACAAACATCAAATCAATACACAAAAATAGCGACACATTTCATACCCTCCCAAAAAAAAAAAAAAAAATATATATATATATATATATATATATATATATATATATATATATATATATATATATATATATATATATATATATATATATATACACCCCCCCCCCCGAGGGGAGGGATAAGAGGAGGGCCCGTATCTGGGACCTTCACCCTACTCATTGAGTAACCCATCACCAATGACGCTAATCGCATTCCAAGAATATACCTGTGTTAAAAAAAAAAAAAAACCCCAATTGTGTATGTGTTGTCTCAACAACTTCCAACCCAACCCAACGCTTATTGGCCTCGTTACAGTTCCAATCCACTACCCGAGTTAAGTGGATAGCTCTGTAATACCGGAAAACATCTGGTAGCCCTATCCCGCCCTGTGATTTTTGCAAGGATAGGGTCTGTAGTCGTATTCGAGGAGTCCTAGAGGCCCAGATAAAACGAACGGAACAAAACCTTCATCTGACGAAAAAAAGTCTGTGGTAAAGTTATTCGAAGAGTCTGCATTACATACAGAATCCTGGGCAATATATTCATTTTTAATGCATTACACCTACCGAACCAGGTTAGAGTTAGTTGCTGCCAAGCCCTCAGATCATTTTTGATCTTTCCAAGTAAAGGAATATAATTTTTCCTATATATTTCTAGCGGGTCCGCAGTAATTTGAATCCCCAGATATTTTAACGAGCCCTCGGCCCAATGGAATGGAAAAGCGGACCGTAATTGTAATTCTTCTTGCAATGGCATAGCAATGCTCATCGCGGCTGACTTCGTCAAATTGATCTTATAGTTAGCAAGCATTCCATATGTTCTGAGTGTCTCCAATATATTTGGAAGTGACACGGTGGGATTTGTGACGAAAAACACTAGGTCGTCTGCAAATGCGGCGACCCTGTGCTGTTCGCCCCCTACCATTAATCCAATAATATCTGGTGCCCTTCGTATTGTACATAACAGGGGTTCAAGTGTTAAGATAAAAATAAGTGGGGATAATGGACAACCTTGCCTAGTCACGTGATAACGTAAAAAAGTCTGATCTCCATTCATTAACGCATACTGCTGCTGAGGGGTTAGCATAAAGTGATAGAATATATGTCAACATCTGCGGCCCCACTCCAATATGTGACAGGGTGGCCTGGATAAAATGCCAGGACACCCTGTCAAATGCTTTCTCCGCATCTGTGGAAAGCAACACCATCTTATTATGGGATTCGTGTGCCGAATAGATGATATCCACGACCCGCGTCGTGTTGTCCCTTGCTTCACGTGATGGGACAAAGTCCACCTGGTCAAAATGTATCAGATCGGGAATATACGGCAAAAGACGATTAGCCAGTATTTTAGCCATTAGTTTAGTATCACAATTCAGGAGTGAAATAGGGCGGTAACTACCACATAATAGGGGGTCTTTCCCCTCTTTAGGTATAAGGGAAATGTATGCCCTTAGAGAATCTATAGGTAGCGCCGCCCCATTCAAAACTGAATTCATGTGCCTCAGGAAAGGTTGTACCAAAGGTGTTCTAAAATTTTGATAATAAGACAATGTAAAACCGTCTGGTCCTGGTGCTTTATGTATTTTAGTCTGAGCCATTGCCTCCGCTAACTCCTTCTCTGTAATCTTCCCTTCCATTGCTAATGATTGTTCCTCTGATAGAACAGGCAGGCCGGAGTCCTGTAGATAACTCGCTATCTTTTCTAACTTTTTTTTTTCCCTGTCCAAATTTCCTCCCTCCACGGGCTGCAAATTGTACAGAGAACGATAAAAAGTGCAGAACTCATCTGCAATCGCCAATGAGGTATACACTTCTCCCCCACCTGCCTTCTTTATGCGGGGGATATGTGTTTGTTTCCTAGGGCCCCTGAGTGTCCTAGCCAGCATCACTCCTGGTTTGTTCGCATACTCAAAAAAGTATCTTTTTGACCATGTCAGTTTCTTGTTTATTTTTAAAAAGAGGAGATCATTTAATTCCTCTCTCAACCGTGTAAGAGGGATCAAATGCTCCATGGCCAATGATCTTTTATGTTGTCTACTAAGAGTCTCTACTTGTGATAACAGCTCGTTAACTTTTTTCTCCTGTAATTTTTTCCGTTGGGAGGCTAAACGCATTATCTCTCCCCGCACCACACACTTGTGGGCTTCCCAAATTATTGAAGGAGACAAGGCTTCATCTCTGTTATCCAGAAAATAATTCCTTAACATCTCTTCAATTTTCGTCCTAATCTCAGGAAATTGTAATAAGGACTCATTAAGGCGCCACGAAGAAGGTCTAGGGAGCATAGAGTCCCAGTCCATAGATACATGTACCGATGCATGATCTGACATGGAGAAATCATCGATATTGGATGACATAACCAACGGAATGTCTGACTGCGGGATCAGAATATGGTCTATTCGAGTGTAGGCATTGTGGATCGGAGAATAGTACGTAAAATCCCGTTCCTTCGGGTGCATTAATCGCCATGGATCTACCAAATTTAAAATCGCTAATTTGCGCTGAAAACGTCGTATCCGTGCGTATGAAATACAGGAGGACTTCTTTGACGTATCTATGAGTGGTTCTGGGACAAAGTTGAAATCCCCCCCTACTAATAAATGGCGTTCCCTGAATCCCAATATAGCCGGTGTTAATTGCTGCAGGAATGTCAGATGGTCTGAATTGGGTAGATATACATTTACTAATGTTAGTTCTGTTTGGCCAATACTCCCTTTCACCAGCAAGTATCTTCCCATGGGGTCTGCCATTGTGTCCTTTAATGTCCACTTAATCGTCTTAGAGATAAGGATACTAACTCCCTTTGACCTAGCAATAGGGGAAGGGGCATGATATGCCCACGGGAAATCCCTATTGCCTAATTTAGGCAAAGAGTCTTTCCTAAAATATGTCTCTTGCAAGAATGCTATTTGTGTATGCCACCGTTTCAGATCCTGCAACAGGCGTGTACGTTTCTGTGGGGTGGATAGACCTCTGACATTAAATGTCGATATTCTACATCCAATTTTCGCGTGTCTAAACTGATTCGTCCTTTTAGGTGTCGCCTTTGTCTCCTCTCCCTCTCTCCCCATCTTAGACCCGTACAGGGCCATAGGTGCTGACAACGCCCACCAGCCAAAAAAAAAAAAAAGTTACACCCAACTAACTAACTGTCTGGCCTTACAAATAACCCCCCACCCACAACCCAACCCAGATAAATGTACAATTGTCTTAAAATCAGGAAAATTTTGCGCAACCAGGCGCGTCCTATTATGGGGTAGGTGTGCTTGACTGGCACCGTGAGAATGATAATAAATGAGAATTTATGTAGACAATAAGACCCAAGGATTGGTATACGTCAAACAAAAAAATTGAAACACAAAAAAACACAAATTCTTCCATTGAAGACATGGAGCAATGGAGAGAGCGTGCCCTCCCCGCTTTATATTACCTAGAGAAAGGGGAAAGGGGCACAATACCCCTCCCCCATCCCAGAAACCGATTGGCAGGGGGGTAGGTCTGTGAGGGTGGAGCCGGAGAAACCCCAAAAAGAGGGAAACAACAGGCACAGCCCTTTCCCCAACCCCAAACCCCACTCACTCCCCCCCCCCCACCCTCCCCTTACCCAAAGCCCTATTTTTTGCAGCTAGGGCTCACCCCGCACAAAAAAGCAAAAACAAATGGGAAAAAAAAAAAGAATCTTTCCCCTTCTCCGCCCCTTTATAAATTCAAAGCCCTCTGTCCCCCTCTTTTACTAGGAGGGGGAGGGAGAGGGAAAAAAAAAAAGGGAAAAAAAAAAAAACATCCACAAGTTCATGTAATTGAAGCTATTTTTCACACGTCATAGAAGTTCCCATGACCTAAAGTATGGCAGGTATTTCATCCGTCGTTGTCTCTGGAGGGATCCTCTGCCGACGTTGAGACTGCGATGTACTGTATGTAGATAGAGGCCCACCGTTTCCGAACACACTACCAGTCCTGGATTGGCACTGGGGCTATTTCAAGGAAGGCAAATAGATCTAAAAGTTGGTCATGCCACCTTAACACAAACGATTTTTTATTTCTCGTAATCACTAGGTGGAACGGATAACCCCAATGATATGAGGGGGAAATCAGGGAAAGACTGGATAAACTTAACACAAACAAATCACCAGGCCCGGATGGCGTACATCCGAGAGTGCTCAAGGAACTCAGTATGGTTATATCTAGACCACTGTTCCTGATCTTTGCTGACAGTATTAGGACAGGAGATGTACCAGGGGATTGGAGGAAGGCTAACGTGATTCCGATATTCAAAAAGGGCCAGAGACATATCCCGGGAAATTATAGGCCTGTCAGTCTGACATCAATAATATGTAAACTTTTGGAGGGGATGATAAGGGACTATATCGTAGAGTATGCTAAAGACAACAACATCATCAGTAGTAACCAGCACGGGTTTACAAATGGGCGTTCTTGTCAAACCAATCTCTTAGCATTCTACGAGGAAGTGAGCTGTGAGCTAGATAGGGGGAGACCAGTGGATGTGGTGTACTTGGATTTCGCTAAGGCGTTTGATACAGTTCCCCACAAGCGCTTAATTTATAAAATAAGGTCTGCAGGTATCGACAGCAGGGTTTGCTCTTGGATACGGAATTGGCTAAAAGGCCGTGTCCAAAGGGTAGTAATAAACAGCGCATACTCAGACTGGTCTGAGGTAGTAAGCGGGGTGCCCCAGGGCTCAGTCCTGGGACCAACCTTGTTCAATTTATTCATAAACAGCATTGAGGAAGGGATCAGTAGTTCGTTATCAGTTTTTGCAGATGACACAAAATTGGCCAGGGCAATAACTGCACAGCATGAAGCAGATATCCTACAGAATGACCTGGACAAAATTACGGAGTGGGCAACGACATGGCAAATGAGGTTTAATGTGGAGAAGTGTAAGGTTTTGCACTTGGGGACCAAAAACATAAAAACACAATACACGTTAGGAGGGGAACCCTTGGGGGAATCAAAAATGGAGAAAGATTTGGGAGTCTTAGTTGATGATAGATTAGGCAACAGCATGCAATGCCAAGCGGCAGCTTCCAAAGCCAACAGAATATTAGCATGCATAAAGAAAGGGATGTATTCCAGAGATAAGACTATAATCCTTCCACTTTATAAAACTCTGGTCCGACCGCATCTGGAGTATTCTGTCCAGTTCTGGTCGCCAGTCCTCAGGAGGGATGTGTTGGAGCTGGAGAAAGTCCAGAGAAGGGCAACTAAACTGATTAGGGGGTTGGAGGACCTTACCTATGAAGAGCGGCTGCAATCGCTCGATTTATTTTCCCTGGAGAAAAGACGTCTGAGAGGGGACATGATAGCAATTTATAAATATCTTAATGGGGATCTCAGCTTAGAAGAAAAGCTGTTCATTCGAAGGAATTGCATGAGGACTCGAGGACATACAATGCGATTAGAGGAGAAGCGTTTTAACCTCAGGCAACGTGGGGGGTTCTTTACTGTTAGGGCTACAAGATTGTGGAATTGTCTACCACAAGAGGTGGTTTCTGCGGGTAGTATGGTGACTTTCAAAAGACTCTTAGACTTACATCTCAAGGATCAGGAGATTGAGGGCTATGTTAGATGATTACAGTCACACACACCTACACAGGTTGAACTGGATGGACTATTGTCTTTATTCAACCTCGCCTACTATGTAACTATGTAACTATGTAACTTTTATCCTGTGTAATTCTTCTAGTAAAGGTTTCAGCAGGGTTCTCATCTTAAGGGTGTTATAAGAAAGGTCCGGTAAAAAACGGATTTGATTCCCTTCAAAGTCCCATGGACCCTGAGTCCAAGACCGCCTGACAACCTCCTCTTTAAATGAGTAATAATGGATTCCAATTAGAACGTCCTTGGGCGATCCAGACTACGGGTATGTGGGGTCTTGACCCTATGAACCCTATCTATTTCGATATTTTCTGTGAGTGGGCGTTCCATTACACCATTCATAATCTTCACCGCACATTCTTTGAGTTCAGGGCCGGTAACTGACTCCGGCAAACCTCTAAATCTAACATTATTTCTGCGGTTACGGTTTTCATTATCGTCTTGCTTAAGTTGTAGGCTGAGAATCTGTTTTTGTAACTTTTTTTGAGAGTGCTCCAATTCATTAACTCCAACATCAATTTGGGACTGCACCTCCTCCATCTGACCCACCCTGTTGTCCACCTTATCCACTTTAACTTTAATCAAATTAATTTCGTCTTTCAAGTTACTCACGATTGTAGTTGCCATGTCGCTTATGTCCTGTTTCGTAGGAATACGGGACACGAATTCTCTCCACTCTGTGACGGGCAAATATTGGTGCTTTGTGGTTGGTGGTATCTGTATTGCTCCCTGGTCTTCTGGGGCAGGGTCATGAAGGGGAAGATCTTGAACACTAAGAAGAGGTTCTCCCAACTGTTCCATATTGGTTTTTGAGGTCTTTTTGTGCTGAGGGATGGGGCCCGTGGATACCGCGGTCGGTGGTCGTGTCGGCACCATCTTAACTGCCGCTGCACAGCTTTGTGTGACTGCAGGTCTTCTTAAAAAGTAAGTAGTGATATCCGTTCGTTTGCCAATGGCCTCTGCTTCTGTCACACTTTGTACGGCAGGCATATATGCTGCACCTGCAGGTACACAAAGCGCCAACTGGCTGAAAACACCGCTTGCAGGGACCTGGAGAAACTATCCCCGTCTAGCAGACACACGCCGGCACCTCCTCTCCTCACGGGACTCCAGGCTGTTGCGCACGAATGGCGCCCAAAGCTCCGATCTCCACGGGCATACACTGCGCGTTGACCCCCGGACGTAGCCCAAGCCGTTCCGGGACACCGACAGGTACGTAGTTGTACTGTTCCTTGGAGGGTGCCTGGGAGAGCCACGGGCTCCGGCCCGCTGATCCCGCTAACAGGGGCTGGGAACGCTGGCTGGCGAGGACAGGCTCCGCTTCTACTCACAGAGCTCCATGCTGCTGCGTGCTCACGGCACCATCATCTGGTCACGCCCGAGTGGTGGTGATTTAAGGAGCAAATAACTGCCTAACTTAACTGCTACATGAGGCCACTGTGAACCGGGACCCATCCATCCATGCAGCATTGATCAAACACCTCTGATCCCCAGCCACCCTACACATAACAGTGGTAATGACCCGCAGGCGTAAAGAGTCACCAAAGTTAACTAAAATTGATCACATCCACAGCTCTCACACAGCTATGCTACAACAAAAAGAACGCAGCAGCAGCAACGGAGACCTACAAATTAACATGCAAGCAACATGTAGAAGTAACAAAAGGGACAATTCACAATCATTATGCCAAGTAGGTAATCCTGACAGTGAATATTCATCAGGTTCATCCTACCCTGAGTCCCCCTTCTCAAGGAGTCCGACTAAAAATAAACCGCCTATCATATCCCCAGGCAAACATGGTCAGGGGCATATTCAGGGGATGGATCTGCCCCAGCCTTATGCCTCAGGCTCTATGCCACACCAACAGGATCAGTTCGCTTCTTTCCCCACGGAGGGACACCTTGTCTCTGATATCATGATGAAAGAAATGCTGCACTCTTTTAGATCCTCACTTCAAGCAGATTTAAGGGGATGGATGCAGCAATACAGACGAGAAGTTCATGACTTGGGGGACAGAGTGAATACGGTTGAATCCTCTCTTAGCAAACAAACTTTGTCCTTTAACACAATGGTTGAAGCCCACAATCAACATTCTGATGAAATATTGTGGCTTAAGGACAAGGTTGCAGATCTAGATGACAGATCAAGGAGGAACAACCTGAAACTGAGAAGAGTTCCGGAATCAGTGCAATCGCAGAAACTGGAACAATATGCTAACCGGCTATTTTCCACGCTTGTTCCTACACTATCCGAAACTGATCGGATAATTGATAGAATTCATAGACTGCCTAAACCAGCTTTCTTAGCGCCAGAAGTTCCGAGGGATGTGCTCTTGCGAGTACATTTTTTCCATTCCAATGAGAAAATAATGTCCTCGTTCCGCCAATCCTCTGAATTACCAGCAGAATTTTCAACGATCCAAATATTGCCTGACCTGTCTAGACAC
This sequence comes from Pelophylax lessonae, assembly GCF_965119305.1. NCBI lineage: Eukaryota > Metazoa > Chordata > Amphibia > Anura > Ranidae > Pelophylax > Pelophylax lessonae. The sequence continues at coordinate 273,068,095 of NC_138769.1, read as the reverse complement.
ACCCTTCAGAGAAGGAGGAATTTGGCGACGATTACAAAGGCGCTAAGAGATCACAAAATACTACACAAATGGAAGCATCCGGCAACCCTCACAATCACTCACAACGGTACCACTACCTCAATTTCAACCTTAGAAGAAGGGACCTCACTGCTTCAGAGATGGGGCATCGTCCCTCCAACTAAGGACTCCCAACTCAGAGCTCCTACCCCTCTACCTACCAACGGGGAATGGAACGTAGTTTCTAGGAAGAAATCTCAAAAAAAGAAAAATAAGCTGCAGGGTGGCTTTCCCAGCACCTCAAACCAGCATCACACCGGTTCTAGGCCTATGGAGTGAAAAATTTCCTCATGGCCCCTTATCCACACAGGATATCGACCACCTTTGTCGATCTCGGACCACTTTTATGATCCTTTTTTTATAATGTTCTATTTTTGTATTTTTTCGTTTCCTTCTTCAGTTTTGTTTCAACTTCCTCTTCAAGCAACAAGGAATCTCCATCATTTTCAAACCATCCCTCTCGAGACCAAGAATCTGAGTACAGTACACTCCCATTAACTGGTAAATCCACTCCGGAGCCCGACCAACACATCCTTTCTACATATATAAATGCCATTTAAAATAATCTCGATAAATGCAAACGGATTGAATCATCCAGCCAAGAGATACGCTCTTTGGAAAGAAGTCAAATCTTCAAATGCGGACATCATTTCAGTGCAAGAAACACACTTCCAGACGTCCAATCATCCCAAATGCTCTAACAAGGACTTTCCCAACATCTATCTAGCTACATCACCATCGAATAAAAAGGGAATCCTCCTAGCGATTAAACACACAATTAATTGGAAACTCAAGGATTTAGTGACTGACCCAGATGGCCGCTATATTATTCTCACAGGATCGTTCAACTGACTACTTATGACCCTAGCATCGATCTATGCTCCCAACACGCATCAACTGCGATTGCTCAGAAGAACAAAGTCAAGTATGGCAATCTTATGATCTGTGGTGACTTCAACCTGACATCCAATCCAGAGATGGACACTTCCTCCTCTCCAAACAACAGAAGAACCTCTTTACAGGGTTTTTTCCATAAGGAAAGTTTGTACGATGTTTGGAGGTGTCTCCACGCATCTGAGAGAGATTACACTTTCTACTCCTCCAGACATCGTACATACTCAAGGTTGGATATGTTTGTGTCTGATTGGCGACTTCTGGGGATGATCTCATCCGTGGCCATCAAAGATATCACATGGTCTGACAATGCTGTGGTGGAGGCGACCGTGGATGAGAGAATCCCCAGGGGGGCTAATTCTGTATGGCGTTGCAACATTAGAAACCTACAGTCGGATGTGTGTAAAAAACATGTCTCCCAACATCTTACTGAATTTTTCCAACTAAACACAAATTCGGTGTCGGACCCTTGGAGCCTCTGGGAAGCACACAAGGCCTACATGAGGGGAGTCTGCATACAGCAGAGCTCTAAACTTAAGAAGAAATATAATCAAAAACTCTCACACATCCTATCTCAAATTTATGACATTGAATCCAAAAACAAAATTCTCCCAGACCCCAAAATTACAAAAACCTTGGCTAACCTACGAATAGAACTTCGTTCTATCCTATTGGAAAAGAGCGATATCCAATTTAGGAAACTTAAGTTAACATGCTACGCCCAGTCCAACAAAATAAGTAAAACTTTAGCAAATAGGCTTAAATACCAACAAACCAAATCTAGGATCTCTCAACTTACCCAGTCACAGACAAATCACAAATGAACACATCCCCAGGAAGTAGCAGATGAATTTGCTGACTATTACTACTCACTTTATAATTTGGAGTCAGATCCCACAATCCACAAATCAGTAAGTACAGATATTTCAGCCTTTCTAGAGAACCTTAATCTGCCCCGTCTCTCTGAAGCCCAACTCCAAATGCTTAATGCACCCATAAGTATCGACGAAATTAGAAAAATAATAATATCCCTACCTCAAGGCAAATCACCGGGCCCAGATGGTTTCCCAAGTGAGTACTACAAACTATTTCAACACACCCTCACGCCATTTCTACTTGATGTATTCCAAAAAAGCGGTTGACACGTCATCATTCCAAAAGAAAATGCTAAGAGCATATGTGACCACAATCCCTAAACAGGGGAAAGATCCTTCGAAACCCGAAAACTACAGACCGATCTCACTGTTAAACACAGACCTAAAAATATTTGCTAAACTACTGGCCAAACGTCTGCAGAGGGTACTACCCTTTCTGGTCCGGAAAGATCGGTTAGGTTTCATCCCTGGGCGTCAAACATCTGATGCAACTAGGAGAATTGTAAATGTCCTTGATATAGCGGAAAAACGTCAGACGCCTTCTCTGCTGCTTACATTAGACGCAGAGTAGGCGTTTGACAGAATCAACTGGATGTATACAGTAATCCCCCGCTCCATCGCGGTTCAGTTTTCACGTTTTTTTTTTTTGTAATGTTATTTTACTATATAAATCATTAAAAATGAAATCTTTTTGTGTATTCCATAGCTCTTGCTCTGTCTCTTAGTATCTTTTATGTGTTTAAATGTATGTCTATTGTTTTAAAAGTGTGTTTAAAGACCTTAAAATGCTTTTACACGTACAGTGACAGTAAAAAAACATGCCTACAATGCATTTTAATAGGGTTTTTCTATTTCACGGAATTTCACTTTTCGCGGCTGGGTCCGGAACGTAACCCCCGCAATGGAGGGGGGTTTACTGTATATGTCATCCACCCTACATAAGTTTGGACTGGAGGGTAACCTATATTCAGCAATTATGGCACTCTACTCCCAACCTACAGCCAAAGTCTTCACGTCTGGAACGCTTTCCAAACTCTTTAAAATTTCAAACGGCACAAGACAAGGCTGCCCCCTTTCCCCAACAATTTTCAATTTATCCATTGAGCCCCTAGCCGAAGAAATAAGAACTTCTCCCAACATACGAGGCTTCACTATTGGCAACACAGAACACAAGATTACTTTGTTCGCAGATGACATCATCTTGATGTTGACATCTCCAGAATCATCCCTACCCGCAGCCCACACTATCCTTACCTGTTTCAGTAAGATCTCTTACTATAAAGTAAATAACTCCAAATCACTGTTCCTGAACCTAAATGTTTGTCCTGACACAAAAGAACGTTTGCTAGGAAACTGCCCCTTCTCATGGACAGATGAGAAAATATCTTACTTAGGCATTACCATCACACCTCTGACCTTATCCATTCTAATTTAAAACCCCTAAAGCAAAAAATCTGTGAAGACCTTAACTTCTCAAAAATTGACCTATCATGGGGAAAGAGAATGGCGGTAATAAAAATGACCATCCTTCCTCAAATCCTTTACTTCTTTAGAGCACTACCGTCCCCATGCCCAAAACACAGTTGAATGCCCTTACAAGTATTATTAGGAAATTTTTATTAGCCTTCAATGTAATCACTGCACACAAATCCATGGGAGGAGCTGGACTACAAAACTTACAAGCTTATTGGTGGGCCTCAAGGCTAGATCAAATAAAACATTGGTTCACTAGTAGTGAAACACCACTATGGGCATTAATTGAGGAAGACTTAGTGCCGACTGAAAGTCTAACACTCATGCTTCAGTGTGATTTATGGATACCTTGGAACTGGCCCAACATTCCCATCACAGTCAAAGCTTCTCTGCAAGCTTGGAGAGCTATTTCCAAACTAACACCCACAGTAAACCTTTTCCACACCTGTGATATTCCTATTAAGATATTAGAGTCTAAATGTAAAAAGCTTAACATCACTAAGTTGGGGGATTACGGTCTATCAATCATAACAGAACTCTACAGAAATTGTAGGCTTAAAGAAAAAGAATTATCCAGGAATTCTCCCTTCCTCATTACCTGTCACTCACCATCTCTAAGATAATTTTCACTCTAGCCAAACACCCACTATCAGAACTACTAATTCCCAAACATGGAATTTCATCTCCACAGTACCGCCCCCAACTAAAGGTATATCCCTCTTTTACTCCTGCCTTACATCTGATTCCCTCAAAACTAAATCGCCACATATGCTGAAATGGGAGAAAACGCTTAATCACTCTTTCACCCTAAAGCAATGGCAAATAGCGATCAACTCGACCCACAAACTATCACATTGTACAAACCATTGGGAAACGATGACAAAGATTGTTAATAGGTGGTATTTCACTCCCTATAGGTTATCCAAGATGAATCCCTCCCTTTCACCACTGTGCTGGAGAGAATGTGGTAGAGTGATAGAGTGGGTACCTTACAGCACGTCCTCAAGCTTTTGGAAAGTAATTTTCCAATGTATGGCATCCATCACTGGAATCTTAACTCCTCCCAAACCAGAGTTAGCATTATTGAATCTAAACATTGAACTATACCCATTGACATATAGACAAATGATTGTACATCTTCTTTTGGCTGCCAGAACTTTAATACTACGTAAGTGGAAAACCACCGACACCCCAAATCTTTCTGAGGCAATTATCCTAGTTAATGAGAACTATAAACTAGAAAAAGCTTTATCCTTCAACGCTTTAACCCATCACACATTTCCAAAAGCTTGGTCGGAGTGGCCCTATTTAACACCTGATACTAGAAGTTTATAATATAACCGTTTATTTAACTTCGTTCTACTCATTCTGATCCTGGGGATGATGGGGGGTGTCGACGACCCGTGGCTTGATGACATAGTTCCCCTAGGGGTTCTGAGCCGGGGTGGTTCGACTCCTCTCTTCTCCTCCAACCATCAGAATAAACTATGTTAACCTTTACATGCATGATGTCAAAGCACTCTTGTACAAAGCTTATAACTATTATTTGAACACTAACATCCACTTTTGGATAATGTTCTACCTTGTTGTTATTTTCTTATATCACATCCTGTTGATGTGATTTTCTGTTTTTTTCATTTGCATTTGAAATTCAATAAAAATTATTGATTGAAAAAAAAAAAAAAAGAAATATAAATCAGAGGGCACAGTATTGGCTTTCAAGCAACACAAGGAGGCAAATAAGAAGAGTAAACACAAAATCAAAATGGCTAGAATCAACTTTAAGAGACAAATAGCGGAGGATAGCAAAAATAATCCAAAGAAATTCTTTAAATATATCAACAGCAAAAAAGCTAGGGCAGAGCATATTGCACACATAATTAACGATGATGGGAGCATGGTTACAGAGGACACTGAAAAAGCAACCGTGCTGAACGCTTTTTTCTCGTCAGTCTATATACAGGAAAAGGAGGGGTACACTGACCACGACTATATGGTTAGTAGTAATACACAGGACTTGCCGCTATGGCTAACAGAGGGTGAAATCAGGGAAAGGCTGGATAAAATTAACACAAACAAATCACCAGGCCCGGATGAGTACTCAAAGAACTCCGTAAGATTATATCTAGACCACTGTTCCTGATCTTTGCAGACAGTATTATGACCGGAAATGTACCAGGGGATTGGAGGAAAGCGAACATGATACTGATATTCAAAAAAAGGCAGAGGCATGTCCCGGGAAATTATAGGCCTGTCAGTCTGACATCAATAGTATGTAAACTTCTGGAGGGGATGGTAAGGGACTAGATCGTAGAGTTTGCTAAAGACAACAACATCGGAGGCGTGTCCAAGATGGCCACCGGGATGGACGTGCTGTGTTAGAGCTCTGGGCTTGCCGCACTTATATCTCCGGTTATCTCTGCAGACTGCTGCCCTATTTGACTCTAGTGTGTCCCCTGTGGGGCCGTGTCCAGACATCGGCCGAGCCAGCTGCCTGTTGTAGGAGCTTCCACGCTCCCGGCTTCAATCCCCGCCATCCTGCACTCCCGGCTGCAATCCCCCGCCATCCAGGACCCCACATTGCCGTTTCCACATTGGCCACCCCTGGTGGAAGAGCCTCAAGTCTTTATTTTGAGGATTCGGGAGCGGATTGTGCCTCTTCCTCGTCCACGGCCTATCTGCACTTCTCCTGCCTGTTTGTCCGCCAGAGCCCAGTGACGCCTTATCGGGACTGTCAGCTTGTATGGAGGTGGGCTGCTTTGCTCAAGTAGGCCTGGCGGTGCTCTGGCTGCTGGCCTGCCGCCGCTGCCACCTGGATCCTGCTCTCACGGGGCCCTGCAGGCCGCGTATCGGCACCTTCCCCCCGATTCCGGCCGCCATCTTGACCTGGGCCTGGCGCCGGCTTGTGGCCTCACAACCCTGCTGAGCGTCTCAGCATAGGCCCCGCTGCCTGTTCGGCCTCCCGGGGAGGGAGTCAGCACCCCATTTGGCAAGAGGGCCCTGAGCGGGTCAATCCCTTCCCACCAGCAATCGCAGCCCTGAGGAGGCAGGCCCTGCTATAGCTCCTGGTGAGGATGCCACCTGCACAAACTCCATCTGTCACCACACATCACTGGCCTCCCTGTGAAGACTGTCTGTCTCCCTGTTACTTGCATTGTGTGGCCTGCAGATCGTTGCTCTCACTTCGCTGTGCTGCCTGCAGATCGTCGATCCCATTGAACTGTGCTGCCTGCAGATTATTGCTCCCGCTGTGCTGCCTGCAGGTTGTTGCTCCCGCTACCCTGTGCTGCCTGCAGATTGTTGCCCCCATTGTATTGTGCTGCCTGCGGATTGTTACTCTCCCTGTATAGTGCTTCCTGCAGATCGTTGCTTCCACTGCACTGTGCTGCCTGCAGATCATTGCTCACGTCCACATCCTTGCAGTCTGCGGCTGCTGGGGCTTTCCTGTAACTAACTTGCACTCTCTGACTGCCTTCTACTGAGTGGGAAGCTTTATAATCTGTACCAACCTTGAAGATAAGCTCTTTGGATTCTCATAGCCTTCACAGGATCACAGACTTCCGAAAGTGCCCCCTACTCTTCTATGTCGTCTCGGGGGAAAAGCAGAGACTCGTCGGCCCTCAGGAACTCGGTGAAAACGGGTCCCGCTTGTGGGGCTGCAGGCGGCGTGGGGCCTCCCCCGGCTCCCCTCCTTAATATGGCGACTCAGACTGAAGACAAGGAGCTGGCCCTGGTGGAGCAGGATAACTTAGTTGCACTGATGCAGGCCATCACTACCTGCCAGTCTACTCTCACCGGCAAAATAGACTCGGTACAAATGGACATAGGCCTCATCCGCAAGGATATGGATACATTTCGTGGCTGTCTGTCAGAGGCCGAGCGGCGGGTGGGGGAGGTGGAGGACGTACTCCATTCTCATGAGGCCTCCATCCGCACAATCTCCGCCAGGGTTAAGTCCCTGGAGGCCAGGGCGGAGGACGCAGAGAACAGGAACCGGTGGAACAACCTGCGGATTGTCGGTCTCCCGAAGGGGACGGAGGGCACTGATATGGTGTCCTTTGCTGAGCACATCCTGCGCACCTTGTTGCCTCAGGCCCAGTTCTCTCCCTTCATTGTCGTGGAGAGAGCACACCGCATGCCGGTGACTCGGGGGCCACCAGGGTCCCCACCACGTACTTTCATCCTGCGCCTCCTCAATTTTAGGGACTGTGACTTGGTGCTTCGAGAAGCGAGGAAGATGGATGTCCTGCGACACGAGGCCGCGAAGATCATGGTCTTTCCGGATTATTCCATAGACACACAGCGTCTTTGGGGGTGTTTTGACCATGTCAAACTACAACTTTGTAATCGCAATATTAAGTACAGTATGCCGTTTCCTGCCCGGCTGCGAGTTCAGGATGGCGAAGCAGTGAGATTCTTCACTTCCCCGGAGGACACCATGCATGGTTGGAAACGCTTCCCCGGGCACGATCTCCACGGCCGTGAGTCTCTCTATGCGCTGTCTGCGCTCTGGATGTTACACTTTTCCTTTTGGAGTTTGGGGGGGTGTCCTCTTCCCGTGAGATCGGGGATCCCTGTACTGATCTCTTGCCTGTGCCTGGCTGGGCCCTGCCTGTTATGACTCGTGGCCTTTCATCAGTGGCTACCTGAGGCCCCCCCTTTTGTTTCTACTGTTTGCAACATGTTTAAGCTTTGTGCCCCCCTGGAACTTTTGGGGTGAAGTTGATGACCTGGTTACCTGTTCTGCAGAGATCGTCTATCCTTCATCTGATGGCGGCTCCCATGGCCGACTGACTATGCCGTGGTAGTACCTGTTGGTACCCCTGGTGCCCACTGGAGTGCGACCCCCGTGGGCGGTTGCCTATTTGGTTTTTGGGAATGCAAGCACACCCATGTTGGGAGGGGGGTGCGGGGTGGGGGGGAGGGGACTATGTGCCTTTACAATGCCTTTGTTCTTTGCATATGGGTTGTTATTTGTTTTTTTTCTGTGTTTCCTTTCAGCTGTGTTCTCGGGTGCTTTTGGTACGATGTATGCTCTCTGTTAGGGGGGGTGTGGAGTTCTGTTTCCAGCTCTTTGACGGTTGGTCTGCTCCGCTGCGGGACTTGAAGGAAGATCTGGAGACTTTCATTTTTTCCAAATTGCCATTATGGTTCCCCTTACGGTGATTTCCTGGAATGTCCGGGGACTAAACTCTAAGTTCAAACGGTCACTTGTTTTTTCCTTTTTGCAGCGACACCGCCCCCATGTTTGCATTTTGCAGGAGACCCACCTGGCGGGGAGTAGGGTGCTGGTGCTCAAAAGGGCCTGGGTGGGGTCTTATTACATTGCCACCTGTTCCTCCTACTCCCGGGGGGTTAGCATCCTGATCCACAAATCTGTCCATTTTAGCCTCCTAGACCTTCACCTGGACCCTGAGGGGAGATATGTTCTGCTTCATGCTCTTTGTGAGGAATTGGAAATGTGAATTGCTGGAATATATTTGCCTCCGCCGGGCCAGCTTACCCTCCTACAAAGGTTGACTGTTGGTGGCGGGGGACTTTAATATGCCCCCCAACCCATAACTGGACAGGTTTGCTGGGGGGGGGGGGCTGTGGATTCTCCCCTCTCCCGCTGGGCGGAAGCCCTGGGACTGGTGGATGTGTGGAGGTGGAAGAACCCCGGGCTGAGACAATATACCTGCCATTTGGCCACTCATGCCACACTCGAGGATTGACCTTGTTTACCTCTCGGGCTCCCTGCTTGCAGGTACCCGGGAGGTCTCTATTTTACCACGGGGGATCTCGGACCATGCCCCTGTCATTGTCATTTTGCCCCGGGAGAGCGTGTTTGGCGATTGTCTAGGTTTTGGGTTGATGATGAGAGGGTAGCCCCGGTTGTATCTTCCGAACTGCTGGAGTATTGGGTCCACAATGCTGACACCGCCTCTCCTTCGATAGTCTGGGACGCTTTCAAAGCTTGTACCAGGGGAGTGTACCAGCGGGCGATAGGACGCGGTAGGAGTTGCGGTATGGGGCGGATGGAGACTCGAGAACGTCTGCGATACTGCAATCGGTACATCGCGAGATAGCGTTGCTGAGGGCCACAGCTTGTCGGAAGTGCCTGCTTTCACGATCGCAGCGTGTTTCTGAACAGGGGGAATGGGCGGGTCGTATGTTGGCATGGTTGTCTCGGGAGCGCTCCCCTGCTATGCTGATTGCCAATATCAAAGATAATGCGGGGTGCTGTCACTCGGACCCCTCTGCCATCAATGCCCAATTTGCAAGCTATTATGAGGACCTCTATCGCTCCCGGGTGGTCTACCCCCTGGAGCACCTCACGGCCTACCTTGATGACCTGGACTTTCCTCAACTGTCGGAGGCGGGTAGGGACAAATTGGATGGCCCGATATCCCTTGAGGAACTATCCAAGGCTATTGCGGCTCTACAATCCGGTATGGCCCCGGGCCCGGATGGGCTACCGGTGGAGTTTTACAAGTCCAACATGGAATTGGTGGCCTCGCACCTTCATTCCCTGCTGCAAGGTGCCTTGGACTCTAATAGCTTGCCCTGTTCTATGTCTGAGGCAGTCATTGTCGTTATACACAAATCCTCAATGTGGACGCCAAGATTCTGGAGCGACGCTTGAACTCGGTCATTCTATCGCTGATCCATGGGGACCAAACAGGTTTTATGCCGGGCAAGGGGATGGACATCAACATACGTCGCCTTGTTTATACCCACGTTTCTCATGCAGTGTTGTCGGGCTCGGGGGGGGGGGGGGGTTGTGTTATCTCTGGACGCAGAGAAGGCCTTCGACTCGGTCGAGTGGGGTTATCTTTGGAAAGTCCTACGTCGTTTTGGCATCGGCCCGGAATTTATTTCCTGGCTGAGACTGCTCTATGTGGCCCCACGTGCTAGGGTTCGCACCATTAGTTCCCTCTCCCTTCCATTTTCACTACATAGGGGGACTAGGAAGGGCTGTCCGCTGTCCCCGGGTCTCTTTGCCCTGGCAATGGAGCCCCTGGCTATCCTCTTACGGTCGACTCCCGCTCTGGGGGGGGCTGCAGGTGGGAACAAATTTCACTGTACGCTGATGATGCTCTTCTCTATCTCCCGGATGCGGCAGGATCCCTGGATTTGGAGTTGCAGATTTTTGAGCTGTTTGGCTTGTTCTCTGGGATCCGTATTAATTAGGGTAAATCCCTACTGTTTTCCTTATCGGCGGATCCCCCTCCCTCCTCCCCCGCTCTGCCTCTACAGTGGGTTACGAAATTTCGCTACTTGGGTATCGAAATACAGCGGGATGTTGCTAAATACTTGGATGACAATGTCACTCCTATTTTGCAGCAATTGCAGCTCCACTGCCAGACTTGGCGATCATTGCCTTTGACACCGGTGGGAAGGATTAATTTACTTAAAATGATTTTTCTCCCTAAATTTCTTTATGCCTTTCGTAATACCCCGGTGCCTATTCCGTGCGGCTTTTTCCGGCAGCTGGATAGAGTGGTGATAGAGTTCGTTTGGGCGGGGGCTGTCCCTAGGGTTTCGAAGGCTACCCTGCAACTCCCGTTGTCCCTGGGTGGGCTGGCAGTACCCAACTTTCGCTATTATTATTGGGCGGAGGTGTTGATCACGGTGAGGTGGTGGTTCGCACAGCCCCGGGACAACCCGGCGGTGAGTCAGGAGGTTGCGATCATGGGCTCTTACACTGCTCTTTGTCACTTGGTATACCGTGGCCCTGGGGTGCACCAACAGCTGACTGTCCCTATGCGGACAACAGTCAGGGTGTGGGTACAGATGTTGGCTGTGGTCGGTGACCCTGTCTCCCCGCATACCCCGCTTTGGGGTAACCCAAGGCTACGGCACCTCCAGTCCACCCCGGACCCGGGTCTGTGGCACCGGTTCGGGATTATTAGATTACAACAGGTGATGCCTGCGGGTGTGCTTCTCCCGTTACCGATGCTTCGCTCTTTCTATGATCTCCCCTCCTCTATGCTGTTTCGCTACCTGCAGCTGAAGCATGCCTTGCAGACCCAATACCCGTGGGTTGTCACGCTAGCCCATAACACGGTGGATCGGTTCCTGTCCACTCGACGCGCTGACTGTATACTGTCTTCTGTGTACCTTAGGATCACTTGTAAGGTGGACGGGGCAAGCCCCCGACTCTATGCCCTTTGGAAGGAGGACATCACGTCCCTAGATGAGGAGGCCTGGGAGGAGGGGCTGGGTGGTTATATCTCTGGGATGATTTCGGCCAGGGATCGCTTCATTCAAATCAAAATTTCTCCATAGGGCCAATTATACCCCTCAGCGAGTGGCCAAGATATACCCCGGTAGTTCGGATGTATGCCCTCGGGGCTGTGGTCAAATTGGTACCTTTTTCCATATGGTGTGGTCCTGCCCTGTTGCTCAGAGGTTTTGGCGGGAGGTGGTTGGTGAACTTGAGGGTTTGGGGGTTCTTGGCATGGTCCTTGATCCCAGAGTCTCATTACTGGGTTTTTGTGATTTGGTCTCTCACAGGAGGCATATGCAGCTCTTTATATTTTATCTTAGGTTCTATGCTCGGAAAACGATATTGTTACTTTGGAAATCGGCTGACCGTCTGTTAATGTCTAGAATCCTCAGAAATTTGACAAGGTGTGGGGTTTTTGGGTGGCCAGGGGAGGCTGGGATGAGACCCTTCCCCTCTTCTGTTCTCTCCTCTGTCTGCTCTCTCTTGGCCTCCTCTCTCCTGCTTTGCTGTGCTCGGCTCCCCCTGAGGCCCTTTCCTCCCCCCCCCTTTTCTCCCTCTCCCCCCTCTCTCCCCCCCTTCCCCTCTTGGGTTTGTGGTCCCTTTACAGGGTGGTGTCATCCTTCACTTGGTGTCCCTATAGCTGGCGTTGCTACTGGCTGCCGGTCCATCTGGGGTAACTGACCCTGACTGGGGGGGTGTGGCTGCTTGGGTGGGGGGGTGGAGGGAGTCCTCCCAGCTATATTGTGCCTCTGTTGCCTATGCAGGAGATCTTCTGTTATTGTTTGCGTATGTTGTACCTTGCCCTTTTAATTGCCTATGATATTGTCCAATGTGAACACAGCACCGTATTTTTTGTTTGTAACTTGCTTTTGAAATTAATAAAAATGTTTTGGTTAAAAAATAAAAAAAAAAAAGACAACATCATCAGCAGTAATCAGCACGGGTTTACAAATGGGCATTCTTGTCAAACCAATCTCTTAACATTCTACGAGGAGGTGAGCTGTGAGCTAGATAGGGGCAGACCAGTGGATGTGGTGTACCTGGATTTCGCTAAGGCGTTTGATTCAGTTCCCCACAAGCGCTTAATTTATAAAATAAGGTCTGCAGGCATCGACCGCAGTGTTTGCTCTTGGATACGGAACTGGCTAAAAGGGCGTGTCCAAAGGGTGGTAATAAACAGCTAATACTCAGACTGGTCTGAGGTGGTAAGCGGAGTCCCCCAAGGCTCAGTCCTGGGACCAACCTTGTTCAATTTATTCATAAACAGCATTGAGGAGGGGATCAGTAGTTCTATATCAGTTTTTGCAGATGACACAAAATGGGCAGGGCAATAACTGCAAAGCACTAAGCAGATATCCTACAGAATGACTTGGACAAAATAACGGAGTGGGCAACGACATGGCAAATGAGGTTTAATGTGGAGAAGTGTAAGGTTTTGCACTTGGGGACTAAAAACATAAAAGCACTAGGGCTGCAACTAACTATTAATTTGTCTGTCGACTAATCTATAGATTATTTTTATGATTAGTCGACTAATCTAACGATTATTTTTATTTTATTTTTTTTGCTTAATTGAGTGTTTTTTTGATTAGCTAATTAATCCTGTGATTAATACAGACCCCTCAGTAAGCCCCCCTCCCAGTACAGACCCCTCAGTAAGTCCCTTCCCAGTACAGACACCTCAGTAAGCCCCCCTCCCAGTACAGACCCCTCAGTAAGTCCCTTCCCAGTACAGACCCCTCAGTAAGCCCCCCTCCCAGTACAGACCCCTCAGTAAGCCCCCCTCACAGTACAGACCCCTCAGTAAGCCCTTAAATGGAACCTGCTGGCTAACCAAGGCTGTCTGTAATAGAACAAATTACTGGACCTTCCTGACCCAGATTTTTACTACACAGGGTTGCTGTAGATGAAGTGGAGAGGCACTGTTGAGCACGTCAAATGTCTTCAACACAGGGATGCTGTAGTTGTAGTGCAGATGCACTGTCCAGCCTCTGTAAAATGTCACCTACGCAAGGCTGCTGTAGATGTAACATGTAAGCAAAGCACTTTTTAAATGTCACCTACACAGGGCTTCTATAATTGTAGTAGAGAGGCACTATCAAGCACAAATGAAGTGCCATCTACACAGAGCTGCAGTACATTTAGTGGAGCGGCACCATCAAGCACCTAGAAAATGTCACTTCTGCATGACTGCTATAGCTGTAGTAGAGGGACTTCGCCAAGCATGTGTAAAATGCTAAATGACATTGTATGAATATGCTGTTGTATACAGCATTTCTAGTTTGTGGCTGTACCACCATTTGACACACTCAGAAGAAATATAGAAAAATGACAGTTCATACTGAAGACATTTTTAAGTTTTGTGGCAATCTTTCTGCATTTTGTAAAAATATGGCTAAGCTTTAATTATGTGACAAGTTATGACAATGTTTCATTTCAGTAAGTAAAAAAAAAAAAGGGCATTTTACTAACTTTTGCACCAGCACCTGCAGAGCATTGCAATCACATCACTGCCTCAGTGTGCAGAGCGTCGCTCGCCTCCGGGATGTCATGCCGCTCACAGCGGCTGACGTAGAAGAGACGGACACTCTGGACTGGAGCGCAGCGGGGCCGGGGCAGTGCAGCCTGCAGCGGCCCCAATCAATGCAGCAGCCGGCAATGCGAGCAGGGGGTGTGTGACGTCACGCGTCGACGCCTTTCACGCACGTCAACAAATTTTTGTAGTCGACGTTAGGGGGGAACCCTTGGGGGAATCAAAAATGGAGAAATATCTGGGAGTCTTGGTAGATGATAGACTAGGTAATAGAATGCAATGTCAAGTGGCAGCTGCCAAAGCCAGCAGAATATTAGCATGCATAAAGAAAGGGATGTATTCCAGAGACAAGACTATAATCCTTCCACTTTATAAAACTCTGGTCCGACCACATCTGGAGTATTCTGTCCAATTCTGGTCGCCAGTCCTCAGGAGGGATGTGTTGGAGCTGGAGAGAGTCCAAAGAAGGGCAACTAAACTAATTAGGGGATTGGAGGACCTTAATTATGCAATCGCTTGATTTATTCTCCCTGAAGAGAAGCCTGAGAGGGGACATGATAGCAATTTATAAATATCTCAATGGTGATCTCGGCATAGAAAAAACTGAATTTTTGTAAGAACTTACCGTAAAATTCCTTTCTCTGATTCCTCTGACAGTCGCCGCCCACTCATACAGTCTTCACTTATGGGTATTGATGTCTTATCCACAGGAGCAAGCTAGGCATAAGACTTATTAAAACACAAAACAATTTGCATAGACACACCTGTAGGGGGCTGTCCCTCTGGTCCAATACCCCCCTGTTATCAGCATTCCCAACTCAGTTTGGTAGCAAGCAGTAAATAGTCCAAGAACCCCACAAAAGAGGGGCGGGGCGGCGACTGTCAGAGGACTCCGAGAAAGGAATTTTACGGTAAGTTCTTAAAAAAAATTCAGTTTTCTCTTACGTCCTCTGACAGTCGCCGCCCACTCATACAGTCTTCACTTATGGGATGTCCCAAAGCAGTGTACACATGAGGGGTGAGAAGCGCAACCATCACAAAGGCAATGCAGCACCCAGGTCAGAGAAAGGAACCTTATCTGAACCAGAAAGGTAAAAATGCTGGGTAACAGAAAAGCTAAACAGGAGTAAACAAACCCAGGAAAGCAAAATCAACAAAGGGGAAAACAACCCCCAACAGACGGGGACAAACTAAGGCCACGTCCCCTTCAAGGTACTGCCGCACACAGAACTTTGAGGCCAAAGGAGGCATCTGCCGATGCCAAAAACATCAAGTTTGTAAAATTTTGAAAAGTCGCTGCCTTGCACACCTGGGCCACCGAAGCTTGATGTCGGAAGGCCCATGACGCACTCACCGCTCTGGTAGAGTGCGCCTTGACAGAGAAGGGCGGCACCGGTTCCCTAATTGAATAGACCTGTACTATCGTCGGTCTGATCCATTTCGAAATGGTTGCTGCAGACGCAGCCATACCTTTCCGAGGGCCCTCGGTAAGGACAAAAAGAGAATCCGACTTTCTGAAGGATTCAGTAGACGACAGGTACACCCTGATCGCCCGGACCACATCCAAGGAATGCAAGGCAAACTCCTTAGGATGTTTAGGATTCTCACATAGCGAAGGTAAGACAATGTCCTCGTTAAGACGAAAATCAGATACCACCTTAGGAAGGAAAGATTAGTGAGGTCGTAAGACCACCTTATCCCTATGAACAACCAGGTAAGGGGAGCGGCAGGATAGGGCCGCCAACTTCGACACTCTGCGGGCAGATGTGATCGCCACCAGAAAGGCAACCTTCCGTGACAGCACAGGCAGAGGAATGTCCCTGATGTTCTCAAATGGAGGACGTTGCAAAACAGACAGGACTAAATTCAGGTCCCATCGACCTAGCGCATTATCCTCAATAATAGGCTTTATTTATGCAACATGTAAAAAATGGCTACTCACAAACACAGATGTAAAAATTATCATAACAGGCTCGATTGCTCCAGTGTCAGGAATAGTCCATATGAAAGTCCATAATTCAATAAGAAGCCGTCATCTTATTGGATTATGGACTTTCATATGGACTATTCCTGACACTGGAGCAATCGAGCCTTTTATGATTATTTTTACATCTGTGTTTTTGAGTAGCCATTTTTTACATGTTGCATAAATAAATCCCATTATTGAGGATAATGCGCTAGGTCGATGCGCCCTTTCTTTGTTTCTTTTTGTCTGTAGCACCGTTGGACTACCCCAGTCCTCTTTGGGCTGCAAGACCTAGCTATCCAAGATGCCAATTGGAAGTCCCGTGGTGTGTGGTCGGGGAGCTTGGATTCTAAGTGCAGGAGAAGGGTGATATCACCTTATTTTTTTGGGACTAAATTCAGGTCCCAAGGAGGCAAAGGTGCTCTCTCCGAGGGGGAGCCAGATGACGCACCCCTTGAATAAAGGTGCGGAACAAGGAATTTGACGCCAAAGGGCGCTGGAAAAGGATTGCCAGCGCAGACAACTGACCCTTAATAGTGGTGAGCGCAAGACGCTGGTCCACTCCACACCAGGCAAATTAACCCTTCCAAGTACGGTAATAAATCTTACCGGACGAGGCCTTCCTAGCCTTGAGCAGGAGCAGGGTAGGAATGACCGCCGACGGGAGACCCCGTTCTCTCAGGACCTGGCTTTCAACAGCCACGCCGTTAAAGCCAGCGACTGTAAAGCAGGATGGAAGATCGGCCCCTGAGACAGCAGATCGTCTCGTAACGGGAGCTGCCAGGGAGGTTTGACGACCAGTTGCATGATGTCCGCGTACCAAGACCGGCGCGGCCAGTCCGGGGCCACCAGAATCACCAACTTTGGTTCCGAGACCAACCTTCAAAGGAACCTGGACAACAACTGAATCGGGGGGAAGGCATAAATCAGTCGATACCGATTCCAAGGCACAACCAGCGCATCCGAGGCGTCTGCCAGAGGATAGCGCGTTCTTGCCACTAACCTTCCCACCTTGTTGTTTAGACGAGACTCTAACAGATCCACATCAGGGGATCCCCAACGCATACACAACATCTGAAACACCACCGGGTGTAAGGACCATTCCCCCTGATCCAGGGTCTGGCGGCTCAGACAATCGGCCTACCAGTTCTCCACACCCGGAAAGTGAACTGCCAAAATCGCCGGGACCTGCATCTCGGCCCAAGACAGAATTTTGGTCACTTCCTGGACCGCCCGGGCACTCCTGGTGCCCCCTTGGTGATTGATGTAAGCCACCAAAGTAGCGCTGTCCGTCTGCACACGCACAGGGCGACCCCGAAGATGATCCGACCAACGGAGCAAGCATAGTCTGATCGCTCGCAGTTCCAAGATATTTATCGGCAGGGAGGATTCCTCCTCCGACCAAGTGCCCTGGGCAGACAGAGTGCCCAGAACGCCACCCCAGCCCGACAGGCTGGCGTCCGTGGTGATCACTGTCCACAACAATAGCTGGAAGGATTCCCCCTCTGTCAGAGCCAGAGACTGGAGCCACCACAGAAGATCCTCTCTGACTTGGTGACTCAAAGATATCCTCCGTTCCAAGGAATGAGGATACCTGTCCCACCTGGCCAGGATCTCTGCTTGGAGAGATCGTGTGTGGAACTGTACAAACGGTATCGCCTCGAAGGCTGACACCATCAATCCCAGGGACCGCATGCAGGTCCTGAGTGATGAGGATTCGTTGTCCCTGAGGGACCGGACCTCGTTCTGTAGAGTACGGAGTTGGTCCTCCGGCAGAAAAACTTTTGCATGAGCAGAGTCCAGGACCATCCCCAAGTAAGGGAGACGTACAGAAGGGGACAATGTCGACTTCTGAAAGCTGATGGTCCACCCGAACTCCTGGAGCGTCTGAACCGTGGTTGACAGATCGCGTAACAGAATTGGACTGGAACTCAATCTTAACAGGAGATCATCCAGATAACCCAGGATCGCAATCCCCTGCGCCCGCAACAGGGCCAGAACAGGAGCCAGCACTTTGGTAAACACCCTTGGAGCCGAAGCGAGACCAAAGGGTAACACCACAAACTGATAGTGCTCCTCCGCGATTGCGAACCGGAGGTACCTCTGATGACCCTCGAATATGGGGATGTGTTGATACGCATCCTTGAGGTCCATTGAAGCCAGGAAATCTCCCGGGCTCAGAGAGGCTATTACCGAACGAAGGGATTCCATACGGAATCTTTGAACCCGCACAAAGCGGTTCAGAGATTTCAAGTCCAGAATCGGACGCACCTTGCCCTCCTTTCTGGGCACTGTGAACAGATTCAAGTAAAACCCCAGAAATCTGTCCCGATGAGGCACCAGGACGATCACCCCCTGGGCGGTGAGATCCTGAACCGCCCGTTGGAGATCTTGTAAACGATCTGGGGTCAAATGAAGATTTGAGGGAAAGAACCTGTCCGCTGGACGCGATAGGAATTTGATCTTGTACCCTGATCGAATGAGTTCCTGAACCCACCTGTCCTGAATCCGGGACATCCAAGGTTCGGTAAAACCACGCAGACGTCCCCCCACCCCTGAAACGGTTGAGGGCGCCCCTTCAGGTTGAGGCGGACTGGCAGCGTGGGCAGCTTTTGACTTGCCCGCCCAAGGCTCCTTCTGGCCACCATGGCCTTTGAAGGATTTGCCCTTGTCCTGTGCCTTGAAGGCATGAAAGGACCCCTGATTTGGTTTAAAGGAAGGGCCCCTCTTACCGCGGAAAAACTTACCCTTGGGTGCTTGAGGCAGCAGAGTGCTTTTGCCCCCAGTGACCCCCTTAACCAACTCGTCCAGGGAGTCCCCAAAAAGGCGATTCCCTGCATAAGGGATGTCAGACACCGTCTTCCTGGTAGTCTGGTCAGCCGACCAGCTCTTCAGCAATACCATACAATGGATTATCACTGCGACTGCAGATAGTCGTGAGACTTAAGGGGCCTCATCCAAGGCCGCGTCACACAGGTATAAAACAACCTGAATAATTTGGTCCACCATCTCCAAAGTAGCAGGAGGGGTGGAATCAGCCACAAGGGTGCGTCTGAGCACCTTGGCCCACTCTACCACAGCCTGAGAGACCATGACAGAGGCGAAAATAGGTTTCATCAAAGAACCCGCCACCATATAGGAGTGACGAGTAAGAGACTCCACCCACCTAACCGTAGGGTCCCTAAACACTGGAGAATCCTCTGCGGCATTAGAGTCGCTTTGTTCAACCTGGACACTGTGTGATCTACCTTAGGGGCCACAGTCCAGCGCGAATCCGTAGGAGACGCAAAGGGATAACGGTACTGAAACCGCTTTGGCACCACAAAATTGCGTTTTAAATTGCGCCACTGTTCGTTCACCATTTCGTGAAACTCAGTGGTACAAGGAAACACTTGTGCCGTTTTCTGGGTTCTGCGGGTCCCAAAAGAAGACGGCTTACACGGTGGGTGGGGCTCATCCTCTAAATGTAGTGTTTCCATAACAGAATAAGCGCAAAAATAGCCGCGCGTTCCCTGGCCATCCCGGTGGGGGAATCGTCCCCCTCCTCATCCTCCGTCTCCCCTTCCGACTGAGAGGACAGAGCCTTCAGGGGGTACACTGCCCATGGCAACCATATCTAGCTCTGAATCAGAAGAATGAGAAAGCCTAGGCCTTTTCTTAGAAGCCCGCTCAGACATCAACAGATCCACTTTGGATGCTAAAGTCGCAAGTGCAGCAGTAAGGGAGCCCATCGCAGAGGATTCAGGCGAACCTGAACCCTCCACCAGGGCTGGGGGGAATTTGCTGTCCTGGGACTCCATAAAAAAAATTTTAAATCCACGATAGCGGCGAATCCCACCGCAATGAGGACTAGCCTGAGATACCACACAGTGAGGAAAATGACTGACAGCAAAGGAATATCCCATGAAAAACAGCAGAAAAAGCCCCCCAAAAGTGTAGCTGTACAATTACCACGCTTGCAGCTCGATCCGACTATCTGAAGAAAGGAAATGTCACACCGCTAGAGGCCAAAATAGGAAAAATGGTTGCAAATGTAAAGTAACAGAACTGAAGAGAAAAAGGGGATTAAAAGAGGTGTGTGTGGAAACCAGTCAGCCCTTAGCTTGCTATACTTACCCACCAGTCTGCTGACAAACCAAATAAACCTGTCTAACATAATAGGTTAAAAACAGGGGTTTAGTTAACACACATTTGCAAACGCATGTATAAGCTGCAGGCCACTGCAGGCTTCCACACACACCTCTTTTAATCCCCTTTTTCTCTTCAGTTCTGTTATATATAGGGATGGAGACGCTGTGCAGTGCTCGCTGGTGTTTTATGTAAAGTCCTAAAACTGTCCAAAAATTTTCCATGCCAATGTAAAGTAATGGGGAGGCTCCGGGAAAATGGCCGCCGAGCACATGTAGATTACATTGCCACACACAAGATGGCGCCCGAAGGGCACCAACACACTACAGGGAAAATGGCTGCTGAATGCCCATAGTGAAGCCAGAACAGCCTGCCCACGCCCAAAATTGCGGCCCCGCGATTTTGTACCGCAGCGGCCCCCACAAGCATGCCTGCACCCCCAAAGGTACACTAAACACTACTGAGGGGTTCAGAGACCCCCACAACCCCCCACAGCGTGGCCTGGCCACAACAGCGCCCCCGCAGTGAACGGGAGGAACCGCGTGACCCAGACACACAGACATGAGGGGGATAACACAGACTCCAAGCAGACTGCCATCCCCTAAATAGAGGCCCCACAGACATCCCCGGACATACAATGTCACAGACAGAGGTGGTAGCATGGTACTTACTGATCCAGCGAAGGCGTGGGTGCCTCTCTGCGACGGGAAGCCTCCCACTGGCGGTGGGGGTGCCGTCAGCCAAACAGGACTCTAGCAACACGCGGCGTACCACAGTTGAGACATCCTTGCCAAGTGGTCACTTCGCGGGCTTCGTCCCTGATGTTTGCGAGGCCAGGGCGTACGCATAGCCTGCTAAACGCTCGATGGCAGGCTGGGATTCCGTAAGGCTCTAGTACAACCAGTCCGATTTCCAACTCAGCAAGTAGTAGTCTTCCGAAGTCTAACTAAGTGCAGGATCAAATAAAAAGCTATCGGTGTAAAGAAAAAACACTTAGCAGAAATAAAAATTAAGAAAAGGCCGAGACTGTAGCCCAAGCCAAGGGAAGCCTATCTTACTCCTAACTAGGGAAAAGACAAACTGAGTTGGGAATGCTGATAGCAGGGGGGTATTGAACTAGAGGGACAGCCCCCTACAGGTGTGTATGCAAATTGTTTTGTGTTTTAACAAGTCTTATGCCTAGCTTGCTATTGTGGATAAGAGGTCAATACCCATAAGTGAAGACTGTATGAGTGGGCGGCGACTGTCAGAGGACGTAAGAGAAAAAGCTATTCAGTCGAAGGGATTGCATGAGGACTCGAGGGCATACAATGCGATTAGAGGAGAAGAGTTTTAACTTCAGGCAACGTGGGGGGTTCTTTACAGTTAGGGCTACAAGATTGTGGAATTCTCTACCACAAGAGGTGGTTTCTGCGGGAAGTATGGTGGCCAACAAAAGACTCTTAGACGTACATCTCAAGGATCAGAACATTCAGGGGTATGTGAGATGATTACGGCCACACACACCTACACAGGTTGACCTGGATGGACTATTGTCTTTATTCAACCTCACCTACTATGTACTGTGTAACTATGTACTAAGAACCTCCCACCGCGCTACAGAGCCCCCAAGAGGTCAGGCAGAGTGCACTTAAGACCCCCAGCAGAGAGAGAGAGACCCCCCCAGACTCACCACCCTTCACCAAAGATGCACCAGGAAGGCCCAGAACGTCTGCACAGCACGTGTCTACAGCGATCTCGATCTTCAGAGAAAGATTGGAGTGTCAGCACTAGGGTAGAAGGAGGGGCTCCACCACCAGAAAAAAACGCCTCTAGGAACTCCCAGAACATGGCCACCAGTGATTCTCAATAGAAATCCACTGCAAAATGGCCACCGGTGTAAAAATATGGCCACCGAATCTTGCAGAGCACATGGACTACAAGAAAATGACGACCTGCAGAGCTACTGAGGGCCCTTGCAGGGGCCCCCCAGTCTCCCAACCCCGCCCCCCCCCCTGCTCCATAGTTAGTCCATCGCCAGTGGCGCACCTCACCCCCACCGTCGGCTAGAAGCTCGGTCCCAGCCCCCAAGAGTAGTTACAAATGGCCCATAGCCCCAGTAGTGGGGGATGGGGACAGGTAGGTGAGGGGAGGGGCCTGCAACCACCCCAAACCCTGCCAGGGGAAGAGGGGGGAAAATGTACTCACTATACCAGGAACAAGCAGGCGCCATCTCCTGACAGAACACATCTCCGCTGAAGTGGGGGGGAGCTGTCGGCCAATAGGAACACTGCGACTCGGGCCTAGACCCGGCAAGACGTTTAACTTGCGGAGCCAGTCCCTGTCCGGTGGGACTATGTCGCGGCTGACCTAGCGCAGAGCGCTGAGGTCTGCGCGCGCTGGCCGGATTGGGTGACCACTGGATCTATATATCCAGCCCGTCGCCCAGATCCAGATTAGTAACTTGTAGATCTCACGGGGAAAAAAAAAACGGAGGAAAAAGCCTACTAGAAAAAAAAAAAAAAAAAAACTTTTGCCAGGACCAGAGACCCCAGCAAGGAACTAGGTCCTTACTTCTGACTAGGTAGATTAAAACTGACATTGTATAGCAGGGAGAGAGGGTATACCCCCCCTGGGACTGCCCATAAGCGTAGCCAGAACTCTTTCTGCCTAGTGTCCTACTCCTTTAGGGGACAGTATAACCCTACTGATAGGAAGATCAGAGACTGCGTCCGTCAATGAACGATAGAGAAATGCTGATTTTTACATGTATGTGAGGAATGCTTAAATAGAATGTGAATTCTAAAGCGGATATTGCTTAACCACTTCCATACAGAGCAGTTACCACCCCCTTCCTGCCCAGATTAATTTTCAGCTTTCAGCGCTCTCACGCTTCTGAATGATAATTACTCATGCAACGCTGTACCCAATCAAATTTTTTATCATTTTTTTCACACAAATAGAGCTTTCTTTTGGTAGTATTTAATCACCACTGGGGTTTTTATTCTTTGCGATGTAAGTGAAAAAAAGAGCAAAAATTTTGGGAAAAAAAAACAATTTTGTTTTAGTTTCTATTATAAAATTTTGCAAATAAGTAATTTTTTTCATAAATTTGGGCCAAAATTTATACTACTACATATCTTTGGTAAAAATAACCCAAATTAGTAGTCATTATTTAGTCTGTGTTAAAGTTAGAGTCTACAAGCTATGGTGCCAATCATTTAAAATTGATCTCACCTAGTCACACCTGATGTACCGACGGCCTCATTTTCTTGAAATATCAGGACAGTACAAATACTCCCAAAATGACCCCTTTTTGGAAAATAGACATTTCAGGGTATTTAGTAAGAGGCATGGTGAGTTTTTTGAAGTTGTAATTTTTTCCCACAATTCTTGGGAAAATAAAATTTATATATTTTTTTTTTACACAAAATTGTCATAATAAGTTATTTCTCACACACAGTATATGCATATTTGCAATTACAACCCAAAATGCATTCTGCTACTCCTCCTGATTATCGCAATACCACGTGTGAGACTTTTACACAGCCTTGCCACATACAGAGGCCCAACATTCAAGGAGCATCGTCAGGTGTTCTAGGAGCATAAATTACACATATAATTTCATTACAACCTATCACACCTTTGAAGGCCCTGGAACACCGGGACAAGGGAATTACCCAAAAAATTACCCCATTTTGGAAAGCAAACACCCCAATGTATATTCTAGGAGGCATAATGAGTCTTTTGAACATGTCATTTTTTTCCACAAGTTTTTGAAAAATGTGGAAAGAAAATGAAAACGCATTTTGTTTTTTACACAAAGTTGTCAATTTATAAGATATTTCTAAGAGCCGGTTCACACTGAGGCGATCCGACTTCGGGGGGCGACCTGTGAAGTCGCATGCACCGCGACTTCGGCACGACTTGCAGGGAGATCACATAATGGAAGTCTATGCAAGTCGCTCCCAGGTTGCCCCAAAGTAGTACAGGACCCTTTTTCTAAGTTGGAGCGACTTGTGTCGCTCCTATTAGAACGGGTCCTGTACTACTCAATGGACCGCGACCTACCGCGACTTATCAGGCTGACAAGTCGCCTGACAAGTCGTGCTAGACTGAATGGGCTCTAACACACAGAATGTAAATAGCAAAAATTCCACCCCAAAATACATTCTGCTACTCCTCCTGAGTATGGCAATACCACATATGTGAGACTTTGTCACAGCATAGCCACATACAGAGGCCAAACATGCAAGGCGTTCTAGGAGCATAAATTACACATATAATTTAATTTCAACCAATCACACGTTTGAAGGCCCTGGAGCACCAGGACAATGGAAACCCCCACAAAGTGACCCCATTTTGGAAAGAAAACACCACAACACATAATCTAGGAGGCATGGGCTGCAGACAGGTACTCTGGAGACAGGTACCCGGGTACTCTGGAGACAGGTACCCGGGTACTCTGGAGACAGGTACTC
Organism: Pelophylax lessonae; assembly: GCF_965119305.1. Lineage (NCBI taxonomy): Eukaryota > Metazoa > Chordata > Amphibia > Anura > Ranidae > Pelophylax > Pelophylax lessonae. Next base: position 273,043,497 of record NC_138769.1, on the reverse strand, counting down.
GGGTACTCTGGAGACAGGTACTCGGGTACTCTGGAGACAGATACACAAAGTACCCATGTAGCTGTCATCAGAGTACCTTAGTATCTTTCACCAGCCCATCAGAGTACCCGAGTACCTGCCATCAGAGTACTTGATGGGCTGGTGACAGGTACTTTGGTACTCTAATGGGATGGTGACAGGTACTTTGATGGGCTAGTGACAGGTACTCTTTATTGAGGGGGGGCAATCCTTGTGTTTTAAGGTGCACTATGATCGGTAACTAGCTGTTACCGCAACCTCCTCCTCACACAGAATCAGTGTGCGAGGAGGAGAACACGGTAACAGCTAGTTACCGTTGTCTCTGTTGACATTCTGTGACTGGCTGTGATTTGACTATTTCATTGGCTCTTTACCCAGATCAGGGATGGACTTTGTAAGAGTGACACTCTCCATCTCTAAACGCCGCTCTGCGTGCCCCTGGGGGCGTGCGCGAGCGGCGTGCATGAGGGAAGTGCATGTGGCCGGCTGTGTCACATGGTAAAGAGACATTTTTTTTAATGGCTCTTTACACCGATTGGGAATGGGCTGTGTCCCGATGGACAAGCCACATCCCCGATTGCCATGGTGCGCGCTCCCCCAGGGCGGGAGAGCAGCGAATCCTGGCGGACGTCATATGACGTTCGCCCGGATCTACGAAGTGTTCCTGTTGGCGTCATTTTACAATGGCCTGGTAAGGAACAGGTTAAAGTTTGGGTAAGCTTAAACTTAATAAAAAAATGTATAATGGGGGTTTTTTATTTGCAGTGGGTATAATAAAAGTCTACACACCTGTTAAAATGTCAGGTTTCTGTGATTTAAATAAATGAGACAAAGATAAGTAATTTCATAACTTTTTTCCAACTTTACTGCGACCTATAAACTATACAACTCAATTGAAAAACAAACTGAAATCTTTTAGGTGGGGGGTAAAACTAAAATGGTGATGTTGTATAAATGTGTACACTCTCAACCACTTAAGCCCCGGAGGATTTGGCTGCTCAAAGACCCGGGCCTATTTTGCGATTCGGCACTGCGTGACTTTAACGGACAATTGCGCGGTTGTGTGATACTGTACCCAAATGAAATTGACGTCCTTTTTTCCCCACAAACAGAGCTTTCTTTTGGTGGTATTTGATCACCTGTGCGATTTTTACTTTTTGCGCTATAAACAAAAAAAGAGCGAAAATTTTGAAAAAATAACAAATATTTTTCACATTTTTTTTATATGAAATTCTCAAAAAAAAGAAAAATGTAAAAATCAAAATGTTTTAACATTTTAGGCCAATTTGTTTTCTGCTACACATAAAAAAAAAGTCGCAATAAACGGATTTTGATTGGTGTGCGCAAAAATTATTGCGTTTACTAACTACGGGAAAGATTTATGTCATTTTTATTGTTTAACCACTTGCCTACAGTGCACTTTCACCTCCTTCCTGACAATTACTCAGTCATGCAACACTGTACCCATAAAAAATTTGTGTCCTTTTCTTCACACAAATAGAGCTTTCTTTTGATGGTATTTAATCACTATTGGGTTTTTTATTTTTTGTGCTATAAATAAGAAAATACTGAAAATATTGTGAAAAAAACACATTTTTCTTTGTTTCTGTCATAAAATTTTGCAAACTAGTAATTTTTCTTCACAAATTTTGGCCAAAATTTATACTGCTTACTTATCTTTGGTAAAAATAACCCAAATAAGTATTGGGTATATAATTATTTGGTCTTTGTGAAAGTTATAGGGTCCACAAGTTATGGCGCTAATCATTGAAAATTGATCACACTTGACCACACCTGATGTACTGAAGGCCTCTCTCAATTCTTGAGACACTAAAAAGTCAGGGAAGTACAAATACCCCCCAAATGACCCCTTTTTGGAAAGTAGACATTCCAAGGTATTTAATAAGGGGCATGGTGAGTTTTTTGAAGTTGTAATTTTTTCCCACAATTCTTTGCAAACTGAAGATTTTTTTTTTCTTTTTTTTACAAATTGACGTTTTAACAGGTTATTTCTCTCGCACAGCATATGTATACTTGCAACTACACCCCAAAACACATTCTACTACTCCTCCTGAGTATAGCAATACCACATGTGTGAGACTTTTTCACAGCCTAGCCACATACAGAGGACTAATATCCAAGTAGCACCGTCCGGCATTCTAGGAGCATAAATTACACATATAATTTCCTGACAACCTATCCCACTTTTGAAGGCCCTGGAGCACCAGGACAATGGAAACCCCCATAAATTTTGGAAAGCAAACAGCCCAACGTATAATTTTTGAGGCATAATGAGTCTTTTGAATATGTCATTTTCTTTCCACAAGTTTTTGGAAAATGTGGAAAGAAAATGAAAACACATTTTTTTTTACACAAAGCTGTCCATTTATGCAATATTTCCAACACATAGCAAAAATTGCACCCCAAAATACATTCTGCTATTCCTCCTGAGTATGGCAATACCACATGTGTAACACTTTTACACAGCCTAGCCACATACAGAGGCCCAACATCCAAGTAGCACTTTACACAAAGTTGTCCATTTATCCACTTTAAGACTGGGCCTATTTTTGACACTTGGTGTTTACAAGCTAAAATCATTTTTTTTGCTAGAAAACTACTTAGAACCCCCCAACATTATATATTTTTTTTAGCAGAGACGCTAGACAATAAAATGGAGATCGTTGCATTATTTTTTATCACACCATATTTGCGCAGCAGTCTTCCAAACGCAATTTTTTTGAAAAAAATTCAATTTTTAAATTAAAAAATAAGAAAACAGTAAATTTAGCCCATTTTTTTTCAATAATGTGAAAGATAATGTTACGCTGAGTAATTAGATACCCAACATGTCATGCTTCAAAATTGCGAACGCTCACGGAATGGCGCTAAACATTGGTACTTAAAAATCCCCATAGGCAACATTTTAAAAATTTCTACAGGTTACCAGCTTAGAGTTACAGAGGAAGTCTAGCACTCAAATTATTGCTCTCACTCCAACGATCGTGGCAATACCCCACATGTGTGGTTTGAACACCATTTACATATGTGGGCGGGACTTGCGTATGCGTTCGCTTCTGCGCGCAAGCTAACGGGGACAGGGCGCTATCATTTTTTTTTTACCTATTTATTTTATTAATTTTTTATTTTTACACAGTTTTTAAAAAAAAAAAAAAAAGAAATCTTTTGATCATTTTTATTCCTATTACAAGGAATGTAAACATCCCTTGTAATAGAAATAGGCATGACAGGACCTCTGTATTGTGAGATCTGGGGTCAAAAAGACCTCACACCTCACAACTACACTAAAAAAGAAAAAAAAAAGAAAAAAAAAGAAAAAATTGTTAAAAAAAAAAAAAAGCGGCCCTTTAAACCGGTTGCTAGGCAAAGACTTGACGTAGCTCCGGTCCTCCAAGACCATAGAGTCGAGTGAGGGCCATCTTGCCCTCACTCGACTTCCGGTCTCCGAGGATCCGGGACCGGATAGTTTTCCCCGCTGCCGGCGGGTCCGGTAAGCTAGGAAAACGCCTGGGACGCGGCGGGAGGGGGGGGCACCTTTTCCCCTGCACCGTAAGGGTAATTTCGCGGCGAATCCACCACTGGGACCACCCTTATCTGAAAGCCGACCGCCCGCCGTTTAAAAAAATACCTGGTTTATGGCAGCTATCTGCTGCTATAACCCCAGCATTTAGCTTTTAATGGCCGATGTATATAGTCGTTAGGCGGTCGGTAAGAGGTTGCATGTATATAGCAAAAATTGCACCCCAAAATACATTCTGTAAAGGAAAGTGTACAGGAATAGTCCGACTCCATCTCCGATCCGCTACTATTAGCAATTTCAAATTCAAAATGGGATTCGGATACTGATGAGAGCTCCCCGGTGCTCTCATCAGTCATGGAGAGGACCTGAAGGGCCTCCTCGCTGCTGTACATCCTTTTTGACATGCTGGCTGCAATGGGCTGTGCGACGGGTGACGGTTGACTGCCGATGATCACTGATGGGTGGCAGGTGACTGATAGGTGGCAGGTGACGGTCACTGATGGGGTGACAGGTGACGATGACTGATGGTGTGACAGGTGACGGTCACTGATGGGGTGGCAGGTGACGGTCACTGATGGGTTGACAGGTGACGATGACTGGTGGGTTGACAGAGGACGATGATTGATAGGGTGACAGATGACGATCACTAATGGGGTGACAGATGACGATGACTGATGGGGTGACAGGTGACGGTGACTGATGGGGTGACAGGTGACAGTGACTGATGGGGTGACAGGCGATGGTCACCGATGGGTGACAGGTGACGGGCGATGGTGCACGGCAGTACTGATGGCAGTCTCTGGTGACAGGTGTACTTTAAGCTACGTTCACATGTGAGCGTAGCGATCGTGGGCAGAATCGTGGGCGATTCTGCCCGCGATCCGGAAATCATTGCAAATCGCGGGGCGACTGTGCGTTGCCTGTGATTTGCAATAGCACCCCAAACGCTGTGCGATGTTGCCGAGATTTTCGCCTGCCGAATCGCGGTAACATCGCGCAAACAACGCATGACGCCCCAAAGAAGCTCTTGTACCTTTTTTGGGCGTCGTGTGCTGTTTGCACGATGTTACCGTGATTTGGCAGGCGGAAATCGCGGCAACATCGCACAGCGTTTGGGGTGCTATTGCAAATCACGGGCAACGAACAGGCACCCCGCGATTTGCAATGATTTCGGGATCGCGGGCAGAAACGCAGTGATTCTTCTGCTTGCGATCACTACGCTGACATGTGAACGTAGCCTTATGGGTGGCAATTTCTGGGCACTGATGAGGTGACTGTTGGGTGACAGGTGCAATTGGGGGGCTGAGGACTGTGTGGGGACCTTTATTGCTGTGATTTTACTTTTACAGGTGTACAGAGCAGTAACTTACTGTTTCTGGCTCTGCGCTCCTCACACTGGAAACCGTGAGGGGAGAAGAGCTAGTAACAGTGAATTACTGCTCTGTGTTTACATTTGTGATCGGCTGTGCATGGATTCACAGCCGATCACATAGTTAACAGCCACTGTCAGTGACTGTTTTCTACCGCCGGTGACTAGCTGTGTTCCTAGGGAACACAGAGCCACCGACATGACCGCACTGCGCGCTCCCAATCGCGCATGCGCGGTCCTCTCCTGGGCTTCTCTATTGTGATCGGCTGTGTGATTAGATCACAGCCGATCACGTGGGAAACAGCCATGCCCATCCCGGGGACACGCCGCCACCGACAGTGCAGGGCGGTCTGAATGGGCCGCCTTCGTAGGACGGCGTCCCAGAAGAATGGTCGCGCTGTCCCGCCGTCATTTGACGGTGGGCGGGCGTAAAGTGGTTAACTAGTAATGGCGGCGATCTGCGATTTTTTTGCGGGACTGCGACATTACGACAGACAGATCGGACCCCTGACTGACATTTTTGACACTTTTGGGGGTACCAGTGACATTATTACAGTAATCAGTGCTATAAATATGCACTGTTACTGTAAAAATGACACTGGCAGGGAAGGGGTTAACTTTATTAGTGATCAAGGGGTTAAGTGTGTCCCTAGGGGCGTGATTCTAACTGTCAAGGGGCGTGGCTTGTGATGTAACCACAGAGACATACGATCCTACATAGCAGGACCGTATAGTCTCTGCAGTTACACCAGGGAGAATGACAGGTGGCTTTGTTTACATCAGCCGCCTGCCTTTCTCCCTCTCCAGCAGGAGATTGCAAGTGCCGCCGGTCACTCGCACGGGGATGTCAGGGAACGAGCAGGGGCGGGAGCTCGCCCCCTAGAGGCTCCTGGGCGAGCGACATACCGGTACGTCACTTTGCCCAGGAGCGCCAGACTGCCGTACTTGCGGCGGTCGGCAAGTGGTTAAAACTGGGGCTGTAGAGGTGTTTAAAATTAGGCAACTACATTCAAACTCATGTTCAGAGAAAGTGGTTGTTGGGCGCTTCTGACCAGGCAAGAGGGAAGGAGTCCACCGCTGTAGAGGGGGCGCAGGGGATGCTCCAAATTCTTGTTGGGGACTGTCCTGAATGGCAAAGTACAAGGCAGCACTGACTAGGAAACTCCGAGGAATCCGCTGGCACAAGTAGAAAGAAGAAAACAGGCGCCACTGTAGTTAGCCAGAAAATTTATTGCACAAAATACATACTGACTTACATATAAGTAAGCTCCAATCCGTATCGCAGCGTCTCCAGCGCACGATCCGGCCATCCACCGGTCCGGAGGTGACGTCACAGGAAGCTGGTCGGAGACTGGGTTAAACCGGAAGCCGCAAATGGAACGCAGGCTCCCGGAAATGACGCAACGCGTTTCGGAGCATGCGCACTCGGCTCCTTCCTCAAGCGTAAGTGACTGCCACCTGGTGCCAGGTTTAAATACAGCAGTCCACGATCAATTAACATTACAATCAACACAAGGGGCGGCGCAATACTCTGCAAGACCAGCTATAAAGCCAACATTTCTGGAGAGTCCGCACAACACTTTTAAATAATATAGTGGATTTCATACTGGGGCTTATCCATATACAAACAGCTTTAAACAAACAATATACATTACAAGTATTATTACGTCCTCTACTATAGATGTACTGAAACATGACTTTCACTCAATATGCTAAAAATTAAAAATAAATTATATATACACATATGTCCCTCTGTATTGGGGTACACCGGAAAAAGGGGGCTACCTTATAAATAAGAAGAAAACATAGGCTCCTGAATCCAGAAATCATGAACTCACCAAGGAATTCATTTTCCATGATCTGAAATGCATTATGAAAATAGATATATATATATATATATATATATATATATATATATATATATATATATATATATATATATATATATATAAGAAAAAGAATTACACATACTAGATAAAAGATAACATTTTTTTTAAAAAACGATAAGATATATTAAAAAGCATACCTATATGTGTGCAGGTGTAAAGCACGTGCAGACACATATGTACGTATGCACCCTGGGATAGGGGGAGGGGGGGGGTAAGCGAGGGGGAAGGAAAAGGGGAGGACGGGAGGGGGAAGGGGGGAATTAGAAAGGAGAAGGAAAAAAGAAGAAAAAATTGGGTGGATAAAGATTGGGTGGATAAAAATGCACTGACTCACAGAATAGTATTAATATCTAGCTCCTCATTCAATCCCCCGGGAGCTAGAACATTCAGGGCGTATATCCAGTAAGTTTCCCTACTGCACAGACGCCTGAACCTCTCGGCCTCAGAAGTACCTTTTGGGATAGCCTCAATCACCCAGACATATAGTCCCTCAGTGGACTTGTCATGATGTTGAAGGAAATGTCTGGGGACGCTTTGGTGGTCTTTGCCCTCCTGGATATAATGTCGGTGCTGACCAAATCGTGCTCTTAAAGTCCGTATGGTCCTGCCAACATAGTGCAGGCCACACGGACATACCAGGCAATACACCACAAATTCAGACGAACAGGTATGGAATTCATTGATTCCATACCTGTTGCCTCCAATCACAAAATTCTTCTGTCCATGCTTGACATATGAACATGTCAGGCATTGTATTTTACGACACTGGTACATGCCAGTGACGTTAAAAAAGGTCAGGGACGGGGAAGCATATTTTTTGGATTTGAATTTACTAGGTGCAATTTTAGTTTTTATATTGGGGGCCTTTCTGTATGAGAACCGGTGTTTGTCAGGAAGTACTGCCTTTAGATGAGGGTCTTGGAGTAGGAGTGGCCAATGTTTCTTTACCACACGCTCCATTTGTCGGTGGTGATTATGAAATTGAGTAGTAAATCTCATCTGTGTGGCATCAGATCCAGTCTTATGACGCTTAACAGTCTGTGGTGCTATATATAGGGAAAACGCCTGCTCAACAATGGTATCCGGGTATCCTTTTTCTAGAAATTTTTGTTTAAGGGCCGTGCCTTGCTCTTTATGGTCCGAGATCTTAGTGCAATTATGTCTTAGTCTACAGAATTGGCTTTTAGGGATATTGTCTAACCAACGGGGATGGTGGCAGCTCTGATAGTGCAGCAGTGAATTGCCTGCAGTAGGTTTTATGTAATTCTTGGCCAGTATTTGCTGGTTATCATGGTAAAGATCCAGATCCAGAAATGCCAAATGGTCAGGATCAATCACAGAGGTGAACCTTAGTCCCATGTCATTGTTGTTACAATGGGAAACGAAGTTCAGGACCTCTGCAGCCTCTCCATCCCAAATGATGACGATGTTGTCAATATATCGTCCGAAAAACACTATATGTGGAATATAAGGATTATTATTCAACACATATAGAGTTTCCCAATGTCCCATGGTGAGATTGGCGTACGATGGGGCGAAATTCGCTCCCATCGCCGTGCCCATGATCTGTAGATAATAGTTGTCGTTGAACAAAAAATAGTTATGTGAAAGACAGAACAACGTGGCTTGCATAATGAAGTCAGCCTGTTTGGGGTGAATGGTGTCATCCTGACTGAGATAGAACTCTAGGGCCCTCATGCCAACTGTGTGTGGGATGGATGTGTACAAAGATTGTACATCCAACGAAACCCACAAATATGTCGGTTCCCATGTATATGGTGTAAGGAGTTCTAATAGGTGTATACCATCCCTAATATAAGAGGGGAGCTCTTGGACTATAGGTTGTAAGAATATGTCAATATACTGCGAGAAGCCGCTAGTGATGCTTTCCATCGCAGCAACAATAGGCCTACCAGGGGGATTGGTGGTGCACTTATGCACCTTCGGTAGGTGATAAAAATATGGAGTGTGAAAAAAGTCCCTGAAAAGAAAAGACATCTCGGTTTTGGAGATGACACCATTCCTCAGGGCTGTACTGGCTAAAGTCTTCGCCTCAACGGTATATTCGGGTAATGGATCTTTTGAGAGTTTCATATATGTATTACCATCAGATAATAACCGATTAGCTTCTTTCACATAATCATTCTTATTTTGGACGACGACACTCCCGCCTTTGTCCGCAGGCTTAATAACAATATTCGTGTTGGACATAAGTGTTTTAAGGGCCATATTCTCCACCTTACTTAAATTACAACCATATTTACCGTTATTGCTTCTCTTGGCTTTTTGGCACATATCCAAGGGATCAGAATATACAATACGGTAAAAGGTTTCTATACAGGGGCCTTTAGAGTGTGTGGGGTAGAAATTGGACTGGGGTTTTAATTGCGTATGCCTCATGGGGGGAGAGCTGGGAAGATGCTGAGTAAGTAAAACCTCCTCAACATCAATCTCACTCTGTCCCTTCCAAGGTGCATTGCCTTCCATATACAACTCCTCTAACATGGCCAAAGCTATTTCCGTGTCTACACTAGATGACTGGTCTGATAACTGGGTGCTCAAAGCGCACTCAGTGTCATTATGTGTGAGCGCTTTGGCTGATTTTAAAGAAAAATGTCTCTTTAGTGTAAGATTACGGACAAATTTGTAATTCTTTTTCATATTATATCTATATATATATATATATATATATATATATATATATATATATATATATATATATATTTTTTTTTTTTTTTTTTTTTTTTTTCCATAATGCATTTCGGATCATGGAAAATGAATTCCTTGGTGAGTTCATGATTTCTGGATTCAGGAGCCTATGTTTTCTTCTTATTTATAAGGTAGCCCCCTTTTTCCGGTGTACCCCAATACAGAGGGACATATGTGTATATATAATTTATTTTTAATTTTTAATTTTTAGCATATTGAGTGAAAGTCATGTTTCAGTACATCTATAGTAGAGGACGTAATAATACTTGTAATGTATATTGTTTGTTTAAAGCTGTTTGTATATGGATAAGCCCCAGTATGAAATCCACTATATTATTTAAAAGTGTTGTGCGGACTCTCCAGAAGTGTTGGCTTTATAGCTGGTCTTGCAGAGTATTGCACCGCCCCTTGTGTCGATTGTAATGTTAATTGATCGTGGACTGCTGTATTTAAACCTGGCACCAGGTGGCAGTCACTTACGCTTGAGGAAGGAGCCGAGTGCGCATGCTCCGAAACGCGTTGCGTCATTTCCGGGAGCCTGCGTTCCATTTGCGGCTTCCGGTTTAACCCAGTCTCCGACCAGCTTCCTGTGACGTCACCTCCGGACCGGTGGATGGCCGGATCGTGCGCTGGAGACGCTGCGATACGGATTGGAGCTTACTTATATGTAAGTCAGTATGTATTTTGTGCAATAAATTTTCTGGCTAACTACAGTGGCGCCTGTTTTCTTCTTTCTACATTCAAACTCATGGTAATTACACGTCAGTACACACCTGCCATCATTCAAAGTGCCTCTGATTAACCCCAAATGAAGTTCAGCTGTTCTAGTAGGTTCTTCCTGACATTTTCTTAGTTGTATTCTACAGCAAAAGCCATGGGCCGCCGAGGGCTTCCAAAGCATCAGAGGAATCTCATTGTTTAAAAGGTATCAATCAGCCTGACGGCTCAACTGGAGGACAAATTGCGTGTGTTTGACAAGGTATGGGGATCGTGGATTAACTACCTCACTGGGGGTACCTGATGGACTCGGGAAGGTCTGGGGGTGGGGTGCGGGGGCGGGGTCGGGTCCAATCGTACAAATCTTTTCTCTTCTCTCTTTTCCCTTTTCTCTTCTTTTCTTGTGGCTCTATTGTCCTTTCTCTTTCTCTTTTTCTACGATTTGTCTCAGTTTACGATATGGGGTTAACAGTGGTACTGTATTCTAAGGGCTTAGTACCCCATGTCCCCAGCCCAGGCTGGGGCAAAGATCTGTGGGATCACGATCTAGCCACTTATCCTGTGTAGTACGCACAATGTGATTAAATGCTCGGGGTGGTTGGCCCTGTTTACCCTCGGTGAAGGTCCCTCTAGATACCTTGAGGCTCCTGTTTTTTGTGTTTTGAGGTGCTAGCCCTTGCCACGTTATAGTTTCGACCTTTTATAGAAGTATTATCTAATGTTTGCTATGGTTATACCACTGTTTACGTTTATTATGCACTGATTTTTTATTATGTGTGTATATTTTGCACTATTTTTGTGAAAACTTTCAATAAAAATCATTGAAAAGAAAAGGTATCAATCAGAAAATGGAACACAGCGATGACAGTTCTCATCAAGTGGAGAAAAGATGACAACATTACCAGGAACAGGATGTCCCTCCAAAATTGATGAAAAGACGAGAAGAAAACTGGTCAGGGATGCTGCCAAGAGGACTACAGCAACATTAAATGAGCTGCAGGAATATCTTGCAAGTACTGGCTGTGTGGTACATCTTACAACAATCTCCCGTTTTCTTCATATGTCTGGGCTATAGGGTAGAGAATGGCAAGATGGAAGCCTTTTCTTACAAAGAAAAACACCCAAGCCTGGCTAAAATTTTGCAAAAATACATATGAAGTCTTCCAAAAGCATGTGGGATAATGTGTTCTTGTCTGATGAAACCAAGGTTCAACTTTTTGGCTATATTCCCAAAAGATATGTTTGGCGCAAAAACAACACTGTACATCACCAAAAGAACACCATACCCACAGTGAAGCATGGTGGTGGCAGCAGCATCCTGCTTTCGGATGTTTTTCTTCAGCTTGAACAGGGGCCTTAGTCAACGTAGAGGAAATTATGAACAGTTCCAAATGCCAGTCAATATTGGCACAAAACCTTCAGGCTTCTGCTAGAAGAGGAACTTCATCTTTCAGCATGACAACGACCCACAGCATACATCCAAATCAACAAAGGAATGGATTCACTAGAAGGAATTGCCCAGCCAAGGCCCAGACCTGAATCTGATTGAAAATCTGTGTGGTGATCTGAAGAGGGCTATGCACAGGAGATGCCCTCGCAATCTGACAGATTCTGCGTGTTTTTGCAAAGAAAAGTGGGCAAATATTGCCAAGTCAAGATGTCCCATGCCAATACTCATACCCAATGTAAAAAAAAATTCAAAGGGTACTTCAACAAAGTATTAGTTTAACCTTCTTAGCGGTATTCCCGAGCGTGGTTCGGGGTTAAATTTCAGAGCCAAAAGCGGTAACCCCGAGCCACATTAAGGGTACCGCCAGAAGCATCGCTGTATCCTGAAAGCAGGGTTACTTACCTTGTCACCGGGATCCAGCGATGTGTCCTGGCGGTATCTCGCGGCAGGTCTTCCTCCCGATCGTCTCCTTGCCCCGGCTTCCGTCTCCTGCGACGGGACATTCGCAGGGGGGTGGAACCGGCGGCAAATTCAAATGTAAAAAACACACCAAACACACTGATACCATTCAAAATAAAATAAATTCACATTACATTGCCCCCCAGTGCCCTTTCCTGCAGTTTTACTGTACTTTTTATGTATATATATATATATATATATATATATATATATATATATATATATATATATATATATATATATACACAGTGGGTACGGAAAGTATTCAGACCCCCTTAAATTTTTCACTCTTTGTTATATTGCAGCCATTTGCTAAAATCATTTAGGTTCATTCTTCTTCCTCATGAATGTACACATAGCACCCCATACTGACAGAAAAACACAGAATTGTTGACATTGTTGCAGATTTATTAAAAACGAAAAACTGAAATATCACATGGTCCTAAGTATTCCGACCCTTTGCTCAGTATTTAGTAGAAGCCCCCTTTTGATCTAATACAGCCAGGAGTCTTTTTGGGAAAGATGCAACAAGTCTTTCACACCTGGATTTGGGGATCCTCTGCCATTCCTCCTTGCAGATCCTCTCCAGTTCTGTCAGGTTGGATGGTAAACGTTGGTGGACAGCCATTTTTAGGTCTATCCAGAGATGCTCAATTGGTTTTAAGTCAGGGCTCTGGCTGGGCCATTCAAGAACAGTCACGGAGTTGTTGTGAAGCCACTCCTTCGTTATTTTAGCTGTGTGCTTAGAGTCATTGTCTTGTTGGAAGGTAAACCTTCGGCCCAGTCTGAGGTCCAGAGCACTCTGGAGAAGGTTTTTGTCCAGGATATCCCTGTACTTGGCCGCATTCATCTTTCCCTCGATTGCAACCAGTCGTCCTGTCCCTGCAGCTGAAAAACACCCCCACAGCATGATGCTGCCACCACCATGCTTCACTGTTGGGACTGTATTGGACAGGTGATGAGCAGTGCCTGGTTTTCTCCACACATACCGCTTAGAATTAAGGCCAAAAAGTTCTATTTTGGTCTCATCAGACCAGAGAATCTTATTTCTCACCATCTTGGAGTCCTTCAGGTGTTTTTTTAGCAAACTCCATGCGTGCTTTCATGTGTCTTACACTGAGGAGAGGCTTCCGTCGGGCCACTCTGCCATAAAGCCCCGCTTGGTGGAGGGCTGCAGTGATGGTTGACTTTCTACAACTTTCTCCCATCTCCTGACTGCATCTCTGGAGCTCAGCCACAGTAATCTTTGGGTTCTTCTTTACCTCTCTCACCAAGGCTCTTCTCCCCCAATAGCTCAGTTTGGCCGGGCGGCCAGCTCTAGGAAGGGTTCTGGTCGTCCCAAACGTCTTCCATTTGAGGATTATGGAGGCCACTGTGCTCTTAGGAACCCTAAGTGCAGCAGAAATCTTTTTGTAACCTTGGCCAGATCTGTGCCTTGCCACAATTCTGTCTCTGAGCTCTTCAGGCAGTTCCTTTGACCTCATGATTCTCATTTGCTCTGACATGCATTGTGATCTGGAAGGTCTTATATAGACAGGTGTGTGGCTTTCCTAATCAAGTCCAATCAGTATAATCAAACACAGCTGGACTCAAATGAAGGTGTAGAACCATCTCAAGGATGATCAGAAGAAATGGAAAGCACCTGAGTTAAATATATGAGTGTCACAGCAAAGGTTCTGAATACTTAGGACCATGTGATATTTCAGTTTTTCTTTTTTAATAAATCTGCAACAATGTCAACAATTCTGTGTTTTTCTGTCAGTATGGGGTGCTATGTGTACATTCATGAGGAAGAAGAATGAACCTAAATGATTTTAGCAAATGGCTGCAATATAACAAAGAGTGGAACATTTAAGAGGGTCTGAAAACTTTCCGTACCCACTGTATATATACACACACACATATTATATATATATATATTATATACACATACACACATACATACACACGTAATTCTTGTGAATGAGCAGCCCAAACCAACTGTATACATTTATTATGTGTATATATACATATATATATATATACACACACACACACACACACACACACACACACACATATATATATACATACATACATACAGTTGTGTTTAAAATTATTCAACCCCCAATGCTGTAAAGGGTTTTAGGGAATTTAGTGTACATTTGTAATTGTATTCAGAATGAAATCCTACAAGGACTTCTTAAAGAACCATATGCAACTAAAATGACATCAATTGGTTTTGTAATACAGTAGTAAATGTTTCTTTTGTGAATTCTTCATTGACAATTATTCAACCCCTTAAAAAGACTACCACTCTGAAGAACAGAGGTTCATTGAAGTGTTTTCAATCAGGTATTGAAAACACCTGTGGATGTCAGGGAGCAGCAATAAAGCCTAATAAAGCACCAATGAGGCAGCTTTAAAATGACTGTGATACTCAGATCCTTCTAGACATTTACTGGTGTGGTTACAAACATGGTGAAGTCAAGAGAATGGTCCAGGAAGACAAGAGAAGAGGTGATTACTCTTCACAGGAAGGGCAATGGCTCTAAGAAGATTGCAAAGATGTTAAACATACCAAGAGACACCATAGGAAGCATCATTCCCAAATTCAAGGCAAAGGGCACTGTTGAAACGCTACCTGGTCTTGGCAGAAAGAAGATGCTGACTTCGACTGCTGTGCGCTACCTGAAGCGTACAGTGGAGAAAAGTCCCCGTGTGACTGCTGAGGAACTGAGAAAAGGATTTGTCAGATGTGGGTACTGAAGTTTCTGCTTAAACAATATGGCGCACACTGCGTAATGAAGGCCTCCATGCCAGAACTCCCAGGTGCACCCCCTTGCTGTCTCCAAAGAATAAGAAGAGTCGACTGCAGTATGCCAAAAGTCATGTGGACAAACTACAGAAGTTTTGGGATAGTGTTCTGTGGACTGATGAAACAAAATTAGAACTGTTTGGGCCCATGGATCAACGCTATGTTTGGAGGAGGAAGAACAAGGCCTATGAAGAAAAGAACACCTTGCCTACTGTGAAGCATGGCGGGGGGGTCAATCCTGCTTTGGGGCTGTTTTGCTTCTGCAGGTACAGGGAAGCTTCAGCGTGTGCAAGGTACCATGACTTCTCTTCAGTACCAGGAGATATTGGATGACAATGTGATGCAGTCTGTCACAAACCTGAGGCTTGGGAGACGTTGGACCTTTCAACAGGATAATGATCCCAAGCATACCTCCAAGTCCACTAGAGCATGGTTGCAGATTAAAGGCTGGAACATTTTGGAGTGGCCATCACAGTCATCAGACTTAAATCCGATTGAGAACCTCTGGTGGGACTTAAAGAAAGCAGTTGCAGTGCACAAGCCTAAGAATGTGACTGAACTGGAGGCTTTTGCCCATGACGAATGGGAGAAGATACCCGTAGATCGCTGCAAGACACTTGTGTCAAGCTATGCTTCACGTTTAAAAGCTTTTATAACTGTAAAAGGATGTTGTACTAAGTACTAAGATTGAATGTCACTTGGGGGTTGAATAAAACTGATAATGATGTCCTACTAATAGAACTGGAAATTTTCCACTCTATGTCTGGATTAAGTGTAAATATACCCAAATGCTCTCTAATGCCTAATAATTTACCGAATTGGATGCAGGTCTCAAAGACCGTTTATAATTTTCCTGGTGTACAAACTCGTTTAAATACCTAGGAGTATTTCTCACACCATACTATGACTCCCTTTACTCAGCAAATTTCCCTCCACTATTTAAAAGATTAAACGCCCTGCTGCGAACATGGTCGACATATTTCATCTCCTTTCTTGGGAGATGCACAGCGGTGAAAATGGTCATCCTACCTAAGCTACTTTTCTGTTTTAGAGCCCTTCCTATCAACATACCTAAGTCTCATATAGCCTCCTTCCAGAGAGATATCTCCAGGTTCGCCTGGAACGGGAAGAGACCTAGATATAACAAGCAGGTTGTCCACACTCCACACCATAAAGGGGGTCTGGGTCTTCCGGACCTATGGTCCTATTATTTATCAACCAAACTCACCCAAATAGCACAATGGTATTCCAAAGAGGTAGTAATTCCGTGGCTAGCCTTTGAGGAGGCTTCCATTGCCCCCCTTTTTCTTAAGGCTATCCTATGGAACTCTCTGACGATCCCTAGACCTCCCCCCCTGTCTAATAAAATTGTCAATCACTTAATTATTTTATGGAGGAAATATAGGCCCCTATGTGGCCTTCTATCAGATGTTTCCCCTTTATCTACATTCTTAGGTGTCTTGGAGTCCCCTGCTCTCCCACTGAGCTTGGAGGACCTTCATCCCTGGATTTCTAGAGGCCTGACCTCCTTACAGTCATTATCAGTAAGCAATTATTTTTGCTCTTTTGACCAACTTATGAGACTTCATAATCTCCCTAAATCAGAAGAGCCCCATTACGAGTTCATCAAAAAGTTCTTCCAATCTCGCAGTTCCTTATCACTACATCCCCCCTATACTACATTTGAATCTATATGTTGCTCCTCGCCCAGAGATAGAGGCTTAATCTCAAGGTTATACAGACACCTCATATGTTCCCCATTACCTGATAAATTGAAATACATGCTTAAGTGGGAGGAAGATCTAGAATGTTCGATTTCTGTTTTGGAGTGGGATAATATGCTCTCTAACATGCGTAAATGCACACGTTCTTCTGCAAGTAGAGAATCATCATTTAAACTCATCACCAGGTGGTACCTGACACCTCCCCTGATTCACTCTTTTTACAATTCAGTTTCCCCCCTTTGTTTCAGAGGTTGTGATCAGGAGGGCACAATCCTGCATCTCTTTTGGAGTTGCGACCACCTTAAACCTATATGGGACAGAGTCAGGAAGATTCTGTCCAAACTGAAAGATTCTGAGGCAACTATTAACCCTAGGATATATCTACTGTTTTCTCGGGTCCCGGACGTCCCTACCCCCATGTCCAGACTGTTCCACACTCTTATGTCAGCAATACATTGGATTATTGCTTTAAACTGGAGATCTAACAGCCTAGTATGGTCTCAGGTATTATCCAGAATGGAGAGTGTGAGACTCTCCGAAAAAATATTCCACTCCTTAAATAATACCATGACTGCCTTCAATGGGAACTGGGACCTCTGGGACCCTTCTGGTGGGTGAGTTTTCCCCTCTTTTTTGATCCTCTTGATGGTTAACCTTTTCTCACATATGACTTTGACTCTGTCGTTTATTCCATTACCTGACATAGGATGTAATGTACATTCCCTGACATTGATACACATAGTTGACTTTCCTGGATCTGTGATTCCAATGCTTGACTATTTTTGTAATACTCATATGTATGAGAATACTTGTCATTGATTGTTTGCTTGCATTGCATAAGCTTTGTTATA
Source organism: Pelophylax lessonae (assembly GCF_965119305.1). Taxonomy (NCBI): domain Eukaryota; kingdom Metazoa; phylum Chordata; class Amphibia; order Anura; family Ranidae; genus Pelophylax; species Pelophylax lessonae. The sequence goes on along the minus strand of NC_138769.1, from coordinate 273,025,973 downwards.
TTTGTCTTGATCTGACTTTCTAATAAAAACTTTTGTAAAAAAAACTGATAATGATGTGAGCACAGAAAAGACATTTGTGGTTATTTCATTATAAATGTTATGATATATTTGTCTGACCTACACGTGCCTCTTTGATTTAATTGTAAGCAGGATGACTGAATGATCAAAATCAATGTCAAACTGGCCAAAACATTACATTTCAGTGGGGGTTGAATAATTTTGAACACAACTGTATATATATATATATATATATATATATATATATATATATATATATATATATATATATATATATATATAATAAATGTATACAGTTGGTTTGGGCTGCTCATTCACAAGAATTGCATGCAAAATAATGGTACCGCTTTCAGCACCTAAAATCCAAAAGAATCATACTGCCAGGGAGGTTAAGAGTGTGCACACTTCTGCAACCATATTATTTTAGTTAAGTGTTTTTGCCTATGGCAAATACACTGACTATTCTTTCACATATATATTATTAAAGCGGAGTTCCGTCCTCAAAATCAACTTTACACCATCCGCTTGCTGTAATGTAGCTGAAAAAGAATTGGATAATTTAAAAAAAAAAAAAATTTCTACTTACCTGGTTATTAAAGAAAATATACTTACCTTCCTTCCACGTCCTCCCTCTGCAGCTGCGGTCCGCGACGCCACTTCCTGCTAGCATTGACTCCTGGGAGCTGAGCGTCATCTCTCCCAGGAGTCAATGCGCCTGCACTGGCCCTGCTCGTTACTTCCGGTGCAGGCGCGTTATTCCCTGCTGAACAGCTTCTGGGCATGCCCAGAAGCTGAGCAGGGATGACACACCTGCACTGGAAGTGACGAGCAGGACCGATGCAGTGCATTCTGGGACTCCCACATCACCGAAGAGGACGCTCTGGCTTCAGCATGCATTGATGGACACTGCGCTGTCGAGGCTGCATTCGTGGGCACTGGTGAAACTGCATTTGATTTAAAGAAAAAAAAAAATGTTCTGAGTTCAAAGCTGTTTATTTTAAATTTCAGCTTTTTTGCTGAAATTTTTCTCCTTAAATTTAGGTGAGTGTAATACGCCGATGCGTGTTATACACCGATAAATACAGTATATTATTCTTATTATAGTGAAAGCCTATGGGAAAATTTGGCACCCTAACTCCTCCCACAGTTTTTAAACTAAATAGACAATATACTGAAACGAGCAAATCGTTCCCGATTGCGTTGCTATTACTTTTTGGAAGATTTCGCCGAATGGTTTGCAAAATATCGGTTTTGTGGCGAAATTGGGCCCATAGAAATGAATGACGGAATGTTCAAAACTAGAGTGGGGCCTGAAAATAGAGGGTGAGCCAAGAAATCTAGCCACAATTTCTAAACTGCTGCCACTCCATTTTTAAGGCCACCTACACAAATGTTACATCAAAACATTCGCCTATCCCTGCTGCCACTTAACCTGTCCACATCTAAGCCATAGCCCTAATAGTTTTTACACTATGACTGTTTCTTTCCAACTCATGCCGTCCATTGACATTCATTGAAACTGCACTCAAACGATCATAAGTTTCATGGTCGTTTTCTAACCTGTGACTGTGCCTTCAGTTTTAAGGTTTCATAGACATACTATACAACAAAATGTCGGCCGGGGTCTTGTGATTCCTACGGTGTAAGTCTCTAAGCTGCGAGATTTAGAGCTTTTACACTAGAGCCGTATGAAGATGGGCACCTCCAACTTTGGTAAGATGCCCCATAATAATGAATGGCGGAATGTTTAAAACTAGACCATTTGTTTCCAACTGCCAGCATTTCTTAACTGCTGAAACACCACTGCCACTCCCACACACATAGTTACTCCACCCACTCCAGCAGGAGACTACCAGTGGCGGCAATAACACTTCACACAATTTCCCCGGAAATTGTAAGTTTTCTATTTTTTTATTACTTCTCCCCCCCCATCTAAAAGATTTCAGTTTGTTGTTCAACTGAGTTAAACAGTTTATAGGTCACATTCAAGGTGGAAAAAGTTCTGAAATTTTTTATCTTTATCTCATGTTTTCACATCACAGAAACCTGACATTTTAACAGGGGTGTATAGACTTTTTATATCCACAAATAACTCAACACACAGCCATTAATGTCTAAACCCCTGGCAACAAAAGTGAGTACACCGCTATGTGAAAATGCCCAAATTGGGCCCAAAGTGTCAATATTTTGTGTGGCCACCCTTATTTTCATGCACTGCCTTAAGTAGTCGTCTTGGAGGTGTGTTCAGGGTTGTTAGGTTGGAATACTGCCCTGCAGCCAAGTCTCTGAAGAGAGGGGATCAATTAACCGCTTCAGCCCCGCCCACCGTACATTTTTTTTTTTTTAAAAGGGTTTTATTGGGAAAACAAAAGAAAAAGATAGGAACATACATGATAAAGACGATCATGAACATATAAAAAAGGTTTGCACCCATCGCAGGGGTCATACATCATAACATAAGGAAATTTACATAGCATACAGGAATGCAACACTGGTGGTAGGATATATATGAAACCAGAACACCTCCTAGCGATTATTAACATAAACAAACTATGCGAAGTACCAAAATTAACAGGTTTCGGTATGTATTATACAAAAAAAACCTTCCTATACCAGCAGTACAATCCCCCCTATAAATGAACATAGGGAGGAAATGACCCCCTACTTGAGCCCTGGTGCTCTAAACCATCACAGCCATATAAAAGTCAAATAGAAGTAAAAGAGAGAAGGCCGAGTCTCATCCACAGCAGAGGAAGCAATAGATGGAAGCTGCCTATCCCAAGAAAGGAAAAAAAATGGGGGGAAGGAGAGAGGCAAGGGGAGACAGGAATAATAGAAGCAGAAAAAAAAGGAACAAAGAGAAAAGTCAGGTGAGAAGAATCCCAGAAAACAAAAAATGTCTATATGGAAGCCTAGGCCTGCAGAATTCTGTGCATGAGCAGCTGCGCTGGGGCTAAACCAGGGCAATCTAACCAGTCCTGCCAAATCGTGTTAAACTTTTTGACTGCATTCCTGTGGCGGTATGCCAGTTGTTCCCGAAACAGAATTGCATTGACCCGTGTTACCCACTGTGCTAACGTAGGGACCGTAGGGCCCATCCAATAACTAGCAATCAATTTCCTCGCCAGATACAGCAGCCGCTGCACCATTATGTATGTACCTGGTAAAAATGGTTCAGAATCCAGTATTCCCAAAAGGCACACTATAAAAGTCACCCTGTGGTAGTCACACATAGGGCACAGAGGCGTGTCCCTCCTGCCCCACTTATGCAGGAGAACTGGGGTACAATACGTCCTGTGGAGTATAAAAAGCTGGGAGAGTTTATGGGAGGCCGACAAGGACACCGAGGGGAGGACCTCCAGGGCCTGATCCCACTGGTCTCGGTCGATAACACCCAAGTCCAACTCCCAGGCTGTTCTACACTTCAAGGAAGCCAGGTTCTGTACACATGAGAGAAGCCACTGATATCTAAGGGAAATTAGTCCCCTCTTGTATTGGGCCCCTATCACTGAATCTACAACCGTTTGATCTGCCTTGCATAGAGGAGATTGGCGCTGTTGCGCCTGCAGCACATGGCGCAATTGAAGGTAGCGATAAAAATGTTGACGGAGAAGCCGGAATTCAGTCTGTAAGCGGTCAAATGGTTTAAGTACAGAGCCTTTAAACAACTGAGCCACAAACTGTATGCCCCTGTCTCTCCAACCCAAGGAGTCCTGTAGCTTAGCCACTCAGGAGAAAGCCGGATTCTCCCACAATGGGGTAAAATCAAAAAAGCCCACCGAGTGTGTTAGCGTGCACAACTCTTTCCATAGGCGACACAGTAAAATGGCTGTGGGTGCAGGGCCCGGTAGAGACGGAAGATCAATCTCCAGGAGGGAACCTGCCGTGAGGGAGTGCCGGGTATTAGTCAACCGTAGCACCTGCGGGTCCTTCGAGTGTTGATCCCCCCACCCCGCTAAATGTTGCAACTGAGCCACCAGGAAGTACATCCTGGGCTGGGGCACTGCCAGACCACCCTTGTCCTTAGGGAATTGAAGAGTAGATAACTTAATGCGCGGTTGTTGTCTCCTCCAGACAAGGTCACGAAACTGAGATTCCACACGCATGAACCAATGCATCGGGATCCACACAGGAGTTATGGAATATGTATAGCAGCTGTGGGGCCCAGATAATTTTTATTAAATTCACCCTGCCAACAACTGACAGAGGAAGTTTGAACCAGCATCTACCTTTAGTTCGTTGTTTGTCTAGAAGAAGAAGCAGGTTCAGGTGCAGATACTGCGTTGGGTCACGGGAGACCACAACCCCCAGGTATCGGAAAGTGTCAGCCACCCGCAGGCGACCCAGGGCAGGTAAGGATGGATTGGATTTTGGGTCCAAGGGCATCAATATATACTTGTCCCTGTTAATAGAAACAACGGAAAACTAACCGAATCTTTCAATGAGTACCATAAGCGCATTGAGGGAGCCCTCCATATCACCCAAAAATAGCAGTGTGTCGTCCGCATATAACGACACCTTTTCTTCCAGTGCCCCCCTACGGAATCCTATCACAGCCAGGCTACCGCTAATAAGGGTGGCCAGCGGCTCGATTGTCAGGGCAAACAGCAGGGGAGACAAAGGACACCCCTGTCTGGTGCCGCGATCCAAGGAGAACGGGGAAGAAAGTTCCCCATTCACCCTGACCCGATATAAGGCCTTCACCCAGTCAATGAAGTCCTCCCCTAAGCCAAAACGTGATAGAACCTGCCACAGATACGGCCACTGGACACTATCAAATGCCTTGGCCGCATCCAAGGATAGAACCGCCTATTACCAGTATCATCAACTGGAATTTGAAGGTTAAGGAAAAGTCGCCTAATGTTGATCGCAGTAGACCTCCCCGGGAATAAACCCAGACTGATCAGGGTGAATAATATTAGTAATAACCTGAGACAGGCGAGTTGCAAGGATGCGGGCTAGGAGCTTAATATCAGTGGTCAAAAAATAGATCGGCCGATACGAGTCAGGAAACTTAGGATCCTTCCCCCGGCTTTGGCAGCACTATAATAATGGATTCACTCATGGCGCCCGGCAAGACGCCAGTACGCATAATGTCCCGCATAGTGGAGAGGAGAACTGGTGAGAGTACTTTCCCATATTTCGTATATACTTCCGCCGGCAGACCGTCTGCCCCCGGGGCCTTATTAGTGGGCGCTTGTCCTAGAGCATCCGTAAGTTCGTCCATAGTAATGGGGGCATTAAGGGATACCCGATTTTGAACACTAAGCTGAGGCAAGGAACACCCGTCCAAGTAGAACATGGCAGTCTCCGCCCCCCCCCTACACCTGGACCGATACAGTTCTGCATAGAAATGTCTAAATATCTCAAGCACTTGTGGTGTGGAGGAGACCACCGCCCCCAAATGAGTGGTAATCTCCGCCACCGAGCCAGGGTCCTGCTGCGACCTGGCCACCATAGCTAACATTCTCACCCTCCTCAAAATATGTGTGCTGTAAGAAATACCTCTTCTCGGCTGCTGGAAGAACCACCAAACTATACAAGGCCTGAGCCTCTAAACAAGCTTTTTGTGTGTAGGGAGATGGTGTGGCTATCATAGCCTCCTTCTGCGCTTCATCTCCTCCCATACTGTATCCTCCCATTCTGCAGAGCGGTGTTTGACCGCATTAATCCCTCTAATTATTTGGCCACGTAAAAAGGCTTTCAAGGCATCCCATACCACAGCAGAGGAGGCAGAGTCTCGGTTAAAAGCAATGTACTCCCCAAGCACTGCCAAGATCGGGTCTGGGTCCGGGAACAGCGTCAGCCAAAACGGATTCACCCGCCACAGCCGACAGACCCGAGGTCCCAACACCGATACCCAAACCCATAGTGGTCCGACATAAGGCGGGGTTCATACGCCGAATCAGACACCCGGGGTCGCATAGAGTCATTCCCCAAGGCCAGATCGATACGTGACAAACCGCCATGTGTGGGCGAGTAACAGGAGTAACACTTAGTAGTTGCATGACTGTCCCTCCAAACGTCTCTGAGGCCCATCTCCAGCAATAATTTAGAAAACGCCATGGGACGAGATACAGGAAGGGGTCCCTGGTGGGTAGGGCTAAATTTATCCAGGGCTGGGTCCAAGTAGTTATTATAGTCCCCCAAGGCCAGCACAGGAGTATTAGAATGGGGTGCCACAAACTGCGCCAGCAGGCGGAGAACCTCGTGAGAGAAGGGTGGAGGGACATACACAGCAGCTAGGATGCAGAGAAAATCATTAATTTTGCATAATAGAAAAACATATCATAGAAACATAGAATGTGTCGGCAGATAAGAACCATTTGGCCCATCTAGTCTGCCCAATATATCTGAATCCTATGAATAGTCCCTGGCCCCATCTTATATGAAGGATAGCCTTAGGCCTATCCCATGCATACTTAAACTCCTTCACTGTATTTGCAGCTACCACTTCTGCAGGAAGATTATTCCATGCATCCACTACTCTCCCAGTAAAGTAATACTTCCTCATATTACTTTTAAAACTTTGCCCCTCTAATTTAAAACTGTGTCCTCTTGTGGTAGTTTTTCTTCTTCTAAATATGCTCTCCTCCTTTACCGAGTTGATTCCCTTTATGTATTTAAAAGTTTCTATCATATCCCCTCTGTCTCTTCTTTCTTCCAAGCTATACATGTTAAGGTCCTTTAACCTTTCCTGGTAAGTTTTTTCCTGCAATCCATGTACTAGATTAGTAGCTCTTCTCTGAACTCTCTATAGAGTATCTATATCCTTCTGGAGATATGGCCTCCAGTACTGCGCACAATACTCCAAGTGAGGTCTCACCAGTGTTCTGTACAGCGGCATAAGCACTTCTCTCTTTCTACTGCTTATACCTTTCCCTATACATCCAAGCATTCTGCTGGCATTTCGTGCTGCTCTATTACATTGTCTTCCCACCTTTAAGTCTTCTGAAATAATTACTCCTAAATCCCTTTCCTCAGATACTGAGGTCAGGACTGTGTCAAATATTCTATATTCTGCCCTTGGGTTTTTACGCCCCAGGTGCATTATCTTGCACTTATCCACATTAAATTTCAGTTGCCAGAGTTCTGACCATTCTTCTAGTTTTCCTAAATCCTTTTCAATTTGGCGTTTCCCTCCAGGAACATCAACCCTGTTACATATCTTTGTGTCATCAGCAAAAAGACAAACCTTACCATCGAGGCCTTTTGCAATATCACTTATGAAGATATTAAACAAAATTGGTCCCAGTACAGATCCCTGAGGTACCCCACTGGTAACATGACCTTGTTCTGAATGTTCTCCATTGACTACAACCCTCTGTTGTCTGTCACTCAGCCACTGCCTAATCCACTCAACAATATGGGAGTCCATGCTCAATGACTGCAGTTTATTGATAAGTCTTCTATGTGGGACAGTGTCAAAAGCCTTACTAAAATCTAGATATGCAATGTCTACTGCAGGGTATAGCATAAAATATCGCCAATAATCATCCACCCACTTGAGGAGGCACACAAAAGTCACCTCTCTGGACACCAGTATGCTCACTCCCCTTGAATAGGAAGAGTGAACAGAGTGGTATTGGACAGGATAAGCTCTAGAGCGCAACAGCTGCGAGGTCTTGCTCAATGGGTGGTTCTGCTGCAAGCAGACAATAGTAGGTTTAAGCTTCTTAACATAACTAAAGACCGCTCTATGTTTAACCACTTGCCGACCGCCGCACGACTATATACTGCGGCGGTCAGCCCCTCACAGGCAGAGTGACATACCGGTACGTCACTAGCCTGGGAGGGTCTGGAATTTTTTTACCAAACATATGTAGCATAAAACAAATTGGCCGAAAATGTTAAAAAAATTTGATTTTTACTTTTTTGGGGGAATTTCATATAAAAAAAATGTGGAAAATATTGTTATTTTTGCAAAATTGACGCTCTTTTTTTGTTTATAGCGCGTGATCAAAAAATCGCACAGGTGATCAAATACCACCAAAAGAAAGCTCTGTTTGTGGGAAAAAAAGGACGTCAAATTCGTTTAGGTACAGCGTCGCACAACCGCGCAATTGTCCGTTAAAGTCACGCAGTGCCGAATCGCAAAATACCCCCTGGTCAGGAAGGGGGTAAAATCTTCCGGGGCTTAAGTGGTTAACACCATCAGCCAGACCCCGGACATTCCAAGACATAATCAGAGCATCAGATCGTGAGGATGCCATGGAGTACCAAAATTGTTATGTAAACACAGCATTAAATACATCCCATACCCCCCGGTATCCCACCCCCCAGAGCCAGGAAAAATCCCTACTGTCACGGCCCAGAGGAGCTTGTCCATGGAGGCAGGATGCGAGTGGGAAGGATGCTGCAGTCCTTGCCAGCCATCCATAGCTGCAAGCGTCCTAGTCAGGAAGAGTCTCATCTGTAGAAAAGTATGAAGAAAGTAAGAAAAAACAAGCAGAAGGAACTGAGTAAACAGGGCCCAGAAAATGGGACACTCCATTCCACGGAGTAGTGATGTCCTCACAGGACAGCAGGATAAGAACACAATAGGCAAAGGAATCGCATTCAGATAACTTGGGGGGGGAAACGCAACAGTCTCGCTCGGCAGAGCGGCAATTCCAGATGCAGTGCCCCCTAGAGGGCAGAACTCAAATGAAGGAACAGAGACTTGAAGACGGTCATTCCTTGCTCCTCACAGTAGAAAGAGAATCACAGCCAGTAAAGGATAATTGCAACCCCGGGTTTAAGGGGGTACCGGCCGAGCCAGATTTCGTTCCTCCCTGTCCAGCCAGTGCATAGCCACGGGAGGTTTATCAAATAAATGAGTGGAGCCATTTGCAATAACTTTCAATTTCGCAGGGTATAGCATAAAATAAGGCACATTCAACTTGCCGAGTCGCTTCTTTATATCCAAGAATTTGGCACGCCTACGTTGCACTTCTGCAGAAAAGTCAGGGGTACAGAGAAACTCTGGTGTTATCTACAGAGAGATCAGCAGTGGTTCTGGCTTTGCTCAGGATGACATCACGGTCTTTAGAATTAAGCAACTTAAAGAGAAAAGGTCTAGGGGGAGCTCCAGGTGGAGGGGGCCTCACGGGAACTCTGTGTGCCAGCTCCACCGCAAACATGGGGGAGAAGGCATCTTTTCCAAAGGTGTTAAGGAGCCATGCCTCAAAGGCCACAGGGTGCTTCCCTTCAGCTTTTTCAGGAACCCCACCGCAAGCAGTTCTCCATATCTTCCAGCCTGGCGGCATTAGCTGTTGTAATAGTGTGGAGAAATTGAACATCCCCCTGTAATGGCTGCCAGTCATCTTCTAATGAGCTAACATGGCCCTCTAACGCTGCAGTGTGGTCCCGCAATTTTTGCATGTCCTGGCGGACCAGGGACGGTTCCAGCTTCATGCCTTGAACCTCTCCTGCCAATTTGGTGATATTTGCATTGCCCGTGGTAACTGCAGAGAGGTTTTCCCTCAGCGTGAGCTCAGAGTCTAATTCAGAAGGGGGTGAGGCAGGCCGCATGGATGACCCCGCACCTGCATTGGAGTAGGCCTGAGACCCGACCACCAGCTCCGAGAGGGTTCCCCCATCCTCCGCATCCCCCGGGGCCATATCCTCATCGTCCACTTCCGCTGGGCAGAGGGGGAGCGGGCTCTTTACCTTGAGGCTTGGAGAACAGATGTTGTGCGGCCTCCTTCTGCTTCTCCTTTGCGGAGCGGGACGCGGCGCTGCCATCTTGACCGCCAGGATCAGTCACCGGCCGGGAGTTCGTGCCTCGTCTGGACATCCCCCCGGATGGAAATACTCCCACAGAAGTTAAGTATGGGAAGGCTGGATAGCTGTCCGAGGAGTACAGGCAAGGTGCGTATAGGATGGCTGAGATTTTCAGGAGATAGCACAGGATTCTGGCGGAGCTACTGCAGGACACGTCCGCTCACATCACTCGCCGGCCACGGCCCTGCCCACCGTACATTTACTGCGGCACTCTTCCACTGCTGGGCAAAGCGCCGTAGCCCTACGTCGCTTGCTCAGGCGCCTCTGGGGGGTGAGCGCGTGTGACCGGGGGCTCCGATGGCCGCCGACCACTCGCGAGCTCCCGCAGCAGAGGGAGAAAGACAGACGGCTGATGTAAACACAGCTGTCTGTCATTCTCCCTTAGATTATCACAGAGGCTATGCGATCCTGCTGATGATCTCACAAGCCACGCCCCCTGACAGTTAGAGTCACGCCCCTAAGGACTTAACCCATTGATCACCAGTAAAGTTAACCCCTTCCCTGCCAGTGTCCTTTTTAGAGTAACATTGCATATTTATAGCACTGATTACTGTAGTAATGTCACTGGTACCCCCAAAAGTGTCAAAAATGTTAGTCAGGGGTCCGATCTGTCCTCCGTAATGTTGCAGTCCCACAAAAAAAAATAAATAAAAAAATCGCAGATCGCCGCCATTACTAGTTAACCACTTTACGCCCGCCCACCGTCAAATGATGGCGGGACGCCCAACCATTGTTCTGGACCGCCCTCCTATGGCCCATTCAGGCAGGGCATGCACGCGATGGTGTGCGCGCCGCCCTGCACTGTCGGTGGCAGTGTGTCCCCGGGACACAGCGTGTCACTGGCAGGGGGGAAACAGCCAATGGGCATGGCTGCTTCCCACGTGATCGGCTGTGATCTAATCACACAGCCGATCACAATAGAGGAGCCCAGGAGAAGACCGAGCATGCGCGATCGGGAGCGAGCAGCGCGGTCATGTCGGTGGCTCTGTGTTCCCTAGGAACACAGCTAGTCACCGGCGGTAGTAAACAATCACTGACAGTGGCTGTTTACTATGTGATCGGCTGTGAATCCATTCACAGCCGATCACAAATGTAAACACAGAGCAGTAATTTCCAGTGTGAGGAGAGCAGAGCCAGAAACAGCGAGTTACTGCTCTGTACACCTGTAAAAGTAAAATCACAGCAATAAAAGGTCCCCACACAGTCCTCAGCCCCCCCCCCCCCCAACAGTCACCTCATCAGTGCCCAGAAATTGCCACCCATAACAGTGCATATTTATAGCACTGATTACTGTATTAATGTCACTGGTACCCCCAAAAGTGTCAAAAATGTCAGTTAGGGGTCCGATCTGTCCGCCGCAATCCCGCAAAAAAAAAAAAAAAAATCGCAGATTGCCGCCATTACTAGTTTAAAAAAAAAAAAAAAAAAAAAGACAAATCTTTCCCGTAGTTAGTAAACGCAATAACGTTTGTGCAAACCAATCAAAATACGCTTATTGCTATTTTTTTTACCAAAAAATGTAGCAGAAAACAAATTGGCCTAAAATGTTAAAAAATTTTGATTTTTACATTTTTTTTTGAGAATTTCATATAAAAAAAATGTGAAAAATATTGTTATTTTTTAAAAATTGTCGCTCTTTTGTTTATAGCGCAAAAAATAAAAATTGCACAGATGATCAAATACCACCAAAAGAGAGCTCCATTTGTGGGAAAAGAAGGACGTCAATTTCATTTGGGTACAGCATCGCACGACCGTGCAATTTTTCCATTAAAGTCACGCAGTGCCGAATCGCAAAATAGGGCCTGGTCATTGAGCAGCCAAATCCTCCGGGGCTACAGTGGTTAAATGTAGCTTCCCAGTGCAAGTAGCACTAATGCAGACCCAGACCATGACACTCCCACCACCATGCTTGACTGTAGGCAAGACACACTTGTGTTTTTGTACTCCTCCCCTGGTTGCCGCCACACACACTTAACATCATCTGAACTAAATAAGTTTATCTTGGTCTCATCAGACCACAGGGTGTGGTTCCAGTAATCCATGTCCTTAGTCTGCTTGTCTTCAGTAAAATTTTTGAGGGCTTTCTTGGTCATAATTTTTTGAAGAGGCTTACTTCTGGAAAAGCAGCAATGCAGACCAATTTGATGCAGTGTGAGGTGTTGGGTCTGAACACTGACAGGCTGACCCCCCCACCCCTTCAACCTCTGCAGCAATGCTGGCATTACTCATACGTTTATTTCCCAAAGACAACCTTTGGATATGATGCTGAGCATGTGCACTCAACTTCTTGAATCGACCATGGCGAGGCCTGTTCTGAGTGGAACTGGTCATGTTAAACCGCAGTATGGTCTTGGCCACCGTGCTGTAGCTCAGTTTCAGGGTCTAGGCAAACTTCTTATAGCCTAGACCAGGGCTTCCCAAACTTTTTTGGGCCGAGACCCACTTCTGAACACAGTTATTTTTCGGGACCCACAAGCAGCCATTTTCACGTCATAGTGCTCCTTTACACATTGCAGCGTCCCATTAAACTGTAGCCATTTTCACGTCATAGTGCTCCTTTACACATCACAGTGTTATACTAGTGCAGTATGACTTAACTGGTTTCCGACCACCTGTCACAGTTTTTGTAAATTACTTTACTACTGCTTTAGGCCTGGTTCACAACTATGCGGGTTGGCGGCCCACATTTGCACAGGCATAGCAGCCAATTAATTTGAATGGGCTGCTATGCCCTCGTTTTCCACAGAAAAAAGGAGCATGCAGCATTCAAAAAATCGAGTGGCCTGCTTTTGCACCATGTGACTTACCTGCAGTTCCTGCACTGGCAAGCTTTCTGCGTTTTTATTTAGTCATATGCATAAGCCACTCCTCTGCCCCGATCGACACCGATCGCTGGCTACACTCTTTCTACATGAAAAGTATACAATGCCTATGCCTATATTGAACTTATATATTATATATATATATATATATATATATATATATGTGTGAATATATTAAACAACATATATCAAGTAAGCTACATACTTAATTAATATTAGTTTACACATGTCTTACGCCTCCTGACCTCCAATGGTCATTCTATGTATTACATCAAACAAATGGTATGTGAGTGTACCGAATACACTCCAAATTATGTTCCAATCTGATTGTAATCTAATGAATATGATAATATAATTTTCATTTACACTTTAACCAATTACAAAGCATTAATAAATATACATATATGCGTGGGGCTAGGTTCATACCACACAATACATACAATTAATTCATAAATAATTAATAACAGATAATGCCTAAAAATATAAATATGTGAGGTTGTTAAAAATTATAAAATCATTAAAAATGATTAAAAATGATTGGCTGAGCGGACCCGACGTCACTTCCGGCCAGTGAAGCGCACGCTGCGAGAGCAGCAAACCACCGAGCCGTGTTCCCATATCGCTCATATTTTGCATATGTTTGTGAGTAAATTTCCTTGTTCTTAATAAACTTTGTGTGGAATGTAATTTTTCTTTTCTTTTATCTGAGGAAACTCGGAGCAGGCATTAAGGACCATAGAAAGGATCTATTCGGACAGGATTACTGCTGGCAAGGCAGGCTGTCATCACATTAATAAACTGCTGTTGATCGAGCGTTTTCTGGTAAGTAGATTACCACAAGGGGGGAGAGCACCTCGATTGATGCACACAGTGGAGCTCAACTATATATTTGCACTTGGATGGACATTGATGGACTTTATGAATTTAACATTTACACAACTATGAATTTTATGCAATTATGCATCCGATTATTTATTGAGTGTTTTGATGAGATTTGCACATTTTACGTTTGCACATTTGCACGAATCTATATATTTTGAACATTTTTAAAGCGGAGTTCCACCCTGTAATTTTTTTTTTTTTTAAAATACCCCCGGGACAGTCAGGGCTAGTGCATTCCACAATGGCTAGCCTCTGATCTGTCCCGGGTTGCACTTACCTGTTAGGACAAATACTTACCTTGAAAACGTCTTGTCCAGCGCTGCCATCTCAGATGTGGGCAGCTTGAAGCCAGCGAGATCCTCTTCTGTGTCCTCTTCCGCCTTCTTCGGTCCCTCGATGCCCTGCGCCGGCCCCGACGTCACTTCCGGTGCGCGCGCGTCATCCCTCCACAGCTTCTGGGCATGCCCAGAAGCTGTTTAGAAGGGGATGACACGCGCGCCCCGGAACTGACGTCGGGGCCGGTGCAGGCGCAATGATTCCTGGGAGCGATGACGTTCAGCTCCCAGGAATCATTGCAGAGCCAGGAAGTGACGACGGGCCGTGGCCGAGGAAGGAGGAAGAAGGAAGTAAGGTAAGTATATTTTCTTCGCTACGAGGTAAGTAAAAAAAAAAAAAAATATGTGATTATCCATTTCTTTTTCAGGTGACCCGGAGCGAGAAGATGGAGGTAAGTATTAAAATAGGGTGGAACTCCACTTTAAGTATCATATTTGGAATAATAAGCAGCGCTGCAACACTGGTTTCAAATTAATTTAAAGGCACATGCACTTTAATTTGCAGCTAGCAGCTAACAATTGCGCAGACACTTTATATTTATTTATAATTAATTACCTACTTACACCATAAGCGCAAGGTTTTTTACTGTTATACAGTGTCAGAAAAGTAACACCAACCCAACTCAAAATAGAGGGGCGGGTACTGCGTCCGTCAATTAACTTGAGAAAAGGATTTTAAGGTAAGCCAAAAAACTGAATTTTTGTAAAATCTTACCTGTAAAATTTCTTTCTCTGAGTCCTCCGACAGTCGCCGCCACCTCTAAGTCATCACTGTTGGGTATTGATTTCCGCTCCGCAGGAGTAGCTAGGCATAAAGACTTAAGCTGGATACACACTATCCAACTTTTGTGGTTAGATTTCCTTCAGATTGACCTTTTCTATGTAGTGCAAGGGCCTGCCAGATTGCATACAAATTGAAAGTGTTTAGGTTTGACCTCATATTATATGGTTTTGGTAAGTCTAAAGGAAAAAGTCTTCAGAAAATCTTATAGTGTGTATGGCCCTTAAGTCAAAAGAATAAAGGCATTTGCATATACATACCCATGGGGGCTCTCCCATCTGGTCAATAACCCCTTGCAGTGACCACTCCCAACTCAGTTTGGTAGCATAGCAGTAGGTAATAAGAACACAACCCCAAAAGAGGGGCGGGGGCGGCGACAGTCAGAGGACTCAGAGAAAGGAATTTTACAGGTAAAATTTTACAAAAATTCAGTTTTCTCTTACGTCCTCCGACAGTCGCCGCCGCCTCTAAGTCATCACTGTTAGGATGTCCCAAAGCAGTATAGACATGAGGGGTGAGAGACGCAACCGTAGAAAAAGGCAACGCAGTACTCACATCAGAGAAAGGAACCTTACATGCACAGTAAGAGAACCTTCTGGGCAACAGAAAACAAACAATGCTCAACAGGAGCAACAGCCCAGGAAAGCAAATATCAACAGCCAGGGACCCATAAAAAAACAAGGGTCCTTCATGGCACTGCCGCACTGAGAACCTTGCGGCCAAAGGAGGCATCAGCTGATGCCAGAACATCTACTTTGTAGAATTTGGAAAAAGTGTGCACCGACGACCAAGTCGCAGCCTTGCACACCTGGGCCACCGAGGCCCGATGCCAATAGGCCCAGGACGCACTCACAGATCTGGTAGAGTGCGCCTTAACAGGGAAGGGTGGAACCCGTTCCTTCAAAGCATAAGCCTGTTCAATTGTCTGTCTGATCCATTTGGCAATAGTCGCTGCAGACGCAGCCATGCCCTTCCGAGGTCCCTCAGGAAGGACAAAGAGTGAATCCGTCTTCCGAAAGGATTCTGTAGACGACAGGTAAACCCAGATCGCCCTGACAACATCCAAGGAATGCAGAGCAACCTCCTTAGGATGCTTAGGCTTCGTACAAAGCGAAGGCAGGACAATGTCCTCATTATTGTGGAACTCAGAGACCACCTTAGGAAGAAAGGAGGGATGCGGACGCAAGACCACCTTATCCCGGTGAATCACCAAGTACGGAGAACGGCAAGATAACGCTGCCAGTTCCGACACCCTGCGAGCCGAAGTGATCGCCACCAAAAAGGCAACCTTCTTAGACAGCAGAGGCAACGATATATCCCGAATGTTTCAAAGGGAGCACGCTGTAACACGGACAGAACCAAGTTCAAGTCCCATGGAGGTAAGGGCTCCTTCCTGGAAGGAGCCAAATGTCGCACACCTTGAATGAAGGTGCGAACCAGAGAATGAGACGCCACAAGGCGTTGGAAAAGAATAGCCAGTGCGGACACCTGGCCAGGCGCTGGTCCACCCCAAACTGTAGAAAGGCCAACACTCTCGACACCGAGTACGAGCGAGGGGAGAACTCCCTGGACTCACACCAGGCGAAATAAGCCTTCCAGGTACGGTAATAGATTTTACCAGAGGAGGTTTTCCTAGCCTTGACAAGGGTAGGAATGACCTCAGGGGAGAGACCCCTGTCCCTCAGGACCTGGGTCTCAACAGCCAGGCCATTAAAGCCAGCGACTGTAAAGCAGGATGGAAGATCGGACCCTGAGACAGGAGATCTTCCCGCAGAGGCAGCCACCACGGAGGCACCACTGCCAGGTGAACAACGTCGGCGTACCAGGACCGGCGTGGCCAGTCTGGTGCCACCAGAATCACCAGGTGCGGTTCTGAGGCTAACCTGCGGAGGAACCTGGATAGCAACTGAATCGGAGGAAGGGCATACATCTGACGATACTGATGCCAAGGGGCCACTAACGCATCCGAGGCGTCCGCCGTGGGTCGCGTGTTCTTGCCACAAACCTTTCCACCTTTAGGTTTAGCCGAGATGCGAACAGATCCACGTCCGGGGATCCCCACTTCGCACACAGCATTTGGAAGACCTCCGTGAGCAGGGACCATTCCCCTCTGGTTCAGGGTCTGGCGGCTCAGATAGTCGGCCTGCCAGTTCTCCACACCCGGAATGTGAACTGCTGAGATTGCCGGGACATGAGTCTCGGCCCAAGACAGAATGTCGGTCACCTCCCGGGCTGCCCAAGCACTCCTGGTGCCCCCTTGGTGTTTGATGTAAGCCACCGCGGTAGCATTGTCTGTCTGTACCCGAACAGGATGGCCATGAAGTCGGTCCGACCACTGGAAGAGATAGAGTTTTATCGCTCGCAATTCCAGTACATTTATCGGGAGGGAGGACTCCTCCGACCAAGTGCCCTGGGCAGACAGGTTGCCCCGCACTCCACCCCAGCCCGACAGGCTGGCATCCGTGGTAATCATCGTCCACAACAACGGACGGAAGGACTTGCCTTCCAACACCGTCGGGGACTGGAGCCACCACAGAAGAGCCAATCCGATCTGACGACTCAATAACACACTCAGATCCAGGGACTGAGGCAGTCTGTCCCACCTGGCCAGGATCTCCGCCTGGAGAGCCCGCGTGTGAAACTGAGCAAAGGGTATCGCATCGAAGGCCGAAACCATCAACCCCAGGCCCAGCATACAGGCCCTGAGTGACGAGGACGGATTGTCCCTGAGGGACCTGATCTCGCCCCGCAAAGTCCGGAGCTTGTCCTCCGGCAAAAACACCTTTGCCTGAGCAGAGTCCAGAATCATCCCCAGATAGGGAAGACGAACCGATTTCTGAACGTTGATGGTCCATCCGAACTCCTGCAGCGTCTGCACCGTGGTGGACAGATCGCGCAGTAGGTCCTGGCTGACACTCGACCTTAGAAGGAGATCGTCCAGGTACCCCAAGACCACAATGCCCTGTGCCCTCAACAGGCCCAGAACCGGCGCCAGCACTTTGGTAAACACCCTTGGAGCCGAAGCGAGACCGAAAGGTAACGCCACAAACTGATAGTGGTCCTCTGCGATAGCAAACCGAAGGTACCGCTGATGACCCTCGAAAAATGGGGATGTGCAGGTACGCATCTTTCAGATCTATCGTGGCCAGGAATTCCCCTGGACTCAGGGAGGCCACCACTGAACGGAGAGACTCCATACGGAACTTCCGAACACGCACGAAGCGGTTCAGCGCTTTCAGGTCAAGAATAGGACGCACTTTGCCCTCCTTTCTGGGCACAGTGAACATATTGGAATAAAAACCCCAAAACCTGTCCCGATGAGGCACCGGGACAATCACCCCCTGAGCAAGAAGGACCTGCACCGCTTGATGCAGGTCCTGCAGACGCCCAGGAGGCAAACGAAGATTTGAGGGAAAGAATCTGTCCGCCGGCCGGGAAAGGAATTCGATCTTGTACCCCGATCGAATGATTTCCTGAACCCACCTGTCCGAGATTCGGAGCAGCCAAGGTTGGAGGAAACCGCGCAAACGTCCCCCCACCCCTGAAAACGGGTGAGGGCGCCCCTTCAGGCAGAGGCGGACTGACCCGCCGAGCCGGCATTGCCTGACTTCTGCTTGCCCGCCCAGGGCTTCTTCTGGCTGCCCTGGGCCTTGAAGGGCCTGCCCTTGGATTGGTTCCAAAAGGCACGAAAGGACCCCTGAGTGGATCGAGACGCAGAACCCCGCTTGCCACAAAAGGACTTGTTCTTCAGGTTCTGGGGCAGCAAGGTGCTCTTGCCCCCTGTGACGCCTTTCACCAGGGTATCCAATGCCTCGCCAAAAAGGCGAGAACCAGCATAGAGAAAATCAGCAACCGTTTTCCGCGAGGACTGGTCAGCCGACCAGCTCTTCAGCCATATCAGCCGCCGGTTAAGTACCGAGACACTAGATAGGCGTGCTACTAAAGGGGCCTCATTCAAGGCCGCATCACACAGATACATGATTCCTTGGTGGATTTGATCCACCATATCCAGCCGGGCAGGTGGAACAGCATCAGACACGAGGTTGCTCCCAATCAGCCACCGCCTGAGCCACCAAAACGGACGCGAAAATGGGCCTGAGCAACGAGCCCGCCACCGTATAGGAATGACGGGCTAGAGACTCCAAACGCCGGTCCGTGGGATCCCAAAAAACCGGGGTATCCTCAGAAGGAACCAAGGTAGCCTTGTTCAATACGGCCACAGTGTGATCTACCTGTGGAGGCACACACCATTGTGATTCCGTAGCCGGTGCAAAGGGCTCATCCTCCAAGTGTAGTGTTTCCTTTACAGAAACTATCAATTCATACATGGTCGCGCGCTCTTCAGGCGACCCCGGGGAGGAGGTATCAACCCCCTCCACCTCTGCCTCCCCCTCAGACCCCAGCGGGTCTAAGGATGAGCGAGACCCTGAAAAGGGCACGCTCGCTGCAGCAGCCATATCACTATCTGAATCAGAAGAGAGAGACAATCTGGGCCTCTTTTCAGCAGCACGTTCAGCCATCAGCATTTCCATATTGGACACCAAGGTCGCCACTACAGCGGCCAAATCAGGTCTCAGAGGGGCCACAGGAGAACTGGGGACCCCCATCAGAGCTGGGGGGAATTTGCTGTCCTGAGAACCCATTGCTCAAGGTGAAAAAACAACAGTGCAATAAATTTAAGACCGCTGCGGAGTGTGCAGCCCACCGCTACAGCTACAGTGACAAAGACACCCAAACAGGAGAAGAAAAAACTGAGCCAGAAATGACAAAACAGAAAGATATTGAGAGATAATCTGCAGAGCCTCGCAGAGTGTTACCACCGATGTCCTGCTTCAGAGGAAAAGGAAGTGCTGTCAGAGTAGGCTGAACTATAAGCTGCATGACTCAGGGAAAATGGCTGCCCCATAGGACTGAATGGAAGGCTCCGGCAAAATGTACACCGAACATGCGGTCAGAACGATCGTTCTGCTACCGCAAAATGGTGGCGGATGGCGCAAAAACGGCATGTAGTATTGCCCATAGTGAAGCCAAACATGCCTGCCCATACCTAAAATGGCGGACCACGCAGTTTTACCCCGCTGCGGCCGCCACACACACAGTCTGCACCCCCAAACAGCACCGAAGTGACACAGGGAAGGAGACCCCCAAACATACAGCACCACAGCGAATGCACAATCGATCCCCGCAGGGACCGCATCAGGGAGTCACACAAGCACAGACATGGGGGACACACAGCAACACAGGACTGCCACCCCAGACAGAGGCCCCACACAAAAGTACTTACCTGTACCAGATGGCGTGGGGAGCCTCTCAGATCGGAAAGCCGCTGTCCTCATCTGACAGGGAGTGCCGTTAGCCAGGGACATGACACTGCAGCATCGCAGATGTGTCCTGTGAGGTTGCCACCTCACGGCTGCATCCCTGCTGCGAGCAGGGATGGGTCGTTCATAGTGCCAGGACGAACCACGGCTGAAAGCTCGATGGCGGGCTGGGGGTCCATCCGACGGCGGTCAGTCCGAATCCCAGCACCGCATGAATCCATCTTCTTCCGAAGAGTCGACTAAAACTAAAGCTGACAAAAGAAACAGCTAGTAAAGTAAGAAAAAACTGACATTTTCAAAAGAAAATCAAATAAAAAAGATTACATAGGCTGAGACTGTAGCCCCAGCACAGGGAAGCCCAACTACTCCTGACGCTAGGCAGAAAGAAACCGAGTTGGGAGTGGTTACTGCAGGGGGGTATTGACCAGATGGGACAGCCCCCATAGGTGAGTATATGCAAATGCCTTTGTTCTTTTGACTAAGTCTTTATGCCTAGCTACTCCTGCGGAGCGGAAGTCAATACCCAACAGTGATGACTTAGAGGCGGCGGCGACTGTCAGAGGACGTAACAAAAATCCAGTTTTCTCTATTGTTCATTGATGGACGCAGTTCTCTCTGATTCATATCAGTAGGGACATCCCAAAGCAATGCCACAAAATGAGGGGTGGGAACAGCAGAAAATAAGTCCCCAAGGCCAAACAGAGCCGACCAGGCAACATAGGACTCATCAGAACAAAAGACGAGGCCCACCTGAAACAAACAGTAAACACCCTCAAGGAAGGCTTAAAGCCCCCCAAACAGCAGCCAGCAAAAAATCTTGCAGCCCAAAAGAGGCATCTGCAGATGCCAGCACATCCTCCTTATAAAACGTGGTAAAGGTGTGAACAAACGACCAGGTAGTCGTCTTACAACCTGAAGCATAGATGCCTGTATGGCAAAAAGCCCAGGAAGCACTAGGCACCCGAGTAGAAAGCGCCGAAAAAGGGTAAGGTAGAACCTGACCCATAATTGAAGAAGCCTGCACCACCGACTGTCCGATCCACCTGGAAATAGTTGCAGCAGACGCAGGCAGCCCTGTTCTTGGGCCATACGTGAGCACAAAGAGCGAACCTGACTACGGGAAGACTCAGTAGTCGCCAAGTACCCCGAGTGCCCTAACTCCATCCAGAGTATGCAGCACACATTCCGTAGGATGAAGGGTCTTAGGACACAAGATGGCCGCCTCCCCAGCACATATCAGGAACAGCAGCCAATTAAGACAATACTGGCTGAGACAATTACATTATGGTGACCCTAGAATACCGTAAATGTAACATGTTGAAAACATGACCTTTCTTATTATGAAGAGGTATGATCTCCTTGGTGGCATCCCTACCCCTGGAAGCCTATAGATCCCCCCAACCGAGAAGCTGACGATTGAGCCATTCCATTTGGGATTCCATTCCATCTATCTGACCATTTGGACTCTTGGATATCACAGTAAACGCTTCCATCTCTCTTGAATGTGGTAAGAGTCCACTCCTATCACTGGGTGTCATCACAAAAGTAAATGCTTTTTCAAAAAGTCACTGTTTTGGATTGCTGTTTGGGAAGAGGTCACACCCACCTTTCATCACTCCCTAAATACCCACCATCAGTTGGTTTTCCTTGATTTGAGAACACTCTTTTTTGGATGCAAAGACTTTTATTCAGTTGTTGATTTCAATTGTTTTCACATATGGACATTTTTTGTTCTCATGGTTATATTAGCGCACTTTTGTAACGTATGATTTATATGGTACATTTTTAAGCATGGCAACACAATGACTATCACCATGCAATACGAGACTTTCTCATATGATGAAAAAAAATCATCCTACAAGGACCCACGTTGTACGCAGGGTGGGAATCACTGAAGCAGATAATCCTTTGTCCTTTGACACCTGGCTTTCAACAGCCTAGCCGGCAAGCCAGCTACTGTAAAGCCGGACGGGAGATCGGCCCCGGAGATGAGAAACCCTCCCTGAGAGGAAGCCTCCAAGGAGCGTCAGCGGCAAGCCTTACCAGGTCGGTGTACCAACCTTGGCGAGGCCAGTCCGCAGCCACGAGAATTACCAAAATCCCTTACGCCTCTATCCTGCGGAGGATTCTTGGCAGCAAGTGGAGAGGAGTAAAGGCAGACATCAGCTGATACTGACCTTGGCCAATCTGCGGGCACTCTCGCACGACTATGCTGGCATCAGCCTTGCGAAAGAGACCACGCCAAACTTCTCAGCATCATTCATGTTGAACCTAGCAAATGTTGTTGCCTACGATTGCCTATGGTGCATCCATTGCACACGCCAGAGGGCCACGACCTCTGCACTATCCTGTAGAGGTGATGCCAACAGGACCACATCCGGAGTGCCCCCAAAGGAAGGCACAACTGCTGTAACGGGCCTGTCGACTGCTTGCCAATTTTTTCCGCACCTGGAAGGGGGAATAGCGGATAGAGCTGGAACAAGGCGCTCTGCCCAACGAAGAATCATCACTTCCAAGGCCGCAAGGACACCCTTGGTGCCCCCTTGGTGAATGACAAGCCACGGTCGCGGCATAGGTCGATTGAATGTGCACCGGACAGCTCCAGATGACCGATCCAGTGAACTAGGCAAAGCCGGATTGCTCTCAGCTCAAGGACAATAAGCGGTAACCTGGATCCTCCAAGGACCATACTCACGAAGCAGAGAACCTGCCAAGGACTCCTCCCAACCCGGACAAGCTTGCATCCGTGGTGGTGACAAATGTCCAGTAGAAGGGGAGGAAGGATTCCAGAGCAAGACTCCCTGGGCACCCGGCTCAGCCGGATCCACAAGTCCAGAGAGTTTGGATTCCAATCACCTTTGAGAAGGATTGCCTCCTGGGGGATCCCCAAGAGGGATTGAGCAAAAGGGACCGTCTTGAAAAACGACACCAGTCCCAGAACTCGCATGCAGCTCCATGGAAGACCATGTGCGGGACGGGCAACAATCAAACGCAGTCTAAAGTGCCAAGAGTTTTTTTCCCCCAGAGGGAGAAACACCCTGACTGAGGACGAGTCCAAAGTCAGGCTCAGAAAGTCCAGTCTCATGAAAGGGACCAGGGATGAATTCTTAAGGTTCAGTCTCATGGAAGGGACCAGGGATGAATTCTGAAGGTTCAGAACCCACCTGAACTCCTCCAGAGTTACCACGGTGACAACTAATTTCATTGTCAGCACCGAAGGGGACTCCAAATGGAGAAGCAGAGCGGCCAGGAAACAAGGACCGATATACCCCACTGCCGCAACAGTGCCAGGATCGGAGCCAACACATTTGTGAAAACCCTAGTAGCATAAGCGAGACCAAAGGGTAATGCCACAAATCGATAGAGATCCTTCCCCACGGCAAAAAAACGGAGAACCCGTAGGTGTCCAAAACATAATGGGATGTGAAGGTAGGCAGCTTGATGTCTTTGGAGGCCAGGAATCCCCCTGATGCAGGGAAGCCTCCCCCGTGCGAACGGATACCAACTTGAATTTTTGATCTGCACAAAACCATCAAAGGACCAGTAGGTCCAGCTTGTTGAACCAGAGCCTGAACTGCCCCGCAGAGCGCCTGTAAGCAATCCGGGGACAGCCGTACATTGGAAAGGAAAAACCTTACCAGAAATAAAACTGATCGAAACTATCTTGCAACTGAACCGCATGACCTCCTGAACCCAGTCAGCCTGGGATCCGGGCCAGCCGCAGGTCCTCGACCGGCAAGGATCTTTCCCCACCCCCAAGATGGGTAAGGAAGCACCTTCAGGAAGAGTAGGCCTTGTCCGCAGGTCTGGAAAAAACCAATCTCATTTTCGCCAGACCAGGGTTGTTTGGAACCACACGCGTCAGGAAGGACTTCGCCATATTGACTGTCACTGAGGGACGAAGAAACTGTTTGTGAGCCGAAAGGTAGGAACCCCAACTGCGACAAAGGCCCTTACCCTTGTTAGCCTGTGGAAGAAAACACTGCTCCCCCCCATGAGACCCTGATATAATGTCATCCAGAGCAGCGCCAAACAGGCGAGCCCCCTGAAAAGGGAGATCCATTAAGACCTTCTGAGAAGTTTGATCCGCAGACCAACACTCAGGTCAAGTAGACGCCGGACAACCACCGACAAAAACGACAAGGTAACCTATATAAAAGGGAGCCTCGACCAGCCCGGCATCGCATATAAATTGCAGCCCCTGCGTCAGCTGGTCCAACAGCTCCCCCAGGGCAAGAGGGACATGCCCCACACCAAGACACGTAGTTGGAACTCGGCCCATCAGGCAGAGTCTGTGTGGCAAGGGCAAACAAACTCTGTTCCCAGTGCAGACTACGCCAGGCAGTAAAGGTTGCTGGCCACAGCCAGCGCCATCCTATCCCCCAAGTCCTTAAAGGATGGGGATTCCTCCACCGGAACAACGGTAGTCCCATTCAGCTAGAGACCGTCTATTCAGCAAAGGCGGAAAAGTCCTCTGTACCAGAGACACCCCAAAAGGGCAATGTCTAATGGCAGCTTAGACACCCCAAGGGGGGAACGTCTCAGACGGTCCCCTCCTACATGAGCAACCTGGAAAATGAGCAGCTCCGGATGGCATGCAAGTGCAGATCCCACCTGCGCTCCAGGCGCAGGCGCGACCCCCAAATTGCAGGGTGTCACGCACCGAAAACAGCTAGTGCATCCACCAGCGCCTGTCGGGGCAGGGGAGGTAGAAATGTCATCCTAATCATCCGGAGGAGACAGGGCGAGAGGTAACAGACTCGGCAGGGAGGCCCACATCTGCAGTGGCTTAGCCAGACTCAGAGACATCAGATGAGGCCGGGGTAGGTGGAGAAACATTTTAGCGCACCTACCCCCTCCACCCGGGCCCAAATGCTTCCCAAACTGCCGAAAAGGCATCGACAGTGGAGATCCGGAAGGCCCTGTGGCCTCTGTGAGGGGGTCAGGTGGGAACAAATGGCCTGCAGGGTCCATACTGTACCTGAGGAACCCGCCAGGAAATTTTCAAAAAAAAAAAAGACAAAAATTACTTAAAAAAAAAAAAGCGGCCCCACATTGCTACAACGCCCCCCCCGGAGGTCAGACGCATGCTAACAGACCCCCACAGAGAGGAAGAGACCACCTTCATGACTCACTGTCCTCCAGGCACTCCCACCGGCCTTCACAGCAAAAAAAAAAGTCCACTGTAAAATGGCCGAAAACGGGTGTACCAAGATGGCCGCCATCATAGAAGCAGACAGAGGCTACAACAAAATGGTGGCCCCGCACGGGAATCGGGACCCACAGGGGGACCCCCCAAATGGCCATCCACAGCCGAAAAAACCCCACCAAGGCCCGCCTCCTGCACGATCAGTCGAGCGCCGCAGACAGCACACTCCCCCAGCCCCTTATGCGGCCTGCAGACTAGGCCCCAGCCTTTAGGTAAGCCCAAACAGACCTCCACGTGGGAAGAGGGAGGAATGGGGGGTAGGGGGGGTGGTGGAGAGGAGGGGGGGGGGTGTCACAACAGGACAGAGGGAAAACCAGGAGTGTGAGGGTCCGACCATCCCAGGTAGAGGGCCCACGTCCGTCCCAAAATACGCCAGGGAAGGGGGGGGGGGGGGGGACGCTTACTCACCATACTGGAAACGCAGGCGGATGCGATCTCTTGACAGGACCCCACAGCACCGAAGTGAACTAGATGAACTTAGAGTAACAGATAGCCCCCCCACTGCACAAACAGCTCATTGACACTGTATGGGCCAGAGAACCCTTGTGACTTCGGCCTTCCAATGTTAAAAAAAAAAAAAAATTAAATTTAAAAAAATGCTTTTGGGGGATTGGTGAGAAATGGAATTGAAGATACAGATTCTCAATCTCCACTCTGTAGTCTCCGCAGCAATGAAGATGAACAGGAGACAGAGGCTACAGTGTATTCATAAACTGAATCATAGTAAACAATGTACTATGCTCAGTTATCAATGATCACAAGAGTGATCAGTAAAATGTGTAATTAACCAGCCCCTTCCCCCACTTTACATCCTAACACATGTCCTGTATCAGTGGCAGCGAGCAGTGCTGCAGGAAAGGACAGGGGGGTGGCGTAACAGTGACAGAGGGGCACACGGGGGATTTAGAAGCAGGCAGAACAGGGAGGGAGATCAGCGCAAGGAAAAGCCATTACAGGAACAATGTCCTGTGTCTCTCCCTGCAGCAGCTTAAAGCGGTTGTAAAGTCAGGTCTGTGTGCAGCAGCCCGCCTCGGCCCCTCTAATACTCACCTGAGCCTATCTCTATCCAGCAATGTTGCACAAATGTCACGGCTGCCCAAAACGCTCCCCCTCGTGATGGCTGAGACGTCAGTGTTTGGGTCAGCTCGGGTGCCCACACAGCAAGCTGCTTGCTGTGGGGGCACTCAACAGGAGGGAGGGGCCAGGAGCACCAAACAGGGATCTGAGAAGAGGAGGATCCGGACCACTCCGTGCAAACCACTGCACAGGGCAGGTAAGAAAAAAATGTTTATTTTAACTGAGATTTTACTATCACTTTAAAGCTGGTGGAAGGGAGAAACTGACTTTCAGCTGCTGCAGAGAGCCACAGAGGGCATCCTTCTGTAAATGCCCCTCTGCCCCGTTTCCCCCTGCTGTTCGGAACCCCTGACACAAGGAATGGTGGTACCCCCTTATCGGCAGCCCTGCATTCGGGGAAATCAGAAGTCACAATAATACTCGTTGCTTCTCCTTTCCAATACCACTGAGCTTATCATGGACCTTCTGGTCCTTCACAAGCTCTGTAGTATGCCTGTGGAATCGCCTGGTTTCATTCCAGGCTCACCGGTGGAGAAAGTAGAACCCAGAGAGGCACCAGCTGGCTGGGAGGGGGGTGCTGACTAATTAGCCGCCAAGATGGCTTTTACATAAAAGACCTGCTTAAAAAAAAAAATACTGGAATGATGCCTGTAGCTACTTTTATGTGATTTGGCGGCAAGGGGTTAATAAAGAATAGTTAAGTGTTATGATGTGATCAAGATTTAAATTAATTTTTTTTTCATGTTTGCTTTGACACTGTATAATTCGGAAAAAAAATAAAAATTAATTTACAAAAAAAAAAATTTAGAAATTGCATGTTACCTTAGAGCATGTAGAGTAGAAATAAAAATAGCAATCATCTCCTTGGTTGGACATATAGATCTGAAGGTGTATGTAGTAAAACCAATGGTTAACAGCATCTAAAGGAAGTACAGACTTTTCGGAATACACCAAGAACCTGCTGTAAAACACAAAAAACAAACAAAATAAAAACAGTTCTTTCAAAAATAAAAAGGTAACCAATAACACATATACATCTTTTTTTAATTTATATTAGAGCTGCACAATTCTGGATAAAATAAAAATCACGATTTTTTCCTTAAAATAAAAATTGATTCTTGGTGTAACATCATCCTTCACATTATACAAAAAAAAATGGGCTACTGTTTAGTGAAGTGTATTTTTCCCAAAAAAATTTATTTGAAAGACCACTGCGCAAAAACAGTGCGACATAAAATATTGCAAGGACAGCCAGTTTATTCTTTGCTATAAAAAAAAAAAATGGATTTTTGTAAAATCTTACCGTAAAATCCTTTTCTCTTAGCTCATCGACAGACGTAGTCCTCGGTGATACACCACCTTCGGGTTATGTTACCTCCGCAGGAGCAGGACTAGACAGGAAATTAAAAAGCTCTGGCCACACCCTAGGGGCAGTCCCAGAGGGTATATCCTCTCTCTCTCTGCCTCAGCAAATCAGTTATGTGAAAAAGCAGTGCTTAGAGAATTTAACCCAACCCAACTCCAAAACAGAGGGGCGGGGACTACGTCTGTCGATGAGCTAAGAGAAAAGGATTTTACGGTAAGATTTTACAAAAATCCATTTTTCTCTAGCGCTCATCGACAGACGTAGTCCTCGGTGATACACCACCTTCGGGACGTCCCAGAGCAGTATCACAACTGAGGGGTGGGAAAATGGAAATCAAATCCCAATCTAGAAGGCCCAACCGGTGCCAACTAGAAGTTTACAATGCTCATCCTTTATGATGAGACTCAACAAAAAAGGAGAAAACAAAAATTTTTTTTTTTTTTTTTTTTTTTCCAAACAGAAAAAAACCCTCGAGGTAGACCACCGGTCTCCTCAAATTGCGGCCTGCAAAACCTTGCGGCCAAATGAGGCATCCGCCGATGCAGTCACATCAATTTTATAGAATTTTGTAAAGGTATGTACCGACGACCAGGTGGCCGCCTTACATACCTGGACCACTGACGCCTGATGGCGAAAGGCCCAGGAAGTACTGAGCGCTCGAGTGGAGTGCGCCCTAACAGGGAACGGAGGACTCTGACCCTTAATAGAATAAGCCTGTACCACCGTTTGTCTAATCCATTTGGCAATGGTCGCGGCAGATGCAGGCAAACCCTTTCTGGGGCCATCCGTGATCACAAAAAGTGAATCCGTCTTACGGAATGATTCCGTAGATTTCAGGTATACCCTGATTGCCCGAACCACATCTAAGGAATGCAACGCATGTTCCCGATGATGCTTGGGCTGAGGACACAAGGAAGGTAGTACAATATCTTCATTCAGATGAAAATCTGAAACCACCTTGGGAAGAAAAGATGGCTTAGGATGAAGTACTACCTTATCCCTATGAATCACTAGGTATGGTGACTGGCATGATAATGCAGCCAGTTCTGACACCCTGCGAGCAGAAGTAATAGCCACCAAGAAGGCCACCTTCTGGGATAGAGTAAGCAAGGGAATCTCCCTGATGTTTTCAAAAGGAGGTTTCTGTAGAACCGACAAAACCAAATTAAGATCCCAGGGCGGTAAGGGCGCGCGGACTAGAGGAGCCAGGTGCCGCACCCCCTGGATGAAATTCCGCACCAAGGATTTGGTAGCTAAAGGCTTCTGAAAGAAGATTGCTAATGCTGAAACTTGACCCTTGATGGTGCTCAAGGCTAGCTTCTGCTCAACCCCTTGTTGCAAAAAAGCCAATATTCGAGTCACCGAATAGGTACGTGGAGGAAATCCTAAAGATTCGCACCACGCAATATAAGTCTTCCATGTGTGATAATAGACTTTGCTGGAAGTCGCTTTCCTTGCTTTAATAAGGGTAGGAATGACTGAAGTAGACAAACCTCTGTCCTTCAGTACTTGGGTCTCAATGGCCAGGCCATTAAAACCAGCGACTGTAAAGCACGAAGGTAAATTGGTCCTTGAGACCACAGACACTCCCTGAGACGAAGTTCCCACGGAACGTCTGCGACTAACATGTCCAAGTCGGCCAGGCCGGCTTGAGGAGGCCAGCCTAGAATTTCTAGGACCACTGGCGCTGATTGGATCTGAACCAGGCGTCCCTAGAGCTATCTGGCCCCGACCATCCGAGAAAGTCTGGTCGTTTTCTGTTCCCACACATTTATCAAATACCTGATAGTTTTTAGGAAAGGTGATCTTTTCTGGTTGAACCTCAGGGACCGAAGTCACCCGACTAGAGGCTACTTGGCCTATCTGGTCAACCAGATCCGATTCCTGTGAGGTATCGGGACTAATCTTAGGAAAAGGTAAAGGAAAAGATCTTTTCAGGGAACGGTAACTACCGCTTCCTGTGGTACTTAAATGTTGGAAGGGAAGAATCGCACCGGTAGTAGTGGTTGATGCTCGATCTAATGTCCTGAATATCGGTGAAAACGTCCCCCCACCCTGAAACCGGGTGGGGGCGCACCTTCAGGCTGTGTACTCCTTTGCTTCGGGTTTGGCTGGGTTGGTCCCCTTCTTGAACCCTCCTGGAGGAGTCTTGCCTTTCCCGCTAGTACCAGCCGGGCGCCCTTTATGGGCGGTAAAGAAAGGTCCTCGCTTGTTGCGAGGTCCCTTAGCTTTTGCAGCCTGTGGCAAAAAAGTGCTCTTGCCCCCAGTGGCATCCTTAATGATTTCATCTAGGTTGGCTCCAAATAGACGATTCCCCTGAAAGGGGAGATTGGTCAAGGTCTTTTTGGAACCTAGGTCAGCTGACCAGCATTTTAACCACAGCACACGTCTGAGGATCACTGCTAACTTAGATGCATGCCCTAATAAGGGAGTAGTGTCCAAGGCTGCGTCACAGATAAACCGTAGCCCTTGTATGATCTGTTCCATCAAATCAGATGTCTCCTGGGGAATATCTTTTCCCCTAAGATCTTGGCGTACCATTTTCGCCCATTCCGTAAGTGTCTGGGAAACTAGACCAATAACGATTACTGGTCTAAATGCTGACCCTATCAGAGAAAAGATAGTGCGGGACTCTGCTTCTATCTTTCGATCCACCGGATCCTTAAAGGACGAAGTGTCCTCCACTGGAATAACCGTGGCTTTATACAGCCTGGAAATAGGCGGATCCACGACTGGTGGTACCGTCCATTTCTTAATGATGGATTCCTCAAACGGATAGCGTCTAGCAATACGCTTGGAAATAGTAAAGGTACGTTTAGAATGCTCCCATTCTCCAATCTGATTACCAAAACATTTAGGTACAGGAAAAGCCTTCGCCACAACTAGTGCGTCCACCAATGCTTCTTCCTGAATTATAGCAAGAGAAGAAGCGTCCTCCTCACTGTCTGAGGGGGCTTTACCTGGGATAACAGCCCTTGCAGAGGAACCTGCAACTGCCGTGACCATCTCTGAATCTGAGTCAGAGGTGTCAGATGGTATAGGGGTAGGCGGGGGTCGCTTCCTTGACCCCCGTCCCTGACAGGCCGCCTCCACCCGAGCCACCATAGACTCCAAAATTGCTGTAAATGACTCTATACTCTGTGCACCGGCGGGTCCCGAGGCCCCCTCGAGGGAAACAGGTGGGGGAATATGTGTGGCAGGGTCCATAATAACTCCAGTTACTTCCTGGATAATATAATTCAAAAGTAAAGAAAAAAACTTTTTTTTTTTTTTTTTTTTCTGACCCCCGGCGCCACAAAAAAACCCCTTAGTGTTACCTGCTTAGGGATCCCTATCGATCGAGAGAGAGAGAGATAGACCCCCAGGCTCACCACTTGATGCTCAGAGTTAAAACTGCAACAGCTTACAGCGCTGTCTTGACAAACAGGAAGTCTTTTGGCTGGCTGCCCAGGAAGAAAGGAGGCGGCTCCGCCCCTCTGCACGCCTTCCGGCGCCTCCCCCAAGCTCCACGAGGTGTAGGATCACCTCAAACATGGCCGCCCCCATGCTGGAGACACGAGGCTACGCCAAAATGGCGGCTCGTGCGATCCTGCAAGAAAAAATGGCGGCGGCCTGCTGAATGGCGGTGTGCTGCAGGGCACACAACACTGTCTCTGCCTGGGGATATGGCGTGGTTGGCGGTATCGGCCCCTGGCGGACCGCATGGCCGTTCGGGAGGCCTGCTAATAGCTGGAGATCTGATTTGGAAGGCAGTCTACATGTCCGTGGCTTCTGACTGGTAGGTAGCTTATACTAAACCCATAAGATTCCCAGAATGCCACAGATTACATCTTTTAAACATGTATACAATAGATTGTTAGCTCCCAAACCAAGCCTCCTGGCTTTTTGTACACAAAAAATCACACTCAAAGTAGGAGGATCTGTGACATGTTATAGGACAGAAAGGACTCTTTCTTACCATACAGAGAGGGGCCCGCGTTCACCACAAAACCCGTCAGGGGGAAAGGGGGAACATACTACTCACCATACCGGAACCAGGCGGGCACCAACTCCTGACAGTACCCCTCTCCACCGGGGCGGGAGGGCTGTCGACCGATACGAACGCCGTGACTCATGGTCTTTGGCGTTTCAGCGAGACGTTTAACTCGCGGGTTCAGTCCTTTTAACGGGACTTTGTCGCGGCCGACCCAGCGCGGAGCTATGGCCTGCACGCGCTCGTAGGCTGAACTGGGGTGACCACCGGATCTCAACATCCAGCCCGTCGCCCAGTTCAGCTTTCTTGCTTGAAGATCTCACAGGAACACTGGAGAAAAAGCTGTCTAAAAAAAAATCCTTTAAGAAAAAATTCTTGCCAGGACCTAAGATCCCAGCAAGGTGTCTAGGTCCTTACTCCTAACTAGACAGAAAATAACTGATTTGCTGAGGCAGAGAGAGAGAGGATATACCCTCTGGGACTGCCCCTAGGGTGTGGCCAGAGCTTTTTAATTTCCTGTCTAGTCCTGCTCCTGCGGAGGTAACATAACCCGAAGGTGGTGTATCACCGAGGACTACGTCTGTCGATGAGCGCTAGAGAAAAATAGTTACCGGTATATAATGTTTGGGGGTTCTGGCAAAAAACAGCGTTAACTAGTAAGCAACAAGGGTCAGAAAAAGGCTTATGCTGGCCATACATGCACAGAATTTTGGCCGAAAATGGTCCTTTTAGGAAAGATCATTCGAAAATCGGGCCCTTCGTGAGCACAAGTTTACCCTTGATTTCGATCGTGTGCCCGGCTAATGTCAATGGATACATAGCGAAAACTTTTATCGTTTAAACAAAAGTTTATACGTGTATGGTAAAATTTAAATGAAAATAATATTCTGACTCGTATTGTGCATGTCTTTGAAATATCAGTGAACCGGAAGAAGAATCTATAAACGAAAGATTGTGCGTTCGTGAAATATGCTTGTTTCTGCACACTATCATAAAATGTATGTACGAAAACAAGCAAATTATTCTGTGTGTGTTTATATATGCATACATACATATAAAAATGCATTATATAATATAAAAATACATTTAATTATATAATGTATATGTGGGGTTTGTGTTTCCGGGTTACAAACATAATTTCCTTCATTTGGCCGATCGTTAGATAAAACTATTTATGTTTTTATTGTTATCGAACGATCATTATGATCATGAAACCGATTATGTAAAACTGTTTATTCTGTCAGTTATGGGCCATACACACTATAAGATTTTCTGAAGACTTTTTCCTTCAGACTTACCAAAACCATATAATATGAGGTCAAACCTAAACACTTTCAATTTGTATGCAATCAGGCAGGCCCTTGCACTACATAGAAAAGGTAAATCTGAAGGAAATCTACCAACAAAAGTTGGATAGTGTGTATCCAGCTTTAGTGGCCAATTCGCTTTCGACTGACGAATAATCGTTCAGTCTGCAAACTGCCGAAATTTTGTGCGTGTATGGCCAGCATTACTCTTTAAGTGATTAAACTGACCTCATTTGAACAAAATAATCCCTTTGATCTATAAGAAAGAAATGATACAATGTTTCTATTCATCTGTAAGCGCTGAGCAATAACATGAACCGTAGAAATGGCGGATTAGGATAATGAGGGGGGTGAGACCGAGATGATGGAGATAGAGAGAGAGAGATAGAGAGACACACACATACACATATATATTATACGCATACATACACAGTTGTGCTCATAAGTTTACATACCCTGGCAGAATTCATGATTTCTTGGCCATTTTTCAGAGAATATGAATGTTAACACAACAACTTCTTTCACTCATGGTTAGTGTTTTGGCTGAAGCCATTTATTATCAATCAACTGCGTAAACTTTTTTTTTTTTAAATCATAATGACAACAGAAACTACCCAAATGAACCTGATCAAAAGTTTACATACCTTGGTGGTTTTGGCCTGATAATATGCACACACGTTGACACAAAGGGGTTTGAATGGCTATTAAAAGGTTACTATCCACACTTGTGATCTGTTTGATTGTAATTAGTGTGTGTGTGTGTATAAAAGGTCAATGAGTTTCTGGACTCCTGACAGACCCTTGCATCTTTCATGCAGTGCTGCACTGACTTTTCTGGATTCTGAGTCATGGGGAAAGCAAAAGAATTGTCAAAGGATCTGCGGGAAAAGGGAGTTGAACTGTATGAAACAGCAAAGGGATATAAAAAGATATCCAAGGAATTGAGAGTGCCAATCAGCAGTGTTCAAAATCTAATCAAGAAGCAGAAAATGAGGGGTTCTGTTGAAACCAAACCACGGTCAGGTAGATTAAAGAGGTTGTAAACCTTAGAATTTCTTTTTTTTTTTTTAAAACGAATACCTAAAAGACAGACTTTTTTTTTTTTTTTATTGTAGCGTGTGAAACACACTCAAAAGACTTCACCCGGTGCATAAAAAAGTGCACACACACAAACGTGAGGAACACAAAAAGTGCACAGGGTGTGCAAACAAATGGTCTTCCCTCCGAAGAGGTAGGACCCGAACCTCGATCCCCCGGGGCGCAAGACTCCTGACAGGGATTTAAGGTACTCATGGTCTGTCTGGCCGAAACCAGACTGACCCCGTTCTTCAGGGGGACTGCCGAAACAGCCCCCACCGAGTACTAAGTAGGGCTCCCCCGAAGGGAGACCCCATGAGAGAGGGCGGACCAAGCCAAAAGGCCATATCCACCCCCTCCCAAGACTCAAGGTAGGGCCCGAGGACCCACACCCTACAAGTCGTGCAAGTGAAAAAAGGTGATAGCAAGTGACAAACTACAAAGAAAAGGCACACACAAACAAAAAGGTGGGGGAGGGGAAGTGGAGAGGTGAATTAGTGCCCTTGTGAAAATACAAGGGCAGGCCTTCCGGCCGGAATAAAAATTCCTCTGGTCGAAGCCAAAAGGCCTTGCCCAAGAGGCAGGTGCTTAAAAAAGTGTGCGTAGGTGCAGTGACCATGGTGCCGAAAAACTCAAGGCGAGCTGCCCCTCACCAGTGAGAATTAAGGCACCCCTGGGCTGCCACCCCAGGGGCACATACACTACGGGCTTTCTCTACCCCGGCCCAATGGCCAGACCGAGTGTAGCCCTTGCCTACCAGGAGGTTTGGAACGTGGACAGCTTAGAGAGAGCCTGCCTTCAACTGGGGACAAGCCTTTTGCAAGGCCAGATTCAACCCAGGAGGAAAGGCCCTCCCACCGCCATCCCAATTCCTCACCAATTACATCCAGGAGCAATACTAACCGTCATTTCCCAGCTTTCTTGCTCACTTCAAACTGGTAGGGGCGGACCCATTCAAATCAGGAAGGCATTGGAACCCTCCGGCTTTCTCTGGTTTGGCCTACTCCGGTCCTCCAGTTACGCCCAGAGCGCCCCGGTATACTTCGGCCACCACCGATACTAACCTTCAGGTTCCATTCCAACACTGATAAGAACAGATACTACACTTGATCTTAGCCAAAAGGCCGAGAAGCGAAATACCTAAAAGACAGACACATAATGAGCTAGTATGCATCGCATACTAGCTCATTATGAAATACTTACCTTAGAACGAAGCCCCGCAGTGCCGACTGCTCACCTGCCTCATGGCTGATATGTTCTGTCGCCCTTTTTCCGGGTTTGCGGCATCCAGCCATCTGATTGGCTGGAGCCGCGATGATGTCACTGCCACGCAAGTGCGTGGGAGCCGAAAGTCACGGCACTGGGCTCTGAAGGAACGGCACGAGCGGCCGTTTCTTCAGAGCGCATGCGCCAGTGATGTCACTGGCTGCATGCAAAGTAAATATCTCCTAAACGGTACATGTTTAGAAGATATTTATAAAACCTATAGGTAAGCCTTATCATAGGCTTACCTATAGGTACAAGTTGCAGACGAGGGTTTACTTCCTCTTTAACTGAAATTTCAGCCACAGCTGCCAGGAAAATTGTTCGGGATGCAAAGAAAAACCGACAAATAACTTCAGGTGAAATACAGGACTCTCTGAAAACATGTGGTGTGGCTGTTTCAAGTTGCACAATTAAGCCCCTTTCACACATATGGTCCGTTCAGTTCATCAGTTCAGTCACGTCCGTTTTCCATCCGTTTTCTTTACATCCACTACCAATGTAAAAACAGATGAAAAACGGACCGTTTGTCCGTTTACATCCATTTTTCGTCCAATACGTTTTTTTGACAGATGAAAAATATGGCATTCATCCGTTCCAAAAAATGGACATTGACGGAAGCGGATGAAAACTGATGTTAACGGATGATCGTCCGTTGTCATCAGTTTTTACATAGCGATGCATTGATGTCAAAGCGCCCCCAGCCCCGCTGATGGTCTGATTGGGTTCAGAACCAATCAGTCATCAGGTCCAGGCCAATGATTTTTGGCCTGGACCTGTTGATCGGTCCTGGCCAATCAGATACTGTGTGCCTGTGAAATGTAAACACAGGCACAGAAAAGACCAGCTCTCTCCTCCCCAAATCCTTTTTGGATTCAACGAGAGAAGAGAGAAGGTCAAAACGTGAGTACTGCACACAGCAAACTAGCACACACCACCTAGCTAGGCACATTTAACCCCTACACCCCCTGTCACAACACACACTATATACATTATATAGAATTTTCCAATATACCCGTATTAGTGTGACTTGTGATCAGGTTTAGCGCTTGTGGCCGTTCCTGTTAGGCTTAGGATACCCGCCAACACCCACCCCCCAATAAAGATTTAACCCCCTGATCCCCCCAGTTAACCCCTTCCCCCCCTGTCACATTGTACACGAATATACAGGTAATATAGTGGTTTACTGTATTTTGTATTAGTGTGATTGTGACTTGAGTTAGCGCTAGTGAATTATTTTCTGTCCCAAGTAGGTTTAGGGTCCCCGCCACCCCCCAATAAAGATTCCACCCCTTGATCACCCCCAGTTAACCCCTACACCCCCTGTCACAACACACACTATATACAGTATATAGCAGTTTCCTATATACCTGTATCAGTGTGACTTGTGACCAGGTTTAGCGCTTGCGACCGTTCCTTTTAGGGTTAGGATACCCACCACCCCCCCATAAAGACTTCACCCCCTGATCCCCCCCGGATCACCCCCAGTTAACCCATTCATTGCCCTGTCACAGTGTCACTTTTATAGTTAGTTTTTTTTCTGATCACTATTATTAGTGTCACAGGTGACATTAGTGTTAGGGTCATTCTAAGATAGCGAAGGTCCCCGGTGCATAGTTAGAAATAACCCCTTGATTACCACATACACACACACACACACACACACACACACACACACACTTCCATTACTAGTATAGTGTTTGAACAAATCAATATCTGATCAGAACCATACCAGTGTCTCCAATAGTTTAGGGTTCCCAAAACGGGGTGTTTGCATGATCAGCACCGATTCCTGCCAGCACCTGCGTTTAGCCCCTCCGCCCAGCCCACCCCACCCAGGCAAGTGCAGTAATCAATAGATTACTGTCACTTACACAAAACACACAAAACCGCTGTGTTAGCAGTCAGGCCTGATCCCTGCTAGCATTAGCAGTTTTTTGTAGCGACCAAATAGTCCTCGACATCCAGGTGCTTTTTTACCTGTGAGTCACACTACTGTACCTGTAAAGTTACTAAAATGACCAAACGGTGGTACAGTAGTGCAGAGGCCTACAGTAAACTGACCATGTCTGATGAGAACGATGGGGAAGCCT
Organism: Pelophylax lessonae; assembly: GCF_965119305.1. NCBI lineage: Eukaryota > Metazoa > Chordata > Amphibia > Anura > Ranidae > Pelophylax > Pelophylax lessonae. The sequence goes on along the minus strand of NC_138769.1, from coordinate 272,988,684 downwards.
CACTGGCAGAATCAGGGTCAGTATACGAACCTGAAGAGAGCAGCTGCTCTCTGACAGACAGCTCTGACAACAGATGGGTCCCTGTTAGAACCAGGCGTACCCGACCCTATTCTGGAGTTACTGAGGTGCAGGAATCGCAGGGTGCTCGTACGGAGCAGAGTGTCGGTACTAGTGCCGCTCAGCCTTCTGGTGACCTGGCGAGCACCAGCGGCCTAGTACACCCTTGACCTAGAACAACCAACACTTGGTGACGTGGCGAGTCCCAAAAGTGCAGTTGAAGCTGGTGCGGTGGCTAGCACAAGTAGTGGCCCGCAGCCACAGTGTATTTCGAAGACAGGCCCATAGAGCCCATAGTGCCCTCCCTGATGCGCTGGCATATCCTAATTGGCAACCCACTGATACTACAGAGCCCGTACTTCCCCCCATTAACTGCCCAACCTGGAATCCACGTGGAAACAGCCAATTTTACTTCCCTGAATTTTTACGAGCGTTTTTTCACGGAAGATCTTTTCAGTTCTATTGTGGACCAATCAAATTTATACGCTGGTCAATTCATCACCGCCAACCCAAATTCGCCACTTGCCAGACCATTCGGCTGGAAACCTATAACGGTTTCTGAGTTTAAGACTTTTTTTGGGCCTTTCCCTCAACATGGGCATAACTAAAAAGAGGGAATTGCGGCTATATTGGTCCACTAGCCCACTTAACCATATGCACGTGTACTCTGCTTCCATGTCCAGGGCGAGATACAAGCAAATTCTGCGGTTCATGCACTTTAACGACAATGAAATCTGTCGTCCTCGGGGAGACCCTGAATATGACCGGTTCCACAAAATTCAGCCCCTCGTAGACCACTTCAATTAGCGGTTTGCAGCCTTGTTTACCCCCCAGCAAGTTGTCTGCATTGACGAGTCCCTGATTAAGTTTACGGGCCGCCTTGCTATCACTATCAAGCAGTACCTCCCCAGCAAGCGTGCCAGATACGGGGTCAAGCTGTATAAGCTCTGTGACAGGGCCACAGGCTATACAGTTAGTTTCCGGGTCGACGAGGGAAAAGATAGCACTGTGGAGCCCCCCAACTGCCCAGACTACATAGGGAGCAGCGGCAAGATAGTTTGGGACTTGGTGTCACCCTTATTCGGAAAGAGGTACCATTTGTACATGGACAATTTTTATTCAAGCATGCCACTATTTAGTCACCTGCTCGAATTTCAAATAGGCGCATGTGGCACCGTGCGACCTAATCACCGGGGCTTCCCCCAAAGGCTTGTAAATTCCCATCTTAGTCGGGGGGAGAGAGCCTGCTTGAAAACAGACAAGTTCCTTGCAGTGAAGTGGAGGGATACACGGAATGTTGTCGTTCTGTCCTCCCTTCACGCAGACACGACAGTCCAAATTACTACGGCAACTGGCGTTTGAGAAACCCCTCTGTGTCCACAACTATAACTTTATTTAGAACATAAATCAAGGGGAAGCAACTAAAAAAATAAAAAAGTGTCCAGCAACACTGTTCTGAACTTAAAGTGCCATAAATTGACCCAATAACAGTCTTTAACAAGTTAACTTAAACATTGCCAAAAAACAATCAACACCATTTAATTTTTCATTTCTGAAAGCTTCTCATCAATCTGTTTTTCAATTTTGAGCAGAGATTCTCGCTTTTCTTCTGCAGTACGGCGGAAACTGTTGGATTTGCTGATAAAGGTCAGATTGCCTGAAGATTCAGTCTTTTCAGCATATTCATCCGCTGATTTCTCGAGAGCACAAATGTCTGCCTCCATCCTAGCCCTCTTTTTTTTTCCAAATCTTCCAGCTCATCTGTGAAAGCCTTCCTCTTTAAGTCAACAGCTTGTTCTTTCTTTCGCTTCTCTTCATCCAGGTACCCATGGTACTTCTGCCTGGCTCCTGCAGCTGAAAGGAGCAGCTCCTTTGTGATTTCTACCTTGGTCATGCCCCCTACAGATCTGACATGGTCAACAATGAGCCTCTGAGCCACCAGAGATCTTTCCCTCTGATTCTCAACTATCAATTCTTTGTTGATTGAAAAACCTCTTTGGACGCTTGCCTGACCATGTGATAACAAAAGAAGAAGCTTCACCACATTCCACACTCTGGAAAGTGATGGTTTTGTTCCCATTATCTCATACAGCAGGGTGTTCACTCGAGCAGTTTTGGGGTCAAATTCCTTGAACTTTACCTGAAGAGCAGCCAAATCACAAAACTCTCTGAACTCCCTAAGGCTATCGTCGCACACTGCCTCATTTACATGTGTATCCTCAACAAGTATGTGCAACATCCTTCTCATTTGAGTTAGGCAGAGTTCCTTACTTCCAGCCATGCGTCTTGGGTCAAGGCACTGCATGCTTCTCCCTAACATGTGATTCACTGGAGCCTTTTTCAGCAACTTCTCAAGGAGTGTGATCAAAAAGTTCTTGCAGTCCATCTTAATCTCTAGTTTTTGCCTATCTGAAATTTTTTTGGAAGACTTTGAGTTGGGTCAGGGTGGTTTCTGCTACAAACCCAATGTCAATCTTTGAACCGTCCTTGTGCAGACTGCTGTCTTGATAAGGGACATGGAGGAGCTTTAGAGTGGATGTGGCCTCTTCCAGATGCTTTTCCTTTAGAAATCGTCCCATGATGCCTAGGAAAAAGTAAAATTAAGTGTTTTTTGCTCATTTACAAGCCAAATCGTAATGCACTGCAGTGTATATCATTATATTAATAAAGATATAAATAACTGCACTAAGCACAAAACATACAATGATAATTCTGTAAATGACCAATAACTTAAGCAGCAGCTGTAGTGGGAAAGACTATAGTCAAGATTGTAAAGGAAAGCCGCGCTAAAACTGAGAATAAATTAATCTAACTGACAGATAACAGATGAACATATAATTAAAATGTCCAAACATTTGACACAACATGTGCCTAAAAGTCCAAATAAAAAAGTCCAAAATACAAAAGGAGATCCAGACTAGAGTGCAGTATAGAAGAAAATGAATCCACCACCATAGATCACTCCTTCCGCCGCTAGTGTGGCATGCTGTAAATATGCTATGCGCTTACCAGATTTGACAAAGATATCAGCATCGAACATAATACATGGACATCAATGGACAAAACCCAATGCGGTGTTCCTCTCCTGAATGGTCAATCAGTGGACAGAGACCCGCGGTATCCAGCATACAGCACTAGTCGCCTCATCCAGATCACCAAGCAAACAAGGGATATGCAAGAGAAGGGCCACAATAATGTAGAATGCAAATACAGTTTTATTGTAGAACAAGGTGATACACTCACATTTACGAAGAATCAATAGCGCTATCGCCAAACAATTCCATAAACCGCCGCCGCCCGACTTCCGGGTACACTGTGGTGACGTCAGCACGCCTTGCCTATGCGTTTCGTCAGAGATGACGTCTTCCTGGGGATGCAGGCGGCACGCTGACTCACTTATGTACCGTACGAGGCGACCGCCCCTTCCGGAGTCAACAGAAGCGGCCGGCGCCATATTGGATCATGCAATTAGCCCATACTGAACAAACATATATACGGCATCATTTAAAACATTTATATAGCGGCCGCCATATCCAACCTAGTGGAAGCGGCGGGCGCCATATTAGGTCATGGAAATTGCCCATTCCCTAGCAATGCAAAACAGCATTTAAAAGTTAAAAACACATGCAGCTACAAACTTCACATATAATTTAATACCCCAGTTAGAGCTGCCTCCAGAAGGGACTGGTACTATGGTCTCAATATTGAATTGACAACCCCACTTGCATGGTAGGGGAACTGGCGCATTAGCGTCAGCCAAATCGTACATCCTTATTACATGCACAATGGACATCAGTAGACGGATAAGTCATCCATCCTTAATGCCTCAATAAATCGTCCATCATTATTGTCTCAATAACTAAATAAATAACAATGTCACATTACATCAACAAAGTTAGATATAATGCAAATAATCCCAATATATAATTGAATGTACAAATAAGGAACAAAAACGCCAATAATTAAGAAAATTGTACTAAAAACATAGTTGAATATTACTAGTCTAAAAAATTTGATATAAAATTTAAAATTCAAATGTCTACAAGACACTAATATATAAATGAATTAATAAGCAGACCTGTCCCAGGACCTGCATGGACACTGCTCACACTAGGTAGAACAGAAAATGACATAATAAATACTAAGACATATATTAAATCTAAAAGTCAAAAAATGGTTTAAAAGTCAAAAATTGCCTCACAAAAGCCGCAGATTAGGAATGGTCTATAAAAGCATTAACATCTGTGTCTATATTTAAACCAAAGGGACTAAAAGTTTTATTCTTGTAGATCCAAGACATTTCCAACCTGGAGAGCCCCCTCACAAATAATAATTATCCAAAGGCTCAATTAAACTCGAGATCCCATGCCATTCAAGGCCCGTCTAAATCCAGAGGTGTAGTACCAACTGAGTTGCCATCTCAAGAGGAGCCCGCTCAACCTAGCTACCCAGGTTGGGGTTTTCCGATGGCCAAACAAGGGCTGAAACGTCCGTTAGAAAACCCAGAGGAATCAGAGGGGGGAGGCGGCTACAATCTTAAGAGAAAGAAAAAGGACCTAGGTGGGGCAAGAATTTTCAATTTAAGTCGCAAAGCCCTCTCAGAGTCGGAAAACAGAGTGTACTGGACAAGGGCCTCAAATTGCCCCCCCCCCCCCCCCCCCCACACCCAGGTTTCTTAATACATTTCAAACCTACACGGATATACACAAGTTTGTGAGGAAAATCAACATACAAAAATACATGTTGGGCAACCCCATTAGCAATAGTGGTGTTGTCTCCACACAATTTCAGCACTCTAATCTCTCAAACGCATCCCTGTTTAACCCTCCGGGAGCTTTGGCTCCTCCTTTAACGGTTTTTAGGGATGTTGTAATCAGAGATTTGAATGAGATTCAGGTACGCAAGAACAGGATGAGTCAAGACCTGGTCAAAGGCCTGGATTCTTTATGTCAAAATAAAGATCTGGTCATTCGACCAGCAGACAAGGGGGGGGGGGGGTATAGTGGTGTTAGATAGGTCTGACTATCTCGCTGAGATGCATCGCATTCTCAGTGATACACACACCTATACCCCTCTCCCTCAAGATCCAGTGTCTCAATACAAAAAAGAACTGGACAGAATTGTATCTAAGGGTTTTTCTTTAAAGGTTTTAAATAAAAAAGAAAAGGCTTTCTTAATACCTAAGTGCCCTAGGACGCCGATTATATATTATTTGCCCAAAGTGCACAATAGTCTTACGTCCCCCCCGGGGCGCCCCATTGTGAGCGGGATTGACTCCGTGATGTCCCGGGTGGGGAAGTAGATTGACTCATATCTCCAACCACTGGTGCAGTTGACTCCCTCTTACATCAAGGATACAAGGCATGTAATAAATACACTGGCATCGCTGGTCCCCGTTGAGGGGTTGTGGATGGTCACCGCAGATGTGGCCTCTTTATACTCCATCATCCCCCATGACCTGGGAATAAAAGCGGTAGAGGATTCACTGGTCCGTGATTCCAGAAATCCTAGTCCCCTAGTCATTATGGAGCTTTTGAAATTCCCGACCAGATCTAATTATTTCTGGTTTGGAGGGCAGTATTTCCGCCAAGATAGAGATATGGCAATGGAGCCTAAATATGCCCCCTCTCTGGCTAACTTATTTATGGCCCAGTGGGAGGAGGACGTCATCTATGGATGTCCTAGGCCCCAGATTATGCTCTGGGCCAGGTACATCGATGATGTCCTCCTCCTTTGGAATGGGTCCAAGCCTGATTTGGATGCCTTTATGAAGGAACTTAACCAGAACACTAGAGGTATACCGTTGAGTTTTGAGGCCAGTCAGGAAGTCATTCATTTTCTTGATTTAACCATTACGCGTGACGAAGGCAAGTTCGTTACTAGTACTTATTTCAAAGTGACAGACCGGAACTCATATATCCCTACGGACAGCTGCCATCACGCCCCGTGGCTTCAAGCTGTCCCTAAGGGACAATATATGAGAATAAAAAGAAATTGTACGAATCATGATGATTTTGTGAGGCAATCTCAGGTGCTTACCAATAGGTTCGTTGATAAGGGCTATGACAGCTCCTTTCTTCTTGATACACTCAAAGTGGGTAAGATGGATAGATCTAATATGCTTTCCACCGTAGCCTGATCCAGAATTAACAGCGCCCCTATATTGCTCCATTTATCACTACTTTCTCAACTCAGCATAGGAGTATTAAGAATATCATTCAAAAACATTGGCATATTCTGAAGAGTGATCGTAACCTATCCGATGTCTTACCTGACAAACCCAGAGTGATCTTCAGAGGTGCCCCTACCCTGAGGGACAAACTGGCCCCCAATGTCCTGAACCCTCCTGAACCTAGGCCCACTTTTTTCAGCCAACTTACGGGCTATTTCAGGTGCAATCGTTGTCAGACATGCTTGGTCAATAAGTGTAAAAAGAGGAACATCAAAGAATTTCTGTCTACCAGTACAGGTGTGACATTCCCCATAAAACCCTTCATCTCCTGTTCTACAACAGGGGTAGTCTACTTATTGCAATGTCCATGTGGCCAGCAATATATAGGGAGGACCAAGAGACCCCTATACATTAGGTGCAATGAACATAAAGCCAATATTAAGAAGGGATTTAGGAAGCATTCTGTGTCTAACCATTATCGGTTAAAACATAATAAGGATCCTCGTAATACTATTTTTATGGGGATTGACAGGTTTGTTCCACACTGGAGAGGGGAACCCTTTGTGAGGGGGCTCTCCAGGTTGGAAATGTCTTGGATCTACAAGAATAAAACTTTTAGTCCCTTTGTTTTAAATATAGACACAGATGTTAATGCTTTTATAGACAATTCCTAATCTGCGGCTTTTGTGAGGCAATTTTTGACTTTTAAACAATTTTTTGACTTTTAGATGTAATATATGTCTTAGTATTTATTATGTCATTTTCTGTTCTACCTAGGGTGAGCAGTGTCCATGCAGGTCCTGGGACAGGTCTGCTTATTAATTCATTTATATATTACTGTCTTGTAGACATTTGAATTTTACATTTTATATCACATTTTTTAGACTAGTAATATTCAACTATGTTTTTAGTACAATTTTCTGGCCCTAATTATTGGCGTTTGTTCCTTATTTGTACATTCAATTATATATTGGGATTATTTGCATTATATCTAACTTGGTTGATGTAATGTGACATTGTTATTTATTTATTTATTGAGACAATAACGATGGACGATTTATTGAGGCATTAAGGATGGATGACTTATCCGTCTACTGATGTCCATTGTGCATGTAATAAGGATGTACGATTTGGCTGACGCTAATGCGCCAGTTCCCCTACCATGCAAGTGGGGTTGTCAATTCAATATTGAGACCATAGTACCAGTCCCTTCTGGAGGCAGCTCTAACTAGGGTATTTAATTATATGTGCCGTTTGTAGCTGCATGTGTTTTTTAACTTTTAAATGCTGTTTTGCATTGCTAGGGAATGGGCAATTTCCATGACCTAATATGGCGCCCGCCGCTTCCACTAGGTTGGATATGGCGGCCGCTATATAAATGTTTTAAATGATGCCGTATATATGTTTGTTCAGTATGGGCTAATTCCATGATCCAATATGGCGCCGGCCGCTTCTGTTGACTCCGTGAGTCAGCGCGCCGCCTGCATCCCCAGGAAGACGTCACCTCTGACGAAACGCATAGGGAAGGCGTGCTGACGTCACCACGGTGTACCCGGAAGTCGGGCGGCGGCGGTTTATGGAATTGTTTGCCGATAGCGCTATTGATTCTTCGTAAATGTGAGTGTATCACCTTGTTCTACAATAAAACTGTATTTGCATTCTACACTATTGTGGCCCTTCTCTTGCATATCCCTTGTTTGCTTGGTGATTTGGATGAGGCGACTAGTGCTGTATGCTGGATACCGCGGGTCTCTGTCCACTGAGTGACCATTCAGGAGAGGAACACCGAAATGGGTTTTGTCCATTGATGTCAATGTATTATGTTCGATGCTGATATCTTTGTCAAATCTGGTAAGCGCATAGCATATTTACAGCATGCCACACTAGCGGCGGAAGGAGTGATCTATGGTGGTGGATTCATTTTCTTCTATACTGCACTCTAGTCTGGATCTCCTTTGTATTTTGGACTTTTTTATTGGGACTTTTAGGCACACGTTGTGTCAAATGTTTGGACATTTTAATTATATGTTCATCTGTTATCTGTCAGATTAATTTATTCTCAGTTTTAGCGCGGCTTTCCTTTACAATTATATTAATAAACATTATTAGCAAAAACAGAATTTTTGTTTATCCTTACCTTTAATCAGTTTGTACGGCAGCATTGGTTGGTCAGACTGATACATGGTGAGGAATGGGTCGACTTCTCTTGCAATGCTGTTGAATATTCCCACTTTCACTGGGAAGAGAGGATCAGCACAGCGCATCTTCACCTCTTCAAATGACTTTACTTTTGGATTTGGAGAGTTTCCCTCTCTCTACCATCTCGATTGTTTGACGTGTGGCCAGAGTTGCAATCCTCTTTCTGAAACATTGACATTCTCAATCCACCAGTGCTTACAAAATTTAAGCATGGGAGTTTTACAACCGGTTGCTGTCATAAAATCCTTGTGACGTGCAGGGCAATCATGGAACAGCCAATACAAGCTAGAGAGTCCGTGTTCAACTTCCCATCCAGTGGATTTACATCCATCTCTGAACTCATTGTGCAGTATGTGCAACCCGCACGAACCAATGTTAATAAGGGACTTTCCCGCATCTTCCTGCACTTGCTTCTGGAGTATTTTGAATACTTTAGAGTTGACGTGCGGTCCATCCATTGAGATCTGGACAAGATTCTTGATTCCGATCTCAGAGCAAGTTATTAATTTTTTCAGCGATGTCTTGAGCTGATGAATGACCCATGAACTCTGAGCCAATGTATTTAGTTTTCACCTCGGACCCGTTCCACAGCCTGACATGCATGTCTAACTGTTTAGACTGTAAATAGTGATTGAGACTTTCATCAAACAGCATAACAGACGATACAGCTTCGATACATCTGTCGAAGTCAGTTTCTTAAAAAAAGGAGCCAGTCCAAAAGTGCATAAATATTAGCACTTACGTTCGCCGCATGCAAAGCTGGTCGCTATCTTGTTGTCTGGGAACATAGTCTGGAAAAGCTGGCCTGTGACTTTACAAGACTTGTATGAATAGTGTGAATTAGCCACCTTTAGAGCCCACAGTACCTCTGCAGTTAGGGTTTCGTTTCTGGATACAGCATGACTCAAAATGGTACCTTGTTTTACAGTGGATGAGATGGAAGCACCGCTGCCGCAGCTGGGAGCCGGTGTCACTTCAGGCTCACGGTTGAAAAAGCCAGCGATCGGATTGTAAGCTGTCGGGCATGCAGCTGCAGACTGGTGCTTTGCACCTTTAGCGTGGCTAGACAGCACTGCCTCTCTCATGTTCGAAATGTCAAACGTTTTACGACACACTGTACATTTAGCACATCCCGGGTCCTGATCTTTCTCCAGCCACCTCTCATACTTTTCGTCATGAAGCCATAGATTTTTAAGGCTGCATTTCCCTGGCATTGCTTTAACACTGTGCACACACTAACTTTAGCTGAAACTGTTATCCCTGTTGTAATTTGACCAATATACTGTAACTGGAGAAAGATTAATGGCCGCTCCTGCTTGGGGATAAAGCATCAGTTCAGGCAGTCATGATGGAGGTGCAGGCAGACTGGTATGGATGGCACAGTCAGATGCACAAAATGCAGCACTTACTCTTTTAGGCCCAAGCCACAGTCATGAGGTGCAGGCGGACTGGGTATGGATGGCACAGATCTGATGCACAAATGCGGCACTTACTCTTGGAGAAAGAACAGTAAATGGGTGCTCCTGCTTGCCGAAATAAAGCAGTTCAGGCAGTCATGAAGGTGCAGCTGGACACCGATATGGATGGCACAGTTAAATGCACAAAATGCGGCGCTTACTACTCTTAGGCCGAACCTACAGTCTCACAAACGGGCAGAAAAGAGTTAACAGAAAGGCGCCACTCAGTGGATTGGATGCTTAATAATTTTATTGACATATATTTTACATTGGTGTAAGTGTATAGGACTGGTAGGTGTCCTTCCGGGTCCGCAGTTTGCCCTTACCGTCACTGGCCAGCAGCAGCAGCAGCCGAGGAGATGAACCAATCAGGCAGCGGGGAGGGCCGGTCGCGGTTTGCCCTGAGACTGTGACTGGCCAGCAGCAGCAACAGCCAGGAGATTACAACCAATCAGGCAGCGGAAGCGCATAGTCACTGGAGGGCGGGCCGGCCGCATGAACATGATGACGCGGAAGGGGGCGGTAACCGTTTTGGTAGAGCTGGAATTTATATCACTGTTGGGAAAAGTGGCAAAACTGGGATCAGTCATCATATTGGGGGACTTCAATTATCCCGACATTGACTGGAAAGAGGGGACTACACACTCACAGAAGGCCCGTCTATTCATGGAAACCTTACAGGACAACTACATTTCTCAGTTGGTGGATTCTCCTACTAGAGAAAATGCAGTCCTGGATCTATTGATCACTAATGACCCAGACCTAATCTCGGAGGTAGGAGTCCAGGACAACCTGGGCTCTAGCGATCACAGGATGATCACATTTAGCGTAAATAACAATATAACAAGGCAAGTGGGGAACATAAGAACCCTAAACTTCAGAAGGGCAAACTTTCCCAAATTGTGCTCCATGATGGAAAGGGTAAACTGGGACCAAACCCTAGGAACACTGACCACGGAGGAAAAATAGGATTGCTTTAGGAACATATTAAACAAATGCATCTCGCAGTGCATTCCTATGGGAAATAAATTTAGAAGAGACAAAGCCAAACCTGGCTGGCTAAACTGTAATGTTAAACTTATTAAGGGAAAAAAATGGCCTTCAAGAAATATAAATCAGAGAGCACAGTATCGGCTTTCACGCAACACAAGGAGGCAAAAAAGAAAATAAGAAATCAAAATGGCTAAAATCAACTTTGAGAGACAAATAGCGGAGGATAGTAAAAAGAACCCAAAGAAATTCTTTAAATATATCAACAGCAAAAAAACTAGGGCAGAGCATATTGCACACATAATTAACGATGATGGGAGGATGGTTACAGAGGACACTGAAAAGGCAACCGTGCTGAATTGAATGCCTTTTTCTTGTCAGTCTATACACAGGAAAAGGAGGGGTACACTGACCACGACTATATGGTTAGTAGTAATACACAGGACTTGCCACTATGGCTAACAGAGGGTGAAATTAGGGAAAGGTCGGATAAAATTAATATCAATAAATCACCAGGCCCGGATGGCGTACATCCGAGAGTACTCAAAGAACTTAGTAAGACTATATCTAGACTAGGCCTGTCAGATATTGGAAAAAAAATATATTGCAATATTTTTTTTTCAACTATATATATTGCGATATTGAGGGATTCAGTGCACACTGCACTGCAGCCTTGTACCATATACATTACAGGGTTAATGTTACTGTAGGGTAGGGAAGTAGTGAAGCCTTCTGATTGTACAAGGGACACCTGGGACAGCCAGGGTTAATGTTACTGTAGGGATGGGATGAGTTTTGCAGCAGCCCTTCTTCGGATTGTGTGTATATGTGTGTATATATATATATATATATATATATATATATATATATATATATATATATATATATATATATATATATATATAGTACTGCACTGGGAGTCCGGGACAGCCAGGATTAATGTTACTGACACTGTAGGGAAGGATGCTGGGAATGGATGGAATTGGAAATCATGAAGTATTGCAGCAGGGCATGCAGGCAGCAGCACAACCTTCTGATTGTAATTGCAGATACAGGGCACTGAGGGCAGGCCAGGGTTAATAATGTATACTGATACTCTCTCAGTGACAGTCAGTGTGGAATTGTGTGGAATTATTTAATCTCTCAGTCTCGGGAGTCGGGACTCACAGTGGTGGTAGGAGGACTAGGAGCCGGTAGAAGAACACAGCCGCATACAGTGACTTACTCGACTTCCGTGCACTGCAGCCCACACGTTCAGTCTCTGCCCTGCAGCTAGTTTTCTCAATGGCACAGCGAACCAATCACGCCGTGAGTAGCGGCACAGCGAACCAATCAGGTGTGCAGGCACGCTTGATTGGTTAGCTGTGCAGCTGCTCACCGCTGAAGTGTGGGACGGATGTAATCACTGCGAGTCCTCCTCCTCCCTGCTTATGCTAAATATGGTGTCTTCGGTGATATGAATATCGCCCACGCCCGCAGAACGATAGTCGATATCATATCGATTATCGTTCAGCCCTAATCTAGACCACTGTTCCTGATCTTTGCTGACAATATTATGACAGGAAATGTACCAGGGGATTGGAGGAAAGCTAACATGATATCGATATTCAAAAAAGGGCAGAGACATGTCCCGGGAAATTATAGGCCTGTCAGTCTGATATCGATAGTATGTAAACTTCTCGAGGGGATGATAAGGGACTATATCGTACAGATTGCTAAAGACAACAACATCATTAGCAGTAACCAGCACGGGTTTACAAATGGGCGTTCTTGTCAAACCAATCTCTTAACATTCTACAAGGAGGTGAGCTGTGAGCTAGATAGGGGGAGACCAGTGGATGTGGTGTACCTGGATTTCGCTAAGGCATTGTGATACAGTTCCCCACAAGCGCTTAATTTATAAAATAAGGTCTGCAGGCATCGACCGCAAGGTCTGCTCTTGGATACGGAACTGGCTAAAAGGGCGTATTCAAAGGGTGGTAATAAATAGCACATACTCAGACTGGTCTGCGGTGGTAAGTGGGTTCCCCCAAGGCTCAGTCCTGGGACCAACCTTGTTCAATTTATTCATAAACAGCATTGAGAACGGGATTAGTAGCTCTATATCAGTTTTTGCAGATAACACAAAATTGGGCAGGTCAATAACTGCACAGCATGAAGCAGATATCCTACAGAATGACCTGGACAAAATAACGAAGTGGGCAACGACATGGCAAATGAGGTTTAATGTGGAGAAGTGTAAGGTCTTGCACTAGGGGACTAAAAACATAAAAGCACAATTAGACATATGCCGGTTTTCGGTAATTCGATATATCGCGGTATTGCATAGCCACGGTATTGTTATTGTGGCATTTTTAAAATACAGAGTTTCTCTGTCAAGTCTGCCTGACTTGTGAATTGATACATTTCAGTGAGCTGGATGACTCATTCACTCACACAGCTAACCCCTTTCAGCATTAAGTCTCCTAACTATAAACAAAAATTATTACATTGTATCTTTTCCTTCCCTCAGCCAGGGAGAAAGGAAGTTTAACCTCTTAAAGACTGGATCTTTTTCTGACACTTGTTGCTTGCAAGTTAAAATCAGTTTTTTTTTTTGCTAGAAAAGTACTTAGAACCCCCAAACATTTTATATATTTTTTTAGCAGAGACCCTACAGAATAAAATGGCGATTGTTGTAATATTTTATGTCACACTGTATTTGCGCAGCAGTCTTTCAAACGCAATGATTAGACTTTAATGAATAAAAAAAAAAAAAAAACGTAACAGTAAAGTTATCCCAATTTTTTTTTTTGTTACACAGAGAATCGTGAGAGAATCGTGATCTTTATTCCAAGCTAAAAAATCGTGATTCTCATTTTGGCCAGAATCGTGCAGGTCTAATATACACACACACACACACGCATAGCAGCCCACATTACATTATTATATAGCCATCAAGCAGTGTCTGGCCTACCTGGTGATGACTGGTCCTGGCGCTCTGATCCTATGGCCTGGTCTTTAAAGGGGCAAATCCTTGCGATCCAGAAGTGGTTAAACCTGCAGGAGGACCGGTGTTTTTATCTATTAATGACTTTACTATTGCTTTAGGCCTGGTTCACATGTATGCGGGTTGGTGGTTCACATGTATGCGGGTTGGTGGCCCACATTTGCACAGGCATAGCAGCCCATTGATTTGAACGGGCTGCTACGTCCTCATTTTCCGCAGAAAAAAGGTGCATGCAGCATTTTTTTAAAATTCAGTGGCCTTGAAATCCATCCTGCTTTTGCACCATGCGACTAACCTGCAGTTCCTGCTCTGGCAAGCTTTCTGCATTTTTTGTATACGTGGGCACGGCATTTAAAAATAAACAGTTTGCATGTGCAGCAACGGCAGGTAAGTCGCATGGTGCAAAAGAAGGATGGATTTCATGGCCACTGCATTTTTTTAAATTCTGCATGCACCTTTTTTCAGCTGAAAACGCAGGCATAGCAGCTCAAGCCCATTCACATCAATGGGCTGCTATTCCTGTGCAAATGTGGGCCCCCAACCCGCATACATGTGAACCAGGCCTAAAGCAATAGTAAAGTCATTTATAAACAACACCTCCTTCAGGTTTAACCACTTCTTGACCACAAGGATTTGCCCTCTTAATGACCAGGCCATCGGATCGGAGCCGAGCGCCAGGACCAGTTATCACCAGTTAGGCCAGACACTGCTTGATGACCTATTTTAGGCCTGGTTCAGAGTCTGTACTGACTGACTATATAATAATGTGCATAAGTGAACCAAAGCCCCTAAATTCAGCAATGAAATTGAAGTGAGGTGGAAATTTAATAATTTAAATTTAATAATAGAATACCGTGATAATACCGTATACCGTGGCAAAACCTTAATCAATTAATCGCAGCATGAAAATCTGATACCGTCACAAGCCTAAGCACAATACACTTTAGGGGGGGAACCTTTGGGGGAATCAAAAATGGAGAAAGATCTGGGAGTCCTGGTAGAGGATAGACTAAGCAATAGCATGCAATGTCAAGCGGCAGCTGCCAAAGCCGGCAGAATATTAGCATGCATAAAGAAAGGGAGGAGGGCACCTCTTCCCCTGCACCGTAAGGGTAATTCCGCGGCGAACCCGCCACTGGGACCACCCTTATCTGAAAGCCAACCGCCCGCCGTTTAAAAAAATACCGGGGTTATGGCAGCTATCTGCTGCTGCCATAACCCCAGTATTTAGCTTTAAATGGCCGACGTATATAGTCGTTAGGCGGTCAGTAAGTGGTTGCATGTGTATAGCAAATATTAACCCCAAAATACATTGTATAAAGGAAAGTGTACTGGAAACTGTGTGAGGGGAGAAGAGCAAGTAACAGTGAGTTACTGCTCTGTGTTTACATTTTGTGATCGGCTGTGAATGGATTCACAGCCGATCACATAGTAAACAGTCACTATCAGTGACTGTTTACTACTGCCGGTGACTAGCTGTGTTCCTAGGGAACACAGAGCCACAGACATGACCGCGCTGCGCGCTCCCGATCGCGAATGCACGGTCATCTTCTTGGCTCCTCTATCGTTATCGGCTGTGTCATTGGAACACAGCCAATCACGTGGGAAACAGCCATGCCCATTGGCTGTTTCCCCCCTGCCGGTGACGGGCTGTCCCGGGGACACGCCGACACCAGCAGTGCAGGGCGGCGCGCACACGATCGCGCGCCTGCGCTGCCTGAATGGGCCGCCGTAATAGGACGGCGGGCGGGCGGCAAGCAGTTAAACTCTCTCTGCTTCACCCCTCTTCTCCACCCCACAGCTTATATATATCACCCTCACTTCTGTCCTCACCTTATTACTGCACTCACCATCTCCTGCTACTTCTAAATCCACATGCACACAAATCCTCCAGGACACTGAGGCATATCCCTTCATATAAATCACACTCTCATATTACCACCCTCACCTTTCTGCTTCTCCTAGCCTCTGGAGACATGTCCCCAAACCCTGGGCCTCCATCATTTACCCGTGCTCAACACACCACTTATCCTACACCCTGGCTGCAGTCACAGTCAGCACAATCTAATTCCCATCTCTCTTCTTCCCAAGACCAGACTCCCTTTCTCTTGCACCCTTTGGAATGCCCGCTCTGTCTGTAATAAACTCACCTCTGTCCATGACCTTCATCGCTAACTCATTTAATCCAGTGGTCCTCAACCCTGGCCTACAGAGCACACTAACAGGCCAGGTTTGCAAGATAACTGATATACAGTGGGTACGGAAAGTATTCAGACCCCCTTAAATTTTTCACTCTGTTATATTGCAGCCATTTGCTAAAATCATTTAAGTTCATTCTTCTTCCTCAATGAATGTACATATAGCACCCCATACTGACAGAAAAACACAGAATTGTTGACATTGTTTCAGATTTATTAAAAAAGAAAAACTGAAATATCACATGGTCCTAAGTATTCAGACCCTTTGCTCAGTATTTAGTAGAAGCCCCCTTTTGATCTAATACAGCCAGGAGTCTTTTTGGGAAAGATGCAACAAGTCTTTCACACCTGGATTTGGGGATCCTCTGCCATTCCTCCTTGCAGATCCTCTCCAGTTCTGTCAGGTTGGATGGTAAATGTTGGTGGACAGCCATTTTTAGGTCTCTCCAGAGATGCTCAATTGGGTTTAAGTCAGGGCTCTGGCTGGGCCATTCAAGAACAGTCACGGAGTTGTTGTGAAGCCACTCCTTCGTTATTTTAGCTGTGTGCTTAGGGTCATTGTCTTGTTGGAAGGTAAACCTTCGGCCCAGTCTGAGGTCCAGAGCACTATGGAGGTTTTTGTCCAGGATATCCCTGTACTTGGCCGCATTCATCTTTCCCTCGATTGCAACCAGTCGTCCTGTCCCTGCAGCTGAAAAACACCCCCACAGCATGATGCTGCCACCACCATGCTTCACTGTTGGGACTGTATTGGACAGGTGATGAGCAGTGCCTGGTTTTCTCCACACATACCTCTTAGAATTAAAGCCAAAAAGTTCTATTTTGGTCTCATCAGACCAGAGAATCTTATTTCTCACCATCTTGGAGTCCTTCAGGTGTTTTTTAGCAAACTCCATGCGGGCTTTCATGTGTCTTACACTGAGGAGAGGCTTCCGTCGGGCCACTCTGCCATAAAGCCCCGACTGGTGGAGGGCTGCAGTGATGGTTGACTTTCTACAACTTTCTCCCATCTCCTGACTTCATCTCTGGAGCTCAGCCACAGTGATCTTTGGGTTCTTCTTTACCTCTCTCACCAAGGCTCTTCTCCCCCGATAGCTCAGTTTGGCCGGACGGCCAGCTCTAGGAAGGGTTCTGGTCGTCCCAAACGTCTTCCATTTGAGGATTATGGAGGCCACTGTGCTCTTAGGAACCTTAAGTGCAGCAGAAATCTTTTTGTAACCTTGGCCAGATCTGTGCCTTGCCACAATTCTGTCTCTGAGCTCTTCAGGCAGTTCCTTTGACCATGATTCTCATTTGCTCTGACATGCATTGTGATCTGGAAGGTCTTATATAGACAGGTGTGTGGCTTTCCTAATCAAGTCCAATCAGTATAATCAAACACAGCTGGACTCAAATGAAGGTGTAGAACCATCTCAAGGATGATCAGAAGAAATGGAAAGCACCTGAGTTAAATATATGAGTGTCACAGCAAAGGGTCTGAATACTTAGGACCATGTGATATTTCAGTTTTTCTTTTTTAATAAATCTGCAACAATGTCAACAATTCTGTGTTTTTCTGTCAGTATGGGGTGCTATGTGTACATTCATGAGGAAGAAGAATAAACTTAAATGATTTTAGCAAATGGCTGCAATATAACAAAGAGTGAAAAATTTAAGGGGGTCTGAATACTTTCCGTACCCACTGTACATCCCAGGTGATATCATTTGCTGCTCAGTGATTGCAGTACTCTAGTCTGCATCTCCCCAAGGTAATACTTAAAATCTGGCCTGAGGACCAGAGTTGAGGACCACTGATTTAATCTACTCGCCATCACCGAAACCTGGCTTCACGAATGCGACACTGCGTCTTCTGCTGCCCTATCCCAAGGTGGTCTTCTATGGACTCACTCCCCTAGACCCAATGGACGCAAGGGAGGGGGTGTCGGGATCCTTCTAGCCCCACATAGCACCTTTCAAGTACTTCACCCACCTCCCTCTCTGTCACTCTCCTCATTTGAGGTACACTGCATTCGTCTTTTTTCCCTGTTCCTCCAAGGATAGCTGTGATCTACCGCCCCCCCCCCCCCTGGACCAGTATTAACCTTTCTTGACGACTTCTCTGCCTGGCTACCCTACTTTCTCTCTTCCGAAATCCCCACAATCATTCTCGGCGACTTCAATATCCCTATCACCACTTAAGCCCCGGAAGATTTTACCCCCTTCCTGACCAGGGCCTTTTTTGCGATTCGGCACTGCGTGACTTTAACGGACAATTGCGCGGTCGTGCGACGCCGTACCTAAACGAATTTGACGTCCTTTTTTTCCCACAAACAGAGTTGTCTTTTGGTGGTATTTGATCACCTGTGCGATTTTTACTTTTTGCGCTATAAACAAAAAAAGAGCGTCAATTTTGCAAAAATAACAATATTTTTCACATTTTTTTTATATGAAATTCCCCAAAAAAAAAAAATTAAAAAATCAAAATTTAACATTTTTGGCCAATTTGTTTTCTGCTACATATGTTTGGTAAAAAAAAAAAAAAAAAAAAAAAAAAAAAAAAAAAAAAAAAAAAAAAAAAAAAATCGCAAAAAGCGTATTTTGATTGGTTTGCGCAAAAGTTATTGCGTTTAGTAACTAAGGGAAAGATTTCTGTCATTTTTGGGGTTTTTTTTTTTTTAACGCGTAATGGCGGCGATCTGCGATATTTTTGCGGTACTGCGACATTGCGGCGGACAGATCAGACCCTTGACTGACATTTTTGACACTTTTGGGGTTACCAGTGACATTACTGCAGTAATCAGTGCTATACATATGCACTGTTACTGCAAAATGACACTGGCAGGGAAAGGGGTTAACTTTATTGGGGAAGGAGGGGTTAGGTGTGTCCCTAGGGGCGTGCTTCTTACTGTGATTAGACATGGCTACTGGTGTAGGAACAGTGATCAACGGTCCTACATAGTAGAACCATATGATCACCATTCCTACACAGGGGAGAATGACAGGCGGCTTGTTTACATCAGCCGCCTGCCTTTCTCCCTTCACGGCGGACGATCGCGAGTGACCGGCGGACATCGGGTCCGCCAGTCACACGCACTGACTTCCCAGGGCACTGACAGGCTAGTGACGTACCGGTACATCACTTTGCCTGGCCGGGGCTGACCGCCGCAGTATATGTACTTGCGGCGGTCGGCAACCGGTTAATACCAACACTCCCACCACTTCCAAACTTCTCAGTCTAACCTCCTCCTTTGACCTGAAGCAATGGATACATGCTTCTACTCACTCTGAAGGCAATATCCTTGACCTTGTTTTCTCCCACCTATGCACTCCGCACAACCTTTCAAACAATCCTTTCCCTCTCGCTGATCACTACCTTATTAGTTTCCCTCTCTCCCTCTCCTCCACCTCCTCTCCCTCCAGCTACTGTACAGTTACCCGCAGAAACCTACGCCATCTCAACCCTTCTCTTTTCTACTCTGCTACCGACCACCTCTATGACAAAATCGCACCCCTGTCCTGCACCAACCTAGCCACTTCTGTCTACAACGCTTCACTCTTAGCCTCCCTGGACACACTGGCCCCCCTCTCCACACACCGAATCAGGCCCCGACCCCTTCAACCTTGGCAAACCGATAACACTAGAAGTCTGAAAAAGCATAGCCGTGCTCTTAGGCGCCTATGGCGCAAGACTAGGTCTCAGAAGGATTTCAACCAATATAAATCTGCCCTCCAAAAATACAATTCCAGTCTCCACACTGCCAAACATACCCATTTTATCACTCTCATTAACAGCCTGTCATCATGCCCCCGGCAACTCTTCGCTACCTTTGACTCTCTACTCCGTCCTCCACTACCCCCTCCCACCGACTCACTCACTGCCCAGGAGATTGCCTACCACTTCAAAACAGAAGATCGATACAATTTGTGAGGAGATCGTGGCTGTTCCGATACCTTCCATGTCTTATGCTTCATGCCCACAGGTGCGATCATTACTTCCCTCATTCAACACCGCCACTACAGATGAGGTTGCTAAACTACTTGCTAACGTCCACTTAACCACCTGCCCTCTGGATCCTGTTCCCTCGCAAATGCTATGTTCACCTTCTGGCCCTATTCTACGCTCTCTAACCCACATCTTCAATCTCTCCCTATCTTCTGGCATCTTCCCCAACTCTCTAAAACATGCACTAGTCAGCCCCATACTTAAAAAGCCCTCACTGGACCCAACCGATCTGAACAACCTATGCCCCATTTCCTTGCTCCCCTTTTCATCCAAACTCCTTGAACGTCTAGTCTACAACCGACTGTGCGACCACCTTGCCGAGAACAGCCTCCTTGATCCCCTTCAGCCGGGATTCCGGCCTCAACACTCCACTGAATCTGCTCTCCTAAAACTGACAAACGATCTAATAACGGCCAAAACCAATGGACACTATTCTGTACTCCTACTTCTGGACCTTTCTGCTGCCTTTGATACGGTTGACCATCCCCTCCTCCTCAAAAAACTCCATGCCTTTGGTCTCCGTGACTGTACTCTTCACTGGTTATCTTCCTACTTTTCCAACCGCACATTTAGCGTTACGTACAATTCTACTTCCTCCTCTCCCCTTCTCTGTTGGGGTCCCCCAAGCCTCTGTTCTTGGATGCCTCCTATTTTCAATCTACACCTCCTCTCTGGGTCAGTTGATAGCCTCCCACGGCTTCCAATACCATCTCTACGCTGACGATACCCAAATCTATCTATCCACCCCTCAGCTCTCTCCCTCAGTCTCCTCACGTATCACTAATTTACTATCAGATATATCGGTCTGGATGTCTCACCACTTCCTCAAACTATATCCATCCAAAACCGAGCTTATAAAAAATTTTCCTCCACCACATGCCCCTTCCCCTGATTTCTCATCAATATCGATGGCATTACTATCATCCCATCCCCTCATGCCAAGGTCCTAAGTGTTGTCCTGGACTCTGAACTCTCCTTCAAACCCCACATCCAATCGCTGTCCAAATCTTGCTGCCTCAGCCTCCGCAACATTTCCAAAATATGCCCCTTTCTAACCAAAGACACAACAAGACTCCTAGTTCACTCCCTGGTCATCTCGCGCCTCGACTACTGCAATTCCCTTCTCGTTGGCATACCTCTACACAGGCTATCCCCCCTTCAATCCATCATGAATGCTGCCGCCAGACTCATTCACCTCACCAATCGCTCAGTGTCCACTGCTCCTCTCTGTTAAGCCCTCCACTGGCTTCCGCTCACCCAACAAATT
This sequence comes from Pelophylax lessonae, assembly GCF_965119305.1. Taxonomy (NCBI): domain Eukaryota; kingdom Metazoa; phylum Chordata; class Amphibia; order Anura; family Ranidae; genus Pelophylax; species Pelophylax lessonae. Next base: position 272,967,373 of record NC_138769.1, on the reverse strand, counting down.
AAATTCAAAATACTTACAACATCTTACAAAGCAATCCACAGCTTAGCCCCTAGCTACATCATCAGCCTTGTCTCAAAATACCAACCTAATTGCTCTCTTCGTTCCTCTCAAAACCTCCTGCTCTCTAGCCCCCTCGTCACCTCCTCCCATGCTCGCCTCCAGGACTTTTCCAGAGCCTCTCCAATCCTATGGAACTCCTTACCCTCATCTGTCCAATTATCTCCTACTCTATTAGCTTTTAGGCGATCTCTGAAAACCCTCCTTTTCAGAGAAGCCTATCCTACCAACCCCTAACAAATGTACCTCTATTTTCTCCATCAACCCATCCCCAGGGTTATTGCCTTTTGTTTCACTTGAACCTCCCTTTTAGATTGTAAGCTCTAACGAGCAGGGCCCTCTAGTTCGTCCTGTTTTGAACTGTATTGCAACTGTATTGTCTTCCCTCACATTGTAAAGCGCTGCGCAAACTGTTGGCGCTATATAAATCCTGTATAATAATAATAATAATACCCCCAAACTACCCCTTTCTGGAAAGTAGACATTCCAGGGTATTTAGTAAGAGGCATGGTGAGCTTTTTGAAGTTGTAATTTTTTCCCACAATTCTTGGGAAAATTAAGAATTTTTTTTTTTTTACACAAAAAATGGTCATAAATGGATTTTTGTAAGAACTTACCGTAAAATCCTTTTCTCTTAAGCTCATTGACAGACGTAGTCTTCTTGATTCTCAAGAGCTGGGTTATGTTGTCTCCGCAGGAGTAGGACTAGGCAGAATGACAAAACGTTCTGGCTCCACCCTAGGGGGCAGTCCCTGAGGGTATATCCTCCCTCTCTCTGCTACAGGGAATCAGTTCTGTTTAAAGCAGTACAGAGAAATTAACCCAACCCAACTCAATGATAGAGGGGCGGGTACTACGTCTGTCAATGAGCTTAAGAGAAAAGGATTTTACGGTAAGTTCTTACAAAAATCCATTTTTCTCTATCGCTCATTGACAGACGTAGTCTTCTTGATTCTCAAGAGCTGGGACATCCAGAAGCAGTGCCACAAATGAGGGGTGGGATTGACAAATCAAATCCAATCTAGTAGGCCCAACCGGTGCCAAACTAGAAGTTTTAAACGCTCATTATAAACAAAGAATGAGACTAAAGAAAAATTTTTCCAACGGAAAAAACCCTCGAGGTAGACCACTGGTCTCCTCAAATTGCGGCCTGCAAAACCTTGCGGCCAAATGAGGCATCAGACGATGTCATTACATCAACTTTATAGTGTTTAGAGAAGGTATGCACCGACGACCAGGTAGCCGCCTTGCACACCTGGACCACTGACGCCTGATGGCGAAAGGCCCATGACGCACTAAGTGCCCGAGTGGAGTGCGCCTTAACAGGGAACGGGGGCTCCCGACCCTTAATAGAATAAGCCTGCACTACCGTCTGTCTGATCCATCTGGAAATGGTCGCGGCAGATGCAGGCAACCCCTTCTTGGGTCCATCTGGGATCACAAAAAGTGAATCCGTCTTGCGAAACGAGTCTGTCGTTTTCAAGTATACCCTGATCGCCCGGACCACATCCAAGGAGTGCAAAGCAAATTCCCGAGGATGACTGGGCTTAGGACACAGGGAAGGTAATACAATTTCTTCATTCAGATGAAATTCTGAAACTACTTTTGGTAGGAAGGATGGATTCGGACGAAGAACCACCTTATCTCTATGAACCACCAGATATGGTGAACGACAAGATAATGCGGCCAGTTCTGACACCCTGCGTGCAGAAGTAATAGCCACCAAGAAGGCCACCTTCTGGGACAACGTGGGTAGAGGAATCTCCCTAATATCTTCAAAGGGAGGTTTCTGAAGAACCGACAACACTAAATTAAGATCCCAGGGGGGTAACGGCGCGTGCACTGGCGGAGCCAGATGTCGCACCCCCTGGATGAAATTCCGCACCAAGGAATGAGTAGCCAAAGGCTTCTGAAAGAAGATGGCTAATGCTGAGATCTGACCCTTGATAGTACTCAAGGCCAGTTTCTGCTCAACCCCTTGTTGCAGAAAAGCCAATATTCGACTAATCGAATAAGACCGAGGACGGAACCCCAAAGGTTCACACCATGCAATGTAGGACTTCCATGTGCGATGATAAATCTTTCTGGAAGTCGCTTTCCTTGCTTCAACTAGAGTAGGAATAACTGAAGCTGACAAACCTTTGTCCTTTAGCACCTGGGTCTCAATAGCCAGGCCGTTAAAGCCAGCGATCGTAAAGCAGGATGGAAGATCGGTCCCTGAGACAGTAGATCCTCCCTGAGAGGAAGTCTCCATGGGACGTCCGCCACCAGTCTGACCATGTCGGCGTACCAAGCTCGACGAGGCCAGTCCGGAGCTACCAGGATTACTGGGATTCCTTCCTCCTCTACCCTGCGAAGAAGTCTTGGCAGTAACGCGAGAGGAGGGAAGGCATATATTAGCTGGTATTGCCCCCACGGGGCGATCAGTGCGTCTGCGGTTTCTGCTAGAGGATCGCGGGAGCGAGCCACGAATCTCTGAACCTTCCTGTTGAATCGTGATGCCAACAGATCCACATCCGGGGTGCCCCACCGTAGGCACAACTGGTGGAAAACGTCTGGATGGAGGGACCATTCCCCCTGATCCAGGGTCTGACGGCTGAGATAATCTGCCTGCCAATTCTCCACCCCCGGAATGAACACCGCAGAGATTGCTGGAACAAATCGTTCCGCCCAGCGAAGAATGCAAGCCACTTCTTTGGCCGCTCGGACACTCTTGGTGCCCCCCTGATGATTGACATAAGCCACGGCCGTGGCATTGTCCGACTGGATCCGAACCGGGCTGCCCTGGAGCTGCTCGGTCCAGTGAATCAGATAAAGTCTGATCGCTCTCAGTTCCAATACATTTATCGGTAATCTGGATTCTTCCGGGGACCAAAGTCCCTGGGCAGATAATTGACCGAGAATTCCTCCCCATCCGGTTAGACTGGCATCCGTGGTCACTATCGTCCAATATATTGGCAGAAATTACTTTCCCTGGCTGAGCATTGGAGACCGAAGCCACCAAACCAGAGACTCTCTGGTCTGTTTGCTCAATCGTATCTGATTGTCCAGGGATTCCGGATTCCGATTCCATCTGAGAAGAATCTCTTGCTGAAGAATTCGGGTATGGGACTGGGCAAATGGGACTGCTTCGAATGAAGCCACCATCAACCCCAGAACCCTCATGCACGTCCGAAGGGAAGACCAGCTGTTGGACAGTAACAACTGGACTGCTGATTGAATCTTTCGAAGTTTCCCTACCGGAAGGAAAACTCTCGTCCTGACTGTGTCTAGAATTAGACCCAGATATTCGAGCCTCTGGGTGGGAACCGGAAATGACTTTTGCTGGTTCACCAGCCACCCGAATTCCTGTAAAGAAATCATAGTAATCTCTATGTTTTGTAGCAAGGTCTGAGGAGATTCTGCATGAAGCAGAAGATCGTCTAGGTAACCTAGAATCGATATACCTCTTTGGCGCAGAAGTGCCAACATAGGGGCCAACACCTTTGTGAAGACCCGCGGAGCCGTGGCGAGACCGAAAGGTAACGCCACAAACTGATAGTGGTTCTCCTCTACGGAAAAGCGTAGAAAACGCTGATGTCCTGCGAAAATGGGAATGTGAAGATAGGCGTCCTTGATGTCTATGGACGCTAGGACATCCCCTGGATGCAGGAAGGCTGCTACCGTGCGAATGGACTCCATTCTGAATCTTCTTATGTTGACGAAAGAATTGAGCGCTCTTAAGTCCAGAATTGGACGCACTTTGCCCTCTTTCCTGGGTATTGTAAACAGGTTTGAATAAAACCCTTGAAACCGTTCTGTCCAAGGAACGTGGACTACCACTCCTTGTTGTAGTAGATCTGTGACTGCTCTCCGCAGATCTTCTAGACGATCCGGAGATAGTCGGATATTGGAAGGGAAGAATCGCGCCGGTGGGAGAGATCGAAACTCGATCTTGTACCCTGACTTTATGACTTCGCAAACCCATTTGTCCGGGATTCTGGAAAGCCATGGATCCGGGAACCGGCGAAGACGTCCCCCCACCCCAGTTATGGGTGGGGGCGCACCTTCAGGCTTTGGATGGTTTATCTTCAGGTCTGGAGGGGGCGGGCTTTTGCTTGCCCGACCAACGACCCCTGATGCCTCCTGTAGGAACCTTGGAGGACTTAGTTTTTTCACCCGCTGGACGAAAAAACCTCTTGTGAGCAGAAAAAGAAGGCCCTCGTCTTTGACGAGTTCCTCTACCTTTAAAATTTTGCGGTAAAAAGGTGCTTTTTCCACCGGTGAGATCCTTAATGATCTCATCTAAGTTGGCTCCAAATAGACGTTCTCCTGAAAAGGGGATATTAGCCAATGCTTTTTTGGAACCTTGGTCGGCTATCCAACCTTTTAGCCACAGTGTACGCCTGAGAACCACTGCTGAGACTGATGCTCGCGCCATTAATGGAGTGGCGTCTAACGCCGCATCACATACAAACTGTAACCCCTGTATCATTTGCTCCAACAAATCTGATACCGCCTGAGGGACTTCTTCTAAGTCCCGGCGTAACCACTTGGTCCATTCAGTTACAGCCTGCGAAACCAGACCAATAGCAATTATTGGCCTGAAAGCTGATCCAATCAAGGAAAACATGGTGCGAGACATAGCTTCTATCTTGCGATCCACTGGATCTTTAAAAGACGGAGCGTCTTCTAAAGGAATAACCGTGGCTTTATTCAATCTAGCAATTGGTGAATCCACCACAGGTGGTTCTGTCCATTTCTTAATAAGGGTTTCCTCAAACGGATAACGCCTGTCAATGCGTTTGGAAATATTAAAAGTGCGTTTTGGCAGACGCCATTCTTCATCGATTGGATTGCCAAAACATTTGGGCAATGGAAAAACCTTTGCCACTTTGATGCGCTTTTTAGTCCCAAAAGGGATCTCAGTTTCAGCTATTTCTGATGGAATACCCTGTAACCTTAAAGTCTCTTGAACAGATACAATGAGTGCGTTTACCAACGCTTCCTCTCGGGCTATGGCAGATGCCGAAACATCCTCCTCACTGTCTGAAGAGACAGGACCCGAGACACCAATACCAGATGAAGTACCTGCAACTGCAGAAATAGGCTCAGAGTCTGAATCCGAGGTTTCAGATAATAAGGGGTTAGGCGGGGGTCGCTTTCTTGCGCCCTGTCCCTGACAAGCCACTTCCACCCGGGACACAAAAGTTTCCATAATGGCTGACAAAGATTCAATTGTCAATGGGGTGCTGGAGGATCCCGCAGACCCCTCGAGGGGATCCGGAGGAGATACATGAGTGGCAGGGTCCATGTTAATACAGGACACTTTTGCCAGCAATAAACAAAAAAACTTTTTCTTTTTTTTTTTTTTTTTTTTTTTTGTGTGTCTCCCCCTAGCGCAATAGCGCCCCTCAGAGTACCTGCTTCTCGATCCCAGAGAGAGAGAGAGGGACCCCCAAGGCTCACCAACCGATGCAGTGCAGTTTCCAACAAACTGCAGCCAGCGTCTGTCTTACACAGACTGGAAGGAGCTGTTTGCTTTTTCCCGGGCAGAAGGCGTGGCTCCGCCCCCTGTGTACGCCTTCCGGCGTTCCCAGCCCTCCACGAGGAAGCTGGGCTCACAAAACATGGCCGCCCCCATAGAAGAGACATAAGACTCCAAAAACATGGCGGCCGGCGTGACCTGAGGACATACATGCATTCGGTCTACGGCAAAATGGCGGCGGACCGCCGATATCGTCTTCCCAGCACATCCACCTGCACTCTGCTGAGAGGTGACATATGGATCTACAGAGATACACTGCACATAAGGTAGGATTATACCTCCTATGTTTGCTGTAATGTTACAGTCTGCTGGGTAGAGTGTTAGCTCTTGAACCAAGTCCACTTCCCACAAACACATGCTGTATTACAAGGGGGACTTGTAAGTGTCAGATATATACTGACCATATATGGAGGGGCCCATAATATATACTGCCTCATAAATGAGGAAAAAAGGGAACGTTTTACTCACCATACCGAACCGACAGGCACCCTCTCTTCATAATACCCTCTCCACCGAGGTGGGGGTTTGTGGACGCCTCGACTCTCTGGTCCTGGCGTCCAAGCGAGCTTTTAACTCGCAAAGTCAGTCCCTTTACTGGGACTCCGTCGCGGCCGACTCAGCGCACTGGTCTGCACGCGCTTTTAGGCAGAAACCGGGGTGACCACTGGATCTCACATCCAGCCCGTCGCCCGGCCCCGCATACTTACTTGAATATGTCGCGGCCGACCAAGCGCAATGCCTGGTCTGCACGCGCTCGTAGGCCGGCTGGGGTGACCACAAGTGTCGCCCAGTCCGGCATTTTTGCTTGAAGATCTCACAGGAAAAAAACACTGGAGAAAACTACCTAAAAAATGTCTTTTTCTTAAAGAAAAAAAGTCTTGCCAGGACCAAAAGATCCCAGCAAGGAACTTAGGTCCTTACTCCTGACTAGACAGAAAAAAACTGATTCCCTGTAGCAGAGAGAGGGAGGATATACCCTCAGGGACTGCCCCCTAGGGTGGAGCCAGAACGTTTTGTCATTCTGCCTAGTCCTACTCCTGCGGAGACAACATAACCCAGCTCTTGAGAATCAAGAAGACTACGTCTGTCAATGAGCGATAGAGAAAAGTTATTTCTCACACACAGTATATGCATACTTGCAATTACACCCCAAAATACATTTTGCTACTCCTCCCGAGTATGGCAATACCACACAGCCTGGCCACATGCAGATGCCCAACATTCAAGGAGCACCGTCAGGTGTTCTAGGAGCATAAATTACACATATGATTTCTTAACGACCCATTGTAACTCTCTTGCGTTTTTTGTTTGTGAATGGATTTGCAGCTGCAGAATTATTACACTCAGTAGTCATGTAGAGATGTGTTGAACAAACATATCCAACTCTCAGGACTCATCACCGTGCACAGCCTGCTTTATGCAAATATACATACACTCAATATGATGTTCCTGGAGTGATAGGATGTATATGATAGTATAGAGGTGAGAGACAGGCGTTAGAAATGGTGAGCACTCAGTAGTAATATTCAGGAGAGTGGTAGGTGATGATAGGTAGTATGCAGATAGGTTTAGCAATCATGTATAGTAACAGGTGGTAGGGGACAGCAGATGAAGTATACAAGAGAGAGTAACCTAGTGCAATGATGTAGATGATGGTAGGCTCAAGAGCTAGCAATCTATGAAGTTATGCAGATGATAGGAATAGTGCTTACATAGTAACAGTCCTTAGTATGCAGAGGTAGACTAGATAGTGTAAGTTAGTTAGGAAGAAATCCCCTGTGGGGTACTTATCACAAGTTGGGTTAGTAGTAGCAAGGTCCAGTAGCTAGAGAGTGATCCGGTAGCGAGATACGGGATCGGTAGCGAGGTTCCGGTTTTGTTCAGGCAAAGGAATAGCTAGAAGCTCCGGCAGCATAGGACAAGACTGGTCAAGCATGCGGTTTGAACGAGCAATGAGTGAGAGAAAACCGGCGATTGAAATAGCCGCTCATAGCGGCGCTCGGCGATGATGTCATCGTTCTTAAAGGTGTATGCGTTCCACCTAGTTAGCAAGGTGGGACGCAATATTAAGGTAGAAATGGGAAATAAGGGTACCAAAGATACCAGAATCTTACACCCATCACACTTTTGAAGGCCCTGGAGCACAGGACAATGGAATTATCCACAAAATGACCGCATTTTGGAAAGCAAACACCCCAACATATATTCTATGAGGCATAATGAGTCTTTTGAACATGTCATTTTTTTTTCCAGAAGTATTTGGAAAACGTGGAAAGAAAAACTGAATTTCTGTAAAATCTTACCTGTAAAATTCCTTTCTCTGAGTCCTCCGACAGTCGCCGCCTCCTCCAAGTCATCACTGTTAGGTATTGACTTCCCATCCGCAGGAGTAGCTAGGCATATAGACTTAGTCAAAAGACAAAAGGCATTAGCATATACACACCCATGGGGGCTGTCCCATCTGGTCAATACCCCCCCTGCATCACCACTCCCAACTCAGTTTGGTAGCATAGCAGTAGGTAATAAGAACCCCAAAAGAGGGGCGGGGGCGGCGACTGTCGGAGGACTCAGAGAAAGGAATTTTACAGGTAAGATTTTAAAGGGTCCATCATGGCACTGCCGCACTGAGAACTTTGCGGAAAAGGAAGCATCAGCTGATGCCTGAACGTCTACTTTGTAGAATTTTGAAAAAGTGTGCACCGACGACCAAGTCGCAGCCTTGCACACCTGGGCCACCGAGGCCCAATGCCAATAGGCCCAGGACGCACTCACGGATCTGGTAGAGTGCGCCTTAACAGGGAAGGGAGGAACCCGTTCCTTCAAAGCAGAAGCCTGTTCAATGGTCTGTCTGATCCATTTGGCAATAGTCGCTGCAGACGCAGCCATGCCCTTCTGAGGTCCCTCAGGAAGGACAAAGAGGGAATCCGTCTTCCGAAAGGACTCCGTAGACGACAGGTAACCCTGATCGCCCTGACAACATCCAAAGAGTGCAGAGCAACCTCCTTAGGATGCTTAGGCTTCGTACAAAGCAAAGGCAGGACAATGTCCTCATTAGTGTGGAACTCAGAGACCACCTTAGGAAGAAAGGAGGGATGCGGACGCAAGACCACCTTATCCCGGTGAATCACCAAGTATGGAGAACGGCAAGACAACGCTGCCAGTTCTGACACCCCCGCGAGCCGAAGTGATCGCCACCAAGAAGGCAACCTTCTTAGATAGCAGAGGCAACAATATTTCCCGAATGTTTTCAAAGGGAGCACGCTGTAAGACGGACAGAACCAAGTTCAAGTCCCATGGAGGTAAGGGCTCCTTCCTGGGAGGAGCCAAATGTCGCACACCTTGAATGAAGGTGCGAACCAAGGAATGAGACGCCACGGGGCATTGAAAAAGAATAGCCAGTGCAGACTGGAGGAAGGCCAACACTCTTGACACCGAGTACGAGCGAGGGGAGAACCCCCTGGACTCACACCAGGCGAAATAAGCTTTCCAGGTACGGTAATAGATTTCACCGGAGGAGGTCTTTCTAGCCTTGACAAGGGTAGGGATGACCTCAGAAGAGAGAACCCTGTCCTTCAGGACCTGGGTCTCAACAGCCAGGCCATTAAAGCCAGCGACCGTAAAGCAGGATGGAAGATCGGACCCTGAGACAGGAGATCTTCCCGCAGAGGCAGACGCCACAGAGGCGCCACTGCCAGGTGAACAACGTCGGCGTACCAGGACCGGCGTGGCCAGTCCGGAGCCACCAGAATCACCAGGTGCGGTTCCGAGACCAATCTGCAGAGGAACCGGGATAGCAACTGAATCGGAGGAAAGGCATACATCAGACGATACTGATGCCAAGAGGCTACCAACGCATCCGAGGCGTCCGCCAACGTATCGCGCATTCTTGCCACGAACCTTTCCACCTTTTGATTTAGCCGGGATGCGAACAGATCCACGTCGGGGGATCCCCACCTCGCACACAGCGTTTGAAAGACCTCCGGGTGTAGGGATCATTCCCCCTGGTCCAGGGTCTGGCGGCTCAGATAGACGGCCTGCCAATTCACCACACCCGGAATGTGAACTGCCGAGATTGCCGGGACATGAGCCTCGGCCCAAGACAGAATGTCGGTTACCTCCCGGGCCGCCCGAGCACTCCTGGTGCCCCCATGGTGATTGATGTAAGCCACCGCGGTAGCATTGTCCGCCTGTACCCGGACAGGACGGCCCCAAAGACGGCCCGACCACTGGAAGAGACAGAGCTTTATCGCTCGCAGTTCAAGCACATTTATCGGGGAGGGAGGATTCTTCCTCTGACCCAAGTGCCCTGGGCAGACAGGTTGTCCAGAACTCCACCCCAGCCCGACAGGCTGGCATCCGTGGTAATCACCGTCCACACCAACAAAACGGAAGGACTTGCCTTCCGCCACCGACAGGGACTGGAGCCACCACAGAAGGGCCAATCTGGTCTGACGGCTCAAGGAGACACACAGATCCAGGGACTGAGGCATTCTGTCCCACCTGGCCAGGATCTCCGATTGGAGAGCCCGCGTGTGGAACTGAGCAAAGGGCATCGCCTCGAAGGCCGATACCATCAACCCCAGGCCCCGCATACAGGTCCTGAGTGACGAGGACGGGCTGTCCCTGAGGGACCTGAGCTCGTCCCGCAAGGTCCGGAGCTTGTCCTCCGGCAAGAACACCTTTGCCTGAGCAGAGTCCTTCTGGCTGCCATGGGCCTTGAAGGGCTTACCCTTGGAATGGTTCCGAAAGGTATGAAAGGACCCCTGATAGGATCTAGGCGCAGAACCCCGCTTGCCACGAAAGGACTTGTTCTTCGGGTTCTGGGGCAGCAAGGTACTCTTGCCCCCCGTGACGCCTTTCACCAGGGCATCCAACGCCTCACCAAAAAGGCGAGAACCAGCATATGGAAAATCAGCTACTGTTTTCCGTGAGGACTGGTCAGCCGACCAGCTCTTCAGCCATATCAGTCGCCGGTTAAGCACCGCGACACTAGAGAGGCGAGCCACTAAGGGGGCCTCATTCAAGGCTGCATCACACAAATACATGACTCCTTGGTGGATCTGATCCACCATTTCCAGCCGGGCAGGCGGAACACCATCAGACATGAGATTGCACCTAAGCATCTTAGTCCAATCAGCCACCGCCTGAGCCACCAGAACGGACGCGAAAACGGGTCTGAGCAACGAACCCGCCACCGTATAGGAATGGCGAGCTAGAGACTCCAACCGCCGGTCCGTGGGATCCCGGAAAACCGGGGTATCCTCATTAGGAACCAAGGTAGCCTTGTTTAACAAGGCCACAGTGTGATCTACCTGTGGAGGCACACACCATCGTGATTCCGTAGCCGGTGCAAAAGGATAAAGCAATTTGAACCGACTAGGTACCAGGAATGGACGTTTTAACGTGCGCCACATTTCATTAACAGTGTAATGAAACTCAGCTGGGCAGAGGAAAACCTGCGCAGACTTCCGGGTCCTGTGTATCCCAAATGAGGACACAACGCCCGGAGGACAGGGCTCATCCTCTAAATGCAAGGTTTCCTTAACAGAAAAAATTAACTCGTCCATGGTCGCCCGTTCTTCAGGTGACCCTGGGGAGGAGGTTATCAACCCCCTCCATCTCAGCCTCCCCTTCGGACCCCGGGGGGTCCAGGGATGAGCGGGACCCTGAAAAGGGCACGCTCGCAGCAGCAGCCATATCCCCATCTGAATCAGAAGAGAGAGACAACCTGGGCCTCTTTTTGCAGGACGTTCAGACATCAGCATTTCCATATTAGACACCAAAGTCGCCACCACAGCAGCCAAATAGGGTCGCAGCGGGGCCACAGGAGAACTGGGGACCCCCACTAAAGCTGGGGGGAACTTGCTTTCCTGAGAATCCATTGCTCAAAGTTCACAGAAAAAAACGAATGCTTAATAAATGTATACTGCCCCTTTTAGATCGCTGCGGAATGCGCAGCCCACCGCTACAGCTACAGTGACAAAGACCCCAAAAGGAGAAGAGAAAACTGAGCCAGAAGTGATAAAACAGAGGAATATTGAGAGCGATAACCTGCAGAGCCCGCAGAGTGTTGCCACCGATGTCCTGCTGCATAAGGAAAGGAAGTGCTTTCAGACTTAGGGAAAATGGCTGCCCCATAGGATTGCATTGAAGGCTTCAAGAAAATGGCTGCCGAACATGCGGTCGGAACGATCGTTCTACACCCACAAAAATGGCGGCAGATGGCGCTAAAACAGCATGCAGTATCGCCCACAGAGAGGCTGACCATGCCTGCCCAAATCAAAGATGGCGGACCACGCGAGTTCACTCCGCTGCGGTCGCCACACAACGTCTGCACCCCCAACAATGCACCGAAGTGACACAGGGAAGGGGACCCCCACACATACAGAAAACTGCACAAGCGATCCCCGCAGGGACCGCATCAGGGAGTCACACAGGCACAGACATGGGGGACACACAGCAACACAGTCTGCCACCCCAGACAGAGGCCCCACACAGAAGTACTTACCTGTACCAGATGGCGTGGGAGGCCTCTATGCACGGAAAACCGCTGTCCTCACCTGACAGGGAGTGCCGTGAGCCAGGGACATGACACTGCAGCACCGCAGATGTGTCCTGTGAGGTAGCCACCTCACGGCTGCATCCCTGCAGCGAACAGAGATGGGTCGTTCGTAATGCCAGGGCGAGCCATAGCTGAACGCTCGATGGCGGGCTGGGGGTCCATCTGACCCTTTTGCTCTGGAGAACCAGGGCGGTCAGTCCGAATCCCAGCACCGCATGATCCATCTTCATCCGAAGAGAAGACTAACACTAGAAGCTGACAAAATAAACAGCTAGTAAAGTAAGAGAAAAAAATTTACATTTTCAAAGAAAATCAAAGAAAAGATTAGGAAGGCTGAGACTGAAGCCCCAGCACAAGGTAAGCCTGACTACTCCTGACGCTAGGCAGATTAAAACTGAGTTGGGAGTGGTGATGCGGGGGGGTATTGACCAGATGGGACAGCCCCCATAGGTGTGTATATGCTAATGCCTTTTGTCTTTTCACTAAGTCTATATGTCTAGCTACTCCTGCGGATGGGAAGTCAATACCCAACAGTGATGACTTAGAGGAGGCGGCGACTGTCGGAGGATGTAAGAGAAATTAACATTTTCTTCTTTTTTTTTTTTTTTTTTTTTTTTTTTTTTTTTTTTTTTTTTTTTACACAAAGTTGTCAATTTATAAGATATTTCTAACACATAGCATGTACATAGCAAAAATTACACCTCAAAATACATTCTCCTACTCCTCCGGAATATGGCGATACCACATATGGCGATAGCCACATACAGAGGCCCAACATGCAAGGAGCACAGTCAGGTGTTCTAGGAGCATAAATTACACCTATAATTTAATTACAACCAATCACACTTTTGAAGGCCCTGGTACACCAGGACAATGGAAACCCCCACAAAACTCAGAGTACCCGTCACCAGAGTACCCGAGTACCTGTCACCAGCCCATCAGAGTACCCGAGTACCTCTGTCATCAGAGTACCTGATGGGCTGGTGGCAGGTACTCTGATGGGCTAGTGACAGGTACTCTGATTTTGGGGGGGGGGGGGCAATCAGTGTTTTTGGGGTGCACTGTAATTGGTAACTAGCTTTTACTGCAATTAGCTAGTTCTCTGTTGACATTCTGTGACCGGCTGTGATTGGACACAGCTGGTCACGTGGTAAAGAGCCAACTTCATTGGCTCTTTAACCTGATCAGGGATGGACTGTGTCAGAGTGACACTCTCCATCCCCGATCGCCGCTCTGCACGCCCCTGAGGGAGGGCGCGAATGACACTCTCCATCCCCGATCGCCTCTCTGTGCGCCCCTGAGGGAGGGCGCGAGCGACGCGCACGAGGGAAGTGCATGTGGCCGGCTGTGATTGGACACAGCCGGTCACATGGTAAAGAGCCATTTTTTAATGGCTCTTTACACCGATCGGGGATGGGCTGTGCCAATGGGCTCCCTATCCCCAGGTACTGCTGTCCGTTGTAATACGGATGGTCACTGGGAGGGACCACTGAAGACCCTTTAAAAGGTTCTCGTTTCTCCACCACCAAAGCGTCCGTTTGGTCTTCTGGGAAAGGTAAAAGGTTTCGTCCAATGACTGTTGACACCCGTCCCAAACATTTAAAATGTTGGTTTGGAGACTCCTGAAGTGAGCCATTGCCCAAGGTGCCATTGCCACTAAGAGCCCTAGGCCCGACATGGCTGTCCTGAGGGACAGTCCTTGATTGTTTTGAAAAGCAACCGCTGTAGCTTTTTACTTTTTCCACTTTTCCTTCTGTGAGAAAAGATTTTTGCGTCACAGAGTCTACTTTGTATCCCAGATAACACAGGTCTTGTGTTGGGATCAGGTTTGATTTCTCTCGATTTATGAACCAGCCCAGATCCTCTAGAAACAGAATGGCCATCCGTAGGTCCTCTTAATTGGGGCAACAAGTGAGCGAAAAATAAAAAGGTCAGCTAAATATTTGATGATTGAGATCCCTTTTAGTCTCAGGGGGGGCAAGCCTTCCACGAGGACCTTCGTAAATATTCTGGGGGAAGCGATAGGACAAATGGTAGAGCCCTGAACTGCAGATAGCGTACTTCCCTCCCTACTTGATTTCTACTCTCAAAAATGAATCAAATGTGCAAATAAGCGTCCCTTAAATCGAGGGAAGCCATATAGCAATATGGAGGTATAACTGCTTTTACCGTAAGAATGGTTTCCATCAGAAACCTCCTGTAGGTTACCCACCTTTAGGTTCAAAATGAGACAAAACTAGCCCGATGGTTTCTTCACCATGAAAACATGTGAATAGAAACCTTGATTCGCCTATGTTTGAGGGACCAGAACTAGGACTTGCTGATCCATCAGGTTGCCAATTTGAGACAAAAGTGCCGACGCCTTCTGAGAATCTCTGGGGGGGGGGGGGTCAAGAACCTCCTTGCCGGCGGAGTGTTCCTGAACTGGATCAGATAACCCTCTTGGATGATCCTCAGAATAAACCCATTTGGGGTAGCTTTTTCCCACTGTGGGAGGAGCTGCACCAACCTCTCTCCCACTGGGAACCCGTGACTGAGATTTAGGTGCTTTTTTTTTTTTTTTTTTTTTAGGAGAGGAAAAAAAGGACACCTGTCTTGTTTACCTCTCCCTCACTGTCTCTTAGTGGCTGGTAATTTAGTGGTCTGCCCTTGTGGTTTTTTGGGACGAAAAAAAAAATGCCTTTCTGGAACTTTTTTGGCATTTATTGGAAAGGCTTTCCTTTTATCTGCTGTCGGGTCCAAGACTTTCTCTTAGTCAGTTCCCAACAGAAGATCCCCCTTCACAAGAAATACCACAAAGTCTTACCCTTTGAGGCTGAATTTCCTGACCAGGATTTCAACCACAGGGCCCTGCGAGAAGAGTTTACCAAGGCTGCAGCTTGTAGCCGAGAGTTTAAGCGATTCCGCTGAGGCATCTGCGATGTACCCTGCTGCCTTATTAACCATTGGCAAGGAATCGAGGATTTCTTTTCGAGAAGTTCCCCCTTCCAAATGGGCTTAAAGTTGGTCCAACCAAGCTTCAAAATTACAGGCCACTACTGTTGTAACCATAGCAGGTTTTAAATTAGTCATGACTACTTCCCATGTCCTTTTCAACAGAACCTCCATTATTTTATCCAGGGCTCGACAAAACCCGGGCGCCAGGTCGCATTTGCGACTAGAATTAGCGATCTGGCGCCTGGGGTGCCCTGCAGAAGGTGTCCTGTCATTTTTGCACGGACTTCCGTGCCGTTGTTCCGTGAAAATTACCTACCCGTGAGAAAAACCTACCCTCGTCACTTCCGGTGCACCCTCAGTGTGTATAACGCGGCCGTTACATTAAAACAGCTGCCCTACAATATGAATCATCTCCGCTCCTTCCCCTGACACTTCACTGATGTCGGCTAGTAAATATAAAAGCGGCGGCGGGTGTATGAGAAGATACATAACGGAGCCGCCAGCCGCTTTTATATTTACTAGCCGACATCAGTGAAGTGTCAGGGATAGCAGCGGAGATGATTCATATTGTAGTACAGCTGTTTTCATGTCACCGCCGCATGGGTAGGTTTTTTTCACGAACACCCTAATACTTTCATACTACTGCGCATGCCCTGTAGTCAGCTCCTTATCTTTTTCATTAGGTCTCCGGGGCTCTGAGCATGCGCACTGCTGCGCTGCTCAGCTGTTCATGCCCGGAAGTGACGAGGGTAGGTTTTTCTCACGGGGTAGGTAATTCTCACGTTACACCGTCCGAAAATTGAGGCCCCGGCTTTTCGGTCTACTTGAGATGAGAGGCTTCCAATGGGGAACTGGCGCCCTCTTGTGGTGGCCGGGAGTAATGACTGTTGTAATGACTGTTTTCACTGCCTGTTTGTTCTCAATGCATTACCATCTCCCTGTCCAGTTAGTTACCTTTGACAGGGAGTGTGGTTATTATTATTATTAAATTTAATTTATTTTTTAAATGTAAAAAAAAAATATATATATATATATATATATATATACCGTATTTATCGGCGTATAACACGCGCCGGCGTATAACACACACCCCAATATTTGGAGAGAAATTTCAGGAAAAAAGCTTATATTTAACATAAACAGCTTTGAACTCAGAACATTTTTTTTTTAAATCAAATGACATCACCAGTGCCCATGAATGCATCCTCATCAGCAGTGTCCATAAATGCAGCCCACCAGCAGTGTCCATACATGCAGCCCACCAGCAGTGTCCATACATGCAGCCCACCAGCAGTGTCCATACATGCAGCCCACCAGCAGTGTCCATACATGCAGCCCACCAGCAGTGTCCATAAATGCAGCCCACCAGCAGTGTCCATAAATGCAGCCCACAGGCAGTGTCCATATATCCAGCCTCAATATATGCAGCCCACCAGCAGTGTCAATGAATGCAGCCCACCAGCAGTGTCCATATATGCAGCCCACCAGCAGTGTCAATGAATGCAGCCCACCAGCAGTGTCCATACATGCAGCCCACCAGCAGTGTCCATACATGCAGCCCACCAGCAGTGTCAATGAATGCAGCCCACCAGCAGTGTCAATGAATGCAGCCCACCAGCAGTGTCAATGAATGCAGCCCACCAGCAGTGTCAATGAATGCAGCCCACAAGCAGTGTCCATACATGCAGCCCACAAGCAGTGTCAATGAATGCAGCCCACCAAGTGTCCATACATGCAGCCCACCAAGTGTCCATACATGCAGCCCACCAAGTGTCCATACATGCAGCCTAGCAAGCGCAATGTCCAAATATGCAGCATCGCAAGCGCCATTGGAACTAACCTCATTTTGTTTTAAAAAAGACCGGGAAGCAGCGCCGAGAGCAGAAGGGGCGGGCCGGGCCGAGAAGGAAGGACGAGCTGTCATACCGTAAGAGCAGAAGGGGGCGGGCCGAGCCGAGAAGGAAGGACGAGCTGTCATACCGTAAGAGCAGAAGGGGGCGGGCCGAGCCGAGGAGAAGGGAGAACGAGCGAGCGCAGTCATCGCAAGTCCCGCCTCCTCTGCCGAGACGTGTGACGTCTGTCATAGGCGGGACTTCCGATGACTGCGCTCGCTCGTTCTCCCTTCTCCTCGGCTCGGCCCGCCCCCTTCTGCTCTAATGACAGCTAGTCCTTCCTTCTCCTCGGCCCGGCCCGCCCCTTCTGCTCTCGGCGATGCTTCCTGGCCGCTTTTTTTAATATCGGCGTATAACACGCACTGCTGCTTTTTCCTCCATTTTAGGAGGAAAAAGTGTGTGTTATACGCCGATAAATACGGTATATTTTTTTTTAATTATTAAAAAAAAAAAAACTATCTATCTATATTTTTTTTTCCCCTCATCGCCATGCCACAGCCGAAGGCTCCTTTCACACGGGCTGTCTGATTAGGTCCGCCTGTCAGTTTTTCAGGCAGACCTCATCGGACCCTTCATTCTCCTCTATGGAGCAGTAATCTGCCGCCATCTGATCCTGTCCACCAAAAGCAGACGGATGGTGGTTCTATTTTCTATCCATCCCGTGGATCGGATCAGATGGCATCGGATGGAAAGAGACAGACAGTCTGTTTTCATCCAATTGCGCTATAGAGGAGAGTGGGGTTCTAGTCGTATTTATGTGTAAATTTAGTATCCGTTTTATTAAATAAAGCTTGGTTGTTAGTTTAAAAAAAAAAAAAAAAAAAAAAAAGACTGGCTCCTAACTTTTTTAGCTGGCTCCTAGATTTCAGGAAAGTTTGTCAAGCCCTGATATTATCCATGGGTTCTCTAAGGATCCCCATGTCCTCAAATGCAAGATCTGTTGCTTTGGCGCATTGTGAAAAGGCTGCGTCCAATTTCAGAATTTTATTCCAAACGCAGGAGGAAGGGATCTTTATTAACCACTTGAACTCCGCTCACATTGCTGCTACTGCAGCAATGTGGCTCGATATCGTCCAGCGACGTAGACCTACGTCGCTGGACTCCGCCCCTTGTTCAGTCACAGTGGGAGTCGGGCCAGGGGAGGAGAGGCGGCGATCGCCGCCGCTCTTCCCCGATCATCGGGGAATCTAGTTTGGAGATCCGCCCGCTTGTGTAAGCAGAGCGGGCGGATCTCCTAAGTGACAGGCAGGGACAGATAGCATGGTTCAGCATAGCTGAACATCCGATCTATCCTTGTGTCACTCAGTCACCTCCCCCCCCACACGTTAGTAAGCACCAGGCATACATTAACCCCTCCCTCTCCAATTAACCCCTTCCCTGCCAGTGTCATTTTTACAGTAACAGTGCATATATATAGCACTGATTACTGCAGTAATGTCACTGGTACCCCCAAAAATGTCAGTCAAGGGTCCGATCTGTCCGCCGCAATGTCGCAGTCCCGCAAAAAAAAAAAAAAAAAAAAACGCATATAGCCGCCATTACGCGTTAAAAAAAAAAACACCAAAAATTACAGAAATCTTTCCCTTTGTTAGTAAACGCAATAACTTTTGCGCAAACCAATCAAAATTCCCCATTTGTGATTTTTTTTTACCAAACATAGGTAGCAGAAAACAAATTGGCCAAAAATTTTAAAAAAATTTGATTTTTACATTTTTTGGGGGGGAATTTCATATAAAAAAAATGTTAAAAATATTGTTATTTTTTCAAAATAAACGCAATTTTTGTTTATAGCGCAAAAAGTAAAAATCGCACAGGTGATCAAATACCACCAAAAGAAAGCTCTGTTTGTGGGAAAAAAAGGACATAAATTTCGTTTGGGTACGGCGTCGCACGACCGCGCAATTGTCAGTTAAATTTGCACAGCGTTGAATCGCAAAAAGTGTCCTGGACGTAAGACAGCAAAATCCTCCGGTGGTAAAGTGGTTAAAGGGGAACCTCCTTTCTAAACTTATTGGAAAAAATAGTTTTTTTCTCTTCTCAGGCTGCAACCATGCTTTGATGGGGTCTGATAAAGCACTATGTACCGGAAAAACCCTAGTTTGGCCTTCTTTCAGGGTGTGATACATTTGCAAGCAGGGACACAGAAACCTTTTCCTCTTTATTTTATATTTCTTTATTAAATTTTCCAGGTAAAAAATTATTTACAACACTCCAATCGCTGGAGAATTTTTTCATATACATTTTACACCTATTACCTTTTATCCCTTTTTTTTCCCCCCTCCCTTCCTTATCCCTCCCCCCCCCCCCCCCGTCTCTTCTTATCATTCGACTCCTATTATTTCTCTGTATTCCCTTGTGTCCTTAAACTCTTGCCACTCATCCCAAATCTCCTCTTCATTCCCCTGTTCCTCCTCCTCTCAGGTCCTCACCTGCTCCAACTTTCTTATTTTCTCTACTTTTAACAGCCAATCTTTCCTGGAGGGGGCCTCTTCTTTTTGCCAATTAAAGGGAATCAAGCTCTTAGCTGAGTTTAATAAGTGAGGGAGTAATGTTTTTTTATATTGCTTCACTGACATATGGGTTCCATGAAACATGCATTTCCAAGGATCCAAGGGAATATCTATTTTAGTCATTTTACTTATTAATTCTATAACTTCACTCCAGAATACTTTAATTTTTGGGCACTCCCACCATATATGGGCTATAGTCCCTACCATCTGACATCCCCTCCAGCAAAGTCTTGAACTCTCCACCTGAATTCTTCCCATCTTATCAGGAGTGTTGTACCACCTTGTGATCAATTTATAGTTCATCTCCTCCGTGTTGGTGTCTATCGCGGATTTATGTACTAATTGAAGGCTCTTATCCCACTGTTTGTTGTTACTACACGGGCCGAGGTCTCTTTCCCATTTTTCTTTTAATGATATTCCTCTCTCTTTTGTTATTGTTAACAGTATTTTATACACATTCGAAATATTATTTATTATCTTATCCTTAAGACATAATTGCTCAAAAGGGCGGAGGTCGTTTATATCTCTCAATGGCTGCGGTAGTGACAATGTGAAGTGCTTTAGTTGGATATACCTCCACTCATTTATCTTCCAGTTTTCTTTCCTTTGTTTCAGCTCCGCCAAGGTTATAATTTTCCCCTTCTCTACTATATCCCCTAATTGTGCTTCTCCTTCTTCTATCCATTTACCTAATTCCTTCTCTTCCCCTGGTGCAAAAAAATTTGTGCCCTGTAACGGGATCAGTGGTGAATTGGGTTTCCAATTTTCTTTTTTATGTATATTATCCCAAACCTTAATAGCATGTTTTGTGATTATATGCGTGTTAGTGTCCAGATTTCTAAACCTCTCAGGTATCCATATAACTTTTGCTAGGTGTGTACCACTCATCGTGCTTTCTATTACCACCCAATTTCTATCATTATTTTTTTTTGTCCATTCTATCACCCTTGTGAGTATTGCTGCAAAATAATAATTTTTAAAGTCGGGTAGGGCTAGTCCCCCTTGTCCCTTACCTTTACATAGTGTAGTGTACTTTACCCTTGGCTTTTTGTATTTCCAAATAAAGCGGGATATTAATCTTTTAAGTGTTTTAAAAAATACTTGAGGTAATGAAATCGGAATCATCTGGAATTTATATATAATTTTGGGCAGGATTATCATTTTTATCGTATTTATTCTCCCTATCCAGGAAAAGATTCTCGGGGATAATCTATTTAATTCTGATCTTACTTCATTCAGAAGTTCTAGAAAATTTGTTTTGTAGAGTTTTTCTGGAGTTGGGGTTAATTTTATCCCTAAATATTTAATCTCATCTTTTCTCCAGTTGAACTGAAATTCTTTTTTTAACATCTCCTCTTCTTGTTTAGGGATATTAATATTTAATATTTCAGATTTTTTTTGATTAATTTTTAAATTGGATAGTTCTCCATATTGTTTCATTATTTTAATTATGTTGGGCAAAGTGATCCTCGGATTACTTATGTAAAGCAGGATATCATCTGCAAAGGCAGATACCTTATGCTCCACTTGTCCCACCTTTATGCCCCCGATGTCCACACTATTTCTAATAGTTGCCAGTAGTGATTCCAAAGATAAGACAAATAACATCGGAGACAAGGGACATCCTTGTCTTGTTCCATTGAGCATTTTAAACGAGTCTGACAAAGTTCCATTGACCTTTACCTTTGCAGTTGGTTGATTATACAAAGTTTTGATCCAGGCCAACATTCTAGGTTTTATTCCCAACTCCACTAGGGTGTTTATCATGAACTCCCAGTCTACCCTGTCAAATGCTTTTTCCGCATCTATTGACAGGAGTAGACTGGGAGCTCTGCTTTTTACCATATGGTCTATCAACAGTATAGTTTTTATCCCATTGTCCCGTCCCTGTCTCCCCGGGATGAATCCTACTTGATCATTGTGTATCCACTCCCCCATTAGGTTCTTCATTCTAGTGGCCAAAATTTTTGTGTATAATTTAGTATCAACATTAAGTAGGGAGATGGGTCTAAAACTAGAACACAGTAACGGGTCTTTTCCCTCTTTCCGTATAACTGTGATTGATGCTGACAGGGCCTCTCTACTCATCTCGTACTGAGTCCCTATTCCGTTTATATATTCTTTAAATCTTGGGATTAAAATGTCCTTAAATTTTTTATAATAACCTATGGTAAACCCATCCGGTCCTGGGCTTTTACCTAGGCTCGTTTCTTTAATGGCTCTCTCTATTTCTTGTTCTGAGATTGGTCTTCCTAAGAATGTTAACTTTTCCTCATCTATCTTTGTCAGTCCTGCGTCTACAAGGTATTTTTTGATTTTCTCCCTCCTTTCTGTTTCATTCCCCTGTATCTCACCTTTCTTTACTGCATAAAGATTAGCATAGTAGTTTTGGAATTCTTTGGCTATTCCTGTCGTTGTTTGAATTATTTCCCCATTTTTATTTTTAATTTTATCTACAAAATTTTTTCCTTTCTTCTTTTTCAGGGTTTTTGCTAGGTTTTTCCCAACCTTATTACTTTCAATGTATTTTTCTTTTATGCATCTTTTCATTTCCTGCTTTATTTCCTGTTCTAGCAGATCTTTCAATTCTTCTCTCTTCACCTCAAGTAAATTATTTATTAATATATCTTGTGTATTTTTATGTTTTTGCTCTAATTGATGTACTTCTGTCATTAGCCTAATCTTATCTTTTATTCTTTCTTTTTTCCTTTGGGTCCCCTTTGAGATAAATATGCCCCTCATATAAGCCTTATGAGCTTCCCATACTATGTCTTTTGGTGCATCTTTTGTATCATTTATTTGAAAATAGAATTCCAACTCTTTCACTATTTCTTTTTCCCACTTTTTATCTCCAAAAATCTCCTCATTTATTTTCCAAGCATCCATCCTAGGTCGCTCTTTCGCCATTTTTATTTTTACCATAATGGGGGTATGGTCCGACCAAGTCTTGACCCCAATCTCTGCCTCGCTTACCCTTTCGATCCACCTATGTTCGATTAGTATATAATCCAATCTTGAGTATGTTCCATGTACACTTGAGTAACATGTATAATCTCTATCTTTCGGATGGAGAATTCTCCAAATATCTGCCAGTTGATTTGTAAATAATTTTTCCTTTATTTTCTTTGCCTGTACTTTATTTATCCGTAGGGTTTTTGATGTGGTATCTACTTTAGGGTCAAGGCAGAGATTGAGGTCCCCTGCCAGTATGACTCCTCCTTTTTTAAACTCCATTAATTTTCCCAGTACTTTACCTAGGAAGTCTACTTGTCTCTCATTAGGACCAGGGCTTGACAAATTTGCCTGAAATCTAGGAGCCAGCTAAAAAAGTTAGGAGCCAGTTTTTTTTTTTTTAAACTAACAACCAAGCTTTATTTAATAAAACTGATACTAAATTTACACATAAATACGACTAGAACCCCACTCTCCTATATAGCGCAATTGGATGGAAACAGACTGTCTGTCTCTTTCCATCCGATGCCATCTGATCGGATCCACGGGATGGATAGAAAATAGAACCACCATCCGTCTGTTTTTGGCGGGCAGGGTCAGATGGCGGCAGATTACTGCTCCATAGAGGAGACTGAACGGTCCGATCAGGTCTGCCTGAAAAACTGACAGGCGGACCTGATCAGACAGCCCGTGTGAAAGGGGCCTTTGGCTGTGGCACGGCGATGAGGAAAAAAAAAAAAAAGATATATATATATTTATATATATATATATATATATATATATATATATATATTTTTTTTTTAATAAGAATTGAAGAAAAAAAAAACAAAACATTTTTTTATTTTTTTTTTTAATAATTAAAAAAAAAAAGAAAAAATTATTATTTTTTTTACATTTAAAAAATAAATTAATAATAATAACCACACTCCCTGTCCACTTACCTTTAAGCAAAGGTAACTGGACAGAGAGATGAAGCCTTAAAAAACTTCCCTCTCTTCTCCTCTTTGGAAGGAGAAAAGGCATTGAGAACATGCATTACTCCCGGCCACCACAAGAGGGCGGCAGTTCCCCTAGCTTCTCATCTCACAGAAGAAGGCCGAAAAGCCGGGGACTAAATTTCTGGACGGCGTGGAAGTCCGTGAACTCGAGGAGGAGGTGGGGGGCGCAAAAGGGACAGGACAGCTCAAGCAGGGCACCCCAGGCGCCAGGTCGCTAATTCTAGTCGCAAATGCGACCTGGCGCCCGGGATTTGTCGAGGCCTGATTAGGACCATATATATTTACTAGGGTCAAATCTTCATCTCCTATTTTTCCTCTTAAAAAGAGGTATCTTCCCTCTGGGTCTACCATTCTCGACTCTAGAACAAATCCAAGGCCCCTAGAAATGCCAATGGCTACTCCCTTGGACTTCCTCCCGGGTGAGTCCGCGTAATACCAGGTAGGATGGCTCTTAGAATACAATCTGATATCAGATGCATGAGATAAATGAGTCTCCTGTAAGAATGTCAAATCTGCTTTCAAATAACTAATTTCTTTTAAAATTTTTTTCCTTTTTTTCTGGAGAGTTTAAACCTCGGACATTGTAAGATAATATGTTAACTATAACCATTGTTTCTTAATCTTCATTACTGTCTTTCTCTATCATCTCTTCAACTCTAAAGTGGCCATAAAAACTGTTCAACCAACACCAGGGATCCCTAAGAGATGGCATTAATCCCTCTGATTTTTCTTGTCTTGTGAGTTCTCTTAATTCTTGCATTTTCTTATAGGAGACGTTTTGATCTATTGACTTCTTTTTCCCTCTTTCTTCCCCTTTCCTCTTCCCACCCCTACCCTCCCCTCCCCCCACTATTCCCGGTCCCTCCATCAGGGTTGTCGATTCTCCTTCCTCCCTTTCCAATCGACTTGTGGCCGAGGTCGAGCTCTGCTAGTGGTCACCGTTCCCTCCCATCTTCCCTACCGTAGGGTCTAATGGTGACGGCCCGCTGATCTCCATAGGGCCACCCGTTTTTTATTCTTACTTGCTCCTCCTTCCCTCCTCCCGCCAGCCCTCCCCCCCTCCCCCAATCCCCCCAGTCCTTTTTCATCCTTTTGTTTTCATCTTTTTCTTCTGTTTCCACTGATTCAATTCACCTTCATCAACTTCTTCCTCTGGGCACTCCTGGTCTGTCCAGCCTGGAATATCCATAAGTGGGATTTTTACTGCTTCACAAAAGTCTTTGGTTTCCTCTGGGTATCTAAGGAGTACTGTCCTCCCATCTCTTCTCACTCCTAGGCCTGCTGGGAAGTTCCAAAAGCATTGTATATCTTTTTTCTTTAATAATTCTACCATTGGTCTAAGAATGCGTTTTCTGTTAATTGTCTCTTTTGCCAGGTCTGGGAAAATCTGAATGTCCTTCCCGTCATATTTTAATTCCGGTCTACTTCTCATTTTCCCCCAGATCTGGGCCCTTGTCTCGTATTTATGGAATCTTACAATCACATTTCTTGTTTTCTCTTTTGGTAGATTGGTTGGTTTACGCAACCTATGAATTCTCTCAAACTCAATTTTATCTGTGGTCGCCTTTCCCAGCAGAGGGTTAAATAACTTCTCCAGGGTTTCTTCTAAATTTTCTGTTGGCCCTTTCTCTGGTAATCCTCTTATTCTCAGATTTTTTCTTCGATTTCTATTCTCTTGGTCTTCGATTTTGTATAACATATTTCTCTGCTCCATTTTCATTTTTCTCATTTGTTCTTTTAGATTTTTTAGTTCTTTTCCTTGGGACTCCACCTTTTCTTCTGTTTCTTCTACTCTGCCTAGAATATGCCCAAAGTCGACGTGTAATGTAGCCATCTCGGCTTTGATGGATCTTTCAAGGCTGGAAAACATTTCCCGCATTTCTGATTTTGATGGTGGATAATCTTTTTCATTGAATTCATCTTCTCTATTCATGTCTCCATCCTCTATTGTTATACTGCTTTCTCTTGACACTTGTAGGTTTTCTTCTCCACTTACTCCTATATGCTTTTGATTCTTAGTTTTCTTGGTTCCCTCAGTATTTTGTTTGGGTTTAACAACCGGCTGTGTGTTTTGACCTTTTCCCTCAGGTGTCATGTATTTTTTAATTGTTCCTGGGCTTGCTGTAGTTTTTGGAGGCTTCCCTGCAGCTTCCTTTGCCGGTTTACCTCTCATTGTGGATTCGGCTCTGGGGAATAAGCCCTCAGTATAACTTCCTCTTATGTCTCTATTTTCAGTATGAACTAAATATCATATACATTTATTCAGTGATTCAAGTAAGAGAGGTCCCACACTTTTTGCACGACAGTCTCACTAGTTCTTAAGCTATACACTCACGCATGATAATATAGCTGTGCTACCAGGGGAAGCTGTTGTTGAAGTCAAACGTATGAAAATTTTGGTGGTTTCCCCTCTCACTTAAGTACTCAGATTCCCGCACATTTCTCAATGCGCATAAATAATCTCTGGGGGGGTTTCCGCCCTCACCCAAGTGAGTAGAGTCCCGCACTTTTTCCAGAACCGTTCAACTAGCTCTTAAGCACACACTTGTAAATAAATACTGTAGCAGTGCTTTCTAAGAAAGCTGGTATTTGAAATTGGTCATATAAGGATTCTGGGGGGTTTCCCCTCTCATTCAAACAGGCAGAGTCCCGAACCTTTTCAACACAAACCCACCTTCTCTTAGACCTTATACTCATAGATGACAATATGTCTTTGCTTTCAGAGAGGGCCGGTATATTATATTCAATAAAGGAGGATTCTTGGGGGGTTCCCCCCCCTAAGTAAGCAGAGTCCCGCACATTTTTTCTCAACAGTCTCGTTAACTCTTAAGCTATATACTCCTGGGTGATAATTTAGCAGTGCTTCAAGAAAGGCTGATTTTAGGATCCAACGCAGGAGGGTTCTAGGGGATTTCCCCTCTCGCTTAAGTAAGCATAGTCCCGCACTTTCTTCAGATTAGTCCCTCTGTTCTATTAAGCTGCATACTCATAGATGATAATAAGACAGTGCTTTTTAAGAAGAGCTGATGTTGAGAAATAAACGTACAACCTCTCTGGGGGGTTTCCCTTGCACTCAAGTAAGCAGAGTCCCACACATTTTTTCCAAACAGTCCCGACAATTCTTAAGCTATACACTCATGAAAGATAATTCAGCAGTACTTTCAAGGAGGGCTGATATTGAGATCATGTGAAATAAAATCTTGGGGGGTTTCCCCTCTACCATAAGTAAGCAGCGTCCCGCACAATTTTCAGAACCATCCCTCTGACTCATCAAACTATAAACTCATAGATGAAAATATACTGATACTTTCACGAAGGGCTAGGAATGAGATCAAATGTAGTGCAATTCTATAGGGGTTTCCCCTCATACTTTGGTAAACAGAGTCCCGCACATTTTTTCTCAACAGTCTCTTTGACTCTTAAGCTATATACTCCTGGGTGATAATGTAACAGTGCTTCAAGGAAGGCTGATTTTATGATCCAACGCAGAGGGGTTCTAGGGGATTTCCCCTCTTGCTTAAGTAAGCATAGTCCCGCACTTTTTTCAGATTAGTCCCTCTGTTCTATTAAGCTGCATACTTATAGATGATAATAAGAGTGCTTTTCAAGAAGATCTGATATTGAGAAATAAACGTACAACCTCTCTGGGGGTTTCCCTCGCACTCAAGCAAGCAAGGTCCCACACCACTTTTACATCACAGTCACATTAGCTCTTAAGTTATACATTCCAAAATGATGATAGTATTTTTAAGAAAGACTGTTTTGATATCGTTCATATGAAAATTCTGGGGGGTTTCCCCTCTCACCAGTCCCCTTCGGCTAATCTGTGGCGTTCCTTGTAGAGTGGTATGGTGGGGATGATTACGATGTCCAATGTTGCTGGGTCTCTCCAAGCTGGACCCTCGGCGGTGTTCACTCCAATCAGACCTTCTCTCCTGATCCTGGACGCTGGCTCTCCCAGCGTCTCAGCAGCCCCTGCGCTCGGCGGCCACCTCTCCAATACACAGCCGATTCCAGTCTCCAGGAGGGACCCAGGGTGCTCGTCCTCCCTCCTCCAAGCCTCAGGGAGGGTCGGCAACCAGGACCGGGTCGGGGCCTCCGGGTAGCGGGGAGGGGGGGGGGTAGCGGGATCCAGCTAGGCAGGCATCGAGGCTAGGTGAGAGAGCATTCCCTCACATCTCTCTGGGCGGTGGCTCAGAGACTCAGCAGGCCGTCGGGATCAGCTCCATTAGCAGGCTCCTCCCTCCATAGCCACCTTTTCCTCTTTAATGTCCAAGGTTTCATAAATTACTCCTAGCATGGCTTCCAGCTCCTCTAGTGAAAGCTTGTATTTAGGTGATCTTGTCCCAGACTCAAGGATATCTCTGTTAGAAGCAACTTAACTCAGCTTTTTCAGAGAATCCGAATCCTCCTCCTCCTCCGTTTCCCTACCCACCTCTGGGGCTGAAACAGGGGGAACAGCCACTGGTTGTTTGGGGGTCTCAACATTTGACAACGTAGACTTAATTGCCTTCATCTCTTTTTTGACTCCGGCAATTAAGTCTTTACATGCCCCCCGTTGCCTCTTTGTAAACCAACTTGCCTATACAAGGTTTACAGAGTGGCTTAATCCAGCCTTTCTTAAATTTAGAACCACAGGCTGGACATCTTTCTCCTACCTGGCTTCTCCGCTTCTTTAAGCTGAGCCTGAAACAAAGAGGAAAGAAAAGGAGACAAGGAGGCAAAAAACAAAAATCAACCAATGTTGATACATAGTAGGTGAGGTCGAATAAAGACAATAGTCCATCCAGTTCAACCTGTGTAGGTGTGTGTGGCTGTAATCATCTCGCATACCCCTGAATGTTCTGATCCTTGAGATGTACGTCTAGTAGTCTTTTGAAAGCCACCATACGACCTGCAGAAACCACCTCTTGTGGTAGAGAATTCCACAATCTTGTAGCCCTAACAGTAAAGAACCCCCCACGTTGCCTTTTGGTTCTTTTTCCCCCATCCCCCTCACAACCAGCTCCATAGGTTAGCAACCCATGTGGTTCCTACCTGAGCCGGGCCAGCACCGCTCGGTGCTGCTGGTTCCACGGATCCTTCACTCTCCTGGATCATGACTCTGTTGTGCCCGTGCAGGAGTAGGATTGTCAGCTGTGAAGCGGCTGGCATTTTAAATAAACCACCATAGTTCTGGCATCCTTGCCAATGAGAGACCCGGAAGTGATGTGCCGGAACCCCCGCCTTCCTCCGTGCGTGCCAAAGGCCGTAACTCGAGGCCTGCACACGCAGCTTCCAGCAGAGAGATGGCTCCTCACCACTTCTGCAAACCAACGGGAGCCAGGCAGCAGAGGAACAGCTTTTCCCGGGCTTTAAAGGACCCAGCCCGTTAGGCTTGCCGGGGGCCCCCTGGCAAAACCAGGTACCTGCCGAGTTCCCACCTGCTCCTCCTCCGGTGGAGGAAACACAAAAGACCGGGGAAGTGGGATGATGACCACCCCTTTATACACCTTAAGCTTTGTGTTTCCTACCTCCGGAGGTGGTGCCTTTCTCCTATGCTGTCCTGGACAGACTGGAGAAAAATATTTCAAGCAACAGACAGCATGGACAGTTTGACACAGTTCCCCACACACGACTAATGTGTAAGGTAATTAGAAAAAATTGGGGAGAGTCACGCGCTGTCAGGGGGAATTTATATAATTTAAAATGACCTATCCCAGATGCTGCATGTATCGAGACTGAAAACCATTCAGAAAAATGCTAATAGTAAGGGGTGGGGGATACTGCGCTTCTAGGGGATATTGTGGTTAATGATGACTATTCAATAAACTCAAAAAAGTGCATATGTGCTAGTGTGCAAAAAATCAAATAAATTATACTCCCTCAACGAGTGAGGGAATTATGGGAAAAAATATATATTTTTTCCCATAAGGTGTCTTCCAAGTCCAAAAAGTGTATTAGTGTAAACACTCCATAAATATAAATACAATAAAAAATCCTTAAATCTCCATATACAAATATTTTTAGGTGAACAGTGAATTAATATAATTGATAGTATAAATATAAATAATCAAGATAAATACACACCATAATCAAAAAGGCTAAGAAACTGGTGACAGGTAAAGTGCTCAGTGCATGAAATAAATGTGCATAGGATCACTTAGTCCATTATAGCAGTGCTGCAGGTGACCCAGCAAATTTATGAGTGAAAAAAATAAAATAAAAAGTCCAATAATATATCCAGTTATATGGTATTTCAAACAGGTGTTAACCCTCCACCTAACACCATGTGGGAAACAAGTGGGGTGCTTCTTCTCTCATGCCAACCGAAGACAGAATGCGGGAACTTTTGCAGTGGAAAAACTTCCTTACAGGGTGTCTCCAATTTACAAGCTGACCTCCATGCACTGTTAAAAAGGATATTGGGGAACTGGAGAAAGTGCAGAGAAGGGCAACCAAACTGATAAGAGGCATGGAGGAGTTCAGCTATGAGAAAAGATTAGAGGAAATCAATTTATTCTCTCTTGAGAAGGAGGAGGTTAAGGGGGGCATATGATCAACATGTATAAATACATAAGGGGTCCATATAGTGAACTTGGTGTTGAGTTGTTCACTTTAAGGTCAACACAGAGGACAAGGGGGTATTCTTTACGTCTAGAGGAAAAAAGAGATTTTGTCTCCAAACATGGAAAGGTTTCTTCACCGTAAGAGCTGTGAAAATGTGGAATAAACCCTCCAGAGGTGGTTCTGGCTAGCTCACTAGATTGCTTTAAAAAGGCCTGGATTCTTTCCTGGGTGTACGTAACATAAATGGGTATTAATATTTATAGGTAGAGTTGATCCAGGGGATATCCAATTGCCTCTCGAGGGATAAGGAAGGGATTTTTTCCCCTGCTGTAGCAAATTGGATCTTGCTTTGCTGGGGTTTTAGCCTTCCTCTTGCTCAACTGTGGGTTTAGGATTGAGCATATGGTTGAGTTTTTTGTTTTTTTTTTTTTTATTGGCTGAGCCAGATGGACTTGTGTCTTTTTTCAACCTATGTAACTGGTACCCCAGTAGTGCGATCCCCCACTGACTTATACAATGCCAGGACCGGGGGTCAACACTTTTGTGAAGACCCGAGGACCGGAGGCGAGACCAGGCATATATTAGAATGTACGGGTAGGCATCCTTGATGTCGATAGAAGCAAGAAGAAATCCCCCTGATGTAGGGACGCCATTAACATGCTAATAGACTTCAAACAGAACTTCTGTACTTGCACAAAGCAGTTTAGCACCTTGAGGTCCAGAACTGGACGTACCTTGACTTCTTTCCTGGGAACTGTAAAAAGGTTTGTGTAAAAACCCATGAAAAAGTTCAGAAGTCGAAACCGGAACAATCACCCTCGAAGTAACAAGTCTTGCACTGCCCCAAAACAGACCCTGTAAGTGATCTGGGGACAAACGCAGGTTGGAAGGGAAGAACCTTTTCGGAGGTTAAGATCGAACTCGATCTTGTAGCCTGACAGAATAACTTTGTTGATCCACTCATCCTGTACAAGGGAGGTACATGGATCCGGAAACCAGTGAAGACGTCCCCCCATCTCTGATACGGGTGAGGGCACCAGTTCATGCAGAGGCAGTCTTCTCTGCAGGTCTGGAAGAGCTTGCTCGTGGCTTGCCAGACCAGGTCCTCTTGGAACCTCCGGTGTTGGCCCTTACTTTTGATTCCTTGTCTTTAGACTCTGAGGGACGAAAAACTATTTATAAACGGAGGAGAATGGCCCACGTCTATTACGGGGGGGGCTTCTTGCCCTTGGTATCCTGCAGAAAAAGAAGAGTACTCTTCCCCCCTGTGAGACCCTCAACAATGTCATCTGAGGAAGTATCAAACAGGTGATCCCCTACAAGAGGAAGATCAGATAAGGCCTTCTTAGAAGTCTGGTCCACAGACCAGCATTTCAGCCAGATAATACGGCGAAGGACCACTGCTGATACAGACAGCCTAGAAATCAAGGGAGCTGCATGCAGAGAGGCATCACAGATCAACTGTAGCCCCTGGATCAACTGATCCGCCAGCTCTGCAAAGACAGGGGGAAGCCATTTCCCCTCCAGGTCCCAGAGTAAAAGTATAGCCCACTCGGTCAGAGTTTGCGATACCAGGGCAATAATAAATACCGGCCTAAGTGCCGAACCAGCCACAGCGAACATATATCAGTCCAGAGCCTCCGCCCTCCTATCAGCTGGATCTTTAAGGCCGGGGACTCCTCAAATGAAATGAAGGTAGCTTTATTCAACCTAGAAACCGATGAGTCCGCTACAGGTGGGCCATCCACCTTTTAAGCAGTTAATCCTCATAAGGATACCGCAAAGCAAAAAAGCTTAGGAACCATTGTGTTTTGGAAAACCCCACTTTTTAGTGACAATATTGTCAAAGTAAGCGAAAAGGGGAACACCCTCGCCGCTTTGGAGGGCTTGTGGGTGCCGAAAGGGACTGGCGCCTACGACGCAGCCTCCATTTTTAAAGTTTCACGCACTGACACAAACCGTGCATCCACCGGCGCCTTTTCATGTGCGGCTAGAGGAGCAGAGGAATGATCCTCGCTATCTGAGCACTGACGTAACCATCAGGAAAGAGCCACCAACTGCGATCCCGCAAAGGGAATGGCAACCGAGGGCCCACCAATGGGCCACCTACTGGACCACATAAAAAAGTACAAGGGAGGGGGGGTTCGCCCTCCAAGCCCCTCCATAGGGGCCCACATAGTAGGAAATAGCCCCCTTAAAAAGGGGGCCACTTGCCGTGACACGGACATGCAGGCAGGGTACCCTGATGGCCCTGCAGCTCGAAAGGAGTGGCAAGTGCCCTACACAATAATGCTGACCGCATTGCCTAGCAGGCCGCGGCCTAAATTTTTTTGGAGGCCCAGCCGCAAATGCACGGCTCCCAGTCCGGCAGATGCCCAAAGGAAGAGTGGGAGCTTCAGCTAAACTCACTGGGGCTGCCCCCCCCAAGGGAGGCGCCTGACTCGGCCACGGCCTATATTTTCAAGGGCACCCAGCAGCCTTGACGTGAGAGCCAGTGAAGCCAACCACCAAGGGACAGCGATGCCCAAATGGGATGCAGTGGCTTCAGCCATCCCCATATAGTTTCCGACCAGTAGGCCGCAAAGCTGCGGCCTAAATGTTTGGCCGGATGCGGCCGCGTGAGGCGCGGACCCGCGGATGCTAAACCTTCCACGCTCCCAGCCCAACAGCCACCGGTTATTAACCCAGGAAAAAACCCAGTCAGCAGCAACTCCGACAAGCCTCCCTTAAGAGCATGTGGCAAAAGCCAGCTCATAACCTCGCCTGGGGGCCGAAAGACACAGTGACCACCGAAATTGTAGAGGGGCTGGGGGGGGGGAAGGGGAACTCAGGGGTTCCACCATCCCAGGGAGGCGGTCCACGTCCACCCCAAAACCCCCCCAGAAGTGGAGGGGGGACAGCTACCTACCATACCAGGAAAAGAGTGGGCACCACTCCAAACAGACCACCGCTCCATCAGAATGTGGGTGCTGTCGGCCAGGAAGGACGCTGCGACTCAGGCTGAGGTCAGGTCATATGCACCCTCGCGAGCCATTTAACTCGCAAGCCAGCCCCCAGTGGGGCTAAGTCACGGCTGACCTAGCACGGAACTGAGGCCTGCACGTGCTCGCTGGCCAGACTGGGGGGACCCTCTGGATCTAGATTATCCAGACTTCACAGAAAAAAAAAAACTGAGTGCCTATAGCTGAGTGGGTGTACACCCCCTGGGACTGCCCATAGGCGTAGTCGAGCTTTTTACTGCCTAGTGTCCTACAAATGTAGAAGGCAGTATAACCCAAAGGTTATGAAGAATCAGGAGCTGTGTCCGCCAATGAACAAAAGAGAAATTAACTTTTTGATGATATTCTAATTTTATGAGATGCAAAAGACACTAAAAACCTCCAATGCATTTCTGATAAGCAACTATGTACAATTATATTTCAATAGTGTATAGTCTGCGGGGACCCCGATACACGCGGCTCCAATTGCCGCATGCCACCCGCGATCACTCCCCGCTGAGAGAGAAGAACGGTCAGCTGTTGTAAACATGGCTGACCGTTTTTCTCTCTGGAATGATCATTGAAGGATCACAGGTCTCTGTGATAATTTCACAAGCCCCGCCCCCATACTGTTAGAAACACGCCCCTAGGTACACATTTAACCCCTTGTTCACTTACAGTGTTAACCCCTTCCCTGCCAGTGTCATTATTACAGTAACAGTGCAAATTTTAAGCATTGATTATTGTAGTAATGTCACGGGTCCACCCAAAAGTGTCAAAAATATCAGTTAGGCGTCCGATCTGTCCGCCGCAATGTCGCAGTCCTGCAAAAAAAAAACAAACATACAAAAAAAATGACATAAATCTTTCCCGTAGTTAGTAGACGTGATAACTTTTACGCAAACCAATCAAAATACGCTTATTGCTATTTTTTTCACCAAAAATATGTAACAGAAAACAAATTGGCCTAAAATGTTAAATTTTGATTTTTAATTTTTTTTTGGGGAATGTTATATAGCAGAAAGTGAAAATGATTGTTTTTTTTTTTTTTCAGAATGGTCGCTCTTTTTTTAGCGTGAAATATAAAAAAAAAAAAAAAAAAAAAAAAAACGCACAGGTGGTCAAATACCACCAAAAGAAAGCTCTGTTTGTGGGAAAAAAAGGACATCAATTTTATTTGGGTACAGCATTGCACGACCACACAATTGTCTGTTAAAGTAACGCAGGGGGCAAATCCTTCCGGTCCAGAAGTGGTTAATACATATGCTGCAGGGACTGCACTGACTTGTGAGTTACCATATTTCTACAGTTTAAACCAATTTACCTAGAGTGCGCATGCGTGCGGGCACGGGAGCGGTCATGCTGTAACCGAGCTCCGCACACCACCAGCCGAACTTAAGCTATTTTTAGCGGCGGGAGGGGGAGAACACGCCCGCCAATCCTACCCGAGGGCTCGTAAGCCTGCCATGCAGCGGAGGACGACGAGGAAGCGGCAATACAAACAGGGAGGGAAGCGAGAAACAGCGAAACACACACCGCCGGGCTCCTCCATCCAAGATGGCGCCGGGTAAGCAGCACGAACACAGCGGCCGGGATCCAGCACAGGGCAATCCGCCCTCCACCAGCTATACTTCCCAGGCTGCCCGCTCGCCCTCTGGGGATGAGCCGAGGGATCCATTTTCCTCCCAATCCTCCGGGGAGCCAGAGGGAGGCCTGCAGGGTGTGGGATCGCCCCCATCCCCCTCCACCCCCCATGTTTGCCCTGCACTGTCGGACTCTCCTGTTTCCTCCATGGACAGGAATATGGCAGACCTGGCTGAATCTCTCTTTAGCCAACCCAGCCCCACAGGGAGAGATCCCAAGCCTCCTGCAACCACATACTCAGGGGATGCTGTGCTGCTGGCACGATTCTTCACCATGCTTCAACAGGAACTCTCTAAAGCTTGCTCTATCATAATCACAGACATTAAAAGGGTCCTGCAGAGTTTTGGGGCTAGGCTTGACACCATTGAAACTAAGGTGGATGGATCCCTGTTCAGAGTCAACCAGAACACTGCACTGGTATCGGAATTACATGAAAGATTGGATGAGGCTTATTCTAAGATAGAGGACCTTGAGAATCGTTCGCGCCGCTATAATGTGCGCATCAGGGGCCTTCCAGAATCGCACCAGGATTTGGAATCGGCGGTCCATACCCTTATGCAGGATCTAATCCCTGATATCCAACCTCATCAGCTGGAAGTGGATCGGGTCCATAGGGCCCTGACGGCTCCACGCCAGGATGGACTTCCACGCGACATCATTCTCAAGCCCCATTACTTTAGGGTAAAGGAGAAAATGATGGCGGCGGCTAGGAAACGACAGGACCTTGCTTTGCTTGGATCCCCCATACAGCTTTTCACTGATCTGGCTCCGTCCAAGGTGCAAAAACGGCACACCCTTAAACCCTTGCTACAATAATTGCTGAATCGCCAAATAAAGTACAGGTGGTCATTTCCGTTCCGACTCTCCTTCACGTTTCAAGGCAAGAACTACTCTTTCACAAACTTTCGGGATGGGGAGATTTTACTTCTGGAACTGGGCATTATCTCCAGGGAACCACATTCATCACCGCGTCCTTCGACCTCCATGACTCCAACAGCTCGCCCCTTGTCTCCTATTTGGACCCACAGGGGTCCCCCCTCTGCGAGGAATGACAGGCGCAACACCTGAAGTGACTGGGATTTTTTTTTCCCCCTTTTTTCTTCCACAAGTTCTTCTCCATTTTTTTTTCTTTTTTTGATTGTGCTGTGCCGCTGCGGGTGGGGGGGGGGCCCTTTCTGGCTCCTCTGCCCTCCCCTCTTCTTCCTCTCCTGCATGGGCGTAGCTACTTCTACATGGTCTGTCCCTATTTCGCCCGCTGGCGGTCACGTCGGTGGCGATTGGCAGAGTGGGGATGGCCGGGATGGTGACAGTGACCATCCTTGACCCTGGTCGCCCCTACGGGGGGGTCCGGGGAATTGCCTTGTTATTCTTGCTGGGTGGGGGCCAGTCGGCAGCTTTGGGGGTGCTCACCCCTCCGGGCCCCCTGTTTGGGGCTGGGGGGGGTCCCTGGAGTGGCGGGCTTCCACTCGGAGGGGGGGGGGGGAGGGGGGGATGTGTTCCATTGCTGATGACATTGGCGCTTCTTTTTGTCTCCCCTTCTGGGACCCCGGGACCAGCCTGGAAGTTGTGCCTTTTTTTTAGTTTTCTTCACGTTCCTGTGTTTGGGCGGACCGTGTTTGGGGCCTGGGTCCGGGTCCGTGGTCGGCGGATCGTGGGCCCGGGTTCCGGATGTGGGAGGCCCTTGGGGGAGTATTATTACTAGGCGGGATTGGGCCCACGTTATGGGGCCGTTGCCCCTTGTATTTCCCCGCTGGCGTGTGTTTTTTAATGAGTCGGCTGGGGTGCAACCGCATGCCACTCTTGTGACCTTGCCCTTGTCTTATGATGGGGGCAACCTCGCAAAGTGTACCCCAGAAGGAGGGACTGGGGAAAGTAAATTCCCTTCTATGTTGCATTATTTTGTGTTATGTTCTTTTGGCGGGAGGAACTTATCCTCTTGCTTGTGCTTATCTCTTTTTTCACCATCTTTTCTTTTTCCTTCGTTTCCTTTGGACCCTGACCCTGCGCTCTGACCCCGTTTTAATGTTCCTGGATCCCGGATGTGCCTGGAATCATGCTGTTGGGAACCTGCTCCGGATAACGATTCGATCAGGTGAGCGTGCTCTGTCAGACCACAATGTCAGCCAGTAGTTCTTCTATGTATTCCCTTATATCACATAATGTACAGGGATTTAATTCCCCGGTTAAGCGTACCAAAGCTTTTACTTATTACCACAAACAGAAAGCGGATATTCTGCTGTTACAAGAAACACATTTTTCCAAATCCTCCGCCCCTAGATACCTCTCAGCCCGTTACCCGCAATTCTACCTTTCGTCAGGTCCTGAGAAAAAGCGGGGTGTGGCCATATGCTTTTCTTGCAGGGTCCCTTTTACTCCAGTGACAGTTGTGCGGGACAAGGAGGGACAAGGAGGGCCGTTATCTTATGGTAGTGGGTCTTGTCAACGATCAACTAACTTCATTTATCTCTTTTTACACTCCTAACACGGGACAACTCGCCTTTTTCCATAGCATGCTGCGTACACTGCTCCCCAAAGCTCAGGGCAAAGTGATCCTGGGGGGGGATAGCAACCTTCCCCTGGATCAGGCCTGGGACAGGACCGTCCAGGGGAAGCCACAATTAATACGTGCCGAGGAATGGGCATAAACTGGCTCGCCTTCTTCATGATTGTGACTTGCTAGACCTCTGGAGGGAGCTTAACCCCTCTCGGAGGGATTATACCCACTTCTCACATGTCCACGGTACGTATTACCGCATAGATCATGTGTTCGCGAGCTCGGCGCTCTCCCCCGACATGTCGTCGGCCAAGATTTTAGTCACTCCCTGGTCAGATCATGCTCCGGTGCTCATAACGCTCTCAGGGCTGTGGTCTAAACCAGGTCCATCCCCATGGCGGCTCAATGTCACTCTTTTAAACAACCCGCATATTCTCAAAGAACTAGAAACGGAGATCAGCACTTTTTTTATAGAGAGCCGTCCGACAGACACGACTCCTGCTATCACTTGGGCGGCACATAAGGCCACAATTCGTGGCAAACTGATACAGGTAGCGGCTAGATTGAAACGGAATTGGGAAAGCACGATTAAACAGCAAGAGAAGGAACTCTCGGCCCTTTCGGCCGAACAACGGTCCCAACCCCAGGTAGATATACGACACAAGATTGACGCGGCGAGACTGTCTCTTAATCTAAGCCTTACTACGCAAGCAGAAAAATATATTCGTTGGTCGCGACACAAATATTACACCATGGGTGATAAGCCTACCACATTATTGGCTAGGAAACTAATGCCTCGCCCGTATACCTCAGCGCTACCCAAATTACGCCTTAAATCCGGGGCTCTTTTTCGTAATCCTGAACTGCTCACGGCAGAATTTACCGATTTCTACACCAAACTATACCGCACACCTACCCCTTACGACAGGGACTTGGCTGATGTTTTTTTTCGCTGATATGTCGCTGCCCACGCTGACAAAATCCCATAAGGACAAGATGGACGGCGAAATCACTGAGGCGGAGGTCAAACAGGCGATTAGAGGCTTACACCCCTCTAAAGCACCTGATCCCGATGGTTTTCCTGGACTATACTATCGCAAATTTCAGGACGTTTTGTCCCCTCATCTCTGTGCATTCTTTAACGCGATACGCCTTGGGGGAGACCTTCCTCCTCAGGAGAACACGGCGTTCATTCATGTCCTCCCGAAACCGGGGAAAGATCACAGTATGTGTGAGAATTATCGCCCGATATCGTTAATAAATTCAGACTTAAAGATCCTAACTAAAATTATGGCGACTAGGCTCGGCTCTTTCCTATCTAGTTATATTCATCCTGACCAAGCGGGGTTTGTCCCGGGACGCCAGACTTCCGATCAAACTAGACGAATACTGGACATCATATCGGCTATTCACTCGGACTGGGATGGGGGGGCCCACGTAAGTGCATGATCCTCTCGTTAGACATTCACAAGGCCTTTGATTCCCTTTCGTGGGATTATTTGTTTGATGTCCTGGGGAGATATGGCTTTGGTGCTCCTTTCCTGACCATGCTGAGGGCTCTTTATAATTCTCCCACAGCGAGACGAATGTTGAAGGGTTACGCGTCGGGTTCGATTACCATTAGTAGGGGGACTCAACAGGGCTGCCCCTTATCTCCCCTACTTTTTGTGCTGGCCTTAGAGCCTCTGGCTATCAAGATTCGGGCCTCGGCGGATATTAGGGGAGTTTTCTGTGGAGGATCGGAGCACAAATGCATGTTTGCAGACGACATTCTGGCTTTGATCTCTTCGCCGATCACGACGCTTCCGAACCTCTTTTCGCTGCTCCGCCAATTTGCGCGTCTATCGGGCTTAAACGCCAATCAGACTAAATCGCAGGCGATGAATATTTCTTTGGAGGACTCAACGGTCGCCGGATTACAACAATCCTTTAAATTCATATGGCAGACTAAAACGTTACCTTACCTAGGCATACGATTGACACCGTCCTTACACACCTTGTACAACGCTAACTATCCGCCCCTCATTACTCGACTGCTGGCTGACATGGATAGGTGGCTACTTCACCGTCCGTCGTGGTTTGGCAGACTACACTCAGTCAAAATGAATATCTTGCCTAAAATCTTATACTTGTTTCGCACATTGCCTGTTGCCTTAT
Source organism: Pelophylax lessonae (assembly GCF_965119305.1). Lineage (NCBI taxonomy): Eukaryota > Metazoa > Chordata > Amphibia > Anura > Ranidae > Pelophylax > Pelophylax lessonae. The sequence continues at coordinate 272,928,116 of NC_138769.1, read as the reverse complement.
GTAGACGTGATATCCAGAGATTACAGGGTAAACTTTTGTCCTTCATCTGGGGGAATAAGAGACCCAGGGTGAACAGGAGAAAGCTTTTGACCCCTAGAAACAGGGGTGGCTTGGGAGTGCCGGATCTGATGAAGTATTACTATGCAGCGCAACTGGCCCAATTGGCTAAATTCCACTCTGGGGGCCCCCATCCTATCTGGATGCAGCTGGAGGCACGCTCTGTCCCGGGTAAATTGATCTCTCATTTATTGTGGCTACCGCCCAGGGAGCGCCCCCCTGTTCTGTGCCCGGCACTTTCCCACTCACTGGCCGTCTGGGACAGATTGTCCAAAGCACATAAGTTTAAATCACTCCACACTCCTCTAGCACCTGTCCTCAACAACGGGTTCCCCCCGGGTCTCTCTCCCAGCTCCTTCCAATGGTGGACAAATAAGGGGCTTCTACGGATAGCGGATCTCTGTGACCACAGGGGTATACTAACGAGACAGGCATGGATTGAGAAATACGCTTAACCCACATCTGAATTTTATCGTTTTAACCAAATTGTGCACTTTCTACGTACTTTGTCTCAGGTTTCTGACTTAACTACTATGACTCCCATGGAATTCCTTTGCTGGAATTATGACAAGCTTCGCGGCTATATCTCCATACTCTACAATATGTTGTCTGACTCTTCCGTGAAGCTGCAATACATGGTTCAGTGGGAGGCCGACCTGCAGGAGGGCATCAAGCTGGTCGACTGGCAAAATATGGCTCAAGCCGCCTCCAAATCATTAATCAATACCTCAATTATTGAAGCGAACTACAAAGTATTGTTGCGCTGGTATATGGTACCGGCGAGAATCTCGAAATTTGTACCTGGCGCATCTTTGTGCTTCCGTGGCTGCGGTCAGGAAGGAACCATGTTCCACATCTGGTGGCAATGCCCTAAGGCGCGCCGCTATTGGATTAGGGTGTATAACTTTATATACACCCTCACGCAAGTAAACCTGCCTAAATCCCCACAGCAAGCTTTGCTGGGGTTGAAGGTGGATGCTGCCGCGGGGGCACAGAAAAGGCTTATTTCGTTTACTTTCACGGCCGCCAAGGTAACGCTAGCACGATCCTGGAGATCTCCAGTCCTGCCGTTCGACCAGCTCCGCCATAAACTTACATGGATAATGCTCAATGAACATATGACGGCCATGTTAAATGATAAAATGAAACAGTTTGATAAGGTGTGGGAGCCGTGGCTCCGTTATCTTACCGGGAGCGGCTAATGGAGTCTGGGGCATCGGGGATTCGGGGACGGGGGAGGGGGTGCTGGGCGGGGTCCCGCTAAATTCTCTTCCTATTACCTTCTTTCTTTCTTCTCTCTTGCTATTCCTTCTTATTCCTATCTCTTTGGCCTTATGGGCATGTACCGTTAGCCCACTTACATTTTCCGACGTTTAAACCCTATAGGCAGTTACATGGGCAGCACTGGGGTCAGGTTATGGCAGTGAGCTGAATGACCTGTATTGTTTTCTATGTTTTTTACCTGCTGCACTGGGATGCTCGTGATCCCATTGCCTGTCCTGCTTGGGTATTGTCATGTACCCTGTTGTACTACATATAATTTTTTCACTATGTTTGGAATATGTTACGTAAAGACTGCCTATACTACAAGAACTTTCTTTTTCAATGTTAATGCTTTGTAATTGCAGTAGAATACTTGAAACTGTTATGCTTATGTACCTTTGAAATTTTTGTTTGTCAATTTCTCATGAAAACTTTCAATAAAAACCATTGAAAATAAACCAATTTACCTCTTGATTAGCAATAAAAACTTAAGGGCTCTTTCACACGGGCGATCCGATCAGATCCGCCTGTCAGTTTTTTAGGCGGATCTGATCAGATCCTCCATGCAGCTCTATGGGGCAGCGGGTGTCAGCGGAGACACCTCCGCTGACACCCGCTGCCATCCGCATCCGATCTTGTGCTTGAAATCTGGACTGTTGGAAACCTTATTTTTCTATCCGTTCAGTAATCGGAGCGGATCGGATCTGATGAGAGCGGACAAGCGGTCCGCTCTCATCCGATCCCCCATAGAGGGCAGCGGGGGCTGAGACACCTCCCTCTCCGCTCTGCAAGCGGAGACGGAGCTGTCATCCACCCGGCTCAGCGGGGATCGCGGATCGATCCCCGCTGAGCAACACGAATCCGCCTACGGAGCGGACCGTGTGAAAGAGCCCTAAGGGGTTCTAATCCTTCACTGTATCCATCCTACTGGATATTATGTCATGAAATAAAATAACACATGGTTTCATGAGTATAATACCTCATTTTAAACAGGAGGTAACTCTTTGTGAATTGAACCCTGTGTAATACATATGCTCGCTCTCGTCCCATCTCTCACCAGACCAGACATTCACTGGATGTCTGCTGGAGTATATTCAATGGCGGCACCTCCAGTATATTCCAGCAGACATCCAGTAAATTTGCAAAACCATTACCCCTACTTGGTTTCAAGCTATACCCTGGACTGTGTCAGGTTTACACACATTACACAACGCCCTCTTTTTGGATTGATCACTGGGATCCTTGTGGGAACCACTGGTTGAGCGCAGCCATTCCTGCTGTGAAATTACATTGTGCTGCTCTTACAGCCTTTTTCTACTCTGCTGCAGTATTTTCATATCTCTTTCTTTGGCTGAGAGATATCTGACTTTGTCAGGACTATAGCAGTCCTTTTTTGACGCAGGTTCATACCTGCTCGTTTTTATAAATTTGTGGCCTTATCCGTCACAGACTACATCTTGGGTCTGAGATTTATTTTCCACCTGAAAAAGGCGATTGTCCGAAACGCGTCTGGTCGTCTCTGGAACTCTCAGTCACCTTCAGTCCAAGTGATGTAACACATGGCCACATGTTCTTTTAAAATAATGTTGTTTGCATTTCCTTTTGGTCTATTTTCATATTTTTTTGTATAACATGAATACATTTATATATTGTATTTTCTACTCAAGGTTTGGTTATTGCCTATAAAGTCCCACACCCAAGGGGAAATCCGTTTTGTAGTCTATTAATCCAGGGATGCTGGCAATATCCATTCTAACCACTGGACCCAAATTTATTGTTATGCAAAATTGTAGTGACTGTGTCCGCCTATTAATCAAACTATTTATGGTGTTTGGAGATATATATATATATATATATATTGTCAATGGCCCAGTCCATCTTCACATTGAGCTGCTTGTGTTCTTAAAGGATTCTGTGCTGGCAAAAAGTTAGGTCAAATGAATTACCGTATATATATATCGGCGTATAACACGCACTTTTTACTCCTGAAAATGGAGCAAAAACCAACAGTGCATGTTATACGCTGATATAAGGGAAAAAAAAGGCCAGGAAGCAGCGCCGAGAGGTAGGAGTGGGAGGGGCCGAGGACAAGGAATGACGAGCTGTCATCGGATGTCCCGCCTCCTATGCTGAGCCATGTGAGCTCTATCATAGGCGCCGGTGTTCTGACAGAATGCTATACCCGCTCAGATTGCTATACCCTCGTCACTTCCGCCCCGGTGCGCATGCGCACAAGGCATTCTGGAGGTCCGATGTGTATAGCGAACAGCTGACTGAGAAGAGGCGGGGCTGAGGCGTCATCGAGGCGTCATCGAGTTCACAACACCGGGACTTCCGATGACAGCGATAGCTCGTCCTCCCTTCTCCTCGGCCCGGCCCGCCCCCTTCTACCTCTCAGCGCTGCTTTCTGGCCTTTTTTAAAATTGGTTTGGATAGTGTCACTGGCGAGGCTGCATTTAAGGACACTGCCGCTGGCGAGGCTGCATTCGTGGGCACTGCGCTGGCGAGGCTGCATTCATGGGCACTGCGCTGGCGAGGCTGCATTTGATATAAAAAAAAATGTTCCAAGTTCAAAGCTGTTTATTTTAAAATTTCAGCTTTTATCCTGAAATTTCTCTCCTAAAATTTAGGTGCGTGTTATACGCCAATACGGTAATCATTCAATCATTTCCTGACACAAACGCATAACATTCCACAACCAGAACAAAACAGTCATAAGGAGCAAAACTTTTTTACTGCGGCAGGTTGGCTCTATTACGCAAAACGACGTACTGGTACTGCGCTTCCTGTAATAGATAGTGGGGGCGCACACACACGCCGATTGGCCAGAGGACGAGCCAATCAGTGGGTCTGTCGGCCACCCGCGATTGCTCCCCGTGGAGACAGAACGGCAGTCTGCCTATGTAAACAAGGCAGTCCACGGTTCTGTCAGATAAACACAGAGATCCTGTGTTCCTCCTATTTACGAACACAAGTTTCTGTGTTCATCCAGTGATTCCATCCCCCATACAGTTAGAAAGAACTCCCTGCCATTTTCATTAGTACAGTAACAGTGCATATTTTTTGCACTGATTACTGTAGTAATGTCACTAGCCCCATCAAAAGTGTCAGTTAGGAGTCAGATCTGTCCACCTGTAAGATTCTGGTACCTTTGGTACCCTTATTGCCCATTTTCCTTTTCATATTGCGTCCCACCTTTTTTAGTTAGGTGGAACGCATATACCTTTAAGCCGTATGACATCATCACTGAGCGCCGCTCTGAGCGGCTATTTCAATCGCCGGCTTTCTCTCTCAGGTTGTTCGTTCAAACCGCATGCTTACAAGCCTTGTCTTATGCTGCCGGAGCCTCCAGCTATTCTCTTTACCTGGAACAGACCGGAACCTCGATACTGATCCCGTATCTCGCTACCGGATCACTCCCTCACTACCGGATCCCTCTACTTACTAACCTTACTAGTGATAAGTACCCCACAGGGGATTCCTCCATAACAAACTTACACTATCTACTTCTGCACATTAAGGACTGTTACTATCTATGCATTACTAATTCTATCATCTGCACTGTTACATAGATTGCTAGCTCTTGAGTCTACTACCATCTATCCTTGCACTGGGTTAGTCTCTCCTGTATATCATCTGCTGTCCTTACCACCTATTACCATACATGATTACTAACCTATCTGCATCCTACCTATTACCGTCTACTACTCTCCTGAACATTACTATCAAGTGCTTATCATTGCTATCACTGCTCACACCTGTCCCTTCAGCACATCACCTCTATACTGTCATATACATCCTATCACTCCAGGAACATCTTATTGAGTGTGTGTATATCTGTATGCTGAAGCAGGCGGGTCCACAGTGATGAGTCTGGAGAGTTGGATCTGGTAATTCAACACATCTCTACATGACTACTGAGTGGAGATTCTGCAGCTGCAAATCCAGCTTACTATAAAAACGCAGGAGCGTTACACCACCGCAATGTCACCAAAAAAAAAAAAAACATGTGGCAGAATACATATTGGCCTAAATTGATGAAAATTTTTTTTTTTTTTATTGGGAATGTTTTATAGTAGAAAGAAAAAAAAATTTTTTTTTTTAGGTTTTTTTTTTTTTTAGTTTATAGCGTAAAAAAATTGAACTGCAGAGATACCAACAAAAGCAAGCCTTGTAGATCGGGAAAAATGGACATCAATTGTATTTAAGTACAGCGTTGCACAAACGCACAATTGCCAGTTAAAGTATCGCAAAAAATGGCTCCCGCCCCCGCTCGTTCACTAACATACCCGCGCATGTGACCGGCGGCTCAGATATCCGCCAGCCACTCGCGATCTCGCTCAGGAGAGGGAGAAAGACAGACGGCTGATGTAAACACAGCCGTCTGTCATTCTCCCTTAGATCATGACAGAGGCTATGCGATCCTGCTATGTAGGATCGTATGTCTCTGTTATGATCTAACAAACCACGGCCCTTGACAGTTAGAATCACACCCCTAGGGACACATTTAACCCTTTGATCACCAATAAAGTTAACCCCTTCCCTGCCAGTGTCATTTTTACAGTAACAGTGCATATTTATAGCACTGATTACTGTAGTAATGTCACTGGTACCCCCAAAAGTGAAAAGGGGTCCAATCTGTCCGCCACAATGTCGAAGTCACGAAAAAAATAAAAATGCAGATCGCGGCCATTACTAGTTAAAAAAAGAAAAAAAAGGACATAAATCTTTCCCGTAGTTAGTAAACGCAATACATTTTGCGCAAACCAATCAAAATACGCTTATTGCGATTTTTTTTTCACCAAAAATATGTAGCAGAAAACAAAATTGGCCTAAAATGTAAAAAAAATTTGATTTTTACATTTTTTTTTTTAGAATTTCATATAAAAAAAAAAAAATGGGAAAAATATTGTTATTTTTTTCAAAATTGTCACTTTTATTTGTTTATAGCGACAAAAAAAAAAAAAAAAAAAAACGCACAGGTGATCAAATATCACCAAAAGAAAGCTCTGTTTGTGGGGAAAAAAAAAAAAAAAAGGATGTCAATTTCATTTGGGTACAGCGTTGCACGACCGCGCAATTGTCCGTTACAGTCACGCAGTGCCAAATTGCAAAATAGGGCCTGGTCTTTGAGCAGCCAAATCCTCCGGGGCTTAAGTGGATATGAGGGTAAAACCTTTTGATCCTTCATTGGTTAAACAAGTAGGATATTACCTATGGCAGATTTGTCATTAAATACATCTGCTGTCATGTGCAGTAATAGAATCTTCAGATAAATGCCACATTGGGGATTTAAGCACTGGTTGCCATTTCTATCCCTTCTAAGAGGATCAATAACAAAAAGCAGTATAGCAAGACTGCATTATGTTCTCTCTTATTAGAGCGTTTATCAGTGCACAAATAGAAGCATACCCAGTTGGATTAGAGCAGACTAATAAGACATCCATCTTATCTCATCACATGCATATAGAGAATTATTAGTGTTATTGGCGTTTCTCTACCGGGGTAAAACTTCCCTCACTTCCTATTTCGGCAGCATGACATATATCGGTTAACAACCTTTAGCTGCTAAGTTAGAATGTTGAAATGCTTCACAGCTGAGAGAGTCTGATTGAGTGAGCATACCAAACAGATCAGAAATGTCGACTGTAAAGCTACAAAAGCTTCACCAAACGATGTTAGGTACAATATAAAGATATCTCAAAACTACTGAAAAGTACAACAGCTTAGAACTGCAGCCACAAGATAAAAATGGAAACAAAACCCACTCTATACACTTGCACCGTCCCATCACCTCATATGTACTTTACCTTTCCGCAGCAAGCCAGCAGAATGAACAAATCACAAGGCGGAAGAATAATGCCGAAATCTCCACTCTCCGGCGCGTCACTTCCGGGGTTCTGACAAAATGCTATACCCGCTCAGAATGCTATACTCCCGTCACTTCCGCCGGTGTCTTGTCGGATAGTGCCTGAACCTTCCAATGCAATGCCCTGGCCGCGCCGTGCACAGTGGAGAACATTGTGCACAAGAGTTGAATTTTTCGGCAGAATGTTTCAGCACAACTGCGCACGCGCCCGACATTTGGAGCCGCTGTTCATAGTTCACATAGTTGGAGTTTTCGGGCAAGATTTTGCGGAGCTTATATATATATTTAAAGGATTTACAAAAATAAATCTGCAGCATGGTTAACACTACTATATATATATATATATATATATATATATATATATATATATATATATATGTATATATATATAATATGTGTATATAGATATGTATGTATATATATATATATATATATATATATATATATACAGTGGTGGGATTCAAAAATTTTAGTAACCAGTTCCGACTTTCCCAGCAGAATGACCAGCGTGTCCCCTTTCAATGCACAGTGACCAGTGTACCCCCTTTCAATGCACAGTGACCAGCGTGCCCCCTTTCAATGCACAGTGACCAGCGTGCCCCCTTTCAATGCACAGTGACCAGCGTGCCCCCTTTCAATGCAGAGAGACCAGCATGCCCCCTTTAAATGCACAGTGAGCAGCGTGCCCCCTTTAAATGCACAGTGACCAGCGTGCCCCCCCTTTCAATGCACAGTGACCAGCATGCCCCCTTTCAATGCACAGTGACCAGCGTGCCCCCCTTTCAATGCAGAGAGACCAGCGTGCCCCCCTTTCAATGCACAGTGACCAGCATGCCCCCTTTCAATGCACAGTGACCAGCGTGCCCCCCTTTCAATGCACAGTGACCAGCATGCCCCCTTTTCAATGCACAGTGACCAGCGCTGCATCCCCCTTTCAATGCAGAGAGACCAGCGTGCCCCCTTTCAATGCACAGTGACCAGCGCTGCGTGCCCCCCTTTCAATGCACAGTGACCAGCGTGCCCCCCTTTCAATGCAGAGAGACCAGCCTGCCCCCTTTCAATACACAGCGACCACAGCATTGCCCCCAATCATTGCAGAGTGCCACAGCATTGCCCCCAATGATTGCAGAGTGCCAGCCACAGCATTGCCCCCAATCATTGCAGAGTGCTAGCCACAGCATTGCCCCCAATCATTGCAGAGTGCCACAGCATTGCCCCCAATCATTGCAGAGTGCCAGCCACAGCATTTCCCCCAATCATTGCAGAGTGCCAGCCACAGCATTGCCCCCAATCATTGCAGAGTGCCGGCCACAGCATTGCCCCCAATCATTGCAGAGTGCCAGCCACAGCATTGCCCCCAATCATTGCAGAGTGCAAGCCACAGCATTGCCCCCAATGATTGCAGAGTGCCAGCCACAGCATTGCCCCAATGATTGCAGAGTGCCAGCCACAGCATTGCCCCCAATGATTGCAGAGTGCCAGCCACAGCATTGCCCCCAATGATTGCAGAGTGCCAGCCACAGCATTGCCCCTAATGATTGCAGAGTGCCAGCGACAGCATTGCCCCCAATGATTGCAGAGTGCCAGCCACAGCATTGCCCCCAATCATTGCAGAGTGCCAGCCACAGCATTGCCCCTAATGATTGCAGAGTGCCAACCACAGCATTGCCCCCAATGCCCAATGATTGCAGAGTGCCAGCCACAGCATTGCCCCTAATGATTGCAGAGTGCCAGCCACAGCATTGCCCCCAATCATTGCAGAGTGCCAGCGATCCCCCCGCGAGACCCATGCACTTACCTCACGGACGGTCTCGCAGCTTCTCTTCAGTCCCTGGCTCCCCGCGTCTCTGAGTCCTCAGTCCTCCCGCGGCGCCTCCTCCTCGTCCAATGGCACGGTGTTTGCCTTTCGGCCAATCAGGAAGCGGGGGGAGCCGCTCCCTGATTGGCCAGGAGGAGGATCCGTGTGAAAAAAGCGAATTCTCATTCGCTATTGTCACAGAATGGGCAGGTCGGGGCGCACTGCTCCGGCCACCACATCTGCGGCTGCGCGGTCCGAGCGAGGGACATTCAATTGTACTGCGCGTCCTTAGACGCACAGAGGGATTCAGCCGGTTCTGCGAACTTGCAGAAAGTTAGTAACCGGTTCTATGGAACCGGTGCGAACCGGCTGAATCCCCCCACTGTATATATTGTAAGGGATTAGCTCGGTGATAGGCGTGGATGACCCCTTTGGGGGTGCGTTTTCACAGAGAGATAGCCGAGAAGTGGTTGCAAACAACACTTTGATTTATTCATGCAATTTACTTCACACAATTGCAAGCCTCAAAACAGCCAAAATAAAATAAAACAAAATAAATCCTTGCCACTGTGGGCGGCTACCTTCTCACACACTGGAACCTATCTAATGAAGTCTGTCCCCAACCTACTGTTGGGCAGACTTTGCTGATCCTTGTAACGCTCCTGCGTTTTTGTAGTAGGCTGGATTTGCAGCTGCAGAATCTTTACTCAGTAGTCATGTAGAGATGTGTTGAATAACCAGATCCAACTCTCCAGACTCATCACTGTGGGCCTGTCAGCTTCAGCATATAGATATACACACTCAATAAGATGTTCCTGGAGTGATAGGATGTATATGATAGTATGAAGATGATGTGCTGAAGGGACAGGTGTGAACAGTGACAGAGATGGTAAGCACTTGATAAAAATGTTCAGGAGAGTATTAGATGGTATTAGGTAGAATGCAGATAGGTTAGTAATCGAGTATGGTAACAGGTGGTAAGGACAGCAGATGACAAATACAGGATAGACTAACCAGTGCAAGGATAGATGGTAGTAGACTCAAGAGCTAGCAATCTATGTAACAATGCAGATGATAGAATTAGTATGCATAGATAGTAACAGTCCTTATGTGCAGAGGTAGATAGTGTAAGTAAGGTTATGGAGGATTCCCCTGTGGGGTACTTATCACTAGTAAGTTAGTAGTAGAAGGGTCCAGTAGTAAGGTAGTAGCGAGATACAGGGATCAGTAGCGAGGTTCCGGTCTGTTTCCAAGTAAAAGAGAATAGCTGGAGGTTCCGGTAGCAAGGCAAGCTTGTAAGCATGTGGACACACGGCAGGTAAGCACATAAGCACAGGCACATTGAACGAACAATGTGAGAGAGAACGCCGGCGGTTGAAATAGCCGCTCTGCGGCGCTCGGCGATGACGTCATCCGTCTTAAAGGTGTATGCGTACCACCTAATTAGAAAGGTGGGACGCATATTTGAAAAGAAAGTGGAAAATAAGGGTACCAGAGGTACCAGAATCTTACAGTACCCCCCCTTAAGGCCGGCTCTGGAAGGCCTATAGCACTGGTTTCTCCGGATATTTCGAGTGAAACCTTCGTATAAGCCTAGGTGCGTGAACATCAGTGGTATCCAACCAGGTGTCGTCTTGGGGTCCATAGTTCTTCCATCTTATGAGATACTGGAGTCTTCCTCTGTGGATACGAGAATCCAAAATCTCCTTAATCTAATATTCTTCTCCGCCTTCAACTTGTACTGGAGGTGGAGGCAAGATGGTAGGCCTTATTCCTTGATTAGGAACATGGGGCTTCAGTAGCGACACATGGAAGATGGGATGGATCTTGAGATCTGCTGGTAAGGTGAACTGTACTGCAGCTTTTCCAATAAGTTTCTTAATTGGGAAGGGTCCCAGAAATAAAGGTCCAAGCTTTTTGCTAGGGATCTTTAATCTTAAATTTCTTGTTGATAGCCAAACGAGGTCCCCAATAGCATTCTGAGGAGAAGGTCTTCTACGTAGGTCGTAGTACCTTTTTTGTTGGCTGTGGGCGTGTGAGATAGTGGTATTAAGTAAAGCCAGAGAGTCCTTTATTTGGGTAAGATAGTCTGAGGCTACTGGGTTACTTGATGGTAGGATGAAACCCATAGTTCAAGTAGAACGGACTTTGCTTAGTAGTACTGTGGGTTGCGTTGTTATAAGCAAATTCCGCCAGAGGGAGAAGGTCCACCCAATCATCCTGTAGGTATGATGTGTAGCAACGCAGATATTGTTCTATACACTGGTTGACTCTTTCAGTCTGTCCGTTGGTCTGAGGGTGGTAGGGAGAAGTGAGCTTTCGCTCAATCCGTAATATTTGACAAAGAGCTTGCCAAAATTTGGAGATGAACTGTGAACCACGGTCTGATAAAAGAGTCTTTGGTATTCCGTGTAACTTGAACACATGTTTCATCATGATGAAGGTAGTCTACGGATAGCGATGAAATGTGCCATCTTTGTCAGGTGGTCCACTGACACTAGAATGGTATTAAATCCTTTAGAAGGTGGTAGTTCTACTATAAAGTCTAAGGATACAACCTCCCATGGAACCTGGGGTATTGGTAGACTGCAGAGTAGACCAGATGGTTTTGTAGCATCAATTTTGGACCTTGCACAGATGTCACATGAAGATACAAATTTTTGAACAGACGTCTTCATATCAGGCCACCAAAACTGCCTAGTAAGCAAATTAAGGGTTTTCGTCATATCCATATGTCCTGCCATGGGCACATCATGTGATAACTCCAAGATCTTGGTGCGTATAGTAGGGGGTATGTAAAGTTTGTCGTAGTAGAGGAAGCCTTCTGCATCAGTACTTAGTTGTGGTGGAGGTGAATCCAATCCTATACTGTGCAAAATCTCTTCCTTCAGGGAACGAACAACCCCAATAATACGTTCATAGGGTATTATAGGAATAGAAGGGATTTCAGCGCAGTTATCTTCGGTTAATCGTGATAGCGCATTCGCTTTTTTATTTTTGTCTGCAGGCGTGTAGGTCACTTAAGGCCCGTACACACGTACCGATCGTCGGCATACAAACGTCGGTGGACGAAGGATCTGCCGATTGTACGCGTGTTAGTATGGTGCCTCCGACAGATGTCTGCGCACAATCCGCGGACAAAAGTCTTTCGTGCAAACATGAAAATATTTGTATGCCGACACCAGAACGGACGATTGTTCGCCTGTCAGTACACAATTCGGCCGACAGACCGCAGATTTGCAAGACTGGGCATGCTCAGAAAATAGAAAACACAGGGAAAGTTAACCATTACATGACATCACTTCTGCAGTCGGCGGACAAAATTCTTGTGCTGTCCTTGTGCTGTCTTTGCACTTTTCAGCAGACACCGACATCCCGGGGAGAAAAGAGGAACATTTGTAAGCCGACCATCGGTACGTGTGTACGGGGCTTAAGAAGTTGAATCTTAGGAAGAATAATGACCATCGTACCTGCCGGTGGGAGAGAGGTTTGTTAGTCTGGAGGTATTGAAGGTTTATATGATCTGTATATATGAGTATTGGTAACTGGGTACCCTCAAGTAGATGTCGCCAATTCTCCAGTGCCAGTTTTATGGCAAGCAACTCCTTTTCACCCACTGGGTAATTCACCTCTAGGCTGCTTAATGATTTTGAAAAGAAAGCAACTGGGTGGAGTGGTGAAGTATTTGTTGGTCGTTGGGAGAAAACTGCTCCTACTGCCATATTTGACGCATCTACCTCCAGAATATATTGGAGGGATGGGTCTGGATGGCGTAGTATGGGAGCAGAAGTAAAGCTTGATTTTAACAAGCAGAAAGCTTGATTTGTTTCTTCTGACCATTTGAATGGTTTCTTTATACTTGTCAGTTGTGTGAGAGGTCTCACAACGGCAGAAAAGTTCTTGATGAACTTCCTATAGAAGTTTGAAAATCCAAGGAATTGCTGTAATGCCTTACGAGTTGTTGGCATAGGCCAGTCCAGAATACAGGATATCTTGCTCATATCCATCTTAATTCCGGTTTTGGATATGATGTAACCTAGAAATAATATTTCTTCTTTATGAAATAGGCATTTTTTTAATTTCACGTATAGATTGTGTGCAAGTAATCTGGATAACACAAGTCTTACATGTTTTATATGTTCAGAGAGAGATCGAGAATAGATAAGTATATCGTCCAGATATACTACAACACAGACATCAAGTAAGTCTCTAAAGATGTCGTTTATGAACCTTTGGAAAGCTGCGGGAGCATTACACAACCCGAAAGGCATCACAAGATATTCGAATAATCCGTATCTGGTTCTGAATGCTGTTTTCCACTCATCTCCGTCACGGATTCGGATTAGGTTGTATGCCCCTTTCAGGTCTAATTTAGAGAAGTAAGTAGCCCCACGCACTTGTTCAATGAGTTCAGGGATGAGCGGTAAAGGATAGCGATCCTTTATTGTAATCGTATTTAATTGCCTATAATCGATAATAGGCCTAAGACTTGAATCCTTATTGCGGAGAAAGAAAAGTCCTGCAGCTGTGGAAGAAGTAGAGGGTCTGATGAAACCTTTTGTCAAATTCTCATCCAAGTATTCCTTGAGATGAGAAAGTTCATCCTGAGAAAGAGGATAAACATGACCGAAAGGCAATTTGCTGTTAGGGAGTAGATCGATAGTGCAATCATAATCCCTATGGGGAGGCAACACTTGAGCATTTTTTTCAAGGAATACTTCGGACAGGTTCTGATAGCATAGTGGTGCAATCTCATCTGTCACCACAGACAGGATCTTTCCATAAGATGGGAGGTTACACGTAATCTCGCAATAGTGAGAAGGGAAAGACAAAGTCCGTCTTTTCCAATCTATGATTGGTTGATGTGTGTGTAACCAGGGGAGTCCCAAAATAATAGAAAAATGGGGTGAAGATAGTATATCAAAAGTGGTGGTCTCCATATGAGACTCGTTAGTAGTGACAAGGAGTGCTTGTGTCTGGTTGGTGATTGGACCAGAAGATAGTGGAATATCGTTAATGAAACTAACAGAAACAGGTTTAGGTTTTGAAATAATAGGTATTTTATTTAAGGTAGCAAAACATGTATCAATATAGTTTCCACAAGATCCGGTGTCGATCATAGCCTTGGTGGTAATCCTAGTCTGGTCCCACTGCAATGTCAAATGAACAAAAAGATAGGGGTTAGAAAAGGAAGTCGTTAATCCTCCTAGCAAGACATGTGAACACTCACCCTCTTTTTTGCGGACAAGGGGACAGACGCTTATCAAATGATCCGTTGATACGCAGTACATGCAGAGGTTTCTGGATCTTCTTCTGGCTCGTTCAGTAGTTGATAAAGGTGGGCGTATGGTTCCTACCTCCATGGGAGTAGGGTCAACGGCCGAAATCTGAGAAGGACTAGACAATGGCATTCCCATTTTTTCAGCCCTTCTTTCACGCAGTCGCCTGTCGATGTTGATACTGAGTTGTATTAAGGCATCCAAGGTGCCAGGTAAATCCGCTTGGGCGAGCTTGTCTTTAACAGCTTCTGACAACCCGAGTCTGAATTGAGTTCGCAGAGATGTGTCATTCCACCCTGAATCAAGGGTCCATCTTTTGAACTCAGCTACAAAGTCTTCTACAGGTCTCCTTCCTTGTTTCAAAGCCCTCAATTGAATATCAGCAGTACTCTGCCTGTTGGGGTCATCATATAAACTAGCGAGTTCCGCTAGGAATAAAGAATAGGAGTTGAGAAGCTGATCATTTTTCTCAAAGAGAGAGTCTGCCCAGGCCCGTGGATCACCCGTTAAGTATGAGATAACGGTACAGACTTTAATTTGATCAGTAGGGTATGTACGAGGTTTTAACAAAAAAAGCAATTGACATGCGTTTTTGAATTCACAAAATTTTTTCCGATCACCTGTAAACACTAGGGGAGGGTTTATTTTAGGTTCAGGGGGTTGAGCAGCAGTGAGCCGTGAAAGACGGGTTACCTGCTGTATCAGAGTCTGATTTTCTTCTTTTACTTCAGTAAGAGCAAGCATTAATGCATTTACTTGTTGTTTTAATTGTGTCACTTGAGTGGGTAATTCTGCTGAATCCATTTTTTAGGTTCGTTCAATCTGTAACGCTCCTGCGTTTTTGTAGTAGGCTGGATTTGCAGCTGCAGAATCTCCAGTCATGTAGAGATGTGTTGAATAACCAGATCCAACTCTCCAGACTCATCACTGTGGGCCTGTCAGCTTCAGCATACAGATATACACACTCAATAAGATGTTCCTGGAGTGATAGGATGTATATGATAGTATGAAGATGATGTGCTGAAGGGACAGGTGTGAACAGTGACAGAGATGGTAAGCACTTGATAGAAATGTTCAGGAGAGTATTAGATGGTATTAGGTAGAATGCAGATAGGTTAGTAATCGAGTATGGTAACAGGTGGTAAGGACAGCAGATGACAAATACAGGATAGACTAACCCAGTGCAAGGATAGATGGTAGTAGACTCAAGAGCTAGCAATCTATGTAACAGTGCAGATGATAGAATTAGTATGCATAGATAGTAACAGTCCTTATGTGCAGAGGTAGATAGTGTAAGTAAGGTTATGGAGGATTCCCCTGTGGGGTACTTATCACTAGTAAGTTAGTAGTAGAAGGGTCCAGTAGTAAGGGAGTGATCCAGTAGTGAGATACAGGGATCAGTAGCGAGGTTCCGGTCTGTTTCCAAGTAAAAGAGAATAGCTGGAGGTTCCGGTAGCAAGGCAAGCTTGTAAGCATGTGGACACACGGCAGGTAAGCACATAAGCACAGGCACATTGAACGAACAATGTGAGAGAGAACGCCGGCGGTTGAAATAGCCGCTCTGCGGCGCTCGGCGATGACGTCATCCGTCTTAAAGGTGTATGCGTACCACCTAATTAGAAAGGTGGGACGCATATTTGAAAAGTGGAAAATAAGGGTACCAGAGGTACCAGAATCTTACAATCCTACAGCAGACCATCAATAGTCCATTTATAATCTCTTCACACAGCAAACAGTTCATTTAACATGTCCCTTTTCCTCTTCATATGGAACATGTCCCTTTGTTTCTTCACACTCTTCTCATTGAACACAGTTCATTTGCTTGTCTCTCCACATAGCAAGCAGTGCATTTATTTCTTTCCACATAGAAATAGTTTCTCTTCTCACCTTGAGACGATCCAAGACCTCACTTCGAGTAGTCTTCACACTTGTTTACCCTCCTTAGCGCACATCACTTCAGGGGGTCTTCTCCCATGCTCACCAGCTTGTCGGGAGGCACTCATTTGTCTGTCCTCCTCTCCCAGCCCACACGGCGTCAGGAGGCAGCAGTCCTTCTCCCATGCCCACACGGCGTCGGGAGGCACACGTATGTCTGTCCTCCTCTCCCAGCCCACACGGCGACAGGAGGCAGCAATCCATAGACTTCCTTTGGACAAATTATAGAGGCCTTAACTTCCTCATTCCGAACAGCTAAAGGCCTTTCAACTTCCTTAGACAGTTCTGGCTACCTCTGCAGCCGACACCCTATAGTAATTGGTGATTTGTCTAATCCAGGTGGAAGTGTAGCTCCTGTCTGTGACTACATTCACAGATTTACCTGACTTCCTGTCACATACCCCCCCCCCTCTTGTTTCAACCCTAGGGTTGGGACACAGTTTTCCAGGCACGCATGTGTCAGGCACTTCTCTTGACTCTCACTGATAAGCCTCCTAGTATCCTCAAACTTCCGGATGAAACTGTTTCTGTCATCTTCATTGACAGATTTCTCATAAATGCCACACAGTTTGTCTCTCATCTCATATACACATTCTTCAACTGCATTTTTGGCATCATTTTGCTCCTTCTCGTTTCTGTCATCTTCATTGACAGATTTCTCATAAATGTTAGACAGTTTGTCCCTCATAACCGTCTGTCCAATCCACCATGGAGGACCGTGATCCATAGGCAACTCAATTTTGCTAGTCTTAAAGTCTTCAACATTCTTAAGACGCCTCTCTCTGCAATCAACAAATGATTTCCACAACACTTTGAGAACCTCTGCTTCACTTAGCTTTGTTCCAAGAAATGTCTGTACTTTATCAACTTTCCTTCCATCATCATATGGGTCAAAGGCAACAACACAGTTGAACCCAGCGATCTGGGTGGTATCCATTATAGACCTCCTCTCTGCATCAGTGAAGAAGCATGGAACTGCAACACATTCTTTTACAGGTTTCTTCAATGCACTTTCTGCTGAACTATTTGACCGCTCAAGGTCACCTAGTTCCTTTTCTCTATCTGAACTCCACATGGAATGTATCTCAAGATCACGATCAAACTTCTGCCACTTATCTTTCACCAGTTCCATTTTGGAAACACTCCCTGAAAGGCACTTATTCATTTGCTTCACGTTTTCACCAACAGCCTTAGTTTTCTCCACTAGGTGGCGTTTGCTTTTTTCTCCCAGATTTATATCACTTGCTTTAGTTTTCTCCGATTTAGTTTTCTCCACTAGGTTTTCAGCCTGAACTGAGAAATCATCACATTTCTTACACAACTCCTTTGTTTGCTGAAGTTCTAATGATACATTTTCCAATGCTTGAAGTTTTTGAAGGAACGGTTTATTCCAAAGGGGTGATTCAAGCCAAGCCACATGTCATCACATTTCTGAGGCTCACTCAGGACAGACCCCAAAACACAGATCCTTTTAAAAACTGCATCAGGCACACTATCCCCTCTTTGGGACAGATCCTCTGTTGCCTGTAATTCCTCTTCCAGTTCCTGCAACGGAATCTTCATCTCTTCTACTTGCTGTTCTAAGGCTCGCTTAGACTCTTCTAGCTCCTGAACGCTTGTCACAACATCATCCTTGAAGCTGAGCAAATCTTCCATTTTTGTACACAGCTGTTGGTTAACTCTTTCTAGTTCAACCTTACACTCTAGAGCTTCCTCCAAAGAGCGAGCCAAGAACAGGGCTTTGCTCTCGTTATCGTTTTCCTCCGTTTTTGCACGGTCGCGTTCTTCTGCATATTTTGCAGACACAGTCTTCTCCTCACCAAGCATCTGATCAAACTTCTTTTTCACATCTTCAACACACTCTAATGAACCAACGCTTTCTTCCATGCGTTTTTTCATATCCACTATCTGAGCTTGCAATGTTGCGACTTGCTCTGATAGGTTTTTCTTTGCTTCCTCCTCCTCTTTTAATTGTTCCAGGAAGCCATTTTTCACATCTTCCATTTGTTTGAGCTTTGTGCTAAAACTCAGCCTTTGACACCTCTCTTTCTGTAAGAGTTCCTGCGTGTCTTGCAGCTGCGATTCCAAGATAGAAAAATCTTCCGCAATTTCTCTTGATTTGCTGTCTGCTTGAGAAAGCTGATTTGTGACACTGTCCAACTCAACCTGCAATCGGTTTGCCTTCTCTGACAGCTTAGCACACACTCGGTCACCTTCTAACACCTTGACTTGCGATTCCTGCAGCTGTGCCTCTACTTTTTTTTTCTTGTGTTCTGATTCTCCTTTTCCCTGCATAAGAGCCTTCACCTCATTGGCTAGTTTCTGGGAATGAGAATGTAATTCTGCCACACAGGCTTCTTTCTCCTTTAACTGCTGCTGGACACGTTGGGCTTCCCCTTTCCAACTTTCACAGTCTGCACTTAATTCATCTACCACATTTCTCAAAGTGGTGAGCTTATACACAGTACTCAGTAATTTAGCCTCTCTTTCACTTTTCTCCTTGTCGCTGAGCGACAATGTCGTTTTCAGAGCGACATTCTGTTCCTGCGACTCCTGCAGGTCTATTTTGGTAGCTTCCAAAGACTGAAGACTTTTTTCCAGCTGATTACGCAACTCCAACATATCACACATACTTTGCTTCTGCGAAGTCTGAATTTCAATTTCCTTTTCCATGAGGATGGTATCTTTCTCCATTATAGTCTCTCTGCGTTTGTGCAACTCGGAAAAAAGAAGAGCAGTGGATTCTTCCCACTGGAACACCTGAGCCTGCACATTTCTATGCTCCATCCTAAGCAACTCCAGGGCTCATTCCTTTTCTTCCATTTTCCGTTGCAAGGCATCCAACTCAGCCCTGCACACATACTCGGTTTCCTCCAAACCGATGGCTTCCATTTGCTGCTGGCGTCTCTGTTTCCAGCCTGCCATGCTCTCTTGGTGAGCCTTTTGTTGAGTTGCAAAGCTCCGCTGTTTCAGCATCTCCCCCATTTTGGGTTTACTTTTCATCTGAGAACCCTGCGTCTCCATAGCAGTTTCATGTGCCCCAGTGTTGCTAGGGACAACAACCTTTCTCTTTAGCAGATTCTCTTCAGGCATGGATGGGGCTCGTTCAGGCGGTAGCATCCCCTCCATCCATAGAATCCGGTCTCTCATTTCATCAATCTTTGCATTTTTCAGGCGTTTTGATCGCCCCATCATCAATAACTGCACAAACAAATTTTTCACAGTCCAGCAAAAAATTTTCAGACCACTGTCTCTTTAACACATGTAGTTTTTCTCTCTCTTGCAAGATCTCTTTTCCTGCGCACACAGTTTGTGCAGTCCCTTGCACCAGACACAACAAAGTTCATCAAAAATTTTAAAACACGTTTTTTTTCTTTCAGGATCTTCTCTCCTGTACACATAGATTGTGCAATCTCATGCACCAGATAAAGTTCATCAAACATATGCACTTCTTTGCAGGATCTCTGCTTCTGCCCACTGCATACCTCCACCATATGTGAGGGATTAGCTCGGTGATAGGCGTGGATGACCCCTTTGGGGGTGCGTTTTCACAGAGAGATAGCCGAGAAGTGGTTGCAAACAACACTTTGATTTATTCATGCAATTTACTTCACACAATTGCAAGCCTCAAAACAGCCAAAATAAAATAAAACAAAATAAATCCTTGCCACTGTGGGCGGCTACCTTCTCACACACTGGAACCTATCTAATGAAGTCTGTCCCCAACCTACTGTTGGGCAGACTTTGCTGATCCTACAGCAGACCATCAATAGTCCATTTATAATCTCTTCACACAGCAAACAGTTCATTTAACATGTCCCTTTTCCTCTTCATATGGAACATGTCCCTTTGTTTCTTCACACTCTTCTCATTGAACACAGTTCATTTGCTTGTCTCTCCACATAGCAGGCAGTGCATTTATTTATTTCCACATAGAAATAGTTTCTCTTCTCACCTTGAGACGATCCAAGACCTCACTTCGAGTAGTCTTCACACTTGTTTACCCTCCTTAGCGCACATCACTTTAGGGGGTCTTCTCCCATGCTCACCAGCTTGTCGGGAGGCACTCATCTATCTGTCCTCCTCTCCCAGCCCACACGGCGACAGGAGGCAGCAGTCCTTCTCCCATGCCCACACGGCGTCGGGAGGCACACGTATGTCTGTCCTCCTCTCCCAGCCTACACGGCGACAGGAGGCAGCAATCCATAGACTTCCTTTGGACAAATTATAGCGGCCTTAACTTCCTCATTCCGAACAGCTGAAGGCCTTTCAACTTCCTTAGACAGTTCTGGCTACCTCTGCAGCCGACACCCTATAGTAATTGGTGATTTGTCTAATCCAGGTGGAAGTGTAGCTCCTGTCTGTGACTACATTCACAGATTTACCTGACTTCCTGTCACAATATATATATATATATATATATATATATATATGTGTATAAATATATATATATATGTGTGTGTGTGTGTGTGTGTATATATATATATATATATATAGTTTTTTTTTTAATCCTCCCGTTTATTTATTTTTATATCTATCTTTATAAATGGACGGATAAAAGAAAAAACCGAAATAAATAAATTGTGCTACACAATTGATACACTGGAAAGTCAATCAGCAATGGTTCAAATGTTCAGAGATCATAATAAAGTCCAGGCAAATAGCACAGATTGAACATATGTATTAAAATAGGACAGTCCAAGAATAAGTGTCAGGGTCCGTACTGGCGGCAGATGAAGACACTAGGGGTGGATCCTCTGTGTCTGTGAGGGAATGGCGTGGACCGCACCAGAGGACCGGTTCAGACAGCTGAAAACAGGCGTGGTACAATAGGACAAGGCAAAGGCAAGGTCAGACGTAGCAGAAGGTCAAGGCAGGTGGCAAAGGTTCGAAGTCAGGGGCAACGGCAGAAGGTCAGATACACAGGCAGGGCACTACACAAATGCTTTCTCAGGGCACTAAGGCAACAAGATCCAGCAAGGACAGGAAGGGGAAGTGGGTTTATATAAGAAACAGGAAAGGGGTCACAGGAACAGGAAACAGGTCACAGGAAACAGGTCACAGGAAACAGGAAGGGAGGTTTGGACCAGACACCAATTACTGGTGCACAGGCCCCTTAAATTTCAAACAACTGGCGTGCCCTATGGTGCAGGGGCGCACGCGCCGGGAACCACGTGAGCGGGGAGCGGAGGAGGGAGCCGGAGCAGGCACAGGTGAGTGGATCTGCGAGCGCTCCGGTCCAGAAGCAGGGACTGGAGCGCTCAGCGTTACAGTACCCCCCCTTTGGTCTCCCCCTCTTTTTGGTACCCAGAAACCTGTGGATGAACTCCTTGTCGAGGATATTGGACTCGGGCTCCCATGACCTCTCTTCGGGACCACAATTCTCCCAGTCAACAAGAAAAAATGTTTTACCTCTGACGACCTTGGAGGCGAGGATCTCTTTTACCGAGAAGACGTCAGAGGACCCAGAGACAGGAGCAGGAACGGTGACCTTGGGGGAAAATCGGTTAAGAATGAGGGGTTTGAGAAGGGATACATGAAAGGAGTTAGGAATATGGAGAGAGGGAGGAAGATGGAGTTTGTAAGAGACAGCATTAATTTGGCTTTTGATTCTAAAAGGCCCAAGGTAACGCTGACCCAGCTTGTAGCTAGGGACCCGAAACCGGATGTATTTGGCAGAGAGCCACACTCTGTCACCAGGGGCAAAGACAGGAGGAGTTCTTCTTTTTTTATCTGCGTGTCTCTTCATGCGAGAGGAGGCCAGGGTGAGCAACTTTTGAGTTTCTTTCCAGATGGAGGAGAAGTCCAGGGTCAACTCATCAACGGCCGGAAGTCCAGAAGAAGTGGGAATGGGGAGGGGGGGGCAGCGGGTGACGGCCGTACACCACAAAAAATGGAGATTTGGTGGATGACTCAGAGTCTCTGAAGTTGTATGAGAATTCGGCCTGACGGGAGGAGACGAAGTGTCGCAGATAGTCACCAAGGATCTGGTTAACCCTCTCCACTTCCCCATTGGACTGAGGGTGGTAGGCTGAAGAAAAATTCAATTTGATCTTTAATTGGGTGCAGAGTGCTCTCCAAAATTTTGAGATGAACTGAACGCCTCTATCAGAGACGATATGTGTTGGAAGACCATGGAGACGGAATATATGCAAAAAGAATTGCTTCGCAAACTGTGGCGCAGAGGGGAGACCCGGAAGAGGAACAAAAGGTGCCATTTTGGAAAATCTGTCAACGACCACCCATATGACTGTGTTGCCATGGGATACGGGGAGGTCAGTGACGAAGTCCATCGCTATGTGGGCCCAAGGCTGTTCGGGCACTGGCAGAGGGAGGAGAAGACCCGCAGGCCTCTGGCGGGGAGTTTTGTCACGTGCGCAGACAGTACAGGCCCGAACGAACTCCGTCGCATCTTTCTCAAAGGAAGGCCACCAATAGTGTCTGGCAATTAGCTGAATAGTCTTTTTAATTCCAGCGTGACCCGCCAGGTGGGAGGAGTGACCCCATTTGAGAGTCCGGAGGCGAAGACGTGGAGGAACATACGTTTTCCCAGGAGGAACTGGTGCCAGTGAAGCAGGGGCAGCTGAAATCAGACACTCAGGAGGTATGATGTGTTGAGGAACGGTTTCAGCTTCGGAGGCATCGGTGGAGCGTGATAGGGCATCCGCCCTAATGTTCTTATCAGCAGGACGAAAATGGATCTGGAAGTTGAATCGGGCAAAGAACAATGACCACCTGGCCTGGCGAGGATTAAGGACTGACTGGAGCGGAGGCGAAGGCGGTCTTAAGGCGAGTAAAGGCTTCTTCAGCTTGGGGAGGCCAGGATCTTGGATTCGCTTCTTTCTTGGTTAGTGCCACAATAGGCGCCAAGATAGTGGAGAAGTGGGGAATGAACTGGTGGTAGTAATTGGCAAATCCGAGGAAGCGCTGTATAGAGCGAGGTCCCGAGGGGTGTGGCCAATCCAAGACTGCGGAGAGCTTGTCGGGGTCCATTTGAAGACCTTGTCCAGAAACTAGGTATCCCAGAAACGGAAGACAACTACGTTCAAAGAGGCATTTTTCAATTTTGGCGTAAAGATGATTAACACGGAGACGCTGGAGCACTTGACAAACATGGAGACGTTGTTCCTGCAGAGTGGAGGAGAAGATTGGTATGTCGTCAAGATAGACCACTACGCGGGTATACAACAAGTTCCGGAAGATCTCATTGACAAAGTCTTGGAAGACTGCAGGGGCATTGCACAGACCAAAAGGCATGACAAGATATTCGAAGTGGCCATCTCTGGTGTTAAAAGCGGTTTTCCACTCATCTCCTTCACGGATTCTGATGAGGTTATAAGCGCCCCTGAGGTCAAGCTTAGTGAAGATCTTTGCTCCGCGCAGACGGTCAAAGAGCTCCGAGATGAGAGGCAGAGGATAGCGATTTTTTACAGTGATCTTGTTGAGACCGCGGTAATCAATACAAGGGCGTAGTGACCCATCCTTCTTGGCAACGAAGAAGAATCCTGCTCCGGCAGGAGAAGAAGACTTCCTGATGAAACCTTTCTTGAGATTCTCCTGAACGTATTCCGACATGGCCTTGGTTTCAGGAGCGGTGAGAGGGTAAATCCTGCCACGGGGTGGTGTGGTACCAGGAAGCAAGTCAATGGGGCAGTCGTAGGGTCTATGTGGTGGTAAGACCTCTACCTGTTTTTTGCAAAAGACGTCAGAAAAGTCTTGATAGGCCTTAGGAAGGCCGAGCAATGGAGAGGAGATGGAGACTTGTCTAGTAGGTACTGACTTAAGGCAACGAGTGTGGCAGGTAGGCCCCCATTATTTAATGTCCCCAGAGGTCCAGTCTAGGGTAGGAGAATGGCGCTGGAGCCAGGGCAAGCCAAGAAGGATGTCAGAAGTGCAATTAGGCAGAACAAAAAATTCAATCGTCTCTTGGTGGAGAACCCCTATGGTCATGAGCACGGGTTCTGTGCGGTAACGCACGGTGCAGTTCAGATTTTCTCCGTTAACTGTAGAAAATAAAGAAGGGTTTGACGAGACGAATAACAGGGATGCTAAACCGGTTGATGAAGGAGGCTTTAATGAAGTTTCCTGCAGAGTCCAAGAAGGCCTCCGCAGGGAAGGAGACTTTAGCGGCTGGAGAAATCCGTACTGGAACAATCAGGCGTGGAGAGGAAGAATTTACACCCAGTGACGCCTCTCCCACGTTCACTAGGTGCGAGCGTTTCCCTGACGCTGAGGACAAAGGGAACAGTCCTTTAAGAAGTGTTCAGAGCTCGCACAGTATAAACATAAGTTCTCGTTCCTCCGGCGAGACCTCTCTTGCTGGGTCAATGTAACGCTCCTGCGTTTTTATAGTAAGCTGGATTTGCAGCTGCAGAATCTCCACTCAGTAGTCATGTAGAGATGTGTTGAAATACCAGATCCAACTCTCCAGACTCATCACTGTGGGCCTGTCTGCTTCAACATACAGATATACACACACTCAATAAGATGTTCCTGGAGTGATGGGATGTATATGACAGTATGGAGGTGATGTGCTGAAGGGACAGGTGTGAGCAGTGACAGCAATGATAAGCACTTGATAGTAATGTTCAGGAGAGTAGTAGATGGTAATAGGTAGAATGCAGATAGGTTAGTAATCATGTATGGTAACAGGTGGTGAGGACAGCAGATGACATATACAGGATAGACTAACCCAGTGCAAGGATTGATGGTAGTAGACTCAAGAGCTAGCAATCTATGTAACAGTGCAGATGATAGAATTAGTATGCATAGATAGTAACAGTCCTTAATGTGCAGAAGTAGATAGTGTAAGTTAGTTATGGAGGAATCCCCTGTGGGGTACTTATCACTAGTAAGGTTAGTAAGTAGAGGGGTCCGGTAGCGAGAAACGGGATCAGTAGCGAGGTTCCGGTCTGTTCCAGGTAAAGGAGAATAGCTGGAGGCTCCGGCAGCATAAGACAAGGCTTGTGAGCATGCGGTAACATTGAACGAACAATGTGAGAGAGAAAGCCGGCGATTGAAATAGCCGCTCAGAGCGGCGCTCAGCGATGATGTCATCCGGCTTAAAGGTATATGCGTTCCACCTAACTAAAAAGGTGGGACGCAATATGAAGAGGAAAATGGGCAATAAGGGTACCAAAGGTACCAGAATCTTACAATCAAGTGAGACCGATCCACTTGCATGGCCTCCTCGGTGGAAGGCACAGTAACAGGCTGCAAAGGGTGCTGGAAGAGAGGAGCCAGGCGTGGGTATCGCCTGATGCAAACAAGATCTTTCTCCTGGCGGAGCTCCTGACGTCTTTCAATGTATCGCATATCTATGCGAGTAGCCAACTGGATGAGTTCAGTCGAGATCTCTCGTGCGGCCAGACAATCCTCGATATGGCTGGATAAACCTTTTTTAAAGGTCGCGCAGAGGGCCTCGTTGTTCCAGGCCAATTCGGAGGCCAGAGTGCGAAATTGTATAGCATATTCGCCCACTGTAGAGTCTCCTTGGACGAGGTTTAGCAAGGCTGTTTCCGCGAACGAGGCACGGGCAGGTTCCTCGAAGACACTGCGGACTTCAGAAACGAAGGACTGGACGGAGGCAGTGGCAGGATCGTTGCGGTCCCAGAGCAGCGTGGCCCAGGCCAAGGCCTTCCCAGATAGTAAACTGACCACGAACGCCACCTTAGACTGTTCTGTGGGAAACTGGTCTGACAACATCTCCAGGTGCAGGGAACATTGGGACAAGAATCCCCGACACATCTTAGAGTCCCCATCAAACTTGTCTGGAAGGGACAAGCGGACTCTTGTGGTAGCCGCGGCAGCTCGGGGAGGAGGAGATGCAGAAGCCGGCTGTGGAGGCAGAAGCTGTTGCATCATGGCGGTCAACTGCGACAGCTGTTGTCCTTGTTGAGCAATCTGCTGGGACTGCTGGGCAACCACGGTAGTGAGGTCAGCGAGACTAGGCAGCGGCACATCAGCGGGATCCATGGCCGGATCTACTGTCAGGGTCCGTACTGGCGGCAGATGAAGACACTAGGGGTGGATCCTCTGTGTCTGTGAGGGAATGGCGTGGACCGCACCAGAGGACCGGTTCTAAGTGTCTACTTGTTTTCACCAGAGCCCGCCGCAAGGCGGGATGGACTTGCTGCGGCGGTAGCAACCAGGTCGTATCCTCCGGTAGCGGCTCAACCTCACAGACAGCTGAAAACAGGCGTGGTACAATAGGACAAGGCAAAGGCAAGGTCAGACGTAGCAGAAGGTCAAGGCAGGCGGCAAAGGTTCGAAGTCAGGGGCAACGGCAGAAGGTCAGATACACAGGCAGGGCAATACACAAATGCTTTCTCAGGGCACTAAGGCAACAAGATCCGGCAAGGACAGGAAGGGGAAGTGGGTTTATATAAGAAACAGGAAACGGGTCACAGGAACAGGAAACAGGTCACAGGAAACAGGTCACAGGAAACAGGAAGGGGGGTTTGGACCAGACACCAATTACTGGTGCACAGGCCCCTTAAATTTCAAACAACCGGCGCGCGCTCCCTATGGTGCAGGGGCGCACGCGCCGGGAACCACGTGAGCGGGGAGCGGAGGAGGGAGCCGGAGCGGGCACAGGTGAGTGGATCTGCGAGCGCTCCGGTCCAGAAGCAGGGACCGGAGCGCTCAGCGTTACAATAAGGATTCCAAAGTGCAAATGAAGAGATGGTAAATCCGCCACCAAAGATCACTTCTAACAGCCGCAGTGAAGCATGCTAGGGGTATGCGCTTACCAGATGGAAAAGGGTTAACAGCTTTGTATACTCTCAGAATAGCCAGCTGCAAAGGGAACACCTCTCCTGACCGGGTCCTGTAACCGCCACGTCCAGCAAGTAAAAAGCACCAGCCACCTCGTCCAAATCAATGATTAGCCATACATATGTAAAGAAAGAAGGGGCCACAATAGTGCAGATGGTCTAGGCAATTTTAATGGATAAACAACGAAATACACTCACAGTTGATCAGATGAATAAGCGCTTGTCAAAGATTTCAAAACACCGCCGCCGCCCGGCTTCGGGATGCAGAGTAGTGACGTCAGCACGCCTTCCCTACGCACGTTTTGCCACAACTGACGTCTTCCTGGGGATGCGGGCGGCGTGCTGAGTCACTACTTAAGTACCGTCAGAGGCATCCGCCCCGTCCGGAAGTTGGAAGCGATCGGCGCCATATTGGACCCTGGAGGTCTCAAACATCAAATAAGACAAATGCACATATAGCGGCCGCATCCTCTAAATTAAAAGAAGCCACGGGCGCCATCACTAGTCCGGGAATTGACCGAACGAATAAGAGCAGTTATGCATATAGCGGCCGCGTCATCTGAATCAGTCCAGGAATTGGCCAGGAATTGGCCGAATAACTAAAAACAATTAGAAACAGTTTATTAAGCAATAAAACAAATTCGAATTAAAAATCCAGCCAGAGTTGCCTCCAAAGGGATCCGCTCAATAAAACAAAAGATATCCACTGAATATCAGCAAAGTGGCTCTATGTATGCCAAAACATGGTAGGTGTTACCCCCCATGTTAATTGATTAATACAGGTAAATTGACTATTGGAAAAGAAATGCAAAATTCATACAATAAAGATTGCAAATGTTCAAATAGTCAACAAAAATACTTAAAAAATTCATACAATAAAGATTGCAAATGTTCAAATATTCAACAAAATTACTATAAAAAATATATAAAAAATTCCTTCTCATACTTCTCATACCTTCAGCCCTTGGTACAGCTAACTCCCTCGTATATTAAAGATACGAGGCACTTTATAAATACACTGGCTTCGCTTGTTCCAGTCGAGGGATTATGGATGGTCACTGCAGATGTGGCATCCTTATATTCCGTCATCCCCCATGATCTAGGCCTCAAGGCTGTGGAGGACTCACTGGTCCGCGATTCCATGATCCCTGGATGCCAAATCCAATTTATCATGGAACTTTTGCGGTTTGCGACTAGATCAAACTATTTTTGGTTTGAGGGACTCTATTTTCGCCAAGACAGAGGAGTGGCAATGGGGGCTAAGTATGCCCCCTCTTTGGCCAATCTGGGAGGACGTCATCTATGGTTGTGCTAGGCCCCAGATTATGCTCTGGGCCAGGTACATCGATGATGTCCTCCTCCTGTGGAATGGATCGAGGTCAGACTTGGAGCTCTTTATGGAAGAACTCAACCACAACGATAGGGGCATACAGTTGAGCTTTGAGGCCAGCCAAGAATCCATCAATTTTCTTGATCTGACCATCATGCGTGACGGTTAGGGATGCACCGAAATGAAAATTTTGGGCCGAAACCGAAAATACAGGATGCCCTTGGCCGAAAAGCGAAACCGAAATCGAAAATTACTTTTTCCCCCAAAAAAATTTAAAATAGATAGAACAGGGGCATACACCAAAAACAGGCAGGCGTACACCTGTCGCTGCCACCCTGTCACAGTATATGTACTGTGACGGGTTGGCAAGAGGTTAATTTAATTACCAATGGTATTTGTATTATGAAGCATGAGGGGTTAATGTATTGCCACTGCTGGTCACTCATCTATTAGTGACTGACCAGTGGCAGGTAATTAACCCTTTTGTGCTGCATTAGTGCAACCAGTATCAGTGTTAATTAACACTGGTTGCACTGATACTGGTTGCACTAATGCAGCACAAAGGGGTTAATTACCTGCCACTGGTCAGTCACTAATAGATGAGTGACCAGCAGTGACAATACATTAACCCCTCATGCTTCATAATACAAATATCATTGGTAAGCTGCCTCAGCTCTCCCCCCCCCCCCCCCCACTGCCTCAGCTACCCCTCCTCGGGTGTCCTTCATTCAAAAGTCCCGCCTCTGGCCGGGGACCAGACTTGTATAAAGTACTCTAAATTTCTACTTGAGTAAAAGTACAAGTGCTCGATCAAAAAATTACTTGAGTAGAAGTGGAAGTGCTCGCAGAAAAAGTTACTTAAGTAGAAGTACTAAAGTATTCAACATTTTTTTTACTTAAGTATTGCAAGTAGTTTTTTCAAAAAAATTGCTACTTAAGTGCTAAAAGTAAAAAGTACCAGTAGTTTTGAAAAAAAATTTCTACTCAAGTACTGAAAGTAGAAGTAGAAGTACTGTGTTATGTAGTTATTAAAGAAATAAGTCAAAAGTTTGAACATCATATTGTTTTTATTATTTCAAATGATTTATTCAAATGATTAACCTGTGTTTGTTAGTAGTTTCTTGATGCACTTTAAGCGCTGTAGCACCATTTATTTGTTTGTTTCATATTTTCTTTTTATTGGAAATATTTGGTATAGCAGCTTTTATTATACACAGCCTTTATTTTCGTATGCGCTGATTTACAAATGACATTATACACATTTTTTTGAGCTTTATGCAACCTGCCATCTACTGTTCTGGCACTGGTAATTTTTTTAAAAGTAACGAGTAACTATGCAGCACAAAAAAAAAATACTTGAGTAGAAGTATCAAAATCATCGAAAAAATGTAGTGAAGTAAAAGTAGAAGTAGGAGAAAAAAATTCTACTCTAGGAAAGTACAGATACCACATTTCGGTACTTAAGTACAGTACTTAAGTAGTTCTACTTCGTTACTATACATCTCTGCCGGGGACACCGCCTCTCAATGACGTCCCTACTACTCTGTGCATTAGTGAATGGACATACCAGGCGGGAGGGCGGGGCGAGCGTTTCACTTCCTTGTCAGCGGAGATAGATGCCTGTCAGGGAAGTGAAACGCTCACATAGTTACAGCTAATAGCGGCCGCTCCCCCCGCCCGGTGTCAGGTCAGTTCTGTTCTGTTCTCATTCACACATAGTTGACAGGCTTACAGGGATGCACAGGGATAGATCACATAGTAATATCTATAGCGGCCGCTCGCCCCGCCCCCCCGCCCGGTGTTAGGTCAGTTCTGTTCTCATTCACACATAGTTGACACTGACAGGCTGACAGGGATGCACAGGGAAGGATCCCATAGTAATATCTAAAGCGGCCGCTCGCCCCGCCCTCCCGCCTGGTATGTCCATTCACTAATGCACAGAGTAGTAGGGACGTCATTGAGAGGCGGACGGCCGGCCAGAGGCGGGACTTTTAAAGCCTGCCCTGCGCTGCGCTGCGCCCTCCTCCTTCTCCACGGCGGCCATTATTTTCGGCAATGTTAACCCATTATCGGCCGAAATGAGATAATTTCGGTGGCCGAAATTTCGGTGCATCCCTAGTGCACGGTAATAGGTTTATCACCAATACCTATTTTAAAATGACGGATCGGAACTCATATATCCTTACGGACAGCTGCCACCATGGCCCGTGGCTCCGAGCTGTCCCGAAGGGACAATATATGAGAATCAAGAGAAACTGTACTAACGAAGCGGACTTCAAAAAACAAGCCGAAGTCCTCACGGGCAGGTTCCTTGACAAGGGCTATGATAGCTCTTTCCTTATGGACACACTCGAGGAAGTAGAAAAGATGGATAGATCTAACATGCTGTCCACTGCAGTTCGTCCTAAAATCACGAACGCTTTGTTTAATGCCCCCTTCGTTACTACCTTTTCAACGCAACATAAAAATATAAAAAACCTCATCCGTAGGCATTGGCACATCCTCAAGAGTGACCGTCATTTATCTGATGTGCTACCTGAACAACCTCGAGTTATATTTAGAGGAGCCTCTAATTTACGGGATCGACTAGCTCCTAACGTCCTCAACCCTCCCGGGCCCAAGCCTACTTTTTTCAATCAACTAACAGGTTATTATAGATTTAACCGCTGCCAGACCTGTGCGGTTAACAAATGCAAAAAGAGGAATGTTAAGGAGTTTTTGTCTACAAGCACAGGCCTCACATTCGAAATTAAACCCTTTATTTCCTGCTCTACGACCGGTGTCGTCTACCTTTTGCAATGCCCTTCTGGCTTGCAATACATAGGGAGGACCAAGAGACCACTCCGTGTCTAACCATTACCGGTTAAAACACAACAAGGACCCCCATAATACTATTTTTATGGGGATCGATAAGTTCGTTCCGCATTGGAGAGGGGAACCCTTTGTTAGGGGACTCTCCAAGTTGGAAATGTCCTGGATCTACAGGAATAAATGTTTTAACCCATTTGGTTTGAATTTAGACACGGATGTAAATGCCTTCATTGACAACTCTTAATTTAGGGTTTTATCTTTACTTTTTTACCCATATTAGTGACTACAATACTTTATTAGTTTATCTCTTTGGAGCAAGTCGCATCCATATAGGCCCTGCGACTTTTTTGCTAATTATGGCGGTTATGTCATTTTTATTCAATCATTTTTATGCAATTATTTGGATTAAAGTTATACTAAATAGACGGTTTGCATTTCCATTCAGAATGAGTTGCATCCATTTAGGCTCCGTGATTAATTGACAATGTAGAGCCATTTTTGGTGGCCTTTTTTATATATTTTTTATAGTAATTTTGTTGAATATTTGAACATTTGCAATCTTTATTGTATGAATTTTTTAAGTATTTTTGTTGACTATTTGAACATTTGCAATCTTTATTGTATGAATTTTGCATTTCTTTTCCAATAGTCAATTTACCTGTATTAATCAATTAACATGGGGGGTAACACCTACCATGTTTTGGCATACATAGAGCCACTTTGCTGATATTCAGTGGATATCTTTTGTTTTATTGAGCGGATCCCTTTGGAGGCAACTCTGGCTGGATTTTTAATTCAAATTTGTTTTATTGCTTAATAAACTGTTTCTAATTGTTTTTAGTTATTCGGCCAATTCCCGGATTAATGATGGCGCCCGTGCCCTCTTCTGATTCAGATGACGCGGCCGCTATATGCATAACTGCTCTTATTCGGTTCGGTCAATTCCCGGACTAGTGATGGCGCCCGTGGCTTCTTTTAATTTAGAGGACGCGGCCGCTATATGTGCATTTGTCTTATTTGATGTTTGGGACCTCCAGGGTCCAATATGGTGCCGATCGCTTCCAACTTCCGGACGGGGCGGATGCCTCTAACGGTACTTAAGTAGTGACTCAGCACGCCGCCCGCATCCCCAGGAAGACGTCAGTTGTGACGAAACGTGCGTAGGGAAAGCGTGCTGACGTCACTACTCTGCATCCGGAAGCCGGGTGGCGGCGGTGTTTTGAAATCTTTGACAAGCGCTTATTCATCTGACTAACTGTGAGTGTATTTCGTTGTTTATCCATTAAAATTGCCTAGACCATCTGCACTATTGTGGCCCCTTCTTTCTTTACATATGTATGGCTAATCATTGATTTGGACGAGGTGGCTGGTGCTTTTTACTTGCTGGACGTGGCGGTTCCTTGTATACAACAGGACCCGGTCAGGAGAGGTGTTCCCTTTGCAGCTGGCTATTCTGAGAGTATACAAAGCTGTTAACCCTTTTCCATCTGGTAAGCGCATACCCCTAGCATGCTTCACTGCGGCTGTTAGAAGTGATCTTTGGTGGCGGATTTACCATCTCTTCATTTGCACTTTGGAATCCTTATTCTTGGACTGTCCTATTTTAATACATATGTTCAATCTGTGCTATTTGCCTGGACTTTATTATGATCTCTGAACATTTGAACCATTGCTGATTGACTTTCCAGTGTATCAATTGTGTAGCGCAGCTTTTCGATCTACATATTTATCTATAGTGATTCCCACTACAGCTGCAACTTCTTGTTTGTTTAGCTTAGCGCAGTTATTTACATTTTACTAAATAAATAAATACCAGTGCCTGTAGATAGATTTGATCAGAAGAACAGCCCTCTTTTGTTATAGCTGGCTGAGAGGAGTGGCAGCTCTTTCATGATGTGCCGGCATGATGGGGGACACAGGCGGCAAAACAATGGGGGGCACAGGCTGCAGGACGACGGGGGACAAAGGCTACGAGATGACCGGGGACAAAGGCTACGAGATTGGGACACAGTCTGCATGGTGGCGGGGGACACAGGCTGCAGGATGACAGGGGACACAGGCTGAAGGATGACAGGGTACACTGACTACGAGATGGGGACACAGGCTGCAGGACGACGGGGGACACAGGCTGCAGGATGACGGGGGACACAGGATACAGGATGATGGGGGACACAGGCTATGAGATGGGGACACAGTCTGCATGATGGCGGGGAAAACAGGCAAAGTCAGGGGTGTACCAATGGAGGGCTGGGGCACAGTGGCGGTTGGTGCTCAAAATTTTTTGGGGGGGGGGGCGCAAACATAAAAATGTAATAGGCATTGCTTTGCGGCAAAAAACGCTGTAAAAAATTGCGTGACTTTGAGGTTGCAAAAGTGTGAAAGGGGCCTTCGGTAATTAAGGTATAGTGTGCCCCCTTTCAATGCAGAGAGACCAGCGTGCCCCCTTACAATGCAGAGTGACCAGCGTGCCCCATTTCAATGCACAGTGACCAGCTTGCCCCCTTTCAATGCACAGTGACCAGCGTGCCCCATTTCAATACACAGTGACCAGCGTGCCCCCTTTCAATGCAGTGACCAGTGTACATGCCCCCTTCAATGCAGAGATCAGCGTACATGCCCCCAATGCAGAGACCAGAATACATGCCCCCTTCAATGCAGTGACCAGCATACCATTCTCCCAATGCAGAGATCAGCGTACATGCCCCCAATGCAGTGACCAGCATACATGCCCCCAATGCAGTGACCAGCGTACATGCCCCCAATGCAGTGACCAGCATACCATTCCCCCAATGCAGTGACCAGTGTACATGCCCCAAATGCAGTAACCAGCGTACATGCCCCCAATGCAGTGACCAGCATACATGCCCCCAATGCAGTGACCAGCATACATGCCCCCAATGCAGTGACCATCATACATGCCCCCAATGCAGAAATCAGCGTGCGTGCCCACTTCAATGCAATGAACATTGTGTCGTGCCCCCATCAATGCAGAGTTCAGCGTGCGTGCCCCCCCTCTACCTTAAGCCAGTGCAAGGCCGGAGGGAGTAGTCAGTGACTCTGCAGTGAAGACAGCGTCAGAAGCTCTTTATTCTACAGTTCTGGATCTACTAGACTCAAAGTCAGGGATCTAGCACTTATTCCAAGTTACAGTGTGTTACAAAGAGCCGAATTTAAAAAAAATGCAGCTTCAGACTCCTTTGGCTTGTTTAAGACTCGCCGCTTTCAAATCAATTAACTAGTGCAGCGGCGAATTGGACAGAGGGACAGCAACAATGAATACCGACGTTGTCAGCGGCATTGTGGTCTAGTGGGTTTGTGCACACATCCTCTGTAATTCATCTCCCTCTGCTGTAGGTTCGAGGCTCACCGTCTCCACCTAACTTCTTTTCTCATTTATTTTTAAAAAACTATAACGGATTGGATCATATATATTGCTAAATAATGTTACACCCAGAAGCGCTTGCAAACTTACATCATCTTAAGTGATTTGATGATCTCGTCTGTCTGTAGAATCCACGTTGCAAAGCCAAGTCATCAAACCACTACACCACTTCAGGTCAACATTAAACCTCACAATTTTTCTATGGTTTTCTTCCTAGATTCCATACAATGTTTAGTACTTTAGCTATATGTTCTTTTTAGCCTTAACACACTCCTTTATTTTCACCAAACAGCTCTATTCTGCACAATAGCTAAGTGCTTTGCAACTTCACTGCAGTTAACAACGTCATGGTTTCAAATCCCAACAATCACTACACTTGGGATCTCATTTACTTTATATATTTTTTAAAGAATATCTAATCTTGGGTGTGGGCGTTTTACCAAAATTTCCAGCACATTAATGGAACCAACACAATTTTAATTCTTTGAGTGTGGTCCTATATTTCTGGAGCTGCAATTCTTTACACATTTACCATGGTTCTTACAATTTCGGGACCAATAAACATATGTGTCTGATATTGGACTCTCTCCATATTTGAACAACACAGACCCTCATAGTCCAACACTACATTTGCCTCACACCTCAACACAACACTGTCCCATCCCTACCCTACATTCCAACCCCTCACATCACCAGTACAAGCAGCATGCAAAGTGCAAAGCTCCGGCCTTGGCAGCTTAATGGGCCATACACTATAAGATTTTCTCCAGACTTTTTCCTTTAGACTTACCAAAACCATATAATATGAGGTAAAACCTAAACACTTTCAATTTGTATGCAATCAGGCAGGCCCTTGCACTACATAGAAAAGGTAAATCTGAAGGAAAAAGTCTTCTCAAAATCTTATAGTGTGTATGGCCCTTTAGTCTGTAGCCACCCACCAAAAAATAAAGACATGTTCCGTTCAAAAGTATTTATTGTTCATGGAATTACAGCATAAGGAGGGATGCAGCAAGGTAATATTGACAGTCTCAAGTCCGTGTGCCTTTACAGCGCCAGCCCACGATCTTTGCTCCATGGCTACATTAGGCAAGGATACGGGATTCTGATATCTTCAGCAACTTCATGCAGAGTCAAGAAGCAATTCTGCACCTCTACCAGCTCATAGAGGACAGGCATAGCCAGGTTGCTGTTCAGCTTCCAAGCCACTTCGGAAGTTCTAGGGTGTTCATGTTGGTCATCGATGCCAGTTCTGGCCATGTGCCTCACAAAATATACACTGACCACAAATGAAGACGAGTGGAGTACATGAAGGTGGGTTTCTACAACCGCAAGCAGTATCACTCCTGGAAAAATAAAGCAAAGGATAAGCCCTTTCATCATGAAAATCACATCTTAATGCCCGTTTGCTTCATTCTGAACGTCATTTAATTTCTACATCACGAGTGAAATAACACATTTTCTCACAACTTACACAAACCAGAAATCATTAATGCAAACATTTGAATACACACCTGTGACGCCAGACAGCCCATCACCACAGGCTTCTCATGGTACGTGCCATGATTCCAATACAAGATGTCCAGATTCTGAAAAATTAGGACACCATAAGATACCAAGCAGCCATTCATGTTATCAATAACTACACAGGTGGCATAGACACAAATGAACACCTGCCAGCTCTTCTCAGCCCTCTCCACTATTCACAATACCAACATGTTTATGGTTAGAGGCGCATGTTCTTGCTCAAGTAACACAGTTTACAAATGTTGACTACACTTTATCTACAATGGCAAGTGTCATTGGCAGATGATAATTACCATCTGTCTCCCTGTGAGTGGCACATCTGCAAACTAGCAAGTTAATACACATGCCGTATCTCGACTGGTTACAGTACTTACATGTAAAGTGGCTAGCAACCAGGGTATTCCGGGTGGCCATACCTGCAGCGGTGCTCTGCCGCCTGGGGGCCGCCAGCTGATGGACCTCTGGCTCCCTCTCCTCCGTCAGCTCCCAGGATTCATCCCGGGCAACGCACATGTTGTGCAACATGCAGCACGCCAGGATGATCTTGGAAGCCTTTGCAGGAGAGTACAGGCCGGGCCAAGCAGAGAAACCGGGATTTTAGAAGACCTATGGTCAACTCAATGATACTCCGGCTTTTCCGCAAGGCCCTGTTGTAGTTCAGTTCTGCTCGGCCCTGGGGGTACCTGATTGGAGCCATCAGCCACGTCAGCTTCGGGTAACCAGCATCCCCTGAAAAGAAAAATAAATATACATTTGTTCTTCATATCATGTGACTTTAGATGACTCCTCAAAATGGGAGACAATGATGCATTTTTCTAAACAACCTGCTCATCTGTGTGCAAAAACTCATATGAAACATCTCAACTCTGTCTAACTGGCTAAATCACTAATACAAATGGAAAAAAGGACACACAAAGTGGTGTGTTTCTCTTGCAAGTTCCAACTTTTCCCATATTTTGTTCCTATTACATTAGCATAGGCATTACTTCTGGAATATATCTTAAACTAGAGTGAGGAAAACAATATTGGCTCACTTATGCAAAGTACTTTTGGGATATGGCAATACCATTGGAATCACCTTTATGTCTTGCTTGTGTGGCTTTAGGACACCATTTACACATTGGTTAACCACCTTCATTTGACTCGAACACAACTTTGGAAATCTTTCTGTTGTGAGCTGGTAGGCTGATGATCTGGTTGTGTGCAAACAGCCTGCCAACTCATAACACATACATTTTATGTAGGCTTTGCTTAAATCTATGTAGCTTATTCATATGTCTATGTAACCTTACAGTTTATGTTGTTGTCACAAAATAATACTTTACCAATAAGCCACCCTTCTGACATTTGGCCCCTTTCAAACTCCTGGTACAGAGTACTGTTTTGTAACATCCTGGAATCATGGCACGACCCTGGGTGACCAGTGTTGGCACTCATTATGCGCTGGTTGGCGTCACACACCAATTGTACGTTCAGGGAGTGGTACTGCTTGCGGTTCCGGTACTCCATTTCATGGCTCCTTGGTGGCCTGATGGCTATGTGG
Source organism: Pelophylax lessonae (assembly GCF_965119305.1). Taxonomy (NCBI): domain Eukaryota; kingdom Metazoa; phylum Chordata; class Amphibia; order Anura; family Ranidae; genus Pelophylax; species Pelophylax lessonae. The sequence goes on along the minus strand of NC_138769.1, from coordinate 272,890,547 downwards.
GTGCCATCTATTGCCCCTAGGATTTGCGGCATCTGTGCCCGCTGGTAGAAGCCCAACTTCACTTCATTCCACTCATTTTCATTCTGTGGCCAGTGGATAAAATCGGGCACTATATCCACTATGGCATCAATGACCGACATGAACACCCTTGAAACTGTGGGCTGGCTAATGCCCATTATACTTCCAGAAGTGGCTTGGAAGCTGCCACGCCCTAAGATATACAAAGTGGCCAGCAATCTGGCCATGCCGGGCACCGCATGGCCGCGCTGTGTGTCCGCTGTAATTTTGTTCTCTACCAGCTGGTAGAGGTGTAGAATAGTTGCTCGCTCGAGCCGGAACTTCCTCCTGACATCAGAATCCCGCAGCTTGTCCAAATATATCCTTGGAGCAAAAATGTGTGGCTGGCGAGGTAAGGGCACACAGACTGGAGGTGCTGCTGCAGCTGCTTCCCCAGCACCTGCTTCCCCACCTTCTGCTGCCTCCTGTGCTATTGCCTCCTCAAACAGGGCACCGATAAAGGCTAACATCGCACCTTCTAAAACACTTGGGTTTTGGTTCTCCATTTTGAGCGTGGTAATTCGCACATGCGCAGATATATATAGAAACGGCCGTTAATTGCCACACCTGTGAGCCAGCTATAAAATGAGCACATGGCCAATATGGCTGATGGATGTTATAGAGTGAAGTCTGCTAGCAAGACCCCGTGACCCACAACGTCCATTATCTTTAGGTAAGACAATTGTATCTCTCTCTCTCTCTCTCTCTCTCTCTCTCTCTCTCTCAAAATATACTGTATATATATATATATATATATATATATATATATATATATATATATATATATATATGTCTGTCTGTGTGGTCTTGCTCACCGTTATTGTTTCCTGAAGGAGATCATTTGTACTTATCTTGGGTGTGCTTTAGTTGTCTATGGTGAATCCCCTCCAACCCACAATACCTTGGGAACCCTTCAAGTGTCTTTTAATCATTGTCAGTTGGCCCCATGTGCATGTGGTTTTGACATGTGTTTTCTCATGTTTGGTAAAGGTGTGCAGTCTAGATTTGGCGTCAAAACCTGCCCCTTACCTTCCCAGCTTCCAAAGACCCCATTTTTGCTTTCCTGCTAACTGTAATTTATTATGTGCACGTATGTAGGTCATGCGATTTCTCATGTATGTTTAATGTTTGCAGCCTCCTTTTGCCTCTAAAATCTCCCACCACTACCACCACTAATAGAAGACTTCATTTGTGCCCTTAGGTAAGTGTTTGGAGGGCCTCGTGTGATGTTTGACCATATGCGTTTTGTAATCATTTTTTATTTTTTTTTCTTTGCAGCCTCCTAGGCTCACATTTGCCACCAACACCACCACCACCACTAATAGACTTCATTTGTGCCCTTAGGTAAGTGTTTGGAGGGCCTCGTGTGATGTTTGACAATATGCGTTTTGTAATCATTTTGTATTTTTTTTCTATGCTGCCTCCTAGGCTCACATTTGCCACCACCAACACCACCACCACCATCAACGCGGCTTTGAAACCAAGCAGTGGCTAGCTTTGGTAAGTGTGTTCTGTAACTGTTCACTAATTATACTGTATATTAGAGCATTCTGCAACTCATGTTTTTTTCTGTTTTCTCTTTTTTCATTTCAGATTGTGGCGTTTTTGGCTATTTGCTGCTGCTGGACAGCCAGATTATCTGCCCACCTCGTGCTCCCATGGCCCCACCCACTGGAAGGCCTAGGAGAAGTAGTAGGGTAGCGGGTAGGGTGGCCAGGGGGAGCAGATCGTCTGGCTCTGGTGTGAGGGAGGCTCCAGCTGTATCCAGGAGGGAGTCCACCGTCTCCATCCCGGAGGAGGAAGCCGGGGGAGGTGTTAACACACCAAGTGGACAAGCTGCCTCTTCTCCCAGTAGTCCTGGAGAGGGTCCTTCCACCAGAGGCAGCTTGTCCATATTCCCCCGGCTTCCCCATTTCTCCCCCAATCAGAGCTGGGTCCTGGTCCAGGCCTATATGGCCAGATATGATCGTATACATGGGACCAGGGCCCAGACTACCTCTGTCACTGAGAGGCGAAGATTGTGGGATGAAATCCGGGATGCCGTAAATGCACTGGGTGGTCAACGCCGCCCGACTGATAGTGTGCGGAAGAGGGTCAACGACATCCGTGGGTCCGTTCGGAATAAGCTAACTGCATGGGCTGCGGAGGGTCTTTATGACCGACAAGGTCGGCTGGATCCAAGTGCACAAGCTTCTCTCTGGAATTACGAATTACCTTTTTTGAGGATTCTTGGCCCCGATACCATCTTTTCCAGAGAGGGCGTAGATTCGGATGCTTTGCGCCAAGGTAGGATATTAACTTGGATGTAAATTGTGTGAGTTGTTGTGAAAAGATGAACTACTATCCTATGTGTAAATTAAATAAGAGGATCAATGCGCTACCCAGAGGGGTTTGATAGAAGTAAATCAATTCCAAAAAATAAAAAAAATAAAAAAATAAAAAATGTGAAAAATAAAAAATATAGAAAAAGCTGCCAATCTAAATCGGTGTCCCCACCGTGTATTGATACGTGTATGGTGTAGAAAATCGTCGCTAATTCAAATCATAAATAAATGTGATACACTCTGTGACAATAACGATGTCCACCACTGTGGGCATGTAATCACTGATGTTCACAGTACATCGATCTCCCAATGCAGTAACGATCTTCAGCTGCACAATATGCTCACTCCAAGCCGTTCCGCCTCATAGGATATAAAATGAGACGCTCATGGTGCAGTAACTTCAAAACCAGTTTAATTACAATAAAAGATACACTTAAAATCAAATAGCAACAAACGAGCAAAAGCAATACACTGAAGAACCTCCAGCTACGGCCGTAAAAACGGAGGTGACGTCACCCGGCTCTTCCCGACGCGCGTTGCGTCACTACCCACGTGACTTTGACTTTATCAAGGGATGACTTCCCTTGATAAAGTCACGTGGGTAGTGACACAACACGCGTCGGGAAGAGCCGGGTGACGTCACCTCCGTGTTTACGGCCGTAGCCGGAGGTTCTACAGTGTATTGCTTTTGCTCGTTTGTTGCTATTTGATTGTAAGTGTATCTTTTATTGTAATTAAACTGGTTTTGAAGTTACTGCACCATGAGCGTCTCATTTTATATCCTATGAGTCGGAACGGCTTGGAGTGTGCATATTGTGCAGCTGAAGATCGTTACTGCATTGGGAGATCGATGTACTGTGAACATCAGTGATTACATGCCCGCAAGAGAGGAGAGAGGTCGGAAGCCCATTTCAAAGGAAAGCAATCGGCTTGTTTGGATTACACACATGTGCAGATAGTGTGTGTGGGAGGTAAGCGGCCTGTTTGTTGGAGATTGGATCGATATCCAGATTATTGATGTTATATTTTACGATTGGTTGATCCTTTGAAGATTTATTTCATTCATCTTTGATTGTATATTGGACACTGTGGAATTTTCTCAGATACTTATATTTTTATACACAACTTTTTATATGAATTGTTTTATGAAATATTTTTAGGAATTTTTTCATCACATATCAGTCATCAACGATTATATTGATCATCGCCCTTTTTCATCGATTGCATTGATTTTGTGATTGCATTATATATATATATTTCCTTGGGATTGACACACTATTTATTTATTTGAGGACTTTATTTATGCACAGTCTTTTCAGAGTCATCCACTGAAGATCTTTTGTGTATAGGCTCGCTTTTACAGTTTTATATTGAGGATTGATTTTACTTCGAATTTTTTGCATCAGGTTTAATCACATAGAGCACTATCCACAGTGGTGGACATCGTTATTGTCACAGAGTGTATCACATTTATTTGTGATTTGAATTAGCGCAGATTTTCTACACCATATACTATCCTATGTGTGACATGAATAGACTTTCATACTTGGCCTTCCAATTGTCCATTTTTCTTTTCCCCAACCTGCGATTTGTTCATCTGTAGCACGGATCTCAGCCCCTCCACAGCCCATGCAGCTTGGCGACCCAGACGGACTCACAGCTGCTGACATCAGTGATGACTCTCCTCCTGGTAGGTACCATATCGTACTGTGCCAAACAATGTAGATGTATATTTTATCCTTTCCAAGATAGCTCATATTGCTATGTCCTCTTTACAGAAGATCAGCAGCAAGGCCTGGAGGAAGGTGTTGGTATGTATAGCAAATGTATCTTTTTAGGAATCTTATTAACCCAGTTGAAGCACATGTCTTTTCTTTAGAAAGAGTGTTGCCTTTTAGATATTTACCCTGCAAAACACCATTGTCAGCATTAATGGGTGCCGTAATTAGTATTCAGACCATGCCTTCTTAAACCTTTGGGAGGGTTTTAGCAAGTGTCCTATGAGCCCAGGAAAGCACTTTTGAATGTTTGGCCTCAATGCTTAATTCCTGAAGCTAGGAGGGAAATCTGGCCCTAATCATTACTGCATAAGGTTATGTACTAAACCTGTTTTTTTATTTATTTTCAAAGAACATCAGGCCCCTCTTGAAGGAGCAGCTGGAGTTGGATCAGGAGCTGGCGACAATTCTGCATCCAATGCTGGGTTATGTGATATAAGGGAACAAGGTGCACATGTAACATTTCAATGGTAGTATTGTTTTTGGGCTAGATGTGGCTTACATTGTCTGTGTTAAATTTGTGCAAGGACATTCTGACGATGCACCAGCACAACAAGAGTTAGATCTTGAACGACAGGGAATTATTGTATAATTTGGGGTGCCACAAACGTAGCAGAAACATCCTGGACCTTTAAAGTCCGGCCAGTCTTTGATTTTCCAGGTCCAAATTCATGTGTGTAGTTATTTTGGGTTGTCCTGTAGCCGATTTATGGCGAGATTTTAGACAACATACGTAGATGTTGAAAGTCATTGGTGTAGTAACAGACTTACCAAAACCAGAAACAACCTACCAGACCAGGGTTAATTGGGAACAGCTTCATGTCGAAACTGTTTTGCCTTTGTCATATTAGTAATACCAACATAATATGTACCCATTATCAGAAGTGTTGCCTGCTTGGATAATATTACAATGAACAAGTACTTATTAGAAGCACATCCAACTTTTCTAAGTTCTGCTTGGGGTGTTAAGTTGTCAAACTAATCTGAACTATTTAGTAATGATGTTTTCTAAAGATTTGGTATATTTCTTCTGATTTCAGGCAGCCTTGGATGCAGCGGGATTGTCACCTACTCCACCTCGTCCATCTCTGCTGGATGTGGCCCAGATGCTGCTTGCCGAGTATCGGCTCCAAAATGAGTCAAGGAGGCCTACTGATCAATCTCGTGAGTTAGTACGGTTGCTAGGGCTCATACAGGAATCTGTAGCAACGATGGCCAGAAATCAGACAACTTTGGTACAGGTTCAACAGGATATGTGTGACTGCTGCTGTTAGCAGATCAGCATCAACGGGATTGGCAAAGTGTCGACACTCAGGTGCTGGCCACACGCCCACGCCTGGTTGGAGCTGAAGATGCCCCATTGGCAGAGCCCTCCCAAACATCACAATCACCTGCCACTGCAGGTTGTGGTAGTGGGGGGGGATGCCAGTGTCGGCCACTTGGCAGGCAGCTGGGGAGGGGACAATTCCTCCTGTAGCCACTCCCAGCACTACACACTCCCTTCCAAATCTCACACCCCTCAATGAGCAATCCTGCTGCACCACCTCTTTAGGAACTGGTTCCACAATACCCCTTCCAACTGGCTACCATCCCCCCTCACCTTTCTCGCTTCACTCCTCCCCAGGCCATTGCCCTCATTTGGTACCACACACACATCTCACTTCCCCGGCACCGTGGCCCACACCATCAAAGAATCCAGCACAAGTCCACACACATCTTCACAACCCTTGCACCACCAGCAGCATCAAGTAGCCTGGGTGCAGCAGCCACAGCAGCAGCCACAGCCAGAGCCGCAGCAACAGCCTCAGCCACAGCTACAACACCTTGTTCTAATGGCACAATATTCCCAAAGTCTGAGGCTGACACCGGAGCAGACCGTCCTTTTTGCCCAACAGTTGCTGTCAGGAACTTTTCCATGGTCAACCACACCGCATCAACCATCACCTTAATTTTATATTTGTTTTATTGATTTGTGATATTTTTCTTATATATTAGTGATTGATACATGTGACCATTGGCCAAATTGTGGGGGCATTTTTTTGTTTAATTTGAGGGTGGCAGGATATGATTTATTATTGTGATTTTTTTTGAGATGCAATACAATTATCTTGAAAATGATTCGTTTGTGTTTGATCTTTAGTTTTTTGGGAGTGTTGGTGGCCAAGTAAGGGCCCTGGTTAATGTAGGCGTTTCTACACACGGGCTTCTCTATCTCCAAACATATGGTTTCATTTACATTTTCAAAACTCAATGTTCACATAATGACCCAATAAAAGGTCTCCCTTCAAATGTAGCCTCAAAACAAGTCTCATGGATAACATAAACCAAAGCCAACATGCTAACAACCATACCACTCAGAATCGACTAAACAAATACAACACACAAGAGATTCGATGTGTACACCAAACAAACTAGTTTTGTAATAAAACATAAATATTTATTTGACTCCAAAAATTTGGGATATAAAAATTTTAAAGTTAAAAATATATTATTTCAATATATAAACTTCCCGAAACGTGTGTTGCAACGTGCAACATTAAAATAAAACATGGACAAAACATCAGTCCAATGAGGTGCAATTCCGAACAAAGGGCTCTTCAGGGTCAGGCGGAGCCCCGTACCGCTGCTCCAAGAGGGCTATCCGAGCCGCACACCACCTTAGGTGTCTACTGGCCACCTCCATGGTGAGGTGGGTGTGCCCTGGGTAGAAAAAGACAGGAAAATTAGTTAAATGCAAAATTACCCAAACAAGGATTGTAATTAATGTGCCTCAACAAATATGCTTTGGAGTCTATTGGGTGGCTTTTCTGAACAATCTGGAGCAAATATGATAAATTGCTGGTGTAAACCTTGAACTCAAATTTCCACACCAAATTGTTCAAAAGGTTATACAAGATGGCTTGGAATATTAGTAGCAGTTCCACCAAAGCTAAGTAAAAGGCTTTTCATGTCAACACAACCAATCATTTTGAAGAATGTAAGGTGTTGTGTTCAATTGGTCAACACGATACATGTGCACACATCTATCTCTATCACCATCGGAATTTGTGTAGACTTCTCTCTCCCTCTTACTGTCTATAGATTGAAACAGACACATAGTAGAGACTCACCTATTGGAAGTTTGATGACGACTGATGGTAGGGGTTGAGCCCTCTCCTCCCCAGATCCCCTTTGCTCCGTCACAGCTGTGTTAAGAGAGAATAAAAAGTTTCTCAAGGAATGGACTCACGCTAACTGTAGGTTAGGCAGTCATGAAAACGCTCTAACACCCACTCCTGCCCCCTCCACACTTCCCTGAAAGTTTTATTTAGACATTGATACAGTGGTGAGGCTGATTTGTACAATGCAAGCTTCATGCTTCTGGGTGAAGCTTGTAGCCTTAAGGATATGTACTCCATGTTTTTGTGCTGATTGTGTTTCTCAGATATTGTTTATGCCTCAGCCCTGCCTGTTCAAAGTGTTGTGAACATCTCCTTATTGGATGGCTGGGCAAAACAAATCAGGTTAGACTTACCCGCTCTAGCTTTTTGGGGACGAGAGCAGTCATGATCCTCCTCTTAAAATGGCCCCTGTACACTCCTCTAGGCACCTCCCTCCTGTCGATTGACCCCACAGCAGGCAGCTTGCTATGAAGGCACATGAGATGAAGCCAAGCACCCTGTGCCTGTTCAGGCACTAGGCTGTGAGCCAGCCTGACCCCCTCCCTTCCGAGGGTCTCAATGATTAGGAGTGACAGCATCAGGAGGCAATATTGGCATGCTGTCACCTCAGCTAAGGAGGAGGGGGAGTCCGGACCAGACAAGTATTTGGCCAAAATTTTGGCCAGTAATAAAATGGGCCCCGTTAGTCTAAGGGGGAATATGCACACCTATCACTTGGAATACTAATGCATAGAATGCATTCAAATAAAGAACCTGCTGCCTTTAGAACAACTTGAAGCCTGATCGGGGACATACACATGTAGCATTTCTCCACTTACTAAGTAGACACATTACAGCAGAAGCACACATAACTTACCATCAACAATGTTTTTTGGGCCCACAGAGCCTGATGGCATTTGGTCATGAGAAGCTGCACAAAAATAACACAAATTGTGAACTGGAATGTGGGACATTACCGGGGAAGAGTATTTATTAAAGGTTGTGAAACCCACACAATGTTCAAGCCAAGCCACACGCATTTTCAGTGTTGACTAAATCAGGACATGAGTTAATTAACATGGCCCCAAATAATTTAGAGGTCCAAAGCACACCATTTCCAATGTAGGGAAACTAACACAAATTTAGAGGAGGGTGGCTTGAGAAAGCTTAAAAATACTAACATGTCCAGTAATGCTCCCCAATACCACCTTCCAAACATGAAGGTTAAGCAAGAGTGTTTCATGACCAACCTTCCTGTCACATGTAGCAAAACTGCACTTGCTTTGACTACTACTTAGATTATCACAGATACACATCATCCTAGCACACACAATACATGTGATAATCACATTTAATGTACTTACAGTCTAGTTCAGGGGAGCCACACACAACTGTGGAGTAATCAGCCTCCACCCCTGGAGTGGGGGAGGATCGGGGACACCCATCATAGGGTGATGGTGTTGTAGATCCTAGAAACACAAAGACAAGAATACAATTCTTGAACAACAGCTATTTTCTAAAGGCACACAGAAAGTAGTCCCTAAACATTGAAGGTAGTAGTTACAGTGGACTGGGTAAGCAGCGGCCCCTCTTCCCCAGTCCTCCACAACAAACATCCTCAATGTCAGCTGCTACATAAATCCAATGGCAAAATATATATATTACAGCCCTTATATTTCCCAGGACACATTGAACACACAAACACATGTAGAATACTTACTTCCCATTTGAGGAGAGCTGATGTCCTCATCGCTGAGGGACAAATCAGCCTGCTCCTGCCCACCCACTTCCTCCTGGTCCTGCCCCGGGTCCAAATGACTTGGCCCTGCCTTCTCAGGCTCCTCTCTCTCTGAAGCTACATCAACCACAAAAGAAAACAAAACAAACAATCATTCCTCCAAGTTAGACCTAATACATAACACACCAGCACATCCACATTACTTACAGTGGGCCTGAGAAGGCTGAGCCTCCAGATCCTCGTCACTGGTTTCTAAAAAAAAAAAAAAAAACATCACAATTTATACACTATTTATGGACACAAATAGGCAGCAACCTCTTATCATGCTAGCACCATACTCAATGCCCCTACAATTCAGAACATAGAAGTGCACTTACAGTACACCAATGAGATGCATTGACCATGTTTAGAAACAGGAGGCCACCATAGGCAGCTCCCTAATTCGGCAAATTAGGCGGTCGCCTAAGGCCTCACCCCTACAGGGGCCTTGAGGCCAGTGGGGGAGCAACAACATTTAGAAGGGCGCAGTCAGGGAAATCTCCCAAGTAAAAGATTGTTTAAAATCCTCGGATATAAAAGTTGCAGCAGTGTGCTGCAGTCCCTTCACTGCAGCTGTCAGGTGTCTGTTGTCCGCTGAAACTTACCCCGCCTTCTCTGCCTGGGGTTTGGCCGTCTGATCATGTAATCCTAAGATGTGGAGGAATCGGTGGGCGTGTACCTGCACCAGTAGGAAGTGACTGCCCGGTCAGCTCACTCTGCTATCATCGGTTGTTGCTCTGGGAGGAGAGCTCTGCCCTGGCCCAGGAACATACAGGTAACCAGGCCCGGACTTGTCACTCTGCAGGCTGGTCATAGATTTGTGGTGTCTACTATGCAAAGGGGGTGAGTAGCCCCAGTGAAGTTGGAAGAGTCCTAAAATGGTTGGTGGAGGAGGAGGAGAAGAAGGCCCTGGGTGGCTGGGGGAGAAGGAGAGGGCCCCTGGGTGTTTTCGAGAGGAGGAGAGGCCCCCCATGACGCCAGAGTCAGTTGCCAGGGAAGAGAGTAGAGCTGAGCAAGTCCTGCATATCTGACATCAAAGCCAAACATGGTGGAGCTGGAGCCCTTTGCCTTACACAATGACAGCACCCGAGGTGGAAGGTGAGGGGTAGCGGGTCTTTGACATTATATAGCATATGGACTCTGTACATTATTGGTAGTTTTGGTTGGAGTTGTCCTTTAGATGTTTAACTCTGTTGTTTTTGCCCCGAGCTGTGAGGGACTGAGGAATGACAGCCCACTATGCTGGGACTTATAGTGCCCTAGAATGTGGAGGACTGAGGAATCCTCAGTCCCTAACAGAGGGCACTACAAGTTCCAGAATAGCAGGCTGCCATGCCTTAGTCCCCACAGATGGCACTACAAGTCTTAGCATAGCAGGAAGTAGTTCCTCAGTCCCCTACAGAGAGCAGTACAAGTCCAAGCATAGCAGGCTTCCATTCCTCAGGGAGGAATGGCAGTGCACTATACTGGAATTTACAGTCACCTCTGTGGGGACTCAGGTATGGTAGCCTTCTGCAGTGGGACTTGTCGTGCCCTAGACTGTGGTGGACTGAGGAAGGGAAGTGTAAGGGGGTCTCTGGAAGCTCTGATGCATGGGGGAGCTTTGGTGACCACAGAGTTCCCTTTTACAGTGTAGTGAGTCTGGAGACTCTGATGTAAAGGGGGCTCTGTGAAATTTGATTAGAGATTTGACATTTCTACAATTAAAATGTTTCTACTTACCATCCACAATTCTGAGCTGCTCTAGTGGCTCGCTCTCTGGGACGACATACTGCAGTGTGGCCGTCCTCCTCCTCCCCTTCTTCACCAAAAACACAACAGGGTGTCGCCGTCCGCTTTGGCTAGAATCAGAAGATAAAGAAGAACCAAATAAAAGACTAATGTACATAGTAGTAATAAAGGTTGTGAAGAGACACTTGATGGAGGTAGGAAAGGTAGGGGCGAGAGGGAGGGGGGGGGGGGTGTTGTTGCACTGGTGATTACCTCAACATGATGTTGCCATTATTTCAATTCAGCTCAGGCTGCCCATACACAATACAAATTTAATATAACTGGCATAACAAATTTGGATAAATTTAATGTGGCAGATTTAGCAACACAATCACAGACAAATCACACATAATCCTTTTTTGTGGTCCACAGAAGAATTGGATTGCATAGTGGTTCACAGCAGTGCCATCCGATTCCTGTTCGACCCAAAATCCCAAATCAATCTCATCTGTGGGTGTTGTTTAATTGCAATGGACACCCCCATGGATTCACATATGGCAGTGTGAGATGCATGTGCTGGGAATGCGATCCAGGAACACGCAGGCAACTTGGTTTGTTATCACATCAGTATCAAGTGAACACACACTCATGTATTGCCTTTTTGTCCGTATTTTCGAATGCAATCCTTTGAAGACATGTCCAGTCCAGATTTTAGTGATCACTTAATCCATCTCAGTTGAACAAATTAGCTGCCGTTTGCACATCCATCTTATGATGGCAACTCTTAGCAAAACCTGTCTACTACCAGAGCTTGCAGTGTGTATGTATGTCTCCCTCTAAATATTTTTTCACTTTATTTAGGGAATATCATGTTTATAATCTTGCATCTATGAAAAGGCTCAATACGTTTTTCTTTATCTAGACAGATTCCAAAACGTCTTAGCAATAAGTATTTGATATTTGTTTGTAAAATGTTGAGCACATGTAAAATCAAGCTCTAATCTCTCTCTCTCTCTCTCTCTCTCTCTCTCTCTCTCTATATATATATATATATATATATAGATATATAGAGATGTATTTATATATAGAGATATTTATATATTTATCTATATATATAAATATATATATATATATATATATATATATATATATATATATATATATATATATATAAATAAAATTATATATTTATATATATATATAAATAAAATTATATATTTATATTTATATAAACAAAAATATATTTATATATATATATATATATATATATATATATATATATATATAAAACAAAAAAAATATATATATATACAGTTATATATATATATATATATATACAAAAAAATAAATATATATATATATATATATATATATATAAACAACATTTTAATTTTATATATATATATATATTTATATAGGAAAAAGGGGTATTGGATGGGAATATGGCATAACCACAGGGTAGGGACCATAGGGAACCTGGTGGAATTCCCAAACTAAGAAGCGGACTTTATAGGGCTGGTGTAGTAATTGGTGAGCAAACAAAGAAATAAAAATGTATAAATTTATTGAAAATTGTTAAAAACAAAGAACAACATATAAATATCACATATGGTAGCTAGCAGCATGATTCAAAGACAATTAATTAGTCCATAGACAACTCAACCATGTTGAAACATTGAAGGGTGTTTCTTTGTGGTGGTTCGACGCGTTTTGCCGGAACAAAGTAATCGGCTTCTTCAGGAACCATATATTAGCGGCTAGAAAAGCCTCTAACATTGAACATATAAAAAAGGAGAAAAAGAAAAAACAAACAATCATAAGCAACCTTCATATTATACCATTAAACATAGGTAATACATAGTATATAGATATCCTTTTGAATGTAATCCAAAACGATTATACATTACTAGTCAACTTGCTCACCTAGTTCACAGTTGGGGTTAACATGGATAGGATTCAAGATATCCGCAATCATCCAGTGCAGGCCAGGATGCAGAGAACCCTCTCCAAAAAAATCCTCAAATGGGGATCCGAGGAACCCTCTTCTGAGGTGAGGTGGACCGGACCTCTTCCATTTTTCCCAATGGATGGATACATCCAATAAAAAGTGCCAACGAGTGGCCCCTATGTTGTCACCATGGGGTACTCAGCATAAATAAGATGGTATAGGCAGGGGATTAGTAAGATCAAGCCCAATACGACTCTGGGACAAAGGGAGAGAAAACACAGGGGAGGGCAGGAGAAAAGAATGAAGAATTATAACCCACCAGACAAAAACATTTTGTTTGGAGGTCAAATATGTAAGCCCATAGATGAGGGCTCCATTAGTGTGAAAAAGCTTACCTTGCTAGGGGAATAGTACTAGTAATATTACTAGAACAGAATCTGATGCATCCTTGTCATCCTCAGCTTCCTCTTATAAGAGCACGAACCAAGCACAAAGAGGTAAACCAAGACGGGGTAGACCATCTTTAAGGGGTGGTCTGAACCGTATGGATTTTCAACAGGAAAAGGCCCAAAAAAGGTCAGTATCACCTCACGAAACAACACCTAAACCAAAACAGTTGCCTGGCACGGATAGGGGCCAACATAATCCCCACATACCCAGGACTGAGCAGAATCAATGTTCAATGTTTAACATGGACCTTGATTCCTCTCAGCCACCCCTTAATACAGGAACCAAGCCTAAAACCAAACAACTAAAATTACCTAGTGAGCCCCCTTTGGGATCAATCCCAACACCTGTGGTCCAACAGGGTCAGCAGGTGTTGGGAGAGAGGAAAACAGGGACCATGGACATCTACATGGTGAAACCGACACTTCCCCACTCGGATTAGATGTTTTAAATCTGTCATCGCGACAATTATCTACCGATGAACTAAATATTCTGAAGCTGGGTTTGGGGTTCTGCCCATTAGAAAGGGTAAACAAATTCGAAATCACAAAGGACCTCCACCCCTTTGCGAGGAACCTTACGTTTAAGTATTTGTTTGATAAAAACAAAAATAAATGCAATATTGATGGGAAATGTGAGGACCCTTATAAAGGCTTCAAAATTAACGATTTCAAAATGTTGAAAATACTCATTCAGCTTCTAGACGAGAGTGGCGGACCGGTGGACAATTCTAGTTCTGAATCCTCCTCCGACGATGAGTCACGGCCCTCCCCTGAACCCCAATTTAAAGCGAAGTCTACCAACTTCCCCCGGCTACAAACATGTCCCGCAGTGTGGGCTTTTTTGAAACAAACAGCCAGAGATTTTGAAAATCTCGCTGCTTCCTCTTCTTACAAGTCTAATCTGTCCCTTCCGCAGAAGCAGGCTCTTGATCGCTTGATCCATGACGACCACATTGTCATCAAACCCTCTGACAAAGGAGGCAATGTGGTCGTCATGGATCGCGATCAATATATCGACATGTGTATAACCATTCTCTCCAATGAGGAATGGTATTGTAGGGTGCCTGAGACACTAATCACCACAAAAAATGCTGAATTCTATACATTGATTTCTAATGCTGTTCAGGAAAATGTGATTGATAAAGAACTATTTGAATACCTTTGGGTCAAATGGCCGATCACGCCAACATTTTATTCTATACCTAAGATCCATAAAAAAACCGTCCCACCACCAGGACGTCCAATTATATCCGGCATAGGAAGTGTGTCAGAAATGGCAAGCCGATACATTGACAGCCATTTACGCCCATTATTAGCTAGTTTACCATCCTATCTTAAAGATACGGTGGAACTACTTAAGACCTCCGGGAACAGGAGCGCTCCAATTGGGCTCGTACTGATTTTGTTCTCCAACTTCTGGAATTTATATTAAATTCCAATATTTTTACTTTTAATGATGACATATTCCTCCAGGTACGGGGGGTAGCGATGGGGACAGCTTGTGCCCCATCGTATGCCAACCTGTACCTGGGGGGATGGGAGCGCGTCCTGTTCTCCGATGAGAAGGCGTCACCCCTCTTTGAACATGTCCTCATTTGGAAGAGGTATATTGATGACGTCCTGGTGGTGTGGACGGGATCTTATGAACGATTGATGGAGTTTATGCAATATCTATCGATCAATCAATATAACTTGAAATTCACAATGCAATGCAGCAATGTGGTGATTCCTTTCCTAGACACCTACATACACATGTCTCCTGATGGAACTTTATTTACTTCTTTGTATCGTAAGGATACAGCTGGCAATACTATTCTCCATTACCAGAGTGGTCACCCAAGACCACTGGTACGTAATATCCCTTATTGCCAGTATCTTAGGATACGCCGCAATTGCGGAAGGGACGAGGACTTTGAAAGGGAAGCAAGGGCCCTCCAACAGAGACTAAAATTAAGGGGATATAGCAATAGGGTTTTAACCACTTTACCACCGGAGGATTTTGCTGTCTTCCGTCCAGGCCACTTTTTGCGATTCGGCGCTGTGCAACTTCAACTGACAATTGCGCGGTCGTGCGACGCCGTACCCAAACGAAATTTACGTCCTTTTTTTCCCACAAACAGAGCTTTCTTTTGGTGGTATTTGATCACCTGTGCAATTTTTACTTTTTGCGCTATAAACAAAAAAAGAGCGTTTATTTTGAAAAAATAACAATATTTTTAACATTTTTTTATAAGAAATTCCCCCCAAAAAAGATGTAAAAACCAATTTTTTAAAAAATTTTTGGCCAATTTGTTTTCTGCTACCTATGTTTGGTAAAAAAAAATCGCAATAAGCGTATTTTGATTGGTTTGCGCAAAAGTTATTGCGTTTACTAACAAAGGGAAAGATTTCTGTCATTTTTGGTGTTTTTTTTTAACGCGTAATGGCGGCGATCTGCGATTTTTTTTGTGGGACTGCGACATTGCGGCGGACAGATCGGACCCTTGACTGACATTTTTGACACTTTTGGGGGTACCAGTGACATTACTGCAGTAATCAGTGCTATATATATGCACTGTTACTGTAAAAATGACACTGGCAGGGAAGGGGTTAATTTTATTGGAGAGGGAGGGGTTAATGTATGCCTGGTGCTTACTGACGTGTAGGGGGGGAGGTGACTGAGTGAGTCATGGACAGATCGGATGTCCAGCTATGCTGAACAGTCCGATCTGTCACTCCCTGTCACTATGGAGATCCGCCCGCTTGTGTTTACACAGGCGGGCGGATCTCCACACTAGATCCCCGGCGATCGGGGCAGAGCAGCGGCGATCGCCGCTGCTCCTCCCCTGGCCCGACTCCCGCTGTGAATGAAAACAGCGGGAGCGAGCCTCCGGCGGCGCGCAAGCGCCGCCCAGAAGGGGAGTGTCTGACGACGTTAATACTACGTCGTCAGACGATAACGAACCACTTTGCCGCAGTAGTATTACCGTACTCAGTCGGCAAGTGGTTAAAGAACGCTAAGGCTAAATCTCAGAAAAGGGAGGATTTGATCTACCCCCCCAAAAAACAGGAATCTTCTTCCACGACAAAAATGATCACTACCTTTAGTGCCCATCATCAAGAGATCCGCTCTATACTGGCCAAAAATTGGCACTTCTTAACTGAAGATCCAACAATCTCCAGATATGTTCGATCGATGCCAGAACTAGTGTTTAGAAAGGCCAGATCGCTGGGCGATTCATTGGTGCATAGCCATTTTCAGTCCCCTACCTCTGTGGGATCTGAGGGATTACCAGGGACCCACAGATGTGGGGCATGTGACCAATGCCCATGGGTAAGTGTCACGGAACCATGAACCAGACGTACAACAACAGATAAGTGAAAATAAGAAGGCTTTATTGAAAATCAAGCTGTAAAGCAAAAGTCCAAACGGATGGCAAAACCGAAGCAGAGTCTTGCGAAGCCAGAGGTCAGGAGCCAGGAGGGTAGTCAGACGAAGCCAGGATCAGGAACCAGCAGGGTAGTCAGACGAAGCCAGGATCAGGAACCAGCAGGGTAATCAGACGAAGCCAGGATCAGGAACCAGAAGCAGCAGCAGTCTTAGAAGCATGTGAACACAGGAGGACCAAGCAGGGAACTGAAGCCACAGACCTCCTATATATATGAGCTAGGCATCCAGCTCCTCCCAGTGGGAAGGAGGAGCCGCAGAGTGGGAGGCTACAAGAAACCCAGAAACCAAGATGGCCGCCAGCACATGTCAAACGAAGGAGAACAGCAAGAAGGTAAGACCATGACAGTACCTCCCCCTCAAGGGCCCCTCCTCCGCGGAGTAAAGAACGGTTTCTGAGGGAAGCGTGCGTGGAAGGCACGGAGCAAGGCAGGAGCATGGACATCTGCAGAGGGAACCCAGGAACGCTCCTCTGGACCATAACCACGCCAATGAACCAAAAACTGCACCCGACCGCGGACCAGGCGTGAGTCCAGGATATTGCTCACCTCATACTCCTCACGATTGCCCACTTGGACCGGACGAGGCCGAGGAACCGAGGAAGTGAAACGATTACACACCAGTGGCTTCAACAGGGAGACATGAAACACGTTGGAGATCCGCATGCCAGGAGGAAGCGCAAGGGCATAGGCTACCGGGTTTACCCTGCGAAGCACTCGGAAGGGACCAACAAAGCGAGGCGCCAGCTTGGGAGTGGGCACTTGAAGGTTGAGGTTGCGGGTGGACAACCATACACGGTCTCCGGCCTGGTAGGAAGGAGCAGGCGCTCGTCTGTGATCAGCCTGGAGTCTCTGGCGCTGCGCAGAGACCTCAAGGGACTTCTGGATCTGTACCCAAGAAGCACGTAGGACGGAAAGGTGATCCTCCACAGCCGGAATATCCTGGGGAGAGAATACCTCCGGTAACACGGCAGGTTGGAACCCATAATTGGCCATGAAGGGAGACGTCCCAGAAGAAGAGTTCACCGCCGTGTTCCTGGCAAACTCAGCCCAGGGCAGGAGGTCAACCCAATTGTCTTGGTGATCGGAGACATAGCAACGAAGGAATTGCTCCAAGGCCTGATTGGATCGTTCTGCGGCCCCATTGGACTGAGGGTGGTAGGCCGAGGAGAAGGAGAGATGAATCCCCAACTGGGAGCAAAAGGCGCGCCAGAACCTGGACACAAACTGACTCCCCCGATCCGACACAATCTCCTTGGGCAAACCGTGCAACCGGAAAACCTCCCTGGCAAAAATCGTGGCCAACTCCTGTGCAGAGGGTAACTTCTTGAGAGGAACACAGTGGCACATTTTGGAAAACCGATCCACAATCATGAGAATGACCGTATGGCCTCGGGATGCAGGAAGGTCCACAATGAAATCCATCCCCAGGTGTGACCATGGGCGCTCCCCGGTGGCTATGGGTTGCAGAAGGCCTAACGGAAGGTGCCGAGGGGACTTACTCTGGGCACAAACGGAGCATGCCGCTACATATGCGGCGATGTCGGAACGTAGGGAAGGCCACCAGAACAGACGTGAAACAGCCCAGGACAGCTGATTCTTTCCAGGATGCCCCGCGGTCTTGGAGTTATGGTAGGTTCGCAACAACCGAGTGCGCAACTCCTCAGGCACAAAACATCTGCCGTTGGGTCTCCCAGAGGGAGCACCAGATTGAGCCGCCAAAATCTGCTCACCCAGGGGAGAGGTCAGGCTGGTGCGAATGGCGGCCAGGATCTGATTCGGAGGTATGACCGAAGTTGGAATCGACTCCTCCCTGGACAGGTCGGAGTACTGCCGTGATAAGGCATCCGCCCTGATGTTCTTGGAACCGGGTAGGTAGGAGACCACGTAATTAAAACGTGACAAGAACAGAGCCCATCTGGCCTGACGTGGTGTCAATCTCTTGGCCTCAGAAAGGTAGGTCAGATTCTTGTGGTCCGTCAGGATGAGGACCGGAACCACCGAACCCTCGAGCAAGTGCCTCCATTCTTTAAGGGCCTGCACGATGGCCAATAACTCCCTGTCACCAATCTGATAGTTGCACTCCGCGGAAGACAGTTTCCGGGAGTAAAACCCACAAGGAAGCAGAGGACCCTCTGGTGTTCTACGCTGAGACAGAAGGGCGCCTACTCCCGTCTCAGACGCGTCCACCTCGAGGACAAAGGGCAACCCAGGGTTGGGATGCGACAGAATCGGAGCCGACACAAAGGCGGACTTTAGAGCCTCAAAAGCTCGGATGGCCTCGAGCGGCCAGGCCTGGGAATTACTGCCCTTCCTGGTCAGATCCGTGAGAGGCTTGGCTAGCATGGAAAAGTCCCTGATGAACTTCCGATAATAATTGGCGAAGCCCAAAAAGCGCTGCAGGGAGCGAAGACCACTGGGCTGGGGCCACTGTAAGACAGCCGAAACCTTCTCAGGATCCATGGAGAACCCCTCAGCGGAAATGATGTAACCTAAGAAGGTTACCTGGGATTGGTGAAATTCGCATTTCTCAAGCTTACCGAACAGCTTGTTCTCTCGTAACCGTTGCAACACTCGTCTGACATCCAGAATGTGGGTCTCCATGGATTCAGAATATACCAAGATGTCATCCAAATAGACCACCACACACTGCTGCAACAGGTCACGGAAAACATCGTTGATGAATTCCTGAAAGACTGCGGGCGCATTGTACAACCCAAAGGGCATAACCAAGGATTCATAATGACCGGTCCTGGTGTTAAACGCGGTCTTCCACTCATCGCCCGCCTTGATCCTTACGAGGTTATATGCCGCCCTCAGGTCGAGTTTGGTAAAGACCGTGGCCCCTTTAAGGCGATCGAACAGCTCGGAAATCAAGGGTATCGGGTAAGCGTTCTTGATCGTGATGCGATTGAGACCCCTGTAATCGATGCAAGGCCTCAACTCACCGCCCTTCTTTTTCACAAAGAAAAATCCAGCCCCTGCCGGGGACGAGGATTTGCGAATGTGTCCGCGTGAAAGCGCCTCCTTCACGTACTCCTCCATGGCCTCATTCTCCGCTACCGACAGTGGATAGACCTTGCCACGAGGAGGAACGGCACCAGGTTGTAACTCGATGGCACAATCGTATGGGCGGTGCGGAGGTAGGGCAACCGCGCGCACCTTATCGAATACATCCCGGTACTCCTCGTATTCAGGAGGCAACAGAGAGTCCGAGGAAGTACACAGCAACTTGACAGGCCCATGGATGCAACTAGCCCCACACTGTGGTGACCACGAGAGGATCTCGGCCGATCTCCAATCGAAAGTCGGATTATGGTTCTGGAGCCAGGGGTACCCCAAGACCACCGAGTAGTGTGGAGACGAAATAACCTGGAAGCAGACCGACTCTCTGTGAACGGCACCAATGGCTATCCCAACTGGAAGGGTCTCATGAGTCACGTGTGGCGGCAGAAGGGGTCTGCCGTCTATCGCCTCAAGAGCCAGTGGAGAACCTCGGGCCTGCAGAGGAATGGAATTGGCGGCAGCGAACACACTATCAATGAACAAACCACCAGCACCAGAGTCCACCAACGCCTGGGTCGTCACTGAGCCCCCGACCCAGGAGAGGACAACAGTGATCAGTGGTTTGTCAACACGGGAAACCGGGGACGAGGAGACTCCACCCAAGATCTGCCCCCGACAGGATCTCAGGTGCGAGCGTTTCCCAGATGGTTCGGACATGCCAACCAAAAATGCCCACCAAATACAGTACATGCATCGGCCCTCGCGTCTCCGGAGTACCCTCTCCCCCTCGGACAGGCGAGCAAAGCCCAGCTGCATGGGTTCATCCCCAGCCAAGTCATCCCCAGGAGGCGTGGGAGGAGAGGGAGGCACGGGTGGGACAGCAAAGGTAGGCGCCAATCTGTTAGGAGGCCTCCGCAGACTCTCCTTAAAGGAAGGTCTCTCCCTGAGTCTGGTGTCAATCAAAATCAGGAAAGAAATAAGAGACTCGAGCTCCACTGGTAGGTCCTTAGCTGCAACCTCATCCTTCAAGGCATCCGAGAGACCATGAGAGAAAGCAGCGACCAGAGCCTCATTATTCCAGCCCACCTCTGCTGCCAGGGTACGAAACTCAATGGCGTATTCAGCTACGGATCGTGAACCCTGTCTGATGGACATAAGGAGCTTCGCAGCAGAGGCAGCACGAGCCGGCACATCGAATACCCTCCGAAGAGAAGCAACAAAACCGGAAAACTCGGCAACCACCGGATTGTTGTTCTCCCATAAAGGGCTGGCCCAGGCCAAGGCCTTGTCCGAGAGCAGCGAAATTAAGAAGCCCACCTTTGATCTCTCAGTAGGAAAGGCATGTGGCAGCAACTCGAAATAAATGAGTTGGCTCTCCCCCAAAGCGCTGTGGAAGGGGGGCAGAACCGGACATACCCCGAAACACCACAGGCGCAACAACAGGTGTCGGGGTAGACTCTGGCGCAACAACCGGAGCGGCAGTAGGAGCGGGCCCAGGAGCGACAACCGACCCATCGGCAACGGGAGCGAAATGAGCCGTGCGTTCAAGCAGGATTTGCAACGCCACGGCGAACTGACCCAACAGGTGATCCTGCTGATCAAGTCTGGCAACCAGCGTGGGTAGCGAGGATGGCCCTGTACCGTCAGAATTCATGGCTTGGTCCTAATGTCACTGAACCATGAACCAGACGTACAACAACAGATAAGTGAAAATAAGAAGGCTTTATTGAAAATCAAGCTGTAAAGCAAAAGTCCAAACGGATGGCAAAACCGAAGCAGAGTCTTTGCGAAGCCAGAGGTCAGGAGCCAGGAGGGTAGTCAGACGAAGCCAGGATCAGGAACCAGCAGGGTAGTCAGACGAAGCCAGGATCAGGAACCAGCAGGGTAATCAGACGAAGCCAGGATCAGGAACCAGAAGCAGCAGCAGTCTTAGAAGCATGTGAACACAGGAGGACCAAGCAGGGAACTGAAGCCACAGACCTCCTATATATATGAGCTAGGCATCCAGCTCCTCCCAGTGGGAAGGAGGAGCCGCAGAGTGGGAGGCTACAAGAAACCCAGAAACCAAGATGGCCGCCAGCACATGTCAAACGAAGGAGAACAGCAAGAAGGTAAGACCATGACAGTAAGGGAGGTTACCACCCTCCCGTTGCCACGAGGAGGAACTTTACGACCAAGATTCTCAGCCACCTGTCAGACCGAAGGGGTAGTCTATTTAGCCACATGTAAATGTGGTGCCTTTTATATAGGCAAAACTAAAAGAAAATTCTGGCAAAGGATTAACGACCACCTATATTATCTAGAGGTGGGTCTCATTTTTACACCGATATGTAAACATGTCGGCCTCAATCATAGTTTCGACCCCCCACATGGTTTCCTTTTCAGTCCTGGAGGTGGTAAACAACAATCCACAAGGTGGAAACACCGATAAAATCATTCTTCAAAAGGAAGCTAAATGGATTTTCAACCAGCAAGCTACTAAATGGCCCGGCTTGAACACAGCCGTGTCATATAAACCATTTCTCTAATTGAATTCTTAACCTAGGAATAATAATAGCCCACCTCTGAGTTCTTTTGTGATACCTACCTCTAGGGCTCCTCCATTTTTCCATCAGCATTTCCACCTTTTCTCATCCCCTTATACTTTTCTATATACACCTTCTGTTCTCACTTCCCATCCTTTTCCCATTCCTCTCCCAATACCCTTTCCATCATTCCTATCACTTTTTATTATTTTTCCTCAATATCTTGAGGATGCGATGTGACTATATCCCAACCAATGGCCATCCCCTTGCTTTGTTTTGAGCTTGGTGTTTGGCAACTTTCACAATGAGATATGTTTATTGAGCCGGCTCCTTTATGGGGCTGTATGTATTCAAGCTTTGTTTATTATAATAATTTTCTTTCTATATACTTAATTCATGTGGTTATGTGTATATCTCTATATATATGTGCCCCCTCTTTTTTTCTTTTTTGGGACCTCCAAAGTATTCCTGTATCAATTACCGCACTATCTATCTTTGTATCCTGATAGGATCGGGAAGTGCCGATACATCCGGTCTGAGCCAGTATGGACATGTACCCCCTCTCCACTCCAGGTGGATTCGGGCGCAAAGCAGAGGAAGGATGTCTCCTGTAGACATCCAGTCCTCTCCCAGCAATGGGATTTAGTTGCGCCAGAGCCGCTCTCAGCCACACCGGAAGTGGCGCACTTGCACTGCGCACGCACCGGAAGTGACGTCGGGACGCCTCTGGCGTCGCACTTCCGACGGGACCTCTTCCTGTTTATAAGCCCACGAGGCAAAGACGCCGATGGCAGTGGTAACTAGCACCACGGGCACCGGCGTCCGGACCTCTGTATAGTACTATTCCCCTAGCAAGGTAAGCTTTTTCACACTAATGGAGCCCTCATCTATGGGCTTACATATTTGACCTTCAAACGAAATGTTTTTTGTCTGGTGGGTTATAATTCTTCATTCTTTTCTCCTGCCCTCCCCTGTGTTTTCTCTCCCTTTGTCATTGAATACTACAGAGTCGTATTGGGCTTGATCTTACTAATCCCCTGCCTATACCATCTTATTTATGCTGAGTACCCCATGGTGACAACATAGGGGCCACTCGTTGGCACTTTTTATTGGATGTATCCATCCATTGGGAAAAATGGAAGAGGTCCGGTCCACCTCACCTCAGCAGAGGGTTCCTCGGATCCCCATTTGAGGATTTTTTTGGAGAGGGTTCTCTGCATCCTGGCCTGCACTGGATGATTGCGGATATCTTGAATCCTATCCATGTTAACCCCAACTGTGAACTAGGTGAGCAAGTTGACTAGTAATGTATAATCGTTTTGGATTACATTCAAAAGGATATCTATATACTATGTATTACCTATGTTTAATGGTATAATATGAAGGTTGCTTATGATTGTTTGTTTTTTCTTTTTCTCCTTTTTTATATGTTCAATGTTAGAGGCTTTTCTAGCCGCTAATATATGGTTCCTGAAGAAGCCGATTACTTTGTTCCGGCGAAACGCGTCGAACCACCACAAAGAAACACCCTTCAATGTTTCAACATGGTTGAGTTGTCTATGGACTAATTAATTGTCTCCATGTTTGAATCATGCTGCTAGCTACCATATGTGATATTTATATGTTGTTCTTTGTTTTTAACAATTTTCAATAAATTTATACATTTTATTTCTTTGTTTGCTCACCAATTACTACACCAGCCCTTTAAAGTCCGCTTCTTAGTTTGGGAATTCCACCGGGTTCCCTATGGTCCCTACCCTGTGGTTATGCCATATTCCCATCCAATACCCCTTTTTGCTATTTTCATAACCAGGATGTGGGCTTGGTCTAGTAGTTCCTTGATCTGACTGTATACCGTTTTCTTCTCAATATATATATATATATATATATAAAATATATTTATATATAAATATATATTTTTATGTATATATATATATATATATATAGAGAGAGAGAGAGAGAGAGAGAGATATAGAGATATATATTTTTATATATATATATATATATATAGAGATATATATTTTTATATATATATCTATATATAGATATATATATATATATTGTGAGGGATTAGCTCGGTGGCGGGTGTGGATGACCCCTTTTGGGGTTCGTTACACAGGGAGATAGCCGAGAAGTGGTTGCAAACAACATTGTATGAGTTTTATTCTTGCAATTTTTCTTCACACAAGTGCAAGCATCAAAACATCAAAAATAAAACAAAGGACAAAATAAATCCTTGCCACTGTGGGCGGCTACCTTCTCACACACAGGAATCTACCTAAAGAGTCTGTCCCCAACCTACTGTTGGGCAGATTTTGCTGATCCTACAGCAGACCATCAATAGTCCATTTATTTTCTCTTCACATAGAAATAGTTCATTTTCTCTTCACATAGAAAACATCCATTTTTTTTTCTCTTCACATAGAAAATGTTCATTGACCTCTTCACATAGAAAACATTCCTTTGTTTTTCTCTTCACATAGAAAACATTCCTTTGTTTTCTCTTCACATAGAAAACATTCCTTTGTTTTCTCTTCACATAGAAAAACAATCCATGTCCTCACCTTGAGAAGTCTTCAGTCTTTTTACCCTCCTCAGCGCATGTCGCTCCAGGAGGCATACATCTGACTGCTCTCCTATCCCCAGCTCACACAGCTTCACGAGGCATACGTCTGACTGCTCTCCTATCCCCAGCTCACACAGCTTCAGGAGGCAGCCCTCAATAGACTTCCTCTGGACAAATTATAGAGGCCTTAATTTCCTCATTCTGAATAGCTGAAGGGTTTTCAACTTCTTTACACCTTCCTGCTGGCTACCTCTGCAGCCGACACCCTATAGTACTTCATATAGCCAATTCTCTGTATCTTCAAGCTTCAGGATGAAACTGTTTCTGTCATCTTCATTGACAGATTTCTCATATACACATTCCTCAACTGCATTTTTGGCATTATTTAGCTCCTTCTTAAGTTTGTCCTGCATAACCGTCTGTCCTATCCGCCATGGAGGACCGTGATCCATAGGCAACTCAATTGTGCTAGTCTTAATGTCTTCACCAATCTTGAGTCACCTTTCTCTGCAATCAATAAATGATTTCCACAAAACTTTGAGAACCTCTGCTTCACTTAGCTTTGTTCCAAGTAATATCTGTACTTTTTCTAGTGGACCTGTTTTGTCTTGATTCACGTTGACTGTTCCCACTACTGTTTCTTTTAAGGTTTGAAGGACCCCTAGAGAGTCCGCATGTATTCTTAAGAATTCTCCTAATTTGGACAGGGACTCTTGACGTCCCTCTGTTACTTGAGTTACCTCTCCATACAGCTGTACACAATCATTAACTCTTTGTTGTAAAAGGGAATGATCTTCTTTCTTGAGCTTGGCTTGCTCTAAGATGCTGTGCAGAGGATCTTCCATTTGCGACAACAGGCTGTCACACATTTCTTCAAAGTGACCCCTGTTCCTTTTTCCCGAGACATCAATATCATTCACCAAACATTTCATATTTAGAGGCAGATCTGAAGCATTTGCACTCATCAACTTCTTAAGCTTTTCGCCCTCCTGAGCGAGTCGCAGTAAAGGCCTACTATTTGATTTTTGTGAATGAAATATGCCTTCAGACAGCAGCAGTCTGAGCATATAAAAGGGTTAGTGATCGTGCCACATCCTAAAATTTATTGAATAGAGAACATGGAAGACTGGGAAGGAAGGATTTTCCAGGCACATAATATAATTAAAATCAATATTTATTTGAATTCCATAAAAAAACAGAGGAAGAAAAAACAAATAATGAAAAACATTTACAGTATAAAACCGATTAGGGACCAAATTGGCTCACCAATCGTGTGTATAACATACAGCAGTTCTAATGAATTTGATTTTACACAAATACATTGCTGTTAGACATATCCTGAATATAAGAAATAGGCTATAATACATCAAGGAGATCCTGTCAATGGTTGGTCCAATTGGAGGCACCGTCCAGCCAGGGTCAAATGATGGTGACAAAGAGTAACAATTCAATTGCTCAACATGTTTCGCCTCATAAAGAGGCTTCGTCTGGAGCTTAATTATGAATAAGTATTATGGATAGATTCTGTATAAAACAAAAATTGCCATTAGACATCATGTTTTACATATACACATATATGACATATGTTGTTCTATCGAGTTGAGGACTGCATGTATGTTCATGATGACTCATCCAATCACTGGTTGGGAGCGCATATGCAAAATAGGCAGGAACCCCCGTGGGCGCAACGGACAATGCACACCCAGAGGCTCACCAATTGGTTCCATGTGGGGGACCACACAATGTCAATTGATAATTTAATGTTTGTTAATGGTAAAGGAGAATAACAACAAACAAAAAAACAGGTGATAATATACATACCTGTACACTTGTTATGCATGACAAAAGTCACCGCAGTGTAATTGGTAATTAGTAACGAAGGGACAATCATGGGCTAGTCAGAGCTTGGTATCATATAGATAAGACGTTTATGCACTAGTTGGCTGCATTTCTTGCCCTAACCAATCTACGCCAGAATTGTGGAAATTTCTTGTAAAACTGAGTTATTAGCGCCCAGCTCAGTGATGTATCCCAATCTCTATTAGCTACAGTCTGGAGACATTTTCTTCCCTTGCCCTTTCTTTTCTCTTTGACCAACAAATGTTGTGATGCATGGGATATCAGGTTGCTTATTAAGTAACCATCCCAGTAGTTTTGTCTTTCAAAATATGTATATTCTCCTTCCATATGGCATAATTCTTCTTTATATATGTTTTATAATCTATGCTTAAATTACTGTTTATGTGTATATCAATTGCACTGATGTATTATCATTGTTTTGTCTTGAGTCCCTATACATGTATTTTTGGATTTTTTCTATTTTGTTTGTGTATGTTTGTTCATATTATGTGCCTGGAAAATCCTTCCTTCCCAGTCTTCCATGTTCTCTACTATTTGATTTGATATCCAGTTTATATTTCTTGCCAAACTCTTCACAGAAGTAGCCAACCAGAACATCATCAACTTTCCTTCCACCAACATATGGGTCAAAGGCAACAACACAGTCTATTACAGGTTTCTTCAATGCACTTTCTGCTACTGCACTACTTTTACCTTGTAGCTCCTTTAGTATTTCCGTGATTTGGTTGAATTGCATATCTGCTGAACTATTTGACTGTTCAAGGTCACCTAGTTCCTTTTCTTTATCTGAACTCCCCCTGGAATGCATCTCAAGATCACGATCAAACTTTTGCCACCTGTCTTTCACCAGTTCCATTTGGGAAATATTCCCGGAAAGGCACTTATTAATTTGCTTCAAGTTTTCATCAACAGTCTTAGTTCTCTCTACTAGGTGGTGTTTGCTTTTTCTCTAAGCTTTACATCACTTGCCTTCTCCACTAGACTTTCAGCCTGAACTGAGAAACCATCACATTTCTTACACAGCTCCTTTGTTTGCTGAAGTTCTAATGATACATTTTCCAGTGCTTGAAGTTTTTGAAGGAACTGTTTATTCCAGAGGGGTGATTCAAGCAACATGTCATCAAATTTCTGATGCTCACTCAGGACAGACCCCAAAACACTGATCCTTTTAAAAACTGCATCAGGCACACTATCCCGTCTTTGGGAAAGATCCTTTGTCGCCTGTAATTCCTCTTCAAGTTCTCCCAACTGAGTCTTCATCTCTTCTACTTGCTGTTCTAAGGCTCGCTTAGACTTTTCTAGCTCCTGAACGCTTTTCTCAACATCATCCTTGGAGCTGACCAAATCTTCCATCTCTGTAGACAGCTGTTTGTTAACTCTTTCTAGTTCAACCTTACACTCTAGAGCTTCCTCCAAGCAGCGAGCCAAGAACAGGGCTTTGCTCTCTTTCTCCCGAGCTTCTGCGTTTGCACGGTCACGTTCTTCTGCATATTTTGCAGACACAGCCTTCTCCTCACCAAGCATCTGATCAAACTTCTTTTGCTTCTTCTCCAGGTTGGACACAATCTGATTCTGGTGATCCAGATCCACACTCAGTTAATCCAATTCCTGCTGAAGTCTTGTCTTGGTCTTCTCAAGCTTGTCATAAGCAGCTGTTTTTTTCTCATAGCGTTGATTAGCAGCTTCAAGGTCTTCCTGCAGTTTCTTTTTCACATCTTCAACACTCTCTAATGAACAAACGCATTCTTCCATTCGTTTATTCATATCTGCTATCTGAGCTTGCAGTGTTGCGACTTGCTCTGATAGGTTTTTCGTTGCTTCCTCCTCCTCTTTTAATTGTTCCAGGACGCCATTTTTCTCATCTTCCATTCATTTGAGTTTTGTTCTCAAACTCAGCCTTTGACATCTCTCTTCCTGCAAGAGCAGCTGCGATTCCAAGATAGAGAAATCTTTGGCAATTTCTCTAGATTTGCTGTCTGTTTGAGAAAGCTGATTTGTGACATTGTCCAACTCAACCTGCAGTCGGTTTGCCTTCTCTGACAGCTTAGCACCCAATCGGTCACTTTCTGACACCTTAACTTGCGATTCCTGCAGCTGTGCTTCTACTTTTTTCCTCTTGTGTTCAGAATCTCCTTTTCCCTGCATAAGAGCCTTCACCTCATTGGCTAGTTTCTGGGAATGAGAATGTAATTCTGCCACACAGGCTTTTTTCTTCTTTAACTGCTGCTGGACACGTTGGGCTTCAGCTTTCCAATTTTCACAATCTATACGTAATTCATCTACCACATTGCTCAAAGTGGTCAGTACTCAGTAATTTAGCCTCTCTCTCATTTTTCTCCTTGTAGCTGAGAGACAAGGTAGTTTTCAGAGAGACATTCTGTTCCTGCAAAGTCTGAATTTCCATTTCCTTTTCCATGAGGATGATATCTTTCTCCATTATAGTCTCTCTACGGTTTTTCAACTCGGAAAAAAGAGAAGCAGTGGTTTCTTCCCACTGTTAGTGTACCTCCAGGGTTTGTTCCTTTTCCTCCATTCTCCACTGCAAGGTATCCAGCTCAGCCCTGCACACGTACTCGGTTTCCTCCAAACCGAGGGCCTCCATCTGCTGCCGGTGTCTCTGTTTCCAGCCTGCCATGCTCTCTTGGTGAGCTGCCTTGCTCTCTTGGTGAGCCTGTTGTTGAGCTGCAACGTTCCGCTGAAGATCCGCATTTGCCCCAGTGTTGCTAGGGACAACAACCTTTCTCTTTAGCAGACTCCGTTCAGGCATGGATGGGGCTCGTTCAGGCGGTAACATCCCCTCCTTCATTGACCTCTTCACATAGAAAACATTCCTTTGTTTTCTCTTCACATAGAAAAACAATCCATGTCCTCACCTTGAGAAGTCTTCAGTCTTTTTACCCTCCTCAGCGCATGTCACTCCAGGAGGCATACATCTGACTGCTCTCCTATCCCCAGCTCACACAGCTTCACGAGGCATACGTCTGACTGCTCTCCTATCCCCAGCTCACACAGCTTCAGGAGGCAGCCCTCAATAGACTTCCTCTGGACAAATTATAGAGGCCTTAATTTGCTCATTCTGAATAGCTGAAGGGTTTTCAACTTCTTTACACCTTCCTGCTGGCTACCTCTGCAGCCGACACCCTATAGTAATTGGTGCATTGTCTTAACCAAGCAGAAGTGTATCTCCCATCTGTGACAACACTCACAGATTTACCTGACTTCCTGTCACAATATTTATATATATATATATGTACACACACAGACATACATACACTTACACGCGACATAAAGATTATGGGCCTGATTCATAGTACGGCGAATTGGCGTTTCGGCGTGATTTTGCGAAGCGGCGATTATTTAAGTCTGAAATTGGCATTCAAAGAACGGCGGGCGGAAAATAGCGCCTAGTGTGAGATTCATTAAGATGCAATATGGTCAGAGCGCGACTTAAAACCACGCCAGCTAAAAGCTCGACTAAAGTTTAGCCAAATTTTCCCCTGTACCCCCAAAAATCCCAAATCACTGTGGAAGGTGTGGAAGTCAATTTGGAGATGACTTGCGTTTAAAAAATCTCAAAAACTGACTTAGAAAGAGAGATATCTGCGAAAGTGTGGAAAGGTTAAACAGCTCCTCCAGCCGCGAGCTGCGAACTCGCGAATGTGCGCATGCGCAACGTCAAATTGGCTCAAAAAATTTCGCCAGCGCGATTTTGGGTCAATTTTTTTTTGAATACCGCTTGCAAATCCGCTGTCTCGCCCATAGAAAATGGCAAAAACCGGCGGAATTGGAAAAACATGCACACTTCCAACAAGGGATCCTTTAGTAAACACCATCACATTCCATACACCTTTCCTGCTAACTCCGAAATCATAGCAGTCAAATCTACAGTGTTTATATAGAACCTCCACATTCTCTGAAAAAACCCACAAAATATTACATTGGGGAATTGGTCGTCAGATAGAAAAAAAATAGATGTAAAACATATTTCAAAGAAAGATTATTAGCATTTCACACATATCAAGGAAATGTCACAATTTTGACAATATTTTATGTGTTTCCAAAGAATGTTTTTAGAAATATATTGCAAATACTACCTTTTCTTCCATATGGGTATGGCCAAGTGTTACCATTTTACTACACATTTAACTGAAGGTATATATATATATATCCCTTATACTTGGCTAATTAGCAAAGTATGCCCAACAAACAAATAGAGCTTTAGCTCACAATATTGCTACATATTGACTTTATGGGGCATCTTTTGTATTTTGTTCATGTCTTTGGATTAAAAGTTTGCTGATACACATGCCTTTTTCAAACATGAACAAAATTAATGATGTCAACATTTGGAGGATTGGAGATATCCAAGTGTTGCCCATACAGAGGGCACCTTCCGGATTCGAACTTACAAACCTACAGCAGGAAGGCAGACTCCCTAATCATTGTGCTATTTCTCAGTGAGCGTTGGGTGTTTTCCTCATGCCGTCAAAATGCTCACATGGGAACAGGGGCCATTGAACTGAATAGGAGTGGATTTTTTGCCTGTTTTGGGAGCTGATCCTTGAGCTGGACAAATCCCCCTCAAACGCCCCCAAACGGGCTACGTTCACATGTACGTGTTTGTGGTCTGTTTTTGGGGCTTTTGTAGGTGATTTCATATAACAATGCCTGCCCAAAAAATGCATGTCAAAACGCCTGTGAAAACGCCAGCCAAAATGCACATAAGAACGCCTGATATAATTGCCACGCCAAATTTAGGGATGTTCATGAGTGATGAGTCAGATTGTTGGCTTACATATCTGTTCAATCGTCACAATCTCACTTCTCAAATCCCAAAAGGTGTGTTTCAATTGTTTCCCTAAATATATATTTCTCTCTCTCTCACGTAATTGTATATATATGTATGTATTCCTGTATCTAAACATTCTAAATAATGACTAGCAAACTTCAAGAGAGAATTTTTTCAATTCACATATACTATACACACCTACATACATTTCTATTCCTCATTTCTATTTCCCTTGTTTTGGCAACTGAGCATGCTCCAAAACACACAGGATACACACAGTTAATTTTTGGACTGGGCGTTACCATTCTGGGTGTGTTTGCTTGGATTATATATAGCTCACTCAGACATCAGGAAAGATTTGACCTACGAAGAGGTCCAATATATTTGTGTGTCACATGTTTTATGGGTAACATTTTTGGCCCTTTGTTATTTATGGAGGTGAGATTTGGCTGTGTTGTGTGTTGACTCTCTGTAAGTATTTATTGCTGTTAACATAATTCTGTCAATCTGCACATGCATCTGTTGATTATGGGCTCTTTGTCGATGTATATGGTCTAAATGTTGTACAAAGGTTGTTTTGGTTTGAAAAATACAAATGTAATAAACAGCATGTTTCCAATTTTTTTTTTAAAATGTCTTCATGTGTCTAAATAAAGTTTTCTGGTGTCCACAAATGTATGTATTTGTATTTCTTTTTCTAAGTTAAATCTGCTTAATGGTTGTGTATGTTCACTATTCGCGAATTCGCGAATATACAAAACCGCGTTCTCACATTTATACATGAAACCGGAAACAAAACTTTTGCTGCGTGCACACGTTTCCGGAAATTGTCCAGGCCCTGTCGTAAGTGTGCATCATGGCTCCTGCACTGTTTACAGCCGAAATAGTGGCATTTGTGTGTAAGGTAAGGAGGGGGTGTGAGTGTGCAGGGTGCGGGATGGGGGATGGGGGATGGTGGCTGGGTGGGTCGCTTATCTAGCGGGTGTGCAAGAAACTTTTGGTCTGCTGATCTGCGCATGCACTTTCTGCCTATTAGACGTGATCTAGAAGCTTCCTGTTATAGAAACTTCCTAGATGTGAACCTGTTCCCTATATATATATATATATGTATGTGTGTATATATATATATATGTGTATATATGTATATATATATATATATATATATATATATATATATATATATATATATATATATTATATGTGTATATATATATATATATATTATATGTGTATATATATATATATATATTATATGTGTATATATATATATATATATTATATGTGTATATATATATATATATATTATATGTATATATATATATATATTATATTATATGTATATATATATATATATATATTATATTATATGTATATATATATATATATATTATATTATATGTATATATATATTATATTATATATATATATATATATATATTATATATATTATATGTATATATATATATATTATATGTATATATATATATTATATGTATATATATATATTATATGTATATATATATATATATATATATATATATATATTATATGTATATATATATATATATATATATTATATGTATATATATATATATATATATATTATATGTATATATATATATATATATATATATATATATATATATATATATATATATATATATATATATATATATATATATATGTATATATATATATATATATATATATATATTATATGTATATATGTATATATATATTATATGTATATATATATATATATATATTATATGTATATATATATATATATATATATTATATGTATATATATATATAGATGTATGTATGTGTATCTAAAAAATATATATTATACAAAATATATATATTAGACAATATATATACTATGTATATATTATATACAATATATATACATTAGATACATTATAGAATATGTTATATACCATATATTAGTGTATATAATAGGGAACAGGTTCACATCTCTGAACTTTCTATATAGATATAGATAGGCATACCCTGCTTTAAGTACACTCACTTTATATACAATCGTGAGTAAGGACACAGCTTGTTCAGCTTGCCATGACACTGCTCACAAACCATAAGTGACAGGGATAACAAACTTAGGGAGCAACGACAGGGTACCCAGGTACCCAGGACTACACCATATCCATTTTGTGGCTGGCCAGCTTGCCTAGGTAATCTATCATGTCATAGTCCTGGATCCCCTTAACATGCTCCCACATGGTTTGGGAGTAAGGCTATGTCAATGTGGCCAAAATTTACAATGGAGCTGGTGTATTTTCATGCATCGAGAAAAGAAAAAAGGGATTGCTTCACTTTAAGTACATTTTCAGTTTCCATACATGCCCTGGTCCCATTGTGTACTTAAAGTGGGCTATGCCTGTATATAGATAGATTTGATTCGTTTCAACTTTTACACAAAATGAAACCCAATTATCTGTGACAGATTGCTCTGACGCTTTGGAATCTATCTAGATAAAGACAAATGTATTGACCCTTTTCATATATGCAAGATTAGAAACATTATATTCCCTAAATGCATAATGCCAAAAATTATTGCCTTACATACATCCATACACACTGCAAGCTCGGCCCCGTTTGTCTTGTCTGACACTCTTACCATCATAAGCTGGATCTGCACACAGCAGCTAATTGGTTCACCTGAGATGGAATCAGTGATCACAAAAATCTGGAATGGTCATGTCTTCAAAGGATTGCCTTGAACAAATCACCTCTAAAAGAAACACATGAGTGTATAATCACTTGTCTCAATGGATCACATTCCCAACACACCCATCTCACACTGCCATATGATAATGAATGGGGGTGTCCATTGCAAGTTAAATACACCCCCAGATCACATTGCTTTGTTAATTTACAGATCTAACTGGAATATGATGGCACTGCTGTGAACCACTATGCCATCAAATTCTGCTGGTGACCTTTAAAAAGGATTATGTGTGATTGTGTGGATAATTATGCCACCTTAAATTTGCATCTCCCACATACCATGTGCAACTCTTGCAGGAATTGTGAATCAAGGATAATTCAGCACAGCTTAATGAACAGACACATTGAGGAGTGTAGGAACACACCGTCAGATTACCCGATCACACTATGGGGTTTTAACTCCTCCATAATTTTGCCACTTTGGAAACCAAGTGCTTACTTTATGTATACTTTTTAGACGGAACTACAATTTCTAGTAGGGTGATATCATTGCATGAGATTTTCCCTCACTTCCTGTCTTAGTGTCACCAAGACAGGAAGTGAGGGCAATATCACTGTGGGGAAATAGCTTGCAATTGTTGCCTTATAATGTCCATAGTATATATAAAAGGAAAGAATTGCTGGCTGTATCCCCACGGGAGATTCCCTCACTTCCTGTCCTGGTGACACCAAGACAGGAAGTGAAGGGAAATCTCCTGCAATGATATAACACTGTTACATGTTCTAGTTATGTAGCAAACTTAAGAATATACAAAGCAAACATCTTTTTTTTTCCATTTTGGCAAAATCAGGGATTCATTAAAAAACTATCTTTGTTTGTCCCGTGGCTTGCAGGAAAAACATTTTGCCTTGATTCCACCATCAACACAGACAGGGGAAACCCTCCTGCGGAGCCATTGTGTTCTCCTGGTGCTGCCCCTGCCAGGAAAACACAGTGATTATTGCTAGTGGCTACAAGAGATGCTAGCGATAAGTGTGTGTAAAATCTGACAGACTGGTTGTACGTTGTCCTCCAGGTGATCGACCAATCAACTTGGGTACCTTCAGCCTGGCCATACACAGTTTAAATCTGCATCTCAAATGAAGCAATCCCATTTACATATAACACTCCATAAAGGAGAATTGAGGGGCTTATCAGGTCTGCGTCAAAAATTAACAGCCACACCCAATCAGACAGCTCGTGTTAAAAGGGACCTGAAAAGCAATCTGCATGGCTTGCTTTTCCAAGCATTGGCTAGTTTAGTGAGCCTGGACTAATAACAGTCACTGTAATGCTACCCATACTGCTGTCCTTTTAACATGGTGACAAAAGTTGATACCTATGCTACATGTGTGTAAAGTTACTTGCACCCTGCTAAATGGACAGCAATAAGGTTGTAAATACAGTGACTGCCTGTCCCCCCCTGATGGCGGCCCTGGGTGTGTCATGAAAGGCCAATTGAGAAAATGGCTATATCATGTAGAGGAAATCACCAGTGTGGGGCAACCTATGTCATGGAGGTAGATTTGGACATCGATGTATATGTATCACCAGAAATGGAATTCTTTGTTCTACAATATCTCAAAGACGACCTAGCATGTTATTTGAAGACTGTACTATTTTGGACATACTTGGACTCAAACATACACTGCTCTTTCCACAGCTCCTCCTCCTCTGGGGGTATGATAATGTATATACGCATCTTCACCAAAAGCACAAGATGATGTGTCGTCTCCGGATGAGGCTGCAGCGGAGATTTCAGTTTCTGCCTGAGATAGTGGATCTGCAGCGGGCCTGGAGTGATGCCAAAAGGCGCTCACCCAAGCTCCTGCTAAAGGCTGTGGAGCAAATCTCCGGTAAGTAAAAATATACATTACATGTGACCAGATAGGTTACAATTTTTTGGGTAGGTGGACATGTGTTTAGCTATGCAACAACACTAATACCAACACCCCCCCCCCCCCCTCCCTCTCGCTCCTACCTTTCCTACCTCCATCAAGTGTCTCTTCACAACCTTTAATACTACTATGTACATTCGTATTTTTTATGTTTTTTTTTTTTCTTCTGCTTCTAGCCAAAGCGGACGGACGGCACCCTCTTGTGCTTTTGGTGAAGAAGGGGAGGAGGAGGACGGCCACACTCCAATATGCAGTCAGAGGCAGCGAGCCATTTGAGCAGCTGAAAATTGTGGATCGTAAGTAGAAAATAAAAATGTTAGAAATTTCTAATCTCTAATCACATTTTACAGAGCCCCCTTTACATCGGAGTCTCCAGACTTACTACACTGTAAGAGGGAAATGTGAAGACTCTGATATAAGGAGAGTTTGGGAACCATTATTTGAGGGGGGAAGCTGGGGACTCTGGTGTAAAAGGGAACTCTGTGTTCCCCAAAGCTCCCCCATACATCTGAGCTTACAGAGACCCTCTTACACTTCCCTTCCTCAGTCCACCACAGTCAAGGGCACAACAAGTCCCACTGCAGAAGGCTACCTGCTTGGACTTGTAATCCTCTCTGTAGGGGAATGAGGAAATACTGCCTGCTATGCTAAGACTTGTAGTGCCCTCTGTTAGGGACTAAGGATTCCTCAGTCCTCAACATTCTAGGGCACTATAAGTCTCAGCATAGTGGGCTGTCATACCTCAGTCCCTCACAGCTCGGGTCAAAAACAACACAGTTAAACATCTAAAGGACAACTCCAAACAAAACTACCAATAATGGACAGAGTCCATATGCTCTATAATGTCAAAGACCCGCTACCACTCACATTCCACCTCTGGTGCTGTCATTGTGTAGGGCAAAGGGCTCCATCTACACCATGTTTGGCTTTCATGTCAGATAGGCAGGACTTGCTCAGCTCCACTCTCTTCCTTGGCAATTGACTCTGGCGTCATTGTGGATCTTTCCTCCTCTAGAAAACCCCCAGGGGCCCTCTCCTTGTCCCCCAGCCACCCAGGGCCTTCTTCTCCTCCTCCTCCACCAACCATTTTCAGACTCTTCCAACTTCCCTGGGGCTACTCAACCACTTTGCATAGTGGACACAACAAATCTATGACCAGCCTGCAAAATATCAAGTCTGGGCCTGGTTACCTGTATGTTCCGGGTCCAGGGCGGAGCTCTCCTCCCAGAGCAACAACTGATGATAGCAGAGTGAGTTGACCGGCCAGTCACTTCCTACTGGTGCAGGTACACACCTACCGATTCCTCCACATCTTAGGATAACATGATCAGACGGCCAATCCCCAGGCAGAGAAGGAGGAGTAAGTGTCAGCGGACAACAGACACCTGGCAGACGCAGTGAAGGGACTGCAGCACACTGCTGCAACTTTTTGATCCGAGGATTGAAAGCAATCTTTTACTTGGGAGATTTCCCTGACTGCGCCCTTCGAAATGTTGGTGCTCCGCCACTGGCCGCAAGGCCCCTGTAGGTGCGAGGCCTTAGGCGCCCGCTTAATTTGCATGGTGCCCTCCTGTTTTAAAACATGGTCAATGCATCTCATTGGTGTAAGTGCACTTCTATGTTCTGAATTGTAGGGGCATTGAGTATGGTGCTAGCATGATGAGAGGTTACTGCCTATTTGTGGCCATAAATAATATATAATGTTTTTCTTTTATTTTAGAAACCAGTGATCAGGATGTGGAGGCTCAGCCTTCTCAGGCCCCCTGTAAGTAATGTGGATGTGCTGGTGTGTTGTGTATTAGGTCGAACTTGGAGGAATGATTGTTTGTTTTGTTTTCTTTTGTGGTTGATGTAACTTCAGCAAGAGAGGAGCCTCAGGCAGGGCCAAGTCGCCTGGATCCGGGCCAGGAACACATTGGTGCCCAAGAAGAGGCCAATTGGTCTCAAGCGGATGAGGACCTGGGCTCTCCTCAAATGGGAAGTAAGTATTCTACATGTGTTTGTGTGTTCAATGTGTCCTGGGAAATCTAAGGGCTGTAATATCTATATTTTGCCATTGGGGTTATGTAGCAGCTGACATTGAGGATGTTAGTTGTGGAGGACTGGGGAAGAGGGGCTGCTGCTTACCCAGTCCAAAGTAACTACTACCTTCAATGTTTCCCAACTACTTTCTGTGTGCCTTTATCAAATAGCTTTGGTTAAAGGATTGTATTTGTGTCTTTGTGTTTCTAGGAGATACGACGCCATCCCCCCATGAAGGGACACCATCCCCCCATGTAGGGTCTCCCCCATCCTCCCCCACTCCAGGCTCCCCTGAACTAGTCTGTAAGTACCTAAAATTAGATTCTCACATGAATTGTGTGTGCTAGGATGATGTGTATCTAGGATAATCTAAGTTGGAGTCTAAGCAAGTGTAGTTTTGCTATATGTGACAGGAAGGTTGGTCATGAAACACTCTTGCTTAACCTTCATGTTTGCAAGGTGGTTTTGGGGAGCTTTACAGGACATGTTATCTTTTGTAAGTTATCTCAAGCCACCCTATTCTAAATTGGTGTTAGTTTCTCTACATTGGAAATGGTGTGCTTTGTACTTGTCAATTTTTTGTGGACATTGTAATTTAATCATGTCCTGATTTAGTCAACACTGAAAATGTGTGTTTGTCAATCTTTCATAAATACTCTTCCTCGGTAATGTACCACATTCCAGTTCACAATTTGTGTTCTTTTTGTGCAGTTTCTCCCGAGCCAGCCACGCCATCAACTTCGGGGGCCCAAAAAAAAACTGATGATGGTAAGTTGTGTGCTTTTCCAGGAATGTGTCTACTTAGTAAGTGGAGAAATGCTAACTGTGTATGTCCCCGCTCAGGCTTCAAGTTCCTCTAAAGGCAGCAGGTTCTTTATGTGAATGCATTCTATGCATTAGTATTCCAAGTGATAGGTGTGCATATTCCCCCTAAGACTTACTGGGACCATTTTTTACGGTCCAAATTTTTGCACTAATACTTGTCTGGAACAGACTCCCCCTCCTCCTTAACTGAGGTGACAGCATGCCAATATTGCCTCCTGATGCTGTCACTCCTAATCATTGAGACCATTGGAAGGGAGGGGGGCAAGGCTGGCTCACAGCCTAGTGCCTGAACAGGCACAGGGTGCTTGGCTTCATCTCATGTGCCTCCATAGCAAGCTGCCTGCTGTGGGGTCAAACAACAGGAGGGAGGTGCCTAGAGGTGTGTACAGGGGCCATGTAAAAAGGAGGATTGTTATTTCTCTTGTCCCCAAAAACCTAGAGAGTGTAAGTCTAACCTGATTAGTTTTCCGCAGCCCTCCCAAAATGATATGTTTCCAACACTTAGAACAGGCAGGGCTGAGGCACCAAAAACATCAGAAAAACACAATCAGCACAAAAGCAGGGAGTACGTATCCTTAACGCTACAAGCTTCACCCAGAAGAATGACGCTTGCACTGTACAAATCTGCATCACCACCATATCAATGTCTAAATAAAACTTTCAGGGAAATGTGGAGGGGTAATGAGTGGGTGTTAGAGCGTTTTCATGACTGCGTAACCTACAGTTAGCGTGAGTCCATTTGTTGATAAACTTTTTCTTCTCTCTTAACACAGCTGGGATGGCGGAAAGGAGATCAGGGGAGCAGACACATCTGCTCCGTCCAGAACTGGCCCTCAAAATTCCTAAGGGTGAGTCTCTACTATGTGTCAGGTTCAATCTATAGACAGTAAGAGTGAGAGAGAACGCTCCACAGATTCCAATGGTGATAGAGATAAATGTGTGCACATGTATCGTGTTGACCAATTGAACCCAAAACACCTTACATTCTTCAAAATGATTGCTTGTGTTTACATGCAGAAAAGCATTTTACTTAGCTTTGGTGGAACTGCTACTAACATTCCAAGCCATCTTATGTAACCTTTTGAACAATTTGCTGTGAAAGTTTGAGTTTAAGGTTTACAACAGCAATTTAGCATATTTGCTTCAGAGTGTTGATAAAAGCCAACCAATAGACTCCTAAGCATATTTGTTGAGGCACATTAATTACAATCCTTGTTTGGATCATTTTGCCTAAAACTAATTGTCATGTTTTTTTCTACCCAGGGCACACCCACCTCACCTACGAGGTCCTCCTGGATTATATGAGGTGGTGCGGAGACCGAATTCTATATTTGGAACACCTTTGTGGCGTGGATCCAGACCCTAAGGAGCCATTCGTTAGGAATGTCACACCTTTAAAAAGATCCTAGTATTTTTTTTTTGTTGTTTGTTTACTTATGTTGCACGTTGCAACACAAAGAAATGTCACATTTGTAATTGTTGCCCATTATAAACAAAAATCTAACAAAAAAATCAAAAACAGTTTAAAAAAATACCCTTTTTTTGGGACCCAAAAAAAAAAAAAAAAAAAAAAAAAGCCTTGTTTTTGGCAACCAAAAAAAATATAAAAATTTATAAAAAAACCCTTTTTTTGGGACCCAAAAAAACAAAAAAAAAAAAAAAGCCTTGTTTTTGGCCACCAAAAAAAATATAAAAATTTATAAAAAAACCCTTTTTTTGGGACCCAAAAAAACAAAAAAAACAAAAAAAGCCTTGTTTTTGGCCACCAAAAAAAATATAAAAATTTATAAAAAAACCCTTTTTTTGGGACCCAAA
This sequence comes from Pelophylax lessonae, assembly GCF_965119305.1. Taxonomy (NCBI): domain Eukaryota; kingdom Metazoa; phylum Chordata; class Amphibia; order Anura; family Ranidae; genus Pelophylax; species Pelophylax lessonae. Next base: position 272,849,904 of record NC_138769.1, on the reverse strand, counting down.
AAAACAAAAAAAAAAAAAAAGCCTTGTTTTTGGCCACCAAAAAAAATATAAAAAATTATAAAAAAACCCTTTTTTTGGGACCCAAAAAAACAAAAAAAAAAAAAAAGCCTTGTTTTTGGCCACCAAAAAAAATATAAAAATTTATAAAAAAACCCTTTTTTTGGGACCCAAAAAAACAAAAAAAACAAAAAAAAGCCTTGTTTTTGGCAACCAAAAAAAATATAAAAATTTATAAAAAAAACTTTTTTTGGGACCCAAAAAAACAAAAAAACAAAAAAAGCCTTGTTTTTGGCAACCAAAAAAAAAATGTTTACAAAAAAGCCTTGTTGTTTTTATGGCAACGGACAAAACCACAAATGTTTACAAAAAAGCCTTGTTGTTTTTATGGCAACCGACAAAACCACAAATGTTTACAAAAAAGCCTTGTTGTTTTTATGGCAACGGACAAAACCACAAATGTTTACAAAAAAGCCTTGTTGTTTTTATGGCAACGGACAAAACCACAAATGTTTACAAAAAAGCCTTATTGTTTTTATGGCAACCGACAAAACCACAAATGTTTACAAAAAAGCCTTGTTGTTTTTATGGCAACGGACAAAACCACAAATGTTTACAAAAAAGCCTTGTTGTTTTTATGGCAACGGACAAAACCACAAATGTTTACAAAAAAGCCTTGTTGTTTTTATGGCAACCGACAAAACCACAAATGTTTACAAAAAAGCCTTGTTGTTTTTATGGCAACCGACAAAACCACAAATGTTTACAAAAAAGCCTTGTTGTTTTTGGTAACAAACTAAACCAAAAATGTTTACAAAAAAGCCTTGTTGTTTTTGGTAACAAACTAAACCAAAAATGTTTACAAAAAAGCCTTGTTGTTTTTATGGCAACGGACAAAACCACAAATGTTTACAAAAAAGCCTTGTTGTTTTTATGGCAACGGACAAAACCAAAAATGTTTACAAAAAAGCCTTGTTGTTTTTATGGCAACGGACAAAACCACAAATGTTTACAAAAAAGCCTTGTTGTTTTTATGGCAACGGACAAAACCACAAATGTTTACAAAAAAGCCTTGTTGTTTTTGGTAACAAACTAAACCAAAAATGTTTACAAAAAAGCCTTGTTGTTTTTGGTAACAAACTAAACCAAAAATGTTTACAAAAAAGCCTTGTTGTTTTTGGTAACAAACTAAACCAAAAATGTTTACAAAAAAGCCTTGTTGTTTTTGGTAACAAACTAAACCAAAAATGTTTACAAAAAAGCCTTGTTGTTTTTGGTAACAAACTAAACCAAAAATGTTTACAAATAAGCCTTGTTGTTTTTATGGCAACGGACAAAACCACAAATGTTTAGAAAAAAGCCTTGTTGTTTTTATGGCAACCGACAAAACCACAAATGTTTACAAAAAAGCCTTGTTGTTTTTATGGCAACCGACAAAACCACAAATGTTTACAAAAAAGCCTTGTTGTTTTTATGGCAACGGACAAAACCACAAATGTTTACAAAAAAGCCTTGTTGTTTTTAGTAACAAACTAAACCAAAAATGTTTACAAAAAAGCCTTGTTGTTTTTGGTAACAAACTAAACCAAAAATGTTTACAAAAAAGCCTTGTTGTTTTTGGTAACAAACTAAACCAAAAATGTTTACAAATAAGCCTTGTTGTTTTTATGGCAACCGACAAAACCACAAATGTTTACAAATAAGCCTTGTTGTTTTTATGGCAACGGAAAAAAACACAAATGTTTACAAAAAAGAATTGTTTTTGTGAAAACCTTCCAAAAAATGATGTCAAAACATAAAAAATGTTTAAAATGTTTATCTAAATTAAATTTAAGTATGTTGCTCTTTGCAACACAAATGTTACATTGGCAATTTAGTTCATTCTATTATATATTGTAATATATTTTTTGTACGCTACAGTTGGTAGACACCCACATGTGTTATTAAAACATTTATTTTATTACCCAAGTTTTCTTTTTGGTGTACACATCGAATGTCTTTTGTGTTGTATTTGTTTACTTGAGTGGTGTGGTCTGTAATTGTTAGTATGTTGGCTTTGGTTTATGTTAGCCTTGAGACTTGTTTTGAAGCTACATTTGAAGGGAGACCTTTTCTTGGGTCGTTATGTGAACATTGAGTTATCTAAATTTACATGAAATCATATGTTTGGAGATAGAGAAGCACGTGTGTATAAATGCCTACATTAACCAGGGCCATTACTTGGCCACCAACACTCCTAAAAAACCAAAGAGCAAACACAAACTAATCATTTTGCATAAAATTTTATTTCATCCCCAAAAGAAGCACTATAATAAATCATATTGTGCCACCCTCAAATTAAAAAAAAAAATGGCCCAAAAAATTGGCCAATGTAAATCATTAACAAAACTAAACCAAATTAAACAAAAAAACAAAAAATCAAGTTGGTGGTCGTGCCTGAAGCAGTGTGGTGAGCATTGTTAAGTTTCCTGCCATCAAATGGTGTGCCAAGAGTTCCATCTGGTCTGGGGTTAACTGTAGAGTTGTGCTCAAGTGGCCCATTAGGATCATATCTTCTGTCTGAGGCTGCTGATGATGCAGGGTGTTGAACGTTGGAAATGTCCCAGACAGAAGATGTTCGGCCAATAGTGTCATCTGCTCTGGGGTCAGCCTAAGCATTTGGGCAACGTGTGCCATTACCATGAGATGGGATCGTTGCTGCTCCAAGGCTATTTGATGCTGCTGGTGGTGCAAGGGTTGTGAAGATGTGTGGGGAGTGGTGGTTGATTGTTTGTTGTGGTCCACGGTACGGGGGCAAACGACATGTCGCATTGGTGACAAAAAAGAAGAACGGCCTGGGGAGGAGTGAAGTGATAAAGGTGTGGAGGGAATGTAGTCAGGTGGAAGGGGTACTGTGGAACCAGTGCGCATTGAGGTTGTGCAGGAGGATTGCTCATTGAGGGGTGTGGGAGTCCGAACGGAGTGTGAAGTGCTAGGAGTGGCTACAGGAGGAATTGTCCCATCCCCAGCTGCCTGACAAGTGGCCAACACTGGCATTACCCTCCCACTACCACAACCTGCAGTGGCAGGTGAGTGAGATGTTTGGGAGGGCTCTGCCAATGGGGCATCTTCAGATCCAAACAGGCATTGGCGTGTGGCCAGCACCTGAGTGTCAACACTTTGCCGATCCCGTTGATGCTGGTCTGCTAAACTTACCAAGCTGTTACGCATATCCTGTTGAACCTGTAACATATCCTGGTGAACCTGTACCATTGTTGCTACAGATTCCTGTATGAGCCCGAGCAGACGTACTGCCTCAGTAGATTGCTGAGTACGCCTCCTTAACTCATTTTGGACCTGATACTCATCAAGCAGCCTCTCGGCTACATCCAGCATAGATGGACGAAGTTGGGTAGGTGACAATCCCTCTGCATCTAAGGCTACCTGAAAGCAGAAGAAATAGACCAAATCATTATCAAACATCATGACTAAATATTTCAGATTAGTTTGACAACTTAACACCCCAAGCAGAACGTTGAAAAGTTTGATGTGCTTCTAATGAGTACTTGTTCATTGTAAGATTATCCAAGCTAGCAACACTTCTGATAATGGGTACATATTATATTGGTGTGACTAATATGACAAAGGCAAAAAAGATTCAACATGAAGGTGTTCCCAATTAACCCTGGTGTGGTAGGTTGTTTATGCTTTTGGTAAATCTGTTACTACACCAATGACTTTATACATCTACGTATGTTGTCTAAAATCTTGCCATCAATCGGCTACAGGACAACCCAACCAAACGATACCCATGAATTTGGACCTGGAAAATCAAAGACGGGCCGGACTTTAAAGATCCTGGATGTTTTTGGAACATTAGTGGCACACCAAATTATAACATAATTCCCTGATGTTCAAGATAGAACTCTTGTTGTGCTGGTGCATCGTCAGAATGTCATAGCACTAATTTAACACACACAATGTAAGCCACATCTAGTCCAAAATCAATGCTACCATTGAAATGTTACATGTGCACCTTGTTCCCTTATATCACATACCACAGCACTGGATGCAGAATCGTCGCCAGCTCCTGATCCAACTCCAGCTGCAACGTCAAGAGGGGCCTGATGTTCTTTTAAAAAAAAAAAAAAAAAAAACATGTTTAGTACATAACCTTAGTCAGTAATGATTATGGCCAGATTGCCCTCCTAGCTTCATGAATGAAGCATTGAGGCCAAACATTCAAAAGTGCTTTCCTGGGCTCATAGGACACTTGCTAAACCCTCCCAAAGGTTAAGAAGGCTTGGTCTGCCTACTAATGACGGCACCCATTAATGCTGTCAACTGTGTTTTGCAGGGTAAACATCTAAAAGGCAACACTCTTTCCTAAGAAAAAACATGTGTGTTAATGGGGTTAATAAGATTCAAAAAAACATTATTTGACTAGACATACCAACACCTTCCTCCAGGCCTAGCTGCACTGGGTGTGTTCCCTGCTGCGGATCTTCTGTAAAGGACATAGCAATATGAGCTATCTTGGCAAAAAAAAAACATCTACATTGTTTGGCACAGTATGATATTGGACCTACCAGGAGGAGGGTCAGCACTGATGTCAACACCTGTGAGTCCGTCTGGTTCGCCAAGCTGCATGGGCTGTGGAGGGGCTGAGATCCGTGCTACAGATGAACAAATTGCAGGTTGGGGAAAACAAAAAAAGGACAATTGGAAGGGCAAGTATCACATTCTCTTAATGTCACACATAGGATAGTAGTTAATCTTTTCCAAACAACTCACACAATTGACATCCAAGATAATATCCTACCTCGGTGCAAAGCATCCGAATCTAAGTCCTCTCTGGGAAAGATGGTATCGGGTCCTATGATGTTCAAGAAAGGTAATTGATAATCCCAGAGAGAACTTCGTGCACGTTCATCCAGCCGACCTTGACGGTCATAAAGACCCTCCGCAGCCCATGCAATTAGCTTCTTCCGAACGGACCCACAGATGTCGTTGACCTTCTTCCGCACACTGTCACGGTGGCGAGGTGCTTCACCCAGTGCATTTACAGCATCCCGGATTTCATCCCACAATCTGTTCTTCTCTGTTACTGAGTAAGACGCGGCCCTGGTCCCATGTATCGCCTGATATCTGGCCATATAGGCGTGGACCAGGGCACAGCACTGATTGTGGGTGAAACGGGGAAGCCGGGGTAATGTGGACAAGCTGACTCTGGTGGACGGACCCGCTCCAGGACTACTGTCAGAAGAGCCAGCTTGTCCACTTGGTGTGTTAACACCTCCCCCGGCTTCCTCCTCCGGGATGGGGATGGTGGACTCCCTCATGGATACAGCTGGAGCCTCCCTCACACCAGAGCCAGACGATCTGCCCACCCTGCCCCCCCTGCCCCCCCTGCCCCCCCTGGCCCCCCTGGCCCCCCTGGCCCCCCTGGCCCTTCTCATCCTTCCAGTGGGTGGGGCCATGGGAGCACGAGGTGGGCAGAGAATCTGGCTGTCCAGCAGCAGCAAAGAGCCCCAAACTCCTAAATCTGAAATGACAAAAGAGAAAACAGAAAAAACAGGATTTGCAGATTGCTCTTCATATACAGTATAATTAGTGAACAGTTACAGAACACACTTACCTAATGGCACAAACAGACTTGGTCGTGGTGGTGGTGGTAGTAGTGGGCAAAGAGCAGAAGAGGCTGCAAAGAAAAGGAAAAAAAAAAACACATAAGAAAACGCATATGGGTACAAATCACACGAGGCCCTCCAAACACTTACCTAATGGCACAAACACGGTGGTGGTGGTGGTGGTGGCAAAAAAAGCAGAAGAGGTTGCAAAGAAATGTACAAAAAAAACACATAAGAAAACGCATAGGGGTACAAATCACACGAGGCCCTCCAAACACTTACCTAATGGCACAAACACAGTGGTGGTGGTGGTGGTGGTGGTGGTGGTGGTGGCAAAGAGCAGAAGAGGCTGCAAAGAAATGTACAAAAAAAACACATAAGAAAACGCATAGGGGTACAAATCACACGAGGCCCTCCAAACACTTACCTAATGGCACAAACACAGTGGTGGTGGTGGTGGTGGTGTAATCCTTTATAGGCAAAAGGAGGCTGCAAACATTAAACATACATGAGAAATCGCATGACCTACATACGTGCACATAATAAATTACAGTTATCAGGAAAGCAAAAATGGTGTCTTTGGAAGCTGGGAAGGTAAGGGGGCAGGTTTAGATGCCAAATCTAGACTGCACACCTTTAACAAACATGAGAAAACACATGTCCAAACCACATGCACATGGGGCCAACTGCCAATGATTAAAAGACACTTGAGGGGTTCCCAAGCTATTGTGGGTTGGAGGGGATTCACCATAGACAACTTAAGCACACCCAAGATAAGTACAAATTGTCTCCTTCCTTTTTTTTGGGAGAGAGAGATACAATTGTCTTACCTCCAGATAATGTAGGTTGTGGGTCACAGGGTCTTGCTAGCACATAAGAAACATCGATCTATAACATCCAGCAGCCATATTGGCCATGTGCTCCTTTTATAGCTGGCTCACAGGTGTGATAATTAGCGGCCGTTTCTATATATATCTGCGCATTCGCGAATTTGCGCGTTCAAAATGGAGGACGATATCCCAGACGCATTAGATGGTGCAATGCTGGCATTTATTGGTGCCTTGTTTGAGGAGGCCCTGGCACAGGAGGCAGCAGAAGGTGGGGAAGCTGCAGCAGCAGCAGCAGCAGCACCTCCAGCAGCAGCACCTCCAGTCCGTGTGCCCTTACCTCGCCAGCCACGCATTTTTGCTCCAAGGATCTATTTGGACAAGCTGCGGGATTCTGATGTCAGGAGGAAGTTCCGGCTCGAGCGAGGAACTATTCTACACCTCTACCAGCTCATAGCAGAGAAAATTGACCCGGACACACAGCGCGGCCATGCGGTGCCCGGCATGGCCAGATTGCTGGCCACTTTGTATATTTTAGGGCGTGGCAGCTTCCAAGCCACTTCGGGAAGTATCATGGGCATTAGCCAGCCCACAGTTTCAAGGGTGTTCATGTTGGTCATTAATGCCATAGTGGATATAGTGCCCAATTTTATCCACTGGCCACAGAATGAAAATGAGTGGAATGAAGTCAAGTTGGGTTTCTACCGGCGGGCACACATGCCGCAAATCCTAGGGGCAATCGATGGCACCCACATAGCCATTAGGCCCCCAAGGAGCCACGAAAGTGAATACCGGAACCGCAAGCAGTACCACTCTGTGAACGTCCAATTAGTGTGTGACGCCAAACAGCGCATCATGAGTGTCAACACTGGTCACCCAGGGTCGTGCCATGATTCCAGTATGTTAAGAACAAGTACTCTGTACGAGGTGTTTGAAAGTGGACAAATGCCCGAAGGGTGGCTTATTGGTAAAGTATTTTGTCTTAACAACATAAACTGTAAGATTACATAGACATAGGAATAAGCTACATCGGTGTACACCCTGATTTAAGCAAAGCCTACCTAAAATGGATGTGTTATTAGTTGTCAGGCTGTTCACACACAACCAGATCAGCAGCTTAGCAGCTCACAAAAGAAAGATTTGCAAAGTTGTCTTTGAGTCCAATGAAGGTGGTTAACCAATGTGTAAATGGTGTCCTCTAGCCACCCAAAGAAAACCTACAAATGATTCCAATGGTATTGCCATATCCCCAAAGTACTTTGCATAAGTGAGTCAATATTGGTTTCCTCACTCTAGTTGCAGATATATTCCAGAAGTAAGACCTAGGCTAATGTAATAGGAACAAAATAGGGGCCAAGTTGGAACTTGCAAGAGAAACCCACCACTTTGTGTGTCCTTTTTCCCATTTGTATTAGTGATTTAGGCAGTTAGACAGAGTTGAGATGTTTCATATGATTTTTTGCAAACAGACGAGCAGGTTGTTTAGTAAAATGCCTAATTGTCTCCCATTTTGAGGAGTCATCTAAAGTCACATGATAGGAAGAACTAATGTATATTTTTCTTATTTTTCAGGGGATGCTGGTTACCCGCAGCTGACGTGGCTGATGGCTCCAATCAGGTACCCCCAGGGCCCAGCAGAGAGGAATTACAACAGGGCCTTGCGGAGAAGCCGGAGTATCATTGAGTTGACCATAGGTCTTCTCAAGTCCCGGTTTCTCTGCTTGGCCCGGCCTGGGGGTGAACTCCTGTACTCTCCTACAAAGGCTTCCAAGATCATCCTGGCGTGCTGCGTGTTGCACAACATGTGCGTTGCCCGGGATGATTCTTGGGAGCTGACGGAGGAGAGGGAGCCAGAGGTCCGTCAGCCGGCGGCCCCCAGGCGGCGGAGCACCGCTGCCGGTATGGCCACCCGGAATACCCTGGTTGCTAGCCACTTTACATGTAAGTACTGTAACCGGTCAAGATAGGGCATGTGTATTAATTAGCTAGTTAGCAGAGGTGCCACTCACAGGGAGACAGAGGGTGATTATCATCTGCCAATGACACTTGCCATTGTAGATAAAGTGTAGTCAACATTGGTAAAATTGTGTTACTTGAGCAAAAACATGCACCTCTAACCATAAACATGTTGGTATTGTGAATAGTGTAAAGGGCTGAGAAGAGCTGGCAGGTGTTTATTTGTGTCTATGCCACCTGTGTAGTTATTGATAACATGAACGGCTGCTTGGTATCTTATGGTGTTGTAATTTTCCAGAACATCAACATCTTGGAATCATGGCACGTACCATGGGAAGCCTGTGGTGATGGGCTGTCTGGCGTCACAGGTGTGTATTCAAATGTTTACATTAATGATTTCTGGTTTGTGTAAGTTGGCATAAAATGTGTTATTTCACTCGTGATGTCGAAATTAAATGAAGTTCAGAATGAAGCAAACAGGCATTAAGATGTGATTTTCATAATGAAATGTCTTATCCTTTGTTTTATTTTTCCAGGAGTGGTACTGCTTGCGGGTGTAGGTGGTAGAAACCCACCTTGATGGACTCCACTCATTTTCTTTTGTGGTCAGTGGATATTTGGTAAGGCACATGGCCAATGACCAACATGAACACCCTGGAACTTCGAAAGTGGCTTGGAAGCTGCCCAGCAACCTTGCCATGCCTGTCCCCTATGAGCTGGTAGAGGTGCAGAATGGATTCTGAACTCTGCCGGAAGTTGTGGAAGACATCAGAATCCCGTAGCCATGGAGCAAAGATCGTGGTCTGGCGCTGTAAAGGCACACGGACTGGAGAGTGACAATATTCTTTTGCTGCATCCCTCCTTCTGCTGTCATTCTCAAATAAATAAATACATTAGAATTGAACATGTGTTTTTTTGTTTTGTGTGGGTGCCTACAGACAAAAGGGCCATCCACACTGTAAGATTTAGAGAAGACTTTATCCTTCCGATTGACATTTTCTATGTAGTGCAAGGGCCTGCCTGATTGCATCCAAATTGAAAGTGTTGAGGTTTGAGCTTCTATTATATGGTTTGGTTAAGTCTACAGGAAAAAGTCTAGACAAATTGTTAGTGTATGGCCCATTAAGCTGCCAAGGCCGGAGTTTTGCACTTTGCATGCTGCTTGTACTGGTGATGTGAGGGGTTGTAATGTAGAGTAGGGATGTGACAGTGTTGTGTTGAGGTGTGAGGCAAATGTAGTGTTGGACTATGAGGGCCTGTGTTGTTGAAATATGGAGAGAGTCCAATATCAGACACCTATGTTTATTGGTCAAGAAATTGTAAGAACCATGGTAAATATGTAAAGAATTGCATCTCGATAAAACTAGGACCACACTCATAAAATCAAAATTGTGTTGTTTCCATTGATGTGCTTGAAATTTGGGTAGGACACCCCCCTCCCCCCCCAAATTCAAGATAGTTTAAAAAAACTGTTAAAAAAAAAGAGAGTGAAAAGAGATCCCAAGTGTAGTGATGTGATTTGAACCCATGACGTTGTGAACTGCAGTGAAGTTGCAAAGCACTTAGCTATTGTGCAGAATAAAGCTGTATGGTGGAAAAAATGGAGTGTGTTAAGGCTAAAAAGCACATATAGCTAAAGAACTAAACATTGTATGGAATGTGGGAAGAAGACCATGGTAAAATTGTGAGGTTTCATCTTGCCCTGAAGTAGGGTAGGGGTTTGGTCACTTGCCTTTGGTACTTTCCTTCATAAGATCGATTCGACACACAGACAAGATCAAAAAAACACTTAAAATGGTGTAAGCTTGCAAGCGCTTCTGAGTGTAACATTATTTAGCAATATATATGATGTAATCCGTTACATTTTAGCAATATAAACAAAAAAAGAAAATAAAAAAAGTAGGTGGAGATGGTAAGCCTCGAACCTACAGCAGAGGGAGATGAATTACAGACATGTGATGTGTGCACTAATCCACTAGCCCACATCGCTATGTGAAACTGCTATAAGCACGAAGACATAAGTTTGCGAATTGGCGAAGCCGCGATCGTAAGTGAATCCCGCTGACGGCGGAATTCATTATTGCTGTTTTACTCGCCAATTCGCCGCAGCGCCAGTTAATTGATTTGAACGCGGCGAAACTGAAACACGTCATAGAGGTTTGAAGCTGCAGTTTCTTTAAATCCGGCCCCCCGTCACTATAGATATAGGAACAGGTTCACATACAGGAAGTTTCTATAACAGGGTCTTCACGTCTAGTAGACAGGAAGTGCATGCGTGGGAAAGTATCACTCAACCAAACATTACGTGGACACCCGCTAGATAGGCGACAGCCCCCCCCCCAAATTTCGCACATTCATGTTCGCACACACACCCCACCAACCCCCTCCCCACCTTGCAGATGAATGCCACGACATCTGCAGTATAGAGCGCTGGTGCCATTTTCTCAGAATTGCGGGAGGAACTGTACACATTCCGGAAACGTGTGCCACCAATAATAGTGTAATTTCCGGTTGAATTTAGAAATGTGAGAATGTTGTTTCTACTGTTAGCGAATTCACGAACAAAAATAACCAGTGCCTAGACACAATCTGCATGTATATCAAACATAGGAAATAAATGATCACATTAATTTGTGGAGACAAAAATATATTTTTATTTATACACATGAACAATGTTTGGCAAAGACATTTGAAACATGCCCGCCCACCACCATCAACGTTTATTACAAACAGGATACACAGCTCTAACATTTAACATGACATTTTTTGTGCACAGTCTCCACAGTATCCCAGTGAAACCACACAAATGGTAAACAAATGCAAACATGAACCTTGTACAACATTTGGACCATATACATCAACAAAGATCCCAGAATATTCAGATACATGTGCAGATTGACTAAACAATACACAATTATGTTAAAACCAATAAATACTTACAAAGAGTCAAGTGCGCTATGTGTCTTTAGACATAACAGCCAACACAGCCAAATCCCACCTCCCACCTTAAAACAACAAAGGCCCCCAAATCTTTAACATAAAGCATGTCCCACGCACAATATATTGGACCTGTTGCCAGGCCAAATCTTATCTCATGTCTGAGTGTTTTTTATATAATGAAGTAAAAAACACACCAGGTAATGTTAACGCCCAGGAGAAAAATTAACTCTGTGTGTCCTGTGTTTATATTCGAGCATGCGCAGTTGAATAAAAAAGGCAAATAGAAAACTAGAGAGAGAGAGAGACACCTAAACAAACCAAATACATATATGTCTGTATGTATGCAGATATGTGTATATATGTGAAATAACAAATGTTTTTTTTTTGTTTACTTAACATTATTTATAATGATTATATACAGGTATACATACATATATATCTCTACAATTACATGATATATACATCTCTCTCTCTCTCTCTCTCTCTCTCTCTCTCTCTCTAGAGAGAGAGAGAGAGAGAGAGAAATATATTTTCAAAAAAATCTTGTAACACACATTTTGGGTTTAAAATCATTTGGGTGGGGGGGGGGGGGGTTGTAGACTGGCATTTATTTGGGAGTTCAGATTGTTGTTTGAATGAAGATTGAACATATAGGTAGCAAAAATCAGGCTCAGCACTTCTAAGCATCATTAGGCTACGTTCACATCTTGGTGTTGTTGCTATTACAGGCATTATTTCTAGGCGTTTTTGCAGGCGTTTTACAGGCATTTTTACTTGGGTTTTTTGTGCAGGCATTTTTAGATAGAAGAGAAAAATAATGCCCCCAAAACGGCCCACAACGCCGACATGTGAACGTAGCCCGTATCGGGGCGCTTTTGGGGAGTTTGTCTGCTCTAGGAACCGCTATCAAAACGCACAACAAGACTAATCCTATACATTTCAATGCACCCTGTTCACATCTGAGTATTTTGACGCCGTGAGCAAAACGCCCAACGCTGCAAAAAGTACATGAGCTTCTTTTTGGGCAGATTACACGCATTTCCCATTGATCTCTAATCAATCTATAAATGGCTGCACAAAAAACGCATGTGAAACGCCTGTGAAACGCCTGCTATAAAGACCATAAAACGCCTGGGAAAAAAACCCTTCAAAAGGTCCATAATAACAATGCCAACATGTGAACAGAGGCTAATAAGTGTGGAGTTGTAAGGACTGAAAAATAGCACAATGATTAGGGAGTCTGCCTTCCTGCTGTAGGTTTGTGAGTTCGAATCCAGAATGAACCTTCTGTATGGGCAACCCTTTTTTTCTAACCCTCCAAATGCTTGCATATGTACTTTTGCTATTGTTTAACATAGCCATGTGTATCACCAAACTCTTAATATAAAGACATCAACTAAATCCAAAAGATGCCACTTAAAGTCAATATCTAGCAATATTGAGAGATTGAGCTATATTTGTTCCTTTAACCACCTCCCACCCGGGCCATTGTAGATATACGGCCGGGCGGGAGTCTCGTTCTTCTGAATGGACGTTCCGGAACGTCCTTCAGAAGGAGAGAGATCGCGCCGCCGTGGGCGCGCGCAGCGGCGCGATCTCGATGTGCCTGTGTCCCTAGGACACAGAGCAACAAGACTCGGCAGGAGGGCCCTGTGATTGGCCCTCCTGATCACATGACGGCTGTGTCCAATCACAGCCGTCATGTAATGTCAATACAGCCGTTGTAACGGCTTCGATCTCTTCTCCTACTGACAGATCCTGTCAGTGAGGAGAAGAGGAGAGGATCTATTCTGCAGCCGGGGTGATCAGTGAGTATTTCTGATTACTCACTGATCACAGGGGGGGTCTGTGCTGGTAATCAGATGATTGATTACCAGTGCAGCCCTGGGGGGAGGGGGTGCCACTAGAGCCACCAGGGATGCCCACCCATGACCACCAGGGATGCCCACCATGGCCACCAGGGATGGCAAACAGGGCTCAGAGAGCCTGCCAGTGGTGCCCCCCTATCAGTGCTGCCCACCAATGCCATCTATCAGTGCTGCCCACCAGTGCCCGTTATTGCCATCTATCAGTGCCGCCCACCAGTGCCCATTATTGCCCACCAGTGCTGCCTATCAGTGCCCATCAGTGCCCCTCATCAGTGCCGATCAGTCCCGCCCATCAGTGCCACCTATCAGTGCCCATCAGTGCCGCCTATCAGTGCCCATCAGTGCCCATCAGTGCCGCAGATCAGTCCCCATCAGTGCTGCCTATCAGTGCCCATCAGCGCTGCCTATCAGTGCCCACCAATGCTGCATATCAGTGCCCACCAATGCTGCAAATCAGTGCTATCTATCAGTGCCACATATCAGTGCCCATCAGTGCTGCATATCAGTGCTACCTATCAGTGCTGCATATCAGTGCCACCCCATCAGTGCCACCCCATCAGTGTCTCCTCATCAGTGCCTGTCAGTGCGGCGTCATCAGTGCAGGAAAAAACTTATCCATTTACAAAATTTTATAACCTAAACAAAAAAACTTTTTTTTTTCAAACTTTTCGGTCTTTTTTTATTTGTGCACCAAAAAAGAAAAAACCTGGCGGTGATCAAATACCACCAAAAGAAAGCTCTATTTGTGGGGAAAAAAATGACACAAATTTGGTTTAGGTACAGTGTTGCATGACCGCGCAATTGTCATTCAAAATGCAACAGCGCTAAAAGCTGAAAATTGGTCTGGGAAGGAAGGGGGTTTAAGTGCCCAGTATTGAGGTGGTTAACATACTTTGCTAATTAGCCAAGTATGGGGATATACCTGCAGGAAAATGTGTACTAAAATGCCCAAGCTTGGCCATACCCATATGGAAGAAATATGCATTTCCAATATATTTAGAGACCAAAATTCTGCCAAATATATTTAATATGGCCAGAATTGTAGCATTTCCAAGCAATTTCCTATGTATTTGGTATAGGAAAAAATCTGAACAATATATTTTTTATATTTTTTTCTTCCATGTGGGTACATGTTTCCCAAGTAAATATTTTGTGTGATACCCTAGATAATGTGGAGATTCGATGTAACATTGTTCTAGTGAAATCTGATTGAGCAGGAAAGGTGTCTAGAACGTGGTAATGTGATGGTGCTTACTAAGGAATAAACAATGTGTTTTTTTTGGGTAATCCGCCAGTTCTTTCCATTTTACATGGGCGATACAGCGGATTTTTCGTTTGTATTCAACCATCTGCATGCTTGAGTTTGGTCCAGCGGAACTTTTGGAGCTTAGTTGGCGTTGCGCATGCACACATTCGCTCTTTTGCAGCTCGGGACTTGAGGAGCTATTTTTACTTTCTACACTTTTGCTGAAATCTCTCTTTCTAGGGCATTTTTTGACACATTTTAAAAGCTATTCATCTCCAAATGAGCTCCCACACCTTCCACAGTGATTTGGGATTTTTGGGGGTACTCAAAAAAAATTGGCAAAACATTAGTCTAGCTTTTAGCTGACCTGTTTTTAAGTCGCGCCCTGACATTGTAGCAGGGGAGGACTGGCAGCCTTGCGCCTGGGGGGCAAGTCCAGTCAAGTGGCCCATTGAACCACGAGCTCACCATCTATGCCCACCTGGTTTATAACGGATATTGATGTTATAAAGCAAGACAAATATGATACAATGTGGTAACATAATTTAATGTTAATAGCAACAAAGGAGGTTTAACAAAAATAATGCATCAATGCAGCCTCACCAATGCCCATCAGTCCAGCCTCATCAGTGCCCATTAACGCAGCCTCACCAGTGCCCATCAGTCCAGCCTCATCAGTGCCCATTAATGCAGCCTCACCTGTGCCCATCAAGGCATCTTGATCATTGCCCATAAATGCAGCCTCACCAGTGCAGCCTTATCAGTTCCCATCAATGCAGCCTGATCAGTGCCCATCAATGCAGCCTCACCAGTGCCCATCAATGCAGCCTCACCAGTGCTCATCAATGCAACCTGATCAGTGTCCATCAGCTCAGCCTCATCAGTGAAAGAAGATTATTGGTGAACCCAACAAAAACTGCGCAAAATGAATGTGATGTATAAATAAATAAACACTATTCATATCCATAAATGTGTTTAGGGTGAAATTGCTTCCACTCTGCGAGCTGCAAAATCAACGTGAATAACGTGACAAATGAAAAAGTGAAAAAATGTGGCGCTCAACAGTTTGATAAAACACAAAACAAATTATTCCAATGTGCAAACGTTCGTGCAAAAAAACAGTCTCTAGTGTCAAAAAAAATAAAATAAAAAAATGGGTTAAGCAAACAGCCAATGATGGAAACACAGACTTGATAGGAGTGAATCTCAAAAAAGCCTCCACCTCCACACGATCACCCAGTGAAATGTATAGGTACCGCTTACCAGAACCACTGGACCCCTTAGTTATAGGGGGTCAAACATGCTTATTGATCCACATCAGATCCGACCTTGCACATCCCCCTCCCACACAGGCGAGATAGGAGACGCCGCTCCATGCCTGCGTTCCTTAGACCTTTAGATTGGGAACGTGAGACCGTAAACTTCCGGGTCTAAGGAACGCAGGCGTGGATCGGCGTCTCCTATCCCCAGCAAACTGAAAATGATCCTTTGATGAGTAATACTGCACCATGAGAGCCTGTTTGTCATTTCTCTCCATCTATGACTTGGTTCTTTAATGCTCCATCGATTTGGCTACACACTGTCGCCTGTGTGAGAGGGGGATGTGCAAGGTCGGATCTGATGTGGATCAGTAAGCGTGTTTGACCCCCTATAACTAAGGGGTCCAGTGGTTCTGGTAAGCGGTACCTATACATTTCACTGGGTGATCGTGTGGAGGTGGAGGCTTTTTTGAGATTCACTCCTATCCAGTCTGTGTTTCCATCATTGGCTGTTTGCTTAATCCTTTTTTTTTTTTTTTGGACACTAGAAACTGTTTTTTTGCACGAACGTTTGCACATTGGAATAATTTATTTTGTGTTTTATCAAGCTGTTGAGCGCCACATTTTTTCACTTTTTCAGCCTCATCAGTGTCCGCCAGTGCAGTCTCATCAGTTTCCATCCATGCAGCCTCATCAGTCCCCATCAACGCAGCACCACCAGTGTCCATCAGTGCAGCCTCATCAGTGCTCATCAATGCAGCCTGATCATTGCCCATCAATGCAGCCTCACCAGTGCATATAAGCTCAGCCTCATCAGTGCAGCTTGATCAGTGCCACCTATCAGTGTCCATCAGTGCCACCTACTAGTGCTGCATATCAATCCAGCTTAATCATTGCTCCTGATCAGTGCTTACCATTGCCGCCACATTCTCTGCCCTGCTGACCACGTCCTATGTCCCACTGACCCCCATCCTCTGCCCTCATGTCCCAGGGTCTGATAAGGAAGCCGCAGCCATTCATTGTGAACAGCTGTGGCTTCCTCATCAGACCCTGAGACAAGAACAGTATACTGTGGCTGGGGTGGGATGAATGTAGATGGGGGTGCCCGATTTAAATCTTGCCTAGGGTAGCACAAAAATAAAATACACCACTGGACACTGATGCATTAGTGACTAGTGGCAGTCATTAACCCCTTTGTGCTGCATTAGTTGTACCAGTGTCAGTGTTTATTAACCATTTCATGCTGCACAATACAGGGGTTAATTAACACTGACACTGGTGCCACTGTCACTAATGCAGCACAAAGGGGTTAATTAACTGCCACTGGTCACTAATGCATCAGTGGCCAGTGGCAGTACATTAACCCCCTCCATGCTGCATTTTACAAACAGCATTGTAAATTAACTCCTCGCCTCAATGAGTTAATCACTTGAGCCATTTCACACAGCTACAACACTGACACAACATTGCCTTATGTAAGGTGTATTATATCAGCCTCTGAAAACTCACTGTTGCACAGGGCTTCACTGGGCTGGCTCCTCATAGTTCTTAGCACAAGCAATCTCCTCCGTCCTTTCTTCCCGCCTCCTGGCCTCTGGATGACATCACGCTCGGCCGGGACTAGAAAGCATCTGTCGGGTGGAGATCACTCCGCCTGACAGGGAAGTGACTGGACTCACCAGTCAAAAAGGCCACTCGCTCCGCACCGATTCCACCCCTGCAGACAGGCATGACACCCGCCAGCCGCCGCTACATTATATTATACTTTCAGAGCTGCAGCAGAGCAGTGATGCTCCGCAAGTATAACACAATGTAGCGGCGGCTGGCGGGTGTCATGCCTGTCTGCAGGGGTGGAATCGGTGCGGAGTGAGTGGCCTTTTTAGGAAGCATCAGAGCGGCCTGGAGGGCAATTGCCTCCCTGCCTCCTGGCCCAGTCCGCCCCTGCATTGTAGCATCTTAATGAATCTAACACTAGACGTTATTGGCTGCCCGCCGTACTTTGAATACCGATTTCAGACGTTCAGATTCGCTGGTTTGCAAAAATCCTGGCGTTAGACATATAGCGGTACTATGAATTAGGCCCAAAGCATCAGTGAGCATCGGCCAGCGTCGGC
The DNA here is from genome assembly GCF_965119305.1 of Pelophylax lessonae. Lineage (NCBI taxonomy): Eukaryota > Metazoa > Chordata > Amphibia > Anura > Ranidae > Pelophylax > Pelophylax lessonae. Next base: position 272,832,088 of record NC_138769.1, on the reverse strand, counting down.
TGGCGTCAAGGCAGCGTTAACAGACATTTTCTGGATAAAGTCCCAAGTTGTACTTAGTTGAGCCTAAAGGAGTATCCCACTCATTCCCTTCTCCCATCCACTTAAATAAAATAAAAACCACAAAACAAAGATGCTGGAGTTATCAATGTCTCAGTTCTCACACCCAGGGTCGCAGCTCACATGGGCTGGAGAGGTAACCGGTAACGATGGCAGGCCCACATCAGGCCACAGGCCTGGAAAACCTGCTACATTCGCTCTCCACAGGTTCTCGGCACACCAGATCCCCCTCAGCTCAACATCGCATCAGTGTGTTTAGTAATGAGAATTGAATTGTTCTTTCTAAAATGTGTGTCTGTCCGGAATCAGACTGGAATGCTATTTATTGTTGTGCTTTACTGTACATTTACACGCATTGCTTTTGTTTTTGCACAAAAACCCAATAAAGAGTTCAAACATAAAAATGGCCTCAGTGTGAGCTGATATTATTACAGATCCAAAGCACACAACGCTGCATATCTCTGAGAGGTCGCACTGCATCTGGAACCAGCTTTGTATTTTTTGTATGGAGAGGAACTATAAATCCCAGCCCGTACTTTCAAGCTCAGCTATGCTAAGTCCTGTATGGGACGTAGATGAAAAAGGCGCTGGTGATCTTTTATATTTACTGGAATAAAACTTGTTCAGGGTAGCACGTGTATTAAATATGTATTAAAAGTGCTTATTAGTGAATAAATTATTATAATTAAAGGTAATAGATATATTTTAAAGTGCACAACTCAAAATTAAAAAATATTTCTGTTGCTTATTGGTAAATAAATATATAAATAGTTATATATAAATAAATAGATAAATAAATATATTGTACATGCAACAAGCAAATCAATTATATAAATATATAATATTTATAAAATACAAGCAAATAAAAGTGCTTAATAGTGCGTGCATAAAAAACTCATCAAATATAAACAGATATATTCGTGCTCTCCAGTGAGAAATAATTATATAGCAAGTGTCTCTGCAATTCGTGCAAAAAATATGCTCCTTAAAGTGCTTCAGGTGGTGGGGTGTGACACACGTGGCCTCTTACCAGCTTCCAATGAGTCACAATGACTCCCAACGCCTGTGATCCCTTTAATTGGGTGGATCAGACCTCTCCTCGATATCTTTTGGGATGGATATCTGCTCCTACATTAGGCATGTATGGACCATATAGTCCGCATAAAGATAAACAAAAAAAGCCTCCAATAGTGAAATATTGTATGCTTTATTTGAAAATTAATAAAAAGGTATACAGTTGGTCCCTTACTATTAGTTGTGCCCTCCTGGCACTGGGCAATTCGGCAGTACACAAAATCTTTCAGTAGTGGGGAATCGTATCCGAGGATCTGCAGCTTCCTCTTAGTTTTCCTCTCACTGTGCTGTGTGCGGCGGTCGGCGAGCGTCCCTGCCTCTGCTACGAATGCCTGTGTGTTTTGCTTCCGGGTTTGTCAGTAACCACAATGCATTTCGCATCTGTGCGTCATCAGGCGGCTACTGTTCCCCGGAGTCTCTTTCCTTAAGTGTCACGGACCTTCTTTTGATTGGCTATTACTCAGTATGTTATCGGCATCTTGTTTACAATTTATTTTCAGCTAACACTTATTGCCAATTGTTTCTTTACTTTAATAGTGGCGATCTATATGGGGATTTGTAAATTTTTTTTTCATGTCCCCGGATTTATGCTGCATATCCGTCGTATACGTTCCCCTTACTCACATGTATCATACAATTTTCATAACAGTTCATAAAAAGCTATTAAATATATCACAATCCATTAACATACAATATAAAACTTTATTAATTATCAAAAATTATTAAAAATTATTAAAATTATCTTTTTGTTTTTAGCTTTATTTAAAACCATTATATGGACTAGTTTCTTATATTTATAGCGCCATCTAGTGGAAATTTTTGGGAATCAAGATTAATTAGGTTCTAAAATGGGAATATTTTCCAATATTTATAATAGGACGGCTCTAATCTTATAATTTAAATATTTTTTAAAATTTCTGAAATATATAAATATATATAAACATGTTGTACAAAGTACTGGATAGTATTACAGATTAAAAATTAAAATTTTAAAATAGCTAAAATGTCAAGGGATATATGTATAAAAAGAGATGGATTTTTATTCTGAATGTCTATAAAATTCTATTATTAAAAATTATTAAGAAAACAATTTAAATCTATGTCCGCATTTAGCCCCAAGGGTTTTAATGTTTTTAAACGATGTATCCAGACGGTTTCATTCTGTGATATTTTCTTCCGCATGTCTGCGCCTCTCCAATGATTAAATATTTTATCAATCCCACAAAACCAAAGGAGGGAAGGATCCTGGTTGTGGTGTAGTCTGAAATGATTGGATAGGCTGTGCTTTTTGAAACCTTTTTTAATATTATCGACATGTTCTCCTATCCTTGTTGCTAAAGTGCGAGTAGTGCGTCCAATGTATTTAAGTCCACAGGGACAAATGCACATATATGTAACGAATTTGGTGTCGCAAGTAATAAATTGTTTTATCTCAAACTCTCGGTTGTCTGAAGAGAAAAACTTATGTTCTATTCTTTTCTTAAATTTGCTTATCCTGCAGGCTTTACATCTTCTGCATCTATAAAAACCATTTTTTGCAAAGAACATTTGTTGTCTTTTAGGTGGATCCGGAACATTTTTTGCTAACATATTACGTAATCCCGGAGCCCTTTTGTAGATAAATTTAGGGTATTTAGGGAGTAATGATTTCAACGTGTCATCTCTTAATAAAATATGCCAATTTCTCTTTATACACTTCTCAACTTCTTTATATTGTGTATTAAACCCCGTAATGAAAGCCAGTTCGAAGTTCGATTTTCCTTTTTTCTTCTTTTTCTTCTTCAGAAGGTCTTCTCTCTTTACTTCGGATATTTTCTTCTGGGTTTGTTTCAACTCTTTCTCTTTATATCCTTTTTCTTTAAATCTTTCTATTAGTTTGTCTGTCTGTATATTGTAGTCTTTCAGATCTGTACAGTTCCTTCTTATCCGGGTGAATTGTCCCTTGGGTATTGCCTGTATCCATGCCGGATGGTGGCAACTCCTTTTGGAGATATATCCATTTGTGTCCACCTTTTTAAAGAAGGTTCTAGTATTTAAAGTGCCGTTGTGCTTGTATATCTCCAGATCTAGAAATTGTATTGTATTCTTATCTGTGTTTCCTGTAAATTTTATCTGGTATTTATTTTTATTCATTTTTTTAAAAAATTGTTCAAGAGACTCTTGGGATCCTTCCCACACAACCAAGATATCGTCCAGATAATGACGATAGTACCTCAGCTGTTGTGGGTATTTTGAGTAGATTTCTTCTTCTTCCCATTTGGCTAAGAATATATTCGCTACGCTAGGAGCATAACGTGCTCCCATCGCTACACCTTTTATTTGGTTGTAATACTCATTCTTATACCAAAAATGATGGATTGACATTGCCATATTTAGGCCTTCCAATAAAAATTCTCTTTGTGTGTCTTTCAAATTTGTGTAATTTTCTAAAGCCCATTTGGTAGCGTTTAATGCGTCCTTCTGTTTAATATTCGTATAAAGTGATTCTACATCAATTGATGCCAGTATCGTTTTTTCGGTGATATTTATACTTTCTAGTGACACTATTGTTTCCTTGGTGTCCTTTAAAAAGGATCTTCCAATCGCTGCTATCGGCTGTAAAAATGTGTCCAAATATTCACCAATCCTGGCGTATAAAGATTCAATGCCACTAATTATTGGCCTTCCCGGTGGCTGTTGTAGATTCTTATGGATCTTCGGGATTTGGTAGATCACCGGCATGCGTGGGGCTTTTATATTCAGGTATTTTCCTTCCTTTTTATTAAGGAGGCCTTTTTTTAGTCCTTTGTTGATCCACTGTACCATTTTTGCTTTCAATTTGTTAGTTGGGTTTCCAGATAATTTCACATATGTTTCTTGATCATTTACAATACGGTCTAATTCTTTAGTATAGTCCTCTTTTGTGAGGATCACCAAGCCACCTCCTTTATCAGCTGATCTGATAATAATATTTTTCCTTTTTTCCAAACTTCTAATGGCTTCCCAGATTTCTTTCGTATTTCTAGTAGGTTTTCTTTTCAGCATTTGTACTTCTTTTTGGACAATATTCCTGAAAACTTGGATATATTGGTAAGTACTAGATTTGGGGTTAAATATTGATTTGTTCCGGAGTTGGGTGTGTTGGTATTCTGGTTCTTCTTCTTCTCCTATCCCTTTTTTATGTTGTTCTGCGAAAAATTTCTTAATGTTCAATTTGCGTGTAAATTTTTCTAGATCTATAAATGTTTCAAAATGGTCTAAAGATTTGGCAGGGGCAAATTTCAAACCTTCTTGTAATATATTCATTTCAGATGTTGTCAGTTCCACCCCTGCTAGGTTAAAAATCCCTTGTTCTAGCCGTCCCTTTTTCGTTTTCTTTCTCCCTCCTCTACATCCTCTTTTCTTGCGTTTTCCCGCATATTGGCCCAGTAGTTGTCTTTCCAGGATCTCTCTTCCCCCTGTTGCTTATATTGTCCTGAGGGCCCTGGCTTTTGTCCATCTTGAGGATGTGGATATATGTACTGTCCCGAGGGTCCTGGTTTTTGGCCATCGGAGGGGTGTGGATATTTTGGGTACTTATTGATTGATGCTAAGTCCTGTGCCATATTTTGTATGGAGAGGAACTATAAATCCCAGCATTCCCTTTCAGGCTTAGCTCAGCTAACTCCTGCCTGCGACTCTGCCCATTCAAACAGCACATAGGTACGCTCACATTTGTACTAGTAATGTGGGGGATGGCACTGTGTACAGGTTTTTATTCGCCAATAAAATAAAATGTGGACTGTGGATGCTCACATTTGTAATAGTACTCTGGGGGATAGTACTGTGCACGGGTTTTTATTAGACAATAAAATAAAATAGGGACTGCGGATGCTCACATCCCACTCTCCAAACTGTTGTGTTTAATTTTTGCTTCAGGAGCCGCGGGCACCTGCACAGTAGCATAGATTGTCCTGCTGAAAAGTCCAACCGCGGACACTTCCGCAGTAGCATACATTGTCCTGCCGAGAACTCCAACTCTTTTGTGCACTGCATAGGACTTCTCAGTGCACGGCATTTGTTGGCGCACATGCACAGTACAGGCAACTTGCCGAGATCTCCGACCACAGGTGACGTCTAATACCGGCTTCCTGATTGGCCGCATGGCAAACCCCATGTCACTGGCCGAGGAGGAGGCGGGAGGACCAGAGAAGACACGCCGCCGGAGTGAGAAGAAGCCGCCGGCCGGGAGTCCGGGACTGAAGACAAGAGAAGCCGTCGCCACCGTGCTCCAGGTAAGTGCACTGCTCTGGGGGGGGCACGCATGCTGATCTCTGCATTGGGGGCATGTATGCTGGTCACTGCATTGGGGGCATGTATGCTGGTCACTGCATTGGGGGCATGTACGCTGGTCACTGCATTTGGGGCATGTACACTGGTCACTGCATTGGGGGAATGGTATGCTGGTCACTGCATTGTGGGCATGTACGCTGGTCACTGCATTGGGGCATGTATGCTGGTCACTGCATTGGGGGCATGTATGCTGATCTCTGCATTGGGAGAATGGTATGCTGGTCACTGCATTGAAGGGGGCATGTATTCTGGTCTCTGCATTGGGGGCATGTACGCTGATCTCTGCATTGAAGGGGGCATGTACAGTGGTCACTGCATTGAATGGGGGCACGCTGGTCACTGTGCATTGAAAGGGGGCACGCTGGTCACTGTGCATTGAAAGGGGGCACGCTGGTCACTGTGCATTGAAAGGGGGCACGCTGATCACTCTGCATTGAAATGTGGCACGCTGGTCACTCTGCATTGTAAGGGGGCACGCTGGTCTCTCTGCATTGAAAGGGGGCACACTATACCTTAATTACTGAAGGCCCCTTTCACACTTTTGCGACCTCAAAGTCACGCAATTTTTTACAGCGTTTTTTGCCGCAAAGCAATGCCTATTACATTTTTATGTTTGCGCTATCCCCAAAAATTTTGAGCACCAACCGCCACTGTGCCCCACCCCTCCATTGGTACACCCCTGACTCTGCCTGTTTTCCCCGCCATCATGCAGACTGTGTCCCCATCTTGTAGCCTGTGTCCCCCGTCATCCTGCATCCTGTCTCCCCCGTCATCCTGCAGCCTGTCTCCCCCGTCATCCTGCAGCCTGTGTCCCCATCTCGTAGTCAGTGTCCCCCGTCATCCTTCAGCCTGTGTCCCCTGTCGTCCTGCAGCCTGTGTCCCCCGCCACCATGCAGACTGTGTCCCCATCTCGTAGCCTTTGTCCCCGGTAATCTCATAGCCTTTGTCCCCCATTGTCCTGCAGCCTGTGCCCCCCGTTGTTTTGCCGCCTGTGTCCCCCATCATGCCGGCACCTCATGAAAGAGCTGCCACTCCTCTCAGCCAGCTATATCAAAAGAGGGCTGTTCTTCTGATCAAATCTATATATTTACATATGTCAGGCACTGGTATTTATTTATTTTGTTTTTTTTATTTATCCGTCCATTTTTATAGATAAATATAAAAATAAATAAACGGGAGGATTAAAAAAAAGCTATATATATATATATACATGCATTGGAAGTCTCGTACTCGCCGGCGGAAGTGACGTATCGGGTTGAACCTTTCGGCAAGTTGGAACAATCGGCAGTACACCGGTGTTCCGTGAAAAAAACCATACCCGTGAGAAAACCATACCCTCGTCACTTCCGGTGCACCTACGGAGGGTATGGATTTATCACAGTAGTGTGTGTAACGTTACACTTGCCGCGGTTACATTAAAACAGCTCCTCTGCAACATGAGTCATCTCCGCCCCTATCCCTGTCACTTCCCTGATGTCAGCTAATAAATATAAAAGTGGATCACGGAGCCGAGATCTCCGTCATTTACATTTCATACACTCGCCGCCGCTTTTACATTTAGTAGCCGAGATCAGGGAAGTGACAGGTATAGTAGTGGAGATGACTCATGTTGGAGCCGAGCTGTTTTAATGTAACAGCGGCAAGTGTAACATTACACACACTACTGTGATAAAACCATTCCTTCCGAGCATGCGCACTTGTCAACTTCTCAGCTGTTCAATGATGTATACGGGGCTCTGAGCATGCGCACTGCTACGCTGCTCAGCTGTTTCGGACAGGAAGTGACGTGGGTATGGAATTCTAACGAGGTATGGTTTTCTAACGTTACACCGGTGTTCCGTGAGAATAACCTACCCCGTGAGAAATGCCTACCCTTGTCACTTCCTGCCAGGAACAGCTGAGCAGCGCAGCAGTGCGCATGCTCACAGCCGCGGATACGCAATGGAACAGCTGAGGAGCTGAGTAGTGCGCATGCGCACTAGTATAAAATGATCACGGTGTTCCGTGAAAAAAACCTACCCACGCGGCGGTTACATTAAAACAGCTGTGCTGCAATATAAGTCATCTCCGCTCCTGTCCCTGTCACTTCCCTGATCTTGGCTAGTAAATATAAAAGCGGCTCTCGGCTCCGTGATTTATCTTTTCATACACCCGCCGCCGCTTTTATATTTACTAGCCGAAATCAGGGAAGTGATGGGGACAGGAGCGGAGATGACTCATATTGCAGCACAGCTGTTTTAATGTAACCGCCGCGTTACACACACTGCCGTGCATCGGAAGTGACGAGGGTAGGCATTTCTCACGGGTAGGTTTTTTTCACGGAACACCGGTGTCGTGTCGAATAATGCCCCCCGTCGGATAGTGCCTCCGACGGGCTGACATCACCGCAGCTGACTGCTCAGATCAGAGACACTGACATGCGCAGTCCATCGGAGTCACTATCCGACGGAAGATAGAGAGCGGAGGAGGGGAGAGAATCTATTGTCAGATTCTGCCTCGCTCTCTGCACTATGGGGATGGATCGGATTACAGTGCAGCCTGTGCTTATGTGAGGAACACAAAAACACAGCTCTGATCGGGACACATTAAAGGTGAACTCTGACCAAACAAATTACAGTACAGTACTCATATTGGGGGGCACAATCCGACACGACACTCATATTTGCGATTCATATTGGCAACCACACTGGATGTAAGGAGGCACTCCTATGGGGACGCTGATGTAAGGAGGCACTCCGATGGCTGATGTAAGGAGGCACTCCGATGGGGACACTGATGTAAGGAGGCACTCCAATGGGGACACTGATGTAAGGAGGCACTCCAATGGGGACACTGATGTAAAGTGGCACTCCGATGGGGACACTGATGTAAAGTGGCACTCCGATGGGGACACTGATGTAAGGAGGCACTCCGATGGGGACACTGATGTAAAGTGGCACTCCAATGGGGACACTGATGTAAGGAGGCACTCCGATGGGGACACTGATGTAAGGAGGCACTCCGATGGGGCACTCTGGAATACTAAAGGGGTACTCTAACTGCAATAAAGGGGCACTCAGGCTGCAATAAAGGGGCACTCTGACTGCAATAATAAAGGGGCACTCTGGAATACTAAAGATGCATGCTGACTGCAATAATGAAGGGGCACTCTGACTGCAATAATAAAGGGGCACTCTGACCGTGGGTCATAAAGGAGCTCTGTGACCAAGACACATAAAGGAGCACTCTGATAGGGACACTGATGTAAAGGAGGACTCTAACGGGGACACTGGATGTAAAGGGGGACTCTGACGGGGACACTGATATAAAGGGGGACTCTGATGGGGACACTGGATGTAAAGGGGCACTCTGGTGTGGACACGGATGTAAAATAGGACTCTGATAGGGAAACACTGGATGTAAAGAAGGACTCTGATGGGAACACACTGGATGTAACCAAATCGAGCCCTGCATGTTGCCCCTGCCACGTTTGAGGCCCCTAGCCACCAGGGTTCAGGTACCACTAGGCCCATAATTTAGGTCAGCTTGGTGCTGTATGGCAATCTTCGAGTGGGCACAGTTGCAGGGCCCCAGCTCGGGCACCAAACAAGTCCAGGGGACCATATTTGGCACAGTGGTAGGGGAAATCTTCCTTTACCACTCTGAAAATGTTGGAGTAGCTAGCCTGAAATTTTCTGGTCAACTTTTTCAGGGGCCTCTTGGGAGTGTGTGGCCCTGGGGCAGTACCGTGGAGAAGGGACTGCTGGGTACCATATTAATCTCAATATTCTTAGCTATCTAATGTTACCTGCGGAGCAGGGCTCACTGGTACCTATGTTCTACAGTATTTGTGCAAATTTGACGCCCGTGCCAGTCCTCGTGAAAATTAGGCATCGTCCACACAAAAAATGTGTGTGACCCTGGGGGTCAGCTAGTATCCCTGTACCAAGTTTGGTGACCATATCCCCCCGTGATTTGGGTACCACAGGGCACTAAATTTATGGTATATTGGCCCGCTATGTTAATCGATGACTCGGTTGCGGGTGGGAATTCGAGGGGCCACAGCCCAGGCCCTGAAGGAGTCCAGGTTCCCACAGCTTAAGCCCCTGAACATGTTTGGGGCCCAAGCTGTGGCCCCTCCAAAATTCCCTACTGCGCCATATATTACCATAGACTAGGCCAAACTAGCCTAAATATAGGGCCCCACGGTAGCGGAACGATGTTGCCCAGGGGCACCAAACTTGGTATAGGGTTACTAGAGGACCCCCAGGGGCCACAGCATTTTTTTGGGGCCAATGCTTAATTTTCATGAGGACCTTCATGGGGGTGGAATTTGCCCAACCACCGCAGGACATAGGAACTGCAGAGCCAGGCTCTGCAAATATTGTTAAATAGCTAAGAGTCCAGAGATTCCTGCAGTACTCACCAATCCCCACTCCGCATTAGCGCCCGAGGGCCACACACTCCCAAGGGGCCCCCTAAAAAGCTGACCATAAAACTTCAGGCTAGCGACCTCAAAAATGTAGAGGTGGTAAAGGAAGACCTTCCCTACCTCCTTGTCAAATTTGGGCCTCTGGACTAATTCGGGGCCTGATCTGTGGCCCCTCAAATTCCCGATCGCGGCTGCACCATAGATTAACATAACGGGCCAGGCTAGCCTAAATGTAGGGCCCTGTGGTAGCCGAACCACGGTGCTCAGGGGCACCAAATTTGGCACAGGGATACTATGTGATCCCCAGGGGCCACATACATTTGTTTGGGGCCAATGCTTTATTTTCACAGGGACCTGCATTGGGGTAGACTTTAGCTGACCACCGCAGAATAGTCCTACGGTATCCAGCATTCCCTGCTGTGCCGTATGGCCCGGGGGCCACATACTCTCAAGGGGCCCTAGAAAAAGTTGATCAGGAAATTTTGAGCTAACAAACCCCAAAATGTTTGGGGTGGTAAAGGAAGGACCCCCTACTTCTGTGCCAAATATGCCCCCCGGACTCATTTGGGGTCCTAGCTGTAGCCCCTCAAATTTCCAGACTAAGACTCTGCTATAGATTAACATAGCAGGCCAAGCTACTATAAATGTAGAGCCCAAACCACGGGGGTTCAGGGCACCATACTTGGCAAACTTATACTAGAGGACCTCCAGTAGCCACACACATTTTTTGGGGGCAACGCCTAATTTTCACAGACTGGCATGGTGATTGAGTTTGGCCAAATATTGCAGAACATAAGTAATGCAAAGCCCCACTTTATATCGGATATATCGGTAATATCGGATAGCTAAGACTATGGGGATTAACTACTTTTCGACCAGGGCATATCCCAATGATGGCTACAACATGGTCGGCCTATTCTGGGAGGGCGTACAGATATATCCTCCCCGAATCGCGCTTCCCACGGATTGTGTTAAAGGGCCAATGACAGGGGCCATTTACCATGTGATCGTTCCATCCAATGACAGAGCGATCATTTGTCAACAGATCGCTGCATGTCTGGTTTAGCTCTCTCCTTGCACGCTGTACACACCGATGGGCACCACCCCTACCTCATCCATGCCCATCTCTGCCTCATCCATGCCCATCTCTGCCTCATTCATGCCCATCTCTGCCCTATTCATGCCCACCTGTACCTCATTCATGTGTGCCTTAATCATGCCCATGAGTGCCTCCTTATTTGTGCCTCATCATCAGTGTGTCCCTCATCATGCAGCCTGTTTACCCCTGTCATTCAGCCTCTGTCCCCGCCGTCATTCAGCCCCTGTCCCTGCCGTCATCCACCCTGTGTCCCCACCATCATGCAGTTCATGTCCCCCCGCCGTAATTCGGCCTGTGTCTGTGCCTCCATCAGAGTCCTCCTTTACATCCAGTGTGTCCCTGTCAGAGTCCTCCTTTACATCAGTGTCCCCATTAGAGTGCTCCTTTACATCCAGTGCTTCCCTATCAGAGTCCTATTTTACATCCGTGTCCCCATCAGAGTGCCCCTTTACATCCAGTGTCCCCAGAGTCCCCCTTTATATCAGTGTCCCAGTCAGAGTCCCCCTTTACATCAGTGTCCCCGTCAGAGTTCCCCTTTACATCAGTGTTCCCGTGAGAGTCCCCCTTTACATCCAGTGTCCCCATTAGAGTCCTCCTTTACATCAGTGTCCCTATCAGAGTGCCCCTTTATGTGTCCCGGTCACATAGCTCCTTTATGACCCATGGTCAGAGTGCCCCTTTGTTATTGCATTCAGAGTGTCACTTTATTATTGCAGTCAGCGTGCCTCTTTAGTATTCCAGAGTGCCCCTTTATTATTGCAGTTGGCATGCCCCTTTAGTATTCCAGAGTGCCCCTTTATTATTGCAGTCGGCGTGCCCCTTTAGTATTCCAGATTGCCCCTTTATTATGGCAGTCAGCAGGCCTCTTTAGTATTCCAGAGTGCCCCTTTATTATTGCAGTCAGCGTGCCTCTTTAGTATTCCAGAGTGCCCCTTTATTATGGCAGTCAGCGTGTCCCTTTAGTATTCCAGAGTGCCCCTTTATTATGGCAGTTGGCGTGCCCCTTTAGTATTCCAGAGTGCCCCTTTATTATTGCAGTTGGCGTGCCCCTTTAGTATTCCAGATTGCCCCTTTATTATGGCAGTCGGCGGGCCTCTTTATTGCAGTCGGAGTGCCCCTTTATTGCAGTCGGCGTGCCCCTTTATTGCAGTCGGTGTGCCCCTTTATTGCAGTCAGAGTGCCCCTTTATTGCAGTCAGAGTGCCCCTTTATAGTATTCCAGAGAGCCCCTTTAAAGTATTCCAGAGTGCCCCTTTAGGATTCCAGAGTGCCCCTTTAGTATTCCAGAGTACCCCTTTAATGTGTCCCGCTACGAGCTGTGTGACTGTGTTCTATAATCATACAATATTCCCGCTATTTGCCAATATGAATCGCAAATATGAGTACTGATCGTACAGAGCGAGTCAGAATCTGACATTAGATTCTTCCCGCTCTGTCTCTCATCGAGAAATGCCTCCGACGGACTGCGCACGCGCTACAGAGCGAGTCAGAATCTGACATTAGATTCTTCCCGCTCTGTCTCTCGTCGGAAAGTGCCCCCGAAGGACTGCGCACGCGCTAATGACGTCAACCCCAGCTGATCGGAGAAATCAGCTGGAGTGATGTCACTTACGGAGCATGCGCAGTCCGTCGGGGGCACTATCCGACGATAGGCACAATCCGACAAGACACCAGAATTTTCATGGGTCCAACAAAATTTTAGAACACCCCTGTCGTGTCGGATTGTAGTGCCTCCGACGGACTGACGTCACCGCAGCTGACTGCTCTGATCAGCTGTGCTGGCGGTGACGACACTGACATGCGCAGTCCATCGGAAGAACTATCCGACGGTAGATAGAGAGCGGAGGAGGGGAGAGAATCTATTGTCAGATTCTGCCTCGCTCTCTGCACTATGGGGACGGATCGGATTACAGTGCAACCTGTGCTTATGTGAGGAACACAAAAACACAGCTCTGATCGGGACACATTAAAGGGGAACTCTGACCAAAGGAATTACAGTACAGTACTCATATTGGGGGGCACAATCCGACACGACACTCACATTTGCGATTCATATTGGCAACCACACTGGATGTAAAGTGGCACTCCGATGGGGACACACTGGATGTAAAGTGGCACTCCGATGTGGACACTGATGTAAGGGAGCACTCCGATGGGGACACTGATGTTAGGAGGCACTCCGATGGGGACACTGATGTTAGGAGGCACTCCGATGGGGACACTGATGTAAGGAGGCACTCCGATGGGGACACTGATGTAAAGAGGCACTCCGATGGGGACACTGATGTTAGGAGGCACTCCGATGGCTGATATAAGGAGGCACTCTGATGGGGACACTGATGTTAGGAGGCACTCCGATGGGGACACTGATGTAAGGAGGCACTCCGATGGGGACACTGATGTAAGGGGGCACTCTGATGGGGACACTGATGTAAAGTGGCACTCCGATGGGGACACTGATGTAAGGAGGCACTCCGATGGGGACACTGATGTAAAGTGGCACTCCGATAGGGACACTGATGTAAAGTTGCACTCCGATGGGGACACTGATATAAGGAGGCACTCCGATAGGGACACTGATGTAAGGAGGCACTCCGATGGGGACACTGATGTAAGGAGGCACTCCGATGGGGACACTGATGTAAGGAGGCACTTCGATGGGGACACTGATGTAAGGGAGCACTCTGATGGGGACACTGATGTTAGGAGTTTTTCCCAGGCGTTTTATGGTCTTTAGAGCAGGAGTTTCACAGGCATTTCACATGCGTTTTTTGTGCTGCCATTTTTAGATTGATTAGAAATCAATGGGAAACGTGTGTAATCTGCCCAAAAAGAAGCTCATGTACTTTTTGCAGCGTTGGGCGTTTTGCTCACAGCGTCAAAATACTCAGATGTGAACAGGGTGCATTGAAATGTATAGGATTAGTCTTGTTGTGCGTTTTGATAGCGGATCCTAGAGCAGACAAACTCCCCAAAAACGCCCCAAAACTGGCTACGTTCACATGTCGGCGTTGTGGGCCGTTTTTGGTGCGTTTTTTTTCTCTTCTATCGAAAAACGCCTGCACAAAAAACCCTAGTAAAAATGCCTGTAAAACTCCTGCAAAAACGCATAGAAATAATGCCTGTAATAGCAACCACACCAAGATGTGAACGTAGCCTAATGATGCTTAGGAGTGCTGAGCCTGATTTTTGCTACCTATATGTTCAATCTTCATTCAAACAACTATCTGAACTCCCTAATAAATGCCACTCAACAACCCCCCCCCACCCACCCAAATGATTTTAAACCCAAAATGTGTGTTACAAGATTTTTTAGAAAATATATTTCTCGCTCTCTCTCTCTCTCTCTCTCTCTCTCTCTCTCTCTATATATATATATATATATATATATATCATGTAATTGTAGAGATATATATTTATGTATACCTGTATATAATCATTATAAATAATGTTTAGTAAAATGGAAACTAAAAAATTCTCAATTCACATATATACACACATACATACATACATACATACATACATGTATTTGTTTTTTTTTAGGTCTCTCTCCTCTCTCTTTATTTCTATTTCCCTTTTTGGTTGAACTGAGCATGCTCCAAAACACACAGGACACACACAGTTAATTTTTCACCTGGGAGTTACCATTACTGTGTGTGTGTTTTCCTTGATTATATCAAGACCACTCAGACAGGAGCAAAGATTTGGCCTGACAACAGGTCCAATATATTGTGTGTGGGACATGCTTTATGTTTAACATTTGGGGGCCTTTGTTATTTAAGGAGGTGGGATTTGGCTGTGTTGTCTGTTATGTCCAAGGACACATAGCCCACTTGACTCTCTGTAAGTATTTATTGGTGTTAACATAATTGTGTATTGTTTTTGTCAATCTGCACATGTATCTGAAGATTATTGGCTCTTTGTCGATGTATATGGTATAAATGTTGTACAAAGTTTGTTTTTGAAAAATTTTTACAATTCTGTTGCTTCAGTTGGATACTGTGGAGACTGTGCCAAAAATAGGTCATGTTAAATGTTTGAGCTGTGTATCCTGTTTGTAAGAAACATTGATGGTGGTGGGCGGGCATGTTTCAAATGTCTTCTCAAAACATTGTTCATGTGTATAAATAAAAGATTTCTGGTGTCCACAAATGTATGTTATGTTTTATTTTTGCTATGTTTTTTTGACATGCTAAATGGTTGTGTATGGTGACTATTTTCCGCGAATTCGCTAACATTAAAAACAGCGTTTGCTCGCATTGCTAAATGCAACCGGAAACGACACTATTTGTGGGTACACACGTTACCGGAAATTGTACAGTTCCTCCCTTCCTTCCTCTGAGCACCATGGCGCCAGCGCTGTATACTGCTGAAGTTGTGGCGTTCATCTGCAAGGTGAGGGTGGGGGTGTGTGTGTGTGTGTGCGAATGTGCGAGATGTTAGCTAGCCAGTGGGGGGGGGGTGTCGCTTATCTAGCGGGTGTGCAAGTAACTTTTTGTCTAGTGATATGCGCGTGCACTTCCGGCCTATTAGACGTGATATAGAAACTTCCTGTTATAGAAACTTCCTGTATGTGAACCTGTTCCCATATCTATAATATTATATTTAAATATATATTTATATATATATATATATATATATATATATTTATATATATTTTTTATATATATTTTTATATATATATTTATATATATTTTTATATATATATATATATATATTTATATATATATATATTTACTACTAGGATATCTGTCCACCAGGTGGCCAGCTACCCCGACCTTCTATGCCCTGCCCAAGGTCCATAAGGACCTTGTTCCACCCCCCGGACGCCCCATAGTTTCGGGAATGGGCTGTGTCTCCGAAACAGCGAGTAAATATCTGGATGGCCAATTAAGACCCCATGTGGCTAGACTGCCCTCCTATTTGAAAGATACCATTGAACTGTTGAAGATTCTGGAGGGACTCACTGTTCCATGTCATTCCATCCTTGTAGCCATAGACATCGAGGCGCTATATTCCGGCATTCCTCACACCAAGGGGTTAGAGGTCGTGGGCATTTACCTTCGCGAGCAGGGGCGCTCCTTCTGGCCGAAGGCTGAGTTTTTGCTGCAGCTCCTTAGCCATATACTTAAATGAAACATCTTTACCTTCAATGGTAACACATTCCTCCAGGTACAGGGGGTAGCGATGGGGACTTCGTGTGCCCCATCGTATGCCAACCTGTACCTGGGGGGATGGGAGCGTTCCCTGTTCATGGAGGAGCCCAACGACCCACTCCTCAACCATATACTCCTGTGGCGACGTTACATCGATGATGTACTTATGGTTTGGACAGGTTCGGTTGAGGAATTACATTCTTTTATGACACATCTTGATGATAATGCCTACAATCTAAAATTTACGATGCAGTGGAGTCAATCCAAAATACCCTTTTTGGATACGGAAGTTGTGTTGGACCCTGATGGATCGGTCCACACAACTCTGTATCGCAAAAACACAGCAGGGAATACAATCCTCCGCTTCAACAGCAGTCATCCGCGCCCTCTGGTGCTGAGTATCCCCTATTCTCAGTATCTTAGACTGCGTAGGATCTGCACCAGAGAGGCAGATTTCAAGAGGGAGGCAGACGGTCTTTGCCAGCGTTTACTAGTCCGGGGGTACAGCAACAGGGTCCTTAAAAGGGCCTACAACAGAGCTAGATGGCTAGAAAGGGAGAATCTGATTTTTTGGACAGCGACAGGATAAGAAGGATAATGTTACTAGGATTGTGACTAAATTTAACACTGACCATCAAACTGTTAGGAACTTGCTCGCCAAGAACTGGCACTTCTTCAGAGATGACCACACTATCTCCAAATATGTGCCAGCATATCCACAAATAACTTTTCGACGTTCCAGGTCCATCAGGGACTCCTTAGTCCATAGTCATTATAATGGACCACCAACAGTTGAAATAAATGAGCAACCACTGAAGGGTACCTTTAGATGTGGTTCCTGCGATTATTGCCCATGGATTTTGGAAGGTCCCTCTTTTCCCCTTCCTAGGGGGGGGGGGACCCATAGGTGTCGTTCCTACGCAGACTGCCAAACTCAAGGGGTGGTCTACATTGCCTTTTGTAGATGCGGAGCTTTCTACGTAGGAAAGACTAAACGCAAATTAGCCAAACGGATACAGGACCACCACTACTACTTAGACGTGGGTCTTATTTACACGCCAATATGTAAACATGTTGGCGTGTATCAGGACTTTGACCCCAACTTTGTTAAGTTCTCTGTTCTGGAGGTCATCCCAACCAATCCACGGGGGGGGGTGACTTCGACAACAGAGTCCTCCGTAAGGAGGCAATGTGGATCTACAATTTAAAAGCCACCCAATGGCCAGGACTAAACACCGCTGTCTCCTATAAACCTTTCTTATAAAATCCTTTAAAATCGCCTCGCTTTGATTTGATGCCATATCCTAGTATGGACGGAAATGCTTAAGTTTAGATTTTGATTGGTTCATCTTTTTACATCACCCTGGGAACATCTAGGTATCCTACCCCCTTTAGCCCCAATTTTCAGGACTCAGTGGTGGTATCCAGTGTAACATTACATATGGTAGTAGTTTTGGGGTGCTTTTACACCGTTGATTGGTGTTTCAAGTCTGCTAGCCCTATTACGGGGTGGTTGGTTTTTGTTTTGTTTTTGTTTTGTTGGTATTTTTGTTTTGTGGTCTATTAGACCTATTCCCCTGTCCCCTCTTCCCCCTTTGTTTCCCCCTTTCTCTCCCATACCTTCCCTTTTTTTGTCTCTCTTTCCTCCTTAGGTATATATTGCCCAAATGGCCAGTATATGGGATGTATATGGGATTCACAGCACACCATGTATGGGTGTGTTGTGTTTATCCTAATAATAGTAATCGATCTTATTGGGAAGATGTTATTATGTAAGGCATACATTGTTTTAACATGGATATAGCTTGTAATGGACCCGGCTAGAGCTCCCGTCACACTTGGCCCCTCCTTTATATAGGTTGGGGCGCCAAGCAGGGGGTGGTGTCGGATGATATCGGCCCCCTCCGGCTTCTAGCCAGCGCCGATTGCAGCTGCTGGGGTCATTTGTCCTCTAGCGACGAGCACTCGGCAAAATGGCGCCCGCACCGGAAGTGACGTTAGCGGACGTGCTTCACTTCCGGTGGGACCAGTCTTAAACCGCGAGTGCGGGAGGCTGCAGATAGCGGCTCTCCCGACTCGCGTTTCGGTGGTTAAAAGGTAGACATTTAATCTCGCGGAATGGCTGACTGCTTAACCCAATTGGTAACATATATGGATCCCGCTTTCTTCCCCTTCTTTCCCTCCGGTCATTATTTGGGGGCCCCATTACCTTACTATACGCATTGTGAGCTCTTGGCTCGCACCATGCTATTGGGTTACTTCTTTTAAGGGCATGAAACAGTTGAAGCGAAATACTTTTAGTATTGCTGTAAGGGATGGTTGTTCCTCTCCTAGCTACCACTGTGTCCCATTAGTTACCTCTTAGTGGGTCCCTTTGACTGGCGGTGTGAGTGGGGGGTCTAAACTACTAGTCAGGCCCTTTGGTCCTAAGGCTCTTGTCCTCTTTGGGGGTTTGTCAGGCCATATGTCATAACTGATGTGCTTTTCAAACACCTTTTGTGACATTACTTGAATCTATATAATATTTTTGCAGACCGGTAGCTCCACCTATTGTTCGCTTTGGTGGCACCTATGGAAGACTGGTCCAACCTATACTGTAAAGCCATTCCCTTGTGGGACTTTTTGGCCCTATCGGGTTTGTTTGGCTTGGAGTTATGAGGCTTGCTGACAGGAGACGCGTTCTGAGGTCCAATTTAATGATGCATATGTCAAAACATTTCCTAAGTTTGGTAAGCTGTGAACACAAAATGTCTTTTAAATTGTATATGTTATGCTTTTGCATTAATTGATTATCATGCTGTTCAATACATATTCTGTGATGATTGGTTTGTCTTACCACTGTATTATGTATTGATAATTCTTCTTTCTCTCTATGAACACTTCAAGGTGTGAATGTAATCATGGCTCTGTAAGAGGGTGAATTATAAATGCTATAATTCCTGACGAAGCTGGAGTATTCCCGCGAAATGCATAGAACAAAGCAATCACCCATCTGATTACCACAACCACGATATGTGAACAATGTTGTATTGTCCTTTGCTATGTTTGATGCGTTGATTTTAAAATGAATTATTAATAAATATTGTTATACTTCTTATATCTTGCTTCTCTCTGCTTACCTTCATACTTGTGACATTTAGTCCATTATAGTCCCACCCCCCCTCCTCTATTCAGTGGGTTCTAGGATCACTGATTTGGAACCTATTTCTTCTATTATGATTCAGGGATGAGGACTTCTTGTCAGGGTACGGGTTATATCTGTTTTTCTCATATATATATATATATATATATATATATATATATATAAGTATATATATATATATATATATATATATATATATATATATATATATTAGTTTCTACTTTTGGACAAAATGTTATACAATTATCAATTATCAGTTACATATTGCCATGACGCTTTGGAATCTGTCTAGATAAAGACAAATGTATTGCCCCATTTCATATATGCAAGATTATAAACATTATATTCCCTAAATACATTTAGAAAATATTTTTGGGGATAAATACATACACACTGCAAGCTCACCGTCCACAGGTTTGTCTGAGAGTCACCATCATAAGATGGATGTGCAGACAGCAGCTAATTTGTTCACCTGAGATGGAATGAGTGATCACAAAAATCTGGACTGGTCATGTCTTCAAAGGATTGCATTGGAGAAATCACCTCTAAAGGCAACTGATACTGATGTGATAACACTGTGATTTGACAGCGTGTTAATGGATCGCATTCCCAGCACACGCAACTCACACTGCCATATGTGAATCCATGGGGGTGTCCATTGCAAGTTAAATAGACCCCCCAGATCAGATTGCTTTGGGAATTTACAGATCGAACTGGAATCAGATGGCACTGCTGTGAACCACTATGCCATCAAATTCTGCTGTGGACCTTAAAAAAGGATTATGTGTGATTAGACTGTGATTGTGTGGATAATTCTGCCACATTAAATTGATCCAAATTTGTTAGGCCTATTATATTCAAATTGTATTTTGTATGGGCAGCCTAAATAATCACACAAGTCATCCCAGTGTGAAAAGGGCATCAACACATCATTAGCTTGATCAATAACGTATGTTTGTGTCGAGACTTCGATGTTAGCTCTAACATGTGATCCCACAAATTACATTGGTACAGATTCCAAGATGTGTCAAGAGGCACTTTAGCATGTACATGATAAAACACCTCAAAAATAAAACATCTTCGAAAGCAACAAGAGAGATTGTGCTCTTTCTTGCTTGTTTAGCTTTTGGGAAGTAAATAAATAGGCTAACAGTTGGGATCAGGGAATGTCAGAGCTCCCCTCTAATCTAACATATCTAGGCGCCCTGTCCCTACTAACCTAAATAAGTGTGTCCATATCTTGGACATGGGCATTCTTCCAGGGAAGTCCCCTAAAGGCTTTACTCATCTCTGTGTCTATGAGACTTTGAGATGTAGGATTTATCTTTGAAAAAAGTGTGTTCACCTATCATTGGCCCTCAACATTTCAAATGTCCCTCCCTCCTGTCAATGAGTATGTATTGTGTTAAGTAAGACATAACTAAAGTACTTAGTAGACTTTTTATTTGTGGGGGTGGGGACAGGATCTGCTTGTCAGATTAGTAATGTGGCTTCTGCCTATGTGCTACAAAAAAGCACCCCCCCCCCTCCCCAAACACTAGCCATGGTGATGTGTATAAGCCTCCACATGCTGTTATGATACTTTGAGGTGTGTATTGAATGGACAATTGAGACAATGCCAACATCATGTTGAGGTAATCACCAGTGTGGGTAAACCTATGTCATGGAGCTAGATTTGGACATCGATGTATATGTATCACCCGAAATGGGATTCTTTGTTCTACAATACCTAAAAGACGATCTAGCATGTTTTTGGAAGAATTTACTGTTTTGGACATAGTTTGACTCAAACATACATTGCTCTTTCCACAGTTCCTCCTCCTCTGGGGTTACGACAAAATAAATATGCATCTTCACCAAAAACACACCATCATGTGTCGTGTCCGGATGAGGCTGCGGCGGAGATTCCAGTTCCGGTGTAACAATCCTATAGGCTCACCTGAGTCAGAGGACTGCTGGCCGGAGGTAGGAGTGGAGCCCAGTGGCAAAGACCGCAGGCAGTTAGTAGGTGCTGGATACCAGATGGACACAGCGTAGTACTCTGATGAGGACACGGGTTCACCTGAGGTGCGGAAACTAAGTGCTAGCTGGTTTTCACTAGAGCCCCTGATGGTGGGGATAGACTGCGCTGCAAGCAAACACCAGGACGCGGTCCTCAGGATCACCCAGCCAGGCAGAGGGCAGGTTCGGTCCGAAGGCGGAGGAGCAGACAAGGGATAACCAGAGAGAAGTCAGACGAGCCAAAGGTCGGGGCGGGCAGCAGTAAGCGTGGTCAGACAATCCGGATCGGCAACAGAGGTAGCAGTTCAGTAGGTAGGGACAAAGCAGAAGAGTAGTCGGTAGTCAATTCCTGGTCAGCGTTGGATTTGTGGTAGTAGATAAGAGCAGCAGGTGAGGAATAGCTTGATCAAGGTTCAGGAGCTCAATAATCAGCAATCTGGAGTGCAAGGGGCTGGACTTATATAGGGAAGTACCAGGTGTGGGGAATCAAGGGTGATGAGCAAGGCTTGGCAAGACTAAGGTTGAATTAATAGGCTTCAAGGAAGAATGTTCAGGGAAGAATGTCCAGAGAGGACGGTAGCCTAGTAAGCAGGGCTACCGCCTGGGATGTGGCTGGTCACAGGTTCGAATCCCTACATCCGGCCCTTTTTGGTGGATCTGCAGCGGGCCTGGAGTGACACCAAGAGGCACTCACCCAGGCTGCTGCAAAAAGCTGTGGAGCTAATCTCCGGTAAGTAAAAATATACATTACATGTGACCAGATAGGTGAATAATTTTTGGATAGGTGGGCCTGTGTTTAGGAATGCAACAATTCCCCCCCCCCCCTTTTACCCCTGCCTTTCCCACCTCCATCAAGTGTCTCTTCACAACCTTTATTACTACTATGTACATTAGTCTTTATTTTGGTTCCTCTTTATCCTCTGCTTCTAGCCAAAGCGGACGGAAGACACCCGGTGGTGTTTTTGGTGAAGAAGGGGAGGAGGAGGACGGCCACACTGCAGTACGTCGTCCCGGGGAGCGAGCCACTACAGCAGCTCAGAATTGTGGATGGTAAGTAGAAACATTTTAATTGTAGAAATGTCAAATATCTAATTTATGGGGGTTAGTGATCAGGACTAATAATGTGGTTGCATTTGTTTTCAACTATGTATTTGTATGTAGTTATCTAACACTTCATGCTGAACTGCAGGGCCGCCATCAGGGGGGGACAGCCGATACACATGTAGGGGGCCCGAGTGCCTGTAGGGGCCCCGGACCCGGCATCCATGAAGTGTGCAGGAGACAGTAGCCAGGGGACACATAAGGCAGGAGAAGCACCGAAGGATAAATGCATAGTAAGCACAGTAAACTAGCTGGCAGGGCTGGGACTCGGAAGATGTTATGAGGGAGGGACTTAAGAGCTTTTCAGCTACTCATTGGCTGAGGAGGTAACAGGAGGCAGGCTGATCCGCCTCCTGCTGCCTCCTTAGCCAATGGGTACACAGGGTGCACTGTCCATCACTGCACAGCCTGGTGCTTCCTCTGCTGATGGGATTGAATTCATCTGCAAAATAAACCTGCTGCAGAGATCGAGGTAAGAGAGATTAAAAAGAAATGTTTCCTACTGAAGCTGCTAGATTTAGCTAGAAGACATGTACAGTTCATAGCCCTTGCCCTGTTAATTAGTCACTGTATTTAGAACCTTATTGCTGTCCTTTTAGCAGGGTGAAAGTTACTTTACACACGTGTAGCATAGGTGTCAGCTTTTGTCACCATGTTAAAAGGACAGCAGTATGGGTAGCATTACAGTGACTGTTATTAGTCCAGGTTCGCTAAACTAGCCAATGCTCTGAAAAGCAATCCATGCAGATTGCTTTTCAGGTCCCTTTTAACATGAGCCGTCTGATCGGGTCTGCCTGTTCATTTTTCAGGCAGACCTGATCAGACCCTCCATTCTCCTTTATGGAGTGTTAGATGTAAATGGGATTGATTCATTTGAAATGCAGATTTAAACTATGTATGGGCAGGCTGAAGGTACCCAAGTTGATTGATCGATCAACTTGAATACAACGTACAACCAGTCTGTCAGATTTTACATACGCTTATCGCTAGCAGCTCTTGTAGCCGCTAGCAATAATCACTGTGTTTTCCTGGCAGGGGCGGCACCGGGAGAACACAATGGCTCCGCAGGAGGGTTTCCCCTGTCTGTGTTGATGGGGGAATCAAGCAAAAATGTTTTTCCTGCAAGCCATGGGACAAAAAACTAATGTTATTTTCATTATTCCATAATTTAGCCAAAATGGGAAAAAAAGATGTTTGCTTTGTATATTCTTAAGTTTTATACATAACTAGAACATCTAACAGGGTTATATCATTGCAGGAGATTTCCCCTCACTTCCTGTTGTAACGCTGAGCGATCCGGTCCCTGCTTCTGGACCGGAGCGCTCGCAGCGTTCGTTCCAGATCCACTCACCTGTGCCCGCTCCGGCTCCCTCCTCCGCTCCCCGCTCACATGGTTCCCGGAGCGCGCGCCCCTGCACCATAGGGCGCGCGCGCGCAGGTCGTTTGAAATTTAAGGGGCCTGTGCACCAGTAATTGGTGCCTGGTCCAAACCTCCCTTCCTGCTTCCTGTGACCTGTTTCCTGTTTCCTGTGACCTGTTTCCTGTTTCCTGTGACCTGTGACCTGTTTCCTGTGACCTGTTTCCTGTGACCTGTTTCCTGTGACCTGTTTCCTGTTTCCTATATAAGTGACCTGCCCCTTCCAGCCATTGCCGGATCTTTGTTGCCTTGTTGCCTTGTTGCCTTAGTGAAAGCGTTATTTGTGTAATCCTTTGCCTGTTGCCGAACCCTTTGCTAACGACTATCGCCTCTGAACCTGTGCTGCCTGCCCTGACCTTTGCTACGTCTGACTACGCCTCTGCCTGTCCCTTTTGTACTACGCCTATATCAGCAGTCGGTGAGGTTGAGCCGCTACCAGAGGACACGACCTGGTAGTTACCGCCGCAGCAAGCCCATCCCGCCTTGCGGCGGGCTCTGGTGAAAACCAGTAACTACTTAGAACCGATCCTCCGGTACGGTCCACGCCAATCCCTCACTGACACAGCGGATCCACTCCCTGCACCGCTCCTGCTACCAGTCCGGACCCTGACAGTAAGATCCGGCCATGGATCCCGCTGATGTGCCTCTGCCTAGTATCGCAGACCTTACTACAGTTGTGGCCCAGCAGTCGCAGCAGATCGCTCAGCAAGGTCAACAGCTGGCACAGTTGACCGCCATGCTGCAGCAGCTTCTTCCAGCACAGCAGCAGCCGCCTCCACCGCCTGCATCTGCTTCACCACCGCAGCCTGTGGCCGCCGCCACTTCTAGAGTCCGTCTGTCCATGCCGGCCAAGTACGACGGTGATCCCAAGTTGTGCCGCGGATTCTTATCCCAATGCTCCCTTCACCTGGAGATGTCGGCTGACCAGTTCCCCTCGGAGCGAGCCAAGGTGGCATTTGTCGTTAGCCTGCTTTCGGGGAAGGCCCTGGCCTGGGCTACACCACTTTGGGACCGCAACGATCCTGCCACTGCCAGTGTCCAGAGTTTCTTTGTGGAATTCCGGAGTGTTTTTGAGGAGCCAGCCCGGGCTGCCTCAGCAGAGACTGCGTTATTGAACTTGTCCCAGGGGAGTTCCTCTGTCGGAGACTATGCTATCCGTTTCCGCACCCTGGCTTCGGAACTCTCCTGGAATAACGAGGCGCTCTGTGCTACCTTTAAGAAAGGCTTGTCCAGCGCCATAAAGGACGTCCTGGCCGCACGAGAAGTCCCTACCAACCTGAGTGACCTCATCCATTTGGCCACCAGGATTGACCTGCGTTTTGCTGAGCGACGAGAGGAACTGCTACAGGAAAAGGGAAGTGCTCGTCCCAGACGCTTTCCTCGTCTGGCGCCTATCTTCCAGCCTCCACCGCAACCCTCTTCTGGGCCTCCCGCCGAGGAAGCCATGCAGGTGGATAGGTCTCGCCTGACCACGCAAGAAAGGAACCGCCGTAGAGACGAGAACCTCTGTTTGTACTGTGCCAGTACTGAGCACTTTCTAAAGGACTGTCCTCTCCGTCCACCGCGTCAGGGAAACGCTCGCACCTAGTCAACGTGGGAGAGGCGTTGCTAGGTGTGAATACCTCCTCTCCACGCATTGCGGTACCCGTGCGGATTTCCGTGTCCGCCAAGATCTCCTCTGCTGCCTCTGCCTTTCTGGATTCCGGTTCAGCCGGTAACTTCATCGACGCCTCGCTGGTGAACAAGTTCCACATCCCTGTGGTTTGTTTACTGAAGCCCATCTTCATCTCCACAGTTAATGGAGAGAGACTCGACGGTATGGTGCAGTTCCGTACAGAACCCCTCCAGATGGACATCGGAGTCCTGCATTCTGAGCGATTGGAGTTTTTTGTGTTACCCCATTGCACCTCAGAACTCCTCTTGGGTCTGCCCTGGCTCCAGCGCCATTGTCCCGTTCTGGATTGGACCTCCGGAGAGGTTCGAAGCTGGGGTTCGGCTTGTTTCGGCAGATGTCTCAAGTCGGTACGAGTCAAGTCTGCACCTGTTATTTCTCCTCCTCCCGGTCTGCCTGAACCATATGCGGATTTTCCAGACGTTTTTTGCAAGAAACAGGCGGAGGTGTTGCCTCCACATAGGCCATATGACTGCCCCATTGCCTTGCAACCTGGCACTACGCCGCCTAGGGGAAGAATCTATCCTCTCTCCCCTCCAGAGACTCTAGCCATGTCAGAGTATATCCAGGAGAACCTGCAGAGAGGGTTTATCAGGAAATCCTCTTCTCCTGCCGGAGCAGGATTCTTCTTTGTTGCGAAGAAGGACGGTACCCTTAGGCCTTGCATAGACTTTCGGGGTCTCAACAGCATTACTGTAAAGAACCGTTACCCTCTTCCCCTGATTACGGAACTCTTTGACCGGTTACAAGGCGCCAAGTACTTCACCAAGTTGGATCTCAGAGGGGCCTATAACCTTATTCGCATCCGAGAGGGTGACGAGTGGAAGACGGCTTTTAACACCCGAGACGGGCATTTTGAGTACTTAGTCATGCCTTTCGGGCTCTGTAACGCTCCAGCGGTCTTCCAGGAGTTCGTTAACGACATTTTCCGAGACCTGCTCTATACCTGTGTCGTGGTCTATTTGGATGACATCCTCATCTTCTCTACTAACTTGGATCAACACCGTGCTCATGTCCGCTTAGTACTCTCCCGTCTCTGAAAGAACCGTCTCTACGCTAAATTTGAAAAGTGTTTGTTCGACCGTACCAGCCTTCCCTTCCTGGGCTACATCATTTCTGCCAAGG
This sequence comes from Pelophylax lessonae, assembly GCF_965119305.1. Classification (NCBI taxonomy): domain Eukaryota; kingdom Metazoa; phylum Chordata; class Amphibia; order Anura; family Ranidae; genus Pelophylax; species Pelophylax lessonae. The sequence goes on along the minus strand of NC_138769.1, from coordinate 272,805,523 downwards.
GACTACAAATGGATCCTGCCAAACTGTCTGCCATCCTGGACTGGCCTCGTCCCTCTGGCCTTAAGGCCATCCAGCGATTCCTCGGATTCGCAAACTATTATAGACAGTTCATCCCGCATTACTCCACCCTTGTGGCACCAATTGTAGCCCTAACCAAGAAGGGGGCTAACCCGAAATCTTGGCCGCCCCAGGCCGAGAAGGCCTTCAGCGCTCTTAAGTCTGCCTTTGCCACCGCCCCAGTTCTGTCCAGACCAGATCCTACTAAGCCGTTCTACCTGGAAGTAGACGCTTCCTCTGTTGGTGCTGTGTAATGTTCCGGTACCTTTGGTACCCTAAATTACACTTTCCACAAGTGTATGTGCCCTACCATTTACTTTTGGAAAGGTGCGCATACACCTTTAAGACTGGAGCTGTCATCACTCAGCGCCAGACTAGATGGCTATTTAAGGCGTCGGTTCTCACTCACATGTGTTCGTTCAAACACCCTTATCTGGATGCTAACCTTGCTTGAAGCTTCCATGCTTGCAAGCTTACTTCGCTGACGGAACCTCGCTGCGCTGATCCCTGTATCCCGCTACTGGATCATCCGCCTCTCCTGAACCACCCTTCGGCTGTATCGCTAATAGTGCTAAGTACCCCACAGGGGAATTCTCTATAAACTTATACTAAGCTTACACTATCTAGCTCTGCATAGTAGAGACTGTTTATCACATCTGCATAAACTAGATTGCTAGCTCTTGAGACTACTGCTACTTTTCTGCACTGGGTTGATCTCTTTTGTATGTCCACCTGCTATTCTATCATCTGCTATCATACAACATTGCTAAACCTTCCTGCATCCATCTGCTACTGTCTCGCCTTCAAGTGTCTATCACCTACCACCTCCACTCAACCTATCCCTCAACCTTCATCATTGTGTTACCACATGCATAAAGTTACTCTAAGAACCAGCTTGCTAATTGTGTGTATTTACTGGCTGAAATAAGACCTTCCACACATGATGAGTCATTGAGGTTGGGAATGGTATCTCAGCGTATCTCTTACATGACTGCTGACGTGGAACTATTTCTGCAGCTGAAAATCCACACCATATAAAAACGCAGGAGCGTTACATGCTGGTGCTTTGCTCATGCAAAAGACTATGAGAGGCAAGTCGGTTACTTGCGGGTTTTTCTCTAAGACTTTCTCTCCCGCTGAAAGAAATTATTCTATTGGGGATAGAGAATTACTCGCCATCAAGCTGGCCTTGGAAGAGTAGCGGCATTTACTGGAAGGATCGGTACATCCCGTGAACATCTACACGGATCATAAAAATTTATCTTACCTCCAGTCTGCTCAGAGACTAAATCCCCGCCAAGCTCGCTGGTCTCTATTTTTTGCCAGATTTAACTTCCGGATCCACTTTCGTCCAGCGAGTAAGAACCTCAGGGCCGATGCCCTCTCTCGTTCGTCTGATGTCACAGGAGAGGAAGTCAAGCCACAGCACATTGTGCCCCCGGAATGTCTGGTCACCATGGCACCTATAGACTTGCGTAACCTCCCTCCCGGAAAGACCTATGTTTCTCCCCGTCTTCGCCTAAAGGTTCTTAAGTGGGGACATTCTTCTCTTCTCGCAGGACATCCTGGCGTCCGAAAGACTCTACAACTTATCTCCAGGAGATATTGGTGGCCATCCTTGGAGAAGGACATCTCTGAATTTGTACAGTCCTGCTCTGTATGTGCCAGAGACAAAACCCCTCGCCAAAGACCCGCCGGCTTTCTCCAGCCACTTCCCATACCAGAGACCCCTTGGTCCAATATCGCGATGGACTTTGTTACGGACCTACCACCATCTCACGGGAAAACGATAATTTGGGTCGTCGTAGATCGCTTCACTTCATCCCGTTGCCAGCCTTACCATCCGCACCTCAGTTGGCCAAGCATTTCCTCCGACACATCTTCCGGTTACACGGCCTGCCTTCACATATTGTCTCCGATAGAGGAGTCCAGTTTGTGTCCAAGTTCTGGAGGGCTCTCTGTGGACGGCTTAAAATCAAGCTGGATTTCTCTTCTTCATACCACCCCCAAACCAACGGACAAGTAGAGCGGGTCAATCAAATCTTGGGCGACTACCTTCGCCACTTCGTTTCCTCCCGTCAAGACGATTGGGTCGACCTCCTCCCGTGGGTGGAGTTCTCCTATAACCACAAAGACTCTTCTGCCACCAACAAGTCTCCCTTCTTCGTGGTTTACGGTCGTCATCCTCTGCCTTCTCTGCCGTTATCCTCCTCCTCCGGTGTACCTGCAGTGGATGACCTGGTGCAAGACTTTTCTGCCATCTGGCGTGAGACACGCCTGTCCCTCTTACAGGCCTCATCCCGCATGAAAATCCAAGCGGACAAGAAACGTCGGTCTCCTCCTGTCCTGGTTCCTGGGGACAGAGTTTGGCTCTCCTCCAAGTACGTCCGCTTCAGGGTTCCTAGTTACAAGCTTGGTCCTCGTTATTTGGGACCCTACAAGGTCAAGAAGAGGATCAATCCTGTGTGTTACCAACTCCATCTCCCTCCCTCCCTTAAAATTCCCAACTGTTTTCATGTCTCCCTCCTCAAGCCTGCGGTCTTTAATCGCTTTTCCCCCAAGAATCTTCCTCCCACGCCTGTATCCGGTACCTCGGATGTCTTCTCCGTTCAGGAGATATTGGCCTCTAAATTGGTCAGGGGGAGAAGATATTTTTTGGTGGACTGGGAGGGCTGCGGTCCTGAAGAGAGATCCTGGGAGCCAGAGGAGAATATCTTGGACCGTAACCTCATCCTCAGGTTTCTGGGTACCAAAAAGAGGGGGAGACCAAAGGGGGGGGTACTGTAACGCTGAGCGCTCCGGTCCCTGCTTCTGGACCGGAGCGCTCGCAGCGTTCGTTCCAGATCCACTCACCTGTGCCCGCTCCGGCTCCCTCCTCCGCTCCCCGCTCACATGGTTCCCGGAGCGCGCGCCCCTGCACCATAGGGCGCGCGTGCGCAGGTCGTTTGAAATTTAAGGGGCCTGTGCACCAGTAATTGGTGCCTGGTCCAAACCTCCCTTCCTGCTTCCTGTGACCTGTTTCCTGTGACCTGTGACCTGTTTCCTGTTTCCTGTGACCTGTTTCCTGTGACCTGTTTCCTGTTTCCTATATAAGTGACCTGCCCCTTCCAGCCATTGCCGGATCTTTGTTGCCTTGTTGCCTTGTTGCCTTAGTGAAAGCGTTATTTGTGTAATCCTTTGCCTGTTGCCGAACCCTTTGCTAACGACTATCGCCTCTGAACCTGTGCTGCCTGCCCTGACCTTTGCTACGTCTGACTACGCCTCTGCCTGTCCCTTTTGTACTACGCCTATATCAGCAGTCGGTGAGGTTGAGCCGCTACCAGAGGACACGACCTGGTAGTTACCGCCGCAGCAAGCCCATCCCGCCTTGCGGCGGGCTCTGGTGAAAACCAGTAACTACTTAGAACCGATCCTCCGGTATGGTCCACGCCAATCCCTCACTGACACAGTGGATCCACTCCCTGCACCGCTCCTGCTACCAGTCCGGACCCTGACACCTGTCTTGGTGTCACCGGGACAGGAAGTGAGGGAATCTCCCGGTGGAGATATAGCCAGCAATTGTTTCCTTTTATATATAATATGGACATTATAAGGCAACAATTGCAAGCTATTTCCCCACTGTGAGATTCCCCCACTTCCTGTTCTGGTGACACTAAGACAGGAAGTGAGGGGAAATCTCATGCAATGATATAACCCTATTAGAAATTCTAGTTCCGTATAAAAAGTATACATAAAGTAAGCACTTTGTTTCCAAAGTGGCTAAATTATGGAGGAGTTAAAACCCCATAGTGTGATCCTGGGATATGACGCTGTGCTCATACACTGCTGAATGTGTCTGTTCATTGTGTCTGTGCTGAATTATCCTGGATTCTTAATTCCTGGAAGAGGAGGACATGGGATGGGGGGATGGGACTGGAGGAGGAAGAGGACATGGCATGGAGTAGAACATAGGATGGAGGAGATGGGACTGGAGGAGGAGGGCATGGGATTGCAGGAGGAGGAGGACATGGGACTGGAGGAGGAGGAGGACATGGGACTGGAGGAGGAGGAGGACATGTGACTGGAGGAGGAGGACATGTGACTGGAGGAGTGACTGGAGGAGAAGGACATGGGATAGAGGACATGGGGTGGAGGAGGAGGAAAATGACATGGGATGGAGGAGATGGGACTTTAGGAGGATAAGGACATGGGATTGAGGAGATGGTACTGGAGAAGGGGAAGGACATGGGATGGAGGAGAAAGAGGGCATGGGATGGAGGAGGAGAAGGACATGGGATCGGGGAGATGAGACTGGAGGAGGAGGACATGGAATTGGACTCAGTGGGACTGCCAGTGGGCGGGCCCAGGGAAATGTAGATGGTCAGGTCTAGGGACGGGGGAGATGGGGGGACCAGGGGGCCCAGGCCTAAAACTGTGTAAGGGGCCCCAAAATTTCTAATGGCGGCCCTGCTGAACTGTGTTAGAGCAGCATGGTAACAGCAAACTACTCAGGAGTGGAGGTGTGTAAGCAATATTGACAAATTAAAGTCATTGTATAATACTTGAGAAGTGTGTAGATGTGTCCATGGTGAATCAGCTAGATGTTCATAAATGAAACTTTACATGGTCAATGTGTACAATCAAGGGCAGGTTAACAAACTTTATCATCCGCTTTCTGGAACTCAGACTAATGTGACTGCAGAGTGAACACATGATATTGGGGGAGGACCCATTGTGAATGGATGTTGGCCTCCTGTTTCTAAACATGGTCAATGCATCTCATTGGTGTAAGTGCACTTCTATGTTCTGAATTGTAGGGGCATTGAGTATGGTGCTAGCATGATGAGAGGTTGGTGCCTATTTGTGTCCATAAATAGTGTGTAAATTGTGATGTTGTTTTTTTTTAGAAACCAGTGACGAGGAGCTGGAGGCTCAGCCTTCTCCGGCCCACTGTAAGTAATGTGGATGTGCTGGTGTGTTGTGTATTAGGTCTAACTTAGAGGAATGATTGTTTGTTGTGTTTTGTTTTGTGGTTGATGTAGCTTCAGCGACAGAGGAGCCTGAGCAGGCAGGGCCAAGTAGTTTGGCACCGGGGCATGACCAGGCAGAATCGTCCCATGAGGACATCAGCACTCCTCAAATGGGAAGTAAGTATTCTACATGTGTTTGTGTGTTCAATGTGTCCTGGGAAATATAAGGGCTGTAATATATATATTTTGCCATTGGGGTTATGTAGCAGCTGACATGGAGGATGTTTGTTGTGGAGGACTGGGGAAGAGGGGCCGCTGCTTACCCAGTCCACTGTAACTACTACCTTCAAGGTTTAGGGGCCACGTTCTGTGTGCCTTTATAAAATAGCTGTTGTTCAAGGATTGTATTCTTGTCTTTGTGTTTCTAGGATTTCCAACACCATCACCCTATGATGGGTCTCCCCCATCCTCCCCCACTCCAGGGGTGGAGGTTGCTTACTCCACAGTTGTGTGTGGCTCCCCAGAACTAGACTGTAAGTACATTAAATGTGATTATCACATGTATTGTGTGTGCTAGGATGATGTGTATCTGTGATAATCTAAGTTGTAGTCAAACCAAGTGCAGTTTTGCTACATGTGACAGGAAGGTTGGTCAGGAAACACTATTGCTTAACCTTCATGTTTGGAAGGTGGTATTGGGGAGCATTACTGGACAGGTTAGTATTTCTAAGCTTTATCAAGCCACCCTCCTCTAAATTTGTGTTAGTTTCCCTACAAAGGAAATGGAGTGCTTTGGACCTCTAAATTCTTTGGGGCCATGTTAAGGAACTCATGTCCTGATTTAGTCAACACTTAAAATGCGTGTGGCTTGGCTTGAACATTGTGTGTGTTTCACAACCGTTAAGAAATGCTCTTCCCCGGTAATGTCACACATTCCAGTTCACAATTTGTGTTATTTTGGTGCAGCTTCTCATGACCAAATGCCATCTGGCTCTGTGGGCCCAAAAAAACGTGGTGATGGTAAGTTATGTGTGCTTTTGCTGTAATGTGTCTACTTAGTAAGTGGAGAAATGCTACATGTGTATGTCCCCGATCAGGCTTCAAGTAGTTCTAAAGGCAGCAGGTTCTTCATGTGAATGCATTCTATGCATTAGTATTCCAAGTGATAGGTGTGCATATTCACCCTTAGACTTACCAGGCCCATTTTCTTACTGGACAAATTTTCGCCCAAACACTTGTCCGGTCTGGACTCCCCCTCCTTCTTAGCTGAGGTGACAGCATGCCAAGATTGGCTCCTGATGCTGTCACTCCAAATCATTGAGACCATCGGAAGGGAGGGGGGCCAGTCTGGCTCACAGCCTAGTACCTGAACAGGCACAGGGTGCTTGGCTTCATCTCATGTGCCTCCATAGCAAGCTGCCTGCTGTGGGGTCAATCAACAGGAGGGAGGTGCCTAGAGGGGTGTAGAGGGGCCATTTTAAGAAGAGGATCATGACTTCTCTTGTCCCAAAAAGCTAGAGCGGGTAAGTCTAACCTGATTAGTTTTGCCCAGCCATCCAAAAAGGAGATGTTACCAACACTTTGAACAGGCAGGGCTGAGGCAGAAACAACATCTGAGAAACACAATCAGCACAAAAGCATGGAGTACGTATCCTTAAGGCTACAAGCTTCACCCAGAAGAATGAAGCTTGCACTGTACACATCTGCATCATCACCGTATCAATGTCTAACTAAAACTTTCAGGGAAGTGTGGAGGGGGAAGGAGTGGGTGTTAGAGTGTTTTCATGACTGCCTAACCTACAGTTAGCGTGAGTCCATTCCTTGAGAAACTTTTTCTTCTCTCAACACAGCTGTGATGGAGCAAAGGGGATCTGAGGTGAAGAGGGATCAACCCTTGCCACCAGTCGTTGTAAAAATTCCAAGTGGTGAGTCTCTACTATGTGTCTGTTTCAATCTATAGACAGTAAGAGGGAAAGAGAACTCTACACAAATTCCAATGGTGATAGAGATAGATGTGTGCACATGTTTCGTGTTGACCAATTGAACACAACACCTTACATTCTTCAAAATGATTGGTTGTGTTGACATGAAAAGCCTTTTACTTAGCTTTGGTGGAACTGCTACTAACATTCCAAGCCATCTTGTGTAACCTTTTGAACAATTTGCTGTAGAAGTTTGAGGTCAAGGTTTACAACAGCAATTTAGCATATTTGCTCCAGAGTGTTGAGAAAAGCCACCCAATAGACTAAAAAGCATATTTGTTGAGGCACATTAATTACAATCCTTGTTTGGGTCATTTTGCATCAAGCCCTCTTGGAGCAGCGGTGCGGGGATGATCCTGACCCCGAAGAGCCCTTTGTTCGCAATTGCACCCCATTGCAGTGATGTTTGGGCCATGTTTTGTTTTTATGTTGCACGTTGCAACTAACGTTTCTGGCAGTTGATATATTTAAATAATATATTTTTAAAGTAAAATATTTTATATTCCTACATTTTGTAGTAAAATAAATATTTATGTTTTATTACAAAATTAGTTTGTTTGGTGTACACATCTAATCTCTTGTGCGTTGTATTTGTTTAGTTGATTCTGAGTGGTGTGGTCTGTAATTGTTAGCATGTTGTATTTGGTTTAGGTTATCCATGAGACTTGTTTTGAGGCTAAATGTGAAGGGAGACCTTTTCTTGGGTCATTATGTGAACATTGAGTTTAGAAAATGGAAATGTAACCATATGTTTGGAGATAGAGAAGCACGTGTGTAGAAACGCCTACATTAACCAGAGCCCTTACTTGGCCACCGACACTCCCAAAAAACCAAAGATCAAACACAAACTAATCATTTTCAAGATAATTGTATTGCATCACCAAAAAAAAACAATAATAAATCATATCCTGCCACCCTCAAATTTAACATAAAAATGGCCACACAATTTGGCCAATGGTCACATGTCTAAATCACTAATATAACAAAAATATCACAAAACAATAAAACAAATATAAAATTAAGGGGGTTGAGGAGTTGTGCTTGACCCTGGGAAAGTTCCTGCAAACAATAGTTGTGCCAAACGGACGGTCTGCTCCTGGGTCAGATTCAGACTTTGTGCAATTTGTCCCATGTGAACGAGGTTTTGTAGGTGTGGCTGTGGCTGTTGCTGCGGCTGTGGCTGTTGCTGCGGCTCTGGCTGTTGCTGGGGCTCTGGCTGTTGCTGCGGCTCTGGCTGCTGCACCCAGGCTACTTGATGCTGCTGGTGGTGCAAGGGTTGTGAAGATGTGTGGGGACTTGTGCTGGATTGTTTGATGGTGTGGGCCACGGTGCGGGGGGAAAGGAGATGTCGGAGTGGTGACAAATAAGGGGGGCGGCCTGGGGAGTGAATCGAGAAAGGTGTGGAGGGAGTGTAGTCTGTTGGAAGGGGTATTGTGGAACCAGTGCGCAATGAGGTTGTGCAGGAGGATTGCTCATTGAGGGGTGTGAGATTCCGAAGGGAGTGTGAAGTGCTGGGAGTGGCTACAGGAGGAATTGTCCCCTCCCCAGCTGCCTGCCAAGTGGCCGACACTGGCATCTCCCTCCCACTACCACAACCTGCAGTGGCAGGTGATTGTGATGTTTGGGAGGGCTCTGCCAATGGAGCATCTTCAGCTCCAACCACGCGTTGGCGTGTGGCCAGCACCTGAGTGTCAACACTTTGCCGATCCCGTTGATGCTGGTCTGCTAACCTTAGCAAGCAGTCACGCATATCCTGTTGAACCTGTAACAAACTTGTCTGATTTCTGGCCATCGTTGCTACAGATTCCTGTATGAGCCCTAGCAGCCGTACTAACTCACGAGATTGCTCAGTAGGCCTCCTTGACTCATTTTGGAGCCGATACTCGGCAAGCAGCATCTGGGCCACATCCAGCAGAGATGGACGAGGTGGGGTAGGTGACAATCCCGCTGCATCCAAGGCTGCCTGAAATCAGAAGAAATATACCAAATCTTTAGAAAACATCATTACTAAATAGTTCAGATTAGTTTGACAACTTAACACCCCAAGCAGGACTTAGAAAAGTTGGATGTGCTTCTAATAAGTACTTGTTCATTGTAATATTATCCAAGCTAGCAACACTTCTGATAATGGGTACATATTATGTTGGTATTACTAATATGACAAAGGCAAAACCGTTTCGACATGAAGCTGTTCACAATTAACCCTGGTCTGGTAGGTTGTTTCTGGTTTTGGTAAGTCTGTTACTACACCAATGACTTTCAACATCTACGTATGTTGTCTAAAATCTCACCATCAATCGGCTACAGGACAACCTAACAAAAGGACACACATGAATTTGGACCTGGAAAATCAAAGACTGGCCGGACTTTAAAGGTCCAGAATGTTTTTGCCACGTTTGTGGCACCCCAAATTATACAATAATTCCCTGACGTTCAAGATCTAACTCTTGTTGTGCTGGTGCATCGTCAGAATGTCCTTGAACAAATTTAACACAGACAATGTAAGCCACATCTAGCCCAAAAACAGTACTACCATTGAAATATTACATGTATATTACATGTATAATATCCCTTATATCACATACCCCAGCATTGGATGCAGAATCGTCGCCAGCTCCTGATCCAACTCCAGCTGCTACTTCAAGAGGGGCCTGATGTTCTTTGAAAAAAAAAGTAAAAAACAGGTTTAGTACATAACCTTATGCAGTAATGATTAGGGCCAGATTTCCCTCCTAGCTTCAGGAATTAAGCATTGAGGCCAAACATTCAAAAGTGCTTTCCTGTGCTCATAGGACACTTGCTAAAACCCTCCCAAAGGTTAAGAAGGCATGGTCTGAATACTAATTACAGCACCCAATAATGCTGACAACGGTGTCTTGCAGGGTAAACATATAAAAGGCAACACTCTTTCTAAAGAAAAGACATGTGCGTTAACTGGGTTAATAAGATTCCTAAAAAGATACATTTGCTATACATACCAACACCTTCCTCCAGGCCTTGCTGCACTGGGGGGGGGGGGGGTTCCCTGCTGCTGATCTTCTGTAAAGAGGACATAGCAATATGAGCTATCTTGGAAAGGATAAAATATACATCTACATTGTTTGGCACAGTACGATATGGGACCTACCAGGAGGAGGGTCATCACTGATGTCAGCACCCGTGAGTCCGTCTGGGTCGCCAAGCTGCATGGGCTGTGGAGGGGCTGAGATCCGTGCTACAGATGAACAAATTACAGGTTGGGGAAAAGAAAAAAGGACAATTGGAAGGCCAAGTATAAAAGTCTATTCATGTCACACATAGGATAGTAGTTCATCTTTTCACAACAACTCACACAATTTACATCCAAGTTAATATCCTACCTTGGCGCAATGCATCTGAATCTACGCCCTCTCTGGAAAAGATGGTATCGGGGCCAAGAATCATTAAAAAAGGTAATTCGTAATTCCAGAGAGAAGCTTGTGCACTTTGATCCAGCCGACCTTGTCGGTCATAAAGACCCTCCACAGCCCATGCAGTTAGCTTATTCTGAACGGACCCACGGATGTCGTTGACCCTCTTCCGCACACTGTCAGTCGGGCGGCGTTGACCACCCAGTGCATTTACGGCATCCCGGATTTCATCCCACAATCTTCGCCTCTCAGTGACAGAGGTAGTCTGGGACCTGGTCCCATGTATACGATCATATCTGGCCATATAGGCCTGGACCAGGACCCTGCTCTGATTGGGGGAGAAATGGGGTAATGTGGACAAGCTGCCTCTGGTGGAAGGACCCTCTCCAGGAGTACTGGGAGAAGAGGCAGTTTGTCCACTTGGTGTGTTAACACCTCCCCCGGCTTCCTCCTCCGGGATGGAGACAGTGGACTCCCTCCTGGATACAGCTGGAGCCTCCCTCACACCAGAGCCAGACGATCTGCTCCCCCTGGCCACCCTACCCGCTACCCTACTACTTCTCCTAGGCCTTCCAGTGGGTGGGGCCATGGGAGCACGAGGTGGGCAGATAATCTGGCTGTCCAGCAGCAGCAAATAGCCAAAAACGCCACAATCTGAAATGAAAAAAGAGAAAAAAGGAAAGAGAAAACAGAAAAAAAACATGAGTTGCAGAATGCTCTAATATACAGTATAATTAGTGAACAGTTACAGAACACACTTACCAAAGCTAGCCACTGCTTGGTTTCAAAGCCGCGTTGGTGGTGGTGTTGGTGGTGGCAAATGTGAGCCTAGGAGGTTGCAAAGAAAAAAAACATACAAAATGATTACAAAACGCATATGGTCAAACATCACACGAGGCCCTCGAAACACTTATCTAAGGGCACAAATGAAGTCTATTGGTGGTGGTGGTGGTGGTAGGGGCAAATGTGAGCCTAGGAGGCTGCAAAGAAAAAAAACATACAAAATGATTACAAAACGCATATGGTCAAACATCACATGAGGCCCTCCAAACACTTACCTAAGGGCACAAACGAAGTCTATTGGTGGTGGTGGTAGGGGCAAATGTGAGCCTAGGAGGCTGCAAAGAAAAAAAAATGATTACAAAATGCATATGATCAAATGTCACACGAGGCCCTCCAAACACTTACCTAAGGGCACAAACTAAGTCTATTGGTGGTGGTGGTGGTGGTAGGGGCAAATGTGAGCCTAGGAGGCTGCAAAGAAAAAAAACATACAAAATGATTACAAAACGCATATGGTCAAAAATCACACGAGGCCCTCCAAACACTTACCTAAGGGCACAAATGAAGTCTATTGATGGTGGTGGTGGTGGTGGGGGTGGTAGGGGCAAATGTGAGCCTAGGAGGCTGCAAAGAAAAAACCATACAAAATGATTACAAAATGCATATGGTCAAACATCACACGAGGCCCTCCAAACACTTACCCAAGGGCACAAATGAAGTCTATTGGTGGTGGTGGTGGTAGGGGCAAATGTGAGCCTAGGAGGCTGCAAAGAAAAAAAAAAAATGATTAAAAAACGCATGTGGTCAAACATCACACGAGGCCCTCCAAACACTTACCTAAGGGCACAAACGAAGTCTATTAGTGGTGGTAGTGGTGGGAGATTTTAGAGGCAAAAGGAGGATGCAAACATTAAACATACATGAGAAATTGCATGACCTACATACGTGCACATAATAAATTACAGTTAGCAGGAAAGCAAAAATGGGGTCTTTGGAAGCTGGGAAGGTTTTTCTGTCAGTATGGGGTGCTATGTGTACATTCATGAGGAAGAAGAATGAACTTAAATGATTTTAGCAAATGGCTGCAATATAACAAAGAGTGAAAAATTTAAGGGGGTCTGAATACTTTCCGTACCCACTGTATATATATATATATATATATATTGAGAGAGTGTAAGATTCTGGTACCTCCGGTACCCTTAATCACCACTTTCCTCTGTAATGCGTCCCACCTTTCTCTTCAGGTGGTATGCATATACCTTTAAGAACGATGATGTCACTGCTGAGCGCCGCAGAGCTGCTATTTCAACCGCCGGCGGTCTCACTCACATTGTTCGTTCAACCTGCCTTGTTACCCACATGCTTTCAAGCCTGTCTCTCAATCGGAACCTCCAGCCATTCCCTTTACCTGGAGCAGACCGGAACCTCGCTACTGATCCCTGTATCTCGCTACCGGATCATTCCTCATCTACTGGACCTCTCTAAACTACTAACATTACAAGTGATAAGTACCCCGCAGGGGAACCCACTGTCTTCTGGTCCAATCACCAACCAGACTCAGGCACTCCTTGCCACTACCAACGAATCACATGTGGAGACCATCACCTTTGACATACTATCCTCACCCCATTTTCCTATTATTTTGGGACTTCCCTGGTTACACACACACCAACCAATCATAGATTGGAAAAAACGGACTTTGGTTTTCCTTTCTCACTATTGTGAGAATACGTGTAACCTCCCATCTTATGGGAAGATTCTGTCTATGGTGTCTGATGAAATTGCACCACTATGCTATCAGGATCTGTCCGAAGTGTTCCTTGAGAAAAATGCTCAAGTGTTGCCTCCCCATAGGGATTACGATTGCACTATCGATCTACTCCCTAACAGCAAATTGCCTTTCGGTCATGTTTATCCCCTTTCACAGGATGAACTTTCTCATCTCAAGGAATACTTGGATGAGAATTTGACAAAAGGGTTCATTAGACCCTCTACTTCTTCCACTGCTGCAGGACTTTTCTTTGTCAGCAATAAGGATTCCAGTCTCAGGCCTATTATCGATTATAGGCAATTAAACACGATTACGATAAAGGATCGCTATCCTTTGCCGCTTATCCCTGAACTTATTGAACAGGTGCGTGGGGCTACTTATTTCACCAAATTAGACCTGAAAGGGGCATACAACCTAATCCAAATCCGTGACGGGGATGAGTGGAAAACAGCATTCAGAACCAGATACGGACTATTCGAATACCTTGTGATGCCATTCGGGCTATGTAATGCTCCCGCAGCTTTCCAAAGATTCATAAACGACATCTTTAGAGACTTACTTGATGTCTGTGTTGTAGTATACCTAGACGATATACTTATTTATTCTCGATCTATGCCTGAACACATAAAACATGTAAGACTTGTGTTGTCCAGACTATAGAGAAATTAAAAAAATGTCTATTTCATAAGGAAGAAATATTATTTCTAGGATACATCATATCCAAAACTGGAATTAAGATGGATATGAGTAAGATATCCTGTATTCAAGACTGGCCTATACCAACAACTCGTAAGGCCCTACAGCGATTCCTTGGATTCTCGAACTTCTATAGGAAGTTCATCAAGAACTTTTCCGCTATTGTTAGACCTCTCACACAACTGACAAGTATAAAAAAAACATTCAAATGGTCAGAAGAAACAAATCAAGCTTTCTGCTTGTTAAAATCAAGCTTTACCTCTGCTCCCATACTACGCCATCCAGACCCATCCCTCCAATATATTCTAGAGGTAGATGCGTCAAATATGGCAGTAGGAGCAGTTCTCTCCCAACGACCAACAAACACTTCATCACTTCACCCAGTTGCTTTCTTTTCAAAATCACTAAGCAGCCCAGAGGTGAATTACCCAGTGGGTGAAAAGGAGTTGCTTGCCATAAAACTGGCACTGGAGAATTGGCGACATCTGCTCGAAGGTACCCAGTTACCAATACTCATATATACAGATCATAAAAACCTTCAATACCTCCAGACTAACAAGATTCTCTCCCACCGGCAGGTACGATGGTCATTATTCTTTTTAAGATTTAATTTCCTAGTGACCTACACGCCTGCAGACAAAAATAAAAAAGCGGATGCGCTATCACGATTAACCGAAGATAACTGCGCCGAAATCCCTTCCATTCCCATAATACCCTATGAACGCATTATTGGTGTTGTCCGTTCCTTGAAGGAAGAGATTTTGCACAGTATAAGAATGGATTCACCTCCACCACAACTAAGTACTGATGCAGAAGGCTTCCTCTATTACAATGACAAACTCTACATACCCCCTACTATGCGCACCAAGATTTTGGAGTTATCGCATGATGTGCCCATGGCAGGACATATGGGTATAACGAAAACCTTTAATTTGCTCACCAGGCAGTTTTGGTGGCCCGATATGAAGACGTCTGTACAAAAATTTGTTTCTTCATGTGACATCTGTGCAAGGTCCAAAATTGACACTACAAAACCATCTGGACTACTTTGTAGTCTACCAATACCCCAGGTTCCATGGGAAGTTGTATCCTTAGATTTCATAGTAGAACTACCACCCTCTAAAGGATTTAATACCATCCTAGTGTCAGTGGACCACTTGACAAAGATGGCACATTTCATTGCTATCCGTAGACTACCTTCATCTAAACAAACATCAGAACTACTGATGAAACATGTGTTTAAGTTGCATGGAATTCCAAAAACTCTTTTGTCCGACCGTGGTTCACAATTTATCTCTAAATTTTGGCAAGCACTTTGTCAAATTTTACGCATTGAGCGAAAGCTCACTTCTCCCTACCATCCTCAGACCAACGGACAGACTGAAAGAGTCAACCAGTGCATTGAGCAATATCTACGTTGCTACACATCATACTTGCAGGATGATTGGGTGGATCTCCTTCCTCTAGCAGAATTTGCTTACAACAACGCAACCCACAGTACCACGAAGCAAAGTCCGTTCTACTTGAACTATGGGTTTCATCCCACTCTTCTTCCACCACGCATCCTGCCATCGAGTAACCCAGTAGCCTCAGATTACCTTACCCAAATAAAAGACTCTTTGGGCTTACTCAATACCACTATATCACACGCTCACATTTAACAAAAAAAGTACCACGACCTTCGTAGAAGACCTTCTCCTCAGTATGCTATTGGGGACCTTGTTTGGCTATCGACAAAGAACTTAAGATTAAAAATCCCTAGCAAGAAGCTTGGACCTTTATTTTTGGGACCCTTCCCAATTAAAAAACTTATCGGAAAAGCTGCAGTACAGGTCACCCTACCAGCAGATCTCAAGATCCATCCCATCTTCCATGTGTCGCTACTGAAGCCCCATGTTCCTAACCAAGGAATAAGGCCTACCATCTTGCCTCCACCTCCAATACAAGTTGAAGGCGGAGAAGAGTATGAGATCAAGGAAATTTTGGATTCTCGCATCCATAGAGGAAGACTCCAGTATCTCATAAGATGGAAGAATTATGGACCCCAAGACGACACCTGGCTAGATACCTCTGATATTCATGCTCCTAGACTTATACGGAACTTTCACTCGAAACACCCAGAGAAACCTGTCCTATAGGCCTTCCGGAGCCGGCCTTAAGGGGGGGGGGGGTACTGTAAGATTCTGGTACCTCCGGTACCCTTAATCACCACTTTCCTCTGTAATGCGTCCCCCCTTTCTCCTCAGGTGGTACGCATATACCTTTAAGAACGATGATGTCACTGCTGAGCGCCGCAGAGCGGCTATTTCAACCGCCGGCGGTCTCACTCACATTGTTCGTTCAACCTGCCTTGTTACCCACATGCTTTCAAGCCTGTCTCTCAATCGGAACCTCCAGCCATTCCCTTTACCTGGAGCAGACCGGAACCTCGCTACTGATCCCTGTATCTCGCTACCGGATCATTCCTCATCTACTGGACCTCTCTAAACTACTAACATTACAAGTGATAAGTACCCCGCAGGGGAACCCTCCATAACCTTATTGCACTATCTACCTATGCACATTAAGGACTATTACTACCTATCTATACTATCCTATCATCTGCACAGTTACATAGATTGCTAGCTCTTCAGCCTACTACCATCTATCATCTGCACTGCTGCATAGATTGCTGGCTCTCCTGTCTACTACTATCTATCCTTGCACTGGGTTAGTCTATCCTGTATTTGTCATCTGCTGTCCTCACCACCTGTTAGCATACTCGATACTAACCTATCTGCATTCCTAAATACCATCTTGAACTCTCCTATACAAAACCTATCAAGTGATTACCATCCTTGTCACTGTTCACACCTGTCCCTTCAGCACATCACCTTCATACTATCATATACATACTATCACTCCAGGAACATCTCATTGAGTGTGTATATATCTGTATGTTGAAGCTGACAGGCCCACGGTGATGAGTCCTGGAGAGTTGGATCTGGTATTCAACACATCTCTACATGACTACTGAGTGGAGATTTTGCAGCTGTAAATCCAGCCTATACTAAAAACGCAGGAGCGTTACAGAGAGAGAGATACAATTGTCTTACCTAAAGATAATGGACGTTGTGGGTCACGGGGCCTTGCTAGCAGACTTCACTCTATAACATCCATCAGCCATATTGGCCATGTGCTCATTTTATAGCTGGCTCACAGGTGTGCCAATTAACGGCCGTTTCTATATATATCTGCGCATGTGTGAATTACCGCGCTCAAAATGGAGAACAAAAACCCAAGCGTTTTAGAAGGTGCGATGTTAGCCTTTATCGGTGCCCTGTTTGAGGAGGCCATAGCACAGGAGGCAGCAGAAGGTGAAGAAGCAGGTGCTGGGGAAGCAGCTGCAGCAGAACCTCCAGTCCGTGTGCCCTTACCTCGCCAGCCACGCATTTTTGCTCCAAGGATATATTTGGACAAGCTGCGGGATTCTGATGTCAGGAGGAAGTTGCGGCTCGAGCAAGAAACTATTCTACACCTCTACCAGCTGATAGAGAACAAAATTACAGCGGACACACAGCGCGGCCATGCGGTGCCCGGCATGGCCAGATTGCTGGCCACTTTGTATATCTTAGGGCGTGGCAGCTTCCAAGCCACTTCTGGAAGTATAATGGGCATTAGCCAGCCCACAGTTTCAAGGGTGTTCATGTTGGTCATTGATGCCATAGTGGATATAGTGCCCAATTTTATCCACTGGCCACAGAATGAAAATGAGTGGAATGAAGTGAAGTTGGGCTTCTACCAGCGGGCACAGATGCCGCAAATCCTAGGGGCAATAGATGGCACCCACATAGCCATCAGGCCACCAAGGAGCCACGGAATGGAGTACCAGAACCGCAAACAGTACCACTCCCTGAACGTCCAATTGGTGTGTGACGCCAAAAAGCGCATAATGAGTGCCAACACTGGTCACCCAGGGTCGTGCCATGATTCCAGGATGTTACAAAACAGTACTCTGTACCAGGAGTTTGAAAGGGGCCAAATGCCAGAAGGGTGGCTTATTGGTAAAGTATTATTTTGTGACAACAACATAAACTGTAAGGTTACATAGACATATGAATAAGCTACATAGGTGTACACCCTGATTTAAGCAAAGCCTACACAAAATGTGTGTGTTATGAGTTGGCAGGCTGTTTGCACACAACCAGTTCATCAGCCTACCAGCTCACAACAGAAAAATCTCCAAAGTTGTGCTCGAGTCAAATGAAGGTTGTTAACCAATGTGTAAATGGTGTCCTAATGCCACACAAGCAAAACATAAAAGTGATTCCAATGGTATTGCCATATCCCAAAAGTACTTTGCATAAGTGAGTCAATATTGTTTTCCTCACTCTAGTTTAAGATATATTCCAGAAGTAATGCCTATGCTACTGTAATAGGAACAAAATATGGGAAAAGTTGGAACTTGCAAGAGAAACACACCACTTTGTGTGTCCTTTTTTCCATTTGTATTAGTGATTTAGCCAGTTAGACAGAGTTGAGATGTTTCATATGAGTTTTTGCACACAGATGAGCAGGTTGTTTAGAAAAAATGCATCATTGTCTCCCATTTTGAGGAGTCATCTAAAGTCACATGATATGAAGAACTAATGTATATTTATTTTTCTTTTCAGGGAATGCTGTTTACCCGCAGCTGACGTGGCTGATGGCTCCAATCAGGTACCCCCAGGGCCGAGCAGAACTGAACTACAACAGGGCCTTGCAGAAAAGGTCTTCTAAAATCCCGGTTTCTCTGCTTGGCCCGGCCTGTGTAACGCTCCTGCGTTTTACGTATGATGTGGATTTTCAGCTGCAGAAATATTCCACTTCAGTAGTCATGTAGAGAAACGCTGAGACACCATTCCCAACTCTCAATGACTCATTATGTGTGGATGATCTCAATTCAGCAAGTAAATACACACACTCAATAAGACCTAGAGTGACTTATGTATATAGTAACACAGTGATGATAGGCTGAAGAGACAGGTTGGGTAGAGATGGTAGATGACAGACACTTGAAAGGAAATGTTCTTGAAAGTAAGATAGTAGCAGATGGGATGCAGATAGGTTTAGCAATCATGTATGGTAGCAGATGACAGAGTAGCAGGTGGACATACAAGAGAGATCAACCCAGTGCAAGAACAGGTGGTAGTAGGCTCAAGAGCTAGCAATCTTAGATAATGCAGATGTAGTAATAGTCCTTAGTATGCAGAGCTAGATAGTGTAAGCTTTAGTATAAAGGTTATAGAGGTTTCCCCTGTGGGGTACTTATCACTAATAGCAATGTAGCAGAGGAGAGGTTCGGCAAGAGCGGATGATCCGGTAGCGGGATACAGGGATCAGCGCAGCGTGGTTCCGACAGCGAGGTATGCTTGCAAGCATGAGAGCTTCAAGACAGGTTAGCATCAAGGCACAAAGCAGTTTGAACGAACACATGTGAGTGAGAGCCGGCGATCTAAATAGCCATCCAGTCCGGCGCTCAGTGATGACAGCATCAGTCTTAAAGGTGTATGCGCACCTTACCAAAAGAGAATGGTGGGGCGCATACACTTATGAAAGAGTAATTAGGGTACCCAAAGGTACCAGAACATTACAGTACCCCCCCCCTTAAGGCCGGCTCCTGAAGGCCTCTGGAGCTGGTTTGTCTGGGTACTTCGCATGAAAATTGCGGATTAATCTAGAGGCATGTATGTCAGAGGTGTTTAGCCAGGTGTCGTCTTGGGGCCCATAGTTCTTCCATCGAACCAAGTACTGAAGTCTTCCTCTGTGGATACGAGAATCCAGAATCTCTTTTATCTCATATTCTTCTCCACCTTCAACTTGTACAGGAGGAGGAGGTGGGATAGTAGGCCTTATTCCTTGGTCAGGAACATGGGGCTTCAGTAGCGACACATGGAAAATGGGATGTATTTTGAGGTCTATTGGCAATGTAAGCTGTACTGCAGCTTTTCCAATAAGTTTCTTGATTGGGAAAGGTCCCAAGAACAGAGGTCCAAGCTTTTTGCTAGGGATTTTCAGTCTTAAATTTTTTGTTGAGAGCCAAACGAGATCCCCGATAGCGTACTGAGGAGAAGGTGTTCTGCGAAGATCATAATACTTCTTTTGTTGACTATGAGCGTGTGCAATGGTAGTATTAAGCAAACCCAGAGAGTCCTTTATTTGGGTAAGATAGTCTGAGGCTACTGGGTTATTTGAAGGAAGGATGCATGGTGGAAGAATAGAGGGATGAAACCCATAGTTCAAGTAGAACGGACTCTGCTTGGTCGTACTGTGGGTTGCGTTGTTGTAGGCAAATTCTGCCAGAGGGAGAAGATCCACCCAATCATCCTGTTGGTAAGAAGTGTAACAACGTATAAGTGAGCTTCCGCTCGATCCATAGTATGTGACATAGTTCTTGCCAGAACTTGGAAATAAATTGTGATCCACGGTCAGACAGAAGAGTTTTTGGGATACCATGTAACTTAAAGACATGTTTCATCAGGAGTTCTGCCGTTTGTTTGGACGAAGGTAGTCTGCGAATAGCAATGAAATGTGCCATTTTTGTCAGATGGTCCACTGACACTAAGATGGTATTAAATCCTTTGGAAGGAGGCAATTCCACTATAAAGTCCAAGGACACAACTTCCCATGGATTTTGGGGTATTGGTAGACTGCATAGTAGACCGGATGGTCTCGTAGTGTCAATTTTGGACCTGGCACAGACATTGCATGAAGAGACGAATTTTTGTATAGATGTTTTCATGTCAGGCCACCAGAATTGCCTGGTAATCAGATTAAGAGTCTTTGTCATACCCATATGTCCTGCCATAGGCACATCATGCGATAATTCCAAGATCTTGGTGCGTATGGTAGGTGGTATGTAAAGTTTGTCGTTGTAGTAGAGGAAGCCTTCTGCATCAGTATTTAGTTGTGGTGGTGGTGAATCCAAACTTATACCATGCAAAACCTCTTCCTTCAAGGAACGGACAACTCCAATAATGCGTTTGTGAGGTATTATAGGAACGGAAGGGATTTCGAAGTAGTTTTCTTCAGTTAGTCGTGATAGTGCATCCGCCTTTTTGTTCTTATCTGCAGGTGTGTAGGTCACTAGGAAGTTAAACCTTAGAAAGAATAGTGACCATCGTACCTGTCGGTGCGAGAGAGTTTTGTTAGTCTGAAGATATTGGAGATTTTTATGGTCCGTGTATATAAGTATTGGTAATTGGGTGCCTTCGAGTAGATGTCGCCAATTCTCCAGAGCCAATTTTATAGCAAGCAGTTCCTTTTCACCCACGGGGTAATTTATCTCTGGACTGCTTAGGAATTTAGAAAAAAAGGCGACTGGATTAAGTGGTGAAGTGTGAGTTGGTCGTTGGGAGAGTATTGCTCCTACTGCCATGTTTGACGCATCTACTTCCAGAATGTATTGGAGGGATGGGTCTGGATGGCGTAATATGGGAGCAGAAGTAAACCTTGTCTTTAACAGGTGAAAAGCTTTATTTGCTTCCTCTGACCATTTGAATGTTTTTTTAATGCTAGTGAGCTGTGTGAGGGGTCTCACAATGGCAGAGAAGTTTCTGATGAACTTCCTGTAGAAATTCGAAAATCCAAGGAATCGCTGTAGCGCCTTGCGTGTGGTTGGTGTAGGCCAATCCTGAATGCAGGATATCTTACTCATGTCCATCTCGATTCCTGTTTTGGATATGATGTAGCCTAGAAACAGTACCTCTTCTTTATGAAACAAGCATTTTTTCAGTTTCACATAAAGGTTGTGTGCAAGCAATCTCGATAATACTAGTCTTACATGTCTTATGTGTTCAGACAGGGATCGTGAATATATAAGTATATCGTCCAGATATACCACAACACAGACATCTAGTAAGTCTCTGAAAATATCGTTTATAAATCGTTGAAAAACTGCAGGGGCGTTGCATAGCCCGAATGGCATTACAAGATATTCTTACAATCCGTATCTGGTTCTGAATGCAGTCTTCCACTCGTGTCCATCACGGATTCGAATGAGATTGTATGCTCCTTTCAGATCCAATTTTGAAAAATAGGTAGCTCCACGCACCTGCTCAATGAGCTCAGGGATAAGCGGTAGAGGATAGCGATCTTTTATTGTAATAGCATTCAATTGCCTATAGTCGATGATAGGCCTGAGACTTGAGTCCTTATTGCGGACAAAAAAGAGTCCTGCTGCTGTGGAAGAAGTGGAAGGTCTAATAAAACCTTTCTTCAAATTCTCATCCAAATAGTCTTTGAGATGGGAAAGTTCATCCTGTGAAAGAGGATAAGCATTACCGAACGGCAATTTGCTATTTGGGAGTAGATCAATGCTACAATCATAGTCTCGATGGGGAGGTAGTGCTTGAGCATTTTTTTCAAGAAAAACCTCAGAGAGATCCTGATAACATAGTGGTGCAATCTCATCTGTCACCACAGACAGGATCCTCCCGAAAGACGGGAGGTTACACGTACCCTCGCAATAGCAAGAGAGGAAGGCCAGGGTCCGTTCCTTCCAATCTATGGTTGGTTGATGTGTGTGCAACCAGGGAAGTCCCAACACAATGGGAAAGTGGGGTGAAGGTATTAGATCGAAGGTAGTGGTCTCCATATGAGACCCGTTAGTAGTGACTAGGAGTGCCTGTGTCTGATCAGTGATTGGACCAGAGGATAAAGGAACACCGTTAATAAGACTTACTGAGACAGGTTTAAGTTTAGAAATAATAGGAACTTTATTTAAAGCAGCAAAACGTATGTCAATATAATTTCCACAAGATCCTGTGTCAATCATGGCCTTAGTAGTAATCCTGTTCTGGTCCCACTGTAATGTTAAGCAAACAGAAAGGTAAGGGTTAGTGATTGAAGTTGTCAATCCCCCTAGGAGGACATGTGAACACTCACCCTTCTTTTTGTAGACTAGGGGACAGACGTTTATCTTGTGATCCGGGGATGCACAGTACAAGCAGAGATTACCAGATCGTCTTTTGGCTCTTTCCATAGTTGATAGAGGTGGGCGTATGGTTCCTACCTCCATAGGAACGGGGTCAACGGCCGAAATCCGAGAAGAACTGGATAATGGCATTCCCATTTTCTCAGCCTTTCTTTCTCGTAGTCTTCTATCTATGGTGATACTGAGTTGTATCAATGCATCCAGGGTTTTTGGCAGATCCGCTCGGGCGAGCTCGTCTTTAACGGCCTCTGATAGGCCAAGCCTAAATTGGGTTTTCAGAGATGCATCATTCCATTCTGAATCAAGGGTCCATCTCTTGAATTCTGCGACAAAGTCTTCTACAGGTCTCCTACCTTGTTTCAAGGATCTTAATTGAAGATCGGCAGTACTCTGCCTATTGGGATCATCATATAGGCTAGTGAGTTCTGCTAGGAACAAGGCATAGGAGTTGAGAAGCTGGTCGTTTTTCTCAAAAAGAGAGTCTGCCCAGGCCCGAGGATCGCCTGTTAGGTAAGAAATAATAGTACAAACCTTAATGTGATCAGTACGGTAGGTACGGGGTTTTAGCAAGAAAAGTAACTCGCATGCGTTTTTAAATTCGCGAAATTTTTTGCGATCGCCTGTAAATACCAAAGGAGGATTTATTTTGGGTTCAGGGGACTGAGCAGTGGTAAGTTGTGTCAGTCTAATTACCTGCTGCGACAGAGCCTGATTGTCTTCTTTTAATTCAGCAAGTGCGTGTATTAACGCAGTTACTTGCTGTTTTAATTGTGTCATCTGAGTGGTTATTTCTGCTGAATCCATTTGTGGTTCGTTCAATCTGTAACGCTCCTGCGTTTTACGTATGATGTGGATTTTCAGCTGCAGAAATATTCCACTTCAGTAGTCATGTAGAGAAACGCTGAGACACCATTCCCAACTCTCAATGACTCATCATGTGTGGATGATCTCAATTCAGCAAGTAAATACACACACTCAATAAGATGTTTCCTAGAGTGACTTATGTATATAGTAACACAGTGATGATAGGCTGAAGAGACAGGTTGGGTAGAGATGGTAGATGACAGACACTTGAAAGGAAATGTTCT
Source organism: Pelophylax lessonae (assembly GCF_965119305.1). NCBI lineage: Eukaryota > Metazoa > Chordata > Amphibia > Anura > Ranidae > Pelophylax > Pelophylax lessonae. The sequence continues at coordinate 272,781,855 of NC_138769.1, read as the reverse complement.
TGAAAGTAAGATAGTAGCAGATGGGATGCAGATAGGTTTAGCAATCATGTATGGTAGCAGATGACAGAGTAGCAGGTGGACATACAAGAGAGATCAACCCAGTGCAAGAACAGGTGGTAGTAGGCTCAAGAGCTAGCAATCTTAGATAATGCAGATGTAGTAATAGTCCTTAGTATGCAGAGCTAGATAGTGTAAGCTTTAGTATAAAGGTTATAGAGGTTTCCCCTGTGGGGTACTTATCACTAATAGCAATGTAGCAGAGGAGAGGTTCGGCAAGAGCGGATGATCCGGTAGCGGGATACAGGGATCAGCGCAGCGTGGTTCCGACAGCGAGGTATGCTTGCAAGCATGAGAGCTTCAAGACAGGTTAGCATCAAGGCACAAAGCAGTTTGAACGAACACATGTGAGTGAGAGCCGGCGATCTAAATAGCCATCCAGTCCGGCGCTCAGTGATGACAGCATCAGTCTTAAAGGTGTATGCGCACCTTACCAAAAGAGAATGGTGGGGCGCATACACTTATGAAAGAGTAATTAGGGTACCCAAAGGTACCAGAACATTACAGCCTGGGGGTGAACTCCTGTACTCTCCTGCAAAGGCTTCCAAGATCATCCTGGCGTGCTGCGTGTTGCACAACATGTGCGTTGCCCGGGATGAATCCTGGGAGCTGACGGAGGAGAGGGAGCCAGAGGTCCGTCAGCTGGCGGCCCCCAGTCGGCGGAGCATCGCTGCAGGTATGGCCACCCGGAATACCCTGGTTGCTAGCCACTTTACATCTAAGTACTATAACCAGTCGAGATACGGCATGTGTATTAACTTGCTAGTTTGCAGAGGTGCCACTCACAGGGAGACAGATGGTAATTATCATCTGCCAATGACATTTGCCATTGTAGATAAAGTGTAGTCAACATTTGTAAACTATGTTACTTGAGCAAGAACATGCACCTCTAACCATAAACACGTTGGTATTGCGAATAGTGGAGAGGGCTGAGAAGAGCTGGCAGGTGTTCAGTTGTGTCTATGCCACCTGTGTAGTTATTGATAACATGACCGGCTGCTTTGTATCTTATGGTGTCCTAATTCTTCAGAATCTGGACATCTTGTATTGGAATCATGGCACGTACCATGAGAAGCCTGTGGTGATGGGCTGTCTGGCGTCACAGGTGTGTATTCAAATGTTTGCATTAATGATTTCTGGTTTGTGTAAGTTGTGAGAAAATGTGTTATTTCACTCGTGATGTAGAAATTAAATGAAGTTCAGAATGAAGCAAACGGGCATTAAGATGTGATTTTCATGATGAAATGGCTTATCCTTTGCTTTATTTTTCCAGGAGTGGTACTGCTTGCGGTTGTAGCTGGTAGAAACCCACCTTCATGTACTCCACTCGTCTTCATTTGTGGTCAGTGTATATTTTGTGAGGCACATGGCCAGAACTGGCATTGATGACCAACATGAACACCCTGGAACTTCCGAAGTGGCTTGGAAGCTGAACAGCAACCTGGCCATGCCTGTCCTCTATGAGCTGGTAGAGGTGCAGAATTGCTTCTTGACTCTGCATGAAGTTGCTGAAGATATCAGAATCCCGTATCCTTGCCTAATGTAGCCATGGAGCAAAGATCGTGGGCTGGCGCTGTAAAGGCACACGGACTTGAGACTGTCAATATTACCTTGCTGCATCCCTCCTTATGCTGTAATTCCATGAACAATAAATACTTTTGAACGGAACATGTCTTTTTTTTTGTGGGTGGCTACAGACTAAAGGGCCATACACACTATAAGATTTTGAGAAGACTTTTTCCTTCAGATTTACCTTTTCTATCTAGTGCAAGGGCCTGCCTGATTGCATACAAATTGAAAGTGTTTAGGTTTGACCTCATATTATATGGTTTTGGTAAGTCTAAAGGAAAAAGTCTGGAGAAAATCTTATAGTGTATGGCCCATTAAGCTGCCAAGGCCGGAGCTTTGCACTTTGCATGCTGCTTGTACTGGTGATGTGAGGGGTTGGAATGTAGGGTAGGGATGGGACAGTGTTGTGTTGAGGTGTGAGGCAAATGTAGTGTTGGACTATGAGGGTCTGTGTTGTTCAAATATGGAGAGAATCCAATATCAGACACCTATGTTTATTGGTCCTGAAATTGTAAGAACCATGGTAAATGTGTAAAGAATTGCAGCTCCAGAAATATAGGACCACACTAATAGAATTAAAATTGTGTTGGTTCCATTAATGTGCTGGAAATTTTGGTAGAACACCCCCCCCCCTCCACCAAATTAGATATTCTTTAAAAAATATATAAAATAAATGAGAGTGAAAAGAGATCCCAAGTGTAGTGATTGGTGGGATTTGAAACCATGACATTGTTAACTGCAGTGAAGTTGCAAAGCACTTAGCTATTGTGCAGAATAGAGCCGCTTGGTGAAAAAAAGGAGTGTGTTAAGGCTAAAAAGAACATATAGCTAAAGTACTAAACATTGTATGGAATCTAGGAAGAAGACCAGAGAAAAAGTGTGAGGTTTAATGTTGACCTGAAGTGGTGTAGTGGTTTGATGACTTGGCTTTGGAATATGGAATCATAAGATCGATTCTACAGACAGACGAGATCATCAAATCACTTAAGATGATGTAAGTTTGCAAGCTCTTCTGGGTGTAACATTATTTAGCAATATATATGATCCAATCCTTTATAGTTTTTTAAGAATAAAAAATAAATGAGAAAAGAAGTTAGGTGGAGATGGTGAGCCTCGAACCTACAGCAGAGGGGGATGAACTAGAGAGGATGTGTGCACGAACAAACTAGACCACATTGCTATGTGAAGCTACTCTGTGCACAAAGACATAAGTATGATGAATTTGCGAAGCCGCGATCGTAACTGAATGCCGCTGACGGCGGGATTCATTGTTGCTGTCCCTCAGTCCAATTCGCCGCTGCGCTAGTTAATTGATTTGAAAGCGGCGAGTCTTAAACAAGCCAAAGGAGTCTGAAGCTGCAGTTTTTTTTTAAATTTGGCTCTCTGTCACTCTCTGGGGAAATATGTGAAGAACACTGCGCCTCCATTTCACTCACTGTCTAGATCACAGAGAGAGTGTCAGTGAAATGACACTGTGTGTGACGCAGAGTCGCAGACTGCGTCTGTTTCCCTTCCAATTAATCTGTGTAACTCACGCTTCATCATAGTGTCTAAGCCACTCCCTCTCACAATCTGACACCGTGACATAGAGACACACTCTTTGTACTACTCAACCCTCTCACAATCTGTGGCACTCCATCATACACTACCAGTAAGACACAGACACTCATCCACAGTCACCCATTTTCATACCCTTGGTGTCACTCGTGGCGTAGCGTGGGTTGTCAGAACCCTGGGCAAGGCAAGTAATTTGCGCCCCCTAAACCGTGGGATTTTAGCACTTGAGTCTCTTCCACTAGATTAGTTAAAGAAACCCATACTCCCTAAGCACATGTATTGTTTGTTATGAAAATACTGATGTAATTAAATAGATCCCCCTTTAGAGCAGGGTCCCCCATAGAACCTCCTTTGGAGAAGGGTCTCCATAGATCACCTTTTAGAGCAGGGTCCCCATAGATCCCCCTTTAGAGAATTGTCCCCATATAATCTATGGGGACATTTCTCTAAAGTGGGGAATCTATGGGGACCCTGCTCTAAAGGGGGATCTATGGGGACCCTGGCCTGCTCTAAAGGGGATCTATGGGGACCCTGGCCTGCTCTAAAGGGGATCCATGGGGATCCTGCTCTAAAGGGGGGGGTCTATGGCATAGATCTCCTTTAGAGCAGGATCCCCCTTTAGAGCAGACCAGGGCAGGTCCCCCATAGATCCTCCTTTACAGCAGGTCAGGGTGAGGTGAGGTCCCCCATATAGATAACCCCCCTTACAGTAGGCAAGGGTGAGGGGGATCTATATAGGGGACCCTGGACCTCACCTCACCCTGGCCTGCTGTAAGGGGGAGATCTATATGGGGGACCTCACCTCACCCTGCTGGAAGGGGGGAGATCTATATGGGGGACGGGACCGCACCTCACCCTGGCCTGCTGTAAGGGGGGATCTATATGGGTGACCTCACCTCACCCTGGCCTGCTGTAAGGGAGGATCTATATGGGGGACCTGGTCCCCCATATAGATCCCCCTTAAAGCAGGCCAGGGTGAGTTGAGGTGAGGTCCCATCCCCCATATAGATCCCCCCTTACAGAAGGCCAGGGTGAGGTGAGGTCCGGACCCTGGCCTGCTGTAAGGGGGGATCTATATGGGGGACCCCAGACCTATCCTCACCCTGGCCTGTTGTAAGGGGGGATCTATATGGGGGACTTCACCCTGGCCTACTGTAAGGGGGGATCTATATGGGGATCAGGTCCCCCATATATATCCCCCCTTACAGCAGGCCAGGGTGAGGTCCCCCATATAGATCCCCCCTTACAGCAGGCCAGGGTGCGGTGAGGTCCCGTCGTCCCCCATTTAGATTTCCCCCCTTACAGCAGGTCAGGTTCCCCTTAAAATAGATCCCCTTTACATAGTCTTCTCACTCAGTCAGACAGTGACTAGTACAGTCAGTACACTACTCCTACCTTTTTTTCACCTGTCCCGACCGACCCCAGGCTAGGTTTTCCTCCTGCTGCAGCACCACTGTCACCAGGCTCTCTGGCCTCTCACCTGCCTTCTTTACTGAAATTGCTGACTCCTGTCCTGTTGTGACTCCTGTCCTGTCGTCCTCCTCCTCACCGCGCCGGCTTCTTCTGCTGCTGGCCTGGTGTGGTTCTTCTCTCCCCGTCTCCCGCGCTGCGCTGGGCGGCTGCTGCACGGGTTAGTCCCTCCCCCAGACAGTCCAACTCCGCACCGCACGCCTGGCCTGTCTCCCCCCACCACTACTCCACAGCGGGCGACGCCGACTGGATCGGATTCGGGAGCCGAGCCGAGCTGCCAAGCCGAAGCAGTGAGCCAGGGGCAGAGTAAGCGGGCGGTGGCGGCCAGCCTATGACAGAATGAGTGACTCAGTGACATCTGACATGACACTGCGGAGTGGATGTGCCCCCCCAGATGTTGCGCCCGGTGCGGCCAGCCCCCCCTGCAACCCCCACGCTACGCCACTGGTGTCACTTGACCTGACTCACACTCTGTGAGAGAGACGCACACTGACTCACACTCTGGGCCTAATTCATTGTACCTCCAACGCTGATTTTGTTCTATTTTACCTCCATTTTGACTATTTTTAGGTGCACATGCAATTCACTATAACACCATCAGAAACGTTATGAGCAGTGTCAAATTCATTAAGATCAACTAATGTCAGGACTGGACTTAAAAACAGTCCAGCTAAAAGGTGGACTCATTTTTTCAAAATCACAAAATATGGCAGGAAAAAAATAAAAAATGTGTGGGAAAGATGTGTTATATGATTTTGAGCTAAATTGCTTTTAAACTGTGTGAAAAGGTTAAGTAGAAAAAAAGATATTAATAAAAGTGTAAAATGCAAAAATAGCTCCAGAGTCAATTTCTGGCAGATAGCCCATGTGAGCATGCTTCAAACCAAAAATTAGGCTGAAAATAACGTTTTTGAAAACGTTAGTGGGAGTTATATTGAATTTGCGGCAAATACCGCCGCAAATTTGCGGTAAAACGGCGCTATTCCGGCGCTAATGAGAGAATTTTGTTTGCATTTATATATATGAATCACAAAAAAAAAAAATATCTATATATCTATACATAAATATATATATATATATATATATATGTGTGTGTGTGTATATATATATATATATATATATATATATATATATACACACACACACACACATATATATATATATATATATATATATATATATATATTGTAACAGGAAGTCAGCTAAATCTGGGAATGTAGTCACAGGAAGGAGATACATTTCTACCTGATTTAGAAAGTCCATTAATTAATTTAGGGTGTTGGCTACAGAGCTAGCCAGCAGGAAGTTGAAAGGCCTTCACCTGTTCAGAATGAGGGAGTTAAGGCTCTATAATTTGTTCAGAGAAATTCCTATTGTTTGCTGCCTCCAGAAGCTGTGTCCTGAAGCCATGTGGGCTGGGAGCAGGAGGACAGTCAGCGTGTGCCTCCCGACAGGATGTGTGGGCCTGGGAGAAGACCCCCCGGAGTGATGTGTGCCCGGGACGGTAACCAAGGGTGAATACGTCTCAAAGGTGAGAAGACGAACTGTTGATGTGAAAGAAACAAAAGGACTGTGTTGCCCTGTGAAGCTATTATAAAAGGACTATTGAGTGTCCGCTATGTGACAAGGAAGTCTGCCCGACGGTAGGTTGGAGACAGACACTTAGGCAGGTTCCAGTTGTGAGAAGGTAGCCGCCCACAGAGGCAAGGATTTATTTTCTGTTTTATTTTATTTTGGATGTTTTGCTGCATACAGCCTGGTGAAGAAAGTACCATTTAATAAACCACACTGTTTGTTTGCAAGCACTTGTCGGCTACCTCTCTGGGAAAACGCACCCCCCAAGGGGTCATCCACGCCTACCACCGAGCTAATCCCTCACATATGGTGGAGGTATGCAGTGGGCATAAGCAGAGATCCCTGCAAGGAAGTGCATATGTTTGATGAACTTTATCTGGTGCATGAGATTGCACAATCTATGTGTGCAGGAGAGAAGATCCTGACAAAAAAAAAAAAAAAAAGTGTTTTAAAGAGACAGGGGTCTCAAAATTTTTTGATGAACTTTGTTGTGTCTGGTGCAAGTGACTGCACAAACTGTGTGTGCAGGAAAAGAGATCCTGCAAGAGAGAGAAAAACTACATGTGTTGAAGAGACAGTGGTCTGAAAATTGTTTGCTGGACTGTGAAAAATTTGTTTGTGGAGTTATTGAAGATGGGGCGGTCCAAACGCCTGAAAAATGCAAAGATAGATGAAATGAGAGACCGGATTCTATGGATGGAGGGGATGTTGCCGTCTGAACCAGCCCCATCCATGCCTAAAGAGAGTCTACTAAAGAGGAAGGTTGTTGTCCCTAGCAACACTGATGAAACTGCTATGGAGACGCAGTGTGCTCAGATGAAAAGTAAACTCAAAATGGAGGAGATGTTGAAACATCTGATTATATCAAATGCAGCTCAACAGCAAGCAAATGCAGCTCAACAGCAGGCAAATGCGGATTTTCAGCGGAGCTTTGCAGCTCAACAAAAGGCTCATCAAGAGAGCATGGCAGGCTGGAAACAGAGACGCCAGCAGCCAATGGAGGCCATCGGTTTGGAGGAAACCGAGTATGTGTGCAGGGCTGAGTTGGATGCCTTGCAACGGAAAATGGAAGAAAAGGAACAAGCCTTGGAATTGCTTAAAATGGAGCATAGAAACTTGCAGGAAATGAATGAACTACTCAAGTCTCATGTGTTACAGTGGGAAGAATCCACTGCTCTTCTTTTGGTCGAGTTGCAAAAACGCAGAGAGACTATAATGGAGAAAGATACCATCCTCATGGAAAAGGAAATTGAAATTCAGACTTTACAGAAGCAAAGTATGGCTGATATGTTGGAGTTGCGTAATCAGCTGAAAAAAAGTCTTCAGTCTTTGGGAGCTACAAAAATAGACCTGCAGGAGTCGCAGGAACAGAATGTTGCTCTGGAAGCGACATTGTCTCTCAGCGACAAAGAGAAAAGTGAAAGAGAGGCTAAATTACTGAGTACTGTGTATGAGCTCACTACTTTAAGCAATGTGGTAGATGAATGGCGTGCGGACTGTGAAAGTTGGAAAGGGGAAGCCCAACGTGTCCAGCAGCAGTTAAAGGAGAAAGAAGCCTGTGTGGCAGAATTACATTCTTATTCCCAGATGCTAGCCAATGAGGTGAAGGCTCTTATGCAGGGAAAAGGAGATTGTGAACATAAGAGGGAAAAAGTAGAGGCACAGCTTCTGGAATCGCAAGTCAAGGTGTCAGAAGGTGACCGATTGTGTGCTAAGCTGTCAGAGAAGGCAAACCGACTGCAGGTTGAGTTGGACAATGTTACAAATCAGCTTTCTCAAGCAGACAGCAAATCTAGAGAAATTGCGGAAGATTTTTCTATCTTGGAATCGCAGCTGCAAGACACGCAGGAACTCTTACAGGAAGAGAGGTGTCAAAGGCTGAGTTTTAGCACAAAGCTCAAACAAATGGAAGATGAGAAAAATGGCTTCCTGGAACAATTAAAAGAGGAGGCGGAAGCAAAGAAAAACCTATCAGAGCAAGTCGCAACATTGCAAGCTCAGATAGCGGATATGAAAAAACGCATGGAAGAAAGCGTTGCTTCATTACAGTGTGTTGAAGATGTGAAAAAGAAGTTTGATCAGATGCTTGGTGAAGAGAAGACTGTGTCTGCAAAATATGCAGAAGAACGCGACCGTGCAGAAACGGAGGCGCGTGATAACGAGAGCAAAGCCCTGTTCTTGGCTCGCTCTTTGGAGGAAGCTCTAGAGTCCAAGGCTGAACTAGAAAGAGTTAACAAGCAGCTATGTACAGAGATGGAACATGTGGTCAGCTACAAGGATGAGGTTGAGAAAAGCGTTCAGGAGCTAGAAAAGTCTAAACGAGCCTTAGAACAGCAAGTAGAAGAGATGAAGATTCCGTTGCAGGAACTGGAAGAGGAATTCCAGGCAACAGAGGATCTGTCCCAAAGAGGGGATAGTGTGCCTGATGCAGTTTTTAAAAGGATCAGTGTTTTGGGGTCTGTCCTGAGTGAGCCTCAGAAATGTGATGACACGTGGCTTGAATCACCCCTTTGGAATAAACCGTTCCTTCAAAAACTTCAAGCATTGGAAAATGTATCATTAGAGCTTCAGCAAACAAAGGAGCTGAGTAAGAAATGTGGTGATTTCTCAGTTCAGGCTGAAAACCTAGTGGAGAAAACTAAGGCTGTTGGTGAAAACGTGAAGCAAATGAATAAGTGCCTTTCAGGGAGTGTTTCCAAAATGGAACTGGTGAAAGACGGGTGGCAGAAGTTTGATCGTGATCTTGAGATGCATTCCATGTGGAATTCAGATAGAGAAAAAGAACTAGGTGACCTTGAGCGGTCAAATAGTTCAGCAGAAAGTGCATTGAAGAAACCTGTAAAAGAATGTGTTGCAGTTCCATGCTTCTTCACTGATGCAGAGAGGAGGTCTATAATGGATACCACCCAGATCGCTGGGTTCAACTGTGTTGTTGCCTTTGACCCCTATGTTGGTGGAAGGAAAGTTGATGATGTTCTGGTTGGCTACTTCTGTGAAGAGTTTGGCAAGAAATATAAACTGAATATCAAATCAAGTAGTAGGCCTTTACTGCGACTCGCTCAGGAGGGCGAAAAGTTTAAGAAGTTGATGAGTGCAAATGCTTCAGATCTGCCTATGAATATGAAATGTTTGAATGATATTGATATCTCTGGGAAAAGGAACAGGGGTCACTTTGAAGAAATGTGTGACAGCCTGTTGTCTCAATTGGAAAATCCTCTGCACAGCATCTTAGAGCAAGCAAAGCTCAAGAAGGAAGATCATTCCCTTTTACAACAAAAAGTCAATGATTGTGTACAGATGTATGGAGAGGCAACTCAAGTCACAGAGGGATGTCAAGAGTCCCTACTTGGAACAAAGCTTAGTGAAGCAAAGGTTCTCAAAGTTTTGTGGAAAACATTTATGGATTGCAGAGAGAGGCGTCTTAAGAATGTTGAAGACATTAAGACTAGCCCAATTGAGTTGCCTATGGATCACGGTCCTCCATGGTGGATTGGACAGACGGTTATGAGGGACAAGCTGTCTGACATTTATGAGAAAGCTGTCAATGAAGATGACAGAAACGAGAAGGAGCGAAATGATGCCAAAAATGCAGTTGAAGAATGTGTATATGAGATGAGAGACAAACTGTGTGGCATTTATGAGAAATCCGTCAATGAAGATGACAAAACAGTTTCATCCGGAAGCTTGAGGATAATAGGAGGCTTATCAGTGAGTCAGCAGTGCTTGACACATGCGTGCCTGGAAATCTGTGTCCCAACCCTAGGGTTGAAACAAGAGGGGGGGGGTATGTAACAGGAAGTCAGCTAAATCTGGGAATGTAGTCACAGGAAGGAGATACATTTCTACCTGATTTAGAAAGTCCATTAATTAATTTAGGGTGTTGGCTACAGAGCTAGCCAGCAGGAAGTTGAAAGGCCTTCACCTGTTCAGAATGAGGGAGTTAAGGCTCTATAATTTGTTCAGAGAAATTCCTATTGTTTGCTGCCTCCAGAAGCTGTGTCCTGAAGCCATGTGGGCTGGGAGCAGGAGGACAGTCAGCGTGTGCCTCCCGACAGGATGTGTGGGCCTGGGAGAAGACCCCCCGGAGTGATGTGTGCCCGGGACGGTAACCAAGGGTGAATACGTCTCAAAGGTGAGAAGACGAACTGTTGATGTGAAAGAAACAAAAGGACTGTGTTGCCCTGTGAAGCTATTATAAAAGGACTATTGAGTGTCCGCTATGTGACAAGGAAGTCTGCCCGACGGTAGGTTGGAGACAGACACTTAGGCAGGTTCCAGTTGTGAGAAGGTAGCCGCCCACAGAGGCAAGGATTTATTTTCTGTTTTATTTTATTTTGGATGTTTTGCTGCATACAGCCTGGTGAAAGTACCATTTAATAAACCACACTGTTTGTTTGCAAGCACTTGTCGGCTACCTCTCTGGGAAAACGCACCCCCCAAGGGGTCATCCACGCCTACCACCGAGCTAATCCCTCACAATATATATATATATATATATATATATAGATGCCCAACAAATAACTATATGTATATATATTTATGTTTATATAAACATATATATATATATATATATATATATATATATGTTTTATTTATTGATTTGCCTATGTGTATGTATATATATATATATATATATATATATATATATATATATATATATATATATAAAGGAACACTAATACGGCTTCTCCCCAAAAATTAAACATTGTATATGTGTGAAATTAATTTATATTTTTGGGTTGGTTAGATATAGAAAGTAACAATAATAAATGGGTTTTTGCATATGTATATATATATATATATATATATATATGCAAAAAACAATATATTATTGTTACTTCCTATATCTAACCAACCCAAAAATATATTAATTTCACACATATACAATGTTTCATTTTTGGGGAAGAAGCCATATTAGTGTTGCTTGTCATATATAACAACAGACAGTTGTAGGTAGTTCAGGGATTCGAACACCCAAATACACTGTTGAAAGGCAGCTGTGCTAACCACCCAACTACCTAAGGCTAATAAAAAAGTTTTCAAAGCATGTGTGATTTGTACTTAAAAAAAAATTATATATATATATATAGGAATAATTGTAAAATCCCCTAGGGGTGGGACTTTATAGGCAACTCAAAGTTTGCAATACAGAAAATCTTAGTTCATAAATTTTATTCATAAATACAAAAAAAAGAACATACAAAAGATGCAATAGATACAAGATAAAATTGGCAAAACTGGTAAGTAAAATATGCAAATGAACTCAACCATCTACTCCAGATATTATCCAACGTTTCGAGGTAATGAACCTCTTCCTCAGGGATTATGCTGGAGATTGTTAGTTTTGTAGATATTGAGAAGAGCATATATGTCACATAAGACATCACAAAATACAACTTTATAAACATGTTCTTATCATGCAGGTAGAGCCATGAGTTATTATATATAGAGGTAAAGTACACTTACATGATTGATTAGCATATGAACATATACAATAGTTTTGCACAAGGAGTTTGTTGAACACCCACAGAAGCTGCAGATTTTGCAAGTAGGATCTATGGAGGTATAGATCAATACAGTAAGAGAGGGGATGAAGCAGGTGGATTGTAGATGGATATATATATATATATATATATCTATATCTATATATATATATATTATATATATATATATATATATATATATATATATATATATATATATATATATAGATGTCTATATATATATATATATATATATATATATATATATACACATAGACTCAATTCAAGCTCAAATAATTTTCATTTATTACAATTTTTTGATGGACTAATCGAATCAAACTATATAAATTTTTAGAGCCCATTCACATTAGCGCGACCTGTCAGGCGACTTGTCATCCTGACAAGTCGACGGTCCATTGAGTAGTACAGGACCCGTTCTAATAGGAGCGACACAAGTCACTCCGACTTAGAAAAAGGGTCCTGTACTACTTTGGGGCGACCTCGGAGCGACTTGCATAGACTTCCATTGTGTGAAGTCTCTGCAAGTTGCGGTGCACAGTGGTGCACGCGACTTCACAGGTCGCCCCCCGAAGTCGTGTCGCCTCAATGTGAATGGGCTCTTAAGGTGCCAGTGCATGTATGTTTGGTATAAAGATAACAAGAAACAAAAAAAAAAAAAAAAACCTCAGAGACCACAATTCTTAAATAATTAACCTAGTTTAGTGAAACTGTATAAAATCAACACATTTTTTAAAATAATCCTGCATGCTGGAAATTATATATAGGTGTTTAAAACATTTATTTCTGTGAAAAATTAGTATTTTAAATATAAATTGATAGGCTAAGAAACTATCAGTGGCATATATTATGAAATAAATGTATCAAAGTGATTATGTTTGTGTAAATTGTGTTTTGCAAAAATGTTGCAAATATGTATTGAGCTTGAGCTTGATTAAATAAACTGACCAAAATATCCAAGTGGTTAGCACAGCTGCCATGCAACAATGTATTTGGGTGTTCAAATCCCTGAACTACCTACAACTGTCTGTTGTTATATATGACAAGCAACACCCCAAAAATAAAACATTGTATATGTGTGAAATTAATATATTTGTTGAGTGGGGAGCCATATTAGTGTTGCTTCCTATATAGAGCCACATTACACTCTGAAAAATAGCAGTGATTGAGCTTGCAAATCTGAGAATTTGCAAATTGATTGAACATATGCAGTGGAACCCCAGAACTCAGAATTCAACACCCCCCCCCCCCCCAAAAAAAAAATTTTCTTACAATTTTCTGTCCAATTTTCTTGAAATTTACCTTCAAGTATTTAGTACAAAGGCCTGCCTAATTGGATACAAGTGAAAGTGTTGTTTAGCTTTGACATCACATTATGTGGTTTGTGGTTAATCTATCAGAAAATTGTACAACAAAAATTGAACATGTATGGCCATACACACTATAAGATTTTCTGAAGACTTTTTCCTTCAGATTTACCTTTTCTATGTAGTGCAAGGGTCTGCCAGATTGCATACAAATTGAAAGTGTTTAGGTTTGACCTCATATTATCTGGTTTTGGTAAATCTAAAGGAAAAAGTCTTCAGAAAATCTTATAGTGTGTATGGCCCATTAGGCTGGCCATACATGTTCAACTTTTGTTGTGCAATTTTCTGGTAGATCTACCACAAACCACATAATGTGAGGTCAAAGCTAAACAACACATTCACTTGTATCTAATTAGGCAGGCCTTTGTACTACATACTTGAAGGTAAATTTCAAGAAAATTGGACAGAAAATTGGAACATGTATGGCCAGCCTAAAGCCCCGTACAGAAGTACCGATTGTCGGCCGTAAATATTCGGCCACCGACCAATCAGCCGATTGTAGGCTTGTTAGTATGATGCTTCCGACAACCGACATCGCATTTTCGGCCGAACAGAATCTGGCGTGCAGACTTTAAAATTTTTGTTGGCTGTCACCAGAAAGGCCGATTGTTCCTCAGTCAGTACAGAATTTGGCCGACAAAGAGCAGATTAGCAAGACTGGGCATGCTCAGAAAAGAAAAAACACACGGAAAGTTAACCATCACATGACATCACTTCTGCAGTCGGCTGTTGTTGGCCGACAAAATTCGTGTGCAGTCTTTAGCACTTTTCAGCCGACAGGACAGCACCGGACAAAAGACGGCCGATCGTTTGGCCGACGATCGCTATGTGTGTACGGGGCTTTAGTCTAAATGAAAAAGCCACTAACTGTTTGGTATAGTTTTTGCAAAGTGTGTCTTTATGTACTCTATACATGTTTTTTTTTAAATTTTCATGCCTCTGTGTAGCTGTATGTTCTACTGATTTGATGGTATTTAAATGGAAAGGCAGGCTCATGCAAACAATAAACATAAAAGTATGTTTTATACTTAATACTAAGGTGTCTACAACTTATTTTGCTTGACTTTTGGATATTGTAAGCTCTATCTATCCATCATATGTTGTATCTTTGCACTGTAATTTGAATAAAAATTACTTGATTTGGGGGTTTTGGGGGGGGGGGGCATTTCACATGCCTGCTTGAGTGATTACTGATGTTTTATACATGTTCAATAAAGCTTATTCATTTGTACACAGCTCGTTTTTTTGTTTTATTTTCTTCATCTTTGTCTGGATGTAATTCAGATATCTTTTGTGTCTATTGAATGTAATCCATTTCTTGTATTTTTTTGTGTGTGTGCAATGGCAGTACAGTATGAACATGGGTAGGGTTTCTCCCTTTACTCCAGCGAAGTGTGTATAGGGGGGGGGGTTGTGTGTGTGTGTGGGGGGGGGGGGGAGGTGGAGGTGTATGTGTTGTGTGTGGGGGGGGGGTGTGTGTGTGTGTGTGTGTGTGGGGGGGGAGGTGTGTGTGTGTGTGTGTGTGTGTGGGGGAGGTGTGTGTGTGGGAGAGGTGTGTGTGTGTGGGGGGGAGGGGTGTGTGTGTGTGGGGGGGGAGGGGTGTGTGTGTGTGGGGGGGGAGGGGTGTGTGTGTGTGGGGGGGAGGGGTGTGTGTGTGTGGGGGGGGGAGGGGTGTGTGGGTGTGTGTGTGTGTGTGTGTGTGGGGGGGGGGGAGGTGTGTGTGTGTGGGGGGGGGGAGGTGTGTGTGTGTGTGTGGGGGGGGAGGTGTGTGTGTGGGGGGGGGGCTAAATTGTAAGAAATAATTAAAGTGTGTATGTATATATTTAGCTAAAAATATATATAAATTAAGGAATACAAAATTTCCATTCAGTCTCTGTGGATGAATGTAGCCAAAACATTTAATAAAAAATCACTAAAAATGATTACTAAATAAAAGATTGCTACAGCGCTCACTCACCTTTATAGTTGGCTTAGGTCAGTGATGATAAACCTTGGCAAAACAGGTGTTTTGTAACATTTCCCACGATGCTCACCTACACTGCAGAGTACATAAGCATTATGGGAAATGTAGGGCAAAAACATCTTGGGGGGGTTAAGGGTTACCATCACTGGCCTAGGTAAAACATTTCCAATACATTTTAGTTGTCTGTGTGCGCCATTTTTAAAGTAAAGCAAAATCTCTTTACAATAAATTGCAAATGGCACATTGGCGTTCGCCCTGGACCAGAAATGACACCAAATTGGGTTGCACACATTCCAGCAAGTGGTCACAATCAACTGGCTAATCATGGTGAGGGCCACTTTCAGCTGTGAAGAAATGGCATTCATATGCAAAGTAAGTGTGTGTGTGTGTGTGTGTGTGTGGGGGGGGGGGGGGGGGTTCTGTGCTTGTAATCAGAGCATTGATTACCAGTGCAGACCCTTGGGGGATGCAACTAGAGCCACCGGGGATGCCCACCCATGCCACCATTGATGCCAATCAGTGCTCAGGGAACCTGTTAGTGCCCTCCTCATCAGTGCTGCCCATCCTTCCCATCTATCAGTGCTGCCCACCAGTGCCAATCATTGCCCATCAGTGCCACCTATCAATGCCCATCAGTGCTGCATATCAGTGCTGCATATTAGTGTCTCATCAGTGCCTGCCAGCGCAGCCTCATCAATGCTCGTCAGTACAACAAAAAACATATTGATTTACCAAATTTTATTACATAAACAAAAACACATTTTTTTAGGGGTCAAACATTTAGGTCTTCTTTTTGCCAATAAAAAAACAACCTTGCAGTGATCAAATACCACCAAAAGAAAGCACTATTGTTTTATGAAAATAGTGTCATACATTTGTGTTAGGTACAGAGTTGCATGACCGCGCAATTGTCATTCAAAATGCAACAGTATAAAAAGCTGAAAATTGGCCTGGGCAGGAAGGGGTGTAACTGCCCTGTAAGGAAGTGGTTAACTATTGAAACATGGGAATAAATATTCTAGGGGTAATCCTGCGCAGCTCAATGGTTTAGTGGTTAGTGTTCCTGGCTATAAACACTGAGAGCATTAGTTCAAATCCCAAGTGTGCCATCACCTCCTTTAAATTTTAGACAGCTGTAAATAAATACTGAAACTTGGCAAATGCATAATTGCACCCTGCACATATGCATGGATGTTTGTTTCTTGAATATACATGGCCATTGACATGCAATTTTAGGTGATGTAGCCAATGTATTACTATGTGGCCAAAAAAAATAATGACACACAACTGTGAGCACACAGGGTGTTATCATGGTTGGGCCTTGAACTCATGACCTAGCAATCTTTGGCTATGAGCTTAGCCCACTACACCAAAGTGCTGAATATAATCAGATGTGCCTGAAAGTTTCAGATGAATAAAGAATGAAGACTGCTAATTAGACAGCTGTGTAGTCTGCTATTAGTAAATCTAAAGGTTAAAACACATAAGATACATAACAATACCTTAAAATTAAAATAAACCATAATAGATGACATTGCTGTGTAATAGTGATTCAGAATAGACAAATTTCCTTTTATGAAAAACACAAAGGGAATTTGGTTAACTCCAAACTCAAATTCAGCCTAAGTTAACTCCAAACCCGAATTCAGTCTAAGTTAACTCCAACTCCGAATTCACTAAAGCACCTAGTTGAAGGTTTAACTCCAGACACTTACCTAATTAGGATGCAATGAGTTTAGGCTGGAGTTATTTCTGGAGAAGTGAGCAGCTCTACTCCAAACTTATACTGAATTAGGCCCTCTATGTCAAAATAGATATTTATACGCTGCTAGATGATGACCGGTTTCGCCAAAACAGGCGAAATTGCTGTATTCATACATTAATTATGACCATAATAAATAGAAATTCATACATGGTTTAAACCACTTTTTTTCCAGATAGCCATGACATAAATACTAAACCAACCTGTGTGGTGGCACAGGTATGGAATTTTCAGGTAGTGTGAGCCAAAGATTGTGGGATAGAGGACCTTAAGGTGCATACGGATCCAGCCACTATTCTCCTGCGTCACGCGACGCACTGGAGAGGGGGAGGGCGGGGCGGGGCCGGAGCGAGATCGAGCGGGACGGAAAGGTCAACGGTGCTGCAAGGCTGTCCAGCCCAGGAGGCGGCGCCCAGGTACAGCAGGGCATGTAGCCATGGAGACCTGGGACGCCTCGGGCGTCCGTACGGGGACCACACGCAGCCGCAATCCGTTGCCCTCCGGGTCAAATAGCCACACACTGAGGCTCACAAAAAATCGGTCTGAAAAAATAGGACCTTGGGAAAACTGAGTTGGGGAGAAATGTCTGTAAATAGCGATCTGGAATATACTGGACACAAAATATTACCAACGCCTGCTCTGCTCCGTTCCACCCCAATCTACCCTGCAAGCAGAGTCCTGGGTGGCAGATCCAGACCCACAACCCTTCAGTTGGAGAGACAGTACAGACTGGGGGTACTGTGAAGACCCACCGATGGCAGGTGGAGATGGGACCGAGGTCTCTCTACCGGCCCTACAGGGAGGCTGGGCAGCCGGCCCAGATCCCCAGCTACAGCAGGAGTTACAGGGAGCCGAAGGTTTCGTCCTTCCTTCCAATCAGCAGTGTACCTTCCAGGGAGAGGAGACAACTAATCCTTCTCCCCAACCACAGGGAGATAACAGACCTGACCCCAATGGTGCAGATGGGACCGCAGTCTCTGCACCAGACCTACAGGGATGCTGGCCGGCCGGTCCAGATCCCCAACCTACCCCGCAGGAATACCAGGAGGAGGAGGTAAGCGATCCCTCCTCTCTACAGCAGACCCCCAACCAAGTTCTGGGGGTAGTATTCGCCAATCCCAACCCAGCAGAAGAGCTGGCAACAGGGCAGAGTGCTACCAACCTCTGCCCAGCACCTGCAAAAGCTACAGTCCTCATTTGTACACCCCAGGGATGCTGGACAGTCGGCCCAGATCCCCAACAGCCTGACAAAGTGAGCCCCACCACCCTGTCTTCTCTCCAGCGGCTGAAAGGACTCCTAGGAGACGGGCCAGTCCACACTTATCCACAGCAGCGGGTATGTTCTGCGAGAGAGGCATAGGTTGGCTGGGTGAGTACCACTGTTTTCCCGACAATTTGTTTGGGGTACTAGGTGGGTGCAGACATTGGGAGGGCCCGTGGAACACAGCCTACCTTAGAGAGGTTGGAAAGTTCTTCTCTTAGCCTACTAGGCTCCTCTTATGTCTAAATCACCGTGTCTCTTAGGGACACAGGGTGCCCAAGAAGCCCAGTCTGGCCTGCCCAAACCAGACTTCCACAGACCCTAGCATAATGATAGGCTATGAGAGCTCCATGCGCCTTGCCAAAACAAACTTACAAACTATGTGGAACTTTGTCAAGGAAGCTGCCATGATGGATGGACTCTTTGGGACTTGTTACCCGACGAACTCAGGCACAGACCAGTTGGGGGTCTGGTACCTGGTTCGTCTACCTTTGGGGGGAAGATATGTGACGGTATTCACCGTCACTATGAGCAAAAACAGATAATTAATGGTTTAAGTTGCTTCAGATGGGACGGTCATATTTGCCAGCCATATCTCCATATAGAAATATTAAGATTTATTCCCATTTGCCATGAAATCTGTAATTACTAAATGCTGTGTATATTACATTTCCTGGCAAGCCCCACGTCAGCACACCTGGGTTTGCTCCTCCTGCGAACCCTCAGGACCACCCTTATCCTAGCTTATAAGAGAGGGCCCTCCCATTCCCTCTTCTTCTCCTTTTTTTGGTCTCCAGGCCACCTGAAGCAAGCTACAAGTGAGAATGGATCCCCCCCTGCCGAACCTTCCCACCCAGGTTTAGCCTCTCCTGGGATTGGTAGGTCCAGACTGATAGAGGTAAATCCTCTTAAAACCCTGGACGCCCTGAGTGCCGGGGCCGCGGGCATGAATGGCTTAAAGAGCCTAAGAGTATGGTGGAGAGGCTGTGATGTGCTCAGCTCGTTTCCTCTCACCTGCAGGTATTAGGGATGCACTGGCCGCTCTCCCTGGCTGATATATTCACTGGCAGTGATATCAGAGGAGGTGGAGCTGTGGGCGGTGGGTGTAGCCTAGCAACCGCCCTGCATAAGAGGGGAAGCCGCAATGGCAGCGATGCTGAGAGCCATTTCATTTTCTGTCCATGTGCCGGTCAGTGCAGAGAGATAACTAGGTTCCGTATGGCTGTGTTTACTTCCTATGACTCACACTCTCTCTCCCTCTCCTTCCTCGTCTGCCTTGTAGTAGCTCTCTGCTGCCACCCAGTGGTTCCCAGACTTGACAGTTTCTTCCTTTCAAGCTCGTCTACTCTCTGCTGCCACCTGCTGGTGCTGTCTTTTCTATATAGGTAAGCAGTATCTTTTTATAAAAAAAAAAAAAAAAAAGAGATGGAGCTAGAAAAAAGTGTCTTTTTATTTTTCTTATCTCTGTGTATTTATCATATTTCATCTATATGTTATTTAGTTAGAGAAAGTTAGGGTGAGGGGAAACGGAGGAAATAGGCTTATCTTACGTTCCTCTTTTTTAGCATGAGCTCGCCACAGAGGGCACAAAGATCGTTGGAAAGGTAGGAGGGGGCTACGAGGGACTAGACGGTGAAAAGAGTGCATACACCATTTTTAAAGGGTGTTTGTCTTTTAGGTACAAGAGCCCTAAAAAGAAGCAAGACCCGCCAACGATCTGGTTCACCTCCACCTGAACCACGCTCTAGCCAGGCGCCTCAATCTCTGAGCAGGTCGCACGCTAGTAAGTCTCCAGACATGGAGTCAAGGAGGTCGAAAGGTCGACCCGCAGAGGGCTTATGTTGGGCCTGCACGGCTCCTACCGCTCCCGGAAAACTCCTGTGTGCCGAGTGCATTAAAGATGTGGCCACAGAAAAGGAGGCAGAGGCAAACAAGATTAAAGAATATATCCACGAAGCCGTGGCAGATAGCATACACCTGGTGGCTAGTACAAGTATGCCTAGAAGCTGTAATGTTCTGGTACCTTTGGGTACCCTAATTACTCTTTCATAAGTGTATGCGCCCCACCATTCTCTTTTGGTAAGGTGCGCATACACCTTTAAGACTGATGCTGTCATCACTGAGCGCCGGACTGGATGGCTATTTAGATCGCCGGCTCTCACTCACATGTGTTCGTTCAAACTGCTTTGTGCCTTGATGCTAACCTGTCTTGAAGCTCTCATGCTTGCAAGCATACCTCGCTGTCGGAACCACGCTGCGCTGATCCCTGTATCCCGCTACCGGATCATCCGCTCTTGCCGAACCTCTCCTCTGCTACATTGCTATTAGTGATAAGTACCCCACAGGGGAAACCTCTATAACCTTTATACTAAAGCTTACACTATCTAGCTCTGCATACTAAGGACTATTACTACATCTGCATTATCTAAGATTGCTAGCTCTTGAGCCTACTACCACCTGTTCTTGCACTGGGTTGATCTCTCTTGTATGTCCACCTGCTACTCTGTCATCTGCTACCATACATGATTGCTAAACCTATCTGCATCCCATCTGCTACTATCTTACTTTCAAGAACATTTCCTTTCAAGTGTCTGTCATCTACCATCTCTACCCAACCTGTCTCTTCAGCCTATCATCACTGTGTTACTATATACATAAGTCACTCTAGGAAACATCTTATTGAGTGTGTGTATTTACTTGCTGAATTGAGATCCTCCACACATGATGAGTCATTGAGAGTTGGGAATGGTGTCTCAGCGTTTCTCTACATGACTACTGAAGTGGAATATTTCTGCAGCTGAAAATCCACATCATACGTAAAACGCAGGAGCGTTACAGATTGAACGAACCACAAATGGATTCAGCAGAAATAACCACTCAGATGACACAATTAAAACAGCAAGTACCTGCGTTAATACACGCACTTGCTGAATTAAAAGAAGACAATCAGGCTCTGTCGCAGCAGGTAATTAGACTGACACAACTTACCACTGCTCAGTCCCCTGAACTCAAAATAAATCCTCCTTTGGTATTTACAGGCGATCGCAAAAAATTTCGCGAATTTAAAAACGCATGTGAGTTACTTTTCTTGCTAAAACCCCGTACCTACCTTACTGATCACATTAAGGTTTGTACTATTATTTCTTACCTAACAGGCGATCCTCGGGCCTGGGCAGACTCTCTTTTTGAGAAAAACGACCAGCTTCTCAACTCCTATGCCTTGTTCCTAGCAGAACTCACTAGCCTATATGATGATCCCAATAGGCAGAGTACTGCCGATCTTCAATTAAGATCCTTGAAACAAGGTAGGAGACCTGTAGAAGACTTTGTCGCAGAATTCAAGAGATGGACCCTTGATTCAGAATGGAATGATGCATCTCTGAAATCCCAATTTAGGCTTGGCCTATCAGAGGCCGTTAAAGACGAGCTTGCCCGAGCGGATCTGCCAAAAACCCTGGATGCATTGATACAACTCAGTATCACCATAGATAGAAGACTACGAGAAAGAAAGGCTGAGAAAATGGGAACGCCATTATCCAGTTCTTCTCGGATCTCGGCCGTTGACCCCGTTCCTATGGAGGTAGGAACCATACGCCCACCTCTATCAACTATGGAAAGAGCCAGAAGACGATCTGGTAATCTCTGCTTGTACTGTGCATCCCCGGATCACAAGATAAACGTCTGTCCCCTAGTCTACAAAAAGAAGGGTGAGTGTTCACCTGTCCTCCTAGGGGGATTGACAACTTCAATCACTAACCCTTACCTTTCTGTTTGCTTAACATTACAGTGGGACCAGAACAGGATTACTACTAAGGCCATGATTGACACAGGATCTTGTGGAAATTATATTGACATACGTTTTGCTGCTTTAAATAAAGTTCCTATTATTTCTAAACTTAAACCTGTCTCAGTGAGTCTTATTAACGGTGTTCCTTTATCCTCTGGTCCGATCACTGATCAGACACAGGCACTCCTAGTCACTACTAACGGGTCTCATATGGAAACCACTACCTTCGATCTAATACCTTCACCCCACTTTCCCATTGTTTTGGGACTTCCCTGGTTGCACACACATCAACCAACCATAGATTGGAAGGAACGGACCCTGACCTTCCTCTCTTGCTATTGCGAGGGTACGTGTAACCTCCCGTCGTTCGGGAAGATCCTGTCTGTGGTGACAGATGAGATTGCACCACTATGTTATCAGGATCTCTCTGAGGTTTTTCTTGAGAAAAATGCTCAAGCACTACCTCCCCATCGAGACTATGATTGTAGCATTGATCTACTCCCAAATAGCAAATTGCAATTGCCATTCGGTCATGTTTATCCTCTTTCACAGGATGAACTTTCCCATCTCAAAGACTATTTGGATGAGAATTTGGAAAAAGGTTTTATTAGACCTTCCACTTCTTCCACAGCAGCAGGACTCTTTTTTGTCCGCAATAAGGAATCGCTATCTTCTACCGCTTATCCCTGAGCTCATTGAGCAGGTGCGTGGAGCTACCTATTTTTCAAAATTGGACCTGAAAGGAGCATACAATCTCATTCGAATCCGTGATGGACACGAGTGGAAGACTGCATTCAGAACCAGATACGGATTGTTCGATTATCTTGTAATGCCATTCGGGCTATGCAACGCCCCTGCAGTTTTTCAACGATTTATAAACTATATTTTCAGAGACTTACTAGATGTCTGTGTTGTGGTATATCTGGACGATATACTTATATATTCACGATCCCTGTCTGAACACATAAGACATGTAAGACTAGTATTATCGAGATTGCTTGCACACAACCTTTATGTGAAACTGAAAAAATGCTTGTTTCATAAAGAAGAGGTACTGTTTCTAGGCTACATCATATCCAAAACAGGAATCGAGATGGACATGAGTAAGATATCCTGCATTCAGGATTGGCCTACACCAACCACACGCAAGGCGCTACAGCGATTCCTTGGATTTTCAAATTTCTACAGGAAGTTCATTACAAACTTCTCTGCCATTGTGAGACCCCTCACACAGCTCACTAGCATTAAAAAACCATTCAAATGGTCAGATGAAGCAAATAAAGCTTTTCACCTGTTAAAGACAAGGTTTACTTCTGCTCCCATACTACGCCATCCAGACCCATCCCTCCAATACATTCTGGAAGTAGATGCGTCAAACATGGCAGTAGGAGCAATACTCTCCCAACGACCAACTCACACTTCACCACTTCATCCAGTCGCCTTTTTTTCTAAATCCCTAAGCAGTCCAGAGATAAATTACCCCGTGGGTGAAAAGGAACTGCTTGCTATAAAATTGGCTCTGGAGAATTGGCGACATCTACTCGAAGGCACCCAATTACCAATACTTATATACACGGACCATAAAAATCTCCAATATCTTCAGACTAACAAAACTCTCTCGCACCGACAGGTACGATAGTCACTATTCTTTCTAAGGTTTAACTTCCTAGTGACCTACACACCTGCAGATAAGAACAAAAAGGCGGATGCACTATCACGACTAACTGAAGAAAACTACTTCGAAATCCCTTCCGTTCCTATAATACCTCACAAACGCATTATTGGAGTTGTCCGTTCCTTGAAGGAAGAGGTTTTGCATGGTATAAGTTTGGATACACCCCCACCACAACTAAATACTGATGCAGAAGGCTTCCTCTACTACAACGACAAACTTTACATACCACCTACCATACGCACCAAGATCTTGGAATTATCGCATGATGTGCCTATGGCAGGACATATGGGTATGACAAAGACTCTTAATCTGATTACCAGTAGGGATGCACCGAATAATCGGCGGCCGAACATTATTCGGCCGAAAATAGAAAAAATAGCACTTTCGGTGTTCGGCCGAATAAGTCAAAAGGCCGAATAATTTTGTGCCAAATAATAGGGCTGAACGATAGTCGATATGATATTGACTATCGTTCTGTGGCCGTAGGCGATATTTACAGGGGGAAGGGACTCAGGGGAGGACAGGAGGACTCACAGACTTCCGTGTTAGGCAGGGGAAGCCAGGACACTTCAGCGGTGAGCATACATACATTACTCACTCGTGCACTGCAGCCCGCCCCACACATTCAGTGAGTCTTACTCTCCTCCCTAGTTTTTTCAATGGCACATTCAGGAAGCCAATCACGCGTGCCTGCACACCTGATTGGTTCCGCTGTGCCGCTACTCACGGCGTGATTGGCTTCCTGAATGTGCCATTGAAAAAACTAGGGAGGAGAGTAATGAATGTGTGGGGCGGGCTGCAGTGCACGAGTGAGTAATGTATGTATGCGGCTGTGCTCCTTTCCAGGCTCCTACTAGTCCACCTCCAGCCTCCTACTACCACCACTATGAGAGACTGTGTCACTGTATAATCTGATCGAGTCCACACTGACACTGACTGACTGTCACTGAGTAATTGATGTTACCACATTAACCCTGACCTGCCCAGTGCCCTGTATCTGCAATTAAAATTTACAAGGCTGCCTGCATGCTTCCTGATTTCCATTCCCAGCATCCTTCCCAATCCCTACAGTGTCACTAACATTAACCCTATGGTACAAGGCTGCAGTGTGCACTGAATCCCATTCCCTACAGTAACATTTAGGGAGAGAGAGAGACATGAGAGGACAAGAGAGAGAGAGAGAGACATGAGAGGACAAGAGAGAGAGAGAGAGAGAGAGAGAGAGAGAGAGAGAGGACAAGAGAGAGAGAGAGAGAGAGAGAGAGAGAGAGAGAGAGACATGAGAGGACAAGAGAGAGGACAAGAGAGAGGACAAAAAATTGGCAAAATAAATGGAAAAAATGCAAAACACCGCGTTCGGTATTCGGCCTTCGGCCAAACATTTTATTATTATTCGGCTTCGGCTTCGGCCAAGAATTTCATTTCGGTGCATCCCTAATTACCAGGCAATTCTGGTGGCCTGACATGAAAACATCTATACAAAAATTCGTCTCTTCATGCAATGTCTGTGCCAGGTCCAAAATTGACACTACGAGACCATCCGGTCTACTATGCAGTCTACCAATACCCCAAACTCCATGGGAAGTTGTGTCCTTGGACTTTATAGTGGAATTGCCTCCTTCCAAAGGATTTAATACCATCTTAGTGTCAGTGGACCATCTGACAAAAATGGCACATTTCATTGCTATTCGCAGACTACCTTCGTCCAAACAAACGGCAGAACTCCTGATGAAACATGTCTTTAAGTTACATGGTATCCCAAAAACTCTTCTGTCTGACCGTGGATCACAATTTATTTCCAAGTTCTGGCAAGAACTATGTCACATACTACGGATCGAGCGGAAGCTCACTTCTCCTTACCATCCGCAGACCAACAGACAGACTGAAAGAGTCAACCAATGCATCGAGCAATATTTACGTTGTTACACTTCTTACCAACAGGATGATTGGGTGGATCTTCTCCCTCTGGCAGAATTTGCCTACAACAACGCAACCCACAGTACGACCAAGCAGAGTCCGTTCTACTTGAACTATGGGTTTCATCCCTCTATTCTTCCACCACGCATCTTTCCTTCAAAAAACCCAGTAGCTTCAGACTATCTTACCCAAATAAAGGACTCTCTGGGTTTGCTTAATACTACCATTGCACACGCTCATAGTCAACAAAAGAAGTACTATGATCTTCGCAGAAGACCTTCTTCTCATTACGCTATCGGGGACCTCGTTTGGCTCTCAACAAAAAATTTAAGACTGAAAATCCCTAGCAAAAAGCTTGGACCTCTGTTCTTGGGACCTTTCCCAATCAAGAAACTTATTGGAAAAGCTGCAGTACAGCTTACATTGCCAATAGACCTCAAAATACATCCCATTTTCCATGTGTCGCTACTGAAGCCCCATGTTCCTGACCAAGGAATAAGGCCTACTATCCCACCTCCTCCTCCTGTACAAGTTGAAGGTGGAGAAGAATACGAGATAAAAGAGATTCTGGATTCTCGGATCCACAGAGGAAGACTTCAGTACTTGGTTCGATGGAAGAACTATGGGCCCCAAGACGACACCTGGCTAAACACCTCTGACATACATGCCTCTAGATTAATCTGCAATTTTCATGCGAAGTACCCAGACAAACCAGCTCCAGAGGCCTTCAGGAGCCGGCCTTAAGGGGGGGGTACTGTAATGTTCTGGTACCTTTGGGTACCCTAATTACTCTTTCATAAGTGTATGCGCCCCACCATTCTCTTTTGGTAAGGTGCGCATACACCTTTAAGACTGATGCTGTCATCACTGAGCGCCGGACTGGATGGCTATTTAGATCGCCGGCTCTCACTCACATGTGTTCGTTCAAACTGCTTTGTGCCTTGATGCTAACCTGTCTTGAAGCTCTCATGCTTGCAAGCATACCTCGCTGTCGGAACCACGCTGCGCTGATCCCTGTATCCCGCTACCGGATCATCCGCTCTTGCCGAACCTCTCCTCTGCTACATTGCTATTAGTGATAAGTACCCCACAGGGGAAACCTCTATAACCTTTATACTAAAGCTTACACTATCTAGCTCTGCATACTAAGGACTATTACTACATCTGCATTATCTAAGATTGCTAGCTCTTGAGCCTACTACCACCTGTTCTTGCACTGGGTTGATCTCTCTTGTATGTCTACCTGCTACTCTGTCATCTACTACCATACATGATTGCTAAACCTATCTGCATCCCATCTGCTACTATCTTACTTTCAAGAACATTTCCTTTCAAGTGTCTGTCATCTACCATCTCTACCCAACCTGTCTCTTCAGCCTATCATCACTGTGTTACTATATACATAAGTCACTCTAGGAAACATCTTATTGAGTGTGTGTGTTTACTTGCTGAATTGAGATCCTCCACACATGATGAGTCATTGAGAGTTGGGAATGGTGTCTCAGCGTTTCTCTAAATGACTACTGAAGTGGAATATTTCTGCAGCTGAAAATCCACATCATACGTAAAACGCAGGAGCGTTACAGAAGCAGGCCTAAAACAGGGAGTAACCCAGAGTACAGAAAGGGATCACCGCCAGTGCTGGAAATTTCTTCAGGAACCTCTTCGGAATCAGAGGATCTAGAGCAGGGGTGGGGAACCTTTTCTCTGCCAAGGGCCATTTGGGTATTTATAAAATCATTCGGGGGCCGTACAAAATTAACTTAAAAATGTGCCTGTTATATTTAGTCAAACATTTAATTAACTCACCCCTAATGTGATGGCTGCAACTGCTTCTCTTTGGTGAGGTGTGTGATGTTAGCTGGTATTGATGATGTTGCTACTCGCAACTGGTTTTCCAGGTTTGCGTCGGTCAGTCTGGAGCGCAGTCGACTTTGTGGTGGTAAGGTTTGAAAGGAACTGCTGGCAGATAATGCTGGTGGGCATAGCTGGCTGGTACTGCTGGTGGGTACAGCTGGCTGGTACTGCTGTGGGTACTGCTGGCTGGTACTGCTGCGGGTGCTGCTGGCTCAGGCTGGTACTGCTGTGGGTATTGCTGATTCAGGCTGGTACTGTGCTGTAGGTACTGCTGGCTTTTACTGACTTGGGTACTGCTGGCTGGTACTGTGCTGTGGGTTCTGCTGGCTGGTACTGCTGGCTCAGGCTGGTACTACTGCTAGTACTGCTAGCTCAGGCTGGTACTGCTGGCTGGTACTGCTGTGGGTACTGCTGGCTGGTATTGCTGTGGGTACTGCTGGCTGGTACTGTGCTGTAGGTACTGCTGCCTGGTACTGTTGTGGATATTGCTGACTCTGGCTGGTACTGCTGTGGGTACTACTGGCTCTTGCTGGTACTGCTGTGGGTACTGCTGGTTCTGCTGTGGGTACTTCTGGCTCAGG
Organism: Pelophylax lessonae; assembly: GCF_965119305.1. Taxonomy (NCBI): domain Eukaryota; kingdom Metazoa; phylum Chordata; class Amphibia; order Anura; family Ranidae; genus Pelophylax; species Pelophylax lessonae. The sequence continues at coordinate 272,753,956 of NC_138769.1, read as the reverse complement.
CTGGTACTGCTGGCTGATACTGCTGTGGGTACTGCTGGCTGGTATTGCTGTGGGTACTGCTGGCTGGTACTGTGCTGTAGGTACTGCTGGCTGGTACTGTTGTGGATACTGCTGACTCAGGCTGGTACTGCTGTGGGTACTACTGGCTCTGGCTGGTACTGCTGTGGGTACTGCTGGTTCTGCTGTGGGAATGTAACGCTCCTGCGTTTTTAGTATAGGCTGGATTTACAGCTGCAAAATCTCCACTCAGTAGTCATGTAGAGATGTGTTGAATACCAGATCCAACTCTCCAGGACTCATCACCGTGGGCCTGTCAGCTTCAACATACAGATATATACACACTCAATGAGATGTTCCTGGAGTGATAGTATGTATATGATAGTATGAAGGTGATGTGCTGAAGGGACAGGTGTGAACAGTGACAAGGATGGTAATCACTTGATAGGGTTTGTATAGGAGAGTTCAAGATGGTATTAGGAATGCAGATAGGTTAGTATCGAGTATGCTAACAGGTGGTGAGGACAGCAGATGACAAATACAGGATAGACTAACCCAGTGCAAGGATAGATAGTAGTAGACAGGAGAGCCAGCAATCTATGCAGCAGTGCAGATGATAGATGGTAGTAGGCTGAAGAGCTAGCAATCTATGTAACTGTGCAGATGATAGGATAGTATAGATAGGTAGTAACAGTCCTTAATGTGCATAGGTAGATAGTGCAATAAGGTTATGGAGGGTTCCCCTGCGGGGTACTTATCACTTGTAATGTTAGTAGTTTAGAGAGGTCCAGTAGATGAGGAATGATCCGGTAGCGAGATACAGGGATCAGTAGCGAGGTTCCGGTCTGCTCCAGGTAAAGGGAATGGCTGGAGGTTCCGATCGAGAGACAGGCTTGAAAGCATGTGGGTAACAAGGCAGGTTGAACGAACAATGTGAGTGAGACCGCCGGCGGTTGAAATAGCCGCTCTGCGGCGCTCAGCAGTGACATCATCGTTCTTAAAAGGTATATGCATACCACCTGAAGAGAAAGGTGGGACGCATTACAGAGGAAAGTGGTGATTAAGGGTACCGGAGGTACCAGAATCTTACAGTACCCCCCCCCCTTAAGGCCGGCTCCGGAAGGCCTATAGGACAGGTTTCTCTGGGTGTTTCGAGTGAAAGTTCCGTATAAGTCTAGGAGCATGAATATCTAGCCAGGTGTCATCTTGGGGTCCATAATTCTTCCATCTTATGAGATACTGGAGTCTTCCTCTATGGATGCGAGAATCCAAAATTTCCTTGATCTCATACTCTTCTCCGCCAAGATGGTAGGCCTTCAGTAGCGACACATGGAAGATGGGATGGATCTTGAGATCTGCTGGTAGGGTGAGCTGTACTGCAGCTTTTCCGATAAGTTTTTTAATTGGGAAGGGTCCCAAAAATAAAGGTCCAAGCTTCTTGCTAGGGATTTTTAATCTTAAGTTCTTTGTCGATAGCCAAACAAGGTCCCCAATAGCATACTGAGGAGAAGGTCTTCTACGAAGGTCGTGGTACTTTTTTTGTTGACTGTGAGTGTGTGATATAGTGGTATTGAGTAAGCCCAAAGAGTCTTTTATTTGGGTAAGGTAATCTGAGGCTACTGGGTTACTCGATGGCAGGATGCGTGGTGGAAGAAGAGTGGGATGAAACCCATAGTTCAAGTAGAACGGACTTTGCTTCGTGGTACTGTGGGTTGCGTTGTTGTAAGAAAATTCTGCTAGAGGAAGGAGATCCACCCAATCATCCTGCAAATATGATGTGTAGCAACGTAGATATTGCTCAATGCACTGGTTGACTCTTTCAGTCTGTCCGTTGGTCTGAGGATGGTAGGGAGAAGTGAGCTTTCGCTCAATGCGTAAAATTTGACAAAGTGCTTGCCAAAATTTAGAGATAAATTGTGAACCACGGTCGGACAAAAGAGTTTTTGGAATTCCATGCAACTTAAACACATGTTTCATCAGTAGTTCTGATGTTTGTTTAGATGAAGGTAGTCTACGGATAGCAATGAAATGTGCCATCTTTGTCAAGTGGTCCACTGACACTAGGATGGTATTAAATCCTTTAGAGGGTGGTAGTTCTACTATGAAATCTAAGGATACAACTTCCCATGGAACCTGGGGTATTGGTAGACTACAAAGTAGTCCAGATGGTTTAGTAGTGTCAATTTTGGACCTTGCACAGATGTCACATGAAGAAACAAATTTTTGTACAGACGTCTTCATATCAGACCACCAAAACTGCCTGGTGAGCAAATTAAAGGTTTTCGTTATACCCATATGTCCTGCCATGGGCACATCATGCGATAACTCCAAAATCTTGGTGCGCATAGTAGGGGGTATGTAGAGTTTGTCATTGTAATAGAGGAAGCCTTCTGCATCAGTACTTAGTTGTGGTGGAGGTGAATCCATTCTTATACTGTGCAAAATCTCTTCCTTCAAGGAACGGACAACACCAATAATGCGTTCATAGGGTATTATGGGAATGGAAGGGATTTCGGCGCAGTTATCTTCGGTTAATCGTGATAGCGCATCCGCTTTTTTATTTTTGTCTGCAGGCGTGTAGGTCACTAGGAAATTAAATCTTAAAAAGAATAATGACCATCGTACCTGCCGGTGGGAGAGAGTCTTGTTAGTCTGGAGGTATTGAAGGTTTTTATGATCTGTATATATGAGTATTAGTAACTGGGTACCTTCGAGCAGATGTCGCCAATTCTCCAGTGCCAGTTTTATGGCAAGCAACTCCTTTTCACCCACTGGGTAATTCACCTCTGGGCTGCTTAGTGATTTTGAAAAGAAAGCAACTGGGTGAAGTGATGAAGTGTTTGTTGGTCGTTGGGAGAGAACTGCTCCTACTGCCATATTTGACGCATCTACCTCTAGAATATATTGGAGGGATGGGTCTGGATGGCGTAGTATGGGAGCAGAGGTAAAGCTTGATTTTAACAAGCAGAAAGCTTGATTTGCTTCTTCTGACCATTTGAATGGTTTTTTATACTTGTCAGTTGTGTGAGAGGTCTAACAATAGCGGAAAAGTTCTTGATGAACTTCCTATAGAAGTTCGAGAATCCAAGGAATCGCTGTAGGGCCTTACGAGTTGTTGGTATAGGCCAGTCTTGAATACAGGATATCTTACTCATATCCATCTTAATTCCAGTTTTGGATATGAAGTATCCTAGAAATAATATTTCTTCCTTATGAAATAGACATTTTTTTAATTTCACATATAGTCTGTGTGAGAGCAGTCTGGACAACACAAGTCTTACATGTTTTATGTGTTCGGGCATAGATCGAGAATAAATAAGTATATCGTCTAGGTATACTACAACACAGACATCAAGTAAGTCTCTAAAGATGTCGTTTATGAATCTTTGGAAAGCTGCGGGAGCATTACATAGCCCGAATGGCATCACAAGGTATTCGAATAGTCCGTATCTGGTTCTGAATGCTGTTTTCCACTCATCCCCGTCATGGATTCGGATTAGGTTGTATGCCCCTTTCAGGTCTAATTTGGTGAAATAAGTAGCCCCACGCACCTGTTCAATAAGTTCAGGGATAAGCGGCAAAGGATAGCGATCCTTTATCGTAATCGTGTTTAATTGCCTATAATCGATAATAGGCCTGAGACTGGAATCCTTATTGCGGACAAAGAAAAGTCCTGCAGCAGTGGAGGAAGTAGAGGGTCTTATGAACCCTTTTGTCAAATTCTCATCCAAGTATTCCTTGAGATGAGAAAGTTCATCCTGTGAAAGGGGATAAACATGACCGAAAGGCAATTTGCTGTTAGGGAGTAGATCGATAGTGCAATCGTAATCCCTATGGGGAGGCAACACTTGAGCATTTTTCTCAAGGAACACTTCGGACAGATCCTGATAGCATAGTGGTGCAATTTCATCAGACACCACAGACAGAATCTTCCCATAAGATGGGAGGTTACACGTATTCTCACAATAGTGAGAAGGGAAAACCAAAGTCCGTTTTTTCCAATCTATGATTGGTTGGTGTGTGTGTAACCAGGGAAGTCCCAAAAAAATAGGAAAATGGGGTGAGGATAGTATGTCAAAGGTGATGGTCTCCACATGTGATTTGTTGGTAGTGGCAAGGAGTGCCTGAGTCTGGTTGGTGATTGGACCAGAAGACAGTGGAATACCATTAATGAAACTAACAGAAACAGGCTTAGATTTTGAAATAATAGGTATTTTATTTAAGGTAACAAAGCGTGTATCAATATAGTTTCCACAAGATCCAGTGTCGACCATAGCCTTGGTGGTGATCCTAGTTTGGTCCCACTGTAATATTAAATGAACAAAAAGATAGGGGTTAGAGAAGGAAGTCGTTAATCCTCCCAGCAAGACATGTGAACACTCACCCTCTTTTTTGCGGACAAGGGGACAGGTGTTTATCAAATGATCCGAGGATGCGCAGTACATGCAGAGATTTCTGGATGTTCTTCTAGCTCGTTTAGTAGTCGTTAAAGGTGGGCGTATGGTTCCTACATCCATGGGAGTAGGGTCAACGGCCGGAATCTGAGAAGGACTAGACAATGGCATTCCCATCTTTTCAGCCCTTCTTTCTCGCAGTCGTCTGTCGATGTTGATACTAAGTTGTATCAAGGCCTCCAAGGTGCCAGGTAAATCCGTTCGGGCGAGCTCGTCTTTAACAGCTTCCGGTAACCCGAGTCTGAATTGAGTTCGCAAAGATGTGTCATTCCACCCTGAATCAAGGGTCCATCTTTTGAACTCAGATACAAAGTCTTCTACAGGTCTCCTTCCTTGTTTTAAGGCCCTCAACTGAATATCAGCAGTACTCTGCCTATTGGGGTCATCGTATAAACTAGCGAGTTCCGCTAGGAATAAGGAATAGGTGTTGAGAATCTGATCATTACTCTCAAAGAGAGAGTCTGCCCAGGCCTGTGGATCACCCGTCAGGTATGAAATAACGGTACAGATTTTTATTTGATCAGTGGGCTATGTACGAGGTTTTAACAAAAAAAGCAATTGACATGCGTTTTTGAATTCACTAAATTTTTTCCGATCACCTGTAAACACTAGAGGAGGGTTTATTTTAGGTTCAGGAGGCTGAATAGCAGTAAGCCGTGAGAGCTGGGTTACCTGCTGTGTCAGAGTCTGATTCTTTTCTTGTACGTCAGTCAGAGCAAGTATTAACGCTTTTACTTGTTGTGTTAATTGTGTCACTTGAGTGGGTAATTCTGCTGAATCCATTTTTATGGTTCGTTCAATCTGTAACGCTCCTGCGTTTTTAGTATAGGCTGGATTTACAGCTGCAAAATCTCCACTCAGTAGTCATGTAGAGATGTGTTGAATACCAGATCCAACTCTCCAGGACTCATCACCGTGGGCCTGTCAGCTTCAACATACAGATATATACACATTCAATGAGATGTTCCTGGAGTGATAGTATGTATATGATAGTATGAAGGTGATGTGCTGAAGGGACAGGTGTGAACAGTGACAAGGATGGTAATCACTTGATAGGGTTTGTATAGGAGAGTTCAAGATGGTATTAGGAATGCAGATAGGTTAGTATCAGCAGTGCAGATGATAGATGGTAGTAGGCTGAAGAGCTAGCAATCTATGTAACTGTGCAGATGATAGGATAGTATAGATAGGTAGTAACAGTCCTTAATGTGCATAGGTAGATAGTGCAATAAGGTTATGGAGGGTTCCCCTGCGGGGTACTTATCACTTGTAATGTTAGTAGTTTAGAGAGGTCCAGTAGATGAGGAATGATCCGGTAGCGAGATACAGGGATCAGTAGCGAGGTTCCGGTCTGCTCCAGGTAAAGGGAATGGCTGGAGGTTCCGATCGAGAGACAGGCTTGAAAGCATGTGGATAACAAGGCAGGTTGAACGAACAATGTGAGTGAGACCGCCGGCGGTTGAAATAGCCGCTCTGCGGCGCTCAGCAGTGACATCATCGTTCTTAAAGGTATATGCGTACCACCTGAAGAGAAAGGTGGGACGCATTACAGAGGAAAGTGGTGATCAAGGGTACCGGAGGTACCAGAATCTTACAGGGAACTGCTGACTCTGGCTGGTACTGCTGTGGGTACTGCTGGTTCTGGCTTGTACTGCTGGCTCTGGCTGGTACTGCTGTGAGTACTGCTGGTTCTGGCTTTTACTGCTGGCTCTGGCTGTTACTATTGGCTCTGGCTGGTATTGCTGGTTCTGGCTGGTACTTCTGGCTCTGGCTGGTACTGCTGTGAGTTCTGCTGGCTTTGGCTGGTACTGCTGGCTCTGGCTGGTACTGCTGGTTCTGGCTGGTACTGCTGGCTCTGGCTGGTACTGCTGGCTCTGGCTGGTACTGCTGTGTATGCTGCTGGCAGGAAATGCTGGCTAGCAGCAGCGCCGCACTGGAGGAAGAGGCGATGTTTCCTGTATTGGTCAAAGGCGGCGTGCATTTGATATCAATCCGCCTGTGACTTACTCAGACTGTCAGAACAGAGTCGGAACTATACAGGAAGCATTGGCTCCATTCTGACAGATCAGCTGAGAGACACAGACTCAGCTGCACGGGGGGCCGGACCAAATGACTTCGAGGGCCGCATACGGCCCCCAGGACGTAGGTTCCCCACCCCTGATCTAGAGGAACATATGTTCGATTTTCAGTTCATAGAACCATATGTCACAGCGGTAAAGGAAGCCATAGAATGGGAGCAAGACTCCCAGCCACCAGAAAAAGTAAAGAAAAAGAGAGAGAGCGCTCTAAGTGCAGACAGTCTTTATTAATAACAAGGCATAGGTGATATAAACTCACTAGAAACCAAAGTCATCGAGCTGTGTCAAGTCATGGACATCAGGAATTCCTCTGGGAGGTGCCATCCACTCGTGTGCAGCAATTCAGAAGCTTGATCGCTGATCAGAGGAGAAAAGGAAGCCGGCTACCTCCTCCAGCAGTCGGCGGTCAGCGTCTAAGGCAGCGGCTGCGATGTGCGGTGGAAGCTGGAACGCGGCCTCGTCACCAGGGAATGTATGGTGTGTGGAATATGCACGGTATGCACGACGCGTTTCTGAGCATGCGCTGGGTCACGTACGGCCCTGCGCGCTCTTTCTTCAGGTGCTGTGAAGCCGTGTTTATTCCAGGGAATATATATGGTGCACAATAAAGGATAATTGGACACAGCCCAGGAGAAAGGGAACCTGCTAGTGATTTAAAACGACATATAGACAGGCAATACTATATAAAACTGCAATTAATCACTACATTAATATAAAACATTAGCGGCACATATGTGGAGTCTGTTCAATCGATGAAATATGTGAAAAATAAAAATAAAAAGACAATTGATCATCAATCTCATGCTTAGTAAAGAAAATAATTGAATAATAAAAATAGGATAAGATAAAACTAGGAGAACCCAGGCTAACCTAGGCTCACTGAGGACCCCTAGAGTTATATGGAAACAACAATACGTGAAATAAAATACATAAAAAAAAAAAAAAAATTAATTATATGAATGATCGTGAAACCGCCATTAACAAGGATTTGATTGGGCATTAAAACCATTAAATAGGATAAAAATCACATAATAAAAAGACAAAAATCAGTATATTGCAAGTATACTTGTGGTCCCTATAATTTACTTATACATGGACCTAAGAGAAAAAAAACAACAAGATATTTTAATATATCTATAAAAGCATCAGAATGTAAAAATATAAATATATAAAAAATTATAAAATATTAGGAAAATATTATAAAAAATATTATAAAAAACTCAGGCTTAGGGCGCAACATTATAAGATGGTATGTACATCAAGCTCTTCATTTAACCCTCGAGGCGCGAGAGCATCTCATATAATTAATTATTTTTTTTTTTTTTTACGTATTTTATTTCACGTATTGTTGTTTCCATATAACTCTAGGGGTCCTCAGTGAGCCTAGGTTAGCCTGGGTTCTCCTAGTTTTATCTTATCCTATTTTTATTATTCAATTATTTTCTTTACTAAGCATGAGATTGATGATCAATTGTCTTTTCATTTTTATTTTTCACATATTTCATCGATTGAACAGACTCCACATATGTGCCGCTAATGTTTTATATTAATGTAGTGATTAATTGCAGTTTTATATAGTATTGCCTGTCTATATGTCGTTTTAAATCACTAGCAGGTTCCCTTTCTCCTGGGCTGTGTCCAATTATCCTTTATTGTGCACCATATATATTCCCTGGAATAAACACGGCTTCACAGCACCTGAAGAAAGAGCGCGCAGGGCCGTACGTGACCCAGCGCATGCTCAGAAACGCGTCGTGCATACCGTGCATATTCCACACACCATACATTCCCTGGTGACGAGGCCGCGTTCCAGCTTCCACCGCACATCGCAGCCGCTGCCTTAGACGCTGACCGCCGACTGCTGGAGGAGGTAGCCGGCTTCCTTTTCTCCTCTGATCAGCGATCAAGCTTCTGAATTGCTGCACACGAGTGGATGGCACCTCCCAGAGGAACTCCTGATGTCCATGACTTGACACAGCTCGATGACTTTGGTTTCTAGTGAGTTTATATCACCTATGCCTTGTTATTAATAAAGACTGTCTGCACTTAGAGCGCTCTCTCTCTTTTTCTTTTGTTTAGTTCAGAACTCCTCTTGTCTGTGGAGAGCAGCTCGGTGCCTTGGACATTTTCCATCAGGACTCTGTCATTCATCAATTTATGGTATTTTTTTCATCTCCGTTTTTTCATCTGCGTTTTTTCATCTGCGTTTTTTTTTTTTTTGCAGTTTCTATTCCTCATGTTCTCTTCCCTTCCCCTCCCCCACCCGTTCTAACCCATTTACTCTTCATGTGCTGGAGGTTTTGTTAGCGCTCCTACATTGTTGTTGTTTTTTACCAGAAAAAGTAAGGAGATATTTCCCGACCCTGAAAAAGCAGGGAGCGGCTTTTCCTTTCATGACAGAAATACGAGAATGGGGTAAACCAGAGAAGAAAACGAACACCCAGAATCGTTTTTCTAAGTTATACCCTTTTAAGACCGTGGATGCCGAGTTTTGGGAATCTCCGCCGGGGGTAGACGCAGCCCTACAGCGTTTGGCAAGGCAGATGTCTCTTCTTTTAGAAGACTCCGCAACTTTCAGGGACCCAATGGATCGACGGGCGGATGCTGATCTTAAAAAGATCTACTCGGTTGCTTGTATGGCCTGCCACCCGAGCATAGCATTGGCCTCCATCTCCAGAGCCGTTAAGGTATGGGTCACGAACGTGGAGACCGCACTTAACTCAGGAGTAGAGAGAGCCAGGATTGTTACAGCTTTGGAAGAATTAAATCTGACAGCAGCCTTCCTGGCGGAGGCCTTCATAGACCTCGTAAAGCTGTTAGGGAGGCTTATGGTGTACTCGGTGACAGCAAAGAGAGCCCTCTGGCTGCGGCACTGGGCGGCTGACAGTGCATCAAAACAGGCACTTTGCAATATTCCGTTTAACGGTAAGATACTTTTTGGAAAGACCTTAGAGGAAGCAATTAAGCGTGTAACGGGAGGTAAGATGGGACTCTTACCACAGAGAGCAAAGAAGAGACAACCATCCTTCCGTCCAGGACAGACCGATTTCAGAAGAGCGCGTGAGGCAAGAGCATATAGGCCTGGTCGACAATATGCAAGGGGCCAATGGAGAGGAACGCAGAGCTCCTTTTTGAGGGGTGTAAAGTCACGAGCAGCGCAAACGGCCGAGAAGTCTTTTTGACGGTGCATTCGTCCGACCCCTCCAGGTGGGGGCCAGGCTGACAGCCTTTTGGAGGGTATGGACGGACGAAGTCAAGGACCAATGGGTCCAAAGTATGATAAAGACGGGCTACAAGATAGTCTTTTGGCAAAAACCACCGAACATATTTGTCCAGACAAGATGGCCACAGGACCGAAAGAAGCAAGAATTTTTAATAGGATACATAGAAGAATTGTGTCAGAAACAGGCAATCATACCAGTACCGCCACAACAGCAGGGAAGAGGCGTTTATTCCCCAATATTCTTGGTTCCCAAGGCATCGGGAGATTTCAGGCCAGTCCTGGACCTGCGATCGCTAAACCTATTCATCGAACCTCAGGGATTCAGGATGGAGTCCATATATACGATTATATCAGTGATACAGCCAAACGATTGGATGATATCAATCGATCTCGCAGATGCATATCTGCACATTCCAATCAACAAACACCACCAGAGGTATCTGAGGTTCACTTTGGGAGAAGAGCAGCAAGAGACTGCATGACACTTGGGACTAGGAATGTTTACGGCAGTGACCCCCGCAGTACCTTGGGCAAGATTCCATGCAAGAGCTTTTCAGACGTCATTCCTTTGTCAGTGGGATGGCGCATCCTTAGATCAGAGGATCAGGTTGCCAACTCGAATCCGCCAGAACCTAGTATGGTGGAGTTCACCGGACAGCCTGTCGCGAGGCATGCCCCTCAGCCCAGGGGAGTGGATAACAATAACTTCAGATGCCAGTGTCTGGGGCTGGGGGGGCCCACTGCCTCGGCAGGCAGATTCAGGGCAGATGGCAAACAATCGAGACAAGACACTCCAATCTCCTGGAGTTGCAAGCAGCCTTCCTAGCCCTGCGTGCTTTCGAAGACTTGATTCAAGGAGCCCAAGTCCAACTAAGGTTGGACAATCAAACGGCAGTCTCCTACATAGCCCGACAAGGAGGAACCAGAAGCCTCTCTTTACTGCAATTGACAACCAGGATTTTTGTCTGGGCCGAGACACGCCTGGAGGCCCTGACAGCGATCTACATTCCAGGCAGACAGAACATCCTTGCAGATCAGCTGAGTCGGAATTTCCCCACCAGCAGCGAGTGGGCGGTCAACAGATGCTACCTGGAACCAATTTTCTCCGAATGGGGAACACCCTCCGTGGATCTAATGACAACATCAGAGAATTCACAGCTGCCAAAATTTGTAACAAGGTTCAAGAACCACAAAGCGATAGCACAAGATGCATTCTCAATTCCATGGACTTTCCCACTAGCATACATCTTCCCTCCGTTTCCACTAATTTTGAAGACATTATTGAAAATCGCAAAAGAGGGGACACATGCCATCCTCATACTACCCTTCTGGCCTCGAAGACCCTGGTTTCCATTGCTATTACAGATGGCGGCAGCCCCGCCAATAGCTCTGCCCCTGAAGAAAGACCTATTGAAACAGGGACAGTGGACACATCAGAATCCAGGGAGGCTGCAACTAGCGACTTGGCTCTTGAATCGGCCAGATTGCGGTCGCAGGGACTCTCAGAGGAAGTAATCACCACATTATTGAGGGCAAGGAAGGCATCTACAAATTTTACATATACAAGAGTGTGGGAGAAATTTGTAACCTTTGCTACAGAACAAAACCAAAAGGAGTTCCCCTTGGGTGGGACTTTTTAGGCACCAAGTTAATACACAGAAAAAGGATATATGAAAAATAGAATCTTTATTAAGTTATACAAATAAGTAAAAACAATTTAGGCAAGCTGTAAAATACTTCACATATGACAGTGGAACTTAGACCACACGGCCCCCGGGGCAAAACCCGACGCGTTTCGGAGTGTACAACTGAACTCCTTCCTCAGGGGTGCTCTTGGAGGGTGGTCTGTAGATAATTAACATATAGCAAATTAATTCCAGCATATTCCAACAAGTGACTGTACAATGCATTGTAGGTAAAGTATACACAAGCAACTTACATAGTTCACTGTAGTGAAAAGTATGGATAGCCTGCCTGGTAGTTAAAAACAAATGGCCAGCATACCAATGTTGTCCACCGGGGGTGCCGTCTGGTTGTCCTAGAGAATATAGGGATCTTTGACAGAATCCTCAATGCAAGGTGTCAGAGATTGTACGCTAACTAGTCTCAGTTGGAGGCTAGGTGGGAGCAGCTGAAACCTCAAGTCACAGCAGATCTGCTGAACGAAAAATCAAGCAATTACTAAAATGCAGATTCAAATGGGGACTATAAAATGTATGCCCAAATAGCTCAGGTGGGTCTATGGGATAATGGTTATAAGTATATAAGGATATTTACAGCCAAATATTGGATTATATTGCCAGTAATATGGCCAGGGTTATAAAAAAGCTTCAAAATTACCGGGGAGGGTATCAAAAATAAATCCAAGCATATCAATTAAGTACGGTTAACATATCTAATATTGGAATCTCTAATGGCTATTGACCCAAATTGAGTTAGGCGTACTGGTTGCATATAGTCCATAGAACAAGCTTTCTTTGCTTACCTACAACCTCGACAGTTTGGGTCAATAGCCATTAGAGATTCCAATATTAGATATGTTAACCGTACTTAATTGATATGCTTTGATTTATTTTTGATACCCTCCCCGGTAATTTTGAAGCTTTTTTTATAACCCTGGCCATATTACTGGCAATATAATCCAATATTTGGCTGTATATATCCTTATATACTTATAACTATTATCTCATAGACCCATCTGAGCTATTTGGGCATACATTTTATAGTCCCCATTTGAATTTGCATTTTAGTAATTGCTTGATTTTTCGTTCAGCATATCTGCTGTGACTTGAGGTTTCAGCTGCTCCCACCTAGCCTCCAACTGAGACTAGTTAGCGTGCAATCTCTGACACCTTGCATCCAGGATTCTGTCAAAGATCCCTATATTCTCTAGGACAACCAGACGGCACCCCCGGTGGACAACATTGGTATGCTGGCCATTTGTTTTTAACTACCAGGCAGGCTATCCATACTTTTCACTACAGTAAACTATGTAAGTTGCTTGTGCATACTTTACCTACAATGCATTGTACAGTCACTTGTTGGAATATGCTGGAATTAATTTGCTATATGTTAATTATCTACAGACCACCCTCCAAGGGCACCCCTGAGGAAGGAGTTCAGTTGTACACTCCGAAACGCGTCGGGTTTTAACCCGGGGGCCGTGTGGTCTAAGTTCCACTGTCATATGTGAAGTATTTTACAGCTTGCCCAAATTGTTTTTACTTATTTGTATAACTTAATAAAGATTCTATTTTTCATATATCCTTTTTCTGTGTATTAACTTGGTGCCTAAAAAGTCCCACCCAAGGGGAACTCCTTTTGGTTTTGCATTGACTTTTTGGGATGTGGCACCTTGGGGACTATGCAACATGAGCAACCTTTTTTGAATTTGCTACAGAACAGGGCTTTTCCCCGTCCATGCCAGAGATCAAGAATGTACTAAGCTTCTTGCAAACAGCCCTAGAAGTGGGCTTGGCCTACAATACAATCAAAGTACAAGTGTCTGCATTATCAGCATTCACAGGTCACAGGTGGGCAGAAGAACCCCTAATAAGACAATTCCTCAAAGCGACAATGAGAATACGGCCTCCGAGAAAGAACCTCTTCCCAACTTGGGACTTGGGCATAGTGCTAAAAGCCCTGCTCCAAACTCCGTTCGTCCCCACCGAGACATGCCCCTTGTGGTTCTTAACATCAAAGATAGCCTTTCTTACAGCTATCACATCAGCCAGAAGGGTTTCTGAACTAGCAGCCTTTTCTTGCAGACAGCCATTTTGTCTTGTTCTGGCAGACAAAGTTATCCTGCGGCCCTCACCAGCCTTAATATCTAAGGTAGTCTCGGAGTTCCACTTAAATTGGGAATCGATCCTACCAAGTTTCACACAACCACCAGAACAGACAGATGAGCTAGACCTGAGGCCACTAGATATGGTCAGCTTATTTGCGACATACCTACAACGCACCCAGCAAATACGAAAGTCAGATGGCCTATTCTGCCAGCAGGTCCTAGAAGAGGGGAAGCTGCATCAGCAAGACTCATATCGACTTGGATTACCAGGACAATTAACCTGGCATACAAGCAACAGGGCCTAGCTCCTCCACAAATATTACGTGCGCACTCAACTAGAGGTGTGGCGACCTCATGGGCAGCACTCGCCAAAGTGTCGGTGGAGGAAATATGCAAGACAGCCAGCTGGAGCTCCTGCGGGACCTTCGCCAGACACTATAACTTGGACGTGATGTCAACCAATACAACAAGATTTGGAACAGCAGTAGTGACGGCACCTTTACAGACGAAATAAAGTCTATTCATAGAGCATTAAAACGGACTGTTCTTTTATGTCATTATCCCGCCCTACATAGCTAGGTAAATCCCAGGTGTGCTGACGTGGGACTGGCCAGGAAAATGGAAAATTGTTACCAATACTTACCGTAATTTTCCTTTCCTGGCCAGTCCTCACGTCAGCACAACCTTGGAACCCTCCCTAAGTGGCCTGTCGCCGCTAAATACAGAACAAGAGGGAATGGGAGGGCCCTCTCTTATAAGCTAGGATAAGGGTGGTCCTGAGGGTTTGCAGGAGGAGCAAACCCAGGTGTGCTGACGTGAGGACTGGCCAGGAAAGGAAAATTACGGTAAGTATTGGTAACAATTTTCCATTATCTTTCAATGTCAGACAGGTTCCTTTTGTTGTGTATTGGGAGGGAATGTGGATTGCCCTGTCTCATTGTTAAGTGCTAATGACCTCCCATTGCTCTGTCTGTCTGCCTTAAGAGAAACGTATTATGGGATGTATAAAGATATGTGGATTGGATGCTAATACATTGTATATTTTTGTGTACACTGTAGGAGAGTGTAAAACTCTGTTCGATTGGATGGTGAATGTTGAGTACAGTCTTCAACAAGGTCCACCTGGGTGGTACCTTGTGGGTGAAAACTGTATATAAGTCTGTTCAATAAAGTTGTTCTAGGGTTCCTTTACCCTCATCTAGAGTCCTGTCTCTTATTGGGGGAATCTGCTGCAAGGGATTGCTATGGTCTTCCATACTCCCTTAGAGAATCACTGAGCTCTTGTAAGAGCTTGTGTAAGAGCTGCACTCTCTGGGGAAAGGAGTTTCACCCATAGGAACCTGGAGCCTTGTCGTAGGTCCAGGGTGGGTAGGAGATTGCGAGACCCTAACCAAGCTGCGGCGGTTTGTGGGGTCTGAAGTAGTTACGGTGTCTGGTGGAGTGCTTGGAGCCCCTCGGGAAGCACTAGGAGCATCTGTCAACGGAGGTACCCGGTCAGGGGTGCCCTGATCAGAGGAGGCTATATTTAAATCCCAGTACCAGAGAACAAAGAGAAAACTGAAAAGTGCCGCACAATGTGCATACTGAAATTACAATGAAGAGTAGGATAATTGATAGTGAACAGTAAAACAAGGTGAATATGCCAAAGTATGAAAAGAGGTGGAGAAGGTAAAAAAGGTAAAAGACCAAATCCGTGGAAGTAAGGGAATAGAAGGAAAAGGGGATGAACCAAGGTGAGGGGCTTAGCATTAAAAGTAAGCCCATAATGAAGGAAACCAGTGACAGAAGCATAAAAAATATAGAGTGCAAAGGAAGTAAGTGGAAGACATGGAATAATTACCAGATGAATTTAAAAAGGGGATGAACCAAGGTGAGGGGCTTAGCATTAAAAGTAAGCCCATAATGAAGGAAACCAGTGACAAAAGCATAAAAAATATAAAAAATAGAGTGCAAAGGAAGTAAGCGGAAGACATGGAATAATTACCAGATGAATTTAAGTGACTCCAAGTGCCAAATCCGGAGATTAGTGTATCCAAAAAAGATAGGAAATATCAGTACCCCAATGAGGAGTTGAAGGGACACCTCCCCAGACGTGCAGCGGTAAAGCTCCCAGTGCCACGCAGCAGGGAGAGCGCATGTAGGACTGTCGGCGTGGCCAGACAGAGACTAGCGCCACTTTCGTGGGTCCTCCTACCAGCACGTTGTTCTTCCATCTGCACTCCTTCACGAGGTGGTTTTGGCGCTAGTCTCTGTCTGGCCACGCCGACAGTCCTACATGCGCTCCCCCTCTGGAACTGCTGCATGGCACTGGGAGCTTTACCGGTGCACGTCTGGGGAGGTGTCCCTTCACCTCCTCATTGGGGTACTGATATTTCCTATCTTTTCTGGACACACTTATCTCCGGATTTGGCACTTGGAGTCACTTAAATTCATCTGGTAATTATTCCATGTCTTCCGCTTACTTCCTTTGCACTCTATTTTTTATATTTTTTATGCCTTTGTCACTGGTTTCCTTCATTATGGGCTTACTTTTAATGCTAAGCCCCTCACCTTGGTTCATCCCCTTTTCCTTCTATTCCCTTCTCTTTGTTCTCTGGTACTGGGATTTAAATATAGCCTCCTCTGACCTGCTATCTAGTCATTATTTTACACTTTCCATATACAGTGGGTACGGAAAGTATTCAGACCCCCTTAAATTTTTCACTCTTTGTTATATTGCAGCCATTTGCTAAAATCATTTAAGTTCATTCTTCTTCCTCATGAATGTACACATAGCACCCCATACTGACAGAAAAACACAGAATTGTTGACATTGTTGCAGATTTATTAAAAAAGAAAAACTGAAATATCACATGGTCCTAAGTATTCAGACCCTTTGCTCAGTATTTAGTAGAAGCCCCCTTTTGATCTAATACAGCCAGGAGTCTTTTTGGGAAAGATGCAACAAGTCTTTCACACCTGGATTTGGGGATCCTCTGCCATTCCTCCTTGCAGATCCTCTCCAGTTCTGTCAGGTTGGATGGTAAACGTTGGTGGACAGCCATTTTTAGGTCTCTCCAGAGATGCTCAATTGGGTTTAAGTCAGGGCTCTGGCTGGGCCATTCAAGAACAGTCACGGAGTTGTTGTGAAGCCACTCCTTCGTTATTTTAGCTGTGTGCTTAGGGTCATTGTCTTGTTGGAAGGTAATCCTTCGGCCCAGTCTGAGGTCCAGAGCACTCTGGAGAAGGTTTTTGTCCAGGATATCCCTGTACTTGGCCGCATTCATCTTTCCCTCGATTGCAACCAGTCGTCCTGTCCCTGCAGCTGAAAAACACCCCCACATCATGATGCTGCCACCACCATGTTTCACTGTTGGGACTGTATTGGACAGGTGATGAGCAGTGCCTGGTTTTCTCCACACATACCGCTTAGAATTAAGGCCAAAAAGTTCTATTTTGGTCTCATCAGACCAGAGAATCTTATTTCTCACCATCTTGGAGTCCTTCAGGTGTTTTTTAGCAAACTCCATGCTGGCTTTCATGTGTCTTACACTGAGGAGAGGCTTCCGTCGGGCCACTCTGCCATAAAGCCCCGACTGGTGGAGGGCTGCAGTGATGGTTGGCTTTCTACAACTTTCTCCCATCTCCTGACTGCATCTCTGGAGCTCAGCCACAGTGATCTTTGGGTTCTTCTTTACCTCTCTCACCAAGGCTCTTCTCCCCCGATAGCTCAGTTTGGCCGGACGGCCAGCTCTAGGAAGGGTTCTGGTGGTCCCAAACGTCTTCCATTTGAGGATTATGGAGGCCACTGTGCTCTTAGGAACCTTAAGTGCAGCAGAAATCTTTTTGTAACCTTGGCCAGATCTGTGCCTTGCCACAATTCTGTCTCTGAGCTCTTCAGGCAGTTCCTTTGACCTCATGATTCTCATTTGCTCTGACATGCATTGTGATCTGGAAGGTCTTATATAGACAGGTGTGTGGCTTTCCTAATCAAGTCCAATCAGTATAATCAAAGACAGCTGGACTCAAATGAAGGTGTAGAACCATCTCAAGGATGATCAGAAGAAATGGAAAGCACCTGAGTTAAATATATGAGTGTCACAGCAAAGGGTCTGAATACTTAGGACCATGTGATATTTCAGTTTTTCTTTTTTAATAAATCTGCAACAATGTCAACAATTCTGTGTTTTTCTGTCAGTATGGGGTGCTATGTGTACATTCATGAGGAAGAAGAATGAACTTAAATGATTTTAGCAAATGGCTGCAATATAACAAAGAGTGAAAAATTTAAGGGGGTCTGAATACTTTCCGTACCCACTGTATATACATTATATACTTTGATATCATTGATTTTGACCTTATTTATAGAATATTATTGGACGGGTATTCAAGGAGATGGCTATCCCTTCAGTAATAATGGCTCCCACATTGTTATTCCTTTTTACACCCCCATGTGCGCCTGGTATTGCCCCCTCAGCTGCCGGGACAGACGGTTCAGAGGACCCTCCATTGTTAGTCCTAGGGGGACACAGCTTGGTCTGACTCGTAAGCAATTAATGTATTGTGGTAAACATTGTTTCAATATATTTTTATATGCAATGTTGGTTTACACATATCCTTTTTTGTAGATTTTCGATTGCGCCAGCTCCTGAGGAAGTGTGCAAACACGAAACGCGTAGAGCATATATGGCTGCAATCTTTATGAATTTGTATATTTATAAATGTTTATTGTTGTACCGTGTCCTTGTCCATATTATTTTTTGCTTACCAAATAAATCATCCAATAATTTGATTTTACCCTATATATATTTCATTTGTGTACGCATTATGTTTATTCTCATGCTATATGGTCATAGATGGTCACACTCCTCATACAAAGTCAAAACCTTTTTCTTTTTCTTCTGCATACAGGGATGGAAATACAATATGTTTTGTAATCTCATTCAAAGTTACACCCCCCCACCCTTCCCCTTGCCCCAATATACAGGGATGGAGATACAATATATTTTGTAATCTCATTTAAAGTCCCAACCCCCCTCTTTGTAAAATATATATATATATATATATATATATATATATATATATATATATATACAAATACATGATTTTATATATATATATATATATATATATATATATATATATATATAGAGAGAGAGAGAGAGAGAGAGAGCGAGAGACACACACACACAGATCTATATATATATATATATGTATTTATGATTTGAGGGGGGGGCATTTCTTTGGGGGTTCAGGTTGGTGTTTCAATGAAGATTGAATATATAACTAAGCCAAAATTCATGGTGATGTAAGGACTAAGAAATAGCACAATGATTAGGGAGTCTGCCTTCCTGCCCTATGTTTGTGGGTTCGAATCCAGGAAGAGCTCTCTCTATGGGCAACAATTGGAGGTCTCCAACCCTCAAAATGTTACCATCAATACTTTTGAAATTGTTTAGGACATAGGCAATTGTATCACCAAACTCTTCATAGAAGGAAATTCCCACGAAAAAACAAAGCACAAAAAATTCTAGATAGAGCAATATATTTGTATTTTTAGCAAATTTGGCAAAATATCCAGGTAGGGGATGCAGCTGCAGTAAAATTTGTTTAAAAATGCAAAAGCTTGGCCATACGTATTTACTGAATAAATATTTTGTGGGATACCCTATATAATGTTGGGGTTCTATATAGAAGCTATATCTAAGATTGTTCAAGTGAAAAATGATTGAGCAGGAAAGCCGTAAAAAAGCCGTAAAAAACGTTGCAATGTGATGGTGTTTACTAATGAATCACTTGCTAGAAGTATGAACTGTGTGCAGTGACGACCTGCATGTTTTCCAAGTTCGCCAGTTCATTCAATTTTACATGGGCGATACGGCGGACTTTACCTTGGAATCCATTATACCGCATGCTAACGTTTTGCAAAACGTTAATTTTTTCAGCCCAGTTGGCGTTGGGCATGCGCACATGAGCCTTCTTGCAGCTCGGGACTTGAGGAGCTATTTTTACTTTTTACACTTTTGAAGAAATCTCTCTTTATATGTCACTTTTTGACACAGTTTAAAAGCCATTCATCTCCAAATGATCTCCCACATCTTCCACAGTGATTTGGGCTTTTTTGGGGTACTAAACAATGTTTTTGAAAAAAGTAGTCAAGCTTTTTGCTGAACTGTTTTTACAGCTCGCCCTGACGTTGCAGCGTCTTAGTGAATCTAACACTTCAGAGAGGCGGTACAGTGAATACCAATGTCATACATTAAACTTTGCCATAGCGCCAAAATCCTGGCGATGGCGAAATGGCGGTACAGTGAATTAGGCCCTATGCTTTTTGCTACAGTGATATAAGTATAGTGCCCCAGCTGCGACTTGTTGCCCTTTTCAGGGCGCAAGTTGCGTGCTGGAGAGTCTGTTTTGGTTACTTTTGTGCTGCTTTGTTTGGGGTTCATGCTTGCACAAGTTGGGGTCTGTGTAGAGCCGGATAGGTCGGGATTTGCATTTTTTGTTTTTCTTCCTTACTGTGTGGTTCATTGCTATGCCATTTGTCTTTTCCCATGCTATGTGTTTCGGGGTCCTGCAAATGTCCTATTACTGCTGCATACTGCCTCCTTAGGTGTGTCTACAATGCTGGCTCTGGTGTTCACCTTTGCAGCTACGCACTCCTTTCTTTTTATGTTTTGCCCCCTCTGGATGGCGTCCCTTACATTTTTGACCTGGAATGTCCGTGGGCTTGGGGATATGGTGAAGCGCACGGCCGTATTCTCCTTTTTGAAACGCCAACGCGCCGATATTATTGTATTGGTGGAAACCCATGTTGTTGGCTCCATACAGCGGGCACTTAAAGATCCATGGCTCGGCTAGGCGTTCCACTCTACCCACACTTCCTACTCTAGAGGGGTATCTGTAATGGTTGCCAAGTCCGTGTCTTTTGTGTTACAGTTGGTTGAGTTGGACCCTCAGGGCCGGTATGTTTTTCTGTACGCTCATGTTGATAACTCCCCTGTATTGATCCTAGTTTGGTATGTGCCCCCTCCTTATAGCTCTACTGTACTGGCAGAGGGGTTTTCTTTTATGTCCCGCCACCCAACTGTCCCGGCAATCTGTCTGGGTGATTTCAACATGGTCCCGAATCCTGGCTTGGATAGACTGGGACAGCCTGGTGGGGTATCCTTTCCTCTCTGTGAGACTCGTTTTGCACGTTTGCTGATTGACTTTGCACTTGTGGACACCTAGAGACACCTTTATCCCACTCGTAGGGCCTATTCCTGCTTCTCTACTCCTCACTTCTCCATGTCTCATATTGACCTAGTCCTGATCTCCCAGCGTCTCCTCCCCAGGCTGCAGGGTTCGGGATTCAGCCCGCGCATTCTATCTGACCACGCTCCCTATTGGGTTACTTTTCGGCGGTGTGTGACGTCCCCCATTCCGACTTGGAGGCTGAACCCCTTTTGGTTGTCCCTTCTGCCAGATCTCGATAATTTAGCGGGTGAGTGGCGATTTTTCTTCAGCTCTAATGTGGACACGGCCTCTCCCTTGCTCGTGTGGGAAATGTTTAATAAGCACTCCTGGCTTCTCTTGAGCGACTGCATCAATAGACATAAACGCTCCTCTGAGGTATCCCAGGCGATGGATCGCCTCTGTGCCCTGGAGGACCATTATGTGGAGGCCACCACGCCTGACACATTTGTGGATCTCAAGCTTCAGACTCGGGTGACTGACCAACTATGCTTTGAAAAAGCCAGGCGCCGAATGTTTTTTGCTAAACAACGGTTGTTTGAGCAAGGGGAACGTCCAGGTAGGCTTTTGGCCTATCTGGCCCACCTTGACTCTAGGCCCCCTGTGATAATAACATTACAATCCCAGGCCCGTGGCCTTATTATGGAACCGGAGGAGGTGGCTACAGAGTTTGTTACTTTTTTTAGGGAGGTATATGAATCTAGAGCTGAATATTCTCTTTCATTGCTATGTGATTTTTTTAGGTGAATTTACCTTCCCCACGCTCTCTGCTTCGCAGGTTCGGATGTTGGAGGCACCTATATCAGAGGAGGATATTGTGACAGCGATGTCCCATTTTGCTAGATCTAAAGCCCCTGGGTCAGGCGGCTTCCGATTGAGTTTTATCGGGAATTCTCTGATCCACTGGTCCCTAAACTTCTAGAGCTATATCAGGCGGCCTTCGAGGCGAATGTTCTGCCAGAGTCTATAAAAGAGGCACTCATCGTGCTCATACCTAAACCGGGCAAGGATCCCCATCAGCCGGGGTCATACAGACTGTCAGAATATTTATACTGCTCTGATACAGTGAGATGAATCCAAAAAGGATCATGGGAGAGGAGGGCACATCTTTTCTGAGCCTGTGTTTACATTTCACAGGCTCAGCATGGATTCTGATTGGGCAGAACCGATCTACAGGTCCAGGCCAAAAATGATTGGCCTGGACCTGATGACTGATCGGTTCTGAACCCAATCCAGCCATCGGCGGCGGGGTGCGGGAGCACGCACAGGACCGGTGGGAAGTGCCGACGTAGCTCTACGTTACTCTGCCTGGCCGGGGCTGACTGCCGACGTAGATAGTTGTGCAGTGGTCGGCAAGTGGTTAAATAATTTTTTTAAATATTGACAATCCCTTGCACCATTAAAGTCCCAAGATACCCCTTCTTGCTCCTTTTTTAATGTGGGGTTAGTGTTAGGGTAATTAGGGATAGATTAGGATTGGGGGGGGGGTATTTTTATCTAAAAAAGTTGTATGTGGCCGGAACTCCACTTTAAATATTTTATTGTCAAGGCTAAATTGAACAAGCTGAAGTCAGAAGCTGATTACTATGCGCAGCTGCACCAGATTCTGGTAAATCTCCCCTACTGAGTTAAACAAAAGGAAGGGACCACACCAGTAAATGACATACAGTATTTACTGGCCCCTTCCTCCACTCTCCATCCTGAAAGCAGCAGCAGTAGCTGGTGAGAGAGGAGGAAAACCAGGTGATCAGTGAGTCAGGGTGGGAGAGCAATTACAAGAATCAATTCTTTGTGTGTCTCTCCCTGCAGCAGCTGAAAGCCAGCCGAGCCGAGGGAAAAGCGAAGCTGGCTTTCAACTACTGCAGGGAGAGACACACAGGCCTTTTTTAAATGTAACTTTATTGCAGACATCTCAAGTCTCCCGCAAGTCGCGGGAGACTTCCGCTTTCCGCCCTGAGCTCACGGACACCCGCGAGCTCAGGGCAATATCCCGGCTCTGTGTGTGTCACAGTGAGTCAGATGAGATGACTCATCGATGCAGGCAGAAGAGTGTGTCAGCTGTCAGCAAGCCTGCACAGAGAAATCATGTCGGAGCCGAAGTAGTGCCGGCTCACAGGCGGAGTGATATGAGTCATGCACTCCGCCTGTGGGAGGAGCTGCAGAGAGCAAGCAGCGGCTTTGCTCTCTACTACAGCCACATCTTCTACTCCAGGAGGCATTTTGGCGCGCGCGGGACCAATCATCGTGACACCCCACTCTGTGACAGACACAGTGACCTAAACTGAGAGGAGCACCAGAGAGCCAGCACCTGAGACCAGTACCTGAGACCAGTACCAGCAAATGACCAGCACCTGTACCAGCACCAGTGACCAGGCCAGTACCAGCACCAGTGACCAGGCCAGTACCAGCACCAGTGACCGGTACCAGCACCAGTGACCAGGCCAGTACCAGCACCAGTGACCAGGCCAGCACCAGTGACCAGGCCAGTACCAGCACCAGTGACCTGTACCAGCACCAGTGACAAGGCCAGTACCAGCACCAGTGACCAGGCCAGCACCAGTGACCAGGCCAGTACGAGCACCAGTGACCAGGCCAGTACCAGCACCAGTGACCAGGCCAGCGCCAGTGACCAGTACCAGTGACCAGGCCAGTACCAGCACCAGTGACCAGGCCAGTACCAACACCAGTGACCAGGCCAGTACCAGTGACCAGGCCATTACCAGCACCAGTGACCAGGCCAGTACCAGTGACCAGGCCAGTACCAGTACCAGTGACCAGGCCAGTACCAGCACCAGTGACCAGGCCAGTACCAGCACCAGTGACCAGGCCAGTACCAGTGACCAGGCCAGTACCAGAACCAGTGACCAGTACCAGGCCAGTACCAGTGACCAGCACCAGTGACCAGGCCAGTACCAGCATGTGACCAGCACCAGTGACCAGGCCAGTACCAGCACCAGTGACCAGCACCAGTGACCAGGCCAGTACCAGCATGTGACCAGCACCAGTGACCAGGCCAGTACCAGCACCAGTGACCAGCACCAGTGACCAGGCCAGTACCAGCACCAGTGACCAGGCCAGTACCAGCACCAGTGACCAGTACCAGCGACCAGGCCAGTACCAGCACCCAGTACCAGCACCAGTGACCAGGCCAGTACCAGCACCAGTGACCAGGCCAGTACCAGCACCAGTGACCAGGCCAGTACCAGCACCAGTGACCAGGCCAGTACCAGCACCAGTACCAGTGACCAGGCCAGCGCCAGTGACCAGTACCAGCACCAGGCCAGTACCAGCACCAGTGACCAGGCCAGTACCAGTGACCAGGCCAGTACCAGCACCAGTGACCAGGCCAGTACCAGAACCAGTGACCAGGCCAGTACCAGCACCGGTGACCAGGCCAGTACCAGCACCAGTAACCAGGCCAGTAACAGCACCAGTGACCAGGCCAGTACCAGCACCTCCCTGAAATGACTTTGCCACCTCCCTGAAATGAGTTTTTGCAGGTTGGGATGTCTGTTATTGCCATCATAGGGGGCTAACAGCCCAAGTGATAACACTGGGCAAGTCAGTGATAGTTACTCTCCTGGAGCTCAGCATTGTGTCAAACTTTAATCTCATTCGTACGCCACAGTACATTTTACAGTCATAGAGTTCAACACTACAAAGACTGCACCATAGGACCAAACTCTATGCTGTATATTCCACACTGTTTCACACCAAACCACTTATCATACGATTGTTTTGAGCTTTCAATTCCCACCTCCATTCAAGAAATTCGCGTACTTTTGAGAGTTCCTTCTAAAACTACATGTCTCGCAGAATTCTACACCACCCCTCACCCTGCGTTAGTTGCGTTATTATACATTATTGACCTTATCAAATATGGCCGTCTGAATTATAGTACTTCCGGACTGCAGTTCCCATATTGCTGTTCTTCCGTTTCCTGGGTGAGTCGAGGTCGTCGATTAGCCCATCCTTTTGCGGCCATTAGAGCAGTTGCGAATCTCTCGACGAGCATGGCTTACCGTGGACAGGGACAAAAAGTGCAGAAAGTGATGGTTCAGCCCATCGTATCTTTTTATGTGTCTGTCTTAATGTTGTTTGTAGTGGCGTATTTTTTTTAACGTTGTTAGGCAAATTACGTGTTTGCTAGTGAAGCAAAATGTTTAATTGCACGTGTTTGGGCGGCTTTTGTGTCTTGCCGGTGCTATGTGCGATAGTTCATGTTTGCGTTTAACTGCTGTATTTGCACTACGCTCTACTTTTTGATATAGATTATATACAATTCTTTTTTAAATTACATCTGCTACAATTGCAGTCAACACATGCTTTTTAAAATTACTTTTTCTACAGTTTTCCTTAATCGATATTTTACTAGAATCTTATCTTCAGATATCTTCAAAATGTGAGTATGCTTTTATTACACTCTCTTCTCTCCCCCCCCCCCCCCTGATTTAACCTTATGGTAAATATTTTGTTTGCATCCCTGTAGAGATCACGGATCCAAGTGTGGCTTTATGAGCAAGTGAGCATGCGCATCGAAGGTTGCATCATTGTAAGTGTGTTTTTTGTTTTCCTTCTCCCCCCCCCCTCCAAATCCGCATTTAACCACTTGCTGACCAGCACATTATGTTTACAAGTTTAAATCAGTAATTTTTGCTAGAAAATTACTTCTAACCCCCAAACATTCTCCCCCCCCCCTTCTTTTTTTTTTTTTCTCTTCCCTTATGGGCTCTTTCACCCGGGCGCTCCGTATGTCCGTATTTCATCCCATTTTTTTGCGGATGAATAATGGACATAATGCATATCAATGGGATTGCAGATGTCAGCGGATAACCATCCGCTGAAATCCGGTTTTCGTCCTTTCAGTTCTGTTCCGTTTTTTGGAACAGAACCCTATTTTTCTTCCGTTCTTAAAAAACGGAAAGGAAGCAAAATCGGATGTCAGCAGTGTCATCCGCTGACATCTGCAATCCCCATAGACATACATTATGTCCGTATATCATCTGCAAACGGATGGGATGATATGCGGACATAAGGAGCGCATGACACAAGTGTCGTCCGTGAAAAAAAAAAAAAAAAAGTGCCGCAGCAGAATAAAAAATCGGAGGGCTCTTTCACACGGCCGCTATCTGAAATATGTCAGGCCGAGTAAATTGTTTCCTAACATGTCACGCTTTAAAATTGTGAATACTTGTGTAATATTGATTAACTGCGGTACTTAAAATTTTCATAGGTGATGCTTTAAATGCCTTTACAGGTTACCTGTTTAGAGTTGTAGCGCTAGGCCTCTTCTATAATTATTGCTTTGGCTCTAACGTTTGTGGCGATACCTCGTGTGGTGCAAATACCGCTTTATGTATGCGTGCGTGATTTACGTATGCATTTGCTTCTGGGGTTAGGGGAGCTTTAAAGAGGAGCTGTCATTATTATTATTATTATTATTATTATTATTATTATTATTATTATTATTATTATTATTTTTTTTTGCGAGATCTGGGGTCAAAATCCAAATCTCTTTTGACATTTTTAAAAGCAAAATATCAAAGGACCATCGAGTCAATCAAAGATTATCTACTGTTTGATCACCTATGGTAGCAGCCGACCTCACCGACGGATTGTTTCTTGGGTGAACCGGTGGAAACAGCAAGTCAGAGAAACGCCTGTGGCAGATGAAACATCCCCCCCCCCTGCTCTGAACAATTTTATGAGTAAGCTGGCTACAAAAAACGATACCGTTACAGCTGCTATCTTCAGCCATAATCCCAAAAAAACGCTTGCAAACTGCAGTGTGTGTGTGTATATGTTGGAGCTGCATGATCGTTAAAAAATCACGCTCTTGATAGCATGTGCTCCATTCCTACAGAGCTGTTCTCTTCTCGCTCTCAGCTGTCAAAAAAAAAAATACACATTTACAGGAGGCTTTTTTTTTTTTATCAAGGCTGCACATAATTTTTTACAATGTACCATTTCCTTCTTTTAGATCAAAGGAGTGAACTTTCATCTGTAAGTCCCAGTTCACACACATGGTATGCGGGAAATTGAATTTTTTTTTTTCTTTTCCTGTGTGTTCTACAATCAACAGCCGGACTGGGCGACGCACTGGATATTCTAGATCCTTACGGTCTTCCCAATCTGGCCTACGAGTGTGACCCAACTACTAGCTCCACGCTAAGTTGGCCACGTTATAGTCCCACTGGATGGGGGCTGACTGGCGAGTGAAACACCTCACTAGGTTTCATAGCACTGGTCACGACCAGAGTCGCAGCATACCTCAGGCCGCAGCACCCCCAATCCAAGATGGTACAGTGGACTGCTGGAATGGCGCCCACCTGGTGAGTGTGGTATGGTCAGTATTGTTCCCCCCCCCCCCCGTTATGGTAGGCTCGCCCCTGTGCTTCCTCCCTCCTCCTTGCTGGGTCCCCCCTTAAATTTGGATGCCCTCATCATTTTTTTTTTTTTCAATTATATACTTTTATTAGTTTGTATAAAAAAAAAAAACATGCATCCAAGAAAGCAAACCACATTTGTTATAATCACATCATATTCTTGATTTACTTTCTTCTAATTCCCTTAACTTCATCTTCACCTTAATACTCTATCTTTATAAACAAAATCAACCCCAAAACAAACAAAAAAGGTGGGGGGGGGGAATGTCTCCTCCTCCTTCCTGCAGAGCCAACCTTTTATTATTTACGGGTCTAACAGATCCTCTTCTGAAAAGGTTCTGCCCTGATTCCTTAATAAAAAAAAAAAAAAAAAAAACTATTCCATGTTTCTATGTATTTTCCTCTTTTTGTGTTGAGCTGTCAGCACTAAGTCTTCCATTTTATTTATTTCTTCTACTTTACATATCCAACATTCTATTGTTGGAGATGTTTGTTTTTTCCAGTTAATAGGTATACAGGATCTAGCTGCATTTGCTAGATGACATAGTATAGATCTCCTATATCTTTCCGCTGGTCTTTTGCTTTTTTGTAGAGGAAAAATGCCGGATCTTCTGGTATCTTTGTTTCTGAAAATTTTTGCATAATTTCTTTAACTTTTTCCCAGAAGTTTGATAATTTAGGACAGGACCAAAAAATATGTATTAATGTACCTTCTTCCACCAGGCATCTCCAACATCTATCTGTATTATTTGCCATCATTTTATGTAATTTGTATGGGGTGTAATACCACCTTGTCAAAACTTTAAAATTTAGTTCTTGGTACCTAGTACACATAGATGATTTGAAAACCAAATTAATTAGATGTTGTCGTTGCTCTATGGTGAAGGTGCAAGATAACTCCCACTTATCAAAATAATTAATTTGGTACTTTGCCTTAGGAAGGTTTAACAAATTATATGTTTTAGGTAGCACCTGAGATATACCTCCTGAATCCGAACAGTATTTTTCATATGTCGTTAATTGACGATTATAATTCTGGGGGATAGGGATTGACCTTTAAAAAAATGATGTAGCTGGAATGCATTCCAAAAGGGTAGTCTAAAAATCTCTCCTACATTCATTAGTGTCTCTAGTGAAGGCCAATTATTATCTCTTATAAAATGAGGCTTGAAAGCAATCTAAATTACTTAGATTTTTAAAGGGTTGGGCTTCTAATCCCATCAGGAATTTTGGATTTCCTAATATGGGATATAATGGTGAGTCATGAGAAGACAGAATTCTGGAAACAAATTTGTGCACATATTCGTAAAGTTATACCAATCAATTGGTGTAATTTTAATTCCCCTGGTAAATCTTTGTAGAACCATAGTGCCCTTTTTAAGGGTATCATTGTATCTGTCTGTTCAATTTGCACCCATAATTTTGACTCTCCATGACGGCACCAATCAGTTTGTCTTCGTAAGTGTGTGGCATAATAATATTTACGAATATCTGGTATTGCCACCCCTCCATATTTTTTCGGTAAAGTTAACAGTTCTCTCGCTATCCGGGGTTTTTTATGTGCCCAGACAAATTTCATAAATATTGAATTTACCTGTTTAAAATGAGTAGGGATCTTAATAGGCACGGTTTGAAAAAGATACAGAAATCTAGGCAATATAGCCATCTTTATAAGGTTGCACCTACCCAACCAAGAGTGTAGCCCTGTATTCCATTTTTCTAACTTAAGCCGAATTGTTGTTAATAGGGTAGCGTAATTTGTTCATAAATTTTATTCGGGTTTTTGGGTATATACGTACCCAGGTATTTTAATGCCCTATCTGTCCATTTAAATTTGAAATTCTGTTTCAGATTCTGAAGTGGTATGTTAGCTAATCTTATTCCCATCGCTTCTGACTTATTAAAATTTATCTATAAATTGGATACGGTACTGTATTGTTCGAATTCTATTAGGTTTGGTAATGATATTGTCGGGTTTATTATTGTGAATAGTAAGTCGTCTGCGTAAGCACCCTGAAGGGGCACCCTCTCCTGCATCTGTGGTGGGGGGACGTCTTAGTCTTTTTCCGCATCCGTGAGCCTTGCTCATTCGGGACAAATGGGTCCAGGAACTGGTTTGGTTCCAGGATTGAGTTTCAGTCCTTTCCTCCGGCAAGTTTCTTTCCTTCCAACTTACGCCTGTATCCAGAGCGGCTGCAGGGCCTCTACGGAGCAGTGCAGGACCTGTTAGCACAAGGAGTTATTAGGCCAGTTCCAGAGTCGGCATGTTTCCAAAGTTTTTATTCAAATCTGTTTACAGTTCCCAGGAAGGAAGGAATGCAAGGTTCATCCGATCTTGTATCTCAAGGCTTTGAACCACTTTGTGCGGGTTCAGAAATTTCAGATGGAGTCTATCCGCACAGTAGTAGCTTTCCTTCATCAAGGAGATCTGTTGGCTTCTGTGGATCTCAAGGACGTTTACCTTCCTATTCCAATATGTCGGGCATCAGCGTTTTCTTCGTTTTTGCCGTGGGCGAGGAACACATTCAGTTCGTGGCGTTACCCTGTGTTCTCGCCTTAGCTCCTTGAGTGTTCACAAAGGTTTTGGCCCTAGTGTTGGCCTTGTTACGGCAGAAAGGGATAGGGGTACTGGGTTACGATCTGCTTCAATGTACTCAATGGGCTAATGTTATCCTCTGCGCTGACAGGATGTTAAAGTAGAAAAAGAATAAATAGTGCTGCTACTTCAGACAGAAATCATATACAAGTGAAAATCATCCAAAAATTCTATAGAACTTCAGTAGCGCAGGGATGGTATAACACTCCTATCATAAAGTGCATACAGTGCTAAAATAGCATATAAATAACACAAAACTGATAAAACAAAAGTCTGATTTGTAGCAAAAGACTTGTGAAGGACTTTTCATCACTGTATTTTCACACAGTGTGAAGAGGGTCTTGTCGGTTCCAATACAGGGATCACCAAAAGTTGTCACCACCACCAGTGCTGGGGTAATATGGCCAAAATGCACACTGACCAGAAAACCATGCCTAACCACTCTCATGGAATAGGCTGAAAACGCATGATGAATCAGACTGCTTCCTCCCGGTATTACTGGCTGTTGCAAACTTCCTCCTCTCACATATGGTATATGGGTGATAAAGCAAAGAACACCTCCATAGCGTGATACAGTTTCGACATGAATTTATTTGCACAAAACAATATACATCACACTCGCTTGTTAAAAGATGAAATAAGGCAAAGATAAATGACTGGTTCAGGATTTGGTAGTGCTGAAAGTGCGGTCCCGCTAATCACACCGAACGCCAGAGACTCCTTCCCCGTCAACATACACTTCCTAGTGGACGCCGTATAGCCACGTTCCAACGCGTTTCGTCATTTCCGACTTCGTCACGGGGGCATGGCTATACGGCATGGCAATCCAATTAAATAGGGAGATCCTATCCCGCCCACCTTTGTAAACTGGAAGTGGTGCTGGGACAGGATGTGGATATCAGCTACCAGCCAACTGCATCTTGGGAACTGTCAGCAGAGAACTTCCTAACCCTTTACGCTCTTCCTGTGTTAAAACTAAATCCTTTACACTACGATACCGGTATGACAACATACACGGATCGTGTAGGATATAATTCTCCCTTTAGTGGTCAGATTAATTAAACATTAGACTTATAATTCTTAAAGCGATATCGCATGCATTTAAGAAAATCTGCATAAACTAATTACAGCAGTCTCAACCAACCTTATCCCCACATTCAGGTGGCTGGGTCAATATATATCATAAGCAAACTACTATAGATACACAAACACAGACGCTCTTAAAATCTTCCGTGGCACTATATATATATATATATATATATATATATATATATATATATATATATTATGTATGTCAGTCATTACACTGCAATCTGCTTAAACGAACATATTAGAATCTATGAAGCTGGAGTAAAATAGATAGACAATAACCATTAAATCTATAAGACCATAATGGATAAAACGCCAAATAACACTAATAATATCATAAATATACAATATATAAAATACACTGTATTAAAACATATACGTAAAACCATATAAATAAAAAAAAAAATATATATATATATATATATATATATATATATATATATATATATATATATATATATATATATATATATATATATATATATATATATATATATATATATATATATATATATATATATATATATATATATATATCCTCTTGACATATGGACAAGAGGTCAATACCCATTGGTGAAGACTGAGTGGGCGGCGACTGTCAGAGGACGTAAGAGAAATGTAATTTAGGTCCCTAGAACACCCAACAGTGCTCCTTGCATGAGAGAAAAAAAATATATATGTATGTATATATGTGTGTGTATATACACATATAGGTGTGAAAGTAGCAGAACCCCATCCATGCGCTAATGAAATTATTTGCTGGGATGTAGCTCCGCTCCTATCACAGCTATGTGTGTGTGTGTGTGTGTGTGTGTGTGTGTGTGTGTGTGTATATACCCCTACACAGAAGTTCAGATGTTATGTGCTGTGCAGTCTCTCCCACTATACCACCACGATTTCCACCATTTACAAATAACCATTTACATACAAATGTGAGTGAAATTTATCCACCTTTATTTACGAATAGCTGATTGTTTAAGGACTTCATACACTATTGCAAGTCTTTTTGTTTGCATATATACTGCATTGATTGACGCTGCAACTCCTGTGAATGAGAGGATCCCTGAAGGATATGGATGGATCTTTTTGGGATAACAATTAGGGATGCACCGAATATTCGGCGGCCGAACATTATTCGGCCGAAAATAGAAAAAATAGCACTTTCGGTGTTCGGCCGAATAAGTCAAAAGGCCGAATAATTTTGTGCCGAACAATAGGGCTGAACGTTAGTCGATATGATATCGACTATCGTTCTGTGGCCGTAGGCGATATTCATATCGCCGAGGTCACGATATTTACAGGGGGAAGGGACTCGGAGGAGGACAGGAGGACTCACAGACTTCCGTGTTAGGCAGGGGAAGCCGGGACACTTCAGCGGTGAGCATACATACATTACTCGTGCACTGCAGCCCGCCCCACACATTCAGTGAGTCTTACTCTCCTCCCTAGTTTTTTCAATGGCACATTCAGGAAGCCAATCACGCCGTGATTAGCTGCACAGCGAACCAATCACGCGTGCCTGCACACCTAATTGGTTCCGCTGTGCCGCTACTCACGGCGTGATTGGCTTCCTGAATGTGCCATTGAAAAAACTAGGGAGGAGAGTAAGACTCACTGAATGTGTGGGGCGGTCTGCAGTGCACGAGTGAGTAATGTATGTATGCGGCTGTGCTCCTTTCCAGGCTCCTACTAGTCCACCTCCAGCCTCCTACTACCACCACTATGAGAGACTGTGTCACTGTATAATCTGATCGAGTCCACACTGACTGACTGTCACTGAGTAATTGATGTTACCACATTAACCCTGACCTGCCCAGTGCCCTGTATCTGCAATTAAAATTTACAAGGCTGCCTGCATGCTTCCTGATTTCCATTCCCAGCATCCTTCCCAATCCCTACAGTGTCACTAACATTAACCCTATGGTACAAGGCTGCAGTGTGCACTGAATCCCATTCCCTACAGTAACATTTAGGGAGAGAGACATGAGAGGACAAGAGGGAGGACAAAAAATTGGCAAAATAAATGGAAAAAATGCGAAACACCGCGTTCGGTATTCGGCCTTCGGCCAAACATTTCATTATTCTTCGGCCAAGAATTTAATTTCGGTGCATCCCTAATAACAATCTATGCGCTCTTTTTAAGGATTTGAGGTGAGCACCCATTCACAAGGGGGTGCACGGCTGGCTGTCCACTGTGACACCCTGGTCACTTCTCTCTGGGAGCACAGATCACTTTAGGATTACATTTTGGACTTTGTTGGCTTTTTGCACTTTGCACACTGGACTTTTATATCTATATATTGTCTCTTTTCTGAGTATTATATTATATTTACCACTTTATTAGCACTATTGGCACTTTAATGTTATGTCACATATATAAATATTTTGGGTTTTAATTAAGCACACAATTAATTTAATAATTTTTTATTTGCGCAACACTATATATTTCAAACAATTTTTAAGAACTTTTTTTTGTGTGATTGAGCATGACCCAGAACTATCATATTCTGATTGGCCAAATACAAAGTCGTCTATCATACAAGTCGCGCTGAATTTGCGCAAAGTCGTGCTAACAAGTCGCCCCTTAAGAGGCGACTTAGAGGTCGCGGTAGTGTGAACCGGCTCTTAATCACCACTGTGTGTGGTGTTTTTTTTTTTTTTTTTTTTTTTTTTTTCTCCTTCATTGACACACAGCTCCTTAGGATTTTTCACCATTGGGTTAAACTGCCCCCTAAGTCACCATGCGAGTTAAAAACCTTGTGAGGTTGTAAGCGGTGCCCACCTGGTTCCTCATACGGTGAGTAGCGATCTCCCCCCTAGGGGGTTTTGGGATGGAAGCAGACCCCTCCCTGGGACAGTTGGGCCCCCTTGTATTCTGTGGTCCCTGTCATCTGCAGATGTTTCCATTGGCCGCAATGTTTTGCAGTCTGCTTTTTTAGAGAGTCTGTTCCTTCTTTGGGGGTGTTGTTTTTGTTGAGCTCCTGTTGCCTGGTCTGCTGCTATTTAGCCTTGCAAATTTTTTGCTTTTCCCACCCCTCATATTTGACACTGCCATGTCCCAATGGTCAAGAACCTTAAGGAGCTGTGTCTGTCAATGAAAGAGAAAATGGGATTTTTGACTTGCCATAAAATCCATTTCTCTGCATTTGATGGACACGGCACCCACCTTTTATGGAGTTGTAGTAATACTTCTGACACTGCTTGAAACAAAACTGAGTACCTATAGCAGGGAGGGAGTATACCTCCTGAGACTGCCCATAGACCTAGTAATTTTTTTTTCTGCTAAGTGACCTACTTCTGTAGGGGGCAGTATAACCCAATGGTCAAAAATCCTAAGGAGCGGTTTCCATCAATGAATGCAAAGAAATGGATTTCACATTAACATCCTTTTTTGTAAAAAAAAAAGTTATAACAAATTTTCATTACAGGTTTATGCCAAAATAGTGTTTGCTAAAAATATTCAGAATCGGTGTAATAGGTTATATGCACGTTCTAGTCTACAATTGATAAATCCTGAGGTATTAAGAAGCATGGCAATTGTTTATTTTTTCATATAACTGGTGTGGCGGTGGTAAGGGATACTGACTGGTAATGCACCCCCCCCCTCCCCCAAGTCCTCCTCAAGAACGGTATACGTGAGAAGCTCCTCCTCCTACAGTAAACACGAGCACAGAGAGATGTTAAAAAGCTCCCCATTCACTACTGCCCTTCTGTTCATGTGTCACTCCGGCAGGCACATGCACAGCAACACCTGTTGTTGTTTTTACCTTTTTTAAATTCTTAGCAGGTGCCTGGGACTGCTTCTCCAAACTTACTCTGGCTCTAGCAGGCGAGGTGGTCCTGTGCCAAAGGTGGGTTGGGAAGGATGTTTACAGGTTGCTTTAAGCTACGCCCTCTCTCCCTGATTTGCGACTTTCAGTTCTCACCCCCCCCCCCCACTTTTCTCACTGAGGCTGTCTGTATGGTGATAGCTTACACAGGAGTGAGGAGATGGTCTGAGAAGCTAACGTGGGCAGTAGATACTGCCAGGAGCTCCTTGGTAAACACCAGTAGTATGTGTGAAGGTGCGCATGCCTGCCCGGGGTCCCTTCATCAGTCTGCAAGTGGATTGAGACAGAGGACAAATGCATTTCTCCTTGGTGGTGACATGGCGGGGGCTGCCTGCCACTTACTGAGGAAAGGATGTTGTGTGGCAGCCATTTTCTCATGACCAGGCCATCTCTTCTGGAGAACACAGCCGAGGTGGCAGCTTTCGGATTTCAGGCACCAGCCCCTATACGGTAAGACTGTGACAGGTTATGGGGTTTGGTGGATGGCCCTATTGGTCTAGCCCTTTAAGGGTGCACACCTCTGCTTTTCTTTTTGGAACACATGCTAGACGGATGTGTGTATCCAGTAAGGAGGCCCAGGCATTGTGCTTAATGAGAGGTATAGCCATGTGGTCAGGCAAGGCTGCCTCCAGGTTGTGGGTGGCTTGCATTGCTATAGCCGATACTAGTCTGTCCTGCAGGAGCAGGGTGACTACCACTTTTGTGGTATTTTAGATATGACATATTGTATGTTATACGTATATAACTGTTAGTCCCCGTTCACACTGGGGCGACCTGTGAGGCGACCTGGTCGCCTCACAGGTCGCCTTCCGTAGAGAAGCTGTGGACCCGTTCTAATAGGAGTGACACAAGTCGCTCCGACTTAGAAAAAGGGTCCGGAGCTTCTTTGGGGCTACCCGGAGCGACCGTCATAGACTTCAATGTTATGAAGTCCGTGCCCGCCGCTCCGAGGTCACGGCGCGCTGCTTGCACCGCGACCTCGGAGGTCGCCCCGGGAAGTTGGATCGCCCCCAGTGTGAACGGGGCCTTAGTGTTGTCAGATTGTTTGTGGTATCATCTTTATTTCAAAACAGGTTGCTGTTTGGGTATTTCATAAATGAATACATCATGCCTGACTTTGTACTACTGCAGTATTGGTAATACTGGGCATAACATAACGTAGTCTATGCTGGGATTTTTTTTTTTTTTTGCAATTGATTATGCCTCTTATATGAAATTCACTGTGACTCTGCATATGTAGTATTTCTAATAGCCGTGTTTCTCAAACTTCGTCTGTCAAGACTCCATTAGGTTGTGACAAATTTCAAGGCATCCCATTCTAAAATATAAACAAATAGTTTTACATAATGCAACATCTGCTCCCATCCGACATTCAGCGCAATCTGATTTTTTTTTTTTTCTGATAACCCAAGAGTAGTGTTGAGCGAACGTGTTCGTACTGAATAATTGGATTTTTGTTACCCGAACACGGAGCCGAAAACTTTACTGTATGTTCGGGTTTAAAATCCGTGTTCGGTCATTTTATTTCCGTGTTTGTATGTATTGGCGCGCTTATAATGGTGGGCTTTCAACAGCCAATCAACAAGCGTTTAACTGTTGTGCCTTAAGCCATCCCAGCCATGCCTACAAATGTATTAGTAGCTGTGATTGGCCATCTGAAGCATGTGACCAAGTCTTTATAAGTTCGAGACCGAGCGCCGCTGCGTCATTCTTGGCGCTCGGGTTCGGCACATCGCGAATCGGGTGAACAGATTATTGGGTGGGGCTGGGGAAGACCCAGCTGTCATGGTACACGTGGGTACCAATGACATAGGCAGAGGAAGATGGAGAGTCCTAAACGATTTCAGGGACTTGGGCGCTAAGTTGAGGACTAGGACCTCCAAGGTAGTATTTTCCGAAATACTACCTGTACCTCGAGCCACACCAGAGAGGCAGCGGGAGTTTAGGGAAGTTAACGAGTGGCTGAGGAGCTGGTGTAGTAAGGAGGGTTTCGGGTTCCTGGAGAACTGGGCTGACTTCTCAGTCGGTCACCGGCTCTTTGGTAGGGACGGATTGCACCTAAATGGGGTGGGTGCAGCCGTACTGGGTGAGAGGATGGCCAAAAAGTTAGAGGGGCTTTTAAACTAGGGAATGGGAGGGAGGGTACAGATGTAGAATTAGCCAGTGGAAAGCAAGTTTCAGAGGGCAGAAATGGGGGCATTAGCGGTAGGGTGTTCGGAGCTCCTAAACCCAGGGTGGGTACGGGGAAAAATCAAGAGAGCAGCCTAAAAACATCAAATGAGGATAAATGTAACCGATCAAAATTACGAGGCTTGTATACCAATGCCAGAAGCCTGGCCAACAAGATGGGAGAGCTGGAGCTGCTGATGTTTGAGGAGGACTTAGATTTTGTGGGGGTAACTGAGACTTGGTTTGACAGCTCTCATGACTGGATGGCGACCATTCAGGGGTATTCCCTTTATCGCAGAGATAGAGAAGGTAAAAAAGGGGGAGGGGTATGTTTGTATATTAAGAACAGTATACAGGTAAATATGAGGGATATTAATAATGGAGCTATGGATGAGGCAGAATCCCTATGGGTAGAGCTTCAAAGGAAAGGCACGGTGGGGAAGGTAATATTGGGCGTATGCTATAGGCCCCCCAACCAGAGGGAGAAGGGTGAGGCGGACCTCATGTTACAGATAGGATTGGCAGCAAGGATGGGAAATGTCATTATAATGGGGGACTTTAATTATCCTGATATAGACTGGGCAGAAGGAACCGCGCATTCAGCCAAGGCTCGGCAGTTCCTAAATGTTTTGCAGGACAATTTCATGGGTCAGATGGTGAATGCACCGACAAGAAACAATGCGGTACTTGACCTACTGATTACCAACAATACAGACCTGCTCACGGATATAGAAATACGGGACAACTTGGGAAACCGTGACCATAGGTCAATTGGTTTCAGTATTACAGTAATAGGAAACACAAGGGTAATATAAGGACACTGAATTTCAAAAGAGCCAATTTCCCTAAACTGCGCTCGCTGCTAGAAAATATCAAATGGGATAGAACCCTGGGAACAAAGAACACGGAGGAAAAATGGGAGAGCTTCAAGAGCATACTTAACAAGGGGGTGGGCCAGTGCATTCCACAGGGAAATAAATTTAAAAGAGCAAAACTAAACCCTGGGTGGCTAAACT
Organism: Pelophylax lessonae; assembly: GCF_965119305.1. Taxonomy (NCBI): domain Eukaryota; kingdom Metazoa; phylum Chordata; class Amphibia; order Anura; family Ranidae; genus Pelophylax; species Pelophylax lessonae. Next base: position 272,716,113 of record NC_138769.1, on the reverse strand, counting down.
CCAACATAAAAATGTATATTAGAGCTAAAGAAAAGGCCTTCAAAAAATACAAGACTGAGGGGTCATTGGCAGCATTTAAGCACTACAAAGAGTGTAATAAGAAATGTAAAGACGAAATCAGGGCGGCTAAAATAGAACACGAGAGACATATAGCGGAGGAGAGTAAAAAGAACCCCAAGAAGTTCTTTAAGTATATAAACAGTAGGAAAGCGAGGCCAGAGCACATTGGCCCCATAAAAGATAATAAAGGAAAAATGGCCACAGAGGACAGAGAAAAGGCGGAAGTGTTAAATAATTTCTTTTCTTCAGTCTTCACAAAGGAATCGGGGGGCTACACGAACCCCGCTTGTAAGGCCAAACTAAATAATACACCTCAGGAAGTGCCGCCATGGCTAACAGAAGGTAGACTTAGAGCTAAACTAGAGAAACTTAACATAAATAAATCCCCGGGACCGGATGGCTTGCACCCAAGGGTTCTTAATGAGCTCAGCCAGGTGATTGCCAGACCATTATTCTTGATCTTTAAGGATAGTTTACAGACAGGTATGCTGCCAGCTGATTGGAAAAAAGCCAACGTGGTTCCAATATTTAAAAAGGGGCCGAGATATATCCCGGGTAACTATAGGCCGGTCAGCCTAACATCAGTAGTCTGCAAAATTTTGGAGGGGATGATAAGGGACCACATACAAGACTTTAGTAATGAAAACGGTATTATAAGTAGTAATCAGCATGGATTCATGAAAAATCGTTTGTGCCAAACCAATCTATTAACCTTCTACGATGAAGTGAGCTGCCACCTAGATAAAGGTAAGCCTCTGGATGTGGTGTATCTGGACTTTGCAAAGGCCTTTGACACCGTTCCCCACAAACGCTTACTGTACAAACTAAGGAAGGTAGGTATGGACAATAAGGTGAGTACCTGGATAGAGAACTGGCTCCAGGGGAGAGTACAGAGGGTGGTGATTAATGGGGAGTACTCGGATTGGGCGGGTGTGGAAAGTGGGGTCCCCCAGGGTTCTGTCCTGGGATCAATCCTGTTTAATTTATTCATAAATGATCTAGAGGGGATATCTAGTACAATCTCAGTATTTGCAGATGATACTAAATTAGGCTTGCCAATATCTTCTATGCAGGATGTGGAAATCTTGCAAGCAGACCTGAACAAAATAACGGGGTGGGCAACTACATGGCAGATGAGATTTAATGTAGAAAAATGTAAAGTAATGCACTTGGGGGCCAGAAACCAGAAAGCAAGCTACTCACTAGGGGGGGAACCTCTGGGTGAGTCTAGGATGGAAAGGGACCTGGGGGTACTGGTAGACAACAGGCTTGGCAGTGGCATGCAATGCCAAGCCGCCGCAAGCAAAGCCAACAGAATACTGGGTTGTATAAAAAAGGGGATTCACTCCAGAAATAAAGAGATTATTCTTCCACTCTACAAGACTCTGGTCCGGCAACATCTGGAGTATGCTGTCCAGTTCTGGGCACCGGTCCTCAGGAAGGATGTGCTGGAACTGGAGAGAGTCCAGAGAAGGGCAACAAAAATAATTAGGGGAATGGAGGACATCAGCTATGAGGAAAGACTACAAGCACTGAACCTATTCTCTCTGGAGAAGAGACGATTGAGGGGGGATATATTATATCAATGTACAAATACTGTACTGGCGACCCTAGCATAAGGAACAAACTATTCAGAGAAAGGAGATACAATAAGACACGTGGCCACTCACTAAAACTTGAGGAAAGGCGGTTTAACCTTAAAGTGCGTAAGGGGTTCTTCACTTTAAGAGCGGTAAGGATGTGGAATTCTCTTCCACAAGCAGTCGTGTCAGCAGGGAGCATTGATAGTTTCAAAAAACTATTAGATGGACACCTTAAAGACCACAACATACAGGGGTATACAATGTACAGTTAAAAGCAAACACACACACACACACACACACATCATAGGTTGAACTGGATGGACTGATGTCTTTTTTCAACCTCACTAACTATGTAACTCTGCTGTAGTACAGGGACAGAGCACACATCATACGTGCTGGCTGCTGATTAGGGACAGACAGTCATTATATTGTGTCCGAAAAGAATTCAGAATCAGGGACAGGTCGGAGTGCTGCAGGCAGGGCGAGTTGTTAGGGCATTTTAGGGCGAGGCTGGAGATAGGCAGGGTCAGTGTTCTACATCGATTTTGCTGTGTGTGGGGTGGTCTGAACACAATCTTTTTGCCCGTTGAGGAGGAGGGAGAAAAAAATCTTTATCAGTCAGTTGTGTGCAGCGTTTTTCCTTCAGTGCTGCTGACTGTGATAATACACTGCTGTGTTCACATGTGCTATTGAGTGATTTCAAAATTTATACACTTTTTTTCTATTCCACTATTCAATATACACCCTTTTGGGTTAAAAAAATTAAATTGTGGCATAGTCTATACTAATCTATTTAAAAATTACAAACTTAAATTTTTCTTTTTCTCTTACGTCCTCCGACAGTCGCCGCCTCTTCATATTCGTCACATATGGGGTATTAGACTTTGCTCCGAAGGAGTAGCTAGGCAACAGAATATGTTAACATTAAAGCTTTTAACATATCCCACCCTCAAGGGGTGGTCCCCTCAGTCAATACCCTCCTACTTCCTGCAACCATATCTCAGTTTCAATGTCTAGCTTGTCAGGAGTGGCTGGCTCGCTCTGTGCTGGGGCTTTGTGCCCCAGACTCTTTCTTCTTTTTTGATTTTTGTTTGAGTTTTCTCTCTACCTTTTACTTAGCTGTTCTTTTTGTCAGCATTAGTTAGTTCTTCGGATGAAAAGGATCATGCGGGCTGGGTCTCGGGCTGATCCCCCTGGTCGCAGGTCGTGGGTCAGTGGCTTCCCAGCCTGCCATCGAGCGTTCAGCCAGGTAACGCTCCTGGCACAGTGAACGACCCATCCCTGTTCAGTGCAGGGATGATTGGTGAGGTGGCTACCTCACTGGACGCTGTGCGGTTTCTTAACCCCCATTCTGTGCGTCTTGTATGCGACTCTCCCTGCCTCATGTGCAGCGGCTTGTTCGCCTGTGCGGGTCCCCCACGCCACTGTGAGGTAAGTGTATTTATGTGGGGACCTGTCTGTCTGGGGGGGTGTCAGTCTGGGACTGTGTAACCTGCCTCTATTCACACTGTTTGTCTCCCTATCTCTCGGCTGCATGCTGTGGGCTGCAAGGGGGGGGGGGGGAGCTGTGTGACACTGTGTGTGTCAGCCTTGTCAGTGTGAGAAGCTGTGTGCTGTGGGGCATGTTTTGTGGCATGTTTGTGCATTATACAGCGATCGCTGCGGCGATCTGACATGTTTTTTTATATGGAGACATGTGTGCATTACTGTACTGTGGAGCGGCGGGTTCGGCGCCAAACGGCGCCATTTTGCCTACACTCGCTCCGGCCGCATGTTCTACATGCATGGCGGCCATTTTCTTGTAGCCTCCCATAGGCTTTCATAGAGCGCCCTGGCAGCATCACTTCCTCTTCTCCAGGAACACTGATCGAGGCAGCGGCGAGGGTCTCCTCAGGTTTTATCCTTCCTATCCATTGCCTGTGTCAGTTTTATTGTCCCTGTGGGGGTCTCATTGTGCTTGTGTTGCGGTGGGCTGCGCTCGCCGCGCGTGTTAAAGGGGCAGTTAACCCTTTATTATCCGGCATTTGTTGTAGGGGCAATGGATTCTCAGGAGGGCAAATTTCCTACCGCCTTGGTGGAAAGCCAGGGGACCGCTGTTTCCCCCCCCAGGGGGGGATTTGGCCACTATTGTAGCTGGCCTTGCTGCTCAGGTGCAGATGCTGGTGGCTGCTCAATCTACTAAAAGACCCAGAGTTGCTCTTTCCTCTGATTCTGAGGGTGAAGGTGATGGGGTTGTTATGGCGGGGGCCTCCTTATCGGGGTCCCGCTCCTCCCTGGATCTAGTGGGGTCCGAGGTGGAGGCTGAAGTTGAAGGGGTTGATAATTCTCCCCCTGGCTCGCCTGAAGAGCTTGCAATCATGGATGAATTGATTGCTTCCATAAAACAAACGCGTTTGCAGGATGAAGTGTGTCCCCCCGCTGCCTTGGCGGCTTATGGGACGCAGAGAAAACGCAGGACGCCGCAGGTTTTTCCCTGCAATGATGATTTTCAGCGCGCTGTTAAGGAACAATGGCGCAATCTGCGCAAACCTTTTGCTGTACCAAGTAGGTTCAAGCTGCATTATCCTTTCTCGCCTTCCACTGATGAGAGGTGGTGTGTGCCACCCCCAGTGGATCACGCAATTGCGGTTTTAAACAAATCCACTGCGATTCCTGCAGAGGATTCCCCGGTGTTCCGTGATGCCACGGATAGGAGATTGGAGTCTCTTGCCCGTCATACTTATTCTGTTACGGGTTCTATACTTAAGGCTCTGTTTGTCTCTCTCATGGCGGCCCAGGCGGTCGCAAGTTGGACGCAGATGCTTCGGCGCGTCCTAGTGGCCGATTCGGCCTCGCCGGCGACCCTGGATATGGTGGATCAAATCCACCAGGGTGTCATGTATCTGTGTGATGCGGACTTGGACTTAGTCCCGTTGGCTGCACGTGTACACAGCGTGGCGGTGTTGTCTCGCCGCCTGGTTTGGTTGAAATGTTGGTCGGTGGACCAGTCTTCACGTAAAACCTTAGCCAATCTGCCTTATGATGGGTCTCGCCTTTTTGGGGAGTCCTTGGATGTGTTGATTAAGGGGATCACCGGAGGTAAGAGCACTCTTGCCCCATTTCCCCAAGGCTAAGGGGGCTTCTGGGAAGAAGCATGCTAATTTTCGGCCCCCTCAGGGGTCCTTTCGTGCCTTTCGGTCGCACTACAAGGGCAAACCGTTCAAAGATCAAGGCTCTCAGAAGAAGCCCTGGTCTGGAAAACAGGAGTCCGGTCAATCCGGATCCGCAGCCCATAACAGTGCGGCCTGAAGGGGCGCCCTCGCCCAGTTTTGGGGTGGGGGGACGCTTGCTCGGTTTTCTTCAGCCCTGGTTGGCCCGCGTGCGGGACAGATGGGTTCAGGAGATCGTTCGATCTGGTTACAAGATCGAGTTTCTCTCTCGGCCAGAGAGCAGATTTTTTCCCTCAAATCTTCAACTGTCTCCAGAGCGTTTACGGGACCTGCACCTGGCGGTGCGGGACCTGAGGGCTCAGGGAGTGGTAGTTCCGGTGCCTCATCGGGACAGATTTCGGGGGTTTTATTCCAATCTGTTCACCGTGCCCAGAAAGGAGGGCAAGGTTCGTCCAATTCTGGACTTGAAGGCTCTGAACCGCTCTGTGCGGGTTCGCAAGTTCCGCATGGAATCCCTGCGGTCGGTGGTGGCTGCCCTGGTTCCGGGGCAATTCATGGCCTCCATCGATTTGAAGGATGCGTATCTTCACATCCCCATTTTCAAGGGTCACCAGAGGTACCTTCGATTTGCCATTGCGGAGGATCACTACCAGTTCGTGGCGTTGCCTTTTGGTCTCGCCTCGGCTCCGCGGGTCTTCACCAAGGTGCTTGCACCGGTTCTGGCATTATTGAGGGCCCAGGGCATTTCTGTCCTGGGGTATCTGGACGACATTCTGGTTCGGTCTGCGACCGGCCAGGGTCTGGAGAAGGACCTGTCTGTCACGATGCAAACTCTGCAGGAGTTTGGTTGGACGATAAATTTTCCAAAGTCGACGCTGAGTCCGTCGGTTCGCCTTCTCTACCTGGGAATGATCCTGGACTCGGTGCAGGCGAAGGTCTTCCTGCCGGAAGACAAACTCAGAACTCTTCAGGAGGAAGTCAGGTCCCTCAGGGACGTTCCGCACTCGTCTCTGCGGACGTGCATGAGATGTCTGGGATTGATGGTCTCGGCCTTCGAGGCGATTCCCTTCGCCCAGTTTCACACGCGGGGTCTCCAAGCGGAGATCCTGTCCATGTGGGACGGGCGACCTCAATCTCTGGATCTTCTGTGGTGGCTCCAGTCCCCGATGGTGTCCGGGGGCAAATCGTTTCGTCCTATCTCGTGGACGGTGATCACCACGGATGCCAGCCTGTCGGGCTGGGGTGGTGTTCTGGGCGTTCTGTCCGCCCAGGGAACTTGGTCGGAGAGGGAGTCTTCCCTTCCGATCAACATTCTGGAATTGCGTGCGATAAATCTCTGTCTTCATCGCTGGACGGACCGGCTGCAGGGCTGCCCGGTTCGGGTGCAGACGGACAATGCCACGGCGGTGGCCTACATCAACCACCAAGGGGGCACCCGGAGTGCCCGAGCGGCTCGAGAAGTGGCCGACATCCTGTCTTGGGCCGAGACTCATGTCCCGGCGATAACGGCGGTTCACATTCCGGGGGTGGAGAACTGGCAGGCGGACTGAGTCGCCGGACCCTGGATCAGGGGGAATGGTCTCTCCACCCGACTGTCTTCCAGATGTTGTGCGCGAAGTGGGGTCTTCCAGTTGTGGGCCTGTTCGCGTCTCGTCTCAACAACAAGGTAAGAAGGTTCGTGGCAAGGACGCGCGACCCTCGGGCAGACGCGTCGGACGCGTTAGTGGCCCCATGGCATCAGTACAGGCTGATGTATGCGTTTCCACCGATTCAGTTGCTGTCCAGGTTCCTTCGCAGGTTACACTCGGAACGCAGCACGGTGATTCTTGTGGCACCGGACTGGCCTCGCCGGTCCTGGTACGCAAACCTCGTGAATCTGGCGGTCGACGCCCCGTGGCGTCTGCCTCTTCGAGACGATCTCCTGTCTCAGGGACCGATATACCATCCTGCTTTACAGTCTCTGGCTTTGACGGCCTGGCTGTTGAGACCGAGGTCCTGAAGGAGAAGGGTCTCTCCCCAGAGGTCGTTCATACTTTGATCAACGCGAGGAAGTCTTCCTCGGGGAAGGTTTATTACCGTACTTGGAAGGCCTGTTTTGCCTGGTGTGAGTCCAGGGGGTTTTCACCCCGCACGTACTCGGTTTCCCGAGTGCTGTCCTTCCTTCAAACGGGTGTCGATCAGCGTTTGGCGCTGGCTACGATAAAGGGTCAGGTGTCTGCGCTGGCCGTTCTGTTTCAACTTCCCGTGGCTTCCAACTCCTTGGTTGGCACTTTTGTTCAGGGTGTGCGGCATCTGGTTCCTCCTAGGAGGGATCCTTTGCACCCTTGGGACTTGAATCTCGTTCTGTCTGTGTTGCAACGTGCTCCTTTTGAACAGATCAGGGAGATCTCGTTGTCTATGTTGTCCAAAAAGGTCGCCTTTTTGGTGGCGATCACTTCGGCTCGCAGAGTGTCGGAGCTGGCAGCTTTGTCCTGCAAGTCTCCGTATCTGGTTGTTCATTTGGATAAGGTGGTCTTGCGACCTAATCCTTTTCTTCCGAAGCGAGTTTCGGAATTCCATCTTAATGAGGATATTGTCTTGCCTTCGCTGTGCGCGAAGCCTAAACATCCAAAGGAGGTGAGATTACACTCTCTGGATGTTGTTCGGGCGATAAGGGTTTACCTTAAATCGACTGAGTCTTTTCGAAAGACGGATTCCTTGTTTGTCCTTCCAGAGGGTCCTCGGAAGGGCATGGCGGCGTCGGCCTCTACCATCGCCAAATGTATCAGGCAGACCATTGAACAGGCCTGTGCCTTGCAGGGGAAGGTTCCCCCTGTGCCTGTGAAGGCGCACTCTACTAGATCTCTGAGTACGTCTTGGGCCTGTCATGGGGCTTCTGTAGCCCAGGTGTGTAAGGCGGCGACTTGGTCGACCGTACACACTTTCACAAAATTCTACAAAGTAGATGTTCGGGCATCGGCGGATGCTTCCTTTGGCCGCAAGGTTCTTAGTGCGGCAATTCCCTAGGGTCCCTTGTTGGGGACCTCTGGCTGTTGGGATAAGTGTTTTATCCCCTGGTTATTTGTCTTTTCCTGGGTTGTTGCTCCTGTTGAGCACTTTTTTCCTGTTGCCCAGCTGGTTTCCTTCCTTTGGTAAGGTTCCTTTCTTTGATGCGGAGACTGCGTTGCCTTTTCGGCGCGGATGCGTTTCCCACCCCTCATGTTTGCACTGCTTTGGGACGTCCCCATATGTGACGAATATGAAGAGGCGGCGACTGTCGGAGGACGTAAGAGAAAACGGAATTTTTGTAAAATCTTACCTGTAAAATTCCTTTCTCTGAGTCCTCCGACAGTCGCCACCCCCGCCCCTCTTTTGGGGTTTGGTTGTATACTCTACTGCTATTCCACTAAAACTGAGATATGGTTGCAGGAAGTAGGAGGGTGTTGACTGAGGGGACCACCCCTTGAGGGTGGGATATGTTAAAAGCTTTAATGTTAACATATTCTGTTGCCTAGCTACTCCTTCGGAGCAAAGTCTAATACCCCATATGTGACGAATATGAAGAGGCGGCGACTGTCGGAGGACTCAGAGAAAGGAATTTTACAGGTAAGATTTTACAAAAATTCCGTTTTTTTTCCCCTCCATAGCCTGCAGCAGAGCTGACTGATATGACACTGCTGTTCACATGTGCTATTGAAGAATCACCAATTTTATATCATATTTTCTATTCCGCTATTCAATCTACACCTTTTGGGGTAAAAACAATTAAATTGCGGGATAGTCTGTATCGGTACGTGTGAGATACACCTTTCCAATTTTTGGGGCGCATCTCATACCGCCGAGGATTGCAGGGTGCTTCATTTTGCCTCCTGTTCGGACCTCCTCCTACTCCTCGTCCTGCCTTTAGGGTACAAAAAATTGTAATCGGGGCCTAGTCTGTGTTTTGTACGTGTGAGATACACCGTTTTTTTTTATCCTTTTTTTCTATTCCGCTATTCAATATACACCCTTTTGGGGTAAAAAAAATTAAATTGCGGCATTGTTTGCATATTTGACTGTGAGATACACCCGTGCGATACTGTTGTTTTGTTCCGCTATTCAATAAACACCTTTCTAGGGCAAGATCATAAATTAAAGAAATATGAGGAGACCGTCAAATAGGGGCCGTGGCCTGGGTCGTGGTGCTGCTGGTAGAGCTCCTGTTGCAAGGAGAGGACGTGGAGAGGACGTGGTCGATCTGTGCCAGCTACACGCTCAAGTGAAACACCTTCCTCAAGTGTGAGTAGGCGACAGAACCTGCAGCAGTATTTGGTAGGGCATCATGCGCCTCTAGAAGGGATGAGGCCAGAAGTACAGGCGATAGTAGATTGGGTTGCTGACAGTGCCTTCGGTTCCTTCATTGTCTCCCACCCAGTCTACTGCAGAAAGGTCAGTCAGAGTTGGCACCTGCAGCCAATGTCCAACCGTCTTTCACCTCACCCCCTTGCAAATCAGGCAAGCAGTCTAAACCCCAAGTCATGCGGCAGTCTCCTTCTTTTTGATGACTGTCAGCAGGGTTTCCCAGGGCCATCCACCTAGCCCTGCCCCAGAAGTGGAAGAGATTGAGTGCAGCGATGCCCAACCACTTATTTCTCAAGATGAGTACATGGAAGGACCATCGCAGCACGTCTCCGATGATGCTGAAATGCAGGTGCCAACTGCTGCGGCACTCAGAATTGTGGAGACCGACAAGGAGGGCAGGGGTGAAGACTGGGTGGAAGATGATGTGGAGGACGATGAGGTCCTCGACCCCACATGGAATGAAGGTCATGCAGGTGACCTGAGTAGTTTGGAGGAAGAGGCGGTGGTCGCACAGAGCCACCAGCACAGCAGAAGAGGGAGCAGGGTGCAGAAGCGGAGCGGCCGTGCCCTAGACACTACGCCTGCTACTGCCCAATGCAGCAAGAGAACGAGTGCACCAAAGCGAGCTCAAAGGAGTTCTCTAGCGTGGAAGTTCTTCAGAAAACGTGCTGATGACAGGACACGAGTGGTTTGCACCCTGTGCAATCAGAGCCTGAAGCGAGGTATAAACCTTCTCAACCTGAGCACAACCTGCAGGATCAGTCATCTAAGTGCAAAGCACGAGCTGCAGTGGAGTAGACACCTTCAAAACCAAGAAAGGTCTCTGGCTCATCCTGCTTCCTCTTCTGCTGCAGTCTCGGCCTCTCCATCCACATCTGTAGTGATACCGGCACCTGCCACCCCGCAAACAGAGGATCTGTCAGCAACACCACCACCTGGGTCACCAACCATCTCCACAATGTCCCGTGGAAGCGTTCAGCTTTCCATCTCCCAAACACTTCAGAGGAAGTACCCCCCCTACCCACCTGCGATCCCTGGCCCTGAATGCCAGCATTTCAAAATTCTTGGCCTTTGAAATGCTGTCATTCCGTCTGGAGGCGCACAGTTTTAAAAGCCTTATGTCGTGGCTGTCCCACAGTACGTCGTGCCCAGCCGCCACTACTTTTCCAGGCAAGCCATCCCTTCCCTGCACAACCAAGTGGGGGAAAAAATCAAGTGTGCACTGTGCAACGCCATCTGTGCCAAGGTCCACCTAACTACCGATACGTGGACCAGTAAGCACGGTCAGGGGCGTTACATCTCCTTAACGGCACACTGGGTAAATGCAGTGGCGGATGGGCCTGAGGCGGATAGCAATTTGGCGCACGTCCTTCCACCACCGAGGATTGCAGGGCGCTTCAGTTTGCCTCCTGTTCCTAACTCCTCCTACTCCGCTTCCTCATCCTCTACCGCCTCCTCATTCGGTCAGCATAACACCTTCACCACCAACTTCAGCACAGCCAGGGGTAAACGACAGCAGGCAGTTTTAAAACTTGCCTGTTTGGGGGAAAAACCACACACCACGCAGGAGTTGTGGAGGAGCATGGAACAGCAGACAAATGAGTGGTTGCTGCCAGCGAGCCTCAAGCCTGGCCTGGTGGTGTGCGATAACGGGCGAAATCTCATAGCATCTCTGGGCCTAGCCGGTTTGACGCACATCCCTTGCCTGGCGCATGTGCTGAATTTGGTGGTGCAGAGGTTCCTTTAAAAATTACCCCGATATGTCCGAGCTGCTGCAGAAAGTGCGGGCCATCTGTGCGCACTTTCGGCGTTCTCACCCTGCTGCTGCTCGCCTGTCAGGGCTTCAGCGTAACTTCGGCCTTCCCGCTCACCGCCTCATATGTGACGTGCCCACAAGGTGGAACTCCACCTTGCACATGCTGGAAAGACTGTGCGAGCAGCAGCAGGCCATAGTGGAGTTGTCAGCTAAACTATCCCACTTCTATGCCTCCTTCAAAAAACGATTTGGGCGATGATGGAAGAGGATGTGGCACAGGATGAGGAGGAGGATGAAGAGGTAACATTTCCAAGGCTTTCAGGGCAGTCATTCGCAAGGGGCTCCGAGGGTGGGTTCCTTCACCCACAAACGCCAGGTACACAATTGTCCAGCAGGGGCACAGTTCTAGAGGAGCTGGAGGAGGAGATGGAACCATGTTGACAGCAGGGTGGCACCCAGGCCCAGCTCATGGCCATCACTTGTGCGTGGCTGGGGGGATACAGAGGACACGGACGATACACCTCCCACAGAGGACAGCCTTTCGTTGCCTCTGGGCAGCCTGGCACACATTAGCGATTACATGCTGCAGTGTCAACACAACGACCGCCGAGTTGCCCACATTCTAACTTGTGCTGATTACTGGGTGGCCACGCTGCTGGATCCCCGTTACAAGGACAACGTACCGTCCTTAATTCACTCACTGGAGCGCGATCGCAAGATGCGCGAGTACAAGCACATGCTGGTAGACGCTATGCTGCTGGCTTTCCCACCTGACAGCAGGGCCACAGTGGGAGCACAAGGCCAAGGCGGAGGAGGAGGAAGAGTTCGCCAACGCAACCAGGGCACCGCCAGCACCTCAGAAGGCAGGGTTAGCATGGCCGAAATGTGGAAAAGCTTTGTCAGCACGCCACAACAAACAGCAGCACCAGCAGCTCATATGGAACGTCTTAGCAGGAGGCAGCATTTCACCAACATGGTGGAGCAGTATGTGTGCACACGCCTACATGTAGTGAATGACGGGTCTGCCCCCTTCAACTTCTGGGTCTCCAAATTGGGCACATGGCCTGAGCTTGCCCTTTACACCTTGGAGGTGCTGGCGTGCCCTGCAGCCAGTGTATTATCTGAACGTGTATTTAGCACGGCTGGGGGCGTTATCACAGACAAGCGCAGCCGCCTGTCCAGAGACAATGTGGACAAGCTCACGTTCATTAAAATGAACCAGGCATGTATCCCACAGGACTTTTCCGTACCTTGTGCAGAATAGAGATGGGATACCGACCTTACCCAGCCATTGTTCTATTTTTGCTCTTTCTCACTCTTTTGGGGTGTACCCTCATTTAAAATGAATGAAAAAACCAGTGTTGGCTACCTTGTCCTCCTCCACCGTCGCTTCCACCTACACCGCCCATAGGTGTGCGCAGCCTATTGCATAAGGGTGTGCACCCCAAAGTTTAAATACACATGCATGTGTATGCCTACATGTATATGGCCCCGGTACATTACTCTCCCTGCTGGCAAAGTGAAATAGAAGTGTGTGGCACTTCTCTTATGGCAGAGCAGGTTAGAGGGAGATCTTTCCCATCTCCTCACGGGCAAACAGCGATAATGCTAATGTGCCCTAGGTGATTAGGGTGTGCCCAGGTACACCCGGCACACCCTGTGCGCACGCCTATGACACCGCCACATCCACCACCACCTCAACCTCCCTCCTACTCCATATGGGCCTCGTCCTTCACAGATGAAGAACATTGTTTTATCTTTCTGTTTTTTATTTTTGTTGTTAAGTTATTTCCCTATCCACATTTGTTTGCAGAGCACTTGCCATGCTCTTAACTACGTTTTGCTGCCATTTGCAGCACTCTAGCCCTTTCCATTGGTGTTTTTAGAGCCATTTTAGTGCCTGAAAGTTCGGGTCCCCATTGACTTCAATGGGGTTCGGTGTCCGGGTAAATTTCGGAAAAAGTCCGGGACACGGACCCGGACTTTTTTCTCCAAGTTCGGCCGAACCCGCCGAACACGGACATCCAGGTGTCCGCTCAACTCTACCCAAGAGGTCAACAAGTTCTCGTGAGTGCGGTGTGCACTGTGGGTTCGGAGCAGGATCACTCATCTTCTGTCACTTCACAAGATCACTTGATTGGACTATTCACAGTATTACAGTATTAGGCACTTGGATTTGATTGCACTTTAAGGTTAACGGAGCACTGTCGTATATCCTTTAGGAGATATTTGGTTTCTATATTTTGGACTCAAGTCTTGCTGATGGCTGCTCTTTTTGTACCTATTAGTTATTGAATATCTTTTATTACTTTATGTTAACATTGTTTGGTGCTTTGCCATATCGCTGCTCTGTATAGAGACCTGTGTGGTTAGTAAACAAAGGGCTCTGTGCTTTAATTTCATAAGCCAATTAGCAGGTCCTGACCATAAATCAATGGCTGGGCCTGCTGAATGACCACACAGATCAGGGGAAGGGGGGAGGACATGCGCCCTATACTCCGAAATGCTGGTTCACATGTGATCTGGCGCAGCAGAGCCTTCTTCCCGCGTACTGTATGCAGGTCTTAAGCAGATAAACAGTTTAGGGGAAAGATGCCAGTTTGGCTAAATTGCATAAACTTCAAGAGTTTTAGGAAATTATTTGGACTTTTTTTTTTTTTTGATTTCTGAAAGGATGTCCAGTTTAATTTTAGGCTATATACACAGTGGCGGTTTGGCCTGTCAACGTAAAATCCTGCTGTTTTCAGGCACCAGGTTTGTGTAAGTGCAGCATCCAGCCCTGCTGCCTGGCATAATGTAATGGGCTTAAATGTGCATCAGCTGGACACTGTCCCCAAGCGCATTTAGCAATAAATGTGAGTACTGTGTAGGACAGTGTCAAGCCAGACTGTAAATTTGCTTGTCATAGATTTGGCAGGTAATGTGGATGGACACATGGGGGGGGTTGACTCAATTTGGCCCCACCCCCTCTCCTGATTGGCTAACTGAATTTGACAGCAACAGGAGCTAATGGCGCAGCTGCTGTGTCTCAACCAATCAGGCAAGTCCTGGAAAGAAAGCACTCATGGAGATGGGGCTTAGGTAAGCATTAGAGGGACTGAGGGGGGCTGCGGCACAAAGGCTTTATCTTAATGCATAGAATGTATTAGGATAAAAAACCCCTTCACACTTTACAACCCTGTTAAGAGACAGTTTTTATTTTTTGCTTTTTTTTTTTTTCTTTTTTTTGCGATTTTCTGATGCGTGAAACAAATTTAGGTAGTTCTTACGTGCAGTACCTTTGTTCTGCCACTATGGCTGTAGTAAAGTGGATCTAAAATCTTTCTCCAGTCTTCCAGGACAGCCCATGAGACCTGGGCTCCTTATACCCAGACAGTAAACACATTAACCCCACCAGATAAAAGGCGGTCCTCCAGGCCTCCCATTCAGTATTAAGGTTTCTTCTGGATGGGGGGTAAAATGTTTTCTGGAATTTATTTCCTTGGGTTTCATGGGCTGTGCTTCTGTTAAGCAGTAGGAAAGTTACTACTTCTTCACTGGGGTAGGGGGCTGCTGCTGTCCTCAGTGCCTGGGGAAGGACAGGACCGCTGTTGCCTTTTTTGCATATTCTACTGTCGGACAGGTCAGATCGCGTGGCCTTGCATCCTCGATGGCAGCCTGGCTGGCTGTGTCGGGTAAGGTTGTTGATCGCCACTTCCGGGCACCTGAATCCTGCTATAAGGAGCAGCAGGATGGATTCCTCTGCATCACCTGCACAGGCAGGCTCTGGCACCAGTACCTCACAAGTAAGCCTGGGATCCTGTGGGGCTTATTCCTCACATGGGCTTAGTGGGGCTTTGGTGAGGGAGCACCTTTACTGTTTCTTCTGCACTATGGTGTAATTTGCATAACTTGGGCAGCTTGTTCCAGCACGTTGCAAGCCAAGACGCAGGCGTAGGCTCCCATGATGAAAAGCGCATTTTGTGTGGCCAAATTAAGCTCCTCATGGAGTAAAGTAGTCTGCCGCATGTATAGATGATAGCTTGGTTAAGGATGACCCAGCAGTATCTTGCCAGAAAATGCTTGCTTCTGTTAGGTTAGCTCATTCCTATCTTTAGCTCTTTCAAATCCCTGATTGACAAGATAAAGGTCCCCCCACAGGGTCCAGCTTCTGATGGGGCTGCAGTTTTTTCTGGTGCTCCGCCACAGGGTGCGGAAAGCGAGGATCCAGCAGAGGAGGCCAGGTCTCACCATTCTTCCAGGAAAAATCTAAATCTGTGAACGAGCTTAGGATAGAGAATCCATCAGTGGCTCTAGGTACAAACTATCACTGAAAGATGCTAATTTTTTTAAAGGCGATCTATGTGACACTTGAAATTGAAGAAAAGGTGCAAATGTAAAAGCACGATCTTAACAGGGAATGCATAAGAAGAAAGCCAGGGTCTTTACTGTTAACAGCTCCTGGATACAATTAAATTGGAATGGGAGAATCCAGAGAGGAAGCCGTTTTTTTTTTTTCAACAGCCTTAAAAGGTTTACTTTTGAGGATATGACGCAGCCTTGGAGTAAGTGCCCCAAGTTGGGCGTGCCTCTTTCTAAAACTTCTAAGAATATGGACCTGGCATTTGACGACATGAGCACGCTAAGGGACCCCATGGTTAAGAGGAGGTGATAACCTGTTACACAGGGTTTAGTATTCATCGCTTGTCAGTCTTAAACCAGCCTCAGCATCTGTGTGTAGCCAGAAATCTTGAGTGTTTGCTATCACAAATACAAACCCACCTGTCTGCAGGCACTCAGAGTAATCAGATTTCTATATCTTTCCACTCCTATTTGGGTTTTTTTTTTTTTTGCGGATTCCTCCGCCAAAATGGTAAGGGTGGCAGCTCGGACCTCTGCCTTGGTCAATTCCACCAGAGGAAGCTTCAGGCTCAAAACATGGTCAGATGACTCCTCTTCTAAGTTGCGCCTGTGTGGCCTTCCCCTGTCAGGCGACAATCTGTTTAGACCTAGACAACAGGAAGAAGTAGCTTCCCAAAAATAAATAAAAGGAAACGGACTGCCTAAACATTTTAGATGTCAGGGGGGCAGACGGCAGGGTCCGTGAGAAAGCCAGGCCTAAGACAGGACACAAAGGCGGTGGGGGGGGGGGGGGTCTTGTTTAACCCTCAACACGCCAGGTCACAATGACTTTTGCCGCCCAGTGGGATGAAGATTGACGGCCTTCCTTCACAGTGGGCACCAATCACTTCAAGTCCATTTATTTTAGATCTGGTGACCAATGTGCACAAGTTGGAATTGGATTCACAGCCGCCAGCGAGATCATTTATCCCCAACCTGCGCCGTATACGAGTAAAGGCGAGTGCCCTGCGCCTCCGGATTGAAGACTTGGTAGATCAGGAAGTCCTCATCCCAGTTCCTCAGATCAGGGTAAGGGCTTTTACTCCCATTTTTACTCCCATACATTTGTGTGTGGTGTTTTTTTTTTTTTTTTTTTTAAAAGCCCTCGGAGGTATTGCCTAAGAAGGGAGGAGAACATCTGTTAAGAATGGAAGTGGGAAGGGGGAGCAGGTATGTCAAAATTGGGCACCTGTTCTTTGCCCCCCCCCCCTTCCTTTAAAAGTGCCAATTGTGCAAGAGGAGCGAAGGATGAGTCCTAAAAGCAGGACTTCCCCTTTTTGAAGAATGCCTACCTGCACATTCCTATTCATCCAGCATATCAGAGATTTTTAGGACTAGCAGTGAGATTGGGGTGACATCTGTTATTCAGTTATGGGCACTGCCCTTGGACTGTCATATGCCCCACAAATCTTTACAAAGGTTCTAGGGGAAGCGATTGCCCCATTAAGACTAAAATCAATTAGTCATCCCCTACTTGGACAACTTCCTAGTAGTGACAGTCTCATCAGAAACTGGAAAAGGATCTGCCCAGAGAGTGACTTATCTCAGTAATGAGCTTTCCTCAATTTTGGATCAAAGTTTAACTTCCATAGGAAAAGATCTCAAAAGTGACACACAGGATGACGTCATTGCAAAGCAACCAGCTGGTTTCGCTCTGATGTCTTAAGGGCAGTAGGCCTTATGACTTGTTGTTTTCATGCCATACCATGGGCGAGGTTTCACTAACGACCACTTCAATTATTCCTGCTAAGGAACTGGGATGGATCTCCAAATTCTTTGCATCGGCTGGTATGGCTACCCTCCAAAGTAGAGAGCCCTGTGGGGGGTGGAGGTCCACCTGACCAGAGGCCTAGAATGGTTAATATCAGTGTCTCAAAGAATCACTACGGGTGTGGTTATCCCATCTACACAACGAGATAGCATAAGAAAGATGGTCCACTGTGGAAGCAAGGGCTTCATCAAATCAGAGGGAGCTTCTTGCAGTAGCGAGCAAGATGCCTCCTTGGGAGTGAGACTTTGTGGGTGACCAGACATCCAAGATATGTATGTATTGAACAATTTTATTGTACAACATATTAAATAGAATGCAATGTCTCTATGCAACAAACCACGGCTTAGAATGGGAGGTCATACAAAGAAAGTGACAGGCAATGTGGCTAATCAGTTTTGGAGATTAGGCAAATGTCAATATATGTGACATCTGTGGTATGTAACTGTGACAAACGACCATTTGCGACATTCGCCATGGGCTACTGGAGGTGTGTGGAGGCCAGACTCCTGCCCACGGACCATGGGCCCTGGCTTGTAGGGGAGAGCACCTCTGTGTAGGGGTATATGCTGGAGGACCATGGGAGTAGTGTTGCTTTGGCCTCAAATCCATGTCACCCCAAGATACAGGCTCTGAGACTGGTATTAATGTTACAGGCCTAAAGCTGCCTGTTGCAGCAGAGGACTTCTCCACACATTGAGAGACTAAAGAGATGCTAATGATGTCAAACTCGGCTATTGTATACTGTGGGGATGTGTATTGACATTTATAGTAAGGGGTTTTGAAAACTAAGACGGGCAGTCTGCGAGCTTACGTCTTCTGCTGTCATCTAAGAGGTGGTTTTGTCTTTACACCTCTTTGTTTTGGGGGATTGTTGTTTGTGGAGTTATGATGTTGCAGTCTCATTCACCTACTGTCTCTTTCCAGATGACCAAGGTATGTTACATAGTTGCATAGTTAGTGAGGTTGAAAAACATCAGCCCATCCAGTTCAACCTATGGTGTGTGTGTGTGTTTGCTGTTAAATGTACATTGTATACCCCTGTATGGTTTTGTCTTTAAGGTGCCCATCTAATTTTTTGAGACTATTGATGCTCCTTGCTGATACAACGGCTTGCGGAAGAGAATTCCACATCCTTACTGCTCTTAAAGTGAAGAACCCCCTGCGTATTTTAAGGTTAAACTGCCTTTCCTCTAGTTTTAGTGAGTGGCCACGTGTCTTATTGTATTCCCTTTCTCTGAATGGGTTTTTCCATATGCTAGGGTTGCTAGTACAATATTTGTACATTGATATCATATCCCCCTCAATCGTCTCTTCTCCAGAGAGAATAGGTTCAGTGCTTGTAGTCTTTCCTCATAGCTGATGTCCTCCATTCCCCTAATTATTTTTGTTGCCCTTCTCTTGACTTCAGTTCCAGCACATCCTTTCTGAGGACCAGAACTGGACAGCATACTCCAGATGTGGCCGGACCAGAGTCTTGTAGAGTGGGAGAATAATCTCTTTATTTCTGGAGTGAATCCCCTTTTTTATACATCCCAGTATTCTGTTGGCTTTGCTTGCAGCGGCTTGGCATTGCATGCCGCTGCCAAGCCTGTTGTCTACCAGTACCCCCAGGTCCTTTTCCATCCTAGACTCACCCAGAGGTTCCCCCCCCCTAGTGAATATCTTGGTTTCTGGTACCCAAGTGCATTACTTTACATTTTTCAACATTAAACCTCATCTGCCATGTAGTTGCCCACCCCATTATTCTGTTCAGGTCCTCTTGTAAGGTTTCCACATCCTGCCCAGAAGATATTGGCATGCTTGGTTTAGTATCATCTGCAAATACTGAGATTGTACTCGATATCCCCTCCTCTAGATCATTTATGAATAAATTAAACAGAATTGGCCCCAGAACAGAACCCTGGGGGACCCAGCTTTCCACACCTGCCCAATCGGAGTACTCCCCATTAATCACCACCCTTAGCAACCTCCCCTGGGGCCAGTTCTCTATCCAGGTACTCACCTTATGGTCCATACCTACCTTCCTTGGTTTGAACAGTAAGCATTTGTGGGGAACGGTGTCAAATGCCTTTGCAAAGTCCAGGTACACCACAGGCTTACCTTTATCTAGGTGGCAGCTCAGAAGGTTAATAGATTGGTTTGGCAAGAATGATTTTTCATGAATCCATGCTGATTACTATCATTTTCATTACTAAAGTCTTGTTTGTGTTCCCTTAACATCCCCTCCAAAATCTTGCAGACTACTGATGTTAGGCTGACCGTCCTATAGTTACCCGGGATATATCTCGGGCCCTTTTTAAATATTGGTACCACGTTGGCTTTTTTCCAATCAGCTGGCACCATACCCGTCTGTAAGCTATCCTTAAAGATCAAGAATAATGGTCTGGCAATCACCTGGCTGAGCTCTTTAAGAACCCTCGGGTGCAAGCCATCTGGTCACGGTGATTTATTTATGTTAAGTTTCTCTAGTTTAGTTCTAAGTATCTTCTGTTAGCCATGGCGGTACTTTCTGAGGTGTGTTATTTAGCTTGGCCTTACAAGCTGGGCTAGTGTAGTCCCCCCCCAATTCTTTTGTGAAGTCTGAAGAGAAGCAATGATTTAACACTATCGCCTTTTCCCTGTCCTCTGTGGCTTAAACTCCCTTATCGTCTTTTATGGGGCCAATGTGTTCTGACCTCGCTTTCTTACTGTTTATATACTTAAAAGAATTTCTTGGGGTTCTTTTTACTCTCTTCCGCTATGTCTCTCGTGTTCTCTATTAGCCGCCCTGATTTTGTCTTTACATTTCTTATTACTCTTTGTAATGCTTGAATGCTGCCAATGACCCATCAGCCTTGTATTTTTTTGAAGGCCTTTCCTTTAGCATTAATATGCATTTTTATGTTGGAGTTTAGCAACCCAGGGTTTAGTTTTGCTCTTTTTTAAATTCATTTCCCTTTGGAATGCACTGGTCAATCCCTTTAAGTATGCTTTTTAAGCACTCCTATTTCTCCTCCATGTTCTTTGTTCCCAGGGTTCTATCCCATATATTTTCTAGCATTTTTGGGAAATTGGCTCTTTTGAAATTCAGTGTCCTTCTCTTGCCCTTGTGTTTCCTATTACTATAATTAATACTAAGACTAATTGACCTATGGTCACTGTTTCCTAAGTTGTCCCGTATTTCTATATCCGTGATCAGGTCTGTATTGTTGGTAATAAGTAGGTCAAGTACCGCATTGTTTCTTGTCGGTGCATTCACCATCTGACCCATGAAATTGTCCTGCAAAACATTTAGGAACTGCCGAGCCTTGGCTGAATGCGCGGTTCCTTCTGCCCAGTCTATATCTGGATAATTAAAGTCCCCCCCCCATTATGACATTTCCCATCCTTGCTGCCAATCCTATTCGTAAAAGGAGGTCCGCCTCCCCCTCCTCCCTCTGGTTGGTGGGGCCTATAGCAGGGTTCGACAATCCCCAGGCGCCAGGTCGCATTTGCGACTAGAATTAGCGACCTGGCGCCTAGGGTGCACTGCAGATGTCCTGTTGCTTTGCGCCCCCCCCCAGAGCGCTCGAATTACCGCATCATACAAAAATTGAGGCCCCGGCTTTTGGGCCTTCTTCACGGAGATGCTGCCAATGGGGAACTGGCGGCCTGGAGTAGTACAACACGCAGTATCTAGCAATACAAGGAATTTCTACTGTTTGTTCTTAATGCCTGCCCTTCTCCTGCCCAAGAGGTGGAGAGATGCAAGTTTTTGCAGTCTTCATCTGGCGCCCTTTTGTTAAAGGTAAGTGTGCAGGGAGTGTGGTTATTATTTGATTTTATTTTTAAATCCCATTTTACACCGCTCTCTCCTGGAAATTCAAGGATAATGTGTTTTACATATTTATGCACTTCTGTGTTGATCTTTTGTTTTTGCATTAAAATCCCTTATTCACAATAAGAATCTTTTATGGAAAAAAATAAAGTAAATTATTATTTTCATAATCTCCCTGCCCTGCCATGCCACACAGCCGATGGCCCCTTTCACACTGGCTTTCTGATCAGGTCCGCCTGTCAGTTTTTCAGGCGGATGTGATCGGACCCTTCATTCTCTACGGAGTGGCAAGCCGCCGCCATCCGATCCTGTCCGCCAAAAACAGACGGATGGTGATTCTATTTACCATCCGTCCAGTGAATCGGATTGGATGCAAACAGACAGTCCGTTTCCATCCGATTGCCCCATAGAGGAGAATGTGCTGTGTCTGCATAGCAGAGCGGACAGGACCTGTCATCCGCCTGCTCAGCGGGGATCAGCAGAGAGATCCCCACTGAGCATGCGGATTCTGCTTAGCTTAGGCACCCGTGTGAAAGGGGCCTAAGGTGGCATATGTTACTCTTGGTCACTGGATCTCCTATCGCCCCCAACCTTGCTGCACTCTTTAAATTTAAGATCGGTAACTTTCGTCATTGAAAATAAAGCTTAAAAAAAAACTGGCTCCTAACTGTTTTAGCTGGCTCCTAGATTCCAAACAAATTTGTCAAGCCCTGGCCTATAGCATACGCCCAATATTACCTTCTCCTCAGTGCCTTCCCTTTTGAAGTTCTACCCATAGGGATTCTGCCTCGTCCATAGCTCCATTATTATCATCCCTCATATTTACCTGTACACTGTTCTTAATATACAGACATACCCCTCCCCCTTTTTTACCTTCTCTATCTCTGCGATAAAGGGAATACCCCTGAATGCTCGCCATCCAGTCATGAGAGCTGTCAAACTAAGTCTCTGTTATCCCCACAAAATCTAAGTCCTCCTCAAACATCAGCAGCTCCAGCTCTCCCATCTTGTTAGCAAGGCTTCTGGCATTGGTATACAAGCCTCGTAATTTTGACCGGTTGCATATATCCTCATTTGATTTTTTTAGGCTGCTCTTGATTTTTTTTTTTCCCCATTCCCACCCTAGGTTTAGAAGCTCCGAACTCCCTACCACTAATGCCCCCATTTCTACCCTCCTGAATCTTGCTTTCCACTGGCTAATTCTACATCTGTACTCTTTCCCCCCCCCCCCCCATCACCTAGTTTAAAAGCCCCTCTAACTTTTCGGCCATTTTCTCACCCAGTACGGCTGCACCCTCCCCATTTAGGTGCAATCCATCCCTACCAAAGAGCTGGTGGCCGACTGAGAAGTCGGCCCAGTTCTCCAGGATCCCGAAACCCTCCTTACTACACCAGCTCCTCAGCCACTTGTTAACTTCCCTAATCTCCTGCTGCCTCTCTGGTGTGGCTCGAGGTACAGGTAGTATTTCTGAAAATACTACCTTGGAGGTCCTAGTCCTCAACTTAGCTCCTAAGTCCCTGAAATCGTTTAGGACTCTCCGTCTTCCTCTGCCTATGTCATTGGTACCCACGATCCGCGATGTGCCAAACCCCGAGCGCCCGGTAAACAGCAGACTGTTTGGCGCTCACGGTCTTTGTGGCAGATTGCACTGTCTGTCCTTCTAATAATTGAGTCCCCTTCCACCAGCACCTGTCTTTCCTTTCCCTTTCTCCTGGCCTCACTGGAGGAGTTCTTCCCCTGGCAGCTAGGGGCGTCGCTCTGCTCCAGCAATTCTGATCCCTGACTGGTTTCCCCAACATCACGCAATGGAGCGTATTTATTGGGGTGCTCCAGCCCAGGACCGGCCTCCTTGCCTTGTCCCCTTCTACCCCTCCTAACTGTCACCCCTCTACTCTGCTCTGATGCCTGCACCTCCAATACTCCGCCCACCTCTGTGCAGGCCCCTGCCTGCGCCTGTCTGGTACGATCCCAGCTCTCCTTCGGTATGGACATGTTGACTATGTTCTGTATGCAATTGCATTTGCATATGATAATGAAATCCAACACATGAGACTGTATATATTGGAAGTGAGTTGTTGAATAAAGTGTCTTTTGTTTTACCCTTCATCGAGCTTAGGCTGATGTTTGGGGGGGATTGAGGGGCCAGGTCACTGCATCACGTGAGATTCTGGACACCGAAGACAGAAATACTTGATACTTTATGTATTGGGGATCTGTTGAAGTAAAAATATGCTTCCCATTAAAATTCTAGAACTAGACATATAAAAGTTGAGTTGAAATATAACTTTGTAAAAATTCTTTATTTCTTGTAAAAATACAGGCATTCATAAGTCTACATCAAATAGACCCCGGAAGAAAGGTGGTCACACCTGAAACTCTTTTTTACGTGTTACATAGACATTGCAGTCTCTTATTTATTTTTTAGTACAATAAAATTGTTCTTTACTAATTACTTTATATACTTGTATTTCTTGGACGTTTGGTTGCCCACATAGTCCCACTCTCAAGTTTAGGGGTATCTTTTTCACGTATGACTTTGGGGACGATGGCCAACTACATCTAGGTCTAAGGAAAAATTGGAGAAGTGATTGGCGCTGCCTAATGGGGTGTTCGGGAGATCAATATGTTTAGATATTATTGCGTCACTCCTGAAACCAATTAGTAAGTAATATGAGATGTATGCAATATAGATGTAATAAAAGATACGTGTAATAAAAGCTAAATTGAAACCTGTGTATGTCCGTGTTAAAACATAAAATTTGGAATATAAACTGTAAAATGTAAAGCCAAAGGCCACAAGTGTCAATCAAAGTGCAAAAAATTATATAAGGATGTGCAGATCAAAGAAGTGAAAGCCTATATAAAGGACTCTTTCAAATTGAATACAACAAATGAATATAGTGTACAAAAGTGTACAAATAATAAATATTGTGAATATAAAGTGCTGACGTGTAATAGTAAATCCTAGAAGTGGAACTTTAAAATACATGGATGTATATAATCTGTATAGTAACAGTAATGTGTAAAAGTAATACGAATATATTCACAAGCAATAAATATAACTATAATAAATACAGGTGATAAATATAGCTGCCCATAAATAAATGCAATAGTGAGAGAGAAATGACTGTGCAAATTCAGCAAAAAAAGTGTCACTGTAGGACATCACACAAATTAGTCCAAAAAAAGTGCAATCATATCTGATGAATGAATCCGAAAAGTCCTATAATTAGTCCATATACAGTGGTAAAGGTGCTCTTTTCTCTATGCCCGGAGTGTAGTGAATGGGCGGAAGGTAAGGTGCTCCCCTAAGCCTGGGGTCTTGCGCTTACCAGATTCCTGTACCCCTACAGGGGTAACTAGCGGGTCGATATTGGGGATCGCTCCCATACACTGGCAACCTGGTCGTTCCTAATGCTCGATCTCACTCTGTCATATGGTATATGGTGTCCGCTCAGTAGATGAACAATTCCAGTACAGTACCCGGGTATGAAGAAGAAAGGGGAAAGGAGCCTCCGATAGTGTATTATCGTTTAAAATTGCTTTATTCCGATTTAAAAAGACATGTACTCATATAAACAAAAAACCTATGGTGCGTCCGTCTGGCATAGGAGCCGCAACCTCCTCTCTCGAGGTGCACACCTGGGAGTAGCGTGCGTGCCAACCAGGTTGCCAGTGTATGGGAGCGATCCCCAATATCGACCCGCTAGTTACCCCTGTAGGGGTACAGGAATCTGGTAAGCGCAAGACCCCAGGCTTAGGGGAGCACCTTACCTTCCGCCCATTCACTACACTCCGGGCATAGAGAAAAGAGTACCTTTACCACTGTATATGGACTATTTAATTATAGGACTTTTCGGATTCATTCTTTAGATATGATTGCACCTTTTTTTGGACTAATTTGTGTGACGTCCTACAGTGACACTCACTTTTTTTGCTGAATTTGCACAGTCATTTCTCTCTCACTATTGCACTTATTTATGGGCAGCTATATTTATCACCTGTATTTATTATAGTTATATTTATTGCTTGTGAATATATTCGTATTACTTTTACACATTACTGTTACTATACAGATTATATACATCCATTTATTTTAAAGTTCCACTTCTAGGATTTACTATTGCACGTCAGCACTTTATATTCACAATATTTATTTATTTTTTTTTTTTTTTACAAACAAGGTTGCTCTTTATTGAAATAAAACAGAGAAAAAACAGCATACAATAAATGTGCAGCCAGTGGCCACCATGAAAAACAGACGGGGAGAATCAATCCCAAAACATCAGTGCAGTGAAATAAGGCATAACAAAGGCACAGTGGGAGCACAATAAAGTGATACAACAACAAAGTGTGAAGAAGTCAGAGATCCTTGAGAGAACCAACAGATCATTATGCAATAATACAACCAGTGAAGGGGAGATCAAGTCACATGGTCTACCCATGGCTGCCAAATCTTTTCATATTTGCGGGGGCTATTCCTAGCAATGTAGGTAAGTTTATACAGGGGGAGGGCCCCGTTGACCAGGGACTTCCACGCCGGCAGCGTGGGAGGGGAGAGGGAACCCCACCGCAGAATTATCTCCTTCCTGGCATAATATAGAACCAAAGATATCATTAATCTCGAGTATTTAGAACGCTTGACCTGATCCGGGATGCCCAGAAGCGCCAGCTCCTGGGGGACGTGTGACATTGATGTTCTGAATGCCCGTCTCAACCTCAAACACCTCACCCCAGAACTCCGTCACACGCGGGCAGTCCCAGAACATGTGCAGATAGGAGCCCTCAGCCAGCAGACACTTAGGGCAGTCAGCTGAACGCGCAGGGTACATTCTGTGCAGTCTCGAAGGAGTGAAGTAAACTCTATGCAGAAATTTGGTGTATATAAGCTTGTCTCTGGCAGCTATAACCGAGCTCGATCCCTGGCCCAGGCACTCGTCCCAATCCTCCCTATCCAAGTTAGGTATATCCGCAGACCAACGCTGCCACAGGCGCTCCAGGGCCGGAGAGGCCTCAACAAGTAGGGTAGCATACAGGTCAGATAACGGTTTGGGGAGCTCGGCCTGCGCTAGGACATCCTCCAGGCGATCAGTCTAGGGAACTGGAGTGGTCGGGAACTGGGCATGAATCACATGGCGCAGTTGAAGGTAGCGGAACCCTATCCAACGGGGGAGATCAAAGGAGCCACGCAAGTCCGGAAGCGTGCGCAGCTCACCAACTGGCATGATATCTTTCAGCCTGCAAATACCGCGATCCGCCCAAACCTGCGGATCGGGAAGCGTCCGCAGATGAGGGAAGGATGGATTGCCCCACAAGGGCTGGTAGGGGGACCAAGTGTTAGGATGGAGAAACCGCGCTCGAGCCACCGTCCAAACCCTGAGGTTAGTCCTAGTTGGTAGAGGTAGAGACAGATACGCTCTCACACCCCGGTAGGGCAGATTGCCGAGGCCCGTCAGGGAGCACAGGCAAGCAGCCTCCAGGCACGTCGCCGCGTTCGACCGAGAGCCCTCAAACCACCAATGGACGGTGACCAGGACAGCCGCCCAGAAGTAAAACTTGAAATGTGGAAGGGCCAAGCCACCCGACGACACTGGTAGCTGTAATGTAGACCTCGCCAGCCTGGGGTGCGATCCAGCCCATAAAAAGGAGCTGACGCAAGCGTCCAAGTCACGAAAAAAGCTGACTGGAATCCACACCGGGGATTGACGAAAAACATACAGGAATTTTGGCAAAAAAAATCATCTTAATGATATTCATACGACCTAGCAGGTTTAAGGGCAGGGATCCCCAGCCCGCGCAGCGTTCGCGAAGACGGTCCAATATAGGGCTAACGTTGCGGGAGAGGTAGTCACCGCTGTTTTTGGTAATCCGGATCCCCAGGTATTTAAATTCGTCCACCCACATCAAGGGAGAAGGGGCCGCCAGGGCCCGCGCATCCGAATCGAGGGGAAACACCGATTTGGACCAATTTATACGTATCCCCAAAAACATGCCGAATGATTCAAAAATGGCCAGGGCGGCCTGCAGCGACGAAGATGCATCCGTCAGGTATAGCAAGGTGTCATCGGTGTAGAGACACCTTCTCCTCAAGGGAGCCCATCCGCCAACCGCGGACAGCCTCTGAGGAACAAACGAGGGCCGCCAGCGGCTCCAACGCCAGGGCAAACAACCCCGGGGAAAGCGGGCAGCCCTGTCTCGTCCCCCTACCCAGAGGGAAGGCCGCAGAGGCGACGCCATTTGTGCGGACCCGGGCTGACGGGCGACGATAGAGCAGGCGCAACCAACCCAGAAAGCGAGGACCAAACCCGAAGCGACGGAGCACCGACCAAAGATACGGCCACTTGACCGAGTCAAAGGCCTTCTCTGCATCTAGAGAGGCCACCACCCGCTGCCCAGGGTTGAGATGTGGGGCAGAGAGGTTGAGGTGAAGACGACGGAGATTAATATCCGTCCCCTTCCCAGGCATAAAACCAGTCTGATCCACATGCACAAGGTCCTCAATGACCGAAGACAAACGAATGGCCAAGACCTTGGCCAAAAGCTTGGCATCAGCGTTCAGCAGGGATATAGGGCGGTATGAGGAACAGTCCTCCGGGTCCTTGCCAGGTTTGAGGATGAGCACTATGAGGGCTTCAGAGAAGGAGTCCGGCAAGGCACCCAGCTCTGTAAATTTAGCCAAAAGATCCAACAGGCGAGGTGCCAGGGGTTCCTGGAACGTAGAATAAAATTCCACTGGGATACCATCTGGGCCCGGAGCCTTGCCAGGCTGCATCTTCGACAAAGCCGTCTGGACCTCCTCCAAGGTAATTGGCTTATCTAAGCGCACCCTAGTCTCCTCATCCAATTCTGGGAGGGAGACACTAGCCAGGTAACTCTCTAAATCTTCCTCAACATAGTTCACCCTAGAGGTGTATAGAGCTTGATAAAAGTCACGGAAACAACCATTTATGTCTGTGACATCAGATACCATGTCGCCAGAAGGGGACCGGATCCGACTAATATGCGTGACAGGAGTCTGTTCCCTTGACAACCAGGCCAACAGACGGCCATTTTTGTCCCCATGTTCAAAAATACGTTGAGCTGTCGAGAGAAGGGATTTCTCCGTGGCAGCAGCCCTGCACACCCAGAGCTCCCGCAACGCATGCTGGAAGGAGGAATAATGGGCCGCATCAGGGGACTCTACATAAAACTCCTCCGCCGAGCGTAGGGACACCTCCAACTGCACAGAAATTCTGCGAGCTGCCGCAATACGGGTAATATACACTCCTCTCAACCAGGCTTTGAAGGCATCCCAAAGGACCAGTGGGTCAGGGTGCTCGATATTGCTTGACCAAAAAATGGCCAACTCAGTCGGCATAGCGTCAAGAATAGAGGGCTCCATTATCCAATATCTAGACAGCCGCCACCCGCCCCGGGGCAAAATGGAGGAAGCTGCGACCATTTTTACTACCTCCATAGAGGCCAACGCTAAGTCTATACGGGAGAAAGTCCGATGAGAAGCCAAGTGACACGTAAACGCCCGATCCGACGGGTGTAAGCTCCGCCAAACATCCACCAGCGAAAAGGTGGACATCCAACGGGCCAAGGCGTCAGACCAGACCGAGGGAGGGTGGAGGCGATCCAGATCCGGAGTGGGAGACATATTAAAATCACCCAACAATAGCACATTGCCCACATCAAACGAGACAATCAATTGCATAAGAGTGTAGAGGAAGGCATGGTCAACTGGAGGAGGCAAGTAAAGACCCACCAGTAGAAAGGGCACTAAATGTATGGTAGCATGTAACAGCACATATCTCCCGGCCGGGTCAGTCCGAACCTCCAGCAGCTGAAAAGGCAGTTAGCGATGCACGAGGATACTAACCCCCCTGGCGTAGCATGAGTACGTGGAGTGATAATGGGAGCCCACCCAGGCCTGCCTAAGACCCTGATCCCAGCAGGTGGGTTTCCTGCAGAACACAAATGTGCGGGCAGATCTGCGCAGAAAGGTAAAGGCCAAGGAGCGTTTAACCGCAGAATTCATACCCCGAACATTCCAGAAAATCACATCAACCTTCGCCATAATCACCCAAGGGGACCATCAACGCAGGATAGGCACGCATCACCACTCCGCCGGAAGCCGGGGGGCCAGGCCACCCGTCCACCGTCCAGACCCCCGCAAGGGTCGCACACAGGGCCGGAGCCACACCAGGTATAATAGAAAGAGCAACCAGTAAAACAAAACCTTGTACAAATAAACCCCTGAGCTCGCAGAGTAACCCAAAGAGAACAGTAGAAATCACATTATGCGAGTCAGAACAAAACAACCCACGGTTCCCCCCACCCCGCCAGACCCAAAAACAAGGGCAGGCATGGATCCCCTAACCCCCCACAACAGTCAAGTCAAAAAGGTGACGTGAAACTAAGGGCCAACGGGCACTCGGGTAAGGAAGGCACAACCGGTACCAGTCAAGTGCAGCTGCGTGGTTCAGCCGAGAGCGATACAATCCAGATCCGAGCATGCAGTTCCAAGGAGCTCAAGTCAGCCAGCCAACTGACAATGGGTGCTGACATCCATTCGGGGCCGACCAGGCATAAGGCCGCACACCAACAAGGGAGATGCAAGTCACCGCCAGCATGGCAGCCAGGGCACAGGAAAGTCAGGTAGGTAAGAAATTCACAAGCCAGCGGCACCGTAAGGATTGGTGAAACGTCTCCGAGTAATGAACAGCACAGGGAATACCCACTCAGCCACGGGGGGGGGGGAAGTCGCTCCAGCCAGTCCGATGCATCGCTAGGATCCGTGAAAAAAACGGGTGGATTCCCCATCAATCACCCGGAGTTTAGCCGGGAACAGCATATTGTACTTGATGCCTCGGGACCGGAGCGCAGCCTTGACCGCGTCAAAAGAGCGACGCTGTTTCTGTGTCTCCACGGTGTAGTCCGGGAAGATCATGAGCTTGGCGTTCTGGTAGGACAGCGACCCGAGCCGCCCGCAGGGACTCATCCCGGTCTCTGAAGTTCAAAAGGCAAAGGATCATCGTGCGAGGCGGAGAGCCCTCCGGGCCCGGGCGAGGAGGGACCCGGTGAGCCCGCTCTACGGTGTAGTGCTGGGAGTAACAGGCCGCAGGCAGCAATGACCGGAGCAGCTCCTCCACGAACAGCGTCGGGTCCCTACCTTCCGCACCCTCCGGGAGTCCCACTATCCGGAGATTATTGCGCCGGTTGCGATTCTCTGCGTCCTCGGCACGGAACTCCAATGTCCTCACTTTGGAATGCAAAACCCGCAGGGAGGCCGTGTGCTCAGCCAGCGTGTCCTCCACAGGGCCAACGCGCTGTTCCACCTTCGTGAGCCGGGACCGGATATTGTCAAAGTCCTGCCGCATCAAACAGACATCCATCTGCACCGCCTCCATCTTCGTGGTGAGTGCCGTCTGGCAGGCCACTATAGCCGCCATGACCTCCGGGATGCCAGGCAGCGGGACCTCGGCAGCAGGTTGTCGCTCCGTCTGGGAGGCCATATTGCAGGAAGGGCGAGGCGGCTGCGGCCTAGTCTGCGCGGGAGCGGGCGCCCCCTGGGGATGGCACCGTTTGCGGAAAATGGAGCCTCTTCGCCCGCAGCGGTCGGGCAGATGATTGGCTGGGCATGCAGAGGACCGAAATCGGCCAAGGTAAGTGGGAAAGGCAATCACGGATTACAATCAGGATAAATCGCTCTCGGAGCTCTCAGCAGGCACGTCTGCTCAGGTCGCCATCTTGGACACGCCCCCCACAATATTTATTTTTTGTACACTATATTCATTTGTTGTATTCAATTTGCAAGAGCCCTTTATATAGGCTTTCACTTCTTTGATCTGCACATCCTTATATAATTTTTTGCACTTTGACACTTGTGGCCTTTGGCTTTACATTTTACAGTTTTTATATTCCAAATTTTATGTTTTAACACGGACATACACAGGTTTAAATTTAGCAGGTTTCAATTTAGCTTTTATTACACGTATCTTTTATTACATCTATATTGCATGCATCTCATATTAATTACTAATTGGTTTCAGGAGTGACGCAATAATATCTAAACCTATTGATCTCCCGAACACCCCATTAGGCAGCGCCAATCACTTCTCCAATTTTTCCTTATACATTTGATGCTCCCCTTCTAGGGTCGCATTTCTTGAAGTGGGCAGCAGCCGAGTGTGGTGTTGTTTACACTTCCATATACTCCTTATCCTAAGCGCGGATTCTCTCTACTATTTCTGCATCTAGGCCTTGTATGATGTGGTAGTACTTCTTTTACTTGCAGTAGAGGGCCTTTGAAGTTTTTCCATACGGAGGTCAGCAGTAGTAATCTGCAGATTTATTCTGACATTAAAATTGTATTGTACCTCAATAAGTGGGGGTACGAGAAGTCGTACTCCCTAATTCATAGCTCTGAAAATTTTTTTGTGGACTAAGGTGAATCCGGCTTCCATTTCAGCAAGTCACCTAAAAGGATCCCAAAATTGTTTTGCAGATTTCCCCAGTTGCTACCAGATATGTCGGGACATTTGCTCTCTCAACCAGGAAATCTTTGCTGAAATTGCCAGCAGGTGGGGATCGCCGGAAGTGATTCTCTTTGCAACCCAAATAAACAGCAAGACCAAAAATCTATTTTCCCTGAATCCAGGGGATCAGTCTCTGGGGATTGACGCTTTAGTGAATCCCTGGTCATTCAGCCTTTGCTATGCCTTCCCTCCTATCAGGCTAATCCCAGAAGTTCTCTGTAGGTATCTTCTAAAAAGAACCAGAAATTAACCAAAACCCTGGTTAATTGGTGAAAGCCGGTTACAAAAGCTGTTTACTCCAAGGTTTGGAAGAAAATGTATGTCTTGGTTGTCTGAAAATCAGAAATTTTTGCATGTTGTCCCGTCTACTCTGGAATTTTTTCAAGAAGATGCTGACAAAGGCTTATCCATTACTACCTTTTAAAAGTTTAGGCTGCGGCTATTAGTGCTTTCCTCCAGTATTCTCTTTTGGAAAACACTGTTATAGCCCAATTTTAAGAAGTTAATCACTAGTCAATCACAAAACCAGTGGTTTTCAGAGCATGTCTTACCTGGGACCTCTCTAGTTCTTAAAGCTTTAGTGGTTCCCTGAAGAATTTGTCAATTTAATCTTTTACCGTCCGCCCACCATTTATTTACGTCGGTTACATTGACGCTAAATACCGGGGTTATGGCAGCTTTTATGGATAGTGTAGGACCCACTGACAATGGGGTACTTTGACGCAGTGGTGGGCTTGAGCACGATATCGCCATGGTGGGACCAAATCCCCATTTTATTTATGGATTGTCTTCATATTTGATAGTCATTTCTTTTGCATGTGTGTGCTATTCTTTTTTAATATGCATGTCGCTGGGTTCATAGCTGCACCAGCTTTAGAAATACATGTTCAGGGTGTGCTCCCCCAACTTTTTGCTTGTTTATTATCACAGCTAACCCCGGTATTTTTTTTTAAAGGGTGGGAGGTCTGCTTTCAGATAAGGGTGGTCCCAGCAGCCGGATTCGCTGCGGGATCACCCTTACGGTGTGGGGGAAGAGGTGCCCCCCTTCGCTGAGTCCCGGTCATTTTCCCCATTTACCGGACCCGCTGGCAGCGGGGAAAACTATCCGGTCCCCGCTCCTCAGACAGGAATTCGAGTGATGGCAAGATGGCCCTCACTTGACTCTATGGTCTTGGAGGACCGGAGCGACTTCAAGCGTCGGTGCCGTTTTTTTTTTTTTTTGTAGTGTATTTGTGAGGTCTGAGGCCTTTTTGACCCCAGATCTCACAATAAAGAGGTCGTGTCATGCCTATTTCTATTACAAGGGATGTTCATATTCCTTGTAATAAAAATAAAAACATATGCAAGTCCCACCCACATATGTAAATGGTGTTCAAACCACACATGTGAGGTATCGTCGGAGCAAGACCAATAATTTGAGCCTTAGATCTCTAACTCTAAGCTGGTAACCAGTTGAAATTTTTAAAGTGTCGTCTATGGGGATTTTTAAGTACCAATGTTTGTTGCCATTCCGCGAGCATGCGCAAATTTGAAGCATGACATCTTGGGTATCTATTTACTTGGCATAACATTATCTTTCACATTATGGAAAGAAATTGGATTAACTTTACTGTTTTCGTTTAATTTAAAAAAGTGAATTTTTTCCAAAAATTGCATTTAGAAGACCGCTGTGCAAATACGTTGTGATAAAAAAAATATTGAAACGATCTCCATTTTATTCTCTAGGGTCTCTGCTAAAAAACAATATACCATGTTTAGTTTTCTAGCAAAAAAAAATGATTTTTAGCTTGTAAACACCAAGTGTCAAAAATAGGCTTGGTGAGAAAGTGGTTAAGTTACTCGTGCCAAAAAACATTCCTGGTTGCGATTTACGTCAGCTCGCAGGGTTAGCAAATTGCAGGCTCTCTGTTAAGGAACCTTTCCGCATGGTTTTTCATAGTGGTGTTAATAACAGACCCGAGGCTTTTATCTGGTGGGGTTATTGGGTTTCCTGTCCTCGTAGGAGGTGCCCTAGGTTTCATGGGCTGTCCTGGAACACACTCAGAAATGGAAATACTGGTAAGTCTAAATCTGCTTTTTTTTTACCCTAATGCATTCCTTGCATTAAGGTAAAGGAAGTTTGTCATGAATTCCTAAAACATTGTGCAAAGCACTTCAAAAATATAATTTTAACCAAAAACAGATGCTGGTCGAAAAGAGCTAATTTTTGAAATTTTAGAAAATAACGACTTTTATTTATTTTTTTTTTTTTCTTTGATCTAGTAAAAATGTACTGGTATAATCCTTAGCTGCGGTACTATTTTAAGATGTTCTTTAAAGGTGTTACATTTTTTTTTTTTTTTGTATACAGGGATTTGATGAATATATGAACTTGGTGTTGGATGATGCAGAAGAAATCCATCTAAAAACAAAGTCTCGGAAACAACTTGGTAAGTGTGGTGTTTTTTGTTCCATTAAATGCTGTATAGGGTAAAACTAGAACATTTGATATACAAAAAGGCACCTTTCGAACAAAAATATCTGCCATAAACCCAGTATTGTTGTTTTCAGCCAACGGCTGGCTTTCTCTTGAAGGCTTTCCGAGTGAATGTTTCCAGAAGCTGCGGGAGAACGGTGTTTCTTCAGCTTACAGTTTGCGCTTGCTCGCCCGAGAATCGATCGGCTGGTCACACAGGCGATCAAAGAGTAGATCCACTTTAATTGCCTCTATAGTCTTGGAGGGCGGGAGTGACGTGGTGATTTTGCATCTGGTCCAGGGTGGAAGCAAACTTTTGCTTTTAAAGATAAACAGATTTGGGGTCCTTGACCCTAGATCTCTTCATAAAGATAACCTGTCATACTCCTTTCCTCCTTCCTTGTAATGGGAATAAAAGTGATGAGCAGAAAAAATAAAGGGATAGTGTAAAAAAATTTAAAGCGCCCTCATCCCTCTGTGCTCTCGAGCAAAAGTGAATGCATAATTAAGTCACGCACGCATATGTTAAAGGTTTTCATACCACACCATGTGAGGTATCGCCGCAAACGTTCTATCTAGAGCAATAATTCTAGTGCCACACCTTCTCTAACTGTAAATGTGTATCCTGTAAAGACATTTAAAACTGCACCTGTGGAGATTTTTGACACTTCTCAACTGGGCACCTATCCTACCTGAACCAGTCCAGTTTTCAGTGTTCACACATTGACAATTTACAGTCATGCAACACTGTACCTTTTTGAAATATGTCTCTTTTGTTTCACACACAGCGCTTTCTTTTGGTGGTATTTAATCACCACTGGGTTTTTATTTTCTCCTCACCTTCCAGGACGGCCAACTTATGAGAGATGATGGGCTCCTCCCTACAGGAAACGCAATCAATTTACAGCTTGTTAAAAGGCCCCACCCTTCCCCTTGTTCCTCAGTTTAGATTGTTTCTCCCACAACAAAACTTTTTTTTTTTCACTGACCTGAAAAAACTGAGCCAGGTACAGGAATGCCGGTGATGGCTGCACTATACCTGCCCACCTCCTAGGCTTCTGACAGGTCACCCCCAAAGACACAGGCCATTGGTCACCAGGGTGGTCCCTCTAGGCCTGTGTCCTGCTATCTAGCAGAAGTATCTTCCGATTTTCTGGCGGTTTCACAGGAAGATTCAAAAAGGCTGCCGGAAAGCGCACTTTAAGCCTCGCTTTGAGAGCCGGAACCTCAGTTTAAGCTTTAGCAGACGGAGCATGCGCAGCGCAACCTGGAAGAGGGAAGCGAACAAGGAGACGCTGGACCCTCATGGAAGCGGGAGAGCAGACTCCCAGGCCCCAAAAGCCTGGAAAACTGCAAAAGAAATGAAGCCTGCCGCAAACCCACCTTGTGGAAAAGGAGGGAAGGTCGGTTCAGGTGGCTACAGGTAAACCCAGGTCGGAACCAGGTAAGTGCCATTTTTTTTTTTTCTTTCTGTTTGGGACAGATAACAGTATTAAGCTTAATCCTTGGTAGTTTCCATGCGTTCCCTCAGCAGGGCCTGTAGCCAACTTACTGTGGGGCAGGAAGAGTGATTTGGTTGCGATTTCCTCTTCTCTTGCAGAATCCCCAGATGGAGTATTAAACTGGTTGGTAAGGAGGCCTTAGGCTTAATTTAAGAATTCCTCCTTCAATGGGCTCAGGAGGATAGTAAAGCAAGCCCTGTGGCTGTAGAAAAAGGGGGAAAAACAGTGGTGTGTACCTCCTACCTGGGAAGCTTAGCAGCAGTATCCCTGATGGTAGCCAGGTGGTTCTTTGGCTGGTCATAATACTCCCTCCCTTAATGAGGGTGCTATTATCTTTCCCTTTTAGACCTGGAAACAAGTAACCCAGAAATTTCAGCCAGACCCTTGTCCACAGCTTCCTTTTTAAATTGGGAAATGCTGTGGTTATTTCAACATTAAGTTGCCAGTTTCTCACTATAAACCCTATTGCACATCAATAAGGGTAATTCTAGCGAAGGGGTGACACCTGTTAGATGCTGCGTCTCTTACAGGCTACTCCTGCCACTGAACAAGTTAGACATTCCTAAGGGGTTAAACAATTGGAATGTAAGGTGGTTTTCAGGAACCTGAAGATTACATGAGTAATACCACAGATTTTTTTTTTTCCCTGGTCAGCCATTCACACCAGATAATCTGAATATATTAGGCCAGCTGCTATGATCTGGCACATATCTCCAAGATGGGTTATTTAGTCTACTTGCTCTTAAGAACCTGCATCCTAAATTCTCTCCACATTTGGTGAAGAGACACAGTAGGTGTACCCTTGGGGAAACTTTTTCTTTTGGAGTTGCTTGCTATGTTTAACATGCAATGTGTAACAACTTACCAAGCTGCAACCTATTGGTTGGTGTGTAAGAGTTAATTGGGACCCCTGGTGGTTTGGGCTACTGCCCACCCCTTGATGAACTAGAATCATTGTTTCTCTTACGTCCTCCGACAGTCGCCGCCTCCTCCTAAGTCATCACTGTTGGGTATTGACTTCCGCTCCGCAGGAGTAGCTAGGCATAAAGACTTAGTCAAAAGAACAAAGGCATTTGCATATACACACCCATGGGAGCTGTGCCATCTGGTCAATACCCCCCTGCAGTGACCACTCCCAACTCGGTTTCATTCTGCCTAGCGTCAGGAGTAGTTAGGCTTCCCTGTGCTGGGGCTACTGTCTCAGCCTATCTAATCTTTTTTTTTAATTTGATTTTCTTTGAAAATGTCAGTTTTTTTCTTGCTTTACTAGCTGTTTATTTTGTCAGCTTTAGTTTTAGTCGACTCTTCGGAAGAAGATGGATTCATGCAGTGCTGGGATTCGGACTGACCGCCCTCGTTCTTCAGGGCAGAGGGTCAGATGGACCCCCAGCCCACCATTGAGCGTTCAGCCGTGGTTCGTCCTGGCACTATGAACGACCCATCCCTGCCTGCAGCAGGGATGCAGCCGAGATGTGGCTACCTCACAGGACACATCTGTGATGCTGCAGTGTCATGTCCCTGGCAAACGGCACTCCCTGTCAGATGAGGAGAGCGGCTTTCTGTTCATAGAGGCACCCCATGCCATCTGGTACAGGTAAGTACTTCTGTGTGGGACCTCTGTCTGGGGTGGCAGTCCTATGTTGCTGTGTGTCCCCCATGTCTGTGCCTGTGTGACTCCCTGATGCGGTCCCTGCGGGGACCGCTTGTGCATGCGCTGCGGTGCTATATGTTTTTGGGGGTCCCCTTCCCTGTGTCACTTCGGTGCTTGTTGGGAGTGCAGACTGTGTGTGTGTGGCGGCCGCAGCGGGGTGAATCCGCGCGGTCCGCCATTCTAAGTATGGGCAGGCATGTTTGGCTTCTCTATGGGCAATGTACATGCTGTTTTTGGCGCCATTCGCTGCCATTTTGCGGTAGCAGAACGATCGTTCCAACCGAATGTCCGGCGGCCATTTTGGCAGAGCCTTCCATGCAATCCTATGGGGCAGCCGTTTTCCCTGAGTCATGCAGCCTATGGGTTCAGCCTACTCTAGCAGCACTTCCTTTTCCTCTGAAGCAGGACATCGGTGCAACACTGTGGGGCTCTGCAGGTTATTGCTCTCTATCTTTCTGTATTGTCGCTTCTGGCTCAGTTTTTTCTTCTCCTGTTTGGGGGTCTTTGTCGCTGTAGCGGTGGGCTGCGCACTCCGCAGCGGTCTTAAAGGGGCAGTACGAACTTTTTTGCACTGTTTTGTGACCTTGAGCAATGGATTCTCAGGACAGCAAATTCCCCCCCAGCTCTGGTGGGGGTCCCCAGTTCCCCTGTGGCCCCTCTGAGACCTGATTTGGCCGCTGCAGTGGCGACCTTGGTGTCCAATAAGGAAATGCTGATGGCTGAACGTGCTGCTAAAGAGGCCCAGATTGTCTCTCACCTCTGATTCAGATGGTGATATGGCTGCTGCTGCGAGCGTGCCCTTTTCAGGGTCTCGCTCATCCTTGGACCCGCTGGGGTCTGAGGGGGAGGCAGAGGTGGAAGGGGTTGATACCTCCTCCCCGGGGTCGCCTGCAGAGCGGGCGACCATGGATGAATTGATTCTGTTAAGGAAACACTACAGTTGGAGGATGAGCCCAGTCCTGCGGGCGTTGTGTCCTCATTTGGGACGCACAGGACCCGCAAGTCGGCGCAGGTTTTTCCCTGCCCGGTTGAGTTTCATTACACTGTTATGAAATGTGGCGCACGTTAAAACATCCATTCCTGGTACCTAGTCGGTTCAAGTTGCTTTATCCCTTTGCACCGGCTACGGAATCACGATGGTGTGTGCCTCCACAGGTAGATCACACTGTGGCCGTGTTAAACAAGGCTACCTTGGTTCCATCTGAGGATACCCCGGTTTTCCGGGATCCCACGGATCGGCGGTTGGAGTCTCTGGCCCGCCATTCCTATATGGTGGCGGGCTCGTTGCTCAGACCCGTTTTTCGCGTCCGTTCTGGTGGCTCAGGTGGTGGCTGATTGGACGAAGGTGCTTAGGAGCAACCTCATGTCTGATGATGTTTCGCCTTCCCGGCTGGAAATGGTGGATCAAATCCACCTCCACCAAGGAATCATGTGTCTGTGTGATGCGGCCTTAAATGAGGCCCCTTTAGTAGCACGCCTCTAGTCTCGGTGCTTAACCGGCGACTGATATGGCTGAAGAGCTGGTCGGCTGACCAGTTCTCGTGGTAAACAGTTGCTGATTTTCCCTATGCTGGTTCTCTCCTTTTTGGTGAGGCGTTGGATTCCCTGGTGAAAGGCGTCACAGGGGGCACTTTGCTGCCCCAGAACCCGAAGAACAAGTCCTTTCGTGGCAAGCGGGGTTCTGCGTCTCGATCCACTCAGGGGTCCGTTCGTGCCTTTTGGAACCAATCCAAGGGCAAGCCCTTCCAGGCCCAGGGCAGCCAGGAGGAGCCCGGGGTGGGCAAGTAAGAGTCAGGCAATGCCGACTCGGCGAGTCAGTCCGACTCTGCCTGAAGGGGCGCCCTCACCCGTTTCAGGGGTGGGGGGACGTTTGCGCGATTTGCAGACGCTACTGGAGTTCAGATGGATCATCAACGTTCGAAAATTGACTTTGCCTCCATCGGTTCGTCTTCCCTATCTGGGAATGATTTTGGACTCTGCTCAGGCAAAGGTGTTCTTGCCGGAGAACAAGCTCCGGACCTTGCAGGACGAGCTCAGGTCCTTCAGGGACGACCCGTCCTCGTCACCCTTTGCTCAGTTCCACACGCGGGCTCTCCAGGCGGAGATCCTGGCCAGGTGGGACAGACTGCCTCAGTCCCTGGATCTGAGTGTCTCCTTGAGTCGTCAGACCAGATTGGCTCTTCTGTGGTGGCTCCAGGCCCCGACAGTGTCGGAAGGCATGTCCTTCCATCCGTTGGTGTGTACGGTGAATACCACGGATGCCAGCCTGCCGGGCTGGGGTGGAGTGCTGGGCAACTTGTCTGCCCAGGGCACTTGGTCGGAGGAGTCCTCCCTCCCGATAAATGTGCTGGAATTGCGAGTGATAAAACTCTCTTCCAGTAGTCGGAACGCCTTCGGGGCCGTCCTGTTTGGGTACAGACGTACAATGCTACCGCGGTGGCTTACATCAACCACCAAGGAAGCACCAGGAGTGCTCGGGCGGCCCGGGAGGGGTCCGCTGTTCTGTCTTGGGCCGACAGTTCACATTCCGGGTGTGGGGAACTGGCAGGCCGACTATCTGAGCCGCCAGACCCTGCATCAGGGGGAATGGTCCCTACACCCGGAGGTCTTCCACATGCTGTGTGCGAAGGGGGGATCCCCGGACGATCTGTTCGCATCTCGGCTAAACCGAAAGGTGGAAAGGTTTGTGGCAAGAACGCGCGATCCGCTGGCAGTGGCGGCTACCAATGCGGGAAGATCTCCTATCTCAGGGTCCGATCTTCCATCCTGCTTTACAGTCGCTGGCTTTAACAGCCTGGCTGTTGAGACCCAGGTCCTGAAGGACAGGGGTCTCTCCCCTGAGGTCATCCCTATCCTTGTCAAGGCTAGGAAGACTTCCTCTGGTAAACTAAATTACCATACCGGGAAGGCTTATTTCGCCTGGTGTGAGTCCAGGGGGTTCTCCCCTCGCTCGTAATCGGTGTCGAGAGTGTTGGCTTTCCTCCAGTCGGGGGTGGACCAGCGCCTGGCGCTGGCCACGATAACAGGCCAAGTGACCGCACTGGCTATTCTTTTTCCAACGCCCTGTGGCGTCTCATTACCTGGTTTGCACCTTCATTCCAGGTGTGTGACATTTGGCTCCTCCCAGGAAGGAGTCCTTATCTCCATGGGACTTGAACTTGGTTCTGTCCGTGTTACGGCGTGCTCCCTTTGAAAACATTCGGGATATATTGCCTCTGCTGTCTATGAAGGTTGCCTTTTTGGTGGCGATCACTTCGGCTCGCAGGGTGTCTAAACTGGCAGCGTTATCTTGCTGTTCTCCGTGCTTGGTGATTCGTCGGGATAAGGTGGTCTTGCGTCTGCATCCCTCCTTTGTTCCTAAGGTGGTCTCTGAGTTCCACATTTAATGAGGACATTGTCCTGCCTTCGCTTTGTGCGAAGCCTAAGCATCCTAAGGAGGTTGCTCTGCATTCCTTGGATGTTGTCAGGGCGATCAGGGTTTACCTGTCTACGGAATCTTTTCGAAAGATGGACTCCCTCTTTGTCCTTCCTGAGGGACCTCGAAAGGGCTTGGCTGCATCCGCAGCGACTATTGCCAAATGGATCAGACAGACAATTGAACAGGCTTATGCTTTGAAGTAACAGGTTCCACCCTTCCCTGTTAAGGCGCACTCTTCCTGATCTGTGAGTGCGTCCTGGGCCTATTGGCATCGGGTCTCGGCGGCCCAGGTGTGCAAGGCTGCGACTTGGTCGTCGGTGCACACTTTTTTTCCAAATTCTACGAAGTAGATATTCTGGCATCAGCTGATTCCTCCTTTGGCCGCAATGTTCTCAGTGCGGCAGTGTAATGAAGGACCCTTGTTTTGTTATGGGTCCCTGGCTGTTGGTGTTTGCTTTCCTGGGCTGTTGCTCCTGTTAAGCATTGTTTTTCTGTTGCCCAGCAGGTTTTCTTACTGTGCATGTAAGGTTCCTTTCTCTGATGTGGGTTGCCTTTTCTACGGTTGCGTCTCTCACCCCTCATGTCTATACTGCTTTGAGACAGTGATGACTTGGAGGCGGCGGCGACTGTCGGAGGACGTAAGAGAACTGAATTTTTGTAAAATCTTACCTGTAAAATTCCTTTCTCTGAGTCCTCCGACAGTCGCCGCCCCCGCCCCTCTTTTGGGGTTCTTATTACCTACTGCTTTGCTACCAAACGGAGTTGGGTGGTCACTGCAGATGGGTATTGACCAGATGGGACAGCCCCCATGGGTGTGTATATGCAAATGCCTTTGTTCTTTTGACTTAGGCTGGCCATACACTATACAATTTTCTTCAATTTCCTTTAGATTTACCTTTAACTATGTAGTGCAAGGGCCTGCCTGATTGCATACAAATTGAAAGTGTTTAGGTTTGACCCTATATTACATGGTTTTGGTAAATCTAAAGGAAAGTTGAACAAGAAAATTGTATAGTGAATGGCCAGCCTAGGTCTTTATGCCTAGCTACTCCTGCGGAGCGGAAGTCAATACACAACAGTGATGACTTGGAGGCGGTGGCGGCGAAGGACTCAGAGAAAGGAAATTTACAGGTAAGATTTTACAAAAATTCAGTTTTTCTGCAACTCTGATGATTTTTTTTATGTGCAAAAATCTCTATACAAGAGCTACATATAATAACCGGTATTTAATGGTTGCTTGTTAAGCCCTTCAGCTGTCTGCCTCCAAGCTAAAATTTGTGTCCAGCCCTTCCTGAGGCTGATATAATTGATTTCCAGGTCTGTGCTCGTTAAGACCTTAGATGCTGGGAGACTTGGATTCCCACCTGTGTGGGATAACTACACATACAATGGTAGGGTAACAGCTGCTGCTAATGTGCTGTATACAGTACACCCACCTTAGACTTCGATTATTTGGAACTACCCGGGTTTTCCTCTGGTGGAGGAAGGTTTAGCACAGGGATCCTCAAACTACGGCCCTCCAGCTGTTGAACTACACATCCCATGAGGCATTGTAAAACTCTGACATTCACAGACATGACTAGACATGATGGGAATTGTAGTTCCTGAACAACTGGAGGGCCATAGTTTGAAGACCCCTGGTTTAGCATCTAGAGTCCAAACTATGCTCATGTAAAGCTTGCCCTCTACTGGCTATTTTTTAGTTGAAATCACTATGACTGACTTTATGCCTGGGCTGGCTGCGTCTCAGAAATACACAGTGCGGAAGTTTTTGTCTTTGGTGTTTTACGGCTAATCAGAAATACGCAACACTAGTGGTCTGCTTTTTCTGTTTATTTTTGGCTATTTGGTTTTTTCTTGCTAAAAATACTCCACATTAAAAGTGGGGGGTGTCTGTCTATTACACCCTATTCTTCTGTACATTAGAAATGCACTACATTGTTGTTAGTCAGGGTACAGCCAAGTAACCAAAAGAAATGTTACCAAGTCAGAAATGCACAAAGGTTCCCAGAGTCAGTACACGGCTGTACCAGGTTACTATTCAGAAACGCACAGCTTTAAGGATTACTAGTGACCTTTCTGTCAGGGCTACATTGTTACTTTTCAAGTTGCACGAACTTTGAAATTTTAGTTACATTTCCGTTGCATGGCTATTCCATTTGACCATTCAGAAATGCACAACATTAAAGATGGTTAAGTGACTTCCCTGTTTGTGCAATTTGATAAGTAACTGGGTAGCCTTATTATTCGTAACAATTCTGTTTCATGCCTACTTACATGCGTATACCATGTTGCCGTTCAGAAACGCACACCATCAAAGATGGCTAATGACATTTCTATTATGTCTGCTTGATGGCTTATCAAGCTGTACCCTGTTGCTAATCAGTTAAATGCAACATTGACGTTAGCAGTGCATTTGCACTATATGGCTATACCTAGTGGCCAATGGCAAATGCACAACATTGACGAAGTTAGTGTCTGTTATGACTGTACCTGGTTGACAATCGGAAATGCAGGACTAGACGAAGTCTAGTGTCTTTCTGACATATAACTATACCTTGTTGCTAATCAGAAATGAAAAAACTTGGGAGTTTGTATATTTTTTTGTTATGTTTTTATATGAAGGTACCTTGTCAGGCATTAGCAATGCACAGCAAGGGAGTTCATGTCCCTTCTGTCTTCATATTGGTTTTATTGCTGATCTTACTACACTTCAGAAATACACAACATGAATGTCCTTGTGTCATTCTGTCTTTACATCTGGCTGCGCATCTGTATACTCAACAGTATAGACGCTTTGGGTCTAACTATTTTTCTCTTAAGTCCTCTGACAGTCGCCGCCCGATGGTATTAGCCTTCACTAATGGGTAATGGCGCACTCTGTAGGAGCAGGCTAGGGAGATAATTATCAGGTTAATACAAAAAAAACCTAGGGTCTGTTGCCCCAGAGTCTGTTTCTTTTTTTTTTTTCTGAATTTGTGTTTTTCTTAAAACAATAGATTTTTTTCTCTCACTATCACTAGTTAGTCAGGGATTCCTTTCCTGGAGAACTACAAGTGACTGCAGAGCTGGGCCTCGTACTGGGTATCCTAGATCCTTATGGAGTCGCAGGTTACTGGTACGCCCAGCCCTCACAACGACAGTGCCCCTCCATATGGGGACGAGCCTGCGGAGCTGCGTCTTCGCTGAGGATGTCTCAACCCGGATCGCCCGCGTGTTGCCAGCGTTCCTCCATGGCTGACGGCACCCCCACTTAGGGTGGAAGGTCTCCCGTATCTGAGCGGTGTCTGCTTCCTGGATGGTGAGTACTGATACCCCCTTGTCCCTGGGGACGTTTTGGGGGTTGTAGTCCCACGCTCAGGCGATAGCAGGGCTGGTGGTCTCTGTAGGGTCCCCCTTCTGGCCGGGTTGGTGGTTTTCTCCCTCCTCTGCTCCTGCTGGGGGTGCTGTAGGGGTCTCACTGGGGTCCCTGATGTTTGCCAGCATGTGTTTGTTCACACGTTTTATGGTGTGCAGAATCTAAGCTCTGTGAGCGAACAGCAGCCATGTTGGGATTCTGCACATGCTCCTGGTCGGGCGCCATCTTGGGTGTGGGCAACATGCCTAGTAAGGGCAAGCGGACATTTTCCCTGTGACTTTTGTGATTGATTTTCAATAGGCACCTTTTTTCTCTGGGCTCGAGGGCTGGCCTCTAGCGCTGTGAGGTCACTTCCTCCTTCACAAATTCTCATGTGTAAAAATGTGCTGACAGGCTGGGGGTTTTTGTTAATCCTTCTGTCATTTTTCAACCAAAAGGGTTTTTTTACTTGTGGCTAGTGTGTTTTCACAGGGGGCTCTTTCTGTTAGTGCCGATTGGGGGGGGGGGCGGGGGGGGTTCCACGGGAACCGCCGATTAAAAGAGCCAGCGTCCCTTTTTCTTTTAAGGCAAAAATGGACTCCTAGGATAATAAATTCCCTGCAGACCTGGTGGGGGCTTCGGGTACACCTTAATCCCCTTCCATGGCCTCCATATCTGCTACTATTGCGACTTTGGCGTCCCAGGTGAAT
The DNA here is from genome assembly GCF_965119305.1 of Pelophylax lessonae. Taxonomy (NCBI): domain Eukaryota; kingdom Metazoa; phylum Chordata; class Amphibia; order Anura; family Ranidae; genus Pelophylax; species Pelophylax lessonae. The sequence continues at coordinate 272,671,701 of NC_138769.1, read as the reverse complement.
TGAATCTGCTGATGTTGGCATGCTCCTCCAAAAAACAGCCTGCGCCCTCTGAATCTGAGCCCGAATTGGTTGCCACGGACGATGGTCCCCCTGAGGGGTCCCTGTCCTCCGCTTCTGAGAGGGAGAAGGTGGGGGAATCTTCCTCCGTAGCGTGGGAACGTGCTACGATGGATACTCTCATTGGCGTCGTAAAAATCTTGACGATGAGCCAGCTCAGTCAAGCGGTCAGTTTTTGGGTTCCGCAGACCCCAGAAGTCATGTCAGGCTTTTTTCCTGCTCTGAGGAATTTCACAAGATTGTGAATGACCAGTGGCGGCGCATTTAGCACATGGTGGTGGTGCCTATGCGTTTTTTTTCCATCCGCTATCCGTTTTTGGAGCTGGTAGACGAACATTGGAAGGTGTCCCCAGGCAGGGGATCACACTGTGTCTAGGCTGAATAAGTCCACTTTGCTGCCAGTAGAGGATTCCCCGGTATTCAGGGATCTAGGTAGATAGGCATGTGGAAGCGCTTGCCCGCCACATTTATCTGGTGGCGGGTTACCTGTGGAAACCTGTGTTTGCCTCTGTGATGGCCTCTCAGGCACTCGCGACATGGGCAAGGGGCTTCGCAGTAGGATCGGCTCATCTGCACTGTGATGTTCCTGTGGGCAAGCGGCCGTGCTCGGGTACCCAAAATGCCGGTCAGTCTGGTTCGGCGGCACAGTCCACCTCTTCCTGTAGGGAAGCCCTCACCCGTTGTCGGGGTGGGGGGACATCTGCTTTACTTTCAGGAACCCTGGTTGTCCGGCATTCAGGACAGGTGGGTTCACAAACTAATTCGTTCAGGGTACAAGATCGATTTTCAATCTCGCCCCGCAGACAGGTTCTTCCCGTCCATTCTACAGCTGTCTCCCGATCGTCTCAGGATCTAATGGGGGCAGTGCACAATCGACTTGCCCAAGGAGTCATTGTACCCGTTCCCTCACGGGAAAGGTTTCGCGGGTTTTTACTCCAACATGTCCACGGTGCCAAGGAAACACGGCTAGGTGCATCCGATTCTGGATTTGAAGTCTCTGAACCGCTTTGTGCGGGTACAGTAGTTCAGGATGGAGTCCATCTGGTCGTTGGTGGCCTCACCTGGGGACTTCCTGGCATCCATCGCCTTGAAGGATGCATATCTCGTATATCTCATCATCCCTATTCTCGAGGGTCATCAGAGATATCTACGCTTCGCGGTGGCTGGGGAGCACTACTAGTTTGTGGCGTTGCCTTTCGGTCTGGCTTCGGCTCCCAGGTTTTTCACCAAGGTGTTGGCTCCGGTTCTTGCTTTACTGTGTTTACGGGGCTTTGCGGTCCTCGGTTGCCTGGACGACCTCCTGTTATGGTCACACATGAGTTTGACCTTGGCGAGCGATCTGGCCGTAACAGTTCAGACACTTCAGTAATTCAGGTGGACCATTATTTTCGGAAGTCGGCACTGACTCCTTCAACTCGTCTTCAGTACCTAGGGATGGTCTGCTCACTCTTGGGTCTTCCTTCCGGAGGACAAACTCTGGACTCTACGGGAAGAGATCAGGGCTCTCAGGCACAATGATCTCTCCACTCTGTGGACCTGCATGCGGGTTCTGGGCCTGATGGTCATGGCCTTCGAAGCAGTTCCGTTTGCTCAATTTCACACCAGGACTCTGCAAGCGGAGATCCTGGCCAGATGGGACAGGACGCCTCAGTCCTTGAAAAGGAGAATTTCCTTGAGCTGTCCGGTAAAGTCTGACCTCTTGTGGTGGCTCCAGTCACCGTCTGTGACGCAGGGCCAGTCCTTCCAGCCTCTGTTGTGGACGATTCTCACCATGGATGCCAGCCTATCGGGCAGGGGAGGAGTTCTGGGCACGTTTTGTGCCCAGGGGACGTGGTCGGCGGGGGAGACCTCGCTACCGATGTCCTGGCGCTCTGGGCGATGAAGCTTTGTCTGTTCCGGTGGTAATCTCCGCTTCAAGGGTGTCCAGTCCAGGTACAGACAGACAATGCCACGGCCGTGGCATACATAAATCACCAAGGGGGCACGAAGAGTGCCCAGGCGGCCATGGAAGTGGCCGAGACCCTGTCTTGGGCCGATCGCATGTACCAGCGATCTCGGCTGTTCACATTCTGGGTGTGGACAACTGGCAGGCGGACTATGAGTCGCCAGACCTTGGACCAGGGGGAATGGTCCCTGCATCCGGATGTTTTTCGCCTCCTGTGTGCCCGGTGGCGGACCCTGGACGTGGATTTGTTCGCATCTCCTCTCAACAAAAAGGTGGAAAGGTTTGTGGCCTGAACTCGCGATCCTCTGGCAGATGCCGCGGACGCGTTGGTGGTGCCTTGGCACCGCTATCGTCTGATCTGTTTTTCCTCAGATTCAACTGTTCAGATTCCTACGCAGGTTGGCTTCGGAACGGATGTCAGTAATTTTTGTGGCCCCAGACTGACCTCGACGGTCCTGGTACGCGGACATCGTTCAGATGGTCGTCGAACCTCCCTGGCGGCTTCCGCTGCGAGACTATCTTTTGTCTCAAGGACCGGTCTTCAATCCTGCTTTACAGTCTCTGGCTTTAATGGCATGGCTGTTGAAAGCCAGGTCTTGAGGGATAGAGGTCTTCCACAGGTGGTCATCCCTACCTTGTTAAAGGCTCGTAAAGCCACTGCAAGGACAATTTATCACCTCACCTTGAAAACGTATATCGCTTGGTGCGAGACGAATGGTCTTCACCCTCGTTCCTTCCCGGTGGCGAAGGTCTTGGCCTTCCTGCAGAAGGGCGTGGATCAGCATCTGGCGCTGACTACGGTCAAGGGTCCGTTGTCGGCCTTGGCCATCTTTTTTCAGCGACGTTTGGCGTTGCATTCCTTAGTCTGCACCTTCATTCAGGGGGTGCGGCATTTGGCTCCCCCGAGGAGAGCTCCTTTGCCTCCATGGGATCTAAATTTGGTTTTCTGTCGCTCATTGACAGACGCAGTCCTCTAGATTAATATCAACTTGGTTATACTGCCCTCTACAGGAGTAGGACACTAGGCAGAAGGAAAACGTTCTGGCCACACCTTAGGGGCAGTCCCAGAGGGTATATCCTCTCCCTCTCTGCTACAGGAAGTCAGTTTTTTTTCTGTCTAGTTAGGAGTAAGGACCTAAGTTCCTTGCTGGGATCTTTGGTCCTGGCAAGATTTTTTAGAAACTTCTTTTTTTTTTTTTTTTTGTAGGCAGCTTTTTTTCTCCAGTTGTTCCTGTGAGATCTTCAAGCAAGTACGCTGAAACTGGGCGACGGGCTGGATGTTGAGATCCTTTGGTCACCCCAGTCAGCCTACGAGCGCGTGCAGGCCCTAGCTCCGCGCTGGGTCGGCCGCGACATAGTCCCACTGGACGGGGACTGACCCTGCGAGTTAAACGTCTCGCCTGGACGCCGACGACCAGTTGGAAACTGAGTCACGGCGTCCGTATTGGTCGACAGCCCCCCCACCTCGGTGGAGAGGGGTTCTGTCAGGAGTGGCGCCCGTCAGTTCCGGTATGGTAAGATGTTCCCCCTTCTCCCCCTGACGGGTTTGTTGGTGGACGCGGGCCCCTCCCTGGGATGGTCGAACGCTCATGATCCTGGGTCTCCCCTCTATCCTTTAACAGGTGTCACAGATCCCCCTCTTGAGGGTGATTTTAGTGAATAAGGCTTGGTTTGGGAGCTGACTATCGGAGTCACTGTATGAGGGGCACTGTAAAGGGACTATGACTGAAGTCAGTGGCTGGCATTACTGTTATGATGGCCATGTATGAGGGTGATGGTATCCTACCTGATGCATAAGGTTGCAATACAGGCCGATGCCTGTGCCTGGACTACCGCCATCCGCAGGCCGCCATTCTCCCACAGGCCATACACCTCCCGCAGGCCGCACAGGCCGATGACTACCTTCCGCAGACCGCTGCTATCTTTCAACAGGCCGCCGATTCCCCCCCCCCCCCCCGCAGGTCGCGCGGGGCCGCCATCTTGGCGTAGCCTCATGTCTCCAGCATGGGGGGCGGCCATTTTGGAGATGACCAGCTACCTCGGAGTAGCATGGGAGGCGCCGGAAGGCGTGTAAAGGGGCGGAGCCGCCTCCTTTACCTGGGAAAACGATCCAAAAGACTTGCGGTTTGTAATAGACAGTGCTGAGAGCAGGTTGATAGAAACATTTGTGCATCAGGTGGTGAGCCTTGGGGTCTCTCTCTCTCTCTCTGTGGGGTCCAAAGCAGGTACACTGAGGGGCGCTGTTGCGCTGGGGGATTACAAAAAAAAGTGGCAAGTGTCTTGTATAATCATGGACCCTGCCACACATGTATCCCCACCTGATCCCCTCGAGGTGCAGGAGCAGGACCCTCCAGTACCCCACTTGTGATTGATGCATTATCAGCAGTTTTGGAGTCTTTGGTATCCCGGGTGGAGGTGGCCTTTCAGGGACGGGGGTCAAGAAAGCGACCCCCCGCCTACCCCTATTTCATCTGATACTTCAGATACGGATTCTGAGCTGGTCACTGCAGCTGCAGGTCCCTCTTCTGGGGCTGCGGTCTCAGGTACGGTCTCCTCAGACAGTGAGGAGGACGTTTCTGCCTCCGCCATAGCACAAGAAGCGTTGGTGGACGCACTAGTTGTGTCTGTCCGGGAAACCTTAAGACTTGAGGTTACACCGGCAGAGGTAGCTGAGACTGAAATTCCTTTTGGTATTAGCAAGCCTACCAAGATGGCGAAGGTTTTTCCCTTGCCCAAATGTTTTGGTAATAAAATTAAAGAGGAATGGGATAGTCCGAAACGAACCCTTGCGATTTCCAAACGCATTGCTAGGCGCTATCCGTTTGAGGAATCCCTCCTTAAAACATGGATGGTACCACCAGTGGTGGACTCACCGATTTCCAGACTAAATAAAGCCACTGTTATCCCGTTGGAGGACGCTCCGTCCTTTAGGGATCCGGTGGATCGAAAAGTGGAAGCAGAATCCCGCTCCATTTTTTCCCTGATAGGGTCAACCTTCAGGCCAGTGGTTGCCATTGGTTTAGTTTCACAAACATTGACAGAATGGGCCAAATTGTTAAGCCGTGACTTAAAGGGGAGAAGTATCCCCCCGGCAGCATCCGATTTGATGGAGCAGATTATACAAGGACTACAGTTCGTCTGTGACGCCGCCCTGGACGCCACTCCCTTGTTAAGGCGTGCATCGGTGTCAGCAGTGGTCCTCAGACGCGTGTTGTGGTTAAAGTGCTGGTCGGCGGATCAAGGTTCCAAAAAAGCTTTGGCTAATCTCCCTTTTCAAGGGGATCGCCTGTTTGGGGCCACCTTGGATGAGGTTATAAAGGATCTCACTGGGGGCAAGACGACTTTTTTGCCACAGACTGCTAAAGGTAAAGGACCTCGTAACAGGCGAGGACCTTCCTTTTCTGCTCATAAAAAATTTGTTCGTTCCGCTGGGGCGAGCGATAAGGGCTCCAAAGCCCCTTCAGGGGGTTTCAAAGGGCGCTGGTCGGGTAAACCAAAGTCCGGCTCAGCCAAACCTGAAGATAAAACCAATACAGCCTGAAGGTGCGCCCCCACCCATCTCTGGGGTGGGGGGACGTCTTCACCGGTTTCCGGATCCATGGCTTTCCAGAATCCCGGACAAAGGGGTTCGCGAGGTCATACGGTCAGGATACAAGATCGAGTTTCGATCACTTCCACCGGTGCGATTCTTCCCTTCAAACATTCAACTATCCCCGGATCGCTTAAAAGCTTTGCGGGGGGCAGTAATGGACTTGATGCAACAGGGAGCGGTAGTTCCCGTTCCTTGAGCAGAACGTTTTCTTCACTTCTCCCAAAGATCATTCCTAGTTCCCGCCAGGAGCTGGAAGATTCAGTGAACGATTCGGATGTTACTATCCGTCAACTGGTCTTCCCTTCAGACTTGCATGAGGATCCTGGGACTGATGGTGGCCTTCTTGGAGGCAGTACCGTATGCCCAGCCTCATACCCGTATTCTCCTAAAGGAGATTCTTTTCTAATGGAATCGGAATCCCTATTCCCTGCACAATCGGATCCGGTTACGCAAGCGGACCAGGGAATCTCTGGTCTGGTGGCTTCGGTCTCCAATGCTCAGCCGGGGGAAGTCACTCCTTCCGATAGAATCCAGGTTTCCGATAAATGTGTTGGAACTGAGAGCCATCAGACTTTGTCTGATTTACTGGACCGAGCAGCTCCAGGGCAGCCCGGTTCGGATACAGTTGGACAATGCCACGGCTGTGGCTTATGTCAATCACCAAAGGGGCACCAAGAGTGCCCTGGCGGACGTAGAAGTGGCCAGCTTTCTTCAGTGGGCGGAACGGTTTGTTCCGACTCCCTCCGCGATATTCACTCCAGGGGTGGAAAATTGGCAGGCAGATTATCTCAGCCGTCAGATTCTGGATCAAGGGGAATGGTCTCTTCATCCAGAGTTATTTCACCAGTTGTGCCTTCATTGGGGCACCCCGGATGTGGGTCTGTTGGCATCTCAGGTCAACAGGAAGGTGCGGAGGTTTGCAGCTCGCGCCCGCAATCCTTTAGCGGACGCAGCAGACGCGCTGGTCGCCCCGTGGGGGCAGTATCAGCTACGGTATGCCTTCCATCCTCTCAAGTTACTGCCGAAACTTCTTCGCAGGATAGAGGTGGAGGGAATTCCAGTTATTCTGGTAGCTTCGGACTGGCCTCGTCTAGCCTGGTACGCCGACTTGGTAAGGCTGGTCGCGGACACTCCTTGGAGACTTCCTCTCAAGGAGGATCTGCTGTCTCATGGACCGATCTTCCATCTTGCTTTACAGTCGCTGGCTTTAACGGCCTGGCCATTGAGACCCAGGTGCTGAAGGACAAGGGATTGTCAGCTTCAGTTATTCCTACTCTAATTAAAGCAAGGAAGGCAACTTCCAGCAAAGTCTATTATCGCACATGGAAGGCTTATATTGCGTGGTGTGAATCTCTTAGATTTCCTCCACGTACCTATTCGGTGACCCAAATCTTGGCCTTTCTGCAACAGGGGGTTGAGCAGAAACTGTCCTTGAGCACTTTTAAGGGTCAGGTTTCAGCGTTAGCAATCTTCTTTCAGAAACCTTTGGCTACTAATTCCTTGGTGCGGAATTTCATCCAGGGGGTGCGACACCTGGCTCCGCCAGTGCGCGCACCCTTACCGCCCTGGGATCTTAATTTAGTGTTGTCGGTTCTGCAGAAACCTCCCTTTTGAAGATATTAGGGAGATTCCCTTGCTTACGTTATCCCAGAAGGTGGCCTTCTTGGTGGCTATCACTTTTGCACGCAGGGTGTCAGAACTGGCCGCATTATCTTGTCGTTCCCCATATCTGGTGGTTCATAGGGATAAGGTGGTTCTTCGTCCGAATCCATCCTTCCTTCCTAAAGTGGTTTCAGAGTTTCATCTGAATGAAGATATTGTGTTAACTTCCCTGTGTCCTAAGCCCAGTCATCCTCTGGAGTTTGCGTTATATTCCTTGGATGTGGTTCGGGCAATCAGGGTATACCTGAAAACTACGTACTCGTTTCGTAAAACGGATTCACTTTTTGTGATCACGGATGGCCCCAAAAAGGGGTTGCCTGCATCTGCCGCAACTATCTCCAGATGGATCAGACAGACGGTGGTACAGGCTAATTCTATTAAGGGTCGGAATCCTCCATTTCCTGTTAAGGCGCACTCCACTCGGGCGCTTAGTGCTTCTTGGGCCTTCCGCCATCAGGCGTCAGTGGTCCAGGTTTGCAAGGCGGCTACCTGGTCGTCGTTTCATACCTTTTACAAAATTTTATAAAGTTGATGTGATGGCATCGTCGGATGCCTCTTTTGGCCGCAAGGTTCTGCAGGCCGCTATTTAAGGAGACCGTTGGTCTACCTTAAGGGTTTTTTTCTGTTGGGGTTTGAGTCTCATCCTTTGGTTTGATGAGCCTTTAAGACTTCTATTCGGCACCGGTTGGGCCTTCTGGATTTAAATTTTGATTTCTGTTATCCCACCCCTCATTTGTGGCACTGCTTTGGGACGTCCCAAGTTGATATTAATCAAGAGGACTGCGTCTGTCAATGAGCGACAGAGAAAAATGGATTTTTGTAAAATCTTACCGTAAAATCCTTTTCTCTTAAGCTCATTGACAGAAGCTGTGGCCAGAACGTTTTCCTTCTGCCTAGTGTCCTACTCCTGTAGAGGGCAGTATAACCAAGTTGATATTAATCAAGAGGACTGCGTCTGTCAATGAGCTTAAGAGAAAAGATTTTACGGTAAGATTTTACAAAAATCCTTTTTTGTCTGTGCTACAACAACCTCCCTTTGAGAACATCAGAGAGGTTCCTCGGTCTGTTATCCAAGAAAGTTGCCTTTCTGGTGGCCATCACGTCGGCTCGCAGAGTGTCTGAATTGGCGGCTTTGTCCTGCCGGTCTCCTTATCTGGTGCTACATAGAGATAAGGTGGTTCTGCGACTGAATCGGTCGTTTATTCCAAGGTGGTTTCTTCGTTCCACCTCAATGAGGATATCGTGTTGCATTCGTTGTGTGCACAACCCAGGCATCCTAAGGAGTTTGCCTTGCATTCCCTGGATGTGGTCTGGGCGGTCAAGGTCTATCTGTTCGCCACGGAGTAGATTCGACAGTCTGATTCTTTATTTGCTCTTCCTGAGGGATCTCGGAAGGGATCGGCCGCCTCCGGCGAACATTTCTAAGTGGATCAGACAGACGATTGTTCATGCCTACTCCATTAAGGGTCGGATTCCTCCTTTTCCGGCAACGGCCCATTATACTCAAGCCGTTAGTGCCTCTTAGGCTTTTCGCCATCAGGCTTCTGTTGCTCAGGTGTGCTAGGCGGCGATTTGGTCGTCCGTGCACACTTTCACAAAGTTTTACAAACTTGACGTTTTGGCATCTTCGGATGCTTCCTTTGGCCGCAAAGTTTTAAGAGTGTGGCAGTTGTTTAAGGGGACATTTGTTTTACTGTCCCTCCTTTTTTGGGGTGCTTTTTTTCCTGTGGGCTCAGGTTGTTACTGGCCCGGTTATTTGCATTTACCTTCTCAATTGGTTGCGTTGCTTTCCCACCCCTCATACCTGCACTGCTTTGGGACCTCCCATTAGTGAAGGCTAATACCATTGGGCTAAAACCAGAGGGCGGCGAGTGTCAGGACTCGGAGAAAATAATTTTACGGTAAGTTCTTACAAAAACTCATATTTTTTTTTTTTTTTTTTATAGAGCCCGAGGTTATATCACTTTTAAAAAAACACAACTAGGAAGTTTGTCTTTTTTTTTCGGGTTGGTCTATCTAGCGGCACTTCAGAAATACACATGTCCTCATCTATTTTTCTGGGGCTGTGCGTCAGTAACGCACAGTCTGTGATCTTCTATATGTGTGATATTAGTTATACATATTTCACTTTTATTGCAGACCTTATGTTCCCAGGGAAATGGAAAGGCCAGAAGTTCTGGCTGAGGAAACGTCCGATGTCAGAAGACACAGTCCCTTTCATTAGGACATACTAGAGTCTTCCCTCTGCTTAAAAACCTGATTAGGTTGTAGGACCCTAGAAGAGGATTAAAAAAATATCTTCCTCTTCCCTTTTAAGAACATTTTTGTTCATAGGAGTATTGTAGCCTAAAGATGTGGTATCAGAACTTATCTGACCCGTATCCCCAACCCAATAGGTTTACAATTCTGGATGTATCCCTCATCCGTACCAAAAAGGCACCCAATGGTATTGAAGTTGCTTAATTTTAAGCTATATGAGCAGTGGATTATGGTTCCAGACATCAAGTTGGACACCTGATTGCTATATGGTTAAACAATATGGTTTAACATTCTTTTACCTAGCTCCTTTCCGCTTAATTACGGACAGATCTCTAAGGAGTGGTGTATGGTTCCAGACATCAGGTAGGATACCTGATCGCCAAGATAGGGTTAAAAGAATGCTTTAGCTCCTTTCCGCAAAATTTTATTGCATTTGCGGGCAGGTGTATAAGGAGTTTTCAGGTATATAGAACATTTTTCATAACTGATATGCCGACATTCAGTGGTGACGGAAGTCATAGGTTGCTGTACTTTGGGTATATACCAGTCCAGCCCTTTTAAACCTATAGAAGATGTTCCCTTTTAATTTTTTGTCCTCAAAACTAGCCTTCCTGTTAACTGTCACTACAGCCAGGAGAATAGGGGATTTACAAGATCTTTCTATTAAAGAATCATTTATGTTAATCTTCCCAGATAGGATTATTCTTAGGACAGATCCCCTTAGGAGAGATCCCTTATATCTGCCCAAGGTAGCATTTTCCTTTCACAGGAAGCAAGAAATAATTTTACCATCCTTTGGTGGTAACCCTAAGAATGAAAAAGAAATTAAATGTCACTGTTAAGATGTGAGGAGGTGCCTCCTCACTTATTTACAGAGGACCAGTGAGTTTAGGAGATCTAATCCTCTTCTGATCCTCTACTCTGGACGAAGAAAAGCACTGCAGGCTTCAAAACCTGTCTCTAGGTGGGTTAGAAAAGCCATTAAACATGTCTTATGAGGTTGCAGGTGTTCAGGTTCCAGCAAAGCTGAAAGCACACTCAACAAGAGCCCTGGTAACATCCTGGGCCGAAAAAGATGGAGCTTCTTGGGAACAGATCCACAATGCAGCCACCTGGTCCAGCTATGACACGTTTCTGAAGCACTTCCGAATGGAGGTGCTGTCTCAACAAGACCTAGCCTTTGGCCGAAAGGATCTACAGGCAGTGGCTAGACCTGTAGTTTTTCTTTTATTATCCTCTCATATGTAGGCTGTCCTGGAAGGTGAGAAGAGAAAACCTACCGTTAGTAGACCGGTAATATTGTTTCTACGAACCTTCCAGGACGGCAGGCCTACTTCCCACCCTGTTAAAATAGGTGTGGTAAGAATGTATAAAATAGGTGGTTAGTACCGAAGTGATTCCACATCCCTTGTGTATTGGTTGTGGAAGCTACTTTTTTACAACTGAGGAACAAGGCGAAGGGTGGGGCCTTTTAACAAGCTGTGAATCGATTGGGTTTCCTGTAGGGAAGAGCCTATCAGCCACCTCGCCTGGATATCTCACCCACGGTTCCGTGCGTTGCTAGCGTCCTGCTTTTTTGGCTGACGGCACCCTCGCCATCTGGGGTGGGAGGTTTCCCGTCGATGTGAGGCACCCCACGCCATCGGGTACAGTAAGTACATTCTGTGTGGGGCTGGCAGTCCTGTGTGTCTGTGGTATCCCGTTATGTCTGTGCGTTTTTTGGGGCTCCCTTTCTCCCGGTCCCTGCGGGGGCTCTTACACAGCCAGCTTGCTATGTGGGGGTGTTTTGTGGGGGTCCCTCTCCTTTTTTGACACTTTATGGTGTGTGTGGAGGTGCAGACACGTGCGGCGACCCCTGCGGGGTTAAAAAACCGCCGGTCCGCCATTTTAGGTGTGGGCAGCATGCTGGCTTCACTGTGGGCGCTTCTACAGCGATGTATGTAGTGTATTTTGGCGCCTTACAGCGCCATCTTGTGTGTGGCAATGTGTTCTTCGGAGCACGTCGGTGGCCATTTTCCCGGAGCCTCCCATTACTTTCTATGGGCAACCATTTTTCCTTAGTCTGAAGTCCTAGTTCAGTCTCATGCGGTGACAAGAGGAGATCGGCAGGCGTGTGCTAACACTTGTGGGGTCTGTCTTTGCTGTTTTTTTTGTGGGAATACTTCTGGCTGTCAGCTTATTCCTGCTTAGGGGTCTGTTTTCAGTATCCTTCATAGCGGTGTACTGCGGGGGATCGCGGTGCGCTTAAAGGGCCAGTATATTGAAAAAAAAAATTTTTTTTTCTTATGGAGTCCCTGGACCGCAAACTTCCCCCAGCTTTGGTGGATAATTCAGGTTCCTCTGAATCTACTGCTCTGCCTGCCGCACTTGCGACTTTAGCGTCCAAAGTATTTCTTTTGATGACTGAACGGGATACTAGAAAAAGGCCTAGGCTCTTTCTTCTGACATGGTTGCTGTAGATGGTGTGCCCTTTGAAGGGTCTCGCTCTTCCCAGTCTGACGGGGAGGCGGAGGATGCAGGGGGGATGATTCCCCCCCTGGCACGGCCGAGGACCGCGCAGCAATGGATGCGCTGATCATTGCCGTTAAGGAAACGCTACATTTAGAGGCTGAGCCCAATCCTCCAGGAAAACGGTCCTCTTTTGGTACCCACAGATCCCGTAAGACGGCACAGGTATTTCCTTGCCCTGCTGAGTTACACGAAACTGTGAATGAACAATGGCGCAACTTGAAGCGCACTTTTGTGGTGCCTAAGAAGTTTCAACTTGTTTACCCCTTTGCGTCTCCTACGGATTTGCGATGGTCTGTGGCTCCAAAAGTGGATCACACTGTGGCCAGATTGAACAGGGCCACTCTGGTACGGAGGATTCTCCGGTGTTTAGGGATCCTACGGATAGGAGGCTGGAATCTCTTGCCCGACATTCCTACATGGTAGCGGGTTCCATGCTGAAACCTATTTTCGCCTGTCATGGTGGCTCAAGCCGTGGCGGATTGGACCAAGGTGCTCCGACGCACCCTCGTGGCTGATTCTGCCCCCCTACTAGCTTGAAGATGGACTAGATTTACCAAGGGGTCATGTATTTGTGTGATGTGGCCTTGAATGAGGCCCCATTGGCTGCGCGCTTATCTAGTGTCGCAGTACTTAATCGCTGCTTGATTTGGTTGAAAAGCTGGTCGGCTGACCAGACTTCCAGGAAGACGGTGTCTGACATCCTTATGCGGGGTCTCGTCTTTTTGGAGAATCCCTGGATGAGTTGGTTAAAGGTGTCACTGGGGGCAAGAGCTCTTCCGCGGTAAGCGGGCCCCTCCTTTAAACCAAATCAGGGGTCCTTTCGTGCCTTCATGGTGCAGGACAAGGGAAAACCTTTAAGGGCCAGGGTGGTCAGAAAGCCCTGGGCGGGCAAGCCAAAAGCCGCCCAGGCTGGTGCAGCGGCCCAGTCCGCCACTGCCTGAAGGGGCGCCCTCACCAGTTTCAGGGGTGGGGGGGGGCGTCTGCGTGGTTTCCTCCAACCTTGGCTGCTCCGGATTCTGGACAGGTGGGTTCAGGAAATCATTTGATCAGGCTACAAGATCGAATTCCTTTCACGACCAGGGGACAGATTCTTTCCCTCAAATCTTCATCTGACCTCAGATTGGTTGCAAGATCTTAATCGGGCAGTTCAGGATCTACTCGCCCAGGGGGTAATCATCCTGGTGCCGCATCGGGACAGATTTCGGGGGTTTTACTCGAATCTGTTCACTGTGCCCAGAAAGGAGGGCAAGGTGTGTCCGATTCTGGACTTAAAAGCGATGAACCGCATGGAATCGCTCTGCTCGGTGGTGGCCTCTGAGTCCAGGAGATTTCCTGCCTTCTATCGACCTAAAGGATGCGTATTTGCACATCCCCTTGTTCGAGGGTCATCAGAGGTACCTCCGATTCGCTATCGCGGAGGAACACTATCCGTTTGTGGCGTTTACCTTTCGGTCTCGCTTCGGCTCCAAGGGTGTTTACCAAAGTGCTGGCTCCTGTTCTGGGCCTGTTACAGGCACAGGGCATTGCGGTCTTGGGTTATCTGGACCATCTCCTGTTAAGATGGAGTGCCAGTCAGAGCCTGCTGTGCGATCTGTCCACTACGGTTCAGACGCTCCAGGAGTTTGGATGGACCAACGTTCAGAAGTAGACTTTGTCTCCTTTGGTTCGGCTCCCATATTTGGGAATGGTCTTGGACTCCGCCCAAGCAAAGGTGTTTCTGACGGAGGACAAGCTCCGGACCCTGCAGAGCGAGGTCAGGTCCCTCGGGGACAACGAGTCCTCGTCACTCAGGACCTATATGCGGTCCCTGGGATTGATGGTGTCAGCCTTCGAGGCGATACCGTTTGCACAGTTTCACACGCAGTCTCTCCAAGCGGAGATACTGGCCAGATGGGACAGGCTTACTCAGCCCTTGGACCTGAGGGTGTCTGAGTCGCCAAACCAGAGTGGATCTACTGTGGTGGCTCCAGTCCCCGGGAGTAGCGGAGGGAAAATCCTTCCGGCCGTTGCTGTGGACGGTGATTACCACGGATGCCAGCCTGTCGGGCTGGGGTGGCATTCTGGGCAACCTGTCTGCCCAGGGCACTTGGTCGGTGGAGGAATCTTCCCTACCGATAAACATCTTGGAATTGAGAGCCATCAGGCTGTGCCTGCTCCATTGTTTGGATCGTCTTCAGGGCCGCCCTGTACGGGTGCAGACTGACAATGCCACTGCCGTGGCTTTCATCAATCACCAAAGGGGCACCAGGAGTGCCCGGGCGGCCCAGGAAGTGACCAGTATTCTGTCTTGGGCCGAGACTCGCGTCCCGGCGATTTTCGGCAGTTCACATTCCGGATGTGGAGAATTGGCAGGCCGATTTTATCAGAGCCGCCAGACCCTGGACCAGGGTATATGGTCCCTGCACCCGGATGTTTCAAATGCTGTGTGCAAAATGGGGATCCCCGGATGTGGATCTGTTTGCGTCCCGGCTAAACAACAAGGTGGTTAGGTTCGTGGCAAGAACGCGCGATCCTCTGGCAGACGCCTCGGATGCGCTGGTGGTGCCTTGGCACCGGTATCGTCTGATGTATGCCTTTCCCCCGATTCAGTAGTTGTCCAGGTTCCTGCGCAGGTTGATCTCGGAACCGAAGTTGGGGATTCTGGTGGCCCCGGACTGGCCACACCGGTCCTGGTACGCGGACATCATTCAACTGGCCGTCGAGCCTCCATGGCGGCTACCGTTGCGAGACGATCTACTGTCTCAGGGACCGATCTTCCATCCTGCTTTACAGTCTCTGGCTTTAACGGCATGGCTGTTAAAAGCCAGGTGCTGAGAGACAGGGGTCTCTCATTGGAGGTCATTCCTACTTTGCTCAAGGCTAGGAAAGCCTCGTCCGGTAAGATCTATTACCGTACCTGGAAGGCTTATTTTGCCTGGTGTGAAACCAGAGGCTTCCCTCCTCGTTCCTACGCGAGGGTGTTAGCCTTTCTACAATCTGGTGTGGACCAGTAATGTAAAAATATTAACCGCGCTAAAGGAAAAATACAGTGAACAGCAGCAACTTCTAGTGTGACCACACCCTGTAGAATATTGTAAAAATAAGTCGCGCTATAATATGATCAATGGAGATATAAAGTCCATACAGTCCAAGCATAAAGTGAAGATGTAATCCAGGACCAGGAACTCCAAAGGGTATATGCTTACCAGATTGAGGTAAGGTAAAGGCAGATTCTCTGGATAGAACTTGTCACCTTGATAGTAGATCCAGGTCCACTTGAACGGTTAGCTCAATGGTCATTGGATCATGGAAGTAAAGGTAAAAGCGCAATAGCGTAAAACCTTACAAACTAAATTAATTGGACACCACAGTGTTCTTGAAAAATAAGTTCAATTGTGTGAATGAATAAACCTCCACCAATAAAATTAATCACTGATAGCAGTGAATAAAAAACATGCAAAAATAAAATTATAAAAATAAATATAAATGTGATGGGTACCCCTTACCAAAGGTGATAAGGGTAAACATCAAAATTGATAATATGACGTGTTGTAGCTGAAGTCGCCTCTTACCGGACAACGTTAATTGAATAGCCAATAAAGGGAAGGCAAAAGTGTGAAATTTGCGTGTTGAACCACCACCTTTTGTAGCTAGATTCGCCTCTTACCATATGAAATAAGGATTATAGCAAACGTGCAGATCACAATTCAGTGTGAACCCGGAGCCAATAATAAGATAAACCAATAGGGGTCGCCTCTTACCAAATATATATAGTGTTGAGCCTGTATGGTGATCAAGCATCCAAGGACCCGACCCTTACTCTGGGGTGCTGTTTTCCTCAAATAGCGGAGGTATTGCAAGTGTTCACCCACATAAAAAAAAGAGAGGCTCCCATATCGTAAAACCATTAAAATTTATTCTCAAATAAAATCAGAAAAACTTACAGCAAGACCAGGAATGAAGGAGCAATGTTTGCCAGCCGCCGGCCGGACGGCTTCGCTCGCCCGCACTCTCCGGTTGCAATCCGATGACGTCAGTACGCCGTGACCCGACGACGTTTCGTCACAGATGACGTTTTCAAAGGTGTGGACCAGTGCCTGGCGTTGACCACGATTAAGGGCCAGTTGTCTGCACTGGCCATCCTTTTCCATCGCCCATTGGCATCTAACTCTTTGATTCACACCTTTTTATTGAAGGTGCGCGTCACTTGGCCCCTCCTCGGAGGGCGCCTCCTACCTCGGGACTTGAACTTGGTTCTGTCCGTTTTGCAACGTCCTCCCTTTGAAAACATCGGGGAAATTTCTTTGCCTCTGCTGTCGAAAAAGGTTGCTTTTCTGGTGGCGATCACTTCTGCACGCAGAGTGTCGGAGTAAGCTGCCTTGTCTTGCCTTTCCCCTTACCTGGTGGTTCATAGGGATAAGGTGGTCTTGCGACCCAACCAGTCCTTCCTTTCAAAGGTGGTTTCTGATTTTCACCTTAATGAGGACATTGTTTTGCCTTCGCTTTGTGCAAATCCTAAATATCCTAAGGACTTTGCCTTACATTCCTTGGATGTTGTCAGGGCGATCAGGGTTTACCTGTCGTCCACTGAATCCCTTCGGATGTTGGATTCTCTTTTTGTCCTTCCTGAGGGACCTCGGAAGGGTATGGCTGCATCTGCGGCGACCATTTCAAAATGGATCAGACAGACGATTGTACAGGCCTATTCGATTAAGGAACAGGTACCGCCCTTCCCTGTTACAGCGCACTCTACCAGAGCGGTGAGTGCATCCTGGGCCTTCCGGCTTCGGTGGCCCAGGTGTGCAAGGCTGCGACTTGGTCGTCTGTGCACACCTTTTCAAAATTCTACAAACTTTGTTCTGGCATTGGCAGATGCCTCCTTTGGCTGCAAAGTTCTGTGTGCGGCAGTGCTTTAAGGGGACCCTAGTTTTGCAGGGCCCTGGCTGTTGGTTTTTTCCCCTTGTTTATTTGCTTTCCTGGGTTGTTAATCCAGTTGAGCTTTTCTGTTGCCCAGAGGATACCTTTCTGTTCACGTAAGGTTCCTTTCTCTGACGTGGGTGCTGCGTTGTCTTTGACGGTTAAGTTTCCCACCCCTCATGTCTACTCTGCTTTGGGACATCCCATTGGTGAAGACTGAATGAGTGGGCGGCGACTGTCAAAGGACCTAAGAGAACTGAATTTTTGTAAAATCTTACCGTAAAATTCCTTTCTCTATTTTGTGTTCTTTGGACTTTAACTGCTTGCTACCAAACTGAGTTGGGATGGCTGATAGCAGGGGGGTATTGGACCAGTGGGACAGCCCCCATAGGTGTCTATGTAAATTACTTTGTTTTTAACAAGTCTTATGCCTAGCCTGCTCCTATGGTGAAGAATTAATGAGTGGGTGGCGACTGTCAGGACTCAGAGAGAGGAATTTTACGGTAAGATTTTACAAAAATTCAGTTTTATCTACAATTCTCTAAGTTCCTGACTACCAATTACTTTTTTGAAGGCCCTTCATTTATCGAACACATAGCATTTACATACCAATTACACCCCAAAATGCATTCTGCTGAGCAAAGGGGGTAAAAAAGTTTACCTGTGATTTTAGTTGTGCAGTTGTCCACAGAGGAGAGCGTACAGAGAATCCAGAAAGTATTCACAGCACTTCACTTTTTTTTTTCTTATTTTGTTTTACAGCCTTATTCCAAAATGTAAATTCATTATTTTCCTCAATTCTACAAACAATACCCTATCATGACCATGTGAAAAGTTTATTTGAAATATTTGCCAATTTATTAAAAAATAATAAAAAAAATGTACTTGAGTGTTCACAGCCTCTGCCATGATACTCAAAATTAAGCTCAGATGTATCCTGTTTTCACTGATCATCCTTGAGATGTCTACAACTTGATGAGTCTACCTGTGAGTTGATTGGAGCACAAATCAAGCCATGAAGTCTAAAGATTTGTCTGTAGACCTCAGACAGGATTGTACTGTGGCCCAGATCTGGGGAAGGGTACAGAAAAAGTAGCTTTAAATGGGCACAGGAGCCTCCATCATCCGTAAATGGAAGAAGTTTGGAACCACCAGGACTTTTCCTAGAGCGGGCCACCTGTCCAAACTGAGCGACCGGGGGAGAAGGGCCTTATTCAGGGAGGTGACCAAGAACCCGGTGGTCACTCTGACAGAGCTCCAGCATTTCTCTTTGGAGAGAGGGGAACCTTCTAGAGGAACAATCAGGTCTGTATGGTAGAGTGACTTGACAGAAGCCACTCTGCAGTTAAAAGGCACATGACAGCCTGCTTGGAGTTTGCCAAAAGGCACCTGAAGTACTCTGACCATTAGGAAAGAAAATTCTCTGGTCTGGTGAAACCATGATTGAACCTCTTTGCCTGAATGGCAAGTGTCCGGTGTGGCGGAAACCAGGCACCGCTCCATCATCTGGTCATTACCATCCCTGAAGTGAAGCATGGTGGTGGCAGCATCATGCTGTGGGGATGTTTTTTAGCGGCAGGAACTGGGAGAATAGTCAAAATAAAAAAGATAAATGCAGCAATGTAGACATCCTTGACGAAAACTTGCTCCAGAGCGCTCTGGACCGCAGACTGGGGTGAAGGGTTTTCTAGCAGGACAATGACCCTAAGCACACAGCCAAGATAACAAAGGAATGGCCATGGGACAACTCTGAATTTCCTTAAGTGGCCCAGACTTGAACCCGTTTGAACCTCCTAAAGAGATCTGAAAAATGCCTGTGCACAAACGCTCCCCCACCCAACCTGATGGAGCTTGAGAAGTCATGCAAAGAAGAATGGGAGAACTGCCCATAAATAGGTGTGCCAAGCTTGTAGCATCCTACTCAGAATTTAGGCTGTAATTGGTGCCACAGGTGCTTCAACAAAGTTTTCAGAAAAGGCTGTGAGCACTAATGTACATGTAATTTTTTTTTTTTTTTTTTTTTAAATAGATTTTAAACCCCCATATAGGGCCCCTTTTATTGGAAATGAACTGCTTAATAAGGACAAGTTACTCATCCACCGAGATATTTTTGTCGGGGGTAAATGGCTGGGGCACTTTCTCACAGGAAAAATGTAGAAGTAGCCGAATTTTATAAATTTGTCATATATACTAGGTGTTGTTGTAATGGAGGAATCTGCATAATCCATTAGGTATCTTAATTTTGGCCTAATTGATGAGACTGGGGTGGGTGGACCAGTAGAAGTATAATTTTATTTTTTGAGGCCCAAAATATTCTTAATTCCTCCAGTTCTCTCCACTCACAGGGGGGGGGGGGGGGGCGGGCATAACTTGAAGCTGGGTTGCTTGATTTCAATTGTTGGGTACATAGGTTACACTGGGTCACGGGCAAAAAATCAATGAAGGCAAAATTCTCTGTTCACCTGGACACCTGGCTGGGCAGTAAAGGGGGGGGGGGGGATATTTGCTGCTCCTGGGTTAGGAGGCCATAGTGGGTTTTGAAGGGCATCAGAAGGGTTGACATGGGTCCTAATCCTTTGCGGCTGAGATGATACCCCACTAGTGCCTGACCTTTCTTGAGTAATATTGCACTGCTGGTGGATGCCACTGCTCTACTTGTGGTAGCCAGAACACCTACTTTTAGTAGGCACACTTTCCTCCTTTTCTCCACTTTCTGTAGCAGACCCAATGCTTAAAATGGGTTCACAATCGGAACCAAAATCTTACTCTGACATAGAGAGCTCCCCGCTGCTTTCATTGGTCAAGCTCAGAAGTTGGTATGCCTCTTCCCTGGAAAAAAAAAATCTCCCCTGGTCTTCCAAGACAGCCACAGACACATATAGGGCTCATCCCTCTGGGATAGGAAAGGTGTTCACAACAAACCTCAAAAGGCGGGCCTCCCCTTCAGTTTTTTGTTTCCTGCTGGATGATAAGGAAGCTTTTAAGGAACCTTCCTGAGGGCAGCTCTGTCCCAGAACTGTGCTGGGGTGGTAGCTCCCCTGAGTATACCTTCTCCAAATCCTGCACAATCCCTCCTGGTAAAGGAGTAGGGCAGCGGGTCCCGATGCTGCCAGTGCTCAGGGAGAGAGAAATGACCTCTGTAGCCCTGCGCCACCGACTGCTTTTCCCAGCCGGGTGGAGAGGAAGATGCGGCTTCTGCGCTCCAGGCTGCTTTCCGGAAACCATGGGGCAGACCTTAAAGTGGAGTGATGTTATCAGAGGGCACCCGAGACAATGGTTCTGTTCTTGTGGGGCGTGGCAGTGGGGACAAGCCTGGCAACCTGCCACAAAGTGGAGACCCGGCTTAGGTAGGCACTCGGGAACCAATGGAGGGCACTGCGGTGGTACAAGGCTGTGGACTCCTGTTCTTCTGGCCCTGGTACCTCTCGGGTAAGGGGGGGGGGGTGGGGGGTTCCCTCTGCTATCCCTTTTGGGTGTCCTAATAAAAAAAAAAATATATATATATATAATTATTTTTTTTTTTTTTTATGTTCCATGGGGCTTGGGGGAGCACCTTGCTTTTTTTTCTGAAGTCTCAGGCACAATGCATATAGAGGCAGGAGCCTGTCATTTAATGGTGGATGTTGTTTGGCCTTTAGGTTAAAGCCCAGGACAAAGTGCAGGAAGGAAGTATGCGTCAAAGTTAGGCTCTATTTGGCAAAACTCTTTTTGCCCAGGATGTCAATAGCCTGGTTAGTGACGCGTCAGTGATGGCATGTCAGAAGATACTTTCTTCAGTTAAGAATGAGATTGCATCCACTTTTCAACCCTTTAAAAGCCTGATGGATAGCATGCAACTAGAGCTGCCAGTATGCTGGCCTTGTCCGAGCCTAGCCAGGAGGAGGATGGCGAGAACAGAGATGGGGATCCTAGGTTGCGTACCTCAAGTAGACTTTGGGTCATAGGAAAAGAGGAGGGGATTCCTCTAGGGGGTCTAGGTATAGACTGTTGCTGAACAAAATGCGTGACCTGCTTAAGACAATTTGATACCTTGGAGATATAGGAAACGGTACAATTATCAATGCATGACCTCATGTGCAAGGGGTTGAATGCTAAAAGGTCCAGGTAATTGCCTTGTCATATTTCCCTTGTGGGCTCATTAAATTTGGAGTGGAAGAACCCTGGCCATTTTTCTCGGGTAGCTTCAGATGGTTTCCCCTTGCATATGGCGTGGCCCATCATTGGAATACGATTTCTAAGCTAGATGCTCCACTCGCTAAGGTTTCAAAAAGTACAGACCTGGCCTTTGACGATTTGGGATTGCTGAAGGACCCCATGTATAAGAGGAGATGCGTTGCTGCGCAGGAACTGGGATGCTGCTTAAATTAGTTTGAAGTTGGCTCTAGTGGCCACCTTTGTGGCCAGGAGCTCGGACTTTTGGCAAACGGTCGCAATTGCATATCTCAGCGGGCATATCCAGAGCACAATTGCTAAAGTTTGTTGCTCTTTCATGCAGCTGGATTCCTGGCTAATGCCCCAGCGGAGTCAGTCAAGTGGGTAGCCAGATTGTCGGCGCTGGTAAATTCTGCCAGGAAAGCCATATGGTTAAAGACATGGGTGGGTGATAGTGTCCAAACTGGTTGCTTTTTTCTAGGGATCATATGTTTGGTTCTGGCCTACAGGAGGCCCCAGAGCGTACCCAGGACAGGAGAGAAGGCGTTCCCAGAGATAAAAGGGCTGGTTTCAAGAAGTTTTCAGGGTCATAAGCAGCAGAACAGTCGCCCCAAAAAGCACTGGGCAGGACATCAAGGTCGGCAGAGGAAGTATCCTGTTAAACCCTGCTCAAGCCCCCGCAAAGTCCCAATAACTCTTGGGTCCCGTGGGGGGGGGGGGGGGAAGAGTGGAAGAGTTGCGGACCTTCCTCCCATAGTGGGCTTGGTGACAGTCTGTATATCCTGGAAATCAAAAGGTGCTGCTACAGGTTGGAGTTCAGCTTAATTCCACACTCCCAACTATCTGGTGGATCAGCAGGTGCTCAAGCAGGTACCGCGGAAAGGGTGCTTTTAAGGACTTTAGTCCCACGTCTTCGTGGTGAAGAAGCAATCGGGCAAGTTGCGCCTGAATCTGTGTCCTCAACAGGTTTCTGCAGTACAAACACTTCAGGATAAAATCCATCTTTACTGTGACTGGTTCTGTTTCCAGACTGTTTTATGGCAACAGTCGACTTGAAGGATGCATACCTCCACATTCTGATACACCTGGATTTCCAGAGGTATCTGAGATTTGCGGTCAAAATTGGCTCAGATTCGTCACTTTGTTTCAGGCAATGCTTTTCGTCCTTGGCTCCTCACTGAGGATCTTTACAAAGGTCCTTGCGGAAGCTTCGGTCCCGCTGCGGATGGCCGTCTTACAATACCTGAATGACCACCTTTTTTTTAAAATTTTTTCTGGTCTTCAGGATTTTCTACACTTTCTAGTTTGGCTAATTAACAGACAAATTCCATCTTGTCCCCCTGCAGGTAGTGTACTTGGGCTACCTGGAGGAGAAGATTCGGAGAATGGATCAGGTGGGTGGGACATTTACAGTCAAATGAGGAAGCTTTGATCAGGGATGTCATGAGGGTAAGTCGGCCTTAAAACATCTTGCTTCCCAGCAGTCCCCTGGGCGAGGTTTCACCAGCATCCTCTGCCGAATCTCCTTCGGTGCTGGAACGGCAGCCAGGAAATGCTGGGCCCACCTTATTAATCTAATGACTAGGGTCAAAAGATCGTTGTGGTGGGGTAATCCCACCGCAGTCTTTCAACAAGTCTTTGCATCCGGCCAAGGTCACGGTTTCTCACAACTGACGCCAGTGCCCTAGGCTGGGCTGTTCACTTGGATGACAACCTGGCTCAAGGGTTCTGGTCCCCAGAAGAAGTCAGTTTGGCCTCAATTCGGAGGAAGCTGCTGCCCATTAAGAAAGCTTTGGAAACTTTCCATACGCTTCTGGGGGGACAACACCTCCCAAGTTCGTACCGACAATGTGGCTACTGTGACGTACGTGAATAAATTGGCAGGACCAGGAGTCTTTTCTTGCAGTGGATAGTGGGTGAGATCTATACTTGGGCCTAGCGGAACCTGGCCTCAGTGTGTGCCATTCACTTAAAGGGGGCACAGAATTCCTTGGCGGATTTCTTAAGCTGCCTTCGGGTGAAGCAGGGTGGGTGGTGACTCACTGGAAGGTGTTAAAGGAGATCATGCAAGCAATGGGGCCTGCCGGACATAGACCTTTTCGCCACAGAGCAACTGCCGGGTGGTGCAGTTCTTATCACTGCATGCTCAGGATCGGGTTGTGGAAATAGACTCCTTCGCCAACGTGTGGAATTTCAGATTTTGTTACTCATTCCAGCAATTCTGCAGAATGGCCCTGTTGAGCTCTGTCGTGGCACTGATGAGCACTGTACTGGCACTGTAGGGCACAGAAATACCAACTCGCGCAGCTGCACGGATCTTCTCACACTCTGTATCCAGGCATGACCCTGTTTTGTTTACATAGTGATTGCTCCATCTTTGGACCCAGCCATCACACACCCTCTCAGCTGCGTGCCTGTAGCTTGTCACCATTCCACGAGTGTGCGGTATTTTAAAGTGTGACATGACATCATTGGTAACTAGTTACTCGATGTAATGTCATTCATATTATACTAAAAATAGGGGTATGGTTTTGTTTTTTTGTCCCCCCCCCCCAATAAAAAAAAAAGTGTGCTTAAATCACTGCGCAAATACTGTGTGACCTGAATTGCCATTTTTATTGGCCAATTTATTCCTTTGGGTCTCGGCTAAAAAAAGTTTGGGGTAACTAATTTTCTAGCAAAAAATACTGATTTACACTTGTAAACAAACCGTACCACAAGCCTGGTCTTCAGGTGGTTAAAGACCTAGACCTGTTTTGCAGATTTTCTGACAAGATTGTAATATTATGCATGATGTCACTGTGTGCTGGCCATACTCGCGTTTCCTTAAATTTTAATTCAAGGAACTTTCATTAGATTTTCTAATCATTAGTGCAGCCAATTCGATTTTCATTTTCGACCTCAGTGACAGAAAAATTTGAAGTAACAATGGAAAGCTTTTCCCAATCTAACTATTTTTTGGACAGTGTATTTTCAGAAAAAAAACAATTTTTTTTTTTTTTTTTTAAATTGAATGTTAAAAGCAAGTTATACTTGAACGACATTTGTTCATTGATTTTATAAAGCATTTTTGTACGAATATTTGTATGCTTATTCTCATTCAAAAAATTGGTCTGTGGTCAGCGTAATGCATTTAATCGAAGGAGCTGCTGCTTTTTTCTTTGCTTTTATTTTGCTTTGCCCTCCTTGCTTTTGCTTTGCCCTCCTTGCTTTTGCTTTGCCCCCCTTGCTTTTGCTTTGCCCCCCTTGCTTTTGCTTTGCCCCCCTTGCTTTTGCTTTGCCCCCCTTGCTTTGCCTTGTCGTTTTTTTTTTTTTTTTTTTTCTTTTTCTTCTGTCTTGCATGATGGGATTAAACAAATTCCCCCTCTCCTTTTTAATTGTAATGACCATTACCTTGGGTTCATCGGTCTCCAGCTGGGTTGAGATGCTGATTTTTCCTACAGACACCCTAAAGTGAAAAAAATTGTCATACCTGCCCACTCTGTGCAATGGCTTTGTATAGATCATCCCAGATTCTCCTCCTCTTTTGGAGTGCTTCTGGTTCCTTCTGCCTTCAGAGTTCCCCTATAGCAAGGTAAAGCGTTTTTTTTTTATTTTTTTTTTTTTTAATCCCTCACTTCTCTCTCCTATCTAGGACTACATACACCATGAGGAATTACTCCTCACTCGTTCTCAGGCACTTGCTGACATGTATGAATGGTATACTGCTCTGATTATACATATAAATCAACACTGGGTTACAGGCGCTGAGAGCTGTGGATCTGAATCTTGTGGGGGGTGGGCGCGGGCAAACAAGTGTCCTGTTGTGATGTAGCCTGAGCTGGACTGTGCAGCTGTCAGATCAGATTAAAATGTAGAATTCCAAAAGAACAAGTCGGTCAAACGGTGCTAGGTAGCTCAATGTTATATAGCTGAGCCATGGGAAGGAGCCTTGTGGGAGCAGCGTGGAGCACAAGTGTTCCTGTTGCCTTGACGTGTTTCATGTGCGTGTGCTTTGCCAAGTCATGGGAGAGCCGGCAAACAGGACTGTTTAAGCCCAATGCGTGGGCAAGGAGTGAGCAGAGCTAAAGGGAAAACTGAATATACATCAACCCATCAGTGCCCTTACATTGTTAGATGACCTCTTAAACCTATAAAGCACACTATAATCCACTTTTAGCATCTGAAAATTGTAAACTAATGTAAATCTTAAAATATGTAATGACAAAAATAAAGGAAAAATTATGCAAAGAAAAAAGTATAAAAATACATGTAAATACAAAACTCATGATATTACTATTAGATGCTGAGTGGAAAAAAATACAAAATAATGTAGCTAGTGTATTTCTCAAAAAATGCCCAAAGATAAATAGAATCTCTAGTTTTGAGCCACATGCAAAAGACTCATATCTCGGCAGCTACAGCATCTTGTGAGTAGTGTATTTGAAAAATATATAAAATTATACTCTAAACGCTCTAAACTCTAATTCTTACCCAAAAAAAGGAAACGTAACTACTTGCTGCAAAGTCACAACCTGTACGTCTTTTGAATTCAAGTGATTGTACTGGAGTGATGCCGGCGGTCGGCTCTCTTGTAGTAACCAACTTGGCTGTTAATACAAGCAGCACCTACCACTCAACCAGTCTCTCCCATCCCACAGAGCAACCCGAGCGACTAGTCTAGCCAGCATTGGCCAGAGACCCAAACAAAGCCGGCATCTGCTTTGATAGGGTCTCTGATATGGTAACCCGGAATCTACGGCGTGACCTCTCCTCCGGTTTACTTGGGATTCAACGGTGGCAGTTTTCAGAAATCAAAAGTATTCAAAAAACACATATCTTGGCTTTCTAAATGCTTTTAAGTGCTTTCAAGTGCAGAGGAGGTACTCCATAAGGAGTACCTGTTACATGCCTAGTGCGGTCACAAGGATGTTTACATTTCTTGTGACGGCAATAAAAGAAAAAAAAAAACTTAGTGTCCCATCTCTCAATGTTCGCGCAGAAGTGAACCTATATGGAAGTCATGCCCGCATTTGTAAACTGTTCAAACCACACATGAGGTATCACCGCGGTCATTACAGCAAGATAAAGAAATCTAGTGCAAGACCTCCTCTGTAAATCTAATCGGGTACCCTGTAAATCTTTTTAGAGCGTTGCCATGGAGATTTTAAAGTATGGTAGTTTGCCATTCCACCAGCATGTGCCATTTTTTAAAGAATGAAAAGTTGGGCACCTATTTACTCGGCGTAACATTCTTTCACCTAAAAATTAGTTGTTTTTTTCTTTTTTTTTTTTTTTTTCTTTTTTCTAATACTGCTGCACAAAACAGTGAGACCTAAAATATTGCAATGACCACCATTTTATTCACTAGGGTCTTTGCTAAACAAAAAATTGTTTGGGGGATCTATGTAATTTTCTTTTTTTTTTTTTTTTTTTTTTTTTTTTTTTTGTTTACTTGTAACCAACAAATGCCAGAAAAAGACCTGGTCTTCAAGTGGTAAAAACCTTGGCAATTAGATGACATTATGCACCGCCAGGTCTTCATTTAGGCCATTGGGTGACAAACAGCTAAGATTATATATCCAAAAGACCTCATACATAGGAGGGAGAACCTTTCATTACCCATGAGCGTACCCTTGCGAATGGTTTAAATAGCCTCCTTGCATCCAACGGCCATTGTGAGCCTGGAGAAAATGGCAGGGGACACTATGTTCGTCACAACCCTTTTTAATGAATCGGCGGTTTTCCCCCTACTCTTTTGCGCAATGTGCACATTGTACGTACCTCTGAGTAGTTTACTGGAGCACCTTAAAACATAAATGACAAACTCAGTTGAGCACGTGTTTTTTTTTTTTTTTTTTTTTTTTTTTTTAAATCAGACAAAAAATTTTTATTAAAGATGTCAAACAAAACCCCTCAACACACAAAAAAAAAGAACAGAAATACAGAGTCCAGAACACGTACAATACTCAAGTGCATGGAAAAGCCTACAGTGATAGCATACATGTTTACCAACAGAGA
Source organism: Pelophylax lessonae (assembly GCF_965119305.1). Classification (NCBI taxonomy): domain Eukaryota; kingdom Metazoa; phylum Chordata; class Amphibia; order Anura; family Ranidae; genus Pelophylax; species Pelophylax lessonae. The sequence continues at coordinate 272,644,627 of NC_138769.1, read as the reverse complement.
TCCCCATATGCAACAGGAAAATATACAATAATCCGACCCAGCTACCCCGCACCCCCACCAGATACATCAACCATAAGCAGAGCAGACACTGATCTCTCGTGTAACAATGGTCCCCGGGCCTCACCTCACCCCTGCCAGAAGATTGTTCAGGACCAACTCCACCGGGGCAAGTCCCGGCACAGCCAGCCAAGGTGCCCACAGGCGGTCAAATTTACCCACGCTGCCCCTATGTTGATATATATACTTCTCTAATCTAAGTGTGTCACCCATAGCCGCAACCCATTCCTTAACCAGTGGGGCTCTTGGTGAAATCCATCGCCTCAGTATCAATTTCCTTGCCTGAAACAGAGCTCGCCCGATGGCCTGCAGGGCCAGCTCAGGGGCCTGAACTCCACCAAGAATACCCAACAGACAAACCTTAGGGTCCTCCGGTATCGTAACCCCGAAGGCCCCCGAGAGCGTCGAGAGTACTCCCTTCCAATAGACATGAAGTTTGGGGCAGCGCCAAAGAAGATGCATTAAGTGTCCGTGGTCCCGCATACATCGACCACAGGTGGGAGAATCTCTCCTCCCCATCCTGAACAGCCGGGCTGGTGTGTAATGAGTCCTGTACAAAATGTAGAGTTGAGACAATCTCTGAGCCACATTCAGAGAGCTCAGCTGCACAGCCTGTAGAGCCTCCTCCCATTGTTCATCCTCAAATACCCCCACATCCGCCTCCCACCGGGGAACCACTCGAAGGGGGTGCCGATCCATGAAGGAGCTCATTAGGAGGGAATAGCAATGGGAAATAAACCCCTTAAAATCAGAAACAGTATACATAAAGTGAAATATCGGGGCGGGAATGTGAGTCCAAAGATCATCCCCCCCCTGGGCCTTAACAGCATGCGCCAACTGTACATAATAAAAGTGCATGGACTTGGGGAGACGAAATTCCTCCCGAAGTGCAGCAAAAGATCTGAGCACCCCACCGCGGAATATATGGGTCATATGAGAGATGCCATGTCCCAGCCACTTAGCCCCATACGGCAGTCCAGCCAGCTCCGGGTATCTGGCATTCTTCCAGATAGGGCTATAGTCCGTATATCCCAATACCTGCTGCAGCTGACGAGCCTTGTTCCAGGTCTTTTGCATAAGGACATATGTTGGATAGCGCTTACTAGACTTCCCAAATCGCAAGGATTCCAATTGGGCCGCCACATCTCCCCTGCCCACAATGTGGGCTACAAGGCACGCAATTGACCCCTCTCCCTTCTCACTCATGACCCGTGCAATATGCTGAAGTTGGGAGGCTAAGTAGTACAGCCAGGGATTTGGAACTGCTAGACCCCCAAGCTCCTTAGGTCGCTGAAGGTGTTCCAACTTTATACGAGGGCTCTTACTCAGCCACAGAAATGATCTAAAAATGGTATTGACAATCTGGAATAGCCTTAGGGGGACCACGACCGGGGAGTTGTGAAGGGCGTAGAGCAGCTGGGGCATGAGAATCATTTTTATGAGGTTGGCCCTGCCCACCAGTGACATGTGCAACCTCGACCAGACCTTTATCTTATCCCTAAAGCGGGCGAGGAGGGGAGTTAGGTTAAGACGGGCAAAATCTAAGGGCTGTGGAGTCACCTGCAACCCCAAGTAACGAAACTCAGTGGAGACAGGAATCCCCGTTACCCCCACTTCCTGGGAACCATCGGGATCATCGAGCAGCATCAAGGAGGATTTGGACCAATTAATAAGCAGGCCCGAAAACGAGCCAAACGTAGTAATAACCTCCATAGCCTCCTTCAGAGAACCAGAAGTATCACCCAACAGAAGCATGGTATCGTCCGCGTATAGCATGATCTTTTCCTCCAAGGGGCCGTATCGGAATCCCACTATGTTCTGATTGGACCTAATCAGGGCAGCTAGAGGCTCTATCGCCAGGGCAAAGATTAAGGGGTACAGGGGGCACCCCTGCCTAGTTCCCCTAAACAGGGAGAAGGGACGGGACACCCTACCACCCTCCCGGATAGCGGCCACCGGGGCCTGGTACAACAGTTTTACCCATGAAATAAAGTTCTCACCAAAGCCTAACTTGGACATGACCACCCACAAGTAGTCCCACTCTACACTGACAAATGCCTTTTGCGCATCAAGTGAGAGCAATGCCCTACTGCCCCCATTGTCCGCCGGGGATTGTAAGTTCAGGAATAAGCGGCGCAGGTTAATGGACGTCGACTTGTGCGGCATAAAGCCCGATTGATCAGCATGTACAATGGAAGCAACTACCCGGTTGAGTCGTAGTGCAAGAGCCTTCGCCAGGATCTTAATGTCGCTCTGCAAGAGCGAGATAGGACGGTAGGACCCGGGGTCCAGACCGTCCTTCCCCGGCTTCAAGAGGAGGATAACATTAGACCTACACATAGAAGGCGGCAACCTCATATTCCGCTTGGCCTCCAAAAAGACCTCCAGAAGATGCGGCAGCGTCTCCTCCGCATACTCCTTGTATACCTCCATTGGCAGCCCATCCTCCCCCGGAGCTTTACAGTTAGGGAAGGAAGCCGATGCATTCTGAAGCTCCTTCAGGGTAAGGGGAGCCTCTAGTTCAGCTCTCTCCAGATCTGACAAGCAGGGCAGGGAGATGGCATCTACATAATCCGAGAGTTCCGCAGCAGTGTGTCCCTGTCTGGATTGGTATAGGGTAGCGTAGAATGACCTCAACACCTCCATAACCCGATCCGGGGTGTTCACGACCCGGCCTCCATCACCCATAAGTGCCCCAATGGACGGCGACGTTTGATGAGAGTGAGCAATCCTGGCCAACAACCTGCCCGTGGTTTCCCCCTCCTCATAGTAAGCCTGCCGTTGAAAGAACCTCCTACGTTCAGCCCCAGAGGAATTAATACGAACCAGAGCCTCCTGAGCAGCCAGCCAGCCCTCTCGGTTAGTCTCAGATGGGTCCGCAATATATCGGGCCTCCAGCTGAGTCACCAAACCCTCAGCCTGCACCCCCAGAGCCGCCGTGTTCCTCTTGATGGCCTGTACCTCCCTGATGAATAAACCCCGTAGATAGGCCTTAAAAGCTTCCCACTGTACACCCCGCTCCCCTGCAACATTATGTACCTGCCAGAACTCCCGCATAGCCTCTCTAAGCCTATCATGTGAGGGGAACAAGTGCAACCAGAAGGCATTAAGTTTCTACGGCGCCCTCTGCAGGGTAGCGGAGGGGCGCACAGCTAGACACAGCACCAAAGGAGAATGATCTGAGACACCCCTGGGGGCATAATCAACCTTGTCAACATATCTAATAGCAGAAGAGGAGCAGAGGCACAAATCGATACGTGATAAAGAGGTGTGGGTTTTAGAAAAGCAGGAGAAGACCCTGGTCCCCGGATTACGGAGCCGCCAGATGTCCGTCCAACTCACTTCCTCAGCGAATTTCGCCAAAGCCGATCGTCCCATGCCTCCACTCCCCAGTGCAGAAGAATGTCGGTCCAACTGAGCATCCAATACACAATTAAAGTCCCCCAGTACATAGACCGGAACCTCCGGGTGGCTCAAAATATAGGATACAAGCTGGCGAAGGACCTCACCATGGAACGGGGGCGGAATATAGATAAAGGCCAGGATACAGTGTAAGGTATACAGTTTACAGTAAATTACAAACCGTCCCTCCCCGTCAACTAGACTATGATGTTCCTGAAAGTCAAGGGACCGATGGACTAGCACACTCACCCCACGAGAGTAGGAGGTGTGCGTGGAGTGGTATTCCCAGCCCGCCCAGGCATAATGCAACCAGGATCGCGACTCAGCATCCAAGTGAGTCTCCTGTAACGAACAGATGGCTGGAAAATGCCTGCGCAGTGTCGAGGAAACCATGGAACGCTTAAGTGGGTCCCTCAGCCCCCTAACATTCCAGGAAATAACCGGGACAGCCATCATGGTGGGCGACAGAGCAGCACAAGCCCCGGCGGGGCAGGGACACCGATCAGCGGATATCGCACAAGATAGGGTACAAGATAGGGATCATGGCTATCACCAGCTAGACATACAGTAAAGGTACAATTCGGACTCCAATTCAAGGAGGTCAACAGGGCCTTCCAACTTAACAGTGCAAAAAACCGAGCACCGTGCCGAGGGTGCCCCAACCGGCCACACAGATTCCAACTGCCAAGGCCCTCGGACACCGGTGTCGCAGACATAGTCCCTGGGGAGCACCCCAGCTCCGCCTCCCCTCCCATGTAGAGGACAACAGGTCTCATCCACACTGGTGAGGAAGCCAAATACTGTCCAAGAGGGGATGAGAAAAATAAAAAAGGAGGGGGGGGGGAAACATCCAAAAAGGGGGAAATGAGTCACAAGTACTTACAGGAACCCAAGTTTCTGCGGAATGGACAGAACCTTACAGCTCCAAGCTAGCAAACAGAAGTTCGAGTCCCAACGGTCTCCAGGATATTAGCACCTGCAAAACAGGAGTAGAACAGGGGAAGAGGGAAAAAAAAAACAGGGGGTAGCAGGAGAGAGGAAAAAAATCACAGGTACTTCCATCTCCAGGCTGGGGGCAGGGCCCCCCAAACAGCATCCACCGGGTCATCATCGCAGAAGGGCACCGGAGAAGAATCCTCAGGCCACACCATCTTCCGGAGGCAGCTGACGAGGACGAAGGGAATGCTCATTGTGGTCAATCCACGAGGAAGCTTCCGACGGATCCTCAAAGAAATGATGTTGACCCCCAGCAATAATACGGAGCTTCGCAGGATACAGCATGGCATAGGAGGCATGTAGTTTCTGCAGACGCTGTTTGACTGCGAAGAATTTCGCCCTGCTCCTCTGCACTTCAGCGGAGAAATCCGGGTAAAACGAGACCCGCACCCCATTATACTGTATATCCCGCCGCTCTCTTGCCAGTCTCAGGATAGTCTCTTTGTCTCTATAATTAAGCAAGCGGGCAAGCATCGTCCTTGGCGGGCGGCCCGGTTGCAGGGGACGAGGGGGAACCCTGTGGGCCCTCTCAACAGCATAAAGAGGGGAGAAGGCATCCCCACCAAAAGTTTCTTTGAGCCAAGAGTCCACAAAGTCCGTGGGATCTCTCCCCTCCACTTTCTCAGGCAGACCCACAATGCGAACATTGTTCCGCCGAAGGCGGTTCTCAACATCCTCAGCCCGCTGTTCTAGGGCCCTGGTCATGCCAGCAGTATGGCGGGACTCCCTGGTCAGGGGGGGTAGCTGGTCCTCCAAGTCACTCACTCTCCCCTCCACAGCCGTGGTGCGCTCCCTGACTTTCTGGAGGTCCTGCCGAAGAAGGGACACCGCTTCTGTCAGGCCCCCAAATTGCTTTTTGAGGTGGTCTACATTGGCGTTGCATCTGTTAACTGCCCGCAGGATACCTGCAAGGGTGGGCTGCTCCTCCACTTCCCCGTCACCCTGCTCCATCTCCTCCTCACCCTCAACAGCACAGTCCTCCACTCCAGGGCCAACCACACCCGGGCTGACGGGGCCAGAAGCACCCGCACTGGTACTGGCGTCTGGAGGTCTCCCTTTCCCCACCGAGCCAGGGGATTTCTGTGCATAGTAGCGCATATCGCGCTGCGGCTCTTTGGGTGGATTTTTCGGGGGCTTGGTGGACTTACTGGAGGTGGCGGGCTTCTCTGAGCCTCTCGTCCGCTGCGGCAGGCCGTGCGCGGCGCCATCTTGGGGCCCAGACATCCCGAAGTTCTCCCGCAATTTGCGGCGGTGCATCGCCCGAAGGCCAGCCGGAGGGATCACAGGCGTGTACCCGACGGTACAGGGATGCCGTCGATACCCGGTAAGCGGCGTAGGAGACCGGGGAAAGGATCAATGTACGGATTCGAGCGGGAGCTCAGTGAGATGTGTCCTCTCACATGCCGTTCCTGGCCACGCCCCCCCCCATGTGTTTTTTAAATTGGCACATGAGGCAACCCCTTTTCTTGCATTGAAAGTCCCCAGTACTATTCTCAAAATGGGATCTGATGTCGGAACAACCTTTTTCCAGGGGCCTATAGTTTGCTGGGGGCGAAGATGATTTTTTAAAAAACATTTTTATAGTACATGCCATCCTGAAGGAGCTGGAGGTAAGATGGGGGGCTAGCCGTCTTTGATCTAACTTATAAAAATATCAAAATTTTCATTTTTGAAAATTGAATGGCGTTTGTCATTTTATCGATGGTAATAAATTGTTATGCATTTGAATTGCTTGGTGAAATGTTTGGTGCTGTAGTTCTATCTATCTATCTATCTATCTTAATTGGGGGACCTATATTTGCATTTAAAGGCTCTTGTATTAACACTGAGGGGGTATCCTTTTGTCTATAAATTTGTCACACATTTCAACACATTAAGGTTTATTACCACCAGTGACAAACGGTCCATTTAAAAAATTATCTATGAAAAATTTTAAAATGCTACAATTCAATAAGATTACCTCCAGCTGCACAAGTAACCTTCAGGAGGGCACATCCAGACCGAGGTATGTGTAGCTTTGTTTCATCAAGAATGCAGTTGTTTCATGTAAGGCTTCTTTCACGTGGGGCAGACCAGGAGTCGGCTTGCTCCAGTGGGGGAATCTATCCGCTGATCCCTGCAGGATAGGTCTATGGCAAAGTGCAGCTAACCTAGGAAAGCCGCAGATGCAGTGCGCTGCACACGCTGTGCAGATAAATTGCAACCTATCAGTGTAAAAACAACCTTTACAGGGGGCTCAGAACAGTAGGGATAAATTTACATTTGCAGCTTGGGGGGGACCCCATAGTTAAGACATATTTTTATCACCCGCACCTCCTTTAGCTGTGGTGGCCAGGGGTGTACACATGCCGCAGCATGAGTTAAACGCCCTGTTATGGTAGGTGAAGCACCTGCCAGGCATTAACCATTCATGTGAATGAGGCCACTCTGCAAGTGCCCTGCAGCCTTGTGCATACATAGTTTGTGAGGTTAAAATGACATCAGTCCATCCAGTTCAACCTATGATGTGTGTGTGTGTGTGTGTTTGCTGTTAACCGTACATTGAATACCCCTGTATGTTGTGGTCTTTAAGGTGCGCATCTAATAGTTTTTTGAAACCATCGATGCTCCCTGCTGATACGACTGCTAGTGGAAGAGAATTCCACATCCTTACTGCTCTGACAGTGAAGAACCCCTTGTGTATTTTAAGGTTAAACCGTTTTAGTGAGTGGCCACGTGTCTTATTATATTCTTTCTCTAAAAAGTTTGTTCCTTCTGCTAGGGTCATCACCAGTACAGTATTTGTACATTGATATCCCCCCTCAATCGTCTCTAATCCAGAGAATAAGTTCAGTGCATGTAGTCTTTCCTCATAGCTGATGTCCTCCATTCCCCTAATTATTTTTGTTGCCTTTCTCTGGACTCTCCCCAGTTCCAGCACGTCCTTCCTGATGACCGGTGCCCAGAACTGGACAGCATACTCCAGATGTGGCCGGACCAGTGTCTTGTAGAGTGGGAGAATAATCTCTTTATTTCTGGAGTGAATCCCCTTTTTTATACATGCCAGTATTCTGTTGGCATTGCACGACATTGCCAAGCCTGTTGTCCACCAGTACCCCCAGGTCCTTTTCCATCCTAGAGGTTCCCCCCCCAGTGAGTAGCTTGCTTTCGTGTTTCTGGCACCCAGGTGCATTACTTTACATTTTTCAACATTAAACCTTATCTGCCATGTAGTTGCCACCCCATTATTTTGTTCAGGTCCGCTTGTAAGGTTTCTACATCCTGCATAGAAGATATTGGCATGCTTAGTTTAGTATCATCCGCAAATACTGAGATTGTACTAGATATCCCCTCATCTAGATCATTTAGAATAAATAGGATTGGTCCCAGGACAGAACCTTGGGGGACCCCACTTTCCACACCCGCCCAAACTGAGTACTCCCCATTTATCACAACCCTCTGAACTCTCCCCTGGAGCCAGTTCTCTATCCAGGTACTCACCCTTTGGTCCATACCTACATTCCTTAGTTTGTACAGTAAGCGTTTGTGGGGAACGGTGTACAATGCTTTTGCAAAGTCCAGATACACCACATCCACAGGCTTACCTTCATCTAGGTGGCAGCTCACTTCATCGTAGAAGGTTAATTTGTTTTGGCAAGAATTGTTTTTCATGAAAAAAACCCCCTCCCTCCGCCTGTATCCTGTTGGGGAGGCCACCAGCTTCAGTTTTTTTGGGGTGAGAGAGGTGGGATTTCCCCCTCTTTTAGCCTTGATTCCCGGTTTGCCTTCTCTTGCACCAGGTGGTGTTTTGATAGCGGCAGGGGCAAGGCTCATGTCTTAAGGCATGGCTTATTTCGCTTACCTCTGCTCATGCCAGTCTAGGTGAGTGAAGAGCCCCAGGAGGGGTTTTTTTCTTTCAGCCAGCCGGAGGTCCTGGTGAGGCTGCACGCCGGGACCCAGAGGACTGTGGGGTTTCCGTGTGCAGCACGCCTACCGGCCATGCCATCGGCGGAAGTGACGCTCTCAAGTTGGCGCCGCTACCGGAAGTAGCGGGGTGGCCATCTTGAGTCAGGGTACGGGCATTCGTCTGGTTCGGCTCCCCTCCTGGTCTGTTTCTCCCCCCCCCCACCCCCACCAAATACATGAAACCAGTTGGCAGTATGGCAGTGCTAGTACTTTTGCTTATCTGGCATGCTACCTCCCCTCCAGGCTGTTTCAATGGCGGAGGACCTAGACCCCCTTCCAGAGACCGTTGGAGCAGGCCCCAGCCTGGTTGTGGTAAGTGGAGGGGAAAGGATGGATGGGGGGGGGACTCCTAAGGGGGGAAAGGTTGCTAGTCTTTTTCAGGCTGTCCTTGCCTCTCTATTTTCTCATTTTGTATTTTTGCTACTAGCCCAAGTCAGGGGGTAGACAAAAAAAATACTGCCGGCCCTATCCCTCCCTCTTACACCGCTTAGTTGGTGGAGCGATTTGTCTGGTGAATTCCGATAACAAACGAGACTCCTCCATGCGAACTGGTTACGCGACCCCCAGTGGTTCGCGTTCAATTTCTTAGAGACAGGTGGCGTTCAGTCACATGTGATCGAGCAGTAACAGGTCTGTGATGCCCTTAGATGTCCGGGGCTACACTGAACGGACCAGTGTGTGTCTACCGTTCGCCCGACCGATGCAGGTAACCCGCTGAACCCCATTTTGTGATAGAATTGCAATCCCCGATCCCTTTCTCATGAACGAGGAATTCTCAGTAAGTGCAGGTCATAAGCTTGCATTGAGTCCCTGCCCTTTGTACACACCGCCCGTCTCTACTACCGATTTGGATGGTTTAGTGCGGTCCTCGGATCGGCCCCTTCTGGGGTCGGCGACAGCCCAGGCAGAGCATTGAGAAGACTAACTTGACTATTTAGAGCAGTGGTTCTCAACTCCTGTCCTCAGGACCCTCTAAGAGGCCAGATTTTAAGTATTTGCTTGGGGAGATGCAGACTAAAATACTGCAATCGCTGAGCAGCCAATTATATCACCTGTGATCTATTTCAGTTATCCAAACCTGGCTTGTTAGTGGGTCCCGAGGACAGGAGGTGAGAACCACTGATCTAGAGTAAAAAAGTTGTGCCAAGGTTTCTGTAGGTGTACCTGCAGAAAGATCGTTACTAAGAGAAGAGCCTCTGTGGGGGGGGGGGACCTTTCGGTGAGACAGAAGGGGTCCCGGCCATATGACCAAAGTCAAACACATTTGGACAATATTTCCAATAAGTCAGACTTGTTGTTTGATGATATGGGTCGTCTTAAAAGATCCCTTGGATTAAAAAATTACATGTAACGCTAAGTAGGGCATAAGAAGCGGGGGCTGCTGTGTTCCAGCCCAACATAGTTGATACCTATGTAGTCAGGAATGTGGCTTTCGGGCTGGAACAACTACAGGATCACCTAGAAAACGTCTTTGGCACAGAAGATGCACAGGACTCCCTACTTTAGAGGGGCATATATGGCGGCTGCAGAAGCAGTCAGGATATCAGCTTGTACTACTGGCCTTGTTAACGGAGCAAAAAAAAGGGATAGACTGCTGGGTCCTCTCTCAAAACATGGGATAGCAACTATGCGTCAAAGCAAGTTGTGCAACATCTTTTGACGGTAGCCTGTTTGGTCCAGAACTTGACTAAAGTACTAGCAAGATCAACGGTCAAGTCCAAGGGCTTCCCATCTAAAAAGAAGCCAAAAAAGTTTTTTGGAAGCCCCAGAGGAGAAACCCAGTAGAATGGGAAAAAGATTAATCCACAGGTTTTCAAGAAAAACAAGGTGAAATCGAACCGCTTCCCCAATTCTGGAGCTATCCTTAACAAACCCCAGTGACTCCAACTTACCAGTGGAGGGCAGACTGTGGATCTTTTTCCGGCAATGGCAAAATTTCTGTTCAAACCCTTTCATCTTGCGGATTCTCGAGGGGGGGTTACAAAGTAGAATTTATGGCAAATCCGCCATCCAACTTCTGGCACATCCCTTCCAGAGTTTCTTCATTGCAGACGAAGTCACGGATCTACTAGTCTGAAGGTTGATCAAAGAGGGTCTTTCCTCCTCAACGCATTTCTGGTTTTTACTCCCTGTTTTCTCCTCAGAACAAAACCCTCGGGCACTCACTCAGAGATGGGGTCTTCCTGAAGTCTACTTATTTGCCACGGCAGGCAACAAAGTAACAAATTACTTCTAGCACAGAGAAGAGGATTCTCTAGTGATAGACTCCTTGGGGGTCCCGGGACGCATTTCCGCCAATTGATCTCATTCTGAGAACTATCAGGAAGATCCATCTGGAAAATTCACGGGTGACCCCTGTAGCTTTCCTGGCCAAAATAGGGCATGGTTCATGCCCCTGAAAAAGATAGCTGAAGTCCCCTGGTTCCTTCCGAACCGGGGCGACCTAGTTCAATCAGGAGCCAATCACCCATCGGGACCTTGAAACCAGCAGCATGGATCCGGAACGGCGGGTACTATGAAACAAGGGTATCTCTGCAGGGTAGCTTATGCCTTACTTCAAAGTAGGAAGTCAGTGACAAAGAAAATTTACAAAAAAATATGTGAAAGTATATACTTCAAAAATGCAGCCGAAAAATAGGAATCTGGAAAGCATTGGCATCATTTTTAAGATTTCTTCCTGGATGATGCAGAAGGCGGGGCTTGCTGTGAGTACCCTCAAGGTCCAGTTAGCCACCTTATTAGTATTTCTTGAAAGGCCGGTGTATGAAAATCTGTAGTTGAACAAATCTATCGCAAGGTCTCATCCCAATAAATTGGTACGCAAAACAGACCCCTCTGTTTCTTCCCAAGGTCGCATTGGCCTGTCACTCTCGGGTAAGAGTGCTCCCTTTTTGGCAAAATCCCTCAAACCGGGGGTGAAGAACTTTTCGCCACACTAGATTTCAGGAGGGGTGCCCAGCATTATCTGGAGGTTACTAAACCATTCAGGAGAGCTACCTTTTTATATTGTTCGGAGGCACTCAAAAAGGCAAAGCGGCCTCGTACTCTCTAACCAGATAGATTTAATTGGCCATAAGAGCAGCCTACTTGGCCCAACATCACACCTTTCCTTTAAAATGTCAAGGCACGTTTCACACGCACGGTAGCTATTTTTTGGGCAGAAAAGGCTGGGGCTTCCATTGGTCAAGTTTGCCAGACAGACACCTGATCCAAGGACTCAACGTTTTGTAGGTGACAACAGGGTTGATCTGGTAGTCCTATCCTAGGTATAGATCGTTGGTCTCCTGTGACCATCCTGGAAGATAACTTGGGAAAGTCTGAGTTATTACCTGATAACTCCCTTTCCAGGAATCCTCCAGGACGGTTGACCCCCACCCTATTGGATAACTGTTATATTGATTTAGCTAAAAGCTTATGCTGTCCAGTTCATCTTTATACAACTGGAGGGGCATTAACAGATCCGTGCTTGTTTCCTGCAGGATGAGGAGACTCTCTCATGTGACCGTCCTGGCGGATTCCTGGAAAGGGAATTATCGGGTAATAACTCAGACCTTAAAAAGAATACGTTATACTTGCCTGCTCTGTGTAATGGTTTTGCACAGAGAAGGCCCGATTTCCCCCCCCCCCATTGCCACTTGCTAAGAGGGCACTCGTGCATGCTTGCTTACACAACCCACTCTAGCTGCTGCAGGAAGGGATGGAGGGAAGGGACTGAGTATCAGCAGGGTATACAGTGTGTCACATGGTACAAAGCCACAAATTAACCCAGAATATCAGGTGATCTGCAGACAACAGAGCAACATGGTACAGAGGTATGCTCTATGTTGGGATTAATCATTTAGTTCTAGTGAAAAAGTTGGAGTTTAGCTTTTAAATGCAGAACTATTTACAGGTCCCAATGCACTTTCCTCTCCCAGGGGTCTTCTCTAATGGCTATCTGCTCCTTGGATCCTCCAATTCTCCTCCGCAGGTAACCATGCACTTATGGGATCACCACTCCTCAGCGCATTGGTTATGGCTCAAAAACAATGGATAAACCATCATATTTTCTCTGATGTCCATTGACAGGCGCACCCTCATCTTCATCAGCTGTGTGGTTATTCTGCCACCTGCAGGAGTAATCTAGGCCGTATATTGGTACAAAGTTTTAGCATATACACACCCATGGGGCTGTCCCTCCAGACATAACCTTCAGACATAGACCAGCACATCAGTTTTTTTCGGCCTTGAGAAAGAAGTAGGACCTAGGTTTCCTTTTTTTTTTTTTTTTTTTTCAGAATATTTTCTTATTTTGCTTTATTCGCTAGCTAGTGTTCAGGGAAGAGTTTCCTGGTGATCTAAAGGCAATGATGCCGACTGGGGCATCGCACTGGTTAATCTAGATCCTTATGGTCCCCCCAGCATGGCCTGCGAGTGTGAGCAGGTTATAGTCCCAACCTAGGCCTACCCCTTTTCCAGATGGGGATGAGCCTGCGAGCCGATGCCGACGACCTAGAACGCAGAGTTGCAGCATACCTCTCGACTGGCAGCACCCCCACTTCGGGTGGGAGGCAGTCTGCCCGGAGCAGAGCCCACCTGGTCCATGGTATGGTGTTTTTTTTTTTTTTTTTTTTTCCCCAACAACCTCCCCCCCCCCCCCCCCCCCCCCCATAGACTTGTCTGGGGCAGCCATTTTCCCTGAACTTCCTATTGATCTTTATGGGCAACCATTTTTGTGTAGCTCTAGTGCTATGCTGGGCAACGTGACCTTTCCTCAGGCGACATCACTTCTGTGCATTTGTTTACTGCTGTTGGCCGAGGTCACTTCCTGTCTTTCTCCCCATGCTGAAACGATCAGCACGGTTTGTCTGAGGTGGTACAGTACTTGGGGTCCCTGCGGACGTATCCTTGCACATGCTACTGTCAGTTTAGTTTTAAAGGGGTTCCCTGCAGACCTATGTGTTCGGTGGTGGGTACTGCGATCGGCACTCTTAAAGCGACAGTACACTGGATTAAACAAATCTACCCTTGTGCCTGTGGAAGATTCCCCGGTCTTTATGGATCCGGCGGATATGCGGGTGGAATCCTTTTCCCACCATCTCCACGTGTTGGCAGGTTCCATTTTGAAACCGTGTGTTTGTTTTTTGTCTGTTTCTTACAGATGGTGACAGAATGGTTTAGGAGTTTGCGGGAGTCTTTGGACCCCGCAGGTAGAACTGTTGGACCAGGTGATCCAGGCTCTGGTGTTCCTGTGTGATGCGTCTATGGATGTGGCTCCTCTGGTAGCCAGGGTTTCGGCCGTGGGCATTGTCTTGAGACGCATGGTTTGGCTGAAGAGCTGGTCGGCTAACCAAGCTTCTAAGAAAGCCCTGGCTGATCTCCCTTTTCTGGGAGAGCGTTTGGCGACTCACTGGATGAGTTAATCAAGGTCTTGACTGGCGTACTCTTCAATCCTCCAAGGGTAAGACTTCCCGTACTAAGTGGGGTCCCTTTTTGTCTGCTCATAACCGTTTTTTTCGTGCCTTCGTGGAGCTAGAAAATGAGCCGTTCAGAGCTTCTGGAGGGGCTAAAAAGCTTTGGGGCAATCCCAAGGCCGGTCAGTCCGGTACTGCTGACAAGTCCGCCTCAGCATAAAGGGGGTGCCCTCACCTAGCTCAGGGGTGAAGGGACGTCTGCGCTTCTTCCAGGATCCCTGGACTTCCTTCATTCAGAACAATTGGGTTTGCAAACTGATTTATTCCGTGTACAAGATCGAATTCTGGTCCCGGCCAGGGGACAGGTTTTTTCAGTCAAATCGTCACCTGTCTCCAGTGCATTTGAAGGATCTGCGGGAGGCTGTGCAAGATCTCCTGGCTTAAGGGGTTATAAAGCCCTTAAGCCAGGTGCGGATGCAGAAGTTTCAAATGGAGTCCATTCGGTCAGTGGTGGCATCATTGAATCGGGGGTAATTTCTGGCCTCCATCGATCTCAAGGATGCTTATCTCCAAATCCCCCACATTCGAGGGACCTCAGCGATTCCTCTGCTTTTCGGTGGTAGAGGAGCACTTTCAATTTGTGGAGTTTCCCTATGGTCTTGCCTCGGCTCCCAGTATTTACCAAGGTCCTGGCCCTTGTGCTGGCCTTGTTACATCGGCGAGGTATCTTAATTATGGGATATCTGGACTATCTCATGTTGCGAGCAGTCTCCCACTCGGATCTGTTGGGCAACATCTCCCACGATTCAGACCCTTCAGGAATTCGGGTGGACACTCCAATTTTTAAAAAAAATAAAAAAATCTGCTCTGACGCCATCAGTACAGGTCGCTTATCTGGGACTGACCCTCGACTCTGCTTTGGCGAGGGTCTTTCTCCCCCTGGACAAACTTCAGAAGCTGCAAAAGGCAGTAAGTGCTGATGCAGACCAATCAGTCCTTGCAGGCTTGCATGAGGGCCCTGGGTCTGATGGTTTCAACCTTCGAAGCAGTCCCGTTTGCTCAGTCTCACTTGAGACCTTTGCAAAAGGAGATTCTGGCGAACTGGAACAGAGATCCATGGTCCTTTGGATCAGAAGATTCGCTTGAGCCATCTTACAAAGTCTGCTCGCTCTTGGTGGCTTCGGTCACCTGCCCTGTGCTAGAGCAAGTCCTTCCTGCCAGTGTTTTTGGACGGTGGTTACCACGGACACCAGCCTGTCAGCCTGGGGTGGAGTGCTAGGAAAGCTCTGTGCCCAGGGGACTTGGGCAACAGAAGTCTTCCTTGCCGATCAATATTCTGGAGCTGAGAGCGATCAAGCTCTGCCTGCATCACTGAACTAGTCGGCTACGCGGCTCTCCGGTTCGGATAGTCAGACAATGCCAAGGCTTGCATCAATCAAGGGGCACCAAGAGTGTGGAGGTGGCCAAGGAGGTGGCAAAGATTCTGGTTTGGGCGGAACACCATGTTCCGGCTCTGTCCGCAGTCCACATTCCAGGTGTGTAGAATTGGCAAGCGGATTACCAGAATCAGGTGTTGAATCAAGAGGAATGGTCCCTTCATCTGGAGGTGTTTAATCTCCTGTGCCCGGTGGGGGACTCCGGAGGTGGATCTGTTTGCGCTCGCCTTAAGGCCCGTACACACGTGCAGATTGTTGGCCGAAAAGCTTCGGCCGACGACCGATCGGCCGATTGTAGGCTTGTTAGTATGATGCAGCCGACAGCGCACTTTCGGCCGAACAGAATCTGTCGTGCAAGCATTAAAATTTTTGTATGCCGACACCAGAGCGGCCGATTGTTCGCCAGTCAATACAGAATTCGGCCGACAGACAGCAGATTTGCAAGACTGGGCATGCTCAGAAAAGAAAAAACACAGGGAAAGTTAACCATCACATGACATCACTTCTGCAGTCGGCTGTAGTCGGTGGACGAAATTCTTGTGCAGTCTTTTGCACTTTTCAACAGACACGACAGCCCGGGGACAAAAGACGGCCGATCGTTCGGCCGACAATCTGCACGTGTGTACGGGGCATTAACAGGAAAGTTCAGCAATTTGTGGCCAGGTCTTGGGATCCTCCTGGCCAATGCCACAGAGGCTCTGGTGGCTCCTTGGAGCCAGTATCGACTGATCTGTGCCTTTCCTTCGCTCGTACTCCTGCACTGGGTGACGATGGCAGGCATTCCGGTGGTTCTGGTGGCACCAGACTAGCCTCGGTGGTCTAGGTATGCAGACCTGGTACAAATGGTCATAGACCCTCCATGGAGACTTCCTCTGCGGGAAAATCTATTGTCTCAAGGACCTATCTTCCAGTCTGCTTTACGGTCACTGGCTTTAACGGCTTGGCTGTTGAAAGCAAGTGTTGAGGGATAGAGGTCTCTCGGACTCGGTGATTCCTAGCCTTTTTGAAGGCGAGGAAGTTGACTTCCAGGAAGATATATCGTGGCACGTGGTATTCGTACGTTTCCTGGTGTGAATCGCAGCTTCACCCTCGCTGCTTTTCTGTAGCTAGGGTTTTGGATTTGTTACAAAAAGGGGTTGAGCATTGGTTGGCATTGGTTACTATCAAGGGCCAGGTGTCGGCCTTGGCTATTTACTTCCAACATGCGTTGGCTACTAATGCCTTAATTCGTACTTTTATATCAGGGGGTGTGTCATCTGGCTCCCCCAAGGAGATCCCCATTGCCTCCGTGGGATCTCACTCTGGTTTTTGTCTGTTCTTCAAAAGCCTCCTTTTGAGAATATTGGGGAGATTTTTGTGCTTTCTTTGTCGCGGAAGGTTGCATTTCTCGTGGCTATTACTTCTGCTCGCAGAGTCTCGGAGTTGGCGGTGCTGTCCTGTCTGCCTTTATTTGGTGGTTCACAAGGATAAAGTGGTCCTTCGACCTAATCCGTCTTTTCTCCCTAAGGTGGTGTCAGATTTTCATCTTAATGAAGACATTGTGTTGCCTTATGTCCTAAGCATCCCAAGGAATTTGCCTTGCACTTCCTTGATGTGGTTTGAGCAATAAGTTTTTATCTGAAGATCACGGAGTCCTTTAGGAAGTTGGACTCTTTGTCCTTCTGGACGGTCCTTGCAAAGGTTTGGCTGCGTCCGCGTCGACTATTTCGAGATTGTTGTTCAGGCTTATCACTGAAGGGTCAGGTTCCTCCTTTCCCTGTGAAGGCTCATTCTACTACAGCGCTGAGTGCCTCTTGGGCTTTTTGACATCAGGCCTCGGTCGTACAGGTTTGTAAGGCAGCGACTTGGTCGTCTGTGCACACCTTTACCTAATTTTACAAGGTGGATTTCTTGGCTTCTTCGAATGCCTCTTTTGGCCGCAAGGTTTTGCAGGCTGCTGTTTCATAAGAGTTTTTTTCTTATTCTCTTGGGGGTTTTTAACCTGGGTGAGCTCATGTTATGGTTGAGCTTCGTTACCCAGTTGGCTAGGTTTAGCCTTTTGTAGTTTACAATACTTTCTGGTTGCGTTTTCCCACCCCTCATGCCTATACTGCTTTGGGACGTCCCACACAGCTCATGAAGATGAGGCTGCGTCTGTCAATGGACGCTAGAGAAGATTTTTTTTTAAGATATTTCTGTAGAATCTTTTTCTCTGTCTATTAACTGATGCAGCAGAGAAAAGAGAATTTTTTTTTTTGCAGACACTATAGAATCAACAATGGCAGTCGTTGCCATATTTGTCATACTGTATTTGCGCAGCTGTCCTTTCAAACGCAATTTTTGGGGGAAAAAATGGATGAATTAAAAAAAAAAAAAGTAAGCCAAATTTTTTTTGTAGAATGTGAAAGATGTTACTCAAAGTAAATAAATAACATGTCAAGCTTTAAAATTACGCACACTCGTGGAATAGTGACAAACTACGGTACTTAATCTCCATAGACGCTTTAAAAATGGTTACCTGTTTAGAGTTACAAAAGTTGTCTTGCACTAGCATATTGCCCTCTTGAACGATCGTGGCGATACCTCACATGTGTGATTCGAACACTGTTTACATTTGCGGACGCGACAGGTATGCATTTTGCTTAGCGCGCGAGCACAGAGGGATGGGGGCGCTTTAAAGTTTTTTACGCTGTCCCTTTTTGAATACTTTGGATTTTTCAAATCTGGCGCCGTTGGTTGCCTGCTGCTTGTAATAACAGGCAAGTGGCTGATTAGCTGTATCAGTTGTGATCGCAAAAAAGCTGACTGGGCTCTAAAAAAAAGTACCAGGGTGATGCCTGCAGCTGTAGGCATTACCCCAGTACAATCGCTGTAATAAAATGACGTACAGGTATGTGATTTTGTGTGAAGTGGTGAAAACGCTCCTTTTTAATGTGCACTAAAATCTGTGCAAATACAGCTTTCCAGGGTACAATCACATTGCCTACTTTTTAAGAATCAGTTATCAGCAACACAGTATACCACAATGTAGGGAATCGCTTCCTCCTTGGTATGATGGCTCCACCTCACGAGGAGTTCTTTGAAGTTGGGCTTTCTGGATACAGGTTTTGAACATTTTACAGACAGTTTATTTTTGCTTCAAACTCTTCACAAAATTCTATTATTTTGGAGGTTCCCACCATTATTGCACTGTTGGATGTTTTTTTGTTTGATTGTTACACTGAGTTTATTATCTTTTGGTTATTAGAATGTGAATTCTGGCTTGTGTTGGAAATATCTATAGGAGGGATTTCCTCCATCCCTGCTAAGTGCGTTTTTCCTCTATCGTTTATTGACGGACGCAGTCATCTGATGCATATCAGTAGGGTAATACCGCCCCCTACAGGAGTAGGTCACTAGGCAGAAAATTTATGGCTACGCCTATAGGCAGTCCCTGGGGGTATACCCTCTCTTCCTGCATAGGATGTCAGTTTTAATCTGCCTAGTCAGGAGTAAGGACCTAGTTCCTTGCTGTTATCTTTGGTCCTGGTATAGAAGTCATTTTTTTTTATGTAGATCTCCTTTTCTTTTCTTTTCTTTTTTCCAAACATTTTTTCCTGTGAGATCTTCAAGCAATTATAGAAACATAGAATGTGTCGGCAGATAAGAACCATTTGGCCCATCTAGTCTGCCCAATATATCTGAATCCTATGAATAGTCCCTGGCCCTATCTTATATGAAGGATAGCCTTATGCCTATCCCATGCATGCTTAAACTCCTTCACTGTATTTGCAGCTACCACTTCTGCAGGAAGGTTATTCCATGCATCCACTACTCTCTCAGTAAAGTAATACTTCCTCATATTACTTTTAAACCTTTGCCCCTCTAATTTAAAACTGTGTCCTCTTGTGGTAGTTTTTCTTCTTTTAAATATGCTCTCCTCCTTTACCGAGTTGATTCCCTTGGTGCTTGGTCGATGGGCGGGGGGACCTTGATTGCGGGCCTTCAGGGCTGGATGCAGTAGGGCTGGCGGGGGGGTCTCCCTGGGGGGTCCTGTTGCCGCGCTGGTTGCGTGGGGCCGCCATTTTGTTGTAGCCTTGTCTGCATTTGTGGCAGCGGCTATCTTGGGGGGGGTTGGTTTTTGGCCATTTTGCGATGTATTTTTTGCTAGAATGGCCCGTGGGTGTGCCTGGAGGCGTTTTTTCAGGGGCGGAGCCCCTCAGCCCGGGAAGCTTCTGGCTCAGGTTTTCTTTCATGAGTCACTGCTGACACTTGCAGACCTCCTGGAAGTTTGCTGCATTCTAAGGACTGTGAGTTGCTGGGGGCTTATTCTCGCTCTGTCTGTGGGGGTCTGTAGCGCGGGCTTGACCTCCGGGGGCGCTGTAGCGTTCCCTTTTTCATACTCTTAAAAAAAAAAAAAAAAAAACACATTTTGTAATTTTTCTCAGATTTGCTGGCGGGTCCTACTAGTGCAACATGGACCTCTGAGACCATGTGTCCCAACCTGCTCCCCCTCAGAGGCCGCATGGCCCTCCGGGCTGCATCTGTCCACTGATGCCATTTCTGTGGTCCTGGAAGCTTTTGTGTCCCTGGTGGAGGTGGTCTTTAGAGGGCGGGGTGCGCAGAAACAACCCCCTCCTACCCCTTCCTCCTCTGATGCCTCGGATTCGAGTCTGACCCAGCCACCGCAGACGCGGGCACCCAGCCCTGTGCCTCCTCGGATAGTGAGGATGAGCTTTCTGCATCTTCTGCTGCGCATTATAAGGCGCGGGTGGATGCACTGGTTGTTTCGGTGCGCAAAACCCTAAAATTGGAGGATTCGGCTGTCGTCGCTCCTGGGGCCCCCGGGTTGCCTTCAGCACCCATAAGCCTCCGAGGGTGGAAGTCTTTTTCCTTTCCCCACTTATTTTGCTGGCCTGCTCGCCAAAGAATGGGAGCTGCGGACACGTTCTCCCAGGATGTCTAGGCGGTCTACCAGGCGCTACCCTTTTGAGTCTCTGGTGAAGTGGTCGGTGCCACCTAAGGTGGATCCCCCGGTCTAACAAGGCTACCGTGATTCCGGTGGAAGATTCCCCGTCCTTTAAGGACCCAAAGGATAGTAAAGCGGAGGCTGTGGCCCATGTACGTAAGGGCTGGGACTGCGCTACGGCCTGCCTTTGCTTCGGCCCTTGTCATCCAAACAGTAACTGAATGGGTGAAGCTGCTACGCCGTGACGTGGAGGGCCAGCCGGTCCCTCCTGAATTTGGGGAACTATTGGACCAGATGGTGCAGGTGCTGCAGTATGCTTGCGGTGCTGCGCTTGACATTGCTTCCCTTTTGGGTCGTCTGTAGTTTTCGGCAGTGGTCATGAGGCCTATGCTCTGGCTGAAGTGTTGGTCTGCGGATCAGGCTTCTAAGAAGGCCTTGATGGAACTCCCATTTCAGGGGGACTGTCTGGGGCTACCCTGGACAACATTATTAAAGGTGTTACGGGGGATAAGAGTACCTTTCTCCCGCAGGCTTCCAGGGGTAGGGACTCTCGCCGTAGGCGGGGTCTGTCGCTTTCGGCTCACAAAGTATTCTCCTCCCCCGGGGGCAGCCGATGAGGCTAAGCCCTTCAAGGCTCCCTCGGGTGCTTCCAAGCGTCCCTGGTCTGGGAAACCCAAGTCGGGTTCTGCCAGACCTGCGGACAAGGCCCTGTCGGCCTGAAGGTGCGCCCTCACCCGTGACTGGGGTGGGGGGCGTATTTTGTCAGTTCTCGGACGTGTGGCTGACCCGGATCCCAGACAAATGAGTCCAGGAGGTTGTGCGGTCAAGATACAAGATTGAGTTTCGATCCGTTCCTCCAGTCAGGTTTTTCCCTTCCAATATCCAACTATCCCCGCATCGCTTGCGAGCGCTCTATGGGGCAGTGCAGGACTTGCTACAGCAAGGAGTGATATTGTCTGTTCCACAAGCGGTACGCTTTCACAGGTTTTATTCCAACCTGTTCACGGTTCCCAAGAACGAGGGCAAGGTGCGGCCGATCTTGGACCTAAAGGCTCTGAATGTGTTCGTGCGCGCTCAAGGTGGAAACTATTCGCACAATTGTGGCCTCCCTACATCAGGGGAACTTCTTGGCCTCAATAGGCATCAAGGATGCCTACCTTCACATTCCAATCTGTGCTGCTCACCAAAGATTTCTCCGTTTTTGCCATGGGAGATGATCACTATCAGTTTGTTACGTTACCCTTGGGTCTCGCCTCGGGCCTTCACGAAGGGGCTGGCACTGCGGAGTCCCCAGCATTGATGACGGAAAATTTGGAAGTCCCCATGAGTACTCTGGCGGAGTTCGGTGGGTCGTGATCCTTCAAGTCGTCTCTGACCCCTTCCATGAGACTGGTCTATCTGGGCCTGACCTTTGACTTGTCCTCTGCCAGGGAAGTCCTCAATCGGGACTCGGCTCAGGGAGTCTGGTGCCTGGAGGAATCTCGATTGCCGATCAATGTCCTGGAGCTGAGAGCGATCCGGCTTTGCCTGACGCACTGGACTGGCTAACGTCAATCACCAAGGGGGCACCAAGAGAATGGAATTTGCAGACGTTCTACGTTGGGTGGAGCGCCATGCTCCAGCTCTCTCCGCGGTACACATTCCGGGAGTGGAAAATTGGCAGGCGGATTACCTCAGCTGCCAGGCCTTGGATGCAGGGGAGTGGTCCCTGCATCCGGAGGTGTTGTGCCTTCGCTGGGGCACTCCAGACGTGGATTTGTGGGTGTCTCGAATCAACAGGAAGGTACATCGGTTTGTGGCCCACTCCCAGGACCCTCTGGCAGATGCCGCAGACGTGCTGGTGGCCCCCTGGGGTCAGTACCAACTGATGTATGCCTTTCCTCCTCTCAAGTTGCTGCCAAGACTTGTTCGCAGGATAGAGGCGGAAGGGATTCCAGTCATCCTTGTGGCTTTGGATTGGCCTTGTCGCGCTTGGTACACCGACCCGGTCAGGCTTGTCGCAGACGCCCCGTGGAGATTCCTCTCAGGGAGGATCTGCTCTCTCAGGGGCCATTCTTCGATCCTGCTTTAGAGTCGCTGGCTTTGACGGCTTGGCTGTTGAAAGCCAGGTGCTGAAGGACAGGGGTTTATCTGCTTCAGTGATTCCCACTCTGCTAAAAGCGAGGAAGGAGACTTCCAGGAAGATTTATCATTGTACGTGGAAGTCGTACATTGCGTGGTGTGAGTCCCTTGGGACCCACCCTTGCTCCTATTCGGTTGCTCGGATCTTGGCTTTCCTTCAACGGGGAGTTGATCAAAAGTTGGCTGAGTACTATCAAGGGTCAGGTCTCGGCCTTGGCTATTTTTTCCAGAAGCCATTGGCTGCCCATTCCCTGGTGCGTAGTTTCATCCAGGGAGTGCGATATTTGGTACCTCCGGTGCGACCTCCGCTACTGCCATGGAATCTTAATTTGGTGCTGTCGGTTCTCCAGAGGCCTCCATTTAGGAATATTCGGGAGATCCCCCTGCTTACCTTTTCACAGAAGGTGGCCATCATTTCTGCGCGCAGGGTGTCGGAACTGGCGGCGCTGTCCTGTCGTTCTCCCTATCTGGTGGTTCACAAGGACAAGGTGGTACTTCGTCCGGTTCTGTCTTTCCTGCCGAAGCGGTTTTCACTTGAATGAGGACATTGTGTCACTTTCCTTGTGCTCTAAGCCTAAACATTCTAAGGAATTTGCGCTGCATAACTTGGATGTTCGGGCGATCAGGGTGTATTTGGCATCTACCGAGTCTTTTCGCAAGTCTGCTCACAGATGGCCCAAAGAAGGGGCTACCTGCGTCTGCTGCAACTATTTTAAGATGGATCGGACAGTGGTGCAGGCTTATTCCATTAAGGGTCAGGTTCCACCTTTCCCTGTCAAGGTGCACTTTACTCGGGCGCTTAGTGCTTTCTGGTCCTTTTCGCCATCAGGCGTCTGTGCTTCAGGTTTGCAAGGTGGCTACTTGGTCGTCTGTTCACACCTTTAACAAATTTTATAAGGTGGATGTGATGGCATCTGCGGATGCCTCCCTTGGCCGCAAGGTTTGGCAGGCTGCGGTGTAGGGGGCCCCTTGGCCTTCCTTGAGGGTGTTCTTGTGTTTGTTTTCAGGTGGACCTCATCTGGTTGTTCTGATGAGTCCTGTGTTGCCTGGTTGGCCTTGGGGACTTTTTTTTTTTTTTTTTTTTTGTTCTGCTGTTCCCACTCCTCATTTTGGTACTGCTTTGGGGCATCCCTACTTGTATGCATCAGAGGACTGCGTCCGTCAATGAACGATGGAGAACTGGATTTTTGACTTACCGTAAATTTCCTTTTCTTAGGTTCATTGACAAGACGCAGTACTTGCCCCTCTAATTTTTTGAGTGGGTTGGTGTGCTTTGTCTGACACTGCTTTGATACAAAATTGACATCCTATGCAGGAAGAGAGGGTATACCCCCAGGGACTGCCCATAGGCGTAGCCAGAAATTCTGCCTAGTGTCCTACTCCTGTAGGGGGCGGTATTACCCTACTGATATGCATGAGAGGACTGCGTCTGTCAGTGAACCTAAGCGAAAAGGATTTTACGGTAAATCAAAAATCCATTTTTTTTTTTTGTCTTTTTCATTTTGATGTGTAACATGTAAAGTCACTCATCACTTGAATTATTGCACTTGTTAAAGTAATTGTAAAGGCAGAATATTTTTGTTTTTCTTATTGCGTTCTATGCATTAGGATAAAAAGCTTTGTGTGTGCAACAGCCCCTCTCAGCCCCTCTGATACACACCTGAGGTCCATCTAGATCCAGCAATGTTGCAGGAGTGCCTCAGCTGCCTGGGACTCCCTTCCTAATCAGCTAAAACATTAGCGCTGTTTGCTCTCTCCTCACTTGCTGACAGCAGTGAGAAAGGGGGCCGGGCCACAGCTTCATGTCTGAATGGACATGGAGCTGTGGCTTGGCTCAGGTTCCCCTATAGCAAGCTGCTTGCTGTGGGGGCATGCACAAGGGAGGGGCAAGGAGCACCGAAGGGTGACCCGAGAAGAGGATCTGGGCTGCTCTGTGCAAAACCACTTCATGGGGCAAGTAAGTTTGACATGTTTTTAACTAAAAAAAGAAAAGCCTTTACCATCGCTTTAAATTGTATGGCAAATAATTATAGAAGGGGTTTCCACCATTCCTGCTAGGTGGGTGTGGAGTGTTGTTTTTTTTTTTTTTTTTTTTAACTAGCAGGCATTTATTGCTGATAGTACCGTGGTGATTTCCTATCATACGGTAGTAGTGCTGTCTGTGTGGCTCTCCAAAAAGCCTGCCCTAGTTCCCTGATTACATGTAATAGTTCAGAACTTGTAGGAGGCCACAGTTCTTTCTTCCCTAACAATCTCCCTGAGTTTAGTAAGGAGAATTGTATCCTGGGTCCCTGCATCCTTCAGAGTGGAGGGGAATTGGCTTGGGCTCTCTGGGGAAAAGGGCTTAGTTTTACATAGCCTGATTGAAATGACACAAGTCCATCCAGTTCAACCTATGGATGGTGGGGAGGAATGATACAATCTTTAATATGCAATCCTATACCCTGTTGATCCCAAGGAAGGCAAAAAAACCCAGTGAAGCAGGATCCATTTTCTTCCAGCAGGGGAAAAAAATTCCTTCTGATCACCCAAGAGGCAATCGGATATTTCCTTGTTTAACTTAACCTATAAATATTAGGATCTACTTATGTTGTGTATCTAGGAAAGAATCCAGGCCTTTCTTTAAAAAAATAAATAAATAAAATCTACTGAGCTAGCCAGAACCTGCTCTTGAGGGGTCTATTCCACATTTTCACAGCCCTTACTGTGAAGAAGCCTCTTTATTGGACATATATCTCCTTTCCTCCAGAGAGCCTCCTTGTCTGTGATGACCTTTAAAGTCCATAACTCTACACAGTTTCCTATATGGACCACTTATGTATTTATACATGTTGTTCTTATCCCCCTTAATCTCCTAGGCTCCAGAATAGAAATAATACATTTAGAATGATTAATTTAGTTAAGCTAATCTTTCTTTATAGCTGAGCTCCTCCAAGCCTCTTTAGTTTGGTTGCTTTTTTTTTCTTTTCTGCGCTTTCTCTTAGCCCCTAATATCCTTTTTGTGAAATGGTGCCCAAAACTAAACTATATAGTGCTCACCTGCTGGAGCACGAGTCTGCTCCATTTTGGAGCTTTCTTTACTCAGGGCACTGCTGTCAGAGCTGTGCTTGTGATCTGCACAGTATTGCGGTGTGAATCGCGTGCAATGTCTGTCTGTCATCAAACAAGTGCCTACCCAGCCTCCTATTTTATAAGCGAACCCATGTTGAGCCACGGCAGCAGCTTAACTCTTAGCACCGGCCACACGCAAATATGCTTAGCTCCTGGGCCTCGATGCCGAGAGGCAAATTTGTGATCAATTGCGCTGTGCCAAGCGCACACTCCAGAATGCTACATGCGATCCGGAGTTTTTGGAACACTGCCGGTATAGCCAGTTGTGACTGTCACATGATCATAAGCCATGCCCCACTTCCCGGCATCTTAAACCTCTTAAAGTGCCAAGAGGCATCGGTGTGAAGCGGTAAAGAGCATCCTGGGAAAAAGTATGGTGTCCTGCTGCTTGTCATCTATTCATCTTGTCCCCGGGCGCCTTTTACCCCTGGGTCATATGAATTTTTTATTAAGGTTGTGTCAACGATTTTGCCATTAAGGTCTTTGTCCCCACTTAGCAACTTGGTATATATTCTGGTTGAAAAAAAAAACACAAGTTCATCTAGTTTAATAAAAAAAAAAAACATACAGGAGGAAGAAAAAAAAACCCAGCAAAGCATGATCCAATTTGCTACAGCAGGGGGGAAAAAAGTCCTCCCCCGATTCCCCCCCCCCCCTTTAAATGTTAGTATCCAGTTATATTCTGTCTATTTAGGAAAGAATCCAGGCCTTTTTGGGAATCTTTACCACATTGTCACAGCTCTTACTGTGAAGAAGCCTCTCCGTATTTGGAGATGAAATCTCTTTTCATTCAGAGTGCCCTCTTGTCCTCTGAGCTTAAGTGAATACCTCAACACGAAGTTTGCTATATGGGCCCCTTATGTATTTGTACATGTTGATCATATCTCCCCTTAATCTCCTTCTCGAGAAAAATATTCAGTTCCTCTAATCTTTCCTCATCGCTGAGCTCCTCCATGCCTATCAGTTTGGTTGCCATTCTCTGCACTTTCTCCAGTTGCCTAATACTTACCTGAACCCCATCTCTATCCAACGTGGTCCTTCGGTTGTCTGGAACTCTCCCTCCTGATTGGCTGAGACACAGCTGCCACGCCATTGGCTCCCACAGCTGTCACAGCTGTCAGTCGAGAGGGTGTGTCTAAATGGAGGCGCGCAGCTACAGTTTGGGTGCTCCCATAGCAAGCTACTTGCTGTGGGGACACTTGACAGAAGGGAGGGGCCAGGAGCAGCAGGGACCTGAGTAGAGGGTCCTGGCTGCCCTGGGCAAAACTAACTGCACTTAGGAGGTAAATATAACATGCATTGCCTTTCCAATGCGCTTTGCTGCAGTTACCTATGAGGGCAGTAACCACTTGTTTGTACCATGAATTATATTGGCCAGGCAACGCACTGACACCTTTGCGGTCATGGTGCTATGGGCTTGGCGTTTAGTGTGTCCCTGTGCCTTTAGGACTGGGTGTGCTCCCTTCAGGTTTATCTGCCCTACACCTGTCCATCTAAATGCATGTGTTTCCATTGTTGGAGACTCACAGAAATGAGTTGGGCCCACAGAAAATGGGGTGCATTTCCAGGGCTCTGTGGCTTACGCATTTATTTTACAAATGTGTGCAACTAAACCCCTGTTTTAACGCATACTGTTAGGCAGATGAATTTGGTTTGTTGTTGGTAAGATGAGCTTGGAAATACCTTTTTTTTTTTTTTTTTCTTCCATATGTGTTGCCTTTCCAGTGCTGCTTGCTGCAGTGACCAGTTACAGATGAGGGCAGTAACCACTTGTTTGTACTAAAAGTATATGTTTGTTTTTTTACAGTTTAACTGCATATTCTAACTACATATTCCAAATGAGGTGTTACTAATTTGTACACGGGCAAAGTTATCTCTCTGTTCACTCTATACTTTAATTACAAGAAAGGACTTTGCTTGCTTTGAACCCCTGCATTGCATGCTATTAACCACTTGGACCGGAGCAATGTTTTTTTTTTTTTTTTTTTTGTTTCCTCTATCACCCATTGACAGACTCAGCATCATCTTCATCAGCTGAATGGATTATGCTGCCCCTTGCAGGAGTAGCAGCGGCAGTAAAAAATGTACATGTACATGCCCACGGGGCTGTCCTGCAGGCATAACCCACCCACGCTCAGTAAACCAGTTTGTTTCTACCTAGAGAAGTAGGACCTAGGTTTTCTGCTGGGACTCACGTCTCCGTTTTTTTTTTTTTTTTTTTCAGAATATTTTATTTCTCTTACTTGCTAGCTAGTGTCAGGGGAATTCTCCTGGTGATCTATAAGCAATGCTGGCTGGGGCTTCGCACTGGATAATCTAAATTCTTATGGTCCCCCGCAGCCTGGCCTACGAGCGTGGGCAGGTTATAGTCCCGCACTAGGCCTCGCCACAGCGGTGCCCCTTTCCGGATGGGGATGAGCCTGGGAGCGGATGCCTCGCCCGGGACAGGATTATCTGGAATGCCCGGAGTTGCAGCGTACCCCTCGGCTGGCAGCACCCCCGCTTCGGGTGGGAGGAGGTCTGTCCGGAGCGGAGCCAACCCGGTCCATGGTATGGTGAGTAAATGTGACCCCCTTGCCTCTGGTGGCCTTGGGGGGGGGGGGGGGGAGGAGAGCAATGTGAGGCCTCTCCTGGGGATGATGGGACCTGTACATCCTAAAAGATCCCCCTGGCCTGCCTGGTACCCAGCTTTTGTGACTGTCTCCCTCTCCCGTCCCCGCGGGCAGCTATGTGACTGGGGGCGCCTTGCGCCCTGGGGGGGTAGCATCGTACCTTGTGGTTTCCTGGGTCTTGTTGTTGATCCTGTAGGCCTTCATTGTGTTGGTTCCTGGCTGCATGGCTCGCCATGGGCACCGCCATCTTAAGTGTGGGTAATGTACAGCTTTTTCCCATTGACTATTATGGGGCAGCTATTTTCCCATTTTTGTGTAGTCCTCTGTACTGCACTAAGCAGCGTGACCTTTTACATTCAGGCGTGATCACTTCCTGCTGCTGGCCAAGGTCATTTCCTATTAATTCATGTGCTGAGGACGATCAGGAGGGTTTCTCTGGCGGTGGTACAGTACTGGGGTCTTTGCGGGCATATCCCTGCACACTGTGCTTTTAGCGTATTTTAAAGAGGGACTCTGCAGAGCCACTGCGATCGGTGGCGGGAACTGCTATCGACGCTGCTTAACCGCTTGCCGACTGCTCACAGTATATTTACTGCTGCAGTCGGCCCCTCACAGGCAGAGTGACGTAGGCCTACGTCGCTCGCCTGTGAGGCTCTGGGGAGCGCGCGCCCGCGCGGTCACGGACCCCCCCCCCGCGCGTGTGACCAGCGGACCCGATGTCCGCCGGTCACTCGGCGATCGGCGGGGGAGAAGGAGAATGTCAGGCAGCTTGTGTAAACAAGCCGCCTGTCATTCTCCTCGCTGTAAAAACACTGATCACTCGGATCTAGTATGTAGATCCGTTGATCAGTGTCCTTACAGCTAGAGCCACAGCCAATCACAGTAAGAATCGCGCCCCTAGGGACACACACAGCCCCTCCCTCCCAAATAAAGTTAACCCCTTCACTACCAGTGTATTTTTACAGTAACAGTGCATATATATAGCACTGATTACTGTAGAAATGTCACTGGTAACCCCAAAAGTGTCAAATGTCAGTCAAGGGTCCGATCTGTCCGCCCCAATGTCGCAGTACCGCAAAAAAAATCGCAGATCGCCGCCATTACACGTTAAAAAAAAAAACACCAAAAATGACAAATCTTTCCCTTTGTTAGTAAACGCGATAACTTTTGCGCAAACTAATCAAAATACGCTTTTTGCGATTTTTTTTTTTTTTTTTTTTTTTTTTTTTTTTTTTTTTTTTTTTTTTTTTTTAACCAAACATAGGTAGCATAAAACAAATTGGCCGAAAATTTTGATTTTTACATTTTTTTTTTGGGGAATTTCATATAAAAAAATGTGAAAAAATTGTTATTTTTGCAAAATGTACGCTCTTTTTTTGTTTATAGCGCAAAAAGTAAAAATCGCACGGGTGATCAAATACCACCAAAAGAAAGCTCTGTTTGTGGGAAAAAAAGGACGCCAAATTTGTTTAGATACAGCGTCGCACGACCGCGCAATTGTCTGTTAAAGTCACGCAGTGCCGAATCGCAAAATACCCCCTGGTCGTTTAGCAGGAAAATCCTCCGGGGCTTAAGTGGTTAAAGCGGCAGTACTCTGTTGTTTGGTAACTTTAACCACTTAAGCCCCAGCCCTATTTCGGACACTTTTTGTTCACGCGTTAAAACCAGTATTTTTTCCTAGAAAACTACTTGGAACCCCCAAACATTATATATATTTTTTTAGCAAAGACTCTGGAGAATAAAATGTCGGTCATGGTAATTTTTATCACGCGGTATTTGCGCAGCGGTCTTTAAAGCGCCATTTTTTTGGAAAATTTTTATAAAAATCACATTTCACTAATTTTAAAAATACTAAACAGTAAAGTTAGCCCATTTTTTTTGTATATTGTGAAAGAGCATGTCACGCCGAGTAAATAGATACCCAACATGTTACGGTTTAAAATTGCGCCCCCCCCGTGGGATCGCGACAAACTACGGTCAATAGAGATCTCAATCTGCCACGCTTTAAATTTATTTAACGGTTACCAGTTTTGAGTTAGAGTGTAGCTCTTTTTTTTAAATTATTGCTCACGCTCTGGCGATCGCGGCAATACCTCACATGTGTGGTTTGAACAGCGATTTTTCATTTGCGGCTCGACTTCCGTATAGGTTTTTTTTTTTTGTGCGCCAGCTAACGGTGACGGGGGCGGCTAAATTTTTTTTTTTTTTTTTTTTTTTTTCCCCATTTATTTTATTTATTTTTTTAACTTTATTAAAGTTTTAAAAAAAAAAATCTGATCACTTTTATTGCTGTCACAAGCAGTGTAAACATCCCTTGTGACACCAATATGTAGTGACAGGTACACTTTATGGAGGGATCGAGGGTCTAAAAGACCCTAGACCCCTCCACTACACTTCCATGTATGCAAAACGCCGAAAACGGCATTTTTGCATACAGCCGTTTTTCAAATTTGCCGCCTTTTGCAGCACAGTAACCCGGAAGTGACGTCATGGACGCCGCCTCCGGGTTACGTCATCGGAGACCCGATCGATGCCGTTTCCGGCATTCATCGGGACTCCATCCAGCCGGCGGACGTGCCGGCTGGGTGCTCGGGGCTCCCGGTGGGACGGTAGCCCCGGGCAAAGCCACAGAAGGCGGCGGGAGGGGGGGGACGTCCCCTTCCGCCCCCCCCCCCGGGTACCGATCGAGCGGCTCCCGAGCCGCATCGGTCGGTACCGATGGAAAGCCAACCGTCGGCTCTAAACCACGGTACCGGGATGGTGCCTCTAGCTAGAGGCATCATCCCGGTACACTACCGCAAAGTTTACCGACGTAGACCTACGTTAGTATGCGGTAAGTGGTTAATTATGGTGTCCCAGGCTGTGAATTCACCCTCAGACCCACTCTGTGCGACTCCCGGATAGTCCGGATCGCAGTCACTGGCTGCAATTTCAGCAGCTCTGGAAAGCCTGGCAACCAAAGTTTGATTTAGTAATGAAAAGGGTTAATAGCCAGAAACGGCTGCTGCCTTCTCCATCTTTAGTGTCCTCTGATTATGAGGCCAATGTGGTTTCCCCAGATGCCCCCGTACCTCAAGGGTCGCTTTCA
This sequence comes from Pelophylax lessonae, assembly GCF_965119305.1. Classification (NCBI taxonomy): domain Eukaryota; kingdom Metazoa; phylum Chordata; class Amphibia; order Anura; family Ranidae; genus Pelophylax; species Pelophylax lessonae. The sequence continues at coordinate 272,613,539 of NC_138769.1, read as the reverse complement.
TCACAGTCAGATGGTGAAGAGGGATCTGTCTTCAGCTGCAGCACGGGAACGTGCTTTGGTGAAAGCTCCGATTTTTTTCAGTGTGGGAAAGTTTAAAATTGGCTGATGAGCCCACGCTGGCAGGTAAGTGGACTGCTTTTGGCTCCCGCAAGACTCAAGTCTGGCAAGGTTTTCCCTTGTCCCGACACCTTTCATGATATTTTGAATGACCAATGGCACATTAAGCACGTGCTAGTAGTGCCAAAACGCTTTAAACGCCGGTATCCTTATGCTGATACGGTTTCCAACTGTTGGACGGTGCCACCTAAACTGGACCACCCTGTTTCCAGGTTGAATAAATCTTCTATTGCATAGAAAGAGAAAAAACACCTGGTGCATTACCCTTGGACACCTTTTAAAAATGTTTTTTTTTTATTAAAAAGCCAAAAACACTCGCAGAAATGAACATATATTGCATAGAATGAGTCCACACATGTGGAGATAGTTGTCCCTATCGTTGGACTGCTGACGTGTTTTGGGAGACATGCTCCCTTAAGAGCTCTGAAGGGAGTGTCTCCCGAAACGCGTCTGTGGTCCAACGATAGGGAGGACTACCTCCACATGTGTGGACTCATTCTATGCAATATATGTTCATTTCTGCGAGTGTTTTTGGCTTTTTAATAAAAAAAAACATTTTTAAAAGGTGTCCAAGGGTAATGCACCAGGTGTTTGCGCCTCTTTTTTTTCCTCTTTCTATGCACTTCTGATGGAGTTCCCTGCCTGAGGAGAGCAGCATGCCTGTTCCCATTTGAGTGAGCGCTTGGGTGTTACATTTGTTTAAATCTACTATTGTGCTTGTGGAAGATTCCCCGTTTTTTTTACGGATCCGGTGGACAGGTGAGTGGAATCCCTTTCCCTCCATCTTCCCGTGTTGGCGGGTTCCATTTTGAAACCGGTCTTCCTGTCTGTTTTTGGTTTTACAGATTGTTACAGAACGGATTAGGGCCCTTAAGGGGTCCTTGGACCCTGAAATAGTTCCGCTGGAACAGCTGAACTTTTGGACCAGGTGGCCCAGGCCCTGGTGTTGCTGTGTAATGCGTCCATGGATGCGGCTCCCCTGGTGGCCAGGGTCTCGGCTGTGGGGATTGTCTTACGACACATGGGTGAAGAGCTGGTCTGCTGATCAAGCTTCCAAAAAATCCCTGACAGATCTCACTTTTTTAAATAGAGTCCATTCGGCCAGTGGTGGCATCATTGAACCAGGGGGATTTTCTGGCCTCCATCGATATCAAGGATGCGTATCTCCACGTCCCCATATTCGAGGGATATCAAAGACTCCTCCGCTTTGTGGTGGCAGAGGAGCATTTTCAATTTTTGTCGTTACCCTTTGGTCTTGCCTCCGCTCCGAGTCTTTACCAAGGTCCCAGCCCCTGTGCTGACCTTGCTACATCAGCAAGGTATCTCGATTTGTAGGATATCTGGACGATCTTCTGTTGCGAGCAGTCTATTAGGATCCGTTAGGCAACATCTCTGAATCTCAGTTCAGACCCTTCAGGAATTTGGGCGGATAATCCATTTCCAGAAAAATGCTCTGACGCCATCCATACAGGAGACTTATCTGGTGTTGACTTTCGACTCTACCCTGGCTAGGGTCTTTCTTCCCTTAGACAAGCTTCAGAACCTGCAAAGGGCAATCAAGTTGCTTATGGAAACCGATCAGACTTCCTTGGGGACTTGCATGAGGGCCCTGGGCCTTATGCTGTCGACCTCAAAGCAGTCCTATATGCTCAGTCTCACTAGAGACCTTTTGCAGAAGGAGATTCTGGCAAAGTGGAATAGGGATCCTCGGTCATTGGACCAGACGATTCGTTTGAGCCATCTCACGAAGTCAGCTCTGTCCTGATGAATCCTGTTGCCAATAATTCACTCGCATGGCCCTAGGCATCAAAGTTCATTCAGATATCTGGGAGCACTCAATGACACATAGACAGCAGGTACAATGTCACTGAATGCCCGCTTTATTCAAACAGTAAAGAACGTTTTATTGAGAGAGAAAGGGAAGTCCCTTTCCAGTAGATTATACATAGAATTGATACAAGAATAGCAGTTTACCATTACGTGCTTTAAGTTACGTACATGCATGTGAGCTAATTAAAATAAGGCATAGTTATAATTGGCATGACATCAGACTTGTTCTAAGGGTTAAGATAATGCATAGTTACTTAAAACAAGCTTGCTCTAAGGGTCAGTTTGACCACAAAGCGTAACGTTCTGGCAACTTTCAAGGACATTTACTTAGGCTTTTTAATGAAGTCTAGAGTCTAGGGTTTTAGTAACAAGATGGAGTGGAAAGAACAAAATGGAGGATAAATATTCCTTCAGATCCGGTGACCTGTTCTGTGCCAGGGCAAGTCATTCCTACTGTTGTGGATAGTGATGACCACGGACGCCAGCCTGTCTGGCTGGGGTGGATTGCTGGGGAAACTTTGTCCCCAGGGGACTTGGGCAGCAGAGGAGTTGTCCTTGCCGATCAATATTCTGGAGCGAAGGGCGATCAAGCTTTTCCTGCTCCATTGGACGAGTTGACTATGCGGCTCTCCCATTCGGTTAGTCAGACAATGCCACGGCTGTGGCTTGCATCAATCAAGGGGGCACCAAGAGTGGTTTATCGGCCAAGGAGGTGGCCGAGATTCTGGTTTGGGCTGGAGCCAATGTTCTGGCTCTTTCCGCAGTCCACATTCCGGGTGTGGAAAATTGGTAAGCTGATTACTTGAATCAGGTGTTGGATCAAGGGGAATGGGTCCCCTCATGCGCAAGCGTTTTCACCTCCTGTGTACCCGGTGGGGGACTCCGGAGGTGGATCTGTTTACGTCTTTGCCTCAACAAAAAAGTTTCAGTGGTTTGTGGTCAGGTCTCGGGATCCTCTGGCCGATGCCACAGACACTCTGGTGATTCCTTGGAGCCAATATAGCCTGATTTATGCCTTCCATCCGTTCGTACTCCTGTCGAGGTTTTGTCGCCTGTGGCGTTGGATGGCATTCCGGTCATTCTGGTGGCACCAGACTGGCCTTTGGCAATCTTGGTACGCAGAACTGGTTAAACTGGTCATGGATTTTCCCTGTCGATTTTTTTCCTCTACGGGAAGATCTGCTATCTCAAGGAACGATCTTTCATCCTGCTTTATGGTCACTGGCTTTAATGGCCTGGCTGTTGAAAGCAAGGTGTTGAGGTATAGAGGCCTTTTTGACTTGGTGATTCCTACCCTTTTGAATGCCAGGAAATCGACATCTAGGAAGATCTATCATGATACGTGTGAATCGCTGCAGCTGCACCCTCGCTTGTTTTCAACAGCACTTGGCGTTGGACACGTGTCGACCTTGGCCATTTACTTCAAACCTCCGTTGGCTACTAATAGTTTGAATTCACACTTTTATATTCAAGGGGTGCGCCCTCCAAGGAGATCCAAGGAGATCCCCGTTGCCTCCATGGATCTCAATCTGGTTTTGTTTATTCTTCAAAAGCCTCCTTTTGAGAATATTAGGGAGTTTTCTTTGCCTTCCTTGTCGCAGAAGGTTGCCTTTCTAGTGGCTATTACTTCTGCTCGCAGAGTATCTGCATTGGCGGATACTGTCCCGTCCGCCTTATTTGGTGGTCCATAGTGATAAAGTGGTCCTCCAACCTAATCCATCTTTTCTCCCTAAGGTGGTGTCAGATTTTCTTAATGTGTTCATTGTGTTGCCGTATGTCCTAAGCCTAAGCATCCCAAGGAAATTGCCTTGCACTCCTTGAATGCGGTCCAGGCGATAAGAGTTTATCTGACGGTTACTGAGTCCTTTTGAAAATCTGACTTTGTTCTTACGAACGGTCCTCGCAAAGGTTTGGCTGCGTCTGCTGTGACCATTTCAAGATGGATCAGGCAGACGATTGTTCAGGCTTATTCCATCAAGGGTCAGGTTCCTCCTTTCCCTGTGAAGGCGCATTCTACTAGAGCACTGAGTGCCTCATGGGCATTCGGTTATCAGGCATTCGGTTATCGGGCCTTACAAGTTTGTAAGGCATCGATTTGGTCGTCTGTGCATACTTTTACTAAAAGGTAGATATGTTGGCATCTTCTAGTGCCTCTTTTGGCCGCAAAGTTTTGCAGGCTGTGGTTTCGTAAGGGAATGTTTTTTGTTTCTCTTGGGGGTCTTTTCCCTGGGTGAGCTTCTTTTTTGTTTGGTTGCCGTTCATGTTACCCAGTTGGCTGTTTTTTTTTTTTTTTTTCTTTTTTTAGCCTTTTGGAGTTTGTTACTTTCTGGTTGAGTTCTTCCGACCCCCTCATGCCTACACTGCTTTGGGACGTCCCATTCAGCTAATGAAGATGAGGCTGTGTCTGTCGATGGATGATGGAGAAAATCTAATTTTTGTAAGATCTTAACCGTTATATCATTTTCTCTGAAGTCCATCGCACTCAGCAGCCGATCCTCTAATTTGGGGATGGTTTTTCTCTTTACTGTTGGCAACTAAACTGGTTTGCTAAGCTGAGTGTGGGTGGGTTATGCCTGCAGGGACTGCCCCGTGGGCGTGTACATGTACATTTTTTACTGCCTAGACTACTCCTGCAGGGGGCAGCATAACCCATTCAGCTGATGAGGCTGCGTCTGTCGATGGACTACAGAGATAAAAATGTTACGGTAAGATCTCACAAAAATCTTTTTTTTTTTTTTTTTGCTTTAATTGTAGATGTGAGATCTGAGGTCTTTTTGACCCCAGATCTCGCATTAAAGAGGACCTGTCCTGCTTATTTCTATTATAAGGGATGTTTACATTCCTTGTAATAGGAATAAGTGATCAAAACATTTTTTCAAAGGCAGTGTAAAAAAAGTAAAAAGCTCACGCACAGAAGTAAACGCATAAAGTCGTGCCCACATATGTAAATGGTGTTAAAGCCACACATGAGGTATCGCTGCAATCAGTAACTCTAAACTGGTAACCTGTAGATATTTTTAAAGCATCGCCTATGGAGATTTTTAGGTTTGTCGCCATTCCACAAGCGTGTGCTATTTTGAAGACGTGTTGGGTATCTATTTACTCGGCGTAAGATTTCTTTCACATTATAGAAAAAAATTGGGCTAACTTTTACTGTTTTTTTTTTTTTTTCTTTTTTCAAAAGTGTATATTTTTCAAAAAAATTGCCTTTGTAAGACCGCTGCGCAAATGCGGCGTGACAGTGTTGCAACTAGCTCTATTTTATTCTCTAGAGTCTCTGCTATAAAAAAAAAAAATGTGAGTGTGTGTATGTGTGTGTGTATGTGTGTGAGTGTATGTGTGTGAGTGTGTGTGTGTGTGTGTGTGTGTGTGTGTGTGTGTGTGTGTATGTGTGTGAGTGTATGTGTGTGAGTGTGTGTGTGTGTGTGTGTGTGTGTGAGTGTGTGTGAGTGTATGTGTGTGTGTGTGTGAGTGTATATGTGTGTGTGTGTGTGAGTGTATATGTGTGTGTGTGTGTGTGAGTGTATATGTGTGTGTGTGTGAGTGTATATGTATGTATGTGTGTGAGTGTATATGTATGTATGTGTGTGAGTGTATATGTATGTATGTATGTATGTATATGTGTGAGTGTATATATATGTGTGAGTGTATATGTGTGAGTGTGTATGTATGTATATATATATATATATATACACACACACACACACATACATACATTTTTGGGGGTTCCAAGTACTTTTCTACCAAACAATACTGATTTAAACTTGTAAACAAGTGTCAGAAATAGGCCTGGTCCTTAAGTGGTCAAGCTTATGATCTACCAAAACCTCTAGATCCTTTACCACCATTGATTCCCCCAGTTGTACACCCCCTATTATGTATGATGCCTGCATATTCTTCGCCCCCAAGTGCATAACTTTACATTATTCAACATTAAACCTCATTTGCCGCACAGATGCCTAATTAAACAGTGCGTTGACGTCGGCTTGTAAGTTGGAGACATCCTGTAAGAATGTTATTCTACTGCATAACTTGAGTGTCATCTGCAGAGACTGAAATGGTACTTTAATTCCCAGACCCTATATCAGGGGTGTCAAACTCAATTTCATTGCAGGCCGCATCAGCAGTAGGGTTACCCTCAAAGGGCCGGTTGTATTTGGGGTGCGCTATGTACAGAGTGCAAGGTTTAGTAGGGCATTACGTGCATAGTTCAGGAGTGCGCTATGTACAGAGTGCCGAGTTCACGAGGGCGTTGCGTGCAGAAGGCCGAGTTCACGAGGGCGTTGCGTGCAGGGTTTAGGAGTGCACTGAGTTTGTAACCCCAACCCCCATGAAGCTTTCTCGCATCTTTCACCTACTTGGCTCTACTACCTGTGTATTTGCCGGGAGATCGTTCTTTCTCTTCGATTCTGGAGATCTATCCCTGCTGTGCCCTACTGTGAGTGCATCCAGGAATCTGTTTAATCCGGAAGCCGCTGAGGGCAAAGCTGTCCCTTGTAAACACAGAAGGCTTCTATATTTAAAAGTGACAGCGGGGATTGGGAGCGGAGGGTGAAAGCTGGAGGTGGCAGAATGGAGTTCTGGCTGCAAAACTGGATGTGAGGGCCACATGACAAGCCCTGGAGGGCCGCATTTGGCCTGTGGGCCTTGTGTTTTACATACGTGCCCTATATCATTAATGTATTAAAGTAAGGGTCCCAACACTGAACCTTGGGTACACAACTGAGAACCTTAAGACTATTCAGAGAATTCAAAGCGTAGTGGTTAATGATTCATACTGTCTTTTTTTAGCCAGTTTTCTATCCATTTACAAACTGATCTTTCCAAGCCTGTAGACTTTGCCACACACGGCTAATGTGTAAGATAAACCTGGTGTCCATTGCTTTAACAAAATCCAAGCATTCCACAGCCACACCTTACATAGTTACATAGTGAGGTTGAAAAAGACATCAGTCCATCCAGTTCAACCTATGATGTGTGTGTGTTTGCTGTTAACCGTACATTGTATACCCCTGTATGTTGTGGTCTTTAAGGTGTCCATCTAATAGGTTTTTGAAACTATCGATGCTCCCTGCTGATACGACTGCTAGTAGAAGAGAATTACACATCCTTACTGCTCTGACAGTAAAGAACCCCCTACGTACTTTAAGGTTAAACCGCCTTTCCTCTAGTTTTAGTTAGTGGCCACGTGTCTTATTGTATTCCCTTTTCTCTGAATAGTTTGTTCCTTATGCTAGGGTTGCCAGTACAGTATTTGTACATTGATATCATATCCCCCCTCAATCGTCTCTTCTCCAGAGAGAATAAGTTCAGTGCTTGTAGTCTTTCCTCATAGCTGATGTCCTCCATTCCCCTGATTATTTTTGTTGCCCTTCTATGGACTCTTTCCAGTTCCAGCACATCCTTCCTGAGGACCGGTGCCCAGAACTGGACAGCATACTCCAGATGTGGCCGGACCAGAGTCTTGTAGAGTGGGAGAATAATCTCTTATTTCTGGAGTGAATCCCCTTTTTTATACATCCCAGTATTCTGTTGGCTTTGCTTGCAGCGGCTTGGCTTGCATGCCACTTCCAAGCCTGTTGTCTACCAGTACCCCCAAGTCCTTTTCCATCTTAGATTCACCCAGAGGTTCCCCCCCTAGTGAGTAGCCAGGTTTCTGGCACCCAAGTGCATTACTTTACATTTTTAAACATTAAACCTCATCTGCCATGTAGTTGCCCACCCCATTATTTTGTTCAGGTCCGCTTGTAAGATTTCCACCTCCTGCATAGAAGATATTGGCATGCTTAGTTTAGTATCATCCGCAAATACTGAGATTGTACTAGATATCCCCTCCTCTAGATCATTTATGAATAAATTAAACAGGATGGGCCCCAGGACAGAACTTTCCACATCCGCCCAATCCGAGAACTCCCCATTAATCACCACCCTTTGCACTCTCCCCTGGAGCCAGTTCTCTATCCAGGTACTCCTCTTATGGTCCATACCTACCTTCCTTAGTTTGAACAGTAAGTGTTTGTGGGGAACGGTGTCAAAGGCCTTTGCAAAGTCCAGATACACTACATCCATAGGCTTACCTTTATCTAGGTGGCAGCTCACTTCATCGTAGAAAGTTAATAGATTGGTTTGGCAAGAACGATTTCTCAGTCGCTCATTGACAGACGCAAATTCCATATTGATATCCGTAGGGTATTACTGCCCCCTACTGGAGTAGGGCACTAGGCAGAAAAAAAATTCTGGCTAAACCTTTGGACAGTCCCAGGGGGTATACCCTCTCTCTCCCTGCTATAGGATGTCAGTTTTTTTCTGCCTAGTCAGGAGTAAGGACCTAAGTTCCTTGCTGGGATCTCTGGTCCTGGCAAGTTTTTTTGGATCTTTTTTTAGCTAGCTTTTTTCTCTGAATTGTTCCTGTGAGATCCTCAAGCAATTATGCCGGATCTGGGCGACAGGCTGGATGCTGAGATCCAGTGGTCACCCCAGCCGGCCTACGAGCGCGTGCAGGCCCTAGCTCCGCGCTGGGTTGGCCGCAACATAGTCCCACTGGACCGGGACTGGCCCGCGGGTTAAACGTCCCGCGGAGTCGCATACGACCGGTCGGCGACCGAGTCGCAGCGTCCCTTTTGGCCGACATACCCCCCACTGGGCGGCGAGGGGTTTTGTCTGGAGTGGCGCCCGCTCTGTTGCGGTATGGTGAGTAAATGTTTCCCCCCTTTCCCTCATGGCTGACTCTGGGATGGACGCGGGCCCCTCCCTGGGACGGTCAGACCCCCAGTTCTCTGGGTTCCCCTCTGTTCTTCTGTGCACCCCCCTCCTGTGGTGTCCCTCTCCCCCACCCCCCTTGGGGGGGGGGGTATTTGTGTGTGAGAGCTGGCTGGCAGTTCGTGCAGGCCACTAAGGGGGTCCCGACGGTGCGGACGGGGCTTCCTCCCTGACTCCCCAGGGCCTACCTGCCGATCGATCGTCTGTTGGTGGGGCACCACCCTTCCCGCTGCAGCGCGCGGGGCCGCCTCGTGTAGTTCATGGCGGCCATCTTGGTAAACCCAGCTCATTTTTCTTCAGAGCTGGGCTGCAGTGGGAGTTCCTGGAGGAGAGTCAGGGGGTGGAGCCCCTCCCTAGACCCAGGCACATGGCTCCACAGGCCTTTCTTTCCATGCGGACAGCGCTGCTGAGCAGTCCTTTGAACTTCTGATGCATTGGGTGGTGAGCCTTTTGGGGGTCTCTCTTCTCTCTCTGCGGGGGTCTCTAGGCACGCTGCCTGGCCACTGGGGTGGGGGAGGGGGGAGCTGTAGCGCTGGGAGACTTTTAAAAAAAAATGATTCTGAGCCAGTCGCTGCTGACGCGGGTCTCTCCTCTGGGGCTTCTGTCTCGCGCCCCGTGTCCTCTGATAGTGAGGATGACCTTTCTGCCTCCGCTGTAGCGCAAGACAAGGCGCTGGTAGACGCGCTGATTGTGTCTGTCCGGGAGACCCTAAAGCTGGAGGTTGCAGCTGCGGATGCAACTGATACGGAAGTTGCCTTTGGCACTCGCAAGCCCTCCAAGGTGGCAAAGGTTTTTCCTCTTCCCAAATGCTTTGACAATATCATTAAGGAGTGGGTCCTTCCGAAACGACCCCCTGGGATGCCCAAACGGATTGCTAGGCTCTACCCGTTTGAAGAGTCCCTCCTTAAGAAATGGATGGTGCCGCCTTCAGTGGATCCGCCGGTCTCCAGGCTAAATAAAGCTACTTTTATTCCCCGTCCTTTAGGGATCCGGTTGATCGTAGGGCGGAATCTGTGTCCCGCTCTATATTCTCCCTGGCGGGGTTGGCATTCAGACCAGTGTTTACCATTGCTCTGGTTTCACAAACATTGACAGGATTGGTCAAGTTGTTACGCTGTGACCTGGAGGGGAGAAGCCTCCCCCCTGCCGTGGTGGAGTTGCTGGACCAGATGGTGCAGGAGGGGCTGCAGTTTGTGGCGCCGCGCTGGATGCTGCTCCACTGCTGGGGCGTGTCGTTCTCGGCGGTGGTCCTCCGGCGCATGCTATGGTTGAAGTGCTGGTCGGCGGATCAGGCTTCCAGAAAGCCTTGACTGATCTCCCTTTTTCAGGGGGATCGCCTGTTTGGTGCTACCTTGGATGATATTATCAAAGGTCTCACTGGGGGCAAGAGCACCTTTCTCCCGCAGGCCGAACCCTCCAAGGCCCCCTCGGGGGGGTTTCAAGAGACCCTGGTCTGGTAAGCAAAAATCCGGTCCTTCCAGACCTGAGGATTTGTCCGCTTCGGTCTGATGGTGCGTCCCCACCCATGTCAGGTGGGGGGGGGGCGATTTCGCCGGTTCTCGGACCCGTGGCTCTCCAGGATTCAAGACAAATGGGTACAGGAGGTCATACGGTCCGGATACAAGATTGGGTGAGGTTCTTCCCTTCCAATGTGCGACTGTCCCCTGATCGCCTAAGGGCTCTGTTGGGGGCAGTGCAGGACTTGTTACAACAGGGAGTGGTAGTTCCGGTTCCCTGTGGGGAACGTTTTCGGGGCTTTTACTCAAATCTTTTCAGTGCCCAGGAAAGAGGGCAAGGTGCGTCCAATTCTGGACTTAAAGGCGCTGAATTGTTTTGTCCGGGTGCAAAAATTCAAGATGGAGTCCATTCGCACAGTAGTGGCCTCCCTGCATCAGGGGGACTTTCTGGCCTCCATAGACATTAAGGATGCCTATCTTCACGTTCCCATTTACGCAGGACACCAACGTTTTCTACGCTTTACTGTGGGAGAGGACCATTATCAGTTTGTGGCGTTACCCTTTGGTTTCGCCTCTGCTCCCCGGGTCTTCACAAAGGTTTTGGCCCCAGTTCTGGCGCTGTTGCGGCAGTGGGGCATATCGGTTCTGGGCTACCTGGACGACCTCCTCCGTGTGGAGTCTCCGCAGGCTCTGTTGTCAAACTTGGAGATCACCATGACCTCTTTGGAAGAGTTTGGGTGGCTTGTGAACCTGCAGAAGTCATCCCTGGTTCCCTCCAGGAGGCTGGACTATCTGGGCCTGACTTTGGATGCGTCCTTGGCCAAGGGGTTTCTCCCTGCGGAGAAACTCCAGAAGATAGTCGGCGACTCAGCTGTTACTGTCTGTCAACTGGCCGTCCCTTCGGACCTGCATGAGGGTTCTGGGACTGATGGTGGCGTCTTTCGAGGCAGTACCTTTTGCTCCGTTTCATACGAGGACTCTCCAAAAGGAGATTCTTCTCAAATGGAACCGGAATCCCGATTCCCTGGACAATCGGATCCGGCTGAGCGAGCGGACCAGGGAGTCCCTGGTTTGGTGGCTTCGGTCTCCGATGCTCAGTCAGGGGAAGTCATTTCTTCCGATCTATTGGACGATTGCCGCCACGGATGCCAGTCTATCCGGGTAGGGAGGGGTTCTCGGCAGGCTGTCTGCTCAGGGGCTCTGGTCCCTGGAAGAATCCAGGTTGCGGATAAATGTGTTGGAACTGAGAGCGATCAGGCTTTGCCTGGTTCACTGGACCAAGCGTCTTTGGGGCTGCCCAGTTCGGATTCAGTCAGACAATGCCACGGCCGTGGCTTATGTCAATCACCAGGGGGACACCCAGAGTGTTCTGGTGGCCGTGGAAGTGGCCGGCATCCTTCGTTGGGCGGAACGTTTTGTTCCTGCTCTCTCCACGGTTCACATTCCGGGCATGGAAAATTGGCAGGCGGACTTTCTCAGCCGTCAGACCTTGGATCAAGGGGAATTGTCTCTTCATCCAGAGGGGTTTCACCAGTTGTGCCTTCGTTGGGGCACCCCAGATGTGGATCTGTTGGCATCTCGGCTCAACAGGAAAGTGCAGAGGTTTGTAGCCCGCTCCCGCGATCCTCTGGCGGATGCCACAAACGCGCTGGTTGCCCCATGGGGGCAGTATCAGCTGCTTTCCTCCAAGTTGCTGCCAAAACTACTTCGCAGGATAGAGGCGGAAGGCATTCCAGTCATTCTTGGGGCTCCGGACTGCCCTCGTCGGGCCTTGTACGCCGACTTGGTCAGGCTGGTCGCGGATGCTCCTTGGCGACTCCTTCTCAGGGAGGATCTGCTGTCTCAGGGGCCCATCTTCCATCCTGCTTTACGGTCGCTGGCATTGACGGCTTGGCTGTTGAGAGCCAGGTGCTGAAGGACAGGGGTTTGTCTGCTTCAGTTATTCCTACTCTGTTTAAAGCGAGGAAAGCGACTTCTAGAAAGATCTCATCGCACGTGGAAGTCTTATATCGCGTGGTGTGAGTCCCTCGGGGTTCCTCCACGCTCTTACTCGGTGGCTCGGATCTTGGCCTTCCTGAAACGGGGGGTTGAGCAGAAGCTGGCCTTGAGCACTATCAAGGGTCAGGTTTCAGCCTTGGCGATTTTCTTCCAGAGGCCACTGGCCACTCATTCCCTGGTGCGGAATTTCATCCAGGGGGTGTGGAACCTGGTTCCTCCGGTGCGCTCGCCCTTGCCGCCCTGGGACCTTAATTTGGTGTTGTCGGTTCTCCAGAAACCTCCCTTTGAAAATATTAGGGAGATTCCCTTGCTTACCTTATCCCAGAAGGTGGCATTTTTGGTGGCTATCACTTCTGCGCGCAGGGTGACGGAACTGGCTGCGTTGTCCTGTCGTTCCCCCTATCTGGTGGTTCATAGGGATTAGGTGGTTCTTCGTCCGAATCTATCCTTCCTTCCTAAGGTGGTTTCCGGGTTTTCACTTGAATGAGGATATTGTATTGCCTTCCCTGTGTCCTAAGCCCAGTCATCCTCGGGAGTTTGCATTGCACTCCTTGGATGTGGTTCGGGCAATCAGGGTGTACTTGGCTACTATTGACTCCTTTCGTAAGTCTGATTCGCTTTTTGTGATCACGGATGGCCCTAGAAAGGGGTTGCCTGTGTCTGCCGCGACTATCTCCAGATGGATCAGGCAGATGGTGGTACAGGCTTATTCTATTAAGGGTCGGGTTCCTCCGTTCCCTGTTGAGGCGCACTTTACTCGGGCTCTTAGTGCTTCCTGGGCTTTCCGCCATCAGGCGTCGGTGCTTCACGTTTGCAAGGCGGCTACCTGATCGTCTGTTCATACCTTTGCTAAATTTTCATCTTCTTGTTTCGATGAGTCATCTGTTCTTCTGGTTGGCTCTGTTTTGGCCTCCTGGATTGGGTTTTTTCTGTTATCCCACCCCTCCTTTATGGCACTGCTTTGGGGCGTCCCTACGGAAATCAAGAGATGGAATCTCTCTTAAGCTCATTGACAGACGCAGTACCCGCCCCTCTATTTTGAGTTGGGTTGGTTTGATTTCTCTGACACTGCTTTGTTACATAACTGACATCCTATAGCAGGGAGAGGGTATACCCCCTGGGACTGCCCATAGGTGTAGCCAGAACTTTTTTTCTGCCTAGTGTCCTACTCCTTTAGGGGGCAGTAATACCCTACGGATATCAAGAGATGGAATCTGCGTCTATCAATGAGCTTAAGAGCAGGATTTTACGGTAAGTCAAAAATCCATTTTTTTTTCCTGAATCCATGCTGATTAGTAATGAAAATGGTATTAGTAGTAAAGTCTTGTATGTGGTCCCTTAACATCCCCTCCAAAATCTTGCAGACTACTGATGTTAGGCTGACCGACCTATAGTTACCTGGGATATATCTCGGCCCTCTTTGAAATATTGGTACCACGTTGGCTTTTTTCCAATCAGCTGGCACCATACCCGTCTGTAGACTATCCTTAAAGATCAGGAATAATGGTCTGGCAATCACCTGCCTGAGCTCTTTAAGAACCCTTGGGTGCAAGCCATCCGGTCACGGTGATTTATTTATGTTAAGTTCCTCTAGTTTGGTTCCAAGTTTATCTTCTGTTTGCCATGGCGGTACTTTCTGAGGTATATTATTTAGTTTGGGCTTACAAGCTAGGTTAGTGTAGCCCCCCGATTCTTTTGTGAAGACTGAAGAGAAGAAATTATTTAACACTACCTACCGCCTTTTCCCTGTCCTCTGTGGCCAAATCTCCCTTGTCTTTTATGGGACCAATGTGTTCTGGCCTCGCTTTTACTCTTTATATACTTAAAGAATTTTTGGGGGTTCTTTTTAATCTCTCCCGCTATATGACTCTTTGTAATGCCTGAATGTTGCCAATGACCCCTCAGTCTTGTATTTTTTGAAGGCCTTTTCTTTAGCATTAATATGCATTTTTAAGTTGGAGTTTAGCCACCCAGGGTTTAGTTTTGCTCTTTTAAATGTATTTCCCTTTGGAATGCACTGGTCAATCCCTTTGTTTAGTATGCTCTTGAAGCACTCCCATTTTTTCCTCCGTGTTCTTTGTTCCAATGGTTCTATCCCATTTGATGTTTTCTAGCAGAGAGCGCAGTTTTGGGAAATTGGCTCTTTTGAAATTCAGTGTCCTTATATTACCCTTATGTTTCCTATTACTATAATTAATACTGAAATGAATTGACCTATGGTCACTGTTTCCTAAGTTGCCCCGTATTTCTATATCCGTAAGCAGGTCTGTATTGTTGGTAATCAGTAGGTCAAGTACCGCATTTTTTCTTGTCGGTGCATTCACCATCTGACCCATGAAATTGTCCTGCAAAACATTTAGGAACTGCCGAGCCTTGGCTGAGTGTGTGATTCCTTCTGCCCAGTCTATATCTGGATAATTAAAGTCCCCCATTATAATGACATTTCCCATCCTTGCTGCCAATCCTCCTTCCTCTGGTTGGGGGGCCTATAGCATACGCCCAATATTACCTTCCCCACAGTGCCTTCCATTTCAAGTTCTACCCATAGGGATTCTGCCTTGTCCATAGCTCCATTATTATCATCCCTCATATTTACCTGTACACTGTTCATAATATACAGACATACCCCTCCCCCTTTACCTTCTCTATCTCTGCGATAAAGGGAATACCTCTGAATGGTCGCCATCTAATCATGAGTTGTCGAACCAAGTTTCTGTTATACCCACAAAATCTAAGTCCTCAAACATCAGCAGCTCCAGCTCTCCCATCTTGTTGGCCAGGCTTCTGGCATTGGTATACAAACCTTGTAATTTTGGCCGTTTACATATATTCTCATTTGATGTTTTTAGGCTGCGCTTGTGATTCTTCCCCATACCCACCCTGGGTTTAGGAGCTCAGAATACCCTACCGCTAATGTCCCCATTCGTGCCCTCTAAATCTTGCTTTCCACTGGCTAATTCTACATCTTTACCCTCCCCCCCCCCCCCATCACCTAGTTTAAAAGCCCCTCTAACTTTTCGGCTCACCCATCTTCTCACCCAGTAGGGCTGCACCCTCCCCATTTAGGTGCAATCCGTACCTACCATAGAGCTGGTGGCCGACTGAGAAGTCTGCCCGGTTCTCCAGGAACCCAAAACCCTCCTTACTACACCAGATCCTCAGCCACTTGTTAACTTCCATAATCTCCCGCTGCCTCTCTGTTGTGGCTCGAGGTACAGGTAGTATTTCTGAAAATACTACCTTGGAGGTCCTACTCCTCAACTTAGCACCTAAGTCACTGAAATCATGTAGGTCTCTCCATCTTCCTCTACATATGTCATTGGTACCCACGTGTACCATGACAGCTGGGTCTTCCCCAGCCCCACCCAATAATCTGTCCACCCGATCCGCGTTGTGCCGAACCCGAGCGCCCGGTAAACAACAGACTGTTCGGCGCCCACGGTCTTTGTGACGGATTGCACTGTCTGTCCTTCTAATAATTGAGTCCCCTACCACCAGCACCTGTCTTTCCTTTCCCTTTCTCCCAGCC
Source organism: Pelophylax lessonae (assembly GCF_965119305.1). Lineage (NCBI taxonomy): Eukaryota > Metazoa > Chordata > Amphibia > Anura > Ranidae > Pelophylax > Pelophylax lessonae. The sequence continues at coordinate 272,597,849 of NC_138769.1, read as the reverse complement.
TCACTGGAGGAGTTCTTCCCCTGGCAGCTAAGGGCGTCGCTCTGTTCCAGCAATGCTGGTCCCTAACTGGTTTCCCCATCATCACGCAATGGGGCGTATCTATTGGGGTGCTCCAGCCCAGGACCGGCCTCCTTGCCTTGTCCCCTTCTACCCCTCCTGTCACCCCTCTACTCTGCTCTGATGCCTGCACCTCCATTACTCTGTCCACCCCTGTGCAAGCCCCTGCCTGCACCTGACTGGTACGATTCCAGCTCTCCCTCGGTATGGACATTTGGCTCAGTGTTGCCAGCTGCTTCCCTAGATTCTGGACCTGAGCTTCAGGGAATGCTATGTGCTTACATTTTTGCGCATTTGTACTCGCCCTCGATTGCATACATATCACAAGATGTACACCGAGTAGCATCTCCACACCCGCCGGGCATTGTACCTACTTATCTAATCGGGATTCAGTAATTTGAGTATCCTGTGTGGCTGTTTCCTGGCTTCCTAACTCTACCTTCTCACCCTCTGGCACTCCGCTACACTCACTTGACTCGCGGTCGCACAACGCTCGGTCGCACCACCCGGTCAGTTGCACAACGCTCGGTCGCACCACCCGGTCAGTTGCACAACGCTCGGTCGCACCACCCGGTCAGTCGCACAACACTCGGTCGCACCGCCCGGTCGCACAGCACTCACGGTCACACAGCACTCACGGTCGCAATAGGTACTCACAGACACTCGGGTACTACTCTACACCCTCAGTCAGTGTTCAATCTCAGTCACCAGTCTTACATACCTAGTGTGTGTCCCTTTAAGCCTGTCACTTGCAGTTCCTGACGGCGATTCCTCCCTCAGTCGGTCAGTCTTCCTCTCTGCACCCGCCTCCCGCGGTCACTTCCCGGTCAGCCTTTGTTCTGCTAGTCTCCTTTTCTCAGATCGCCTTTCAGGACAGCACCTGGAGAGAGCGCAGCTCCACCCAATCCACAGGAAACACTGCAAATAAAAACTCCTCCTCTTCCACCATGCCTCAGTCATTTGTGTTTCCTCCGCCATGGTGGAAGCATTGCAGGAGCTATGTGGAAGGGCTGCACTCTCTCCAGGGGGAGAGAAGGATTTGTTGCCCAGTTTTTGTTTGCTGTTTCAGCATGGAGACCATCCCAGCTCCCCTCCCTGGAGTGTCAAAGGGGGTATGCTCCGGAGCCTCTCACCTCGTTCGCTCAGGGGAGCTGAAACCCATCGGAGGATCCGGTCCGGGCGTCAGAGGTCCGCGCTTCGGCCGGTCGGCGGGCGGGGAGCCGCTTTTGGCATTCGAATCTCCCGCACTTTCGGACTCTGATCCCGGGGACGCGCGGCGTCACTTCCGGTGGACGGGACTTCCGGTGGGGGCGTGGCGGCGTTTGCTCCAACCGCAATACACGCAGGGGTCAGAGGCAGGTCACGAGGTCGGCGCTTCCGCTTCCGGTCCACAGAGGAGGACGCGGGAAGCGGTATTTAAATGGAGAGATCTGCCAGCAAGCTGCGCTTTTCAACAACATGGAGGAAAAGTCTGCAGCGACGGTGGAAGCAGGCACCGCCAGCGCCGGCCAAGCTCAGGTAGGAGAGGTGCAGTGGTGCCTCTTTTTTCTTTACTGTGTGAGCTTTTATTGTGGGGTTTCTTCCTTCCTCCTTTGGAGCCTGCCCTGTAGACTGAGTAACTGTTCCCAGTCTAACAGGATATATATGCATCTGGGAGTCTTTTCTTCTGATCCTTTTTGGTGTGGGTCACGATTTTCTCCCTTGCAAGAAATCACTAGGTGGTGGTTTTCTTTTATTTGTGGTTATTGGGCTTTCATGGTGGCTTTTTCTTTACTAGGTTAAAGCCACAGTGAAGACAAGAGCCCCAGCATCAAGGAAATGCCCTTCATGCAAGAATCCACTCAGAGATTCCTGGGTGAAGCCACTTTGTAAAGCATGTATTGCTGACCTTGTGAAGGAAGAGTCTAGTCAGCAGAATAATGAATTCATATCTTCATTTAAAGAACTCACAGACACCCTGTCCTCAGTTCGTTCCCTGTTATCCAGGACGCCACAAGTTCTTTCAGATTCCCAACAAACGGGTGGTACATCTTCCCAGCCGTCTACTTCTAAGTCTGCAGTGTCAAGTGATTCAGAAGATGAGGGGGAGAGTGCTCTCTGTTCCATCAGGGATTCAGAGGAGGAAGAGAAGGAAGAGGTGGCTAGTTCTTCCAGATACAAATTATCCTTGGAAGAGGTTGATGAGTTGCTGAAAGCGATTTACACCACGTTGGAAATCGCAGAAGAAAAGGTGCAAGTTTCACTTCATGACAGAATGTACCAGGGCCTTGAACAGACAAAGCGCAGGGTTTTTCCTGTTCATAAAGTCCTTACTGAATCTATTGAAAAAGAGTGGAAGGACCCAGAGAGGGCCCCTTTTTTCTCTAAATCCCTAAGAAGGAGATTTCCGTTTGAAGAAGATACGGCGCACCTATGGAACAAAAAGCCCAGAGTGGATGCTGCTTTTTCTCAGGTGTCTCGCCGCACGGATTTGGCGTTCGAAGACATGGGTGTTCTGAAAGACACCATGGATAAGAGGGCAGATTCTCTCCTTAAAAAGGCTTGGGACTCCTCTACGTCTAGCCTTAAGCCGGCCATGGCCTCCACGGTGGTAGCCAGAAATCTTGAGTGCTGGCTCGAACAACTTAAAGGGCATGTGGAGGCTGGAACAGCAAGGAAAGATCTCCTGGATTCATTTCCGCTGCTCCTAAAGGCAGTAAAATATATGGCCGATGCTTCTGCTGAGTCTATCAAAATGTCTGCCAGGTCAGCAGCCCTTGTCAACTCTGCCAGGAGGGCGGTCTGGTTGAAAACCTGGACAGGTGATTCAGCTTCTAAGGTGAAACTCTGTGGTTTACCTTTTGCCGGTGACTTGCTTTTCGGACCTGAATTGGAAGCAATTCTTGACAGAACGGCGGATAAGAAGAAAGCCTTTCCATTAAAAAAGAAATCTCCTCCTAAGAAGAGATTTCGTTCTGTTCAACAAACCAACAGAGGTCGTGAACAAGATCAGAGATCAAGATGGACCTCCCATAAAGGCAAAGGGAAAGGTGGAGTCCTCTTTAGACCACCTGACCAGGCCAATAAAAGCAAGTGACAAGTCTTCCAGTGGGAGGAAGGCTGTTACGGTTCCTCCCACGTTGGGAAGACGTATCCGCAAGCCCCTTTGTGAAGAATATAGTGGCTCAAGGATACAAACTGGAGTTTTCGGAGACACCTCCAAGCAGATTCCATGTTACTCCCCTTCCAAGGGATCCGGAAGAGGCTTCCTCAATGATGTCTCTTTTACAAGAGCTGATTCAACAGGAAGTAATTATCCAAGTCCCCGAAGGGCAACAAGGCCGTGGGTTTTATTCTCAGATCTTTCTAGTGAAAAAACCCTCAGGCAAGTACTGAATGATCCTAAATTTGAAAATCCTAAACAGATCAATTCGGTACAAGCACTTCAGGATGGACACCATTTATTCAGTGACCAAACTGTTGTCCCCAAACTGTTTCATGGCATCCTTGGATCTGAGGGACGCTTACCTGCACATCCCAATAAATCAGGAGTGCCAGAAATTCCTAAGGCTGGCGGTCAATCTCGGGGAATCGGTCTGGCATCTGCAGTTCAGGGCCCTCCCCTTTGGCCTCTCATCTTCTCCAAGGGTGTTTACCAAGGTAATGGCGGATGCCCTAGAGCCATTAAGGCTGAGGGGTATTTCAATTGTCCCTTACCTGGACGATCTGCTAATTTTTGCAGAGTCCAAGAGCCAGGCGTTGGTACACCTTCAGGAGACTCAGGACCACCTAGAGAGTCTGGGGTGGCTCATGAATTTGGAGAAATCCAGTTTGATTCCATCTCAGCAGATAAAATTTCTGGGATACAGAATAGATTCGGTCCTCCAGAAGGTGTTTCTACCTCAAGAAAAGATCGAGAAGACTCAGAACGCAGTTGCTCGATTACAGACCAATCATCAGGTTACTGTCAGGTCGGCCATGGCAGCTTTGGGCTTACTCACAGCCGCTATCCCTGCAGTACAGTGGGCAAGACTGCATTCCCGTCTTCTCCAGAGAGACGTTCTGCAGAGTTGGTCATACCCGGAACATCTGGAGAAATCCATCAGAATCTCCACGAAAGCAAAGAGATCTCTGTGGTGGTGGAGGAATTCCAGAAATCTGGAAGAAGGTCTGCAATGGACTTTCCAGACGAACAAACGTCTGACGACGGATGCCAGTTCGTGGGGTTGGGGAGCCCACCTGGAAGGCCAGACGATGCAAGGGACATGGTCCAAAGCAGAGTCCAGGAAATCATCCAACTGGCGGGAGTTGAAAGCCATCCTTTTGGGTCTTTGGTCCTTTCAACAGACAGTCAGGGGCCATCATGTGCAAGTTCTGTCGGACAACATGACAGCAGTGGCCTATGTGTCAAAGCAAGGAGGCACAAGAAGCAGACAGCTATCAGATCTGGCAATACAGCTACTCTCCTGGGCGGAGAAAAATCTAGCCTCTCTGACAGCGGTGCATCTGAAGGGGTCACAAAACCTTCTAGCAGATCTGCTGAGCAGGAAAAAGGTGTTGGAATCAGAATGGAGTCTGAATCAAGAAGTATTCATGCAGATCGTGGAAGTCTGGGGTCTTCCCCAAATAGATTTGTTCGCTTGTCAACAGAACACCAAAGTCCAAAGATTCTTTTCCCTACACAGGGAGGATCAGGACTGGGGCTTGGATGCTCTAGCCCATCCATGGGGCTTCCGTTTGTCTTACGCGTTCCCTCCATTCCAACTGATTCCGTTGGTTCTCAAGAAGTTCAGGGAAGAAAAGACCAACTTGATTCTGATTACACCTTACTGGCCAAAGAGACCTTGGTTCGCCCTCCTGCTGAATCTTGCCTCAGAACCTCCCCTGGAAGCTTCCGTACAGGAGAGATCTTTTGACACAGGGGAACCTAGTGTACCCAGAACTGGACCGCTTACAACTGACAGCGTGGTTACTGAAGAAGACATCTTGAGAGCCAGAGGCCTGTCAGAAAAAGTTATCTCCACCCTTCTCTCCAGCAGGAAGAAGGTGACTAGGGATATTTACTTGAAAGTCTGGAGAAAATACAACTTTTGGTGTTCCAGCAAAAATTTTGAATTAAAAAATTTAATTTCAGTGCTTGAGTTCCTCCATGAGGGAATGGAGAAAGGACTAGCAGCAAGTACTTTAAAGACGCAAGTAGCGGCACTTTCAGTTTTTTTCGAAAAGACTTTGTCCCAAGAGACTCTAATCAATCGTTTTTTCAAGGCATTAGCCCGCAATAGGCCAATAGCCCTTAAAGTATTTCCCAAATGGGATTTGACCATTGTGTTACAAGGTCTAACTAAGTTTCCTTTTGAACCTTTAACCACTCTACTACCGCTCACAGTAATACTACTGCGGCAGAGTGGCTCGTTCCCGTCCAGTCACGTAGTATTAACGTGACTGGACTCCTCCCCTTCTGGGCGGCGCTTGCGCGCCGCCGGAGGCTCGCTCCCGCTGTTTTCATTCACAGCGGGAGTCGGGCCAGGGGAGGAGCAGCGGCGATCGCCGCTGCTCTTACCCGATCGTCGGGGATCGAGTCTGGAGATCCGCCCGCTGTGTGTAAACACAGCGGGCGGATCTCCATAGTGACAGGGAGTGACAGATCGGACTGTTCAGCATAGCTGGACATCCGATCTGTCCATGAATCACATAGTCACCTCCCCCCCTACACGTCAGTAAGCACCAGGCATACATTAACCCCTCCCTCTCCAATAAAATTAACCCCTTCCCTGCCAGTGTCATTTTTACAGTAACAGTGCATATATATAGCACTGATTACTGCAGTAATGTCACTGGTACCCCCAAAAGTGTCAAAAATGTCAGTCAGGGGTCCGGTCTGTCCGCCGCAATGTCGCAGTCCCGCAAAAAAAATCGCAGATCGCCGCCATTACGCGTTAAAAAAAAAAACACCAAAAATGACAGAAATCTTTCCCTTTGTTAGTAAACACAATAACTTTTGCGCAAACCAATCAAAATACGCTTATTGCGATTTTTTTTTACCAAACATATGTAGCATAAAACAAATTGGCCAAAAACTTTTAAAAAAATTGTTTTTTCCATCTTTTTTGGGGGGAATTTCATATAAAAAAATGTGAAAAATATTGTTGTTTTTTCAAAATAAACGCTCTTTTTTTGTTTATAGCGCAAAAAGTAAAAATCGCACAGGTGATCAAATACCACCAAAAGAAAGCTCTGTTTGTGGGAAAAAAAGGACGTAAATTTCGTTTGGGTACGGCGTCGCACGACCGCGCAATTGTCAGTTGAAGTCGCACAGCGCCGAATCGCAAAAAGTGGCCTGGACGGAAGACAGCAAAATCCTCCGGTTGTAAAGTGGTTAAAAGAGGCTTCCCTGAAGAATTTAGTTTTGAAAACTATCTTTTTGATAGCAATTACCTCGGCCAGGAGGATCAGTGAGATCCAGGCCCTCTCAATTTCAGACCCTTTTTTTGACAATTTTTGCAGATCGAGTAGTCCTAAGAACGGACCCAGCCTTTCTTCCAAAGATTGCTTCATCTTTTCATAGATCACAAGAAATTGTCTTACCAACTTTCTCCTCAACTCCTAGTAATACTCGGGAAGAATCCTTTCATACCTTGGATGTGAGGAGATGCTTACTTCAGTTCCTCCTGGTAACTAAGGAATTTAGAAAGACAAATGCATTATTTGTCATCTTCTCAGGGTCCCGTATAGGAGAAAAAGCATCAAAGAGCACTTTAGGCAAATGGCTCAGATGGGCAATTGAACAGGCTTATGTAGCTCAAGGAGAAGAACCTCCAGAAGGCATCTTGGCGCATTCTACAAGGTCTGTGGCAACCTCATGGGCTGAAAGGGCCGGTGCTTCGCCTGATCAAATCTGCAAGGCAGCTACCTGGTCCAGCTATTCAACCTTTATTAGACATTACAGGTTGGACTTGTTGTCAGCTCAGGATCAAGCCTTCGGCAGAAAAGTTCTGCAGGCAGTGGTCCCACCCTAAGTGTAAGTTACTCGCTTATCCTCTCCAGGTGCTGTCCTGAAAGGCGATCTGAGAAAACCTTAGTTACTTACCGGTGACTGTATTTCTAAGAGCCTTTCAGGACAGCAGCAGCTACCCCCCCCTTGGTTTTGTTTATAATATATTTTGTAAATGTTTAACCTGTGGTAGTTTATGTTTTCCAGCATGTCGGAGGCTACTCTATGACTGAGGCATGGTGGAAGAGGAGGAGTTTTTATTTGCAGTGTTTCCTGTGGATTGGGTGGAGCTGCGCTCTCTCCAGGTGCTATCCTGAAAGGCTCTTTGAAATACCGTCACCGGTAAGTAACTAAGGTTTTCTCCCTCTCTGTCTGGGGGGGGGGGGTGTTACTGCGCCGCCCATAATAAGGGAGGGGGGGGGGTTACCGACCCGCTATCCGTCCACCCGCTTTTTCTTCTGGGGGGGGGTTCTAGCACCGCTCACCGCCGCTGTACTGGGGGGGGGTTTACTCACGCGGTCGGTCACACACCCGCTCCTCTCACTCGCACGCAGCCACTGATCCCGCGCTCTGCTCTGCTCCTCTACTCCCCAGCACCACCTGCCGGTCACTCTGAGGAACACCTCTGTCCAAAGTTTTACTTGCTGCCTCCTAAAAAGAAATAAGGTTTTGTTTGACAACTTTTCATAAATCCATGCTGTCTGTTGCTTTAAAAATTTTTTCCATTTTAATTAACTCTCCAGTATCTTCCGGACTATAAAAGTTAAACAAGTCTATAGTTAATTGGTAATGACTTTGATCCCTTTTTAAATATAGGCACCACATTGGCTACATTGTTTTTACTAGTAATGGTGGCTATCAGTGATTTTTAGCGGACTGTGACATTGCAGGGGACAAATCTGACACTGACCCTTGTGACCAGCGACACCAATGCAGTGATCAGTGCTAAAAAAAAAAAGCATTGTTGTATAAATGACACTGGCAGGGAAGGGGGTTAACACCAGGGGTGATCAATGGGTTAGTTGTGCTAGGGAGTGCTTTCTAACTGTGGGCAGTGGATGCTCTAGAGGAAAAGGGGTGTTTCAGCCTAGCTGAAACACAAGATCTCTCTACTCCCTTACAGAACAGCGGTCTGCCTTGTTTACTTTGGCAGACCGCTGTTCTGTCATTCCGCTGACCTGTTGATTGGCTCCCACTGTGTACAATCGCAGCGGCGCTCACAACAGGGCGTGCACAAAATCACGTACAGGTACGTGATTTTGCGCAGTCGGACTGCCCTGCGGCAGTATATATATATGCAGCGGGCGGTCAACTTTTTATGATTTTAACACATTGTACATGGTACACGTTTTTACATGGATCTTATGATGACTAATGTATTCTTTTAGTAGTGAATAGTTTGTTTTTTAGTATGTGTATATGATGGATCAAATATTGTGATGGGATTGTGTCCACCGGTTGATGCAAGAGGTCATCCTGCCCGGAGAGCAGGGTGGCAACACCTACACCTAAGGACTTTTTCTTATCATTCTGCTATACAAGAGGGGTGCTAGCAGTAGCCTTCTTGGCTCTGAGGAAGAGGTTAGAAAATGAAGATCCAACAGGCTGACACGTGTCGAGGACTTATCACATGAGTTGATAGATTATGTATTGAACTATGCTGGATTTTGTGATGAGCTTTTAACAATAGCCATTTTGTGAGTATAATACTTATCACGTTTTACTCTAATAAATATTCGGTTTTGGGATAATGCCCTAGGTCGGTGTGCCCTGTGTTTATTTTGTGTGGTTTGTGTTCCAGACTTCCCCAGTCTTCAAGGGCAGCAAGACCGTATTTATCCAAATAAAACCAGATTTCAAATGTAGCTTACTCATTTGTAGTGGGTACTTTCCCAAGCACAGGAGATATTGTGTTTGTGACTATTTATTTGCTTTTGCAAGCAAATGATGTACATGCTGGGTATAGCGCATTTCTCTCTGATAATCTGAGTAAAATGAGTCGTTCTAGACATTGTTCAGAAAGTGTACTTTGATTAAAAAGTTGATTTGGAGAGGGGAAAACCTATAAAGTGCAGAAACTGATTAGGCTGTTCAGCTAAAATTACCTTTAAAATGGGACCCAAAACCAGAAAGACATGGTAGAAAACAGGAAAACTACCAATAGCCAAAATGGTAAAGACTCAGCCATTGATCAGATCCGCTCCAGGGTGATCAGAGAAGGTCCAAAGCTACTTGTGAGTACGTACTGTAACCATTAGCTTGGCTTAACATAGGCGTCTATCAGCAAGAAGCCCCCACAAAGTCCCATTGTTAAAAAATTTTGTGCTGAAGAGGTTTCAATTTGTCAAAGAACACATGGCCTGGCATAAACAGAAATGGCGCAACATTTTTGTGGACCGAAAGCAAGATAGATTTTTTTTTTTTTTTTTTGTCTAGGGGCTGCAGGCGGGTTTTAGATGACCCCCAAACACAGAATTCAAACCACAGTACACGGTGTAGACAGTAAAGCATGGTGGTGCAAGCATGATTTGGGGAGGTTTCTCATACAATGGTGTTGGGCCTATTTATCGCATAGCAGGTATCATGAATCAGTTTGAGTACATCAAAATACTTGAAGAGGTATGCCTTATGCTGAAGAGAAAATGCCCTTGAAACGGGTTATTTCAACAGTAGGCAAGCAGCATCTTGTTTCCAGACCTACAAGATTAATGTTATAGAGTGGCTAGCGCAGTCCCTAGAACTTAAATTCAATAGAAAACGTGTGGGGTGAAATCAAAGTGCTTTTTCTAAAGCAAGAAATGCAGAGGAATTGTGGAATGTAATGTAATCTTCCTCATGGGATGGAATATCTGTTTACAGGTGCCAGAGGTTGGTTAACTCCATGCAACAAAGATGTGAAGCTGTTCCCAAACAGTGGTTGTACAACTAAATATTTAGTGATTCACAGGAAAGCTAAACCTTAAGCATTTACTGAATGAACTGAAAAAGGCTTGGAGTTTGTAGAGAAAAATGCAGACACTTCTATTTTTGGAAGAGCCAAATATTCCTTTTTCTAAACTATTTATAAAGTAATAAACTTGAAACCTTTTTTTTTTTTTTTTTTCTTTTGATTTGGAATACACTGTGCAGTGTTTCCAATGCATTTGCGTGTATGGAAATGAAAGCTATTATAAGGATTTTGAACTTCATTCATTTAAACACAGCTACTGTTTTTAACACAGGTGTATTGTCACTTTGCAGGAGAGATCACCCAATGGACCCCCCCCCCCCCCCCGGGTTATCTCCTGCAATGTTGCCTTTTTTGTGACAGTCGCATATGGCACAGGCTTTACCTCTAAGTTGGCATCGGCCTACATTATCCTATCTTCCTTGTGTTCTGCTTCCAAGTGTCCTAAGTAAATTAAATTCTATTACTTCTATGTAGTGACAGCAGTCTATCTGAAAGCCTGCCTCAGGTATTGCCAGATGGAGAACAGCTCATTGTAAAATTCTAAAAGATATGGTACCTCTATTTTGTGCTATCCCCACAAGATTGGTGGGGAGTTTCCTTTACATTCCACCATCGGGTGTCTTTTTCAGTGGCACTCTTTGGGTGTCTTCCACCCCCCCCCCCTTTTTTTTTTTTTTTTTTTTCCTGTTTTTTTTTAGCTTTATTAGCGCAGTTTTGTTTTCTTTGCTCACCCCTCTGATTCATTTTTTGGGAACATCCAAAGGTCTATCATTATAATTACTTTACTTTATCTTAGACCCCCTTACCTCTGTTCCTGCATTACTTCCTAAAACCTGAAGAACCATTCAAAGCTTTGCCAGTGTCGTCACATGACGATAGTAGGCTTTAACATCTCCTGTCTGTCCTGTACTCCAAAATGCAGAATTTACAGATGTTAATTTCCTTTTTTCAGGGTGTGGGAAGACTTATTTAATGTATTAAATGTTTTCTGTGTTTTGTAGCGTGAAATCCATTGTGTGGGCTTAATTTTTTTTTTCTTTTGTTATGGAAAGTAATGCGATTTGACCTTTAGCCCCTGTTCACATTGGAGTGACTCGTAATGCAATTTGACAGGTCGTATCCTATTGCCTGCAATGGCAATGGGTGGTTCAAATCGGTGTGACACCGACTTTGCATTACCACACTTCTTCTTTTTCTTCTCCTTCTCCTCCTCCTTTTTTTTTTTTTTGAGTTTGGGTGTGACTTAACCACAAACGCCGCAGTCAGCTGCTCCTGGGCATAAGTGACGTAGTACTACGTCGCTTGCTCAGGAGGCTGTAGGTGGCGAGCGCGCAAATTGGCCTTAAATTGTTAAAAATTTGATTAGAAAAAATGTGAAAAATATTTTTTCTTAATTCACGCTTTGTTTATAGCGCAAAAAATAAAAATTGCACAGGTGCTTAAATACCACCAAAAGAAAGCTCTGTTTACGGGGGAAAAATACATCAATTTTGTTTGGCTACAGCGTCGCACGACCGCGCAATTGTCTGTTAAGTCATGCAGTGCTGAATCGCAAAATAGGGCCTGGTCGTTGAGCAGCCAATTCCTCAGGTCCTTAAGTGGTTAAATAGACATCTGTGCATGAAGCTGCACAGAGGTCTTCAAAGTCGCACTGAGATATGGCTTTGAAATTGTGTGATTTCAATGTGAACAGGGGCTTATGAGTCAATTCAGCTCAAGTTTTAAGTATTTTACATAATGAAGTTTCAGATTTTTTTCAAACTATATCAAGTATTTATGCTTTATTTTTGTTTTTGTCTTTTATAGGTCGTATTATGTTGAAAGGAGACAACATTACCCTGTTACAAAGTGTTGTGAATTAACGGAATAAAGTATGCTTTCCTAGTTGTGTACTCCTTAACTAGATCTTCATAAATGTATATATAATGAAAAAAGAAATTGTCTTAAAAAAAAAAACAACCTTTTAGTTTCTCGTACAAACTTGTTTTTGATAAACATTTTCAAACTGTCACCTCGTACTGATATTTTTTTAGTGCTTTTTATTTTTTTAATACTACAACAGACAAACAAAACAATCATAAGGTATTTTTTTTTGTTACCCATGCAGTGGTGCAAAATTGCATGGATGGAACTGTACCATAAGTGAGGAACATCAAGAGTTCATACAGGAAAAGTCCTAACCAGAACTAGGATATAGAAAACAAGGCATGTATTGTCAATTGGGTGAAAAGCACAATCGGAGCTAAGGAAGACATATCACATGTATCCTAAACCACAGCTGCATCTGCCAACCACTTGGACCATTTTTTTTGTTTTTAATCATTTGGTTGGGCATCCACGATTAATAGAAGTATCCTTCTAAAGTGGTAGATTGTTTTTAAAATGAAATGGAAGGGGAAGGGCTATACATCCAATGTACATGAAGTGTGCTCAAGACCGAACGCTCATGTGTGCCACATCCCTGGTAACAATGTACAAAAGGTAGGGTTCCCCTGATTGGGACTTTAAAGGCACATTAAATTGTATGAAAAGTAAATATTTAGAAAAATAATTTTATTATTGAACACATATAACAAGTTAAAACCAATGTGCAAACGAATGAAGACAGGCAGATCAACCACACATAGCTTGAACTATAAACCCGACATGTTTCGAAGCCAGAGAGATTTGCTTCTTCTTCAGGGGATGGTTCAAAACGGTACTCTAGTAATAGATAAATTAACATGTAAAAAACCATGAATTTCTAAAGGTTTTAAACATTGCAAAGTGACTGTAAAAGTTCACAAGAAAAATAACAATAGTGGCGAGTACTCACAGGGTTGAATCATGGCTGTACTTAAGTGACCTGCACAATTAAAAACATCTGGTGGGTACGAGTGTCCCTGGCGACAAATACAATAATGCAGATGGTAGATGGATACACTGGTTAATTGATCACAGCTGTTTGGGTCAGGTAAGTGCCATACAATCACTGGACATCTGAAGTCCTCAAAATAGAGGAGCCAGGGACGATCTTTTAACACAGGTGTGTGTCAAATAAACAGGTACCGCCGATCTGAAAAGTAGGCAGATCAGGGCTGATTAGTAGGTGTGTTAGATTAGTGAAAAAAAGAAATTTTACTGGTAACCTTTAAAAATGTGTAACCCAAAAAGGAGAGGGGTTTTGAGGGGGTATATAACACCAAGGCTACATAAAGAGCCAGGGAGATAACCTAAAATTACTACATAATGAGGAAAGCCCGAAAAAAAAAAAATGACAATACCTGGATGTTAAGAACTATTCAATAATCGGCGTCCTCTCCGCACCACAGCCAGCAAACAATAGCGCTGGCTGTGTGTTGGGAGAGGTGCACTATAAAAGTGCAAGCCGATTGATGAGAGATGTGTGTCAGCTGGCTTCGCAGGGAGGGCTTCCCGGAGCGCTGGTGCCGGACCCACCCCCAACCAGCGTGTGTCACGCATAGCATGACACAAAGTGGGCGGGAGCGGCATCTGCGCTCCACCGGCACGGAGATCGGAGCCGGAAGTGTGAAGGACACTGCGGCTCCTGATTGGTCCAAGCTGAACCGCTCTCTTCAAGCCTTCTTGGTTCATATGAACAAGAATGACTTTAATCTTTCATTCACAATGAATGAAATGCACTTCATTCACAATGAACATGGACTCTGATCAGATTACCTTCCTTGATGTCAAAATAATACGCAGTGAAAATGTCTTTCTCCTCAGTAACCTTTATCGCAAACTCACCGCGGGAAATACCATCTTGCATGGATCCAGTTTCCATCCTACCCCTCTACTTCGATCTATCCCAACTAGCCAATATTTGAGGCTTAGACGAAATTGTTCGGACCTCAAATTATTTCAAGTGGCTGCTGATGCACTTCAAAAACGATTGCTACGTAGGGGCTACTCCAAAAAATCTTTAAAACAAGCATACCAACGAGCTTTAAGTAGTGATAGACAGCAACTATTAGCCCCAAAAACATCAAGTACTTTGAGAAAGGAGGACACAATAAGGATTATAACTCCCTACAACCAACAACATCAAAAAGTTAGACGTATTGTGTCCAAATACTGGCATTTGCTGGCCTCAGACCCTGTATTGGGCCAATATGTGTCAGATTCACCAAATTTTACCTATAAAAGGGCCCCAGCACTAAGAGACAAAGTAGTCCGCAGTGAATTCCGTGACACCAATATGTCCACCTGTTGTAAGTATAAGGGGACCTATATGTGTGGCAATTGTAGATATTGTGGCTACATGCTTACACAAAGATCCCCCATACTGCCCAACGGAATCATCCATCAACCAAAGCATTTTGCAAATTGCCACACGGTTGGCGTGGTCTATCTTCTATGTTGTGCTTGCCAGTGTTTTTACATTGGCAAGACCAAACAAGAAGAGGAGAGGGGTTTTGAGGGGGTATATAACACCAAGGCTACATAAAGAGCCAGGGAGATAACCTAAAATTACTACATAATGGGAAAGCCCGAAAAAAAAAAAAAATGACAATACCTGGATGTTAAGAACTATTCAATAATCGGCGTCCTCTCCACACCACAGCCAGCAAACAATAGCGCTGGCTGTGTGTTGGGAGAGGTGCACTATAAAAGTGCAAGCCGATTGATGAGAGATGTGTGTCAGCTGGCTTCGCAGGGAGGGCTTCCCGGAGCGCTGGTGCTGGACCCGCCCCCAACCAGCGTGTGTCACGCATAGCATGACACGGTGTGAGCGGGAGCGGCATCTGCGCTCCACCGGCACGAAGATCGGAGCCGGAAGTGTGAAGGACACTGCAGCTCCTGATTGGTCCAAGCTGAACCGCATGGGAACAGGGAGGTGGAAACAAAGGACCAAAATACCACACACTAGGCGCGGTGTATGTCTTCCCGTGCCGGGATGGCCAGTGAAGAGAGGGCACGAACCGGAGCAAAACAATTTGCTGGGAATGTTGTAACAATACAATAGTGCTGTTACAATTACGGCACATTCTATGTACCATAACTAATTTAACGGTCCAAACAAAGACAATAGCTACAATTATTGCATATGCATGTCACCAAAGGCACAACCCACAGATGTAAACATAATGAGGAACACTGGCAACAAAATGACAAGGTGATCAACAGAGGGGGGAATACACAAATCGATGGATAACAGTATTTAGTAGAAACTAATAAAGGAACAATATTAGATTAAACACTATGTGTACAATTAGTACAACAATACTGAAATAGAAAACAGTCAATGAGAATACATATATAGATCGATATGTTTGAAATACACAATATGTTTGAAAACCTATTTAGGACAGAAAAGGTGACAAGACGGTTATGATCAAAAATTGTATAATTGTACAGTATAGTTTAAATAGGACGATTGAACCATATTAAATACATAGACAAACATAGGCAAATGATATTAGATAGGATCCCATTGTAGTGGGGATTGACATATAAGGTAATAGCGTCAAATTGGGAGAACGAATGTTATTAAATCTCCATCCCTCCAGAGTTGAAACCCTCAAGGAAAGGTTTGAATGACAGGGATCCATTAAGCCCTGGGGGTTCGGTGGCCCTAAGAAAATAAATCCACCTTAGCTCAAGCTGGAGGAGGGACTTATTCCAGTCTCCTCCTCTAGGGGCAGGGTGGACCCGGTCAAGGATCAAAAACTTAACCTTGGGCATTTTGCCGGCATGTGCTATAGCTACATGCCTGCCCAGAGGTAACTCTGGCTCTGCTTTTCTCATGCTCAGAAGGTGACGGTAGGCACGTTGCCAAAATTCTTGTTTGGTCTTGCCAATGTAAAAACACTGGCAAGCACAACATAGAAGATAGACCACGCCAACCGTGTGGCAATTTGCAAAATGCTTTGGTTGATGGATGATTCCGTTGGGCAGTATGGGGGATCTTTGTGTAAGCATGTAGCCACAATATCTACAATTGCCACACATATAGGTCCCCTTATACTTACAACAGGTGGACATATTGGTGTCACGGAATTCACTGCGGACTACTTTGTCTCTTAGTGCTGGGGCCCTTTTATAGGTAAAATTTGGTGAATCTGACACATATTGGCCCAATACAGGGTCTGAGGCCAGCAAATGCCAGTGTTTGGACACAATACGTCTAACTTTTTGATGTTGTTGGTTGTAGGGAGTTATAATCCTTATTGTGTCCTCCTTCCTCAAAGTACTTGATGTTTTTGGGGCTAATAGTTGCTGTCTATCACTACTTAAAGCTCGTTGGTATGCTTGTTTTAAAGATTTTTTTGGAGTAGCCCCTACGTAGCAATCGTTTTTGAAGTGCATCAGCAGCCACTTGAAATAATTTGAGGTCCGAACAATTTCGTCTAAGCCTCAAATATTGGCTAGTTGGGATAGATCGAAGTAGAGGGGTAGGATGGAAACTGGATCCATGCAAGATGGTATTTCCCGCGGTGAGTTTGCGATAAAGGTTACTGAGGAGAAAGACATTTTCACTGCGTATTATTTTGACATCAAGGAAGGTAATCTGATCAGAGTCCATGTTCATTGTGAATGAAAGATTAAAGTCATTCTTGTTCATATGAACCAAGAAGGCTTGAAGAGAGCGGTTCAGCTTGGACCAATCAGGAGCCGCAGTGTCCTTCACACTTCCGGCTCCGATCTCCGTGCCGGTGGAGCGCAGATGCCGCTCCCGCCCACTTTGTGTCATGCTATGCGTGACACACGCTGGTTGGGGGTGGGTCCGGCACCAGCGCTCCGGGAAGCCCTCCCTGCGAAGCCAGCTGACACACATCTCTCATCAATCGGCTTGCACTTTTATAGTGCACCTCTCCCAACACACAGCCAGCGCTATTGTTTGCTGGCTGTGGTGCGGAGAGGACGCCGATTATTGAATAGTTCTTAACATCCAGGTATTGTCATTTTTTTTTTTTCGGGCTTTCCCCATTATGTAGTAATTTTAGGTTATCTCCCTGGCTCTTTATGTAGCCTTGGTGTTATATACCCCCTCAAAACCCCTCTCCTTTTTGGGTTACACATTTTTAAATGTTACCAGTAAAATTTATTTTTTCCACTAATCGAACACACCTACTAATCAGCCCTGATCTGCCTACTTTTCAGATCGGCGGTACCTGTTTATCTGACACACACCTGTGTTAAAAGATCGTCCCTGGCTCCTCTATTTTGAGGACTTCAGATGTCCAGTGATTGTATGGCACTTACCTGACCCAAACAGCTGTGATCAATTAACCAGTGTATCCATCTACCATCTGCATTATTGTATTTGTCGCCAGGGACACTCGTACCCAGGCCACTTAAGTACAGCCACGATTCAACCCTGTGAGTACTCGCCACTATTGTTATTTTTCTTGTGAACTTTTACAGTCACTTTGCAATGTTTAAAACCTTTAGAAATTCATGTTTCTCTTACGTCCTCCGACAGTCGCTGCCTCTTCATATTCGTCACATATGGGGTATTAGACTTTGCTCCGAAGGAGTAGCTAGGCAACAGAATATGTTAACATTAAAGCTTTTAACATATCCCACCCTCAAGGGGTGGTCCCCTCAGTCAATACCCTCCTACTTCCTGCAACCATATCTCAGTTTTAATGTCTAGCTTGTCAGGAGTGGCTGGCTTTCTCTGTGCTGGGGCTTTCTGCCCCAGACTCTTTCTTCTTTTTTGAATTTTTGTTTGAGTTTTCTCTCTACCTTTACTTAGCTGTTCTTTTTGTCAGCGTTAGTTCTTCTGATGAAGAGGATCATGCGGGCTGGGTCTCGGGCTGATCCCCCTGGTCGCGGGTCGTGGGTCAGTGGCTTCCCAGCCTGCCATCGAGCGTTCAGCCAGGTAACGCTCCTGGCACAGTGAACGACCCATCCCTGTTCGGTGCAGGGATGATTGGTGAGGTGGCTACCTCACTGGACGCTGTGCGGTTTCTTAACCCCATTCTGTGCGTCTTGTATGCGACTCTCCCTGCCTCATGTGCAGCGGCTTGTTCGCCTGTGCGGGTCCCCCACGCCATGTGAGGTAAGTGTATTTATGTGGGGACCTGTCTGTCTGGGGGGGTGTCAGTCTGGGACTGTGTAACCTGCCTCTATTCACACTGTTTGTCTCCCTATCTCTCGGCTGCATGCTGTGGGCTGCAAGGGGGGGGGGGGGGGAGCTGTGTGACACTGTGTGTGTCAGCCTGGTCAGTGTGAGAAGCTGTGTGCTGTGGGGCATGTTTTATGGCATGTTTGAGCATTATACAGCGATCGCTGCGGCGATCTGACATGTGTTCTTATACATGGATGAAATGTGTGCATTACTGCACTGTGGAGCGGCGGTTTCGGCGCCATACGGCGCCATTTTGCCTTCCCTCGCTCCGGCCGCATGTTTTACATGCATGGCGGCCATTTTCTTGTAGCCTCCCATAGGTTTTCATAGAGCGCCCTGGCAGCATCACTTCCTCTTCTCCAGGAACACCGATCGAGGCAGCGGCGAGGGTCTCCTCAGGTTTTATCCTTCTGTTCTTGCTATCCATTGCCTGTGTTCAGTTTGCATATTCCCTGTGGGGGTCTCATTGTGCTTGAGTGTGGTGCGGTGGGCTGCGCTCGCCGCGCTTGCTTAAAGGGGCGGTTAACCCTTTATTATCCGGCATTATAGGGGCAATGGATTCTCAGGAGGGCAAATTTCCTACCGCCTTGGTGGAAAGCCAGGGGACCGCTGTTTCCCCCCCAGGGGGGGATTTAGCCACTATTGTGGCTGGCCTTGCTGCTCAGGTGCAGATGCTGGTGGCTGCTCAATCTACTAAGAAACCCAGAGTTGCTCTTTCCTCTGATTCTGAGGGTGAAGGTGATGGGGTCGTTATGGCGGGGGCCTCCTTATCGGGGTCCCGCTCCTCCCTGGATCTAGTGGGGTCCGAGGTGGAGGCTGAAGTTGAGGGGGTTGATAATTCTCCTCCTGGCTCGCCTGAAGAGCTTGCAATCATGGATGAATTGATTGCCTCCATAAAGCAAACGCTGCGTTTGCAGGATGAAGTGTGTCCCCCCGCTGCCTTGGCGGCCTATGGGACGCAGAGAAAACGCAGGACGCCGCAGGTTTTTCCCTGCAATGATGATTTTCAGCGCGCTGTTAAGGAACAATGGCGCAATCTGCGCAAACCTTTTGCTGTGCCAAGTAGGTTCAAGCTGCGTTATCCTTTCTCGCCTTCCACTGATGAAAGGTGGTGTGTGCCTCCCCCAGTGGATCACGCAATTGCTGTTTTAAACAAAGCCACTGCGATTCCTGCAGAGGATTCCCCTGTGTTCCGTGATGCCACGGATAAGAGATTGGAGTCTCTTGCCCGTCATACTTATTCTGTTACGGGTTCTATGCTTAAGGCTCTGTTTGCTTCTCTCATGGCGGCCCAGACGATAGCAAGTTGGACGCAGATGCTTAGGCGCGTCCTAGTGGCCGATTCGGCCTCACCGGCGACCCTGGATATGGTGGATCAAATCCACCAGGGTGTCATGTATCTGTGTGACGCGGACCTGGATCTGGTTCCGTTGGCTGCACGTGTGCACAGCGTGGCGGTGTTGTCTCGCCGCCTGGTTTGGCTGAAATGTTGGTCGGTGGACCAGTCCTCACGTAAGACCTTAGCCAATCTACCTTATGATGGGTCTCGCCTTTTCGGGGAGTCTTTGGATGTGTTGATTAAGGGGATCACCGGGGGTAAGAGCACTCTCTTGCCCCATTTCCCCAAGGCTAAGGGGGCTTCTGGGAAGAAGCATGCTAATTTTCGGCCCCCTCAGGGGTCCTTTCATGCCTTTCGGCCGCACTACAAGGGCAAGCCGTTCAAAGGTCAAGGCTCTCAGAAGAAGCCCTGGTCTGGTAAACAGAAGTCCGGTCAATCCGGATCTGCAGCCCATAACAGTGCGGCCTGAAGGGGTGCCCTCACCCAGTTTTGGGGTGGGGGGACGCTTGCTCGGTTTTCTTCAGCCCTTGTTGGCCCGTGTGCGGGACAGATGGGTTCAGGAGATCGTTCGATCTGGTTACAAGATCGAGTTTCTCTCTCGGCCGGAGAGCAGATTTTTTCCCTCAAATCTTCAACTGTCTCCAGAGCGTTTGCGGGACCTACACCTGGCGGTGCGGGACCTGAGGGCTCAGGGAGTGGTAGTTCCGGTGCCTCATCGGGACAGATTTCGGGGGTTTTATTCCAATCTGTTCACCGTGCCCAGAAAGGAGGGCAAGGTTCGTCCAATTCTGGACTTGAAGGCTCTGAACCGCTCTGTGCGGCTTCGCAAGTTCCGCATGGAATCCCTGCGGTCGGTGGTGGCTGCCCTGGTTCCGGGGGAATTCATGGCCTCCATCGATTTGAAGGATGCGTACCTTCACATCCCCATTTTCAAGGGTCACCAGAGGTACCTTCGATTTGCCATTGCGGAGGATCACTACCAGTTTGTGGCATTGCCTTTTGGTCTCGCCTCGGCTCCGCGGGTCTTCACCAAGGTGCTTGCACCGGTTCTGGCATTGTTGAGAGCCCAGGGCATTTCTGTCCTGGGGTATCTGGACGACATTCTGGTTCGGTCTGCGACCAGCCAGGGTCTGGAGAAGGACCTGTCTGTCACGATACAAACTCTGCAGGAGTTTGGTTGGACGATAAATTATCCAAAGTCGACGCTAAGTCCGTCGGTTCGTCTTCCCTACCTGGGAATGATTCTGGACTCGGTACAGGCGAAGGTCTTCCTGCCGGAAGACAAACTCAGGACTCTCCAGGAGGAAGTCAGGTCCCTCAGGGACGTTCCGCACTCGTCTCTAAGGACGTGCATGAGATGTCTGGGATTGATGGTCTCGGCTTTCAAGGCGATTCCCTTCGCCCAGTTTCACACGCGGGGTCTCCAAGCGGAGGTCCTGTCCATGTGGGACGGGCGACCTCAGTCTCTGGATCTTCCAGTCTCGTTGAGTCATCGCACCAGAAGAGACCTTCTGTGGTGGCTCCAGTCCCCGATGGTGTCCGGGGGCAAGTCGTTTCGTCCTATCTCGTGGACGATAATCACCACGGATGCCAGCCTGTCTGGCTGGGGTGGTGTTCTGGGTGTTCTGTCCGCCCAGGGGACTTGGTCGGAGGGGGGAGTCCTCCCTTCCGATCAACATTCTGGAATTGCGTGCGATAAAGCTCTGTCTTCATCGCTGGTCGGACCGGCTGCAGGGCTGCCCGGTTCGGGTGCAGACGGACAATGCCACGGCGGTGGCTTACATCAACCACCAAGGGGGCACCAGGAGTGCCCGAGCGGCTCGAGAAGTGGCCGACATTCTGACTTGGGCCGAGACTCATGTCCCGGCGATAACGGCGGTTCACATTCCGGGGGTGGAGAACTGGCAGGCGGACTATCTGAGTCGCCAGACCCTGGATCAGGGGGAATGGTCTCTCCACCCGGCTGTCTTTACAGATGTTGTGCGCGAAGTGGGGTCTTCCAGATGTGTACCTGTTCGCGTCTCGTCTCAACAACAAGGTGAGAAGGTTCGTGGCAAGGACGCGCGACCCTCGGG
This sequence comes from Pelophylax lessonae, assembly GCF_965119305.1. Lineage (NCBI taxonomy): Eukaryota > Metazoa > Chordata > Amphibia > Anura > Ranidae > Pelophylax > Pelophylax lessonae. The sequence continues at coordinate 272,576,381 of NC_138769.1, read as the reverse complement.
CAGATGCGTCGGGCGCGTTAGTGGCCCCATGGCATCAGTACAGGCTGATGTATGCGTTTCCACCGATTCAGTTGCTGTCCAGGTTCCTTCGCAGGTTACACTCGGAACGCAGCACGGTGATTCTTGTGGCACCGGACTGGCCTCGTCGGTCCTGGTACGCAGACCTCGTGAATCTGGCGGTCGACGCCCCGTGGCGTCTGCCTCTTCGAGACGATCTCCTATCTCAAGGACCGATATACCATCCTGCTTTACAGTCGCTGGCTTTGACGGCCTGGCTGTTGAGACCGAGGTCCTGAGGGAGACAGGTCTTTCCCCTGAGGTCGTTCACACCTTGATCAACGCGAGGAAGTCTTCCTCGGGGAAGGTTTATTACCGTACTTGGAAGGCCTATTTTGCTTGGTGTGAGTCCAGGGGATTTTCTCCCCGCACTTACTCGGTTTCCCGAGTGCTGTCCTTCCTTCAAACGGGTGTCGATCAGCGTTTGGCGCTGGCTACGATCAAGGGTCAGGTGTCTGCGCTGGCCGTTCTGTTTCAACGTCCCGTGGCTTCCAACTCCTTGGTTGGCACTTTTGTTCAGGGTGTGCGGCATCTGGTTCCTCCTAGGAGGGATCCTTTGCCCCCTTGGGACTTGAATCTCGTTCTGTCTGTGTTACAACGTGCTCCTTTTGAACAGATCAGGGAGATCTCGTTGTCTATGTTGTCCAAAAAGGTCGCCTTTTTGGTGGCAATCACTTCGGCTCGCAGAGTGTCGGAGCTGGCAGCTTTGTCCTGCAAGTCTCCGTATCTGGTTGTTCATTTGGATAAGGTGGTCTTGCGACCTAATCCTTCTTTTCTTCCGAAGAGAGTTTCGGAATTCCATCTTAATGAGGATATTGTCTTGCCTTCGCTGTGCGCGAAGCCTAAACATCCAAAGGAGGTGAGATTACACTCTCTGGATGTTGTTCGGGCGATAAGGGTTTACCTTAAATCGACTGAGTCTTTTCGAAAGACGGATTCCTTGTTTGTCCTTCCAGAGGGTCCTCGGAAGGGCATGGCGGCGTCGGCCTCTACCATCGCCAAATGGATCAGGCAGACCATTGAACAGGCCTGTGCTTTGCAGGGGAAGGTTCCCCCTGTGCCTGTGAAGGCGCACTCTACTAGATCTCGGAGTACGTCTTGGGCCTGTCGTCATGGGGCTTCTGTAGCCCAGGTGTGTAAGGCGGCGACTTGGTCGACCGTACACACTTTTACAAAATTCTACAAAGTAGATGTTCAGGCATCGGCGGATGCTTCCTTTGGCCGCAAGGTTCTTAGTGCGGCAATTCCCTAGGGTCCCTTATGGGGACCCCTGGCTGTTGGGATAAATTTTTTATCCCGTGGTTATTTGTCTTTTCCTGGGTTGTTGCTCCTGTTGAGCACTTGTTTTTTCCTGTTGCCCAGCTGGTTTCCTTCCTTTGGTAAGGTTCCTTTCTTTGATGCGGAGACTGCGTTGCCTTTTCGGCACGGATGCGTTTCCCACCCCTCATGTTTGCACTGCTTTGGGACGTCCCCATATGTGACGAATATGAAGAGGCGGCGACTGTCGGAGGACGTAAGAGAAAACGGAATTTTTGTAAAATCTTACCTGTAAAATTCCTTTCTCTGAGTCCTCCGACAGTCGCCGCCCCAGCCCCTCTTTTGGGGTTTGGTTGTATACTCTACTGCTATTCCACTAAAACTGAGATATGGTTGCAGGAAGTAGGAGGGTATTGACTGAGGGGACCACCCCTTGAGGGTGGAATATATTAAAAGCTTTAATGTTAACATATTCGGTTGCCTAGCTACTCCTTCGGAGCAAAGTCTAATACCCCATATGTGACGAATATGAAGAGGCGGCGACTGTCGGAGGACTCAGAGAAAGGAATTTTACAGGTAAGATTTTACAAAAATTCCGTTTTTTTTTTTACATGTTAATTTATCTATTACTAGAGTACCGTTTTGAACCATCCCCTGAAGAAGAAGCAAATCTCTCTGGCTTCGAAACATGTCGGGTTTATAGTTCAAGCTATGTGTGGTTGATCTGCCTGTCTTCATTCGTTTGCACATTGGTTTTAACTTGTTATATGTGTTCAATAATAAAATTATTTTTCTAAATATTTACTTTTCATACAATTTAATGTGCCTGTAAAGTCCCAATCAGGGGAACCCTACCTTTTTGTACATATATCCAATGTAAGGCAACTGCCTTCCTGGCTTAGAAAAAGTAGGCTGACCAAAGTCTTTCTTATCCTAGTTGAGAGCTGGTTATCCAACAGGCAGACATCCCTTGGCAATGGGACCAGAGTCAACACAAATGCAATAATTATTATACAGGATTTATGTAGTGCCAACAGTTTGTGCAGCACTTTATAATATGAGGAAAGATGATACAGTTCATTACAGGAAGAATTAGAGTACTCTGTGCCTTAGAGTTTGACAATACATCCATCTAGAACTCCACAATGGGGGGGGGGTGCGCAACAGGTCCAGGAAAATGGGAGTGAAATCACCAGGTGCTTAACCAAATCTCCAGCACCCTGGGAAATGATACCTATTATCCTATGAAGTCTGCAAGGAGTGTAGTAAGCCCTATGTATTATTTTGAATTGCATCAGTCTATCTTCCAAGGAATCCAATATCCAAAACAAGCGGTCCCAGACTTCATCCCAGTCATCGTCTAATTATTGAACATTCTGTTGCCACTGTGCCCTCAAGAAATCCAGAGGGGGCAGGGAAGTCAAGGACAAGTGGGCATTGATGTGATTGAGGTTTTACATCACAATCTGTTCGTAAGTACGGTTTCAAATTCTGACTGCTGGAGCTGGCAAATTGACTATTGAATGCGTAAAAGTTGTAAATAATTAAAATGGTATGGGGTACACTACATTCAGTAGACAGCTGGGTCAGAGGTTGCAGTGCCCCCAGCTGCATAACCTGGTGAATGTTTTGTGTTATGTTTAGTCCATTTACCTGGGTTAGGCAGCATACAGTATCTCACAAAAGTGAGTATACCCCTCACATTTTTGTAAATATTTATATCTTTTAATGTGACAACACTGAAGAAATTACACCTTTCTACAATGTTAAGTAGTGAGTGTACAGCTTGTATAACAGGGTAAATTTGCTGTCCCCTCAAAATAACTCAACACCCAGCCATAGATTTCTCAACCGCTGGCAACAAAAGTGAGTACACCCCTAAGTGAAAATGTCCAAATTGGGCCCAATGAGCCATTTCCCTTCCCGGTGTCATGTAACTTGTTAGTGTTACAAGGTCTCAGGTGTAAATGGGGAGCAGGTGTTAAATTTGGTGTTATCGCGCTCTCTCATACTGGTAACTGTAAGTTCAACATGGCACATCATGGCAAAGAATTCAACTCTGAGAATCTGAATAAAATAATTATTGCTCTACATAAAGGAGGCCGGTCATGGGCTGGAGCACCCCAATAAATACGCCCTGTTGCGTGATGTTGGGGAAACCAGTCAGGGACCAGCATTGCTGGAGCAGAGGGATGCTCCTAGCTGCCAGGGGAAGAACTCCAGTGAGGGAGGGAGCAAGGGAAAGGAAAGACAGGTTCTGGTGGTAGGGGACTCAATTATTAGGACAGAGGGCAATCTTTCAAAAAGACTAAGTTCCGATCTGTCTGTCATTTACCGGGCGCTCGGGTTTTGCACATCATGGATCTGGTGGACAGATTATTGGGTGGGGCTGGGGAAGACACAGCTGTCACGGTACACGTGGTTACAAATGACTAAGTCAGAGGGAGATGGAGAGTCCTTAAAAATGATTTCAGGGACTTTCAGAGCTAAATTGAGGAGTAGGACCTCCAAAGTAGTATTTTCAGAAATACTACCTGTACCTCGAGCCACACCAGAGAGGCAGCGGGAGATTAGGGAAGTAAACTAGTGGGTGAGGAGCTGGTGTAGTAAGGAGGATTTTGGATTCCTGGAGAACTGGGCAAACTTCTCAATCGGCTACTGGCTCTTTAGTAGGGATGCATTGCACCTACATGGGGAGGGTGCAACTGTACTGGGTGAGGAGATGGCCAACAAGTTAGAAGGGCTTTTATATTGGGTGATGGGGTGGGAGGGTACCGATGTAGAATTAGGCAGCGGGGAGCAAGGGTCAAAGGGGACATTAGCGGTAGGGTGTTCAGAGTTTCTAAATCCAAGGTGGGTATGGGGAAAAATCGCAAGAGCAGCCTAAAAACATCAAACGAGAATATAGTATGCAACCAGACAAAATTACGAGGTTTGTATACCAATGCTAGAAGCCTAGCCAACAAGATGGAAGAGCTGGAGCTGCTGATGTATGAGGACTGATTTTTTGGGGATTTCAGAGACTTGGTTTGACAGGTCTCAGGATTGGCTGGCAACCATTCAGGGGTATTCCTTTTATAGCAGAGATAGAGAAGGTAAAAAAAGGGGGAGGGGTATGTCTGTATATTAAGAACAGTGTACAGGTAAATAGGAGGGATGATAATAATGGAGCTAAAGAGGAGGTAGAATCCCTATGGTTAGAACATCAAAGGGAAGGCACTATGGGGAAAGTAATATTGGGCATATGCTATAGGCCTCCAAACCAGAGGGAGGAGGGGGAGGCAGACCTCCTATCGCCAATTGCAATGGCAGCAAGGATTGGAAATGTCATTATAATGGGGGACTTTAATTATCCAGATATAGACTGGGAGGAAGGAACCGTGCATTCATTCAAGGCTCGGCAGTTCCTAAATGTTTTGCAGGACAATTTCATGGGTCAGATTATGAACGCACCAACAAGAAACAATGCGGTACTTGACCTACTGATTACCAACAATACATACCTGATCACGGATATAGAAATACGGGGCAACTTAGGAAACAGTGACCATAGGTTAATTAGTTTCAGTATTAATCATAGTAATAGGAAACATAAGGGTAATATAAGGACACTGATTTTCAAAAGAGCCAACTTCCCAAAACTGCGCTCTTTGCTAGAAAATATCAAATGGGATAGAACCCTAGGAACAAAGAACACGGAGGAAAAACGGGAGTGCTTCAAGAGCATACTAAACAAAGGGATTGGCCAGTGCATTCCAAAAGGGAATAAACTTAAGAGCAAAAGCAAACCCTGGGTGGCTAAACTCAAACATAAAAAAGGCATATAAATACTAAGGAAAGGGCATTCAAAAAATACAAGGCTGAAGGGTTATTGGCAGCATTCCAACATTACAAAGAGTGCAATAAGAAATGTAAAGGCGAAATCAAGGTGGCTGAAATAGAGCATGGGAGACATATAGCGGAAGCGAGTAAACAAAAAAACCCAATAAATTCTTTAAGTATATAAATGGTAAGAAAGCGAGGCCAGAACACATTAGCCCCATAAAAGACGACAAAGACATTCTGGCCACAGAGGACAGAGAGAAGGCGAAAGTGGTAAATCATTTAATTTATTTTCTTCAGTCTTCACAAAAGAATTGGGGGGCTACACTAACCCAGCTTGTAATGCTAAATTTAATAATACACCCTGGGAAGTATCCCCATGGTTATCAGAAGATAGACTAATGCCACATACACATGCATCGATAATTGGCTGGGAATTTTTGGCCTACGTCCTATCGGCCGATTTTCGGCTTGTTAGTATGATGCTTCCGACAACCGACTCCGACTTTTCGGCCGAAAAAAATCTGGTGTGCAGGCTATAAAATTTTTGTTGGCCGCCAACACAACGGCCGATTTTCCGTCATTCAGTACAGATTTCGGCAGACAAAAATCCGATGAGCAAGACTGGGCATGCTCAGAGAAGAAAAAACGCATGGAAAGTAAACCAGCACATGACATCACTTCTGAAGTAGATTTTTGTTGGCCGAGAAAATTCGTGTGCAGTCTAGGCACATTCCAACCAACAAAACACCACTCTGGACAAAAGTCGGACGGTCGGTCGGCCGATAATCGTTGCGTGTGTACGAGGCATTAGAACTAAACTAGAGAAACCTAACATAAATAAATAAATAAATCACCGGGATCGGGTGGCTTGCACCCGAGGGTTCTTAAGATACCTAGCCAGGAGACAACCAGACCATTTTTCTTGATCATTATGGATAGTCTACAGAAGTGGCAGAATATTTAAACTGCTCTAAAAATAACAGTGTCTATTTATGTAAATAAGCAAAGATCTGTAAGGTAGGAGAATCTCAACTTATTTCCACAAATCAATATGTAACAACTTCTTTTTAATTAATTTCTTTTTAACAGCATATACCAATCTTAGTGAAAACAGTCTACAGTAGGGAATATATAAGAATATTTATTCACAAGACATGTATTCACAATAAATGGTTAGACTTGAGGTAACACAAAAAGATAACTTTACAGAAAATACAAACTTAAAACAATAAATGCATTTGTGATATGTAGCTCAATGATGAAAGTAAAAATAAAGCAAGATTTATCTTTCTCTTACGTCCTCCGACATTCGCCGCCCCTCAAATAGTCTTCACCAATGGGTATTGACTTCCGCTCCGCAGGAGTAGCTAGGCATAAGACTTGTTGGAAACAAAAGCTTTTAGCATAGACACACCCATGGGGGTTGTCCCACTGGTCAATACCCCCCCCTGCATTAAGCCATCTTAACTCAGTTTGTCTCTGCCTAGCGTTAGGAGTAGATGGGCTTCCCTGTGCTGGGGCCACAGTCTCTGCCTTCTAATCCTTTCTTATGATTTTTATTTGCAAGAATGTCAGTTTTTTCTTTGCTTTACTAGCTGTTTATTTTGTCAGCTTTAGTTTTAGTTGGATCTTCGGATGAAGATGGATTTTGCGGAGCTGGGAATCGGACTGGCCGCCCTGGCTCCCCGGGGCAGAGGGTCAGAGGGATCCCCAGCCCACCATCGAGCGTTCGGCTATGGTTCGCCCTGGCGCTATGAACGGCCCATCCCTGTTCGCAGCTGGGATGCGGCCTGTGAGGTGGCTACCTCACTGGACGCATATGCAGTTGCATGCTGCAGTGTCCTGCGTTTTGGCTGACGGCATTCCCTGTCATCTGAGGACAGAGGCTTTCCATTTAATAGAGGCACCCCACGCCATCCTGTACAGGTAAGTGCTTTTCTGTGTGGGGCCTCTATCTGGGGTGGCAGTCCTATGTTGCTGTGTGTCCCCTCATGTCTGTGCGTTTGTGGGACTCCCTGATGCGATCTCCTGCGGGGGTCTTTTTTAGTGCACTGCTGGCGCTGTGTGGTTTTGGGGGCCCCTCTCCTGTGTCACTTTCAGTGTTTAGGAGGTGCAGACTGTGTGTGCGACAACCGCTGCAGCTAAAACCCGTGCGGTCTGCCATTTTGGATGTGGGCAACATGTCTGGCTTCACTATGGGCTTTACAACAGCTTGCTATGTAGTATTTTGTCGCCATCCGGCGCGTAGCAGAACGATCGTTCCGAGCACATGTCGGCGGCCATCTTGCTGAAGCCTCCCATTCTTTTCTATGGGCAGCCATTTTCCCTTGCAGCATATAGTTAAGCCTCTGGTGACCTCACTTCCTTTTCCTCTGGAGCAGCGATCGGTGTGGTAACACTCTGTGGGGCTCTGCAGACTGTCTCTTCCATATCTCTCTTTTATCCTTCCTGGCTCAGTTTTGTCCCTTTTTGGGGGGTCTGTGTACACTGGGTATATAGCGGTGGGCTGCGCAATCTGCAGCGCTTTTAAAGGGCCAGTACTTTTTTGTCATTGTTTTGCAATGGAATCTCAGGACAGCAAATTCCCCCCCAGCCTTGGTGGGGGACCCCAGTTCTGCTGAACCCCCCGTTATACCTAATTTGGCCGCTGTGGTGGCGACTTTAGTGTCCAAAATGGAGGTGCTGATGGCTGAACGAGCTGCTAGGAAAAGGCCTAGACTATCTTTCTCCTCTGATTCAGATGGTGATGTGGCTGCTGTGGCTGGCGTGCCCTTTTCAGGGTCTCGCTCGTCCCTGGACCCACTGGGGTCTGAGGGGGAGGTTGAGGGGGTAGATGATTCTACACCGAGGTCGCCTGAAGAACGCGCAGCTATGGATGCGTTGATTTCTTCTGTAAAGGAAACACTACATTTGGAGGATGAGCCCACTCCTCCGGGCATTGTGTCCTCTTTTGGTACACATAGGACCCGCAAGTCGGCGCAGGTTTTTCCCTGCCCCACTGAGTTTCATCACACTGTGAATGAACAATGGCGCAGTTTGAAATGCCCTTTTATGGTGCCGAATAGGTTTAAACTGCTATACTCCCTTGCGCCTTCTACGGATTTGCGCTGGTGTGTGGCTCCTCAGGTGGATCACACAGTGCCTATGTTAAACAACGCTACTTTGGTTCCCGCTGAGGATACCCCGGTGTTCCGGGATCCTACGGACAGCAGGTTGGAGTCTCTTGCCCGCCATGCCTACATGGTGGCGGATTCCATGCTCAAACCTATTTTCGCCTCTGTCATGGTGGCTCAGGCGGTGGCGGATTGGACTAAGGTGCTTAGACGCACTCTCGCGTCTGATTCTGCCCCACCTGCTACACTGGCCATGGTGGACCAAATTCATCAAGGGGGTCATGTTTTTGTGCGATGCGGCCTTGAATGAGGCCCCTTTGGCTGCACGCCTGTCTAGTGTCGCGGTACTTAACCGTCGACTGATCTGGCTGAAGAGCTGGTCGCCTGACCAGACGTCACGGAAAACAGTGGCTGATTTTCCCTATGCAGGGTCTCGCCTTTTTGGCGAGGCTTTAGATACCTTGGTGAAAGGAGTAACTGGGGGCAAAAGCACTCTGCTGCCCCAGAATCCGAAGAACAAACCTTTTTGCGGCAAGCGGGTCCCGCGTTTTAGACCCAATCAGGGGTCCTTTCGTGCCTTTAAGCCACGAAACAAGGGCAAAGCTTTCAAGGGCCAAGGTGGCCAGAAGAAGCCCTGGGCGGGCAAGCAAAAGTCCGGCCATGCCAGTGTGGCGGCTCAATCGGCCTCTGCCTGAAGCCTCACCCGTTTCAGGGGTGGGGGGACGTTTGCGCGGTTTCCTCCAACCTTGGCTGCTCCGAATTCCGGACAGGTGGGTTCAGGAAATCATTTGATCGGGATACAAGATCGTATTCCTTTCCAGGCCGGCGGACAGATTCTTTCCCTCAAATCTTCATTTGACCCCAGGGCGCCTACAGGACCTGCATCAAGCAGTGCAGGACCTCCTTACCCAGGGGATGATTGTCCCGGTGCCTCATCGGGACAGGTTTTTGGGGGTTTTACTCAAATCTGTTCACTGTGCCCAGAAAGGAGGGCAAGGTGCATCCTATCCTGGACTTGAAAGCTCTGAACCGCTTTGTGCACGTTCGCAAGTTCCATATGGAATCCCTCCGCTCGGTGGTGGCCTCCCTGAGTCCAGGGGAATTCCTGGCTTCCATAGACCTGAAGGATGCATACCTTCACATCCCCATTTTCGAGGGTCATCAGAGGTACCTACGATTCGCCATAGCGGAGGACCACTATCAGTTCGTAGCGTTACCTTTCGGTCTCGCTTAGGCTCCAAGGGTCTTTACCAAAGTGCTGGCGCCTGTTCTGGGCCTGTTGTGGGCACAGGGCATTGCGGTCTTGGGATATCTGGACGATCTCCTGTTCGATCGAGTGCCAGTCAGAGCCTGCTGTGCGATCTGTCCACTATGGTACAGACACTCCAGGAGTTTGGATGGACCATCAACGTACAGAAGTCGACTTTGTCTCCTTCGGTTCGTCTTCCTTATCTTGGAATGATTCTGGACTCTGCCCAAGCAAAAGTGTTTCTGCCGGAGGACAAGCTCCGGACCCTACAGGACGAGATCAGGTCCCTCAAGGACAACCAATCCTCGTCACTCAGGACCTGCATGCGGTCCCTGGGGCTGATGGTATTAGCCTTCGAGGCGATACCCTTTGCTCAGTTTCATACACGGTCTCTTCAAGCGGAGATCCTGGCCAGGTGGGACAGACTACCTCAGTCCTTGCATCTGAGTGTTTCGTTGAGTCACCGGACTAGAAGGGATCTTCTGTGTCGGCTTCAGTCCCCGGCGGTGTCGGAAGGGAAATCCTTCCATCCGTTACTGTGGACAGTGATTACCACGGATGCCAGTCTGTCAGGCTGGGGTGGAGTACTTCGCAACCTGTCTGCCCAGGGCACTTGGTCGGAGGAGGAATCCTCCCTTCCAATCTACTGTCTCAGGGACCGATCTTTCATCCTGCTTTACAGTCGCTGGCTTTAACGGCCTGGCTGTTGAGAAAGCCAGGTCCTGAGAGACAGGCGTCTCTCCTCAGAGGTCATTCCTACTTTGAGCAAGGCTAGAAAAGCCTTGTCTGGTAAGATTTATTACTGTACCTGGAAAGCTTATTTTGCCTGATGTGAGTCCAGGGGGTTTTCTCCTCGCTCATACTCAGTGATGAGAGTGTTGGCTTTCCTAAAGACCGGTGTGGACTAGCGCCTGGCGCTGGCCACGATGGAGGGCCAGGTATCTGCACTGGCTGTTCTTTTTCAACACCCTGTGGCGTCTCATTCCTTAATTCGCACCTTCATTCAAGGTGTGCGACATTTGGCCCCTCCCCGGAGGGAGCCTTTGCCTCCGTGGGACTTGAACTTGGTTCTGTCCGTGTTGCAGTGTTCTCCCTTTGAAAACTTCCGGGAGATATCGTTGCCACTGCTGTCAAAGAAGGTTGCCTTTTTAGTGGTGATCACTTCAGCTCGCAGGGTGTCTGAGTTGGCAGCGTTGTCTTGCCGCTCTCCTTACCTGGTGGTTCTTAGAGATAAGGTGCTCTTGCAACCTAATTCGTCATTTCTCCCTAAGGTGGTTTCTGATTTTCATCTTAATGAGGACATTGTTTTGCCTTTGCTCTGTGCGAAGCCTAAGCATCCTAAGGAGGTTGCGTTGCATTCTTTGGAAGTGGTCAGGGCGATCAGGGTTTACCTGTCGTCCACTGAATCTTTTCGGAAATCGGATTCCCCCTTTGTCCTTCCTGAGGGACCCCGGAAGGGCATGGCGGCGTCTGCGGCGACTATTGCCAAATGGATCAGACAGACGATTGCCCAGGCCTATGCTTTGAAGAAACTGGTTCCGCCCTTTCATGTTAAGGCGCACTCTACCAGATCAATGAGTACGTCCTGGGCCTACCGGCATCAGGCCTCGGTGGCCCAGGTGTGCAAGGCTGCGACTTGATCATCGCTGCCCATCGCTGGGCCCCTGGCTGTTGGGGTTGTTTATCCCCTGGGTTATTTGTTTTCCTGGGTTGTTGCTCCTGTTGAGCCTTTTCTGTTGCCCAGAAGGTTCTCTTACTGTGCGTGTAAGGTTCCTTTCTCTGATGTGAGTACTGCGTTGCCTTTTCTACGGTTGCTTCTCCCACCCCTCATGTCTACACTGCTTTGGGACATCCCATTGGTGAAGACTATTTGAGGGGCGGCGACTGTCGGAGGACTTAAGAGAAAATTGAATTTTTGTAAAATCTTACCGTAAAATTCCTTTCTCTGAGTCCTCCGACAGTCGCCGCCCCACCCCTCTTTTGGGGTTTTTTCCTTGTACACTTACTGCTATGCTACCAAACTGAGTTGGGATGGCTTAATGCAGGGGGGGGGGGTATTGACCAGTGGGCCAACCCTCATGGGTGTGTCTATGCTAAAAGCTTTTGTTTCTAACAAGTCTTATGCCTAGCTACTCCTGCGGAGCGGAAGTTAGTACCCATTGGTGAAGACTACTTGAGGGGCGGCGACTGTCGGAGGACTCAGAGAAAGGGATTTTACAAAAATTCAGTTTTTCCCCAGGTATAGCATAAACTATAGGTAAGTGTTCTATATAAACAGACCACAATTGTCTGCCAATTGCGCAGCTAACAGTCACTTTGCTGCAGAAGAAGTGAGAATAGGCTATGCAAAACGAAAGACTAAATTGCAAATAATGCACTAAATCTGATATTAATAAAAATGTATAAAAACAAAAATCCTCTTTCTAGAGAAAAATCTACTATGGTTCATACGGCTGGGATTGTAATCTCATTACTCTTGAATATGAAATATAAAACGTATAAGGAAGGAAATAAACAATATTAAATAATATCAAATAAACAGCATGGTATATTTACCACACTTAAGATGGCTTAAAATGGTCGTTACCAGAGTCCTTAAGATGGCTGCCTTCTCAAAATGGTGGCTAGTTAGGGAGGAGTTTTGTTTGGCGTCCTTCAATGTTTCAGATAAATGATGGAGCAAAATGGAGTATGTATAGATGAGTATATAGATGAATGTGCGTAGCGTGTGTTTTAGGTGTAATGAATGTTGTCAGTAATGTCATGTGTCCTATTACATCTGGGGTCTCCTTTTTATATTGTATTGAACAAAGGACCAGTAAAATTACCATAAGTAAAACCGAGAAGGAGGAACATTATCCCCATTGGTTGGGATTACTTCTCCATTAACTGGTGAGGTCATTGGCACGCCTCCAATATTTTGGATATTAGAATTAAATGATAATTTCTTTATATTTAAGAATAATTATAAAATGACATAAAAACTAGTCCATACTCTCGATACATACATAGATGTCCATCTAATATCTCCATCATGTATCTTGGCTGGGATTGAATCTGGTAAAGCCATTTAAATATATTTTTAATACAATAAATATATATATATATATATATATATATATATATAGTGGAAATTACTAATGTACCCCGAGACTGCATTTAGTAGAAGACTCCAAAGAGGGCAGTATTGTATTGCTTATTAGATTCAGTATATAGAATAATAATACTATTATACTGATAACCTTTTTGACCTATGGCTAGTGAAGATCCATTAATTACTTGGACTCTGTCAAACACTTCAGACTTTGTGTCTGGGATATAGTATTTATGATGACCATAAAAACTTAAACACAACCTTGCATAAACACTCCTTTATATACCTTAAAATGAAGTAATTAGTTCAACTTAAGTAAGACTATTATTTAGCAAGAATATAAACCCAAAATATGGTATGCAGAGCATTTCTAAATATATATACCTTACAATATGACATAATTATTGTTAATAGTTTCTTACATACGATATAATGTATCTTTAAAACTTATATAGTTTAAATGTCTGATAGAATACACTGTACTATTGTCCATTGTTACATATACAGATAAGATTACAAGCTAGACTGGCCATCAGTAACTATTGGTGTCTGGCTAAAATGACCCTTATCTGATGAGATGTAAAAAGGCCTCTTATTTACAATTTAAAAGAAATACAAAGATATCTGTTGAAAATTTCAAGACTCTCTGTAAGGCATTTTGTAAAAGAACATGAACTTTCCATGAACTCCTAACATAATGGATGCTGTACTGTTCAAAATCTCTATATAGGACTGAATATACATGGCCTTTAAAAATATTATACCCTTTTTTTCATTAAATCTCCCCAATAATCCTGACATATCCCCCCCCCCTTCTTCCCAGTATTCAGGTGAACAGCCTTAGATATATCTGGGGATAAGGTCAGAAGAAAAAGTAAAGAAAAAAAAATGTCTTGTCTTTTTATAAGAGAATAGTTCATATTGGGAATTGTTCATAACTTTTAAGTAAAACGGGGAAATAAAAAAATATTCCAAATGTCAGTTCGCAGCGACTTTGCTAGTGTTAGCTATGTCACAAACTGTTTCTTATTAGTAGATACAATAGGTGGGGCAAAGTGGGACTTTAAAGGTGCAAATGATGGAGAAAAATCTGGATTCTCATAAAAATCACATTTTATTGTACACAAAGGACTAAAGACATAACAGACAATATTTTAAAATGATAAAAGCACAAGAAAGCACTCGATTATGTCAACTCTACATGTTTCGCCATCTTCATAATAGCTTCTTCAGGAGCTTGATAGACATTTCTCGAGAGTGAACATTCTAAATTTACAAAAGAGAAAAATGAGAATAACAAAACACAAAAAAGCAAAAAGAGAGCATATATCAATAGTCCTGTATTGAATGCCCAAAAATCCTCTAATTTAAATAAACATGACATTGAAGCATGAATAAAATGTACCTTGAGAAAACCTGGATTGCTGGGGATAGCAATGACGTGGATACAAGGGCAGGGGTGGGTGGAAGGGAGGAAGGCAGAGAGACCTGACCCCTAACGTTGACCCATAGAGGAGATGGGAGCCAAGCCAAAAGTGACAAAAAGGAAGACTGCAGCTGAAAGATGGAAAAGCAATTTGCATAAATTTCACAACCACATCAGCAATGAAAGAGATATATTCAAATTCTAGATTGGCAATCAATTTACCCTTTACTTCCAGAATTTTGAAAAGAAGGTACACTTGAAGAGGCCTATTTGAGGTCATATAGGAAATAAAACCAAAATCCCTACCAGATCAAGGGAAGATGAGCCCCTTTAAAAGAAGGGAAACAAATCTTTTAAGTATATAATCCATAGGCAAAATACCTATGGTAACACATGATAAAAAAATGTGTATAAGATATTTACCCTGGTGGTCCGGTGTTGCAAAAAGCATAGGCATAGATATAGCATAAGGAAATCCTATATAAGTTGCCTAATTCAAAGAGGCCCCCTCCGACATTCACTCCAACACAGAGCTACAAGAGGAGAAAAAAGGCAAAAATTATCCTTGGAAGGTGGTGGAAAGCAATCAAAGTGAGAGCTGGAGGAGGAAGGAAATCGCCATTACCGCATGTATGTCCGTAAGACTGTCTTGTTCCCCGGTGGTCCAGTGGCGTACTGACCATTCACGCCGGCATTTAAGCATCCCCTCCACTCAGTCGGCGTCTGATGTCACAGAGCGAGTGAGAGCGAGGCGCTCCACGCCGCCCAAACAGAACCCTGTATTGATGCGCGTCATCAAGACGCGACCACGTCACATGATCGGACCGGAAGCGGGAAGAAGAAACATCCGGTCCCCATGTTACTGTCAAGAAGTGTCTTCAATCTAAGGAAGGCAGACAGAATGCAGAGAAATGCTGTTTAGAAGGAAAGTGGCCTACTAAACAGTAGAAAAAGGTTCCAGAATGTGGATTTAATCCTGGGAGAAAAAATGCAATTGTGACATGTACCATTAGGAGCTGTGGTCCTTCATAGATGAACAGATCAATATTATAATGGATCTAATGGGGGCTAACCCACATACATAAATCCATACATGAACATAAATTATTTGAATAGAAAAACATGTTATGTCAAAGTACACATTTCAATGCCACATATCTATCAAGAAAAGAAAATGAGGAAATTTCTTTTGGGATGATTAAGGGTTCAAGTTCAAAGGGCGGCCATGGAAGAAGGGGGCAGTGTCTCTACTATTCAGGTCGGAACCTGGGCCTGAAAGAAAAGGTAGGGCACCGCGGGTGCCCATATGGGGCAACAAATTGGGGCAGGAAAAATTATACTCGACCCCCCATCCCCCCCAGAATGGAGGTGTCCCCACCCAATCCAAGCATCCCAGATCATGTCCATTTCCCGGCCGAGGTCAGGTATTATAATTCAGAACTAATGTTAGAGAGGATCTTCTGTTCGGTTTTAACAGATGATGAACATCGGTGAGATATAATTGACAATGAAAAGCAATACAAAATAAACACATGCATGTATACATAATACATTGAACAGAGCTGAATATATGACAACTATCATATATCCAATTATTCAGCCTTCAACCTAGTTAAATAAGGAGAAGCTGAAGAAATTCAGTTAGACATTTTCCTAGCCAAGGAAGGGTTTGAAACTTATGGACTCGTTTTTTTAGATAAATCTTTTTTAGTTAGCTTTTTTTCTCCAGTTGTTCCTGTGAGATCTTCAAGCAATTATGCTGGATCTGGGTGACGGGCTGGATGTTGAGATCCAGTGGTCACCCCAGCCGGCCTACGAGCGCGTGCAGGCCCTAGCTCTGCACTGGGTCGGCCGCGACATAGTCCCGCTGGACGGGGACTGGCCCTGTAAATTAAACGTCTCGCCAGGTCGCCTACGACCAGTCTGAATCTGAGTCGCGGCGTCCGTGTTGGCCAACAGCCCCCCCACCTCGGTGGAGAGGGGTTCTGTCAGGAGTTGGCGCCCGCCTGTTCCGGTATGGTGAGTAGAATGTTCCCCCTCTCCCCCTGACTGGTTTTGGGGTGGACGCGGGCCCCTCCCTGGGATGGTCGGACCCTCATGATCCCGGGTTCCCCTCTGTCCTGTTATCCACCCCCACCTATCTGCCCCCTCCTTCAATCTGGGTTACAGACCGCATGTGGGGTGCGCCGCCGGTGTTGCCCTAAACGATCGTGCGGGGGGGTTACTACCTGTGCCTTCAGGTCCATCCACTGATCGATCCGTGGGTGGGCACGTGGGGGTCCCCTTTTTGGCACTGCGGACCGCACGGGCCGCCATTTTGTTGTAGCCTACATGTGCTCTGCATGGAGGCGGCCATCTTGGTACACCCAGCTCATCTTGCTTGAGAGCTGAGCAGCTGTGGGAGTTACTGAGGGCGTGTAAGGGAGCGGAGCCCCTCCCTAGACCCGGGAAAATTTACTCCACAGGACTTCCTGTCATGTAAGACAGCGCTGAGAGCAGTCCTGCTTTGAACTCTGGTGCATCATGTGGTGAGCCTTTTGGGGTCTCTCTTCTCTCTCTCTGCGGGGGTCTCGAGGCACATGACCACTGAGGGGCGCTGTAGCGCTGGGGATTCTTTTAAAAAAAAAAAAAAAAAGGTTTTTCGTTTATTTTTAAATTTTGTCATTTTTTTGCTGACAGGTTCCCCTGGCGTTGCCATGGACCCTGCTGCACATGTGTCCCCCATCTGATCCCCTCGAGGTGGCCGCAGGGCCCTCCGATTCTCCGCTCACCATTGATGTGCTTTTGGGGGTCCTGGAGTCATTTGTGTCCCGGGTGGAGGTGGCCTGTCAGGGACGGGGGGCTAAGAAACGACCCCCGCCTACCCCTGTCTTGTTTGATGCCTCAGACTCTGATTCTGAGCCGGTCGCTGCTGCTGCGGGTTCCTGCTTTAGGGTTGATGTCCCACGCCCCGTCTCCTCTGACAGTGAGGATGACCTCCCTGCCTCTGCCATAGCACAGGACAAGGCACTGGTGGACGCACTGATTATGTCAGTCCGTGAGACCCTAAAACTGGAGGTTGCATCAGTGGATGCAGTTCAGACGGAAGTTGCCTTTGGCACTCGCAAGCCCTCCAAGGTGGAAAAGGTGTTTCCCTTTCCTAAATGCTTTGATGATATTATTAAAGATGAGTGGGCCCATCCAAAACGACCCCCTGGGATGCCTAAAGGGATTGCTAGGCGCTACCCGTTTGAAGAGTCCCTCCTTAAAAAATGGACGGTGCCACCTGCGGTGGATCCACCGGTTTCCAGACTAAATAAGGCCACGGTTATCCCGGTGGAGGATTCCCTGTCCTTTTGGGATCCAGTTGACCGTAGGGCGGAATCTGTGTCCCGTTCCATATTCTTCCTGGCAGGGTCGGCCTTAAGGCCAGTGTTTACCATTGCTCTGGTTTCACAGACATTGACGGAATGGGCCAAGCTATTACGCCATGACCTGGAGGGGAGAAGTCTCCCTCCTGCCGTGCCAGAGTTGCTGGAGCAAAAAGTGCAGTTTGTGACGCCGCACTGGACGCTGCCCCATTGCTGGGGCGTGTGTCGATCTCGGCGGTGGTCCACTATGGTTAAAGTGCTGGTCGGCGGATCAGGCTTCCAAAAAAGCATTGGCTGATCTCCCCTTTCAGGGGGATCGCCTGTTTGGTGCTACCTTGGATGAGATTATTAAGGATCTCACTGGGGGCAAAAGCACCTTTCTACCACAGGCTAATAAGGGTAAGGAACCTCGTCGCAGACAGGGACCTTCCTTTACAGCTCACAAGAAATTTTTTCGCTCCTCCGGGGCGGGCGATAAGGCAAAGTCCTCCAAAGCCCCCCCGGGGGGTTTCAAGAGACCCTGGTCTGGTAAGCAAAAATCCGGTCCTTCCAGACCTGAGGATAAGAACGCTTCAGCCTGAAGGTGCGCCCCCACCCAGATCAAGGGTGGGGGGATGTCTTCGCCAGTTCCCGGACCCGTGGCTCTACAGTATTCAAGACAAATGGGTTCACGAGACCATACGGTCGGAACACAAGATCGAGTTGCGATTGCTTCTACCGGTGCGGTTCTTCCCTTCCAATATGCGACTGTCCCCGAATCGCCTAATGGCTCTGTTGGGGGCAGTGCAGCACTGGATGCAAAGGGCGCCCATAGAGGGTGCCTATCTTCACGTTCCCATTTACACAGGACACCAGCGGTATCTGCGCTTTGCGGTGGGAGCGGACCATCAGTTTGTGGCGTTACCCTTTGGTCTCGCCTCTGCTTTCCGGGTCTTCACAAAAGTTTGGGCCCCAGTCCTGGTGTTGTTGCGGCAGCGGGGCATATCGGTCCTGGTCTACCTGGACGACCTCCTCTTCTGTGCGGAGTCTCCGCAGGCTCAGTGTCATACGCGGACTCTCCAAAAGGAGATTCTTCCCAAATGGAATTCCGATTTCCGATACCGGACCAGGTAGTTTCTGGTTTGGGGGCCCCGGTCTCCGATGCTCAGTCAGGGGAACCCCCTTTTTCCGAAAGTATCCAGGTTATCGATAAATGTGTTGGAACTGAAAGCGATCAGGTTTTGCCTGGTTCACCGGACCGAGCATCTTCAGGGCTGCTCGGTTCGGATTCAGTCGGACAATGCCACGGACGTGGCTTATGTCAATCATCAAGGGGACAACAAGAGTGTTCTAGCAGCCGTGGAAGTGGCCTGCATGTTTTGGGCGGAACAGTTTGTTCCGGCTCTGTCTGCAGTTCACGTTCTGGGTGTGGAAAATTGGCAGGCGGACTTTCTCAGCCGTTAGACCTTGGATCAAGGGGAATGGCCTCTTCAGACAGAGGTGTTTCACCAGTTGTGCCTTCATTGGGGCACCCCGAACGTGGATCTGTTGGTATCTCAGCTCAACAGAAAGGTGCAGAGGGTTGTAGCCCGCACCCACGATCCTCTGGCGGACGCCGCAGACGCACTGAATACTCTGTGGGGGCAGTACCAGCTGCTGTATGCCTTTCCTCTCAAGTTGTCACCAAAACTTCTTCGCAGGATAGAGGCGGAGGGAATTCCAGTCATCCTTGTAACTCCGGATTGACCTCATCGGACCTAATATGCCGTCTTGGTCAGTCTGGTCGCAGATGCTTCTTGGTGACTTCCTCTCAGGGAAGAGCCGCTGTTTCAGGGACCGATCGTCCATCCTGCTTTACGATCACTGGCTTTGACGGCTTGGCTGTTGAGAGCCAGGTGCTGAAGGACAGGGGCTTGTCTGCTTCAGTTATCCCTACTCTGATTAAAGCGAGGAAAGCGACTTCCAGAAAGGTCTATCATTGCACATGGAAGTCTTATATCGCGTGGTGTGAATCCCTTGGGTTTCCTCCACGTTCTTACTCGGTGGCTCGGATATTGGCCTTTCTGCAACGGGGGGTTGAGCAGAAGCTGGACTTGAGCACTATCAAGGGTCAGGTCTCAGCATTGGCAATCTTCTTCCAGAGGCCACTGGCTACTCATTCTTTGGTGCGTTATTTCATCCAGGGGGTGCAGCACCCTCCTCCGGAGCGCGCGCCCTTGCAGCCCTGGGATCTTAATTTGGTGTTGTCGGTTCTGCAGAAACCTCCCTTTGTAAATATTAGGGAGATTCCCTTACTACCTTATCCCAGAAGGTGGCCTTTTTGGTGGCTATCACTTCTGCACACAGGGTGTCGGAACTGGCCGCATTGTCCTGTTGTTCCCCATATCTGGTGGTTCATAGGGATAAGGTGGTTCTTCGTCCGAATCCATCCTTTCTTCCTAAGGTGGTTTCAGAGTTTCATTTGAATGAGGATATTGTATTGCCTTCCCTGTGTCCTAAGTCCAGTCATCCTCGAGAGTTTGCGTTACACTCCTTGGATGTGGTTCGGCCGATCAGGGTGTACTTGGCTACTACTGACTCTTTTCGTAAGGCTGATTCACTTTTTGTGATCACGGATGGCCCTAGAAAGGGGTTGCCTGCGTCTGCCGCGACTATCTCCAGATGGATCAGACAGACGGTGGTGCAGGCTTATTCTATTAAGGGTCGGGTTCCTCCGTTCCCTGTTAAGGCGCACTCCAGTCGGGCTCTTAGTGCTTCCTGGGCCTTCCGCCAACAGGCGTCGGTGCTTCAGGTTTGCAAGGCGGCTACCTGGTCGTCGGTTCATACCTTTACAAAATTTTATAAAGTTGATGTGCTGGCATCAGCGGATGCCTCTTTTGGCCGCAAGGTTTTGCAGGCCGCTGTTTGAGGGGACCGTTGGTCTACCTCGGGGGTTTTTGTTTTTTTCAGTTGGATCTCATCCTTTTGTTCGAAGGAGTCCTTGGTTGGCTCTGGTTGGGCCTTCTGGATTGGATTTTATTTTGTTATCCCACCCCTCATTTGTTTCACTGCTTTGGGACGTCCCTACTGATATTAATCAAGAAGTCTGTGTCTGTCAATGAGCGACAGATAAAACTGGATTTTTGACTTACCGTAAAATCCTTTTCTCTTAAGCTCATTGACAGACGCAGGACCCGCCCCTCTATTTTGAGTTGGGTTGGTATGAGTCTCTGACACTGCTTTGTTACATAACTGACATCCTATGCAGGGAGAGAGAGGATATACCCCCTGGGACTGCCCATAGGTGTGGCCAGAACTTTTTTCCTGCCTAGTGTCCTACTCCTGTAGGGGGCAGTATATCCCTACTGCTATTAATCAAGAAGTCTGCGTCTGTCAATGAGCTTAAGAGAAAAGGATTTTACGGTAAGTCAAAAATCCAGTTTTTCTTTTCAATTGACATTTCAATGTGAGGTTGCTACCCTAAGATTTCTCAGAGTTCTCCTTTAGTTCACCGTGTGATCAGTCCTTTATCTGACCACCATGGATAGTGAGACTATATATGCGACCTTTCCTAGGGGCGACTGACTTCTGGTGCTCATTAACATGGGGATATATTCATCGCCATGGATACCATGCATTGAACAATTAAACAGTAATACAATATTTTGTTAGAATTTACCTACTACTTGGGAGGAAAAATATAATATCTCCCCCTATGGGGCATCAATGCAATTTATTGTAGGCAACAAAACTACCTGACATTGAGGATTCCTTCTTGGTTACCATATACAACCTTTAACCTCTTGACTTCATTACATCATTAGAGTTTGATCCTCCTTGGTATCACCTTCATTGGCGATTTTTCAAAATGTGTCTGCTTTGAGCGACCTGTTTGAGTCAGAGGGATGAAGTGACCACTGAAAAATAGGAGGGTAGTTACTATCTAACAACCAAGATCTCCTGGCAGGGATTTCAGGATCCTCAATACTGTGACCTGGGGATAAAATGGTGTTAGAACCACTGTCTCCTATGCCTCCATTCAGTGTATCCCTCTGATTCCTGACCACTTGGGCATTTAAGGATTTTGTGGCCCTTGGCTGGCCACAGGATTTGTTTCTAAAGAGGGATTATTTTGGTTTTGGGCTGCTGCGCCCTGTGTGAACCAAGTGATCATCTGATCCAACTTGGCATCTACTCAGCTGAAAACCTTCAGAATTGGATTGTTGGCTCCGCCCCCTGCGTTGCCTATGTCTCTCCGGTTAAGACAGATTGGACAGATCCCCATCAGAACCACTTGCTCGGTTCTGGCGTGGGGTCTGGGCCTTAATGACTCGATCTTCCCGAAGATTTTGGGAAGCCCTAAGATGGGGCAAATCCCTATTTATTTGTGGGTGTCCCCCCCCTTGTTAATTGGTGGGATGTCCGGTGTCCTCCTTGGGGCCTAGGTGGCATGTCTCCGTTTTTTTTTTTTCCATTGTGAGGGTTGGGGAGAGAGGTGAGTTTCTGCCACAATTTTGGTGACAGGCTCATGCCTTTCTTTGTATTCACTGGTCTGTTGGATGGAGTACAATTTGTCACTCTCTTTCACCAACCATTCCAGTGAACACCCCAACTGGTAGTCCCTTGCCAAACTTATTATTATGTACATGGGCAATGCCTCAAAGCACAGGGATTTAAATTCCAGGTGGTTGTACTCAGGCTCGTTCATTGAAGGGTGATAGGCACTTTTGAGTACAGCCAAAATTTTAGTGGGCTATGGTGCTATGTACATTTTAGATTGTAGATAGCAGCTCTAGCAGCAGTGAGGTTTTTGTATGGGCCAAATGCTAAATGACATCCTTCAGGCCCAACACAGAAAGGGTGTTTTCATAGGCCTCAGGGTGATCAGTAATGTTTAAGGACCCTTTCTTAACAAAAATCAGGACAGTACTCTTTTTTAAAAACTTTTAAATTCTGGAGGCGTCCGGTATCTTTTTAGGGGTGCTAGTCTTATCGCGGTGACCTTTATATAACTCATACCAATTTATGCATGGCTGCCCAATTTCTGCCCTCCTATTTTTGGAAGATGGCTGGGGATGGACATGGACTCTCTGCCTGACTACCCCCCCCCCCCCCCCCAGGTCTAAACCATCAGACTGGGAGTCCTATCTGGGTCTATGAATAATTATTTCATTTTTAATGCAGGACTGATAAACATTGCCCTTTTGCATGGACACCATAACCTTTTGTAACTCTCCTATTTATTTACTGATAAGTTCCTGTCCTGACTTGAGCTGTTACACTTTTTTTTTTTTTCACTTTTCCACTGCTGGTTACTCGGCAACTTTTGCTAGAAAAAAATTTTCCTTGCTCAAAACTTCCTAATTCTTGCATTAATCATTTACATTTCTCTTTCAAATGATTACTTTTATTAAAGCTTTCTTGATAGGACTTCTGCCACAGTTCTACTTCATTTTGCAGTTTCGCGCTACATTCTCTTAACTGATGTGTCTCAATAGAGGTCACTTTCACCTGCTCAAGGAGGTTCCTTAACTCACTCTCTTTTATTTGGTGTTGAGATTGGAACTTTACTAAACTCCTTTTTCCTGAGCCTTCTGGTGCAGTTCCTCACAGAGATACAGTAAGATTGGCCATGACTCTAAAAGTATGTGATCACGCTTCCTGATGTCTTTGGTGTTAAAGAAGCTATTGGTTACATAGTAGGTGAGGTTGAATAAAGACAATAGTCCATCCAGTTCAACCTGTGTAGGTGTGTGTGGCTGTAATCATCTCGCATAGCCCTGAATGTTCTGATCATTGAGATGTACAGCTAAGAGTCTTTTGAAAGCCACCATACTTCCCGCAGAAACCACCTCTTGTGGTAGAGAATTCCACAATCTTGTAGCCCTAACAGTAAAGAACCCTCCACGTTGCCTGAGGTTAAAACGCTTCTCCTCTAATCGCATTGTATGCCCTCGAGTCCTCATGCAATCCCTTCAACTGAATAGCTGTTTTTCTAAGCTGAGATCCCCATTGAGATATTTATAAATTGCTATCATGTCCCCCCTCAGGCGTCTCTTCTCCAGGGAGAATAAATCAAGCGATTGCAGACGCTCTTCATAATTAAGGTCCTCCAATCCCCTAATCAGTTTAGTTGCCCTTCTCTGGACTCTCTCCAGCTCCAACACATCCCTCCTGACGACTGGCGACCAGAACTGGACAGAATACTCCAGATGCGGTCAGACCAGAGTTTTATAAAGTGGAAGGATTATAGTCTTATCTCTGGAATACATCCCTTTCTTTATGCATGCTAATATTCTGCTGGCTTTGGCAGCTGCCGCTTGACATTGCATGCTATTGCCTAATCTATCATCAACCAAGACTCCCAGATCTTTCTCCATTTTTGATTCCCCCAAGGGTTCCCCTCCTAACGTGTATTGTGCTTTTATGTTTTTAGTCCCCAAGTGCAAAACCTTACACTTCTCCACATTAAACCTCATTTGCCATGTCATTGCCCACTCTGTTATTTTGTCCAGGTCATTCTGTAGGATATCTGCTTCATGCTGTGCAGTTATTGCCCTGCCCAATTTTGTGTCATCTGCAAAAACTGATATCGAACTACTGATCCCATCCTCAATGCTGTTTATGAATAGATTGAACAAGGTTGGTCCCAAGACTGAGCCTTGGGGGATCCCGCTTACCACCTCAGACCAGTCTGAGTATGCGCTGTTTATTACCACCCTTTGGACACGCCCTTTTAGCCAGTTACGTATCCAAGAGCAAACCCTGCTGTCGATACCTGCAGACCTTATTTTATAAATTAAGCGCTTGTGGGGAACTGTATCAAACGCCTTAGCGAAATCCAGGTACACCACATCCACTGGTCTGCCCCTATCTTGCTCACAGCTCACCTCCTCGTAGAATGTTAAGAGATTGGTTTGACAAGTACGTCCATTTGTAAACCCGTGCTGATTACTGATAATGATGTTTTCGTCTTTAGCAAACTCTGCGATATAGTCCCTTATAATCCCCTCCAGAAGTTTACATACTATCGATGTCAAACGGACAGGCCTATAATTTCTGGGGATATGCCTCTGCCCCTTTTTGAATATTGGAATCACGTTAGCTTTCCTCCAATCCCCTGGTACATCTCCTGTCCTAATACTGTCAGAAAAGACCAGGAACAGTGGTCTAGATATAACCTTACTGAGTTCCTTGAGTACTCTCAGATGTAGATAAGAAAAAAGTAGTTGTGGGGGTTTGCTATAGGCCACCTAACCAAGGGGAGGAGGTAGAGCAGGAATTTTTAGCACAAATGGGTAAAGTGGCAAAACTGGGATCAGTCATCATATTGGGGGACTTCAATTATCCCGACATTGACTGGGAAGAGGGGACTGCACACTCACAGAAGGCCCGTCTATTCACGGAAACCTTACATGATAATTACATGTCACAGTTGGTGGATTCTCCTACCAGAGAAAACGCAGTCCTGGATGTATTGATCACTAATGACCCAGACATAATCTCGGAGGTAGGAGTCCAGGACAACCTGGGCTCTAGCGATCACAGGATGATCACATTTAGTATAAATAACAATATAACAAGGCAAGTGGGGAACATAAGAACCCTAAACTACAGACGGGCAAACTTTCCAAAATTGTACTCATTGATGGAAAGGGTAAACTGGGACCAAACCCTGGGATCCCTGACCACAGAGGAAAAATGGGAATGCTTTAGGAACATATTAAGCAAATGCATCTTGCAGTGCATTCCTATGGGAAATAAATTTAGAAGAGACAAAGCCAAACCTGGCTGGCTAAACCGTAGCGTTAAACTTATTAGGGGAAAAAAATTGGCCTTCAAGAAATATAAATCAGAGGGCACAGTATCGGCCTTCCAGCAATACAAGGAGGCAAATAAGAAAAGTAAACAAGAAATCAAGATGGCTAAAATCAACTTTGAGAGACAAATAGCGGAGGATAGTAAAAAAAACCCAAAGAAATTCTTTAAATATATCAACAGCAAAAAAACGAGGGCAGAGCATATTACACACATAATTAACGATGATGGGAGGATGGTTACAGAGGACACTGAAAAAGCAACCGTGCTGAATGCTTTTTTCTCGTCAGTCTTTACGCAGGAAAAGGAGGGGTACACTGACCATGACTGTATGGTTAGTAGTAGTACACAGGACTTGCCACTATAGCTAACAGAGGGTGAAATCAGGGAAAGACTGGATAAACTTAACACAAACAAATCACCAGGTCCGGATGGCGTACATCCGAGAGTACTCAAGGAACTCAGTAAGGTTATATCCAAACTAAAGAAAACAAAAAAGGGCGCACCGACCTAGTGCATTATCCTCAATAAAAGGCTTTATTTACATGACATTAAAAAATGGCTACTCACAGACGCAGATATAGATATATCATATCAAGCTAGATTGCTCAACTGTCCGGGTTTAGTCCATATGATCGTCCATGACCGATGAGATGACGGCTGACGCGTTTCGAGGCCTAGCCTCTTCCTCAGAGCCACTGTGTCATGGCTGTCTCCCTGGTTTAAATAGTGATGTAGTGATCCAGTCCCTACCCCCAGGTGGGAGTATCCCCTCCCCCGGGGGAGTGGCCAGAGCGCCACTCACTCTCTCTCATGACTTCATTAGTAATATACAGTGGCATAAAACGATCATGCAGATACTATGTAAATGCTAAAAAAAGTATATACGTGTGATTAAAATCATATACATAAAAACAGTACAAATAAAAATAGTACAAGTAAAATCAAGATAAAACCCACCATGAGCGGATACCAGAAACAGATGGAATTGCTTACTCAGTGCACATAGAGACTTTGCAGACGCTCCCTGGACCAACAGTGCAGGGCAGCTAGTATGGGCATTGATTGTTTGGTAGTTACCCCATAAATGTCTTTATTACCTTTGCCGGTGTGGTGTGGTCTGAGCCATATTCTTGTCCATACTTGATGATATACCCTCTCCTCTCCATATTGTCCCTAGCCGATTCCATCATACTGGGGGGATCTACACCAGACTCAGGGCAGGGGATCCGGGAGGGGGTAGGAGATAGGAAGCCGATCGGTCACTAATTGCCGATCCCAGGCTTCATGAGACACCAGTTAAAGGAAGGCGATGGTGTAATATGGAGCCGATCGGTCATAGTGTACCGATCACCAGCTCCGTGGAACGCACGCCGCTGCACAACTTCCGGGTTGCGCGTCATGCGTTCCACCTGACGTCACTTCCGCCGACGTCACTTCCGCCGACGTCACTTCCTGTAACTGGGGATACTAAGCGCAGCGAGGCGATCTGTCTCTAGATTGACTCCCTCTGGCCCTCCATTGGTCCAACGAGCGCCGACCACGCCCCTACTGCACCGTACCTTATCACACATTGTTGACTGAATAGTCCTGTGTTTAGACCTAAATTATACCAATGTCCCTTGTTGCAAGACCTCCACCCTCCAAAGGATTTAATTCGGGACCATTTTTGGCCACAATACATCCCTGATGGACTCAAAAGAATTATATATATATACATATATGTATTTTGCTTGATTCCACTAATGGTGATAATGTGGTCCTATTGCATACATGTGTGGGCGCATATGCATAACTCTTATACAAAATCCACAAGGGGCATGCAGGCACACGCACACACACCTGTATGCGACACTATATCTGTACAATATGCATATGGGGTTGATGGAGCCCTCATCTAGGTTGACCACGGGTCCAAAAACTTGTAAATAAGAACAATTGTCTTAGTGAATATAGGTTATTGCGCTCAGCAGTAAACTCACAATAAAGGGCTAGTGCATAAATAATATCACTAGAATCAACATAAACATATGAACCAATTATATAAAAGTGAATATTCCAATGAATGTCAATAAATATTCGGTGAATAAAACAATAATAATAAACATAGTCCTTAAAAAGTGCTCGGTGCAAACTTTAAGTTCCAGCAGCAAAAACAATTGGACTTGATGTGAAATGCCTTCACCAATCACCATACACCCAGTGCTCGGATAAAATACTTCTTACCAGAAGAAGTTGACCCCTTAGTTATAGGGGGTCATGATCGCAATGTATCTCCACAAGAGCTCCAAATTCTCCTATTACAGTCTTCACATCCAGTGTGTGACAAGCCAGAAGTATACAGATAACTCCGAGACTCCGGACAACATGTTATAAGAAATAAGGAGACTCCAATAGCGTAATATTGCCATATAAAGAGATTTAATTAAAAAGTAATGCACTTACTCCATAGTGGTAAGTAGAACGCCACAGTAATACAAATCGTTCAGCTTCTCCTGGTGGATGGGACGCCGCTTCCGCGTCTGCGTTCCACCTGGGAACGTGAGACCGTAGAGTTCCGGTGAGGTGGAACGCAGACGCGGAAGCGGCGTCCCATCCACCAGGAGAAGCTGAACGATTTGTATTACTGTGGCGTTCTACTTACCACTATGGAGTAAGTGCATTACTTTTTAATTAAATCTCTTTATATGGCAATATTACGCTATTGGAGTCTCCTTATTTCTTATAACATGTTGTCCGGAGTCTCGGAGTTATCTGTATACTTCTGGCTTGTCACACACTGGATGTGAAGACTGTAATAGGAGAATTTGGAGCTCTTGTGGAGATACATTGCGATCATGACCCCCTATAACTAAGGGGTCAACTTCTTCTGGTAAGAAGTATTTTATCCGAGCACTGGGTGTATGGTGATTGGTGAAGGCATTTCACATCAAGTCCAATTGTTTTTGCTGCTGGAACTTAAAGTTTGCACCGAGCACTTTTTAAGGACTATGTTTATTATTATTGTTTTATTCACCGAATATTTATTGACATTCATTGGAATATTCACTTTTATATAATTGGTTCATATGTTTATGTTGATTCTAGTGATATTATTTATGCACTAGCACTTTATTGTGAGTTTACTGCTGAGCGCAATAACCTATATTCACTATCACATATTGCGTTATCACGTTTTTATTGCTGCTCGCTAGAGGAAGAAATTCCCTAATTTTTCACATTTATATATTCATTGTTAAATATCACTCCATTTGCGCAGTTCCTTTTTCGGTTACACCGAATTTTGTTTTTCCAAGAACAATTGTCTACACACGTATATAAATATGCTACACTGTGTATCTAGATGATACTCTGTATGATCACAGTATAAAGAAGACAATTAAAATCAATATGAAAAAAAATATATATATGTAAAAATAAATAAAATTATATATATATATATATAAAATAATATTTAACAACCAAGGAGAATGTGTAGGTGTACGTGTACACCTTCTTTTGGAGGTTAACCCGAGGATGGACTAATTCGTCCCTCCAGGAAAAACATGTCCTCCAGACTGGGTGAACCGATGTCATCATTCACTGACAGTCACAGGTTCATAACAAACCCATGGCTCCACGGCTGATTGCAAACCGGATGGGACCACATTTTTAAATATAGTTCCAAAACTCAAGAACGTTCAAGCATGCCCCTTGTGGGTTTTGTATAAGAGTTATGCATATGCGCCCACACATGTATGCAATAGGACCACATTATCACCATTAGTGGAATCAAGCAAAATACATATATGTATATATATAATTCTTTTGAGTCCATCAGGGATGTATTGTGGCCAAAAATGGTCCCGAATTAAATCCTTTGGAGGGTGGAGGTCTTGCAACAAGGGACATTGGTATAATTTAGGTCTAAACACAGGACTATTCAGTCAACAATGTGTGATAAGGTACGGTGCAGTAGGGGCGTGGTCGGCGCTCGTTGGACCAATGGAGGGCCAGAGGGAGTCATTCTAGAGACAGATCGCCTCGCTGCGCTTAGTATCCCCAGTTACAGGAAGTGACGTCGGCGGAAGTGATGTCGGCGGAAGTGACGTCAGGTGGAACGCATGACGCGCAACCCGGAAGTTGTGCAGCGGCGTGCGTTCCACGGAGCTGGTGATCGGTACACTATGACCGATCGGCTCCATATTACACCATCGCCTTCCTTTAACTGGTGTCTCATGAAGCCTGGGATCGGCAATTAGTGACCGATCGGCTTCCTATCTCCTACCCTCTCCCGGATCCCCTGCCCTGAGTCTGGTGTAGATCCCCCCAGTATGATGGAATCGGCTAGGGACAATATGGAGAGGAGAGGGTATATCATCAAGTATGGACAAGAATATGGCTCGGACCACACTAGACGGGCAAAGGTAATAAAGAAATTTATGGGGTAACTACCAAACAATCAATGCCCATACTAGCTGCCCTGCACTGTTTTAATCACACGTATATACTTTTTTAGCATTTACATAGTATCTGCATGATCGTTTTATGCCACTGTATATTACTAATGAAGTCATGAGAGAGAGTGAGTGGCGCTCTGGCCACTCCCCCGGGGGAGGGGATACTCCCACCTGGGGGTAGGGACTGGATCACTACATCACTATTTAAACCAGGGAGACAGCCATGACACAGTGGCTCTGAGGAAGAGGCTAGGCCTCGAAACGCGTCAGCCATCATCTCATCGGTCATGGACGATCATATGGACTAAACCCGGACAGTTGAGCAATCTAGCTTGATATGATATATCTATATCTGCGTCTGTGAGTAGCCATTTTTTAATGTCATGTAAATACAGCCTTTTATTGAGGATAATGCGCTAGGTCGGTGCGCCCTTTTTTGTTTTCTTTGCTTTTAGTACCGGTGGACTACCCCAGTCCGTTATGGGCAGCAAGACCTTAGCCATCTGAGAAGCCAGTTGTCAGTCCCGTGAGGAGTGTGGTCGAGGGGCTTGGATACCAAGCGCAGGAGAAGGGTGGTCACACCTTATTGTTTTTTGGAGGTTATATCCAGACCACTGTTCCTGATCTTTGCTGACAGTATTAGGACAGGAGATGTACCAGGGGATTGGAGGAAGGCTAACGTGATTCCGATATTCAAAAAGGGCCAGAGGCATATCCCGGGAAATTATAGGCCTGTCAGCTTGACATCAATAATATGTAAACTTTTGGAGGGGATGATAAGGGACTATATCGTAGAGTATGCTAAAGACAACAACATCATCAGCAGTAACCAGCACGGGTTTACAAATGGGCGTTCTTGTCAAACCAATCTCTTAGCATTCTACGAGGAGGTGAGCTGTGAGCTAGATAGGGGCAGACCAGTGGATGTGGTGTACTTGGATTTCGCTAAGGCGTTTGATACAGTTCCCCACTGTAACGCTCTTGCGTTTTTGTTAGTGAATGGATTTGCAGCTGCAGAATTATTACACTCAGTAGTCATGTAGAGATGTGTTGAACAAACATATCCAACTCTCAGGACTCATCACCGTGCACAGCCTGCTTTATGCAAATATACATACACTCAATATGATGTTCCTGGAGTGAGAGACAGGCGTTAGAAATGGTGAGCACTCAGTAGTAATATTCAGGAGAGTGGTAGGTGATGATAGGTAGTATGCAGGTAGGTTTAGCAATCATGTATAGTAACAGGTGGTAGGGGACAGCAGATGAAGTATACAAGAGAGAGTAACCTAGTGCAATGATGCAGATGATGGTAGGCTCAAGAGCTAGCAATCTATGAAGTTATGCAGATGATAGAAATAGTGCTTACATAGTAACAGTCCTTAGTATGCAGAGGTAGATAATGTAAGCTAGTTAGGAAGAAATCCCCTGTGGGGTACTTATCACAAGTTGGGTTAGTAGTAGCAAGGTCCAGTAGCAAGAGAGTGATCCGGTAGCGAGATACGGGATCGGTAGCGAGGTTCCGGTTTTGTTCAGGCAAAGGAATAGCTAGAAGCTCCGGCAGCATAGGACAAGACTGGTCAAGCATGCGGTTTGAACGAGCAATGAGTGAGAGAAAACCGGTGATTGAAATAGCCGCTCATAGCGGCGCTCGGCGATGATGTCATCGTTCTTAAAGGTGTATGCGTTCCACCTAGTTAGCAAGGTGGGACGCAATATTAAGGTAGAAATGGGAAATAAGGGTACCAAAGGTACCAGAATCTTACACCCACAAGCGCTTAATTTATAAAATAAGGTCTGCAGGTATCGACAGCAGGGTTTGCTCTTGGATACGGAACTGGCTAAAAGGCTGTGTCCAAAGGGTGGTAATAAACAGCGCATACTCAGACTGGTCTGAGGTAGTAAGCGGGGTGCCCCAGGGCTCAGTCCTGGGACCAACCTTGTTCAATTTATTCATAAACAGCATTGAGGACGGGATCAGTAGTTCAATATCAGTTTTTGCAGATGACACAAAATTGGCCAGGGCAATAACTACACAGCATGAAGCAGATATCCTACAGAATGACCTGGACAAAATTACGGAGTGGGCAAAGACATGGCAAATGAGGTTTAACGTGGAGAAGTGTAAGGTTCTTCACTTGGGGACTAAAAACATAAAAACACAATACACGTTAGGGGGGGAACCAAAAATGGAGAAAGATCTGGGAGTCTTGGTTGATGATAGATTAGGCAACAGCATGCAATGTCAAGCGGCGGCTTCCAAAGCCAACAGAATATTAGCATGCATAAAGAAAGGGATGTATTCCAGAGATAAGACTATAATCCTTCCTCTTTATAAAACTCTGGTCAGACCGCATCTGGAGTATTCTGTCCAGTTCTGGTCGCCAGTCCTCAGGAGGGATGTGTTGGAGCTGGAGAGAGTCCAGAGAAGGGCAACTAAACTGATTAGGGGGTTGGAGGACCTTAACTATGAAGAGCGGCTGCAATCGCTCGATTTATTTTCCCTGGAGAAGAGACGTCTGAGAGGGGACATGATAGCAATTTATAAATATCTTAATGGGGATCTCAGCTTAGAAAAAAAGCTGTTCATTCGAAGGAATTGCATGAGGACTCGAGGACATACAATGCGATTAGAGGAGAAGCATTTTAACCTCAGGCAACGAGGAGGGTTCTTTACTGTTAGGGCTACAAGATTGTGGAATTGTCTACCACAAGAGGTGGTTTCTGCGGGAAGTATGGTGACTTTCAAAAGTCTCTTAGACTTACATCTCAAGGATCAGGAGATTAAGGGCTATGTTAGATGATTACAGTCACACACACCTACACAGGTTGAACTGGATGGACTATTGTCTTTATTCAACTTCACCTACTATGTAACTATAACTATGTACGCCATCCGGGCCTGGTGATTTGTTTGTGTTAAGTTTATCCAGCCTTTCCCTGATTTCACCCTCTGTTAGCCATAGTGGCAAGTCCT